>NC_140505.1:90536988-91891988 GCF_964339955.1 Pipistrellus hanaki | reverse complement strand
GTAAACTACATGAAAATATGAATAATTCAGAGAAAATTAGAATAAATAGATAAGAAGTCGTTTAGCACAGCGGAAACAGATTCTCCAAGTCAGTTGTTAGTGTAGAAAATGTATCTAACATCCAGGAAATCCTTATTTAGAGTTAAGAGCCCATTAAACAGTATAAGAAAACTCTTTTTTTTTTTTTTTTGTTCTTACTACTTTGTACATTTTATTCTAAAAAAAAAATCAAAGACATATTCAACAAGGTCACAAAAAAAACTTAAAAATATTGTTTCAGTGGTAGAAACAAAAAACAAATTTCTGGTTTCTTTTTTATTTTTATTTTTATTTATTTATTTATTTATTTATTTATTTATTTTTTATTGATTTTTTTTTTTGCCCTCCCTCCCTCTTGTACATACCCTCCCTCCCCAGAGTTCCATGTCCATTGGTTGAACCTATATGGATGTACACAAGTTCTTCGGTTGATCTACTATCTCCCCCAGATCTTCCTGCCCTCCCCACTGTAATTCGACAGTCTGCCTGTCATTTTACTGTCTCTATATCTGTCTCTTGGTTCATCAATTTATAATGTTCTTTATCATCCACAAATGAGTGAGGTCATGTGGTGTTTCTCTTTCATTGATTGGCTTATTTCACTCACCATGATGTTCTCCAATTCCATCCAGGTTGCTGCAAATGATGAGAATTCCTTCTTTTTTATGGCAGCATAGTATTCCATTGTGTAGATGTACCATTGTTTTTGGATCCAATCATCTGCTGATGGGCACCTAGGCTGTTTCCAAATTCTGGCTATTGTAGATTGTGCTGCTATGAACATAGGGGTGCAAATATCCTTTCTGATTGGTGTTTCTAGATTCTTGGGATATATTCCTAGAAGTGGGATTACTGGGTCAACTGGGAGTTCCATCTTCAGTTTTTTGAGGAAACTCCACACTGTTCTCCACAGTGGTTTCACCAGTCTGCATTCCCACCAGCAGTGCACGAGGGTTCCTTTTTCTCCACAACCTCGCCAACACTTGTCGTTTGTTGATTTGTTGATGTTGGCCATTCTGACAGGTGTGAGATGGTACCGCATGGTTGTTTTGATTTGCACATCTCGGACAATTAGCGACTTAGAGCATGTTTTCATGTGCTTTTTGGCCTTCCTTCTGTCTTCTTTTGAAAATATTCTATTTAGGTCCATTGCCCATTTTTTAATTGGATCGTTCATCTTCCTTTTATTTAGTTGTATAAGCTGTCTGTAAATGTTGGAGATTAAACCTTTATCAGTGGTATTATTTGCAAATATATTCTCCCACACCGTAGGCTTTCTTGTTGTTTTGTTGATGGTTTCTTTTGCCATAAAAAAGCTTTTTATTTTGATGTAGTCCCATTTGTTTATTTTCTCTTTAGCTTCCATTGCCCTAGGGGTAGTATCAGTGAAGAAGTTCTTTTGGCATACGTCTGAGATTTTGCTGCCTGCGGATGCTTCTAGTATTTTTATGGTTTCCCGTCTGATGTTTAAGTCCTGTATCCATTTTGAGTTTATCTTTGTGAATGGTGTAAGTTGGTGATCTAGTTTCATTCTTTTGCATGTGTCTGTCCAATTTTCCCAACACCATTTATTGAAGAGACTGTCTTGACTCCATTGTATATTCGTGCCTCTTTTGTCAAATATTAATTGAGCATATTGATTTGGGTTGATATCTGGGTTCTCGATTCTATTCCATTGATTTATATGTCTGTTCTTGTGCCAGTACCAGGCTGTTTTGAGAACCGTGGCTTTGTAATATAGTTTGAAGTCTGGTATTGAGATCCCTCCTACTTTACTCTTCTGTCTCAGGATTGCTGTGGCTATTCGGGGTCTTTTATTGTTCCAAATGAACTTTTGGAGAGTTCTTTCTAGGTCAGTGAAGTATGCTGTTGGTATTTTAATGGGGAGTGCATTGAACCTATAGATTGCTTTAGGAAGTATGGACATTTTGATGATGTTGATTCTACCAATCCATGAACATGGTATGTTCTTCCATCTCCTTACATCTTCCTCTATCTCTTTTTTCAGTGTCGTGTAGTTTTCCGCAAATAGGTCCTTTACTTCCTTAGTTAAATTTATTCCTAGGTATCTTAATTTTTTTGGTGCAATGGTAAATGGAATTGCTTTTTTAGCCTCTGTTTCTGTAGTTTCACTGTTGGTGTATAGAAATGCCATGGAATTTTTGGCATTAATTTTGTATCCTGCTACATTGCCAAATTCATTTATTAAGTCAATTAGTTTTTTAATGGAGTCCTTTGGGTTTTTTATGTACAATATCATGTCATCTGCAAATAAAGATAACTTTACTTCTTCTTTTCCAATTTGGATGCCTTTTATTTCCTCCTCTTGTCTAATTGCAATGGCTAGTACTTCCAGTACTATGTCAAACAGGAGTGGTGAGAGTGGGCATCCCTGTCTTGTTCCTGTTCTTAGAGGGAATGGTTTTAGTTTTTGCCCATTGAGTATAATGTTGGCTGTGGGTTTATCATAAATAGCTTTTATTATGTTGAGGTATGATCCTTGTACTCCCACCTTGTTAAGAGTTTTTATCAGGAAAGGGTGTTGGATTTTATCAAATGCTTTTTCTGCATCAATTGATATGACAATATGATTTTTATCGTTCAATTTGTTAATGTGATGTATCACGTTTATTGATTTGCAGATATTGTACCAACCTTGCATTCCTGGAATAAATCCTACTTGGTCATGGTGTATGATCTTTGTGATGCTCTGCTGGAGCTGATTTGCTAGAATTTTGTTGAGGATTTTGGCATCTATGTTCATGAGGGATATTGGCCTGTAATTCTCTTTCATTGAGTTGTCTTTATCTGGTTTTGGTATTAGAGTGATGCTGGCTTCATAGAAGGAGTTTGGAAGTGTTCCTTCCTCTTGTATTTTTTGGAAAAGTCTGAGGAGGATAGGTTTTAGTTCTTCCTTGAATGTTTGGTAAAACTTTCCTGTGAAGCCATCTGGCCCTGGGCTTTTGTTTGCTGGAAGCTTTTTGATGACTGTTTCAATTTCTTCCCAAGTCACTGGTCTATTGAGATTTTTAGATTTTTCCTGATTGAGTTTTGGAAGTGTATATTTTTCTAGGAATACGTCCATTTTCTCCAGGTTGTTCAGTTTGTTGGAATAGAGTTGTTCGTAGTATTTAGTAACAATCCGTTGTATTTCGGTGGGGTCTGTTGTTATTTCACCTCTTTCATTTCTGATTTTGTTTATTTGGGTTCTCTCTCTTTGTTTCTTGGTTAGCCTGGCTAGAGGTCCATCTATCTTGTTTATCTTTTCAATGAACCAGCTCTTGGTTTTGTTGATCTTGTGTATTGTTTCTTTGGTCTCTATGTCATTTATCTGTGCTCTAATTTTAGTTATTTCCTTTCTTCTGCTTACACTGGGCTTTTCTTGTTGCTCTTTTTCTAACTCTTTGAGTTGTAGAGTTACATCACTTGTTAGCCTTTTTTTTAGTTTTTTGCAATTGGCTTGTAAGGATATGAACTTCCCTCTCAAAACTGCTTTTGCTGTGTCCCATAGATTTTGGATTGTTGTGTTTTAATTGTCATTTGTTGCCAGGATGTTTTTAATTTCTTCCTTGATTTCTCTGGTAACCCAGTCCTTGTTTAATAGCATGCTATTTAGTCTCCATGTGTTTGATTTCTTTGGATTATTTTTATTGTAGTTAATTTCCAGTTTTATGCCATTATGATCTGAGAAGATGCTTGATATGATTTCTATCTTCTTGAATTTGAAGAGACTTTGCCTATGTCCCAAAATGTGGTCTATCTTTGAGAATGTCCCATGTGCACTTGAGAAGAATGTATATTCTGTGGCTTTGGGGTGGAATGTTCTGAAGATGTCAATTAATTCCATCTGGTCTAGTGAGTCATTTAGGATTGATGTTTCTTTGCTGATTTTTTGTTTAGATGATTTGTCAAAGGGGTATTAAAATCTCCTACTATGATTGTATTGCTATTAATCTCTCTTAATGTCCTCCAGCAGTTTTTTTTTTTTTTTTAATGTATTTGGGTGCTCCTGTATTGGGTGCATATATATTTACCAGGGTTATTTCTTCTTGTTGGATTGTTCCCTTTAGTTTTATGAAGTGGCCTTCATTATCTCTTGTTATGTCCTTCACTCTGAGATCTAATTTGTCAGATATAAGTATTGCTACCCCAGCTTTTTTTTCATTTCCATTTGCCTGGAAAACTTTTTTCCATCCCTTCACGCTCAGTCTGTGTGCATCTTTTTTTCTGAGGTGGGTTTCTTGTAGACAACAGATGTATGGGTCTTGTTTTCTTATCCAATCTGACACCCTATGTCTTTTGATTGGAGCATTTAATCCATTTACATTTAAGGTTATTATTGATAGGTACTCATTTGACACCATTTTTATTCTATAACTGTGTTCCTTTTTCACTTCCTATTTCTTTATTTTTACAGTAGACCCTTTAGCATTTCTTGCATTGCTGGTTTGGTGGAGATAAATTCCTTCAGTCTTTTTTTGTCTGTGAAGCTCCTGATTTCCCCTTCAATTTTGATTGATAGCCTTGCTGGGTACAGTATTCTTGGATTCAGACCCTTCCTTTGCATTCCTTTGTATATTTCATCCCATTCCCTTCTGGCCTGATAAGTTTCTGTTGAGAAATCAGTTGCTAGCCTGATGGGGGTTCCTTTGTATGTCACTTTCTGTCTCTCTCTGGCTGCTTTTAAGATTCTTACTTTGTCGTTGTTGTTAGCCAATTTAATTATAACGTGCCTTGGCGTCTGTTTTCTGGGATTTATTTTGCTTGGGACTCTGTGAGCATCTTGGATTTGTGTGGGTTTTTTCTTCTCTATCTCAGGAAAGTTTTCTGTCATTATTTCTTGAAATACTTTTTCCATGTCTACCTCAGTTTCCTTTCCTTCTGGAACCCCAATTATTCTAATATTATTTTGTTTTGTATTGTCCCAAAGCTCCCGTAGGCTCTCCTCCTGCTTTTTAATCTTTTTTTCTAGAAGCTGCTCTAATTGGGTATTTTTTTCTATCTTGTCTTCTAGCTCACTGATGCGGTCCTCTGCTTCATCTAGTCTACTCTTGATGCTTTCTATTGAGTTCTTCATGGTAATGATGTCATTTTTCATTTCTTCTTGGTTCTTCTTCAATTCCTCTTGGTTCTTCTTCAATTCCTCTTGGTTCTTCTTCAATTACTCTTGGTTCTTCTTCAATTCCTCATGGCTCTTCTTCAATTCCTCAGGGTTCTTCCTCATTTCTTCTTGGTTATTGTCAAATTTTTCTTCCATTCTTTTTAGCCATCCTATGATCATTATTCTGAATTCTTGCTCTGGTAGGCTGCTTGCCTCTGACTCTTTTACTTTTTTTTTCAGGTGATACCTGCTTTTCTTTCATGTGTGGGCTATTTCTTTGTCTCCCCATGGCCTCTCTTTTCAGGATGTCTGGTTATGTGGTGTTTCTTCCCCTGCGTTGATTTAAAGGTACAAACTACAACACTACCAGGTAGAACACAAGAGGCACTTAACAGGAATGTATTTACAATATTAATAACCTCCAACAAAGGTGACCACTAGAGAAAGGCAAATTGGGGGATAGGAGAGAAGGAAGAAAGGTAAAAATAAAATAAAGAAAAATTTAAAAAATAATAAATAAAATAAGCAAATAAGATAAAAAAAAGAGGGATAAAGAGATAGAAAAAGAAGGAAAAAAGGTAATGACAAAATGAAGTTGGAAAACGGAAAAAAAGAGGAGAGAGGGAGAGAGAGAAAGAAAGAGAGAGAAGAAGGAAACTAAAAGAGAAATGGGAGACAAACTATATATCTGTGGAGAAAATTGCCATAGAACAACCACTGAACCCAGCCAATGCCAGTAACAATATTTGGAGATCAATACAAACTACAATATCCACTATTATTAAGTAAGGCTATGATATACAGAAGTACAAGAAACAAACAAAAACAGAGGATTTTTTTTAAAAAAAATACAAAGCAACAATAACAACACAGGTATAAGCATAACAATTTCACTAAAAAGCATAAAAATTCACAATAATCAACCATCATACAAACAATGAGAAAAGGATAGAGAGGAGAACCTTTTTTTTTTTTTTTAAATCAGATAATATAGTGCAGAGAGTGATATTTATACACTTGGGTCAGGGGTTGGAACTTAGGTCTATAAGTATAGTGAGAGCTTTAGCAGGGAGTATGCAGAAAGAATAGAGGAAAAACTAAAGCAGGCAAGGGATAGGATAAACCGGAGACTAAAAGGGTAAGGTTTAGTACGAGAGTGATGGTGTAAAGGTCAAGTTGAGAAAGGGTTGAATGATGATATAGTAGAGATTAAAATAGAATGAAGGTTACTCCCAATGTAAAAAAAATAAAATAAAATAAAATAAAATGGTAGTGGAGAGGGGGAAAAAAAAGAAAAAAGAAAAAAAAAAGAAAAAAAAAGGAAAAAGAAACAAAAATTGCAAAATAGCAGTAGTAATAGTGATGAAAGAGATTGAAAAAAGTAATAATTGAAAAGGTAAAATCAAGTAAGGAAATAAGAAAAAAAAATTCGTTTCTTAAGTAAAAGATGAAAAAAGTGAAAATTAAATAAAAGATTAAAAGCTGAAAATAAAATAAAGAAAGGCAAAATTAGCATAAAAATGATCAGTAGTAGTCATTCACTTCCTCTGTTACTGTATTTGGCACGCCTGATTTACGGAGCAGACAGACGTGCAGTTCCCAGCATTCCACTGCACCTCAGTTTTGTAAGGTAATCCTTAATTTTAAGTAGGCTATATCTTAGTTATTTGTGTCCATTTATTTTTGATTAATAAAAAGAAAAAAGAAAAAAAAAGAAAAAGAAAAAGAAAAAAAAAAAAAGCAGTTTGTAATTCAATTCTTAGGTGTCAGTGTTTCCAGTTTGACCTCCCAGTCCTTTTGGTTGCTCTGGCCTTCTTTCTCTATGGCTCTAGCTGGCAGAGTGCCAACTGGCTCCCAGACTATTTCTAAAGCTCCGATCCCTTGTTTCCAGGAAGGCAATTTCCCAGGATAAGCCCAACTGAGCAGTCCTTCCCTAGTTTTCAGAAGCAAGGGGGTGAAGGGGGTCAGGCGCCAAGGTTTCCAGATGATCCGCCCTTGTCGGGACAGCCGCGATTCTTAACAATCTGTCCCGTGTCCCCTGGCGTTTTTTAAAAAAAGTCCCAGATTACGCCAAACCCAGCACTGGGTGTCCCAGGCAGAATTCTCGCTGCAGCCTTCTTTGGGCGCGCTGGCGGCTATAGTGGGGGGCGGGGCCTTGCCGGAGCTCAGCGGCTACCGTCACTGCCTGCGCCGCGGGACCCAGATCCCTCAAATTTTCCCCGCAAACTCTGACCTTTCCATGGGTGACTGAAGAACTCCCTTGAAACCAAGTGTTTGCGCCGATTGGGCTGTCTCAGCTACTCGATGTTCTCCGCCGCTGTGGGTTTTTCCAGGCTTCAGAGAAGCTCTTCCTTTCTTGGTAAGCTGACGCCGCCTTCTCTCCAAGCCCGGAGCTCCGGGAGAGCCGCGTCCACGGCCACAGTGCTGGCCGGTTGGTCAGGAAATCCTGTCCAGCGTACCTTTTCTTACCCTCCTTGAGATTTCCTCTGTCCCTCAGCTTCCAATCAACTTTCCCTGAGCGACTCAGACGCTGCTTTTTTCTGTTCTGGGACCGGAATCAGAACAAGTCCATCTGTTCGGTCGCCATCTTCAAGCTCCAGAAGGGAGCCTAGAATTTTAAATGTGTGCCACACAATGCTTGAAAGAGAGAAATAAGCAAATTAAGCAACTTTGGAAAGCCTTACAGTTAACTGTAATGTAGCATTAAACTCTATAACTTAGCTGAGGGACAATGTTCCCGAACTTCTTCTGTTCATAACAGTGTGTAGGAAGTTGATTGTATATGTGGGCATTGCTTATACTTGGACAAGAAGGCCTAATATAGTAAACTACATGAAAATATGAATACTTCAGAGAAAATTAGAATAAATAGATAAGAAGTCGTTTAGCACAGCGGAAACAGATTCTCCAAGTCAGTTGTTAGTGTAGAAAATGTATCTAATATCCAGGAAATCCTTAATTAGAGTTAAGAGCCCATTAAACAGTGTAAGAAAACTCCTTTATTTACTTAAAGAAGCCTAGAATTTTACATGTGTGACAAAAAAGTTTTAAAGAGAGAAATAACCAAATTGAGCAGATTTGGAAAGCCTTACAGTTGACTATAATGTAGCATTAAACTCTATAACATAGTTGAGGGACAATGTTCCTGAGCTTCTTCTGTTCATTACAGTGTGTAGGAAGTTGTTTGTATATGTGGGCAATGCTTATACTTGGACAAGAAGGCCGAAAATAGGAAACTCCATGTAACAGGAACAATTCAGAGAAAATAACAGAAAATAGATGAGAACTGGTTTAGAACAGGGGAAACTGATTCTTCAAGTCAGTTGTTAGTGTAAAAAAGTTATATAAGATCCAGGAAATCCTTAATTAGAGTTAAGATCACATTAAACAATGTATGAAACCTCTATTATTTACTTAAAGAGGCCTAGAAATGTAAATGTGTGTCATACAAGGCAGAATATCCTTGAAATATAGAAATAAGCACAATTAAGCAGCTTCAGAAAGCCTTACACTTCACTGCAAGAAAGTATTAAACTCTATAACATAGTTGAGAGACAATGTTCCTGAGCTTCTCAGGTTCTTAACAGTGTATGCACTAGCATTGAACATGTAGAAAACACTTCTCCAAGTAAATTGTTTGTGTAGAAAGGTATCTAACATGCAGGAAATCCTTAGAGAAAAGAGCCCACTTAACAGTGTATGAAACCTCCATTATTTACTCAAAGTAGCCTAGAACTGTAAATATGTGTCATGTTTTTGGCAGAATATCCTTGAAATAGAGAAATAAGCACATTTCAACAGCTTTGGAAAACTTTTGACTTCACTGTAATGTAGCATTAAAATCAATAATATAGTTGAGAGACAATGTTCCAGAGCTTCTCAGGTTCAAAACAGTGTTAAGGTAGTTGTTTGTCCATTTCCCAATGCTAATACTTGGACAAGAAGGACTAATATTGGAAATTAGAAGAAAACAATAATTCAGAGAAAATAACAGTAAATAGAG
Source organism: Pipistrellus hanaki (assembly GCF_964339955.1). Classification (NCBI taxonomy): domain Eukaryota; kingdom Metazoa; phylum Chordata; class Mammalia; order Chiroptera; family Vespertilionidae; genus Pipistrellus; species Pipistrellus hanaki. Next base: position 91,882,845 of record NC_140505.1, on the reverse strand, counting down.
AAGAACTTGCATAAGACATATAGAAAAACAATGCTCCAAGTCAGTTGTTAGTGTAGAAAAGCTATCTAAGATCCGGAAAAATGTTAATTACAATAAAGAGATCATTAAACGATGTATAAAACCTATATTATGTACTTAAAAGAGCACATAACTATGAATGTATGTCATACAAAACATAAATCCATGAAATAGAGAAATAAACATATTTAAGTAGCTTTGGAAACCCTTACACATCACTGAAAAGTGGCATGGAACTCCCTAACAGAGTTGAAAGAAAATATTCCCTCACCCTAAACCAAACCCTATCCCGTACCCTATCGCTAACCCTAGCCCTAGCCCTAGTTCTAACAGTAACACTAATCCTAACCCTAACTCTAACCCTAACCCTAGCCCTAACCCTAACCCTAATCCTAGCACTAAACCTAACAATAACCCTAGCCCTAAACCTAACCCTAAAACCAACCCTAGCCCTATCCCTAAACCTATCACTAAACCTAACCCTAACCCTAATCCAAACCCTAGCCCTAAACCTAACCCTAACCCTAACCCTAAACCTAGCCCTAACCCTAACATTAGCCCTATCCCTAACCTTAACCCTAACCCTAGCCCTAGCCCTAACCCTAACTCTAGCCCTATCCCTAACCCTAACCCTAGCCCTAACCCTAACCCTAACGCTATCCCAAAACCTAAACCTAACCCTAACCCTAGCCTTAACTCTAACCCTAACACTAGCACTTAACCTAACCCTAACGCTAGCCCTAACCCTAACCTTAACCCTAACCCTAGCCCTAACTCTAATCTTAGCCCTAGCCCTATCCCTAATCCTAACAATAACCATAACCCTAGCCCTAACCCTAACCCTAACCCTAGCCCTAACGTTAACACTCACCCTAGCCCTAACCCTAACCCTAACTCTAACTCTAGCCCTAACCCTAGCACTAACCCTAACCCTAACCCTAACCCTAGCTTGTCAGCATGATAAAACTGTGTAGCAAGTTGTTTGTCCATGTGGACAATGCTTATATTTGGAAAAGAACGCTTAATATATGAAACTACAAGAAAATATGAGTAATACATTGAAATTAAGAGTAAATAGATGAGACCTCGTATAGATCAGCTGAAAAAGATTTCTCCAAGTCAGTTGTTACTGGAGAAAAGAATCTAAGATCCAGGAAATCTTTAATTAAGCAAAACAACACATTAAACAATGTATGAAACTTCTATTATTTATTTAAAGTAGCCTAGAACTTTAAATGTGTGTCCCACAAGGATTGAAAGACAGAAATAAGCACTATTAAGCAGCCGGGGAAAGCCTGAGAATTAACTGCATTGGAGCATTAAACTCTAAATTTTAAAGTCTAAAACATAGTTGAGAGACTATGATCCCTTTCTTCTGGGGTCCATAACAGTGTGTAGGAAGTTGTTTGTAAATGTGGGCTATGCCTATACTTGGACAAGAAGGCCTAATATAGGAAACTACATGAAAACATGAATAATTCAGAGAAAATATCAGTAAATAGAGAGAACTCGTTTAGAAAAGCTGAAACCGATTCTAAAAGTTAGTTCTTAGTTAAGAAAAGGTATCTATGATCCAGGAAATCCTTAACTACAATACAGATCACATTAAACAGTGTATGAATCCTCTTTTATTTACTTAAAGTAGCCTAGAACATTACATGTGTGTCACACATGGTTTATAAGAGAGAAATAAGCAAATTGAGCAGCTTAGAAAAGCCTTAAGGTTCACTGTAATGTAGCATTACACTTGATAACATAGTTGAGGGACAATGTTCTCGAGCTTCTTCTGTTCATAACAGTGTGTAGGAAGTTGTTTGTATATGTAGGCAATGCTTATACTTGAACAAGTAGGGTTAATACAGGAAACTGCATGAATACATGAACAATTCATAAAAAATGTCATTAAATATATGAGAACTCGTTGAGCATAGCTAAAGCAGATTCTCCAAGTCAGTTCTTAGTGTAGAAAAGGTATCTAGCGTCGAGGAAATCCTTAATTAGCGTTAAGAGCACATTTAACAGTATATGAAACGTCTATTATTCACTTAAAGTAGTCTAAAGCTTTACATGTGTGTCACACAAGGCTTGAAAGAGAGAAATAAGCAAATTGAGCAGCTTTAGAAAGCCTTACAGTTCACTGTAATGCAGCATTATACTCTATAACATAGTTGAAGGACAATGTTCTCCAGCTTTTTCTGTTCATACAAGTGACAAGGAAGTTCTTTGTATATGGGGGCTATGCTTATACTTGCACAGGAAGGCCTAATATAGGAAACTACAGGAAAATATAAATAAATCAGAGAAAATGTCAGTAAATAGATAAGAACTTGTTTAGAACAAGGGAAATAGATTCTCCAAGTCAGTTGTTAGTGTAGAAAAGGTATCTAAGATCCAGGATATCCTTAGAGTTAAGAGCAGATTAAACAGTGTATGAAACCTCTTTTATATACTTAAAGAAGCTTTGAAGTTTACATGTGTGTTACACAAGGCTTGAAAGAGAGAAATAAGCAAATTGAGCAGCTTTGGAAAGCCTAACAGTTCACTGTAATGTAGCATTACACTCTATAACATAATTGAGGGACAATGTTCTCGAGCTTCTTCTGTTCATACCACTGTGTAGGAAGTTCTTTGTATACGGGGGCTATGTTTATACTTGCACAGGAAGGTCTAATATAGGAAACTACAGGAAAACATAAATAAATCAGAGAAAATGTCAGTAAATAGATGAGAACTCGTTTAGAACAGCTTAAACAGATTTTTGAAGTCCATTTGTTGTGTAGAAAAGGTATGTAAGTTCCAGGAAATCCTTAATTACAGTTAAGAGCACATTAAACAGTGTATGAAACCTCTAATTTACTTAAAGTAGCCTAGAACTTTACATATGTGTCACACAAGGCTTGAAAGACAGAAATAAGCAAATTGATCAACATTGGAAAGCCTTAAAGTTCACTGTAATGTAGCATTACACTCTATAACATAGTTGAGGGACAATGTTCCCAAGCTGCTTCTGTTCATAACAGTGTGTAGGAAGTTGTATGTATTTATGGGCAATGCTTATACTTGGACAAGAAGGCCTAATATAGAAAACTCCATGATACCATAATAATTCAGAGAAAATGAGAGAAAATACATGAGAACTTGTTTAGAACAAGGGAAACAGATTCTCCAAGTCAGTTGTTAGTGTAGAAAATGTATCTAAGATCCAGGATATCCTTAGAGTTAAGAGCAAATTAAACAGTGTATGAAACCTCTTTTATGTTCTTAAAGAAGCTTTGAACTTTACACGTGTGTTACACAAGGCTTGAAAGGGAGAAATAAGCAAATTGAGCAGCATTGGAAAGCCTTACAGTTCATTGTAACGAAGCAATAAACTCTGTAACATAGTTGAGGGACAATGTTCCCGAGCTTCTTCTGTTCATAACAGTGTGTCGGAAGTTGTTTGTATATGTGGGCAATGCTTATACTTGGACAAGAAGGCCAATATAGGAAACTCCAAGATAACATGAAAAATTCATACAAAATGACAGTAAATAGATGAGAACTGGTTTAGAACAGGGAAAACAGATTCTACAAGTCAGTTGTTAGTGTAGAAAACGTATCTAGCATCCAGGAAATCTTAATTAGAGCTAAGAGCACAATAAACAGTGTATGAAACCTCCTTTATTTACTTAAAAAAGATTAGAACATTACATGTGTGTAACACTATGCTTGAAAGAGAAATAAGCAAATTGATCAGCTTTGGAAAGCGTTAAGGTTCACTGTAATGTAGCATATGTAGCATTAAACTCTATAACATAGTTGAGGGACAATGTTCCCGAGTTTCTTCTGTTCATAACTGTGTTTAGTAAGTTGTTTGTATATGTGGGCAATGCTTATACTTGGACAAGAAGGCCTAATGTACATATCTCCATGATAACATGAAAAATTCAGAGAAAATTACAGTAAATAAATGAGAACTGCTTTAGAACAGAAGAAACAGATTCTGCAAGTCAGTTGTTAGCATAGAAAACGTATCTAGCATCGAGGAAATCTTAATTAAAGTTAAGAGCACATTAAACAGTGTATGAAACCTCCTTCATTTACTTAAAGTATCCAAGAAATTTACATGTGTGTCATACAAGGCTAGAAAGAGAGAAATAAGCAAATGGAGCAGTTTTGAAAGCCTTACAGTTCAAATTAGTGTAGCAGAAAACTCTATGACATAGTTGAGGGACAATATTCCCGACCTTCTAATGTTCCTAAGAGTGTGTAGAAAGTTGTTTGTATATGTGTGCAATGCTTATACTTGGACAATAAGGTGTAATATCGGAATCTCCATGATAAATTGAATAATTCAAAGAAAATGACAGTAAATAGATGAGAACTGGTTTGGAACAGGGGAAACAGATTCTACGAGTCAGTTGTTAGTGTAGAAAAGGTAGCTAAGATCCGGGAAATCCTTAATTATAATTAAGGGCACATTAAACAGTGAATAAAACCTCTTTTATTGACTTAAAGAAGCTTAGAACGTTACATATGGATCACACAGGCTTGAAATAAAGAAATAAGCAAATTGAGCAGCTTTGGAAAGCTTTACAGTTTACTATAATTTAGCATTAAACTCTATAACATAGTTGAGGGACAATGTTGCCGAGCTTCTTCTGTTCATAACAGTGTGCAGAAAGTTGTTTGTACATGTGGGGAATGCTTATACTTGGACAATAAGGTGAAATACAGGAAACTGCATGAGAACATGAATAATTCAGAGAAAATTATAGTAAATAGATGAGAACTGGATTATAACTGAGGAAAAAGATTCTCCAAGTCAGTTGTTAGGGTAGAAAGGTTGTCTAAGATCCAGGAAATCCTTAATTAGAGTTAAGAACACATAAAACAGTGTATGAAATCTCTTTTATTTACTTAAAGATAACTAGAACTTTACCTGAGTGTCACACAAAGCTTGAAAGAGAAATAAGCAAATTGAGCAGCTTTGGAAAGCCTTAAGGTCACTGTAATGTAGCATATGTAGCATTAAACTCTATAACATAGTTGAGGGACAATGTTCCCGAGCTTCTTCTGTTCATAACAATGTGTAGGAAGTTGTTTGTATATGTGGGCAATGCTTATACTTGGACAAGAAGGCCTAATATAGATAACTCCATGATAACATGAATAATTAAGAGAAAATGATACTAAATAGATGAGAAATTCTTTAGAACTGTGGAAACAGTTCTCCAAGTCTGTTGTTAGTGTAGAAAAGATATCAAATATCCAGGAATGCCCTAATTAGAGTTAAGAGCTCATTAAACAGTGTATGAAATCTTTTTACTTAAAGAAGTCTACAACTTTACATGTTTGTCACACAAGGCTTGAAAGAGAAAAATAAGCAAATTGAGCAGCTTTGGAAAGCCTTAAAGTTCACTATAATGTAGCATTAAACTCTATGATATAGTTGATGGACAATGTTCCCGAGCTTTTTCTGTTCATAACAGTGTGTACGAAGTTGATTGTATATGTGGGCAATGCTTATACTTGTACTAGAAGACCTAATATATGAAACTCCATTAAAGCATGATTAATTTAGAGAAAATGACAGTAAATAGATGAGAACTGGTTTAGAACAGGGAAATAAATTCTCCACGTCAATTGTTAGTATAGAAAAGGTATCTAAGGTCCAGGAAATCCATAATTAGACTTAAGAGCACATTAAACAGTGCAAGAAACCTCTTTATTAATTAAAGAAGCCTAGAAATTTAAATGTGTGTCACACAAGGTTCGAAAGAGAGAAATAAGCTAATTGATCAGCTTTGGAAAGCCTTACAGTTCACTGTAATGTAGCATTAAACTCTATACCATAGTTGAGGGACAATGTTCCCGAGCTCCTTCTGTTCATAACAGTGTGTAGTAAGTTGTTTGTATATGTGGGCAATACTCATACATGGACAAGAAGGCCTAATATAGGAAAATCCATGATAACATGATAAATCAGAGAAAATGACAGTACATAGATTAGTATTTTTTTAGAACAGGGGAAAGGGTTTCTCCAAGTCAGTTGTTAGTGTAGAAAAGGTATCTAAGATCCAGGAAATCCTTAGAGTTAAGAGCACATTAAACAGTTTATGAAACCTCTTTTATTTACTTAAAGAAGCCTTAAAATTTACATGTGTAACACATAAGGCTTGAAATAGACAAATAAGCAAATTGAGCAGCTTTGGAAAGCCTTACAGTTCACTGTAATGTAGCAATAAACTCAATAACATAGTTGAGGGACAATGTTCCCAAGCTTCTTCTGTTCATAACAGTGTGTCGGAAGTTGTATGTATTTATGGGCAATGCTAATGCTTGTAAAAGAAGGCCTAATATAGAAAACTCCATGATTACATAATAATTCAGAGAAAATGACAGAAAATAGATGACAACTTGTTTAGAACAGGGGAAAGATATTCTCCAAGTCAGTTGTTAGTGTAGAAAAGGTATGTAGATCTAGGAAATCCTTAATTAGAGTTTAGAACACATTAAACAGTGTATGAAACCTCTTTTATTTACTTAAAGAAGACTAGAACTTTACATGTGTGTCACACAAGGCTTGAAAGATTGAAATAAGCTTATTGAACAGCTTTGGAAAGCCTTAGAGTTCAATGTAATGTAGCATTAAACTCTATAACATAGTAGAGGGACAATATTCCTGAGCTTCTTCTGTTCATAACAATGTGCAGGAAGTTGATTGTATATGTGGGAAATGCTTATACTTGGAAAAGAAGGCCTAATATAGAAAACTTCATGATAACATGAATAATTCAGAGAAAATGACAGTAAAATATGAGAACTCGTTTAGAACTGGGGAAACAGATTCTCCAAGTCATTTGTTAGTTTAGAAAAGGTATCTAAGATCCAGAAAATCCATTAGTTAAGAGCACATTAAGCAGTGTATGAAACCTTTTTTATTTACTTAAAGAAGCCTTGAAATTTACATGTGTATCACATAAGGATTGAAAGAGAGAAATAAGCAAATTGAGTAACGTTGGAAAGCCTTACAGTTCACTGTACTGTAGCAATAAACTCAATAATATAGTTGAGGGACAATTTTCTCAAGCTTCTTCTGTTCATAGCAGTGTCAGAAAGTTGTTTGTACATGTGGGTAATGCTTATACTTGGACAAGAAGGCCTAATTTAGGAAAATCTATGATAGCATGAATAATTTAGAGAAAATGACAGTAAATAGTTGAAAACTGGTTTAGAACAGGGGAAAAAGATTCTCCAAGCCAATTGTTAGTGTAGAACAGTTATCTAAGATACATGAAATCCTTAATTAGAATTAAGAGCAAACTAAACAGTGTATGAAACCTCTTTTATATACTTAAAGCATCCTAGAACTTTACATGTGTGTCACACAAGGTTTGAAAGATTGAAATAAGCATATTGAATAGCTTTGGAAAACCTTACAGTTCAATTTAATGTAGCATTAAACTCTATAACATAGTTGAGGGACAATATTCCCAAGATTCTTCTGTTCATAACAGTGTGTAGGAAGTTGTTTGAATATGTGGGAAATGTTTATACTTGGATAGAGGCCTAATATAGAAAACTCCATGATAACATGAATAATTCATAGAAAATGACGGTAAAATATGAGAACTCATTTAGAACTGGCGAAACAGATTCTCCAAATCATTTGTTAGTGTAGAAAAGGTATCTAAGATCCAGGAAATCCTTAGAGTTAAGAGCACATTAAACAGTGTATGAAACCTCTTTTATTTACTTAAAAAAGTCTTGAATTTTACATGTGTATCACATAAGGCTTGAAAGAGAAAAATAAGCAAATTGAGTAGCTTTGGAAAGCCTTACAGTTCACTGTAATGTAGCAATAAACTCAATATCATAGTTGAGAGACAATGTTCCCAAGCTTCTTCTGTTCAAAACAGTGTGTCGGAAGTTGTTTGTATATGTGGGCAAGGCTTATATTAGACAAGGAGGCCTAATATAGGAAACTCCATGGTAACATGAATAATTCAGAGAACATGACAGAAATAGATGAGTAGTGGTTGAGAACAGGGGAAAGAGATTCTCCAAGTCAGTTGTTAGTTTAGAAAAGGTATGAAGATGCAGGAAATCCTTAATTAGAGTTAAGAGCACATTAAACAGTGTATGAAACCGCTTTTATGTACTTAAAGAATCCTAGATTTTAAACATATGTAACACAAGACTTGAAAGAGAGAAATAAGCAAATTGACAGCTTTAAAAGCCTTACACTTCACTGTAATGTAGCATTATACTCGTTGAGGGACAATGTTCCTGAGCTTCTTCTGTTCATAACAGTGTGTCGGAAGTAGTATGTATTTATGGGCAATGCTAATACTTGTACAAGAAGGCCTAATGTAGAAAACTCGATGATAACATAATAATTTAGAGAAAATGACAGAAAATAGATGAGAACTTGTTTAGAACAGGGGAAACAGATTTTCCAAGTCAGTTGTTAGTGTAGAAAAGGTATCTAAGATCCAGGATATCCTTAGAGTTAAGAGCACATTAAACAGTGTATGAAACCTCTTTTATTTACTTAAAGTATCCAAGAAATTTACATGTGTGTCACATAGGGCTTGAAAGAGAAAAATGAGCAAATTGAGCAGCTTTGAAGATTCTTACAGTTCACTGTAATGTAGCATTAATCTCTATAACATAGTTGAGGGAAAATGTTCCTGAGCTTCCTCTGTTCATAACAGTGTGTTGGAAGTGTTTGTTTATCTAGGCAATGCTTATACTTGGACAAGAAGGCCTAATATAGAAAACTCCATGATAACATGATAATTCAAAGAAAATGACAGTAAATAGATGAGAACTTGTTTATAACACGGGAAAAGGATTCTTCAAGTCAGTTGTTACTGTAGAAAAGGTATCTGAGATCCAGAAAAGTTCTAATTAGAGTTAAGGGCACATTAAACACTGTATGAAACTTCTTTTATTTACTTAAGGAATCCTAGAATTTTACACATGTGGCACTCAAGGCTTGAAAGGGAGAAATAAGCAAATTGAGCAGCTTTGGAAAGCCTTAAAGTTCACTGAAATGTAGCATTAAACTCTGTAACATAGTTGATGGACAATGTTCCCTAGCTTCTTCTGTTCATAACAGTGTGTAGGAAGTTGTTTGTATATATGGGCAATGCTTATACTTGGAGAAGAAAGCCTAATATAGAAAACTCCATGATAACATGAAAAATTCATAGAAAATGACAGTAAATAGATGAGAACTGGTTTAGAACAGGGTAAACAGATTCTACAAGTCACTTGTTAGTGTAGAAAACCTATCTAGCATCCAGGAAATCTTAATTAGAGTTAAGAGCACATTAAACAGTGCATTAAAACTTTTTTATTTACTTAAAGATAACTAGAACTTTACATGAGAGTCACACAAGGCTTGAAAGAGAAATAAGCAAATTGAGCAGCTTTGGAAAGCCTTAAGGTTCACTGTAATATAGCATATGTAGCATTAAACTCTATAACATAGTTGAGGGACAATGTTCCCGAGTTTCTTCTGTTCATAACTGTGTGTAGTAAGTTGTTTGTATATGTGGGCAATGCTTATACTTGGACAAGAAGGCCTAATGTAGATAACTCCATGATATCATGAAAAATTCAGAGAAAATTACAGTAAATAAATGAGAACTGCTTTAGAACAGGGGAAACAGATTCTGCAATTCAGTGGTTAGTGTAGGAAACGTATCTAGCATCTAGGAAATCTTAGAGTGAAGAGCACATTAAACAGTGTATGAAACCTCTTTTATTTACTTAAAGTATCCAAGAAATTTACATGTGTGTCACACAAGGCTAGAAAGAGAGAAACAAGCAAATTGAGCAGTTTTGAAAGCCTTACAGTTCAAATTAGTGTAGCAGTAAACTGTATGACATAGTTGAGGGACAATGTTCCCGACCTTCTAATGTTCCTAACAGTGTATAGTAAGTTGTTTGTATATGTGGGCAATGCTTATACTGGGACAATAAGGCGTAATACAGGCATCTCCGTGATAACTTGAATAATTCAGAGAAAATGACATTAAATAGATGAGAACTGGTTCAGAACAGGGGAAACAGATTCTCCCAGTCAGTTGTTAGTATAGAAAAGGTATCTAAGATCCAGGAAATCATTAATTATAATTAAGAGCTCATTAACCAGTGAATAAAACCTCTTTTATTTACTTAAAGAAGCTTAGAACTTTACATATGGATCACACATGGCTTGAAATAGAGAAATAAGCAAATTGAACAGCTTTGAAAGCCTCACACTTCACCGTAATGTAGCATTAAACTCTATAACATAGTTGAGGGACAATGATGCCGAGCTTCTTCTGTTCATAACAGTGTGTAGGAAGTTGTTTTTTATATGTGGGCAATGCTTATACTTGGACAAGAAGGCCTTATATAGGAAACTCCATGATAACCTGAATAATTCAGAGAAAATGATAGTAAATAGATGAGTAGTGGTTTAGAGCAGGGGTAAAAGATTCTCCAAGTCAGTTGTTAGTGTAGAAAATGTATGAAGTTCCAGGAAATCCTTAATTAGAGTTAAGAGCACATTAAACCGTGTATGAATCCTCTTTTATGTACTTAAAGAATCCTAGAATTTTAAACATATGTAACAAAAGACTTGAAAGAGAGAAATAAGCAAATTGAACAGCTTTGAAAGCCTTAAACTTCACTGTAATGTAGCATTATACTCTATAACATAGTTGAGGGAAAATGTTCCTGAGCTTCTTCTGTTCATAACAGTGTGTCGGAAGTTGTATGTATTTATGGGCAATGCTAATGCTTGTGCAAGAAGGCCTAATATAGAAAACTCCATGATTACATAATAATTCAGAGAAAATGACAGAAAATAGATGAGAACTTGTTTAGAACAGGGAAAACAGATTCTCGAAGTCAATTGTTAGTATAGAAAAGGTATCTAAGATCCAGGATATCCTTAGAGTTAAGAGCACATTAAACAGTGTATGAAACCTCTTTTATTTACTTAAAGAAGCCTTGAACTTTACATGTGTATCACATAAGGCTTGAAAGAGAAAAATAAGCAAATTGAGCAGCTTTGAAGAGCCTTACCGTTCACTGTAATGTAGCATTAATCTCTATAACATAGTTGAGGGACAATATTCCTGAGCTTCCTCTGTTCATAACAGTGTGTAGGAAATTGTTTGTATATCTGGGCAATGCTTACACTTGGATAAGAAGGCCTAGTACATGAAACTACAGGAAAACATGAATAATTCAGAGAAAATTACAGTTTATAGATGAGAACTGTTTTATATCAGGGGAAACAGATTCTCCAAGTCAGTTGTTAGTGTAGAAAATGTATCTAAGATCCAGGAAATCCTTAGAGTTTAGAGCACATTAAACAGTTTATTTAACCTCTTTTATTTACTTAAAGTAGCATGGAACTTTACATCTGTGTCACATAAGGCTTGAAAGAGAGAAATAAGCAAAATGGAAGGCCTTACAGTTCACTGTATTGCAGCATTAAACTCTATAATATGGTTGATGGACAATGTTCCCGAACTTCTTCTGTTTATAACAATGTGTAGGAAATTGTTTAGATATGTAGACAATGCTTATACTTGGACAAGAAGGCCTAATATAGGAAACTCCAGGATAACATGAATAATTCAGAGAAAATGAGAGTAAATAAATGAGAACTGTTAATACAGGGTAACAAGTTCTACCAGTAAGTTGTTAGTGTAGAAAAGGCATCTAAGATCCAGGATATCCTTTATTAGAGTTAAGAGGGTGGGGCCTCGCGGGAGCAACAGGGCTACTGCTGCCTGAACCCTCAGGCTAGCCACGCAAACTCTGACCTTTCCGTGGGTGGTTGAAGAGCTTCCTTGAATCCTCGCACTTGCTCCAATCGGGGCGCCACAGGTGCTCGATGGACTCCTCGGCTGTGGATTTTCCAGCCTCAGAGAAGCTGCTTCCTTCCTGGTAGGGTGGTGCGGCCTTTGCGCCGAGCCCGGAGCTCCGGGAGAAGTCGGGAGTGCTGGCCGCTTGGTCAGGAAATCCTGTCCAGCGGGCCCTTCCTTACCTTCCTAGAGTGATTCGCTGCCCCTTAGCTGGTAATCAACATTCCCTGAGCGACTCAGATGTTGCTTCTATCTGTTATGGGACCAGGGTCAGAACAAGTCCATCTGTTTGGTCGCCATCTTCAAGCTCCAGAAAGGAGCCTAGATTTTTAAATGTGTGCCACACAAGGCTTGAAAGAGAGAAATAAGCAAATTAAGTAGCTTAGGAAAGCCTTACACTTCACTGACATGTATCCTTAAACTCTACAACATAGTTGAGAGAAAATGTTCCCGATTTTTTCAGGTTCATAACAGTGTTTATGTAATTGTTTGTCCATGTTCCCAATGCTTATACATGGACAAGAAGGCCTATTGTTAGTAACCAAGAGAAAATATCAGTAATTCTGGGAAAATAACAGTAAATAGATGGGAATTCGCATAAAACATGTCTAAAACACTTCTCCAAGTCTGTTGTTAGTTTATGAAAGGTATCTGTGATCCAGGAAACCCTTAATTAGAGTTAAAATCACATGAAACATTGTATGAATCCTATATTGTTTACTTAAAGGAGCCTAGTACGGTAAATGTGTGTCATTCAAGGCAGGATACCGTTGAAATATAGAAATAAACACATTTAATCAGCTTTGGAAAGCCTTAGGCTTCACTGTAATGTAGTATTAAACTCTAAAACATAGTTGAGATTCTCCAGCCAGTTTTTAGTGTAGAAAAGGCATCTAAGATCCAGGAAATTTTTAGTTACAGTAAAGAGCACTTTAAACAATATAAGAAACAGCTATTATTTACTTAAAGGAGCCTAGAACAGTAAATGTGTGTCAAACAAGGCCAAATATCCTTGAAACAGAGAAATAAGCACATTTAATCAGCTTTGGAAAGCCGTAGCATTAAACTCTATAACATAGTTGAGACACAATGTTCCCAAGCTTCTCAGGTTCATAACAGTGTGTAGGAAGTTGTTTGTCCATGTTCGCAATGCGTATACTTGGAACAGAAGGCCTAATATTGGAAACTACTAGAAAACAACAGTAATTCAGAGAAAATGACAGAAAATAGAGGAGAACTCGCATAGAACATGTAAAAAAACACTTCTACAAGTAAGTTTTTTGTGTAGATAGATATCTAACATCAAGGAATTACTTAGTTGAGTTAAGAGCACATTTAGCAATGTAGGAAACGTCATTTATTTACTTAAAGTAGCCTAGAACTTTACATGTGTGTCACACAAGGTTTGAAAGTTATGAATAAGCAAATTGAGCAGCTTTGGAATGTCTTACAGTTCACTGTAATGTAGCATTAAACTCTATAACATAGTTGAGGGATAATCCTGCCGAGCTTCTTTTGTTCATAACAGTGTGTAGGAAGTTGTTTGTATATGTGAGCAATGCTTATACTTGGACAAGTATGCCTAGAATATTAAACTCCATAATAACATGAATTAATCTTAGAAAATGACAGTAAATACATGAGAACTGGTTTAGAACAGGGGAAACCGAATCTCCAAGTCAGTTGTTAGTATAGAAAAGCTATCTAAGATCCAGGAAATCCTTAATAGGGTTAAGAACACATCAAACAGTGTATTAAACCTCTTTTATTTACTTAAAAAAGCCAAGAACTTTACATGTATGTCACAGTAGGCTTGAAAGAGAGGAATAAGCAAATTGAGCAGATTTGGAGAGCCTTATAGTTCAATGTAATGTAGCACTAAACTCTAAAGCATCATTGAGAGACAATATTCCTGATCTTCTCTGGTCCATAACAGTGTGTAGGAAGTTGTTTGTATATGAGGGCTATGCTTATACTTGGACAAGAAGGCTTAATATTGGAAAATACATGAAAACATGAAAAATTCAGAGCAAATGTCAGTAAATAGATGAGAACTTGTTTAAAACAGCAGAAAGAGATTTTCCAAGTCTGTTGTTAGTTTATAAACGGTATCTAAGATCAAGAAATTCCTTAATTAGAGTTAAGATCACATTAAACAATATATGAATCCTATATTTTTTACTTAAAGTAGACTAGAACGGTAAATGTGTGTCATACAAGGCAGAATGCCATGGAAATAGAGAAATAAACACATTAAGCAGCTTTGGAAAGCTTTACAATTCACTGCAATGCAGTATTAAACTCTATAACACAGTTGAGATACAATGTCCCCGAGCTTCTTCTGTTCATAACAGTGTGTAGGAAGTTGTTTTTATATGTGAGCTATGCTTATTCTTGAACAAGAAGGCCTAATATAGGAAACTACATGAAAACATGAATAATTCAGAGAAAATGTCAGTAAATAGATGAGAACTCGTTTAGAACAGCTGAAACAGATCTACAAATGAGTTCTTAGTTTAGAAAATGTATTTAACATCCAGCAATTCCTTAATTCGAGTTGAGAGCACATTAAACAGTGAATGAATCTTATATTTTTTACTTAAAGTTGCATAAAATTTTAAAGGTGTGTCATACATGACCTGAAAGAGATAAATAAGCACAATTATGCAGCTAAGGAAAGTCTGAGAATTCAATGCATTACACCCTATAACATAGTTGAGGGACAATGTTCCGGAGCTTCTTCTGCTCATCACATTGTGTAGGAAGTTGTTTGAATAGGTGGACTATGCTTATAATTGGACAAGAAGGCCTAATATAGGAAACTCCTTGAAAACATGAATAATTCAGAGAAAATGATAGTAAATAGATGAGAACTCAGTTAGAACAGGTGAAACAGATTCACCAAGTCAGTTGTCAGTGTAGAAAAGTTATCTAACATCCATAATTTGCTTAATTCGAGTTGAGAGCACATTAAACAGTGTATGATTGATATGTTTTTTACTTAAAAGAGCCTAGAACTGTAAATGTGTGTCACATAAGGCTTGAAAGAGAGAAAAAACACAATTAAGCACCTGGAGAAAGCTTTAGACTTCACTGCAATGTAGCATTAAACTCTATAACATAGTGAGAGACAATGTTCCAGAGCTTCTCAGGTGCATAAACGTGTGTGGGAAGTTGTTTGTCCATATTCCAAATGTTTATACTTTGACAAGTAAGCCTAATATTGGAAACTACTAGTAAACATCAGTAATTCAATGAAAATTACAGTAAATAGATGATAACATGCATAGAACATGTAGGAAACACTTCTTCAAGTCTGTTGGTAGGGTATAAAGGGAATCTATGATATTAGAATTCCTTAATTACAGTAAAGAGCTCATTAAACAGTGTATGAAACCTCGAGCCTAGAATGGTTAATGTGTGTCATACAAGGCAAAATAGCATTGAAATAGAGAAAAAAGTACATTTCAGCATCTTTGGAAACCCTTAGACTTCACGGCAATGTAATATTAAACTCTATAACATAGGTGAGAATGAATGTTCCAGAGCTTCTCAGGTTCATAACAGTGTGAGAACACAGGTCCATAACAGTGTAGAAAAACAATGCTTCAAGTCAGTTTTAGTGTAGAAAAGCTATCTAAGATCCAGGAAAAGCTTAATTACACTAAAGAGTTCATTAAACACTGTATAAAACATATATTATGTACTTAAAGGAGCACATAACTATAAATGTATGTCATACAATACAGAAATCCATGACATAGAGAAATAAACATATTCAAGTAGCTTTGGAAACACTTACACATCACTGAAAAGTACACTGAAATTCTATAACCGTGTTGAAAGACAATATTCCCTCACAATTTCCCTAACACTATCCCTAAACCCTATTACTAACAGTAACCCTAAAGCTAGACCTAACCATAACCATAACCCTAACCCTAGCCCTAGCCCTAACACTAACCCTAACACTAGCCGTAACCCTAACCCTAACGTGAGCCCTAACCCTAACCCTAGCCCTAACCCTAACCCTAATCCTGAATCGAACCATAGCCCTTGCCATTAACATAACCCTAAACCAAATCCTAGCCCTAACCCTAACCCTAACCCTAAAATTAACACTAATCCTAGCAGCCCTAATTCTAAACTTAACCCTAGCCTGAACCATAACCATAACCCTAGTACTAACTATAACCCTAACCCTAGTTCTAACCCTAACCCTAAACCTAACCCAAACCCTAACCCTAACCCTAATCCTAAACCTAACCCTAGCCCTAACCCTAACCCTAGCACTAAACCTAATCCTAGCCCTAACCTGAACCCTAGCCCTAACCCTAACCCTAGCCCTAACACTAACCCTAGCCCTAACCCTAACCCTAACCCTAACCCTAACCCTAGCCCTAACCCTAACCCTAGCTCTAACCCTAACCCTAACCCTAGCCCTAACACTAACCCTAGCCCTAACCATAACCCTAGCTTGTCAGCATAATAACAGTGTGTAGCATGTTGTTTGTCCACGAGGAAAATGCTTATATTTGGATAAGAAGGCCTAATGTATGAAACTACAAGAAAATATGAGTAATACAGAGAAATTAAGAGTAACTAGATGAGAACTCCTATAAAACAGTTGAAACAGATTTCTCCAAGTCAGTTGCTAATGGAGAAAAGGCATATAAGATCGAGGAAATCTTTAATTAAACATAACAGCACATTAAACAGTGTATAAAACTTCTATTTTTTACTCTAAGTAGCCTAGAACTTGAAATGTGTGTCACACATAGCTTTAAAGAGAGAAATAAGCACAATTAAGCAGCGGAGAAAGTCTGAGAATTCACTGCATTGTAGCATTAAACTCTAAAACAGGGGTCTTCAAACTACGGCCCGCGGGCCACATGCGGCCCGCAGAGAAGTCTGATGCGGCCCGCCAGGTTTTTTGGGCAGTGAGCGCAGCTGAGGTGTTACAGTAGGAATTAGTAGTTCATATAGTCCGGCCCTCCAGCTCTCTGAGGGACCGTGATCTGGCCCCCACTTTAAAAAGTTTGAGGACCCCTGCTCTAAAACATAGTTGAGAGACAATATTCACAATATTCTCAGGTCCATAACAGTGTGTAGGAAGTTGTTTGCATATGTGGGCTATGCTTATACTTGGACAAGAAGGCCTAATATACGAAACTACATGAAAACATGAATAATTCAGAGCAAATATCAGTAAATAGATGAGAACTTGTTTAAAACAGCTGAAAGAGATTCTCCAAATCAGTTCTTATTGCAGAAAAGGTTTCTAAAATACAGGAAATCCTTCATTAGAGTAAAGAGCACATTAAACAGTATATGAAACCTCTTTTATTTACTTAAAGTAGCCTAAAACTTTACATGTGTGTCACACAATGAGCTTCTCAGGTTCATAACAGTGTGAGAACAAGATTTAAGATTTGAAAAACATTTCTACAAGTAAGTGGTTTGTGTAGAAAGGTATCTAACATCCACAAAATCCTAGCCCTAGCCCTAACCCTAACCCTAACCCTAGCCCAAACTCTAACCCTAACCCTAGCCCTAACCCTAACCCTAGCCCTAACCCTACCCAAGCCCTAACCTTAACCCTAACCCTACCCCTAACACTAGCCATTGCCTAACCCTAACTCTAACCCTAACTCTAACACTAACCATAGACCTAACCCTAACCCTAGCCCTAACCCTAACACTAACCCTAACCCTAACCCTATCCTTAACCCTAACCTTAAATCAAGCCCTAACCCTAAACCTAACCGTAACCCTAGCCTTAACCCTAACCCTTACACTAGAACTTAACCTAAACCTAACGCTAGCCCTAACCCTAACCCTAACCTTAAACCTAACCCTAACCCTAGCCCAAACCCTAACCCTAACCCTAACCCTAGCACTAAACCTAACCCGAACCCGAGCCCTCACCCTAACTCTAACCCTAACCCTAGCCCTAACCCTAACCCTAGCACTAAGCCTAACCCTAACCCTAATCCTAACCATAGCCCTAACTCTAACCCTAACCCTAACCCTAACCCTAACCCTAGTCCTAACCCTAAACCTAACCCTAACCCTAACCCTAACCCTAGCCCTAACCCTAGCATTAACCCTAACCCTAACCCTAGCCCTAACCCTAACCCTAACCCTAACCCTAGCCCTAGCCCTAACACTAAACCTAATCCTAGCCCTAACCCTAACCCTCACCCTAACACTAACCCTAACCCTAAGCCTAACCCAAACCCTAGCTTGTCAGCATAATAAAACTGTGTAGCAAGTTGTTTGTCCATGTGGGCAATGCTTATATTTGGATAAGCACGCCTAATTTATGAAACTACAAGAAAATATGAGTAATACAGAGAAATTAAGAGTAAATAGATGAGACCTTGTATAGAACAGCTGAAAAAGATTTCTCCAAGTCAGTTAATGGAGAAAAGGAATCTAAGATACAGGAAATCTTTCATTAAACATAACAACACATTAAACAGTCTATGAAACTTCTATTATTTATTTAAAGTAGCCTAGAGGATGATGCTCCAACCAACAGAGCCACACTGGCCAGGGGTGGTCCCTAAAAGTGCATAAATCCCCAAGCCCTTCATAGGACATCCCAAAGGGAAGCACCCACGCGGGCTACTTCCCTGCCCGGAGCTACCTACTGGATTGGACGGGGAAACCTCGCCATCTTGAGAGGAAGATAGGATCGTGTCAGAGGCCTGAATATCCACAGCTGCAGTGACCACCAAGCAGCTGTGACCCTCAGAACGTGGATCCCAGGCGGCGCAAACACCTGACTGCACTGGAGTGCCCCACTGCTCGGCAAAAAGGAGAGAGAGAGAACTACACAACCAGACATCCTAGATCATGGGAAGACCAAAAAACAGTCCGCAAATGAAAGAAAAGCAGGTTTCACCAGAAAAGGTAGTAAACGAGATAGAGTCAAGCAACCGACCAGAGCAAGAATTCAGATTAATGATCATAAGATGGCTAAAAAGAATGGAAGACAAATTTGACAATATGAGTAAGACCCAAGAGGAAATGAAGAAGAACCAAGAAGAAATGAAAAATGACATTGCTACTGTAAAGAACTCAATAGAAAGCATCAAGAGTAGATTAGAAGAAGCAGAGGACCACATCAGTGAGCTAGAAGACAAGATGGAAAAAAATACCCAATTAGAACAGCTTCTGGAAAAAAAAAATTAAAAAACAGGAGGAAAGTCTGAGGGAACTTTGGGACAATACAAAACAAAACAATATTAGAATAATAGGGGTTCCAGAAGGAAAGGGAATTGAGGAAGACATGGAAAACATATTTGAAGAAATAATGACAGAAAACTTTCCTGAGATAGAGAAGAAAAAACCCACACAAATCCAAGATGCTCGCAGAGTCCCAAGCAAAATGAACCCCAGAAAACCCACCCCTAGGCACATTATAATTAAGCTGGCAAATACCAACGACAAAAAAAGAATTTTAAAAGCAGCCAGAGAGAGACAGAAAGTTACATATAAAGGAACCCCCATCAGACTAGCAACTGATTTCTCCACAGAAACTTATAAGGCCAGAAGGGAATGGGATGAAATATACAACATCATGAAAAGGAAGGGTCTGAATCCAAGAATACTGTACCCAGCAAGGCTATCAATCAAAAGTGAAGGTGAAATCAGGAGCTTCACAGCCAAAAACAGACTAAGGGAATTTATCTCCACCAAACCAGCAATGCAAGAAATGCTAAAGGGTCTATTGTAAAATTAAAGAAATTGAAAGCAAAGAAGGAATACAGGGGTATAGAATAAAAATGGCGTCAAATCAGTATCTATCAATAATAACTTTAAATGTAAATGGACTAAATGCTCCAATTAAAAGACATAGGGTAACGGATTGGATAAGAAAACAAGACCCATATATCTGTTGTCTACAAGAAACCCACCTCAGAAAAAAAGATGCACACAGACTGAGCGTGAAGGGATGGAAAAAGGTTTTCCAGGTGAATGGAAATGAAAAAAAAGCTGGGGTAGCAATACTTATATCTGACAAATTAGATCTCAGAGTGAAGGACATAACAAGAGATAATGAAGGCCACTTCATAAAACTAAAGGGAGCAATCCAACAAGAAGAAATAACCCTGGTAAATATATATGCACCCAATAAGGGAGCACCCCATTATATAAAAAAAGCTGCTGGAGGACATTAAGGGAGAGATTAATAGCAATACAATCATAGTAGGAGATTTTAATACCCCACTGTCACCCTTTGACAAATCATCTAAACAAAATATCAGCAAAGAAATATCAATCCTAAATGACTCGCTAGACCAGATGGAATTAATCGACATCTTCAGAACATTCCACCCCAAAGCCACAGAATATACATTCTTCTCAAGCGCACATGGGACATTCTCAAAGATAGACCACATTTGGGGACATAGGCAAAGTCTCTTCAAATTCAAAAAGATAGAAATCATATCAAGCATCTTCTCAGATCATAGTGGCATAAAACTGGAAATTAACTACAATGAAAAAAATCTAAAGAAATCAAACACATGGAGACTAAACAGCATGCTATTAAACAAGGACTGGGTTACCACAGAAATCAAGGAAGAAATTAAAAATATCCTGGAAACAAATGACAATGAAAACACAACTATCCAAAATCTATGGGACACAGCAAAGGCAGTTTTGAGAGGGAAGTTCATATCCCTACAAGCCTATTGCAAAAAACTGGAAAAAATGGTAACAAAAGATCTAACTCTACAACTCAAAGAGTTAGAAAAAGAGCAACAAGAAAAGCCCAGTGTAAGCAGAAGGAAGGAAATAACAAAAATCAGAGCGGAGATAAACGACATAGAGACCAAAGAAACAATACATAAGATCAACAAAACCAAGAGCTGGTTCTTTGAAAGAATAAACAAGATAGATGGACCTCTAGCCAGACTAACCAAGAAACAAAGAGAGAGGACTCAAATAAACAAAATCAGAAATGAAAGAGGTGAAATAACAACAGACCCCGCCGAAATACAACGGATTGTTACAAAATACTACGAACAAGTCTATTCCAACAAACTGAACAACCTGGAGGAAATGGACATATTCCTAGAAAAATACAACCTTCCAAAACTCAATCAGGAAGAATCTAAAAATCTCAATAGAGCAGTGACTTGGGAAGAAATTGAAACAGTCATCAAAAAGCTTCCAGCAAACAAAAGCCTAGGGCCAGATGGCTTCACAGGAGAGTTTTACCAAACATTCAAGGAAGAACTAAAACCTATCCTCCTCAGACTATTCCAAAAAATACAAGAGGAAGGAACACTTCCAAACTCCTTCTATGAAGCCAGCATCACTCTAATACCAAAACCAGATAAAGACAACTCAATGAAAGAGAATTACAGGCCAATATCCCTCATGAACATAGATGCCAAAATCCTCAACAAAATTCTAGCAAATCGGCTCCAGCAGAGCATCACAAAGATCATACACCATGACCAAGTAGGATTTATTCCAGGAATGCAAGGATGGTATAATATCCGCAAATCAATAAACATGATACATCACATAAACAAGTTGAAAGATAAAAATCATATAGTCATATCAATTGATGCAGAAAAAGCATTTGATAAAATCCAACACCCTTTCCTGATAAAAACTCTCAACAAGGTGGGAGTACAAGGATCATACCTCAACATAATAAAAGCTATATATGATAAACCCACAGCCAACATTATACTCAATGGGCAAAAACTAAAACCATTCTCTCTAAGAACAGGAACAAGACAGGGATGCCCACTATCGCCACTCCTCTTTGACATAGTACTGGAAGTACTAGCCATTGCAATTAGACAAGAGGAGGAAATAAAAGGCATCCAAATTGGAAAAGAAGAAGTAAAGTTATCCTTATTTGCAGACGACATGATACTGTATATGAAAAACCCAAAAGACTCCATTAAAAAACTAATTGGCTTAATAAATGAATTTGGCAATGTAGCAGGATACAAAATTAACGCCAAGAAATCTATGGCATTTCTATACACCAACAGCGAATTTATAGAAACAGAGACTTAAAAAGCAATTCCATTTACCATTGTACCAAAAAAATTAAGATACCTAGGAATAAACTTAACTAAGGAAGTAAAGGACCTATATGCGGAAAACTACACGACACTGAAAAAAGAGATAGAGGAAGATGTAAACAGATGGAAGAACATACCATGTTCATGGATTGGTAGAATCAACATCATCAAAATGTCCATACTTCCTAAAGCAATCTATAGGTTCAATGCACTCCCCATTAAAATACCAATGGCATATTTCACTGACCTAGAAAGAACTCTCCAAAAGTTCATTTGGAACAATAAAAGACCCCGAATAGCCACAGCAATCCTGAGACAGAAGAGTAAAGTAGGAGGGATCTCAATACCAGACTTCAAACTGTATTACAAAGCCACTGTTCTCAAAACAGCCTGGTACTGGCACAAAAACAGACATATAGATCAATGGAATCGAATCGAGAACCCAGATATCAACCCAAATCACTATGCTCAATTAATATTTGACAAAGGAGGCACAAATATACAATGGAGTCAAGACAGTCTCTTCAATAAATGGTGTTGGGAAAATTGGACAGATACATGCAAAAGAATGAAACTAGATCACCAACTTACACCATACACAAAAGTAAACTCAAAATGGATACAGGACTTAAACATCAGACGGGAAACCATAAAAATACTGGAAGCATCCACAGGCAACAAAATCTCAGACCTATGCCAAAATAACTTCTTCACTGATACTGCCCCTAGGGCAATGGAAGCTAAAGAGAAAATAAACAAATGGGACTACATCAAAATAAAAAGCTTTTTTACAGCAAAAGAAACCATCAACAAAACAACAAGAAAGCCCACTGTGTGGGAGAACATATTTGCAAATGTTACCACTGATAAAGGTTTAATCTCCAACATCTACAAACAGCTTATACAACTAAATAAAAGGAAGATGAATGATCCAATTAAAAAATGGGCAATGGACCTAAATAGAATATTTTCAAAAGAAGACAGAAGGAAGGCCAAAAGGCACATGAAAACATGCTCAAAGTCACTAATTATCTGAGAGATGCAAATCAAAACAACAATGCGGTACCATCTCACACCTGTCAGAATGGCCAACATCAACAAATCAACAAACGACAAGTGTTGGCGAGGTTGTGGAGAAAAAGGAACCCTCGTGCACTGCTGGTGGGAATGTAGAGTGGTACAACCACTGTGGAGAACAGTGTGGAGTTTCCTCAAAAAACTGAAAATGGAACTCCCATTTGACCCAGTAATCCCACTGCTAGGAATATATCCCAAGTAACTAGAAACACCAATCAGAAAGTATATATGCACCCCTATGTTCATAGCAGCACAATCTACAATAGCTAGAATCTGGAAACAGCCTAGGTGCCCGTCAGCAGATGATTGGATAAAAAACTTTGGTACATCTACACAATGGAATATTATGCTGCCATAAAAAAGAAGGAATTCTCATCATTTGCAGCAACCTGGATAGAACTAGAGAACATCATGCTGAGTGAAATAAGCCAGTCAATGAAAGAGAAATTCCACATGGCCTCACTCATTTATGGATATTAAAAAACATTATAAACTGACAAACCAAAAGATAGATATAGAGACAGTAAAGCAACAAGTAGACTGTAAAATTACAGCGGGGAGAGTAGGGAGATCTGGGGGAGATAAGAGCTCAACCAAAGGACTTGTATACATGCATATAAGTACAACCAATGGACACAAAACTTTGGGGAGGGAGGGTATGTATGGGGGGTGCAATGTTAAAATATGTACACAGATAATAATTTAATAAAAAAATAAAAAATAAAAAAAATAAAAAACTTAAAAAAAAATAAAGTAGCCTAGAACTTTAAATGTGTGTCCCACAAGGATTGAAAGACAGAAATAAGCACAATTAAGCAGCCAGGGAAAGCCTGAAAATTAACTGCATTGTAGCATTAAACTCTAAAACATAATTGACAGACAATATTCCCTAATTATTGGGTCCATAACAAGGTGTTGGAAGTTGTTTGTAAATGTGGGCTATGCTTATACTTGGACAAGAAGGCCTAATATAGGAAACAAGATGAAAACATGAATAATTCAGAGAAAATGTCAATAAATAGATGAGAATTCGTTTAGAAGAGCTGAAAACGATTCTCCAAGTCAGGTCTTAGTGAAGAAAAGGTATCTAATAACCAGGAAATTTTTAATTAGAGTAAAGAGCACATTAAACAGTGTATGATACCCCCTTTTTTTACTTAAAGTAGGCTAGAACATTACATGTGTGTCACACATGGTTTGTAAGAGAGAAATAAACAAATTGAGCAGTTTTGAAAAGCCTTACAGTTCACTGTAATGTAGCATTACACTCTATAACATAGTTGAGGGACAATGTTCCCAAGCTAATTTTGTTCATAACAGTGTGTAGAAAGTTATTTGCATATGTGGGCAATGCTTATACTTGGACAAGAAGGGCTAATATAGGAAACTACATGAAAACATGAATAATTCTAAGAAAATGAGAGTAAATAGATGAGAACTGGTTTAGAGCAAGGGAAACAGAATCTTCAAGTCAGTTGTTAATGTACTAAAGGTATCTAAGATCCAGGAAATCCATAATTAGAGTTAAGATCACATGAAACAGTGTATGCATCTTATATTGTTTACTTAAAGGAGCCTAGAAAGGTAAATGTGTGTCATACAAGGCAGAATACCATTGAAAAATAGAAAAAATCACATTAAGCAATTTTGGAAAACATTACACTTCACTGCAATTTAGTATTACACTCTATAACATAGTTGAGAGACAATGTTCCCGAGATTCTTCTGTTCATCACAGTGTGTAAGAAGTTGTTTGTATATGTGGGCAATGCTTATACGTGGACAAGAAGGCACAATATAGGAAACTACAAGAAATCATCAATAATTCAGAGAGAATGATAGTAAATATATAAGAACTCATTTAGAACAGCTGAAACAGATTCTCCAAATCAGTTCTTAGTGTAGAAAAGGTATCTAACTTCCAGGAATTCATTTACTTGAGTTGAGAGCACATTAAACAGTGTATGAATTCTATATTTTTTACTTAAAGGAGCCTAGAACTTTAAATGTATATCACAGAAAGCTTGACAAAGAGAAATAAGCAAATTAAACAGCTTTGGAAAGCCTTACAGTTCACTGTAATGTAGCATTAAGCTCTATAACATAGCTGAGGGACAATGTTACAGAGCTTATTCTGTTCATAACAGTGTGTAGGAAGTTGTATGTATTTGTGGGCAATGCTTATACATGGACAAGAGGCCTAATATAGGAAACTCCATGAAAACATGAATAATTCAGAGAAAATGACAGTAAATAGATGAGAACTAGTTTAGAAGATGGGAAACAGATTCTCCAAGTCAGTTGTTAGTGTAGAAAAGGTATGAACATCCAGGAAATCCTTAATTAGAGTTAAGAGCACATTAAACAGTGTAAGAAATCTTTTTTATTAATTAAAGAAGCCTAGAAATTTAAATGTGTATCACACAAGGGTTTTAAAGAGAGAAATAAGCAAATTGATCAGCTTTGGAAAGCCTTATAATTCATTGTAATGTAGCATTAAACTCTATAACATAGTGGAGGGATAATGTTCCTGAGCTCCTTCTGTTCATAACAGTGTGTAGTAAGTTGTTTGTATATGTGGGCAATGCTCATACATGGACAAGAAGGCCTAATATAGGAAACTCCATGATAACATGATAAATCAGAGAAAATGACAGTAAATAGATGAGTACTTGTTTAGAACAGGGGAAAGAGTTTATCCAACTCAGTTGTTAGTGTAGAAAAGGTATATAAGACCCAGGAAATCCTTAATTAGAGTTAAGAGCACATTAAACAATGTATGAAACCTCCGTTATTTACTAAAAGAATACTAGAATTTTACACGTGTGTTACCCAAAGCTTGAAAGAGAGAAATAAGCAAATTGAGCAGCTTTGGAAAGCCTTACAGATCACTGTAAAGTAGCATTAACTCTATAACATAGTTGAGGGACAATGTTTGCGATCTTCTTCTGTTCATAATAGTTTGTAGGAAGGTGTATGTTTTTGTGTGCAATGCTTTTACTTGGACAAAAAGGCCTAATATAGGAAACTCCATGATAACATGAATAATTCAGAGAAAATGACAGTAAATAGATGAGAACTGGTTTGGAACAGGGGAAATAGATTCTCCAAGCCAATTGTTAGTGTAGAAAAGGTATGAAGATCCAGGAAATCCTTAATTAGAGTTAAGAGCACATTAAATAGTGTATGAAACTTCTTTTATGTACTTAAATAATCCTAGAATTTTAAGCATATGTTACACCAAGCTTGAAAGAGAGAAATAAGCAAATTGACCAGTTTGGAAAGCCTTACAGTTTACTGTAATGTAGCATTAAACTCTATACCATAGTTGAGGGACAATGGTTCTGAGCTTCTTCTGTTCATAACAGTGTGTAGTAAGTTGTTTGTATATGTGGGCAATGCTGACACTTGGAGAAGAATGCCTAATATAGGAAAATCCATGATAACATGAATAATTCAGAGAAAATGACAGTAAATAGATGGTAACTAGTTTAGAACAGGGGAAACAGATTCTCCAGGTCAGTTGTTAGTGTAGATAAGGTATCTAAGATCGAGGATATCCTTATAGTTAAGATGACATTAAACAGTGTATGAAACCTCTTTTATTTACTTAAAGAAGCCTTGAAATTTACATGTGTTTCACATAAGGTTTAAACTGAGAAATAAGCAAATTGAGCATCTTTGGAAAGCCTCACAGTTCGCTGTTATGCAGCATTGAACTCTATACCATAGTTGAGGGACAATGTTCCCAAGCTTCTTCTGTTCAAAACATTGTTTCTGAAGTAGTTTGTACCTGTGGGCAATGCTTATACATGGACAAGAAGGCCTAATGTAGGAAACTCAATGATAACATGAATAATTCAGAGAAAATGACAGTAAATAGATGAGTAGTGGTTTAGAACAGGGGAAAGAGATTCTCCAAGTCAGTTGTTAATGTAGAAAAGGTATGAAGATCCAGGAAATCCTTAATTAGAGTTAAGAGCACATTAAACAGTGTAAGAAACCTCTTTTATGTACTTAATGAATCCCAGAATTTTAAACATATGTAACACAAGACTTGAAAGAGAGAAATTAGCAAATTGAACAGCTTTGAAAGCCTTACAGTTCCCTGTAATGTAGCATTAAACTCAATAACATAGTTTAGGGACAATGTTCTCGAGCTTCTTCTGTTCCTAACAGTGTGTAGGGAGCTGTATGTATTTGAGAGCTATGCATATACTTGTAGAAGAGGGCCTAATATAGGAAACACCATGATAAAATGAATAATTCAGAGAAAATGACAGTAAATAGATGGGAACTAGTTTATTGTAGAACAGGGAAAACAGATTATTCAGATCAGTTGTTAGTGTAGACAAGGTATCTAAGATCCAGGATATCCTTAAAGTTTAGAGCACATTAAACAGTGTATGAAACCCCTTTTATTTACTGAAAGAAGACTTGGAATTTACATGCATTTCACATAAGGCTTGAAACTGAGAAATAATCAAATGGAGCATCTTTGGAAAGCCATACAGTTTGCTAGTATGTAGCATTGAACTCTATATCATATAATAGTTGAGGACAATGTTCCCAAGCTTCTTCTGTTCAAAACAGTGTGTCGGAAGTTCTTTGTATATGTGGGCAATGCTTATACTTGGACAAGAAGGCCTAATATAGGAAACTCCAAGATAACATGAATAATTCAGAGAAAATAACAGTAAATTGATGAGAACTGGTTTACAACAGGGGAAAAAGATTCTCCAAGCCAATTGTTAGTGTCGAAAAGGTATGAACATCCAAGAAATCCTTAATTAGAGTTACGAACACATTAAAAAGTGTATGAAACCTCTTTTATGTACTTAAATAATCCTAGAATTTTAAACATATGTTATACCATGCTTGAAAGAGAAAAATAAGCAAATTGACCAGCTTTGGAAAACCTTACAGTTCACTGTAATGTAGCATTAAACTCTATACCATAGTTGCGGGACAATGTTCTCGATCTTCTTCTGTTCATAACAGTGTGTAGGAAGTTCTTTGTATATGTGGGCAATGCTCATACCTGTACAAGAAGACCTAATATAGGAAACTCCATGATAACATGAATAATTCAGAGAAAATGGCAGTAAATAGATGAGAACTAGTTTAGAAGATGGGAAACAGATTCTCCAAGTCCGTTGTTAGTGAAGAAAAGTTATCTAAGATCCAGAAAATCCTTAGAGTTAAGAGCACATTAAACAGTGTATGAAACCTCTTTTTTTTTTACTTAAAGAAGCCTTGAAATTTACATATGTATCACATAAGGCTTGAAAGAGAGAAATAAGCAAATTGATCAGCTTTGGAAAGCCTTACATTTCACTGTAATGTAGCAATACTCTCAATAACATAGTTGAGGGACAATGTTCCCAAGCTTATTCTGTTCACAACAGTGTTAGAAAGTTGTTTGTACCTGTGGGCAATTCTTATACTTGGACAAGAAGGCCTAATATAGGAAACTCCATGATAACATGAATAATTCATAGAAAATGACAGTAAATAGATGAGAACTGGTTTAAAAAAGGGGAAACAGATTCTCCAAGTCAGTTGTTAGGGTAGAAAAGTTGTCTAAGATCCAGCAATTCCTTAATTAGAGTTAAGAACACATAAAATAGTGTATGAAACCTCCTTCACTTTTTTAAAGAAACCTATAACTTTACCTGTGTGTCACACAAGGTTAGAGAGAGAAATAAGCAAATTGAGCAGTTTTGGAAAGCCTTACAGTTCATTATAATGTAGCATTAAACTCTATAACATAGTTGAGGGACAATGTTCCTGAACTTCTTCTGTTCATAAAAATGTGTAGGAAGTTGTTTGTATATGTGGGCAATGCTTATACTTGGAAAAGAAGGCCTAATATAGGAAAATACATGAAACATGAATAATTCAGAGAAAATGTGATTAAATAGATGAGAAGTCTTTAAGAACAGGGTAAACAGATTCTCCAAGTCAGTTCTTAGTGTAGAAAAATGTATCTAACATCTATGAATTCCTTAATTCGAGTTGAGAGCAAATTAAACAGTGTATGAATCCTATATTTTTTACTTAAAGGAGCCTAGAACTTTACATGTATGTCACAAAAAGCTTGAATGAGAGAAATAAGTAAATTAAGTAGCTTTGGAAAGCCTTACACTTCACTAAAATGTATCATTAAACTCTATAACATAGTAGAGAGACAATTTTCCCCAGCTTTTCAGGTTCATAACTGTGTTTAGGTAGTTGTTTGTCCATGTTCCCAATGCTTATACCTGAACAAGAAGACCTAATGTTATAAACTACAAGAAAACATCAGTAATTCTGGGAAAATAACAGTAAATAGATGAGAACTCTCATAAAACATGTATTAAACACTTCTCTAAGTCTTTTGTTGGTATACAAAAGATATCTACCATCCAGGGATACCTTAGTTCGAGTTGAGAGAATATTAAACAGTGGATGAATCCTATATTTTTTACTTAAAGGAGCCTAGAACTTTAAATGTATATGACACAAAGCTTGAAAGAGAGAAATAAGCAAATTAAGTAGCTTTGGAAAGCCTTACACTTCACTAAAATGTATTATTAAACTCTATAACATAGTTGAGAGACAATGTTTCAGAGATTTTCAGTTTCATAACAGTGTTTAGGTAGTTGTTTGTCCATGTTCCCAATGCCTATACCTGGACAAGAAGGCCTAATGTTAGAAACTACAAGAAAGCATCAGTAATTCTGGGAAACTAACAGTAAATAGATGAGAACTCACATAGAACACGTATAAAACACTTCTCCAAGTCTTTTGTTTGTTTATAAAAGGTATCTACGATTCAGGAAATCCTTAATTAGAGTTCAGATCACATGAAACAGTGTATGAATCCATATTGTTTACTTAAAGGAAACTAGAACGGTAAATGTGTGTCATACAAGGCAGAATACCCTTGAAATAGAGAAATCAACACATTATGCAGCTTTGGAAAGCCTTACACTTCACTGCAATGTAGTATTACACTCTATAACATAGTTGTGAAACAACGTTTCCGAGCTACTTCTGTTCATTACAGTGTGTAAGAAGTTGTTTGTATATGTGGGCTATGCTTATACTTGGTGAAGAAGGCCTAATATAGGAGACTACATGAAAACATGAATAATTCTGAGAAAATGTCAGAACTCGTTTAGAACAGCTGAAACAGATTCTCCAAGTCAGTTCTTAATGTAGAAAAGGTATCTAAGATCCAGGAAATCCTCAATTAGAGTTAAGAGCTCATTAAACAGTGTATGAAACCTCATTTATGTCAGAACTCATTTAGAACAGCTGAAACAGATTCTCCAAGTCAGTTCTTATGTAGAAAAGGTATCTAAGATCCAGGAAATCCTCAATTAGAGTTAAGAGCTCATTAAACAGTGTATGAAACCTCATTTATGTCAGAACTCGTTTAGAACAGCTGAAACAGATTCTCCAAGTCAGTTCTTATGTAGAAAAGGTATCTAAGATCCAGAAAATCCTCAATTAGAGTTAAGAGCTCATTAAACAGTGTATGAAACCTCTTTTATTTTCTTAAAGTTACTTAGAACTTTACATGTGTGTCTACAAGGCTTGAAAAAGAGAAATAAGCACAATCAAGCAACTGGAGAAAGCCTTAGAACTCACTGCAATGTAGCATTAAATTCTATAACATAGTGAGAGACAATGTTCCCGAGCTTCTCAGGTTCATAACTGTGTGTGGGAAGTTGTTTGTCCATATTCCCAATGTTTATACTTTGACAAGTAGGCCAAATATTGGAAACTACAGGAAAACATCAGTAATTCAGGGAAAATAACAGTAAATAGATGAGAACTTGCATAGAACATGTAGGAAACACTTCTTCAAGTCTGTTGTTAGGGTTATAAAAGGAATCTATGATCCAGGAATTTCTTAATTACAGTAAAGAGCTCATTAAACAGTGTATGAAACCTCTATTATTTACTTAAAAGAGCCTAGAACAGTAAATGTGTGTCATACAAGGCAAAATAGCCTTGAAATAGAGAAATAAGCACATTTCAGCATCTTTGGAAAGCGTTAGAATTCACGGCAATGTAGTATTAAACTCTATAATAAAGGTGAAAATCAATGTTCTTGAGCTTCTAAGGTTCATAACCGTGTGAGAACTCGATTTAACCTGTGGAAAACACTTTCACATGTTAAATAGATGAAAACTCGTTTAGAACAGGTGAAACAGATTCTCCAAATCAGTGGTTAGTGTTGAAAAGGTATCTAACATACGGGTATTTCTTAATTAGAGTTAAGAAAACGTTAAACAGTGTATGAATCTTATATTTTTTAGTTAAAGGAGTCTAGAACTTTAAATGTGTGTCACACAAGGCTATAAGAGAGAAATAAGCAAATTGAGCTGCTTTGGAAATCCTTACACTTCACTGTAATGTAGCATTACACTCTATAGACTAGTTGAGAGAAAATGTTCTCCAGCATTTAAGGTTTCTAACAGTGTTTAGGTAATTGTTTGTCCATGTTCCAAATGCGAATACCTGCACAAGAAGGCCTAATGTTAGAAACTATGACAAAACATCAGTAATTATGGGAAAATAACAGTAAATATCAATAGATGAGAATTCCAATAGATTATGTATAACACAATACTCCAGGACTGTTGTTACTTTATTAAAGGTATCTAAGATCCAGGAAATCCTTGATTAGAGTTAAGAGAACATTAAACAGTGTATGAATCGTATATTTTTTACTTATAGGAGCCTAGAACTTTACATGTGTGTCACACAAGGCTTGAAAGAGAGAAATAAGCAAATTGAGCAGCTTTGGAAAGCCTTACATTTCACTGTATTGTAGCATTACACTTGATAACATAGTTGAGGGACAATGTTCTCGAGCTTCTTCTGTTCATAACAGTGTGTAGGAAGTTGTTTTATATATGGGCAATGCTTATACTTGGACCAGAAGGCCTAGTATAGGAAACTGCATGAAAACATGGATAATTCATAGAAAATGTCAGTAAATAGATGAGAACTCGTTTCGAACAGCTGAAACTGATTCTCCCAGTCTGTTCGAAGTGTTGAAAAGGTATCTAACATCCAGGAATTCCTTAGAGAAAAGAGCCCATTTAACAGAGTATGAAACCTCCATTATTTACTTAAAGTAGCCTAGAACTGTAAATGTGAGTCATGCAAGGCAGAATATCCTTGAAATAGAAAAATAAGCACTTTTAAGCAGCTTTGGAAAGCCTTACACTTCACTGCAATGTCGTATTATGTTGGGAGCCAGCAGAGTTGAGGCAAGCAACTCAGTCTTAAGGAAATAGAATTAAGTTCCTTCTAGCAGAAGTTATGTGGTGCCCTGAGGGCTTGGCCAGAAGATAAAGATTAACCTGCAGCTTAGCATCTTCCTGCTTAGCATCTTCCTGTCACTTCCCCTTCCTGATCCTCCCCCCTAGATAGCCCAGCCTTGGAATGTTGCACCTGGGAATGTCACACCGCCCCTGGCAGTTAGCCAATCCTGTGTTGCCAGATACCAAAGACCCCCCTGCATAGGAAACCCTGCCCCCCTTTGTTTCTGCTGTATAAATACAGCCATTTCAGAGAATAAAGTTCGGGGCTTGATCAGAACCTTGTCTTGCCTCCATTCTTTCGAGTTCCTTGTTTGTTCATTCTCTTAGGTGGTTCCTGCATGCCCCCGTTGTCGCCCTGCAGGCTGGGACAAAATTGCGTCCAACGTTAGGCCACTGAGGACCTCCAACGAGAACGTCTACCGGAGAAGCCCTGGCCAGGCACCCTCCAGAGTCACCGCGAGGACCCGCGAGTGAAGACTCAGCATTGGATCGCCACGGTCCGCCCGCCGTGAGACAGATCGGAGTAAAGGTAGGTAGACGATTTTTCAAACAAGATTTCAGAACATTTCACCCCTTTTTTGCTCGATTTGTCATTATTGGGTTTCTCGGTTGGTAGGAACTAATGTCCACTAATAAGCACTTGCCAATTAGGGGAAGTGTGAAAGGTACCTGTCTTCGGCTGTGAGAACTCCGAATCACTTGAACTAGTACCATCTCCCGGTTTTCTTGGCGAGAATTCTCTCCAATTAGATCTACTCTTAAAACCTTGAGCTTGCTTTGAACAAAAGGTCGGTCACCTCACAGACTCAAGCACGGGAGACCTGCGCGTCTGAGGAGGGCAAACGGGGTCTCCCTGTCCGTGAGGATCTGGATTATACCTACCGACTGTTTTACGCAAGCAAGGGAGTAAAGGGTAGAGTCGAAAAGAGAGTAATTCCGCCTGAATTCCTGGGTTGACGAGAAAATTCAAGCTGACCCGGCACGGGGTTTATACATCCCGGAGGCTTACGTGGAGAAGGAATCTCTTTGAGAACCATCCAATCGACCAATAATGGGGAATTCCTTGAGTTGTCATGAAATGTTCCTTGATGGTGTCAAGATTTCCCTCAGAACGGGAGGAGTAAGGATTAAGAAAAAAGAATCTTAGAAAATGGACTCAGGGAGTCCCCTCAGGCACGAGGAATTAAGGCTAGAAAAAAAAAGGATCTTAGAAATGAAAGTGCTCTTTAAAGTGAATGTTGAAGTCTATGTGATCACAAAATAATGTTGTTTTTTGTTGAAATTAGAATCTTAGTATATGTATGGAATTTAAAATCTATAATAAGTGGAACTCCACTGCTGAAACTACCTCTGACTTAATGCCTTGTATAAAAATTATAAGAAAACTCACAGGGAAATGCAAATCTTGACCAAATTGGGTATTAATTATTATTTCAGAAAGCCAAAAAAAAAAAAAAATGAGATCTGTCTATCTTTTAAGCATCAAAAGAAATTCAGTCAGATCTGTTGCTGATGCTTCCCCTGAAGTAAGCTTAATGTGGGGGAAGGGAGAGACATGAGGCGATCCAATGTAGAAGCCTGCTCTCCTAGTATATTAAATTAAAAATTTCCTTTCTCGCCATAAAAAAAGTTTTAAAAATTTAGAAATGCGTATGGGACATCTGTACACGTGTAAAGAGAAAGCTAGTATAAGACTAAATGCGCACACGTCCGATTTCGGATAAGTCTTGAACTAGCCTTAACTTTTTACAAGGGCTACAGAAATGAAAAACCCAGAACTGATTCTTTTTCCTGAGAAAAACAGCGAAAAAATCTTCTTGAAAGAAATTCAAGCTAATTCCAGCAACAAGATTCGCATTTCCATAATAAAGAATAGTTTTCAAAATGCTAGTGAACCTTATTAAAAAGTTAACTTTTAAGGCCTTCAAGAAAATAAGTAAATTTGTCTCTGTCATAGAATTTATCCAAAAGTAAATACTTTAGAGGGCGGAGCTTGAAGATGGCGACCGAACAGTCGGACCTGTTCTGACTCTGGTCCCAGAAGAGATAAAAGTGGCATCTGAGTCGCTCAGGGAGGGTTGATTAGCAGCTGAGGGGCAGCCGAGGTCTCTAGCAAGCTAGGGAGCGATCCTCTGGACAGAATTTCCTGGCCACGGCGGCGGCCAGCAGCGGCAGCGGCAGCGGCGGTGGCGCTGCGAGAAAGGAGTGGCTTCTCTGAGGCCGGGAAAGCCCACAGCGGAGAGGTCCATCCAGTAGCTGAGATGCCCGAATTGGCGCAGGCGCGTGGATTCAAAGGAGTTCTTCGGTCACCCACGGAAAGGTCAGAGTTTGCGGGGAAAGCCTGAGAGATCGCGGTCCTGCGGCACGGCCAGCTTTGGTAGCCGGAGAGTTCCGGCCCCGCCTCCATGGAGCGCCCGCAAAGCTGAGCCCTAAGAAGGCTGCAGCGACATCTAGTGCTGGGTTTGGCATAAGCTTCCCCAGAAGCGGGAATTTTTTTATTTTATTTAAAAAAAAACAAACAAACAAAAAAAAACGCCAGGGGACAGAGGACAGAGTGTTAAGAATCGTGGCTGTCCCGCCAAGGGCAGAACATCTGGACACCTCGGCGCCTGATCCCCTTCAACCCCTAGCTTCGGAATACTAGGGAAGGCCTGCCTAGTTGGGCATATCCGGGGAATTTGCAGGGAGAAATTCCCTTCCTGGAAACAAGGGATCGGAGCTAGAAGAGATAGTCTGGGAGCCAGCTAGCACCCTGCCAGCTAGAGCCATAGAGAAAGAAGGCCAGAGCAACCAAAAAGACTGGGAGGTCAAACCAGAAACACTGACACCTAAGAGCTGAATTACAAACTGCCCTTCTTTTTTTTTTTTTTTTTTTTTTTCTTTTCTTTTCTTTTGTCTTTTAATTAATCAAAAATAAATGGACACAAATAACTAAGATATAGCCTACTTAAAATTAAGGATTACCTTACAAAACTGAGGTGCAGTGGAAAGCTGGGAACTGCAAGACTGTCTGGTCCGAGAATCAGAAGTGCCAAATACATTAACTGAGGAAGTAAGGGACTACTCCTGGTCATTTTTATGCTAATTTTGCTATTCTTTATTTTATTTTCATTTTTTACATCTTTTATTTAATTTTCATTTTTTCATATCTTTTACTTAAGAAACAATTTTTTTTCTTTTTTCCTTACTTGATTTTACCTTTTTAATTATTACATTTTTCAATCTCTATCATCACTATTACTACTGCTATTTTGCAATTTTTTAAAAAAATTTTTATTTATTTTTTTTCTCTCTCTCTCTAGTACCATTTTATTTTTTCTTTATTTTACATTAGGAGTAACTTTCATTCTATTTTAATCTCTACTATAGCATCATTCAACCCTCTCCCAACTCAACCTTTACACTATCACTCTCCTACTAAACTTTACCCTTTAGTCTACAGTTTATCCTATCCCATTCTGGCTTTAGTTTTTCCTCTATTCTCTCTGTATACCCCCTGCTAAAGCTCTCACTATACTTATAGACCTAAGTTCCAACCCCTGATCCAAGTGTATAAATACCAATCTCTGCACTATATTAACTAGTTAAAAAAAAAAAAAAATCTGTTCTCCCCTCTATCCTTGTCGCATTGTTTGTGTGAAGGTTGATTATTGTGAATTTTTATGCTTTTTAGTGAAATTGTTATGCTTATTCCTGTATTGTTATGGTTGCTTTGTATTTTTTTTAAATCCTCTGTTTTTGTTTGTTTTTTTTTACTTCTGTATATCATAGCCTTACTTAATAATAGTGGATATAGTAGTTTTTATTAATCTCCAAATATTGTTACTGGCATTGGCGGGGTCCAGAGGTTGTTCTTTGGCAATTTTCTCCACATATATATAGTTTGTTTCACATTTCTCTTTTAGTTTGCTTCTTCTCTCTCTCTCTCTCTCTCTCTCTCTCTCTCTCTCTCTCTCTCTCTTTCCATCTTTTTTTCCCTGTTTTCCAACTTCATTTTGTCATTATTTTTTTCCTCTTCTTCTTTTTCTATCTCTTTATCCCTCTTTTTTTTAATTTACTTAATTTTTTTTATTTTAATTTTAATTTTTTTTAAAAAAAATTTTCTTTATTTTATTTTTACCTCTATTCCTTCTCAACTATCCCCTAAGTTGCCTTTCACTAGTGGTCACCTTTATTAGAGGTTATTAATATTGTAAATACATTCCTGTTAAGTGCCTCTTGTGTTGTACCTGGTAGTGTTGTATTTTGTACCTCAAAAATCAACGCAGGAGAAGGAATACCACATAACCAGACTTCCTGAAAAATGGGGAGACAAAAACATAGTCCGCACGTGAAAGAAAAGCAGGCATCACCAGAAAAGGAAGTAAACGAGTCAGAGGTAAGCAGCCTACCAGAGCAAGAATTCAGAGTAATGATCATAGCATGGCTAAAAAGAATGGAAGAGAAATTTGACAATAGCCAAGAAGAAATGAGGAAGAACCATGAGGAAATGAAGAAGAGCCATGAGGAACTGAAGAAGAACCAAGAAGAAATGAAAAGTGACATCGCTACCATGAAGAACTCAATAGAAAGCATCAAGAGTAGACTAGATGAAGCAGAGGACCGCATCAGTGAGCTAGAAGATAAGATGGAAAAAAATACCCAAGTAGAGCAACTTCTAGAAAAAAAGATTAAAAAGCAGGAGGAGAGCCTACGGGGAGCTTTGGGACATAACAAAACAAAATAATATTCGAATAATAGGGGTTCCGGAAGGAAAGGAAACTGAGGTAGACATGGAAAAAGTATTTCAAGAAATAATGACAGAAAACTTTCCTGAAATAGAAAAGAATAAAACCACACAAATCCAAGATGCCCGCAGAGTCCCAAGCAAAATGAATCCCAGAAGACAGACTCCAAGGCACATTATAATTAAATTGGCAAACAACAATGACAAAGTAAGAATCTTAAAAGCAGCCAGAGAGAGACAGAAAGTTACATACAAAGGAACCCCCATCAGGCTAGCAACTGATTTCTCAACAGAAACTTATCAGGCCAGAAGGGAATGGGAAAATATATACAAAGTCATGCAAAGGAAGGGTCTGAATCCAAGAATACTGTACCCAGCAAGGCTATCAATCAAAATTGAAGGGGAAATCAGGAGCTTCACAGACAAAAAAAGACTGAAGGAATTTATCTCCACCAAACCAGCAATGCAAGAAATGCTAAAGGGTCTATTGTAAAAATAAAGAAATAAGAAGTGAAGAAGGAACATGGGTATAGAATAAAAATGGCGTCAAATGAGTACCTATCAATAATAACCTTAAATGTAAATGGATTAAATGCTCCAATCAAAAGACATAGGGTAACAGATTGGATAAGAAAACAAGACCCATACATCTGTTGTCTACAAGAAACCCACCTCAGAAAAAGAGATGCACACAGACTGAGCGTGAAGGGATGGAAAAAAGTTTTCCAGGCAAATGGAAATGAAAAAAAAGCTGGGGTAGCAATACTTATATCTGACAAATTAGACCTCAGAGTGAAGGACATAACAAGAGATAATGATGGCCACTTCATAATAATAAAGGGAACAATCCAACAAGAAGAAATAACCCTGGTAAATATATATGCACCCAATACAGGAGCACCCAAATACATAAAAAAAAAAACTGCTGGAGGACATTAAGAGAGATTAATAGCAATACAATCATAGTAGGAGATTTTAATACCCCACTCTCACCCTTCGACAAATCATCTAAACAAAAAATCAGCAAAGAAATATCAATCCTAAATGACACACTAGACCAGTTGGAATTAATTGACATCTTCAGGACACTCCACCCCAAAGCCACAGAATATACATTCTTCTCAAGTGCACATGGGACATTCTGAAAGATAGACCACATTTTGGGACATAGGCAAAGTCTCTTCAAATTCAAGAAGATAGAAATCATATCAAGTATCTTCTCAGACCACAATGGCATAAAACTGGAAATTAACTGCAATAAAAATAATCCAAAGAAATTAAACACATGGAGACTAAACAGCTTGCTATTAAACAAGGGCTGGGTTACCAGAGAAATCAAGGAAGAAATTAAAAACATCCTGGAAACAAATGACAATGAAAACACAACAATCCAAAATCTATGGGACACAGCAAAAGCAGTTTTGAGAGGGAAGTTCATATCCTTACAAGCCTATTGCAAAAAACTAGAAAAAATAGTAACAGATGATCTAACTCTACAACTCAAAGAGTTAGAAAAGGAGCAACAAGAAAAGCCCAGTGTAAGCAGAAGGAAGGAAATAACAAAAATCAGAGCGGAGATAAACGACATAGAGACCAAAAAAACAATACATAAGATCAACAAAACCAAGAGCTGGTTCTTTGAAAGAATAAATAAGATAGATGGACCTCTAGCTAGGCTAACCAAGAAACAAAGAGAGAGGACCCAAATAAACAAAATCAGAAATGAAAGAGGTGAAATAACAACAGACCCCACCGAAATACAACGGATTGTTACAAAATACTACGAACAACTCTATTCCAACAAACTGAACAACCTGGAGGAAATGGACATATTCCTAGAAAAATACAAACTTCCAAAACTCAATCAGGAAGAATCTAAAAATCTCAATAGACCAGTGACTTGGGAAGAAATTGAAACAGTCATCAAAAAGCTTCCAGCAAACAGAAGCCCAGGGCCAGATGGCTTCACAGGAGAGTTTTACCAAACATTCAAGGAAGAACTAAAACCTATCCTCCTCAGACTATTCCAAAAAATACAAGAGGAAGGAACACTTCCAAACTCCTTCTATGAAGCCA
Source organism: Pipistrellus hanaki (assembly GCF_964339955.1). NCBI lineage: Eukaryota > Metazoa > Chordata > Mammalia > Chiroptera > Vespertilionidae > Pipistrellus > Pipistrellus hanaki. Next base: position 91,843,703 of record NC_140505.1, on the reverse strand, counting down.
GCATCACCCTAATACCAAAACCTGATAAAGACAACTCAATGAAAGAGAATTACAGGCCAATATCCCTCATGAACATAGATGCCAAAATCCTCAACAAAATTCTAGCAAATCGGCTCCAGCAGAGCATCACAAAGATCATACACCATGACCAAGTAGGATTTATTCCAGGAATGCAAGGTTGGTACAATATCCGCAAATCAATAAACGTGATACATCACATAAACAAGTTGAAAGATAAAAATCATATAGTCATATCAATTGATGCAGAAAAAGCATTTGACAAAATCCAACACCCTTTCCTGATAAAAACTCTTAACAAGGTGGGAGTACAAGGATCATACCTCAACATAATAAAAGCTATATATGATAAACCCACAGCCAACATCATACTCAATGGCCAAAAACTAAAACCATTCCCTCTAAGAACAGGAACAAGACAGGGATGCCCACTATCACCACTCCTCTTTGACATAGTACTGGAAGTACTAGCCATTGCAATTAGACAAGAGGAGGAAATAAAAGGCATCCAAATTGGAAAAGAAGAAGTAAAGTTATCCTTATTTGCAGACGACATGATATTGTATATAAAAAACCGAAAAGACTCCATTAAAAAGCTAATTGGCTTAATAAATGAATTTGGCAATGTAGCAGGATACAAAATTAACACCAAGAAATCTATGGCATTTCTATACACCAACAGTGAGTTTATAGAAACAGAGGCTAAAAAAGCAATTCCATTTATGATCGCACCAAAAAAATTAAGATACCTAGGAATAAACTTAACTAAGGAAGTAAAGGACCTATACGCGGAAAACTACACGACACTGAAAAAAGAAATAGAGGAAGATGTAAACAGATGGAAGAACATACCATGTTCATGGATTGGTAGAATCAACATCATCAAAATGTCCATACTTCCTAAAGCAATCTATAAGTTCAATGCACTCCCCATTAAAATACCAACGGCATATTTCACTGACCTAGAAAGAACTCTCCAAAAGTTCACTTGGAACAATAAAAGACCCCGAATAGCCACAGCAATCCTGAGACAGAAGAGTAAAGTAGGAGGTATCTCAATACCAGACTTCAAACTGTATTACAAAGCCACTGTTCTCAAAACAGCCTGGTACTGGCACAAAAACAGACATATAAATCAATGGAATCGAATCGAGAACCCAGATATCAACCCAAATCACTATGCTCAATTAATATTTGACAAAGGAGGCACTAATATACAATGGAGTCAAGACAGTCTCTTCAATAAATGGTGTTGGGAAAATTGGACAGATACATGCAAAAGAATGAAACTAGATCACCAACTTACACCATACACAAAAATAAACTCAAAATGGATACAGGACTTAAACATCAGACGGGAAACCATAAAAATACTAGAAGCATCCACAGGCAACAAAATCTCAGACGTATGCCAAAAGAACTTCTTCACTGATACTACCCCTAGTGCAATGGAAGCTAAAGAGAAAATAAACAAATGGGACTACATCAAAATAAAAAGCTTTTTTACAGCAAAAGAAACCATCAACAAAACAACAAGAAAGCCCACTGTGTGGGAGAACATATTTGCAAATGTTACCACTGATAAAGGTTTAATCTCCAACATCTACAAACAGCTTATACAACTAAATAAAAGGAAGATGAATGATCCAATTAAAAAATGGGCAATGGACCTAAATAGAATATTTTCAAAAGAAGACAGAAGGAAGGCCAAAAAGCACATGAAAACATGCTCAAAGTCACTAATTATCCGAGAGATGCAAATCAAAACAACAATGCGGTACCATCTCACACCTGTCAGAATGGCCAACATCAACAAATCAACAAACGACAAGTGTTGGCGAGGTTGTGGAGAAAAAGGAACCCTCGTGCACTGCTGGTGGGGATGTAGACTGGTGCAACCACTGTGGAGAACAGTGTGGAGTTTCCTCAAAAAACTGAAAATGGAACTCCCATTTGACCCAGTAATCCCACTTCTAGGAATATATCCGAAGAAATTAGAAACACCAATCAGAAAGGATATATGCACCCCTATGTTCATAGCAGCACAATCTACAATAGCCAGAATTTGGAAACAGCCTAAGTGTCCGTCAGCAGATGATTGGATCCAAAAACTTTGGTACATCTATACAATGGAATACTATGCTGCCATAAAAAAGAAGGATTTCTCATCATTTGCAGCATCCTGGATGGAATTGGAGAACATCATGCTGAGTGAAATAAGCCAATCAATGAAAGAGAAACACCACATGACCTTACTCATTTGTGGATAATAAAGAACATTATAAACTGATGAACCATAAGATAGATATAGAGACAGTATATCTACAAGTAGACTGTCAAATTACAGCGGGGAGGGGAGGAAGATCTGGGGGAGATAATAGATCAACCGAAGGACTTGTATACATGCATATAAGTGCAACCAATGGACACAAAACTCTGGGGAGGGAGGGGATGTGTGGGAGGGAGGGGGTCAAAAAAAATCAATAAAATATATTAAAAAAATAATAATACAATTATAAAAACTCCTATCAAAAAAAATATATATATGTCACACAAAGCTTGAAAGAGAGAAATAAGCAAATTAAGAAGCTTTGGATAGCCTTACACTTCAATGAAATATATCATTAAACTCTATAACATAGTTGAGAGACAATGTTCCCCAGCTTTTAAGGTTCATAACAGTGTTTAGGTAGTTGTTTGTCCATGTCCCCAATGCTTATACCTAGACAAGAAGGACTAATATTAGAAACTACAAGAATACATTAGTAATTCTGGGGAAATAACAGGAAATAGATAATAACATGCATAGAACATGTATAAAACATGTCTTTTGTTAGTTTATAAAAGGTATCTAAGAAAAAGGAAATCCTTCATTAGAGTTCAGATCACATGAAACAGTCTATGAATCCTATATTGTTTACTTAAAGGAGCCAAGAATGGTAAATATATGTCATATAAGGCAGGATTCCATTGAAATAGAGAAATAAACACATTAAGCAGCTTTGGAAAGCCTTACACTTCTCTGCAATGTAGTATTACACCCTATAACATAGTTGAGAGACAATATTCCCTAGCTTCTTCTGTTCATAACAGTGTGTAGGAGGTTGTTTGTATATGTGGGCAATGCTGACACTTGTAGAAGAAGGCCTAATATAGGAAAATCCATGATAACATGAATAATTCAGAGAAATGACAGTAAATAGATGAGAACGGGTTTAGAAGATGGGAAACAGATTCTCAAGGTCAGTTGTTAGTGTACATAAGGTATCTAAGATCCAGGATATCCTAAGAGTTAAGAGCACATTAAACAGTGTATGAAACCCCTTTTATTTACTTAAAAAAGACTTGAAATTTACATGTGTTTCACATAAGGCTTGAAACTGAGAAATAAGCAAATGGAGCATCTTTGGAAATCCATACAGTTCGCTATTATGTAGCATTGAACTCTATACCATAGTTGAGGGACAATGTTCCCAAGCTTCTTCTGTTCATAACAGTGTGTAGTAAATTCTTTGTATATGTGGGCAATGTTTATACTTGGACAAGAAGGCCTAATATAGGAAACTCTATAATAACATGAATAATTCAGAGAAAATTACAGTAAATAGATTGGAACTGGTTTAGAACAGGGGAAACAGATTCTACAAGTCAGTCGTTAGTGTGGAAAAGGTATCTAAGATCCAGGAAATCCTTAGAGTTAAGAGCACATTAAACAGTATATGAAACCTCTTTTATTTACTTAAAGAAGCTTTGAAATTTACATGTGTATCACATAAGGCTTGACAGAGAGAAATAAGCAATTTGAGCAGCTTTGGAAAGCCTTACAGTTCACTGTAATGTAGCAATAAACTCAATAACTTAGTTGAGGGACAATATTCCCAAGCTTCTTCTGTTCATAACAGTGTTATAAAGTTGTTTGTACCTGTGGGCAATGCTTATACTTGGACAAGAAGGCATAATATAGAAAAATCCATGATAACATGAATAATTCAGAGAAAATGACAGTAAATAGATGAGAACTGGTTTAGAACAGGGGAAACAGATTCTCCTAGCCAATTGTTAGTGTATAACAGTTATCTAAGATCCATGTAATCTTGAATTAGAGTTAAGAGCACATTAAACAGTTTATGATACCTGTTTTATATACTTAAAGCATAATAGAATGTTACACGTGTGTCACTCAAGACTTGAAATAGAGAAATAAGCAAATTGAGCAGCTTTGAAAAGCCTTACAGTTCCCTGTAATGTAGCATTAAACTCTATAACATAGTTTAGGGACAATGTTCCCAAGCTTCTTTTGTTCATAACAGTGTGTAGGAAGTTGTATGTATTTGTGGGCCATACTTATACTTGTACAAGAGGGCCTAATATAGGAAACACCATAATAAAATGAGTAATTTAGAGAAAATGACAGTAAATAGATGGGAACTAGTTTAGAACAGGGGAAACAGATTCTCCAGATCAGTTGTTAGTGTAGATAAGGTTTCTAAGATTCAGGATATCCTTAGAGTTATGAGCACATTAAAGAGGGTATGAAACCTCTTTTATATACTTAAAGCATCCTAGAACTTTACAGGTGTGTCACACAAGACTTGAAAGAGAGAAATAAGCAAATTGAAGAGCTTTGAAAACCTTACAGTTCACTGTAATGTAGCATTAAACTCTATAAAACAGTTGAGGGACAATGTTCCCAAGATTCTTCTGTTCATAACAGTGTGTAGGAACTTCTTTTCTATAGGTTGGCAATGCTTATACCTGGACAAGAAGGCCTAATATAGGATACTCCATGATAACATGAATAATTCAGAGAAAATGACAGTAAATAGATGAGATCTGGTTTAGAACAGGGGAAAAAGATTCTCCAAGCCAAATGTTAGTGTAGAAAAGGTATGAAGATCCAGGAAATCCTTAATTAGAGTTAAGGGCACATTAAACAGTGTATGAAACCTCTTATGTACTTAAATAATCCTAGAGTTTTAAATGTATGTTATGCCAAGCTTGAAAGAGAGAAATAAGGAAATTGACCAGCTTTGGAAAGCATTACAGTTCACTGTAATGTAGCATTAAACTCTATAAAATAGTTGAGGGATAATGTTCCTGAGCTTATTCTGTTCATAACAGTGTGTAGGAAGTTGTTTGTATATGTGGGCAATGCTTATACTTGGACAAGAAGGCCAAGTGTAAGAAAATCCATGTTAACATGAATATTTCAGAGAAAATTACAGTAAATAGATGAGAACTGGTTTAGAACTGGGGAAACAGATTCTACAAGTCAGTTGTTGGTGTAGAACAGTTGTCTAAGATCCATGAAATCCTTAATTAGAGTTAAGAGCACATTAAACAGTGTATGAATCCTCTTTTATTTACTTAAAGTAGCATGAAACTTCTCATATCTGTCACATAAGGCTTGAAAGAGAGAAATAAGCAAAATGGAAGGCCTTACAGTTCACTGTACTGCAGCATTAAACTCTACAACATAGTTGTGGAACAATGTTCCCAAGCTTCTTCTGTTCATAACAATGGGTAGGAATTTGTTTGTATATGTGGGCAATACTTATACTTGGACAATAAGGCCAAATATAGAAAACTCCATGATAACATGAATAATTCAAAGAAAATATCAGTAAAAAATGAGCACTCATTTAGAACAGCTGAAACAGATTCTCCAAGTCAGTTCTTAGTTTAGAAGAGGTATCAAACATCCAGGAATTCCTTAATTAGATTTGAGAGCACATAAAAAAGTGTGTGGATCCTATATTTTTTATTTAAAGGAGCCTAGAACTTTAAATGTATGTCACACAAAGCTTGAAAGAGAGAAATAAGCAAATTAAGAAGCTTTGGAAAGCCTTACACTTCAATGAAATATATCATTAAACTCTATAACATAGTTGAGAGACAATGTTCCCCAGCTTTTAAGGTTCATAACAGTGTTTAGGTAGTTGTTTGTCCATGTTCCCAATGCTTATACCTGGACAAGAAGGACTAATGTTAGAAACTACAAGAAAACATAAGTAATTCAAGGAAAATAACTGGAAATAGATGAGAACACGCATAGAACATGTATAAAACATGTCAATGTTAGTTTATAAAAGTTATCTAATATACAGGAAATCCTTAATTTGAGTTCAGATCACTTGAAATAGTGTATGAATCCTATATTGTTTACTTAAAGGAGCCTAGAACGGTAAATATATGTCATACAAGGCAGGATACCATTGAAATAGAGAAATAAACACATTTAGAAGATTTGGAAAGCCTTACACTTCTCTGCAATGTAGTATTACACCCTATAACATAGTTGAGAGACAATATTCCCAAGCTTCTTCTGTTCATAACAGTATGTGGGAGATTGTTTGTATATGTGGGCTATGCTTATACTTGGGGACAATGTTCTCGAGCTTCTTCTGTTCTTTCCAGTGTGAAGGAAGTTCTTTGTATATGGGAGCTGGGCTTTTACTTGCACAGGAAGGCCTTATATAGGAAACTACAGGAAAACATGAATAAGTCAGAGAAAATGTCAGTAAATAGATGAGAAGTCATTTAGAACAGCTGAAACAGATATTGAAAGTCAATTCTTTGTGTAGAAAAGGTATGTAAGATCTAGGAAATCCTTAATTACTGTTAAGAGCAAATTAAACAGTGTGTATAATTTTTTTTTCCTAATTGCTAATGTTTATACTTTGAGAAGAAGGCCTGATATTGGAAACTACAAGAAAATATCAGTAATTCAGGGAAAATAACTTGAGAACTCAGATGAGAACTTGCTTAGAACATGTAGGAAACACTTCTTCAAGTCTGTTGTTAGGGTATAAAAGTAATCATGATCCAGGAATTCCTTAATTACAGTAAAGAGCTCATTAAACTGTGTACGGAACCTCTATTATTTATCTACATAAAAGAGCCGAGAACTCTAAATGTGTGTCTTACACGGCACAATAGCCTTGAAATAGAGAAATTAGCACATTTCAGCATCTTTGGAAAGCGTCAGACTTCACGGCAATGTAGTATTAAACTCTATAATATAGGTGAGAATCAATGTTCCTGAGCTTCTAAGGTTCATAACAGTGTGAGAACTCGATTTAACATGTGGAAAACACTTCTCCAAGTAAGTTGTTTGTGTAGAAAGGTATCTAACATCCACAAAATCCTTATTAGACTTAAGAGCACATCAAACAGGGTATGAATCCTCTATTATTCACTTAAAGGAGCCTATAAATGTAAATGTGTGGCATGCAAGGAAGAGTATCCTTAAAATAAAGGAATAAGCACATTTAATCAGCTTTGGAAAGCTTTTGACTTCACTGTAATGTAGCATTAAACTCTATAACATAGTTGAGAGACAATGTTCCAGAGCTTCTCAGGTTCAAAACTGTGTTTAGGTAGTTGTTTGTCCATTTTCCCAATGCTTATACGTGGACAAGTAGGACTAATATTGGAAATTAGAAGAAAACAGTAATTCAGAGAAAATAACAATAAATATAGAAGAACTCGCATAATACGTATACAAAAACAATATTCCAAGTCAGTTGTTAGTGTAGAAAAGCTATCTAAGATGCAGGAAAACCTTAATTACACTAAAGAGATCATTAAACGATGTATAAAACCTATATTATGTACTTAAAAGAGCACATAACTATAAATGTATGTCATACAAGACAGAAATCTATAAAATAGAGAAATAAACATATTTAAGTAGTTTTGGAAAACCTTATATAGCACTGAAAATTGGCATGAAACTTTATAACAGAGTTGAAAGACAATACTCCCTGACTCTAATCCAAACCCTATCCCGAACCCTAACCCTACCCCTAACCCTAACCCTAGCCCTACCCCTACATCTAACACTATCGCTAACCCTAGCCCTAACCCTAGCCCTAATCGTACCCTAACAATTGCCTTATCCCTAACCCTAGCACTAAACCTAACCCTAGCCCTAACCCTAAAACTAGCACTAAACGTAACCCTAACCCCAGCCCTAACAATAACCCTAGCCCTAACTCAAACCCTAACCTTATCCCTCACCCTAACCATAACCCTAGCCCTAACCCTAAACCTAACCCAAACCCTAGCCTTAACCCTAACCCTAATGCTAACCCTAACCCTAGCTCTAACCCTAACCCTAACCCTAACCCTAGCCCTAACCCTAAAACTAACCCTAGCACTAAACCTAACCCTAACCCCAGCCCTAACCCTAACCCAAGCCCTAACCCTAAACCTAACCCTTGCCTTAGCCCTATCCGTAACCCTAACCCTAACCCTAGCCCTAGCCCTAACCCTAACCCTAACCCAAGTCCTAACCCGACCCTAACCCAAGCCCTAAACCTAACCCTATCACTAAACCTAACCCTAACCCTAACACTAACCCTAGCAATAACCCTAACCCTAACCCTAACCCTAGCCCTAACCCTAATCCTAGGACTAAATTTAACCCTAACCCCAGCCCTAACCCTAACCCTAGCCCCAATCCAAACCCTAACCCTATCCCTCACCCAAACCATAACCCTAGCCCTAACCCTAAACCTAACCCTAACCCTAGAATTAACCCTAAACCGAACAGTAGCCCTAACCCTAACCCTAATCCTAAACCTAACCCTAAACCTAGTCCTAAACCTAACTCTAGCCATAACCCTAACCATACCCCTAACCCTAGCCCTAACACTAACCGTAGCAATAAACCTAACCCTAAACCTAACCCTAACCCTAGCAATAAACCTAACCCTAACCGTAACCCTAACCCTAGCCCTAACCCTAGCACTAAAAATATCCCTAAACTCAGCCCTAACCCTAACGCTAACCCTAGCCCTAACCCTACAACTAACCCTAGCAATAAAGCTAACCCTAACCTCAGCCCTAACGTTAACCCTAGCCATAACTCAAACCCTAACCCTATCCCTAATCCTAAACATAACTCTAGCCCTAACCCTAAACCTAGACTTAACGCTAACCCTAACGCTAGCCCTAACCCTAACCCTAACCTAACCCTAACCCTAACCATAGCCCTAAGCATAAACCTAGCCTTATCCCTAACCCTAACCCTACCCCTAATCCTAACGCTAGCTCTAACCCTAACCCTAACCAAAACCCTAGCCCTAACCATAACCCTAACCCTAGCACTAAACCTAACCCTAACCCTAGCCCGAAACCTAACCATAGCCTTAACCCTAGCCCTAACCTTAACCTGAACACTAACCCTAACCCTAATCCTAGCCCTAACCCTAGCACTAAACCTAACCCTAACCCTAGCCCGAAACCTAACCATAGCCTTAACCCTAGCCCTAACCTTAACCTGAACACTAACCCTAACCCTAATCCTAGCCCTAACCCTAGCACTAAACTTAACCCTAACGCTAGCCCTAACCCTAACCCTAACCCTAACCCTAGCACTAAACCTAACCCTAACCCTAGCACTAAAATAAACCCTAACTCTAATCCTAACCCTAGCCCTAACCCTAACCCTAACCCTAAACAAAGCCCTAACCCTAACCCTAAACCTAACCCTAACCCTAACCCTAACTCTAACCCTAGCCCTAACCCTAGCATTAACCCTAACCCTAATCCTAGCCCTAACCCTAATCCTAACCCTAACCCTAGTCCTAACCCTAACCCTATCCCTAAACCAAGCCCTAACCCTAACCCTAACCCTAACCCTAACCCTAAACCTAAACCTAGCTCTAACACTAGCATTAACCCTAAACCTAACACTAGCCCTAACCCTAACCCTAGCCTTAACCGAAACCCTAACCCTAATCCTAACCCAAGCTCTAACCCTCACCCTCCCAATAACCCTAACGCTAAGCCAAACCCTAACCCTAGCTTGTCATCATAATAAAACTGTGTAGCAAGTTGTTTGTCCATGTGGGCAATGCTTATATTTGGATATGAACACCTAATATATGAAACTACAAGAAAATATGAGTAATACAGAGAAATTAAGAGTAAATAGATGAGACCTCGTATAGAACAGCTGAAAAAGATTTCTCCAAGTCAGTTGTTCCTGGAGAAAAGGATCTAAGATCCAGGAAATCTTTAATTAAGCATAACAACATATTGAACTGTGTATGAAACTTCTATTAGTTATTTAAAGTTGCCTAGAACATTCAATGTGTGTCCCACAAGGATTGAAAGACAGAAATAAGCACAATTAAGCAGCCGGGGAAAGCCTGAGAATTAACTGCATTATAGCATTAAACTCTAAAACATAGTTGAGAGACTATGTTCCAGTTTTTCTGGGGTCCATAACAGTGTTTGTAAATGTGAGATATGCTTATATTTGGACAAGAAGGCCTAATATAGGAAACTACATGAAAACATGAATAATTCAGAGAAAATGTCAGTAAATAGATAGAACTCATTTAGAAAAGTTGAAACTGATTCTAAAAGCAGTTCTTAGTGAAGAAAAGGTATCTATGAACCAAGAAATCCTTAACTACAATACAGATAAAAATATACAATGTATGAATCCTCTTTTATTTACTTAAAATACCATAGAACGTTACATGTGTGTCACACATGGCTTGAAAAAGAGAAATAAGCAAATTTAGCAGCTAAGAAAAGCCTTACAGTTCACTGTAATGTAGCATTATACTCTATAACATAGTTGAGGGACAATGTTCTCAAGCTTCTTCTATTCATACCAGTGTGTAGGAATTTCTTTGTATATGGGGGCCATGCTTATACTTGAAAAGGAAGGCATAATATAGGAAACTATAGGAAAACATAAATAAATCAGAGAAAATGTCAGTAAATATATGAGATATCGTTTAGAACAGCTGAAACAGATTTTCAAAGTCCATTTGTTGTGTAGAATAGGTATGTAAGATCCAGGAAATCCTTAATTACAGTTATGAGCACATTAAACAGTGTATGAAACCTCTTATTTACTTAAAGTAGCCTAGAACTCTACATATGTGCCACACAAGGCTTGAAAGACAGAAATAAGCAAATTGAGCAACTATGGAAACCCGTACAGTTCAGTGTAATGTAGCATTAAACTCTATCACATAGTTGAGGGACAATGTTCCCGAGCTTCTTCTGTTTAAAACAGTGTGTAGGAAGTTGTATGTATTTATGGGCAATGCTTAGACTTCGACAAGAAGGCCTAATATAGAAAACTCCATGATAACATAATAATTAAGAGAAAATGACAGAAAATAGATGAGAACTTATTTAGAACAGGGGAAACAGATTCTCCAAGTCAGTTGTTAGTGTAGAAAAGGTATCTAAGATCCAGGAAATCCTCAATTACAGTTAAGAGCAAATAAAACAGTGTATGAAACCTCATTTTTACTTAAAGAAGCTTTGAACTTTACATGTGTTTTACATAAGGCTTGAAAGAGAGAAATAAGCAAATTGAGCAGCTTTGGAAAGCCTTACAGTTCACTGTAATGTAGCATTAAAATCTATAACATAGTTGAGGGATAATTTTCCCGAGCTTCTTTTGTTCATAACAGAGTGTAGTAAGTTGTTTGTATATGTGCGCAATGCTTATACTTGGACAAGAAGGCCTCATATAGGAAACTCCATGATAACATGAATAATTCAGAGTAAAATGATAGTAAATAGATGAGAACTGGTTTAGAACAGGGGAAAAGGATGCTCCAAGTCAGTTGTTAGTTTAGAAAAGGTAGAAGATCCAGGAAATCCTTAATTAGAGTTAAGAACACATTAAACAGAGTATGAAACCACTTTTATTTCCTGACAAATCTTAGAATTTTACACGTGTGTTACACAGGGCTTGAAAGAGAGAAAAAAGCAAATTGAGCAGCATTGGAAAGCCTTACAGTTCACTGTAATGTAGCATTAATCTCTGTAACATAGTTGAGGGACAATATTCCCAAGCTTCATCTGTTCATAACAGTGTGTCGGAAGTTTTTTGTATCTGTGGGCAATGCTTATACTTGGACAAGAAGGCCAATATAGGAGACTCCATGACAACATGAATAATTCTGAGAAAGTGACAGTAAAATATGAGAACTTGTTTAGAACTGGGGAAACAGAATCTCCAAGTCAGTTTTTAGTGTAGAAAAGTTATCTAAGATCCAGGAAATCCTTAATTAGAGTTAAGAACACATTAAACAGAGTATTAAACTTCTTTTATTCACTTAAAGAATCCTAGAACTTTAAACGTGTGTCACATAAGGCTTGAAAAAGAGAAATAAGCAAATTGAGAAGCTTAGAAAAGCCTTACAGTTCACTGTAATGTAGAATTACACTCTATAACATAGTTGAGGGACATTGTAGGAAGTTGTTTGTATATGGGGGCTATGCTTATACTTGGACAAGAAGGCCGAATATAGGAAACTACATGAAAACATGAATAATTCAGAGAAAATGTCAGTAAATAGATGAGAACTTGTTTACAACAACTTAAACAGATTCTCCAAGTCAGTTGTTATTGTAGAAAAGGTATCTAACATCAAGGAATTCCTTAATTGGAGTTGAGAGCACATTGAACAGTGTATGACTCCTATATTTGTTACTCAAAGAAGCCTAGAACTGTAAATGTGTGTCACATAAGGCTTGAAAGAGAGAAATAAGCATAATTAAGCAACTGGAGAAAGCCCTAGACTTCACTGCAATGTAGCACTAAACTGTATAACAAAGTGAGAGATAATGTTCCTGAGCTTCTCAGGTTCATAACCGTGTGTGAGAATTTATTTTCCTTATTGCCAATGTTTATACTTCGACAAGAAAGCCTGATATAGGAAACTACAAGAAAATATCAGTAACTCAGGGAGAACTTAGATGATAATTTGCATAAACATGTAGGAAACACTTCTTCAAGTCTGTTGTTAGGGTATAAAAGGAATCTATGATCCAGGAATTCCTTAATTACAGTAAAGAGCTCATTAAACCGTGTATGGAACCTCTATTATTTACTTAAAAGGGTCTAGAACTGTAAATGTGTTTCATCTCAGGCAAAATAGCCTTGAAATAGAGATATAAGCACATTTCAGCATCTTTGGAAAGTTTTAGACTTCATGGCAATGTAGTATTAAACTCTATAATATAGGTGAGAATCAATGTTCCTGAGCTTCTAAGGTTCATAACAGTGTGAGAACTCGATTTAACGTGTGGAAAACACTTCTCCAAGTAAGTTGTTTGTGTAGAAAGGTATCTAAGATCCACAAAATCCTTATTAGAGTTCAGAGCACATTGAACAGAGTATGACACCTCTATTATTTACTTAAAGGAGCCTAGAAATATAAATGTGTGTCATACAATGCAGAATATCCTTGAAATATAGAAATAAGCACAATTAAGCAGTTTCAGAAAGCCTTACACTTCACTGCAAGAATGTATTAAACTCTATAACATACTTGGGACACAATGTTTCTGAGCTTCTCAGGTTCTTAACATTGTAAGAACTAGCATTGAACATGTAGTAAACACTTCTCCAAGTAAGTTGTTTGTGTAGAAAGGTATCTAACATCCAGAAAATTCTTAGAGAAAAGAGCCCACTTAACAGTGTATGAAACCTCCATTATTTACCCAAAGTAGCCTAGAACTGTGAATGTGTGTCATGTTTTTGCAGAATATCCTTGAAATAGAGAAATAAGCACATTTCAACAGCTTTGGAAAGCTTTTGACTTCACTGTAATGTAGCATTAAACTCAATAACATAGTTGAGAGACAATGTTCCAGAGCTTCTCAGGTTCAAAACAGTGTTTAGGTAGTTGTTTGTCCATTTTCCCAATGCTTATATTTGGACAAGTTAGTGTAGAAAAGGTATCCAAGATCCAGGAAATCCTTAATTAGAGTTAAGAACACATTAAACAGAGTATGAAACCTCTTTCATTTACTTAAAGAATCCTACAACTTTACGAGTGTGTCACACAAGGCTTGAAAAAAAGAAATAAGCAAATTGAGAAGCTTAGAAAAGCCTTACAGTTCACTGCTTCTTCTGTTCATAACAGTGTGTAGCAAGTTGTTTTTATATGTGGGCAATGCTCATACTTGTAAGAGAAGGCTAATATAGGAAACTTCATGAGAACATGAACAATTCAGAGAAAATGAAGGTAAATACATGAGAACTGGTTTAGAACAGGGGAAACAGATTCTGCAAGTCAGTTGTTAATGTAGAAAATGTATCTAAGATCCAGGAAATCCTTAATTAGAGTAAGAACTCATTAAACAGTGTATGAAATCTCTTTTATTTATTTAAAGAAGCCTACAACTTTACATGTGTTTCACACAAGGCTTGAAAGAGAGAAATAAGCAAATTGAGCAGCTTTGGAAAGCCTTAAGTTCACCGTAATGTAGCATTAAACTCTATACCATAGTTGAGGGACAATGTTCCCGAGCTCCCTCTGTTCATAACAGTGTGTAGGAAGTTGTTTGTATATGTGGGCAATGCTCATACACTGACAAGAAGACCTAGTATAGGAAAATCCATGATAACATGATAAATCAGAGAAAATAACAGTAAATAGATGAGTACTTGTTTAGAACAGGGGAAACAGAATATCAAAGTCAGTTGGTGGTGCAGAAAACGTATCTAGCAACCATGCAATCCTTAATTAGAGTTAAGAGCACATCAAGCCGTGTATGAAACTTCTTTTATTTTTGTAAAGAAGCCTAGAACTTTACATGTGTGTCTCACAAGGCTTGAAAGAGAGAAATATGCAAATTGAGCAGCTTTGGAAAGCCTTATATTTCACTTTAATGTAGCATTAAACTCTATAACATAGTTGAGAGGCAATGTTCCTGAGCTTCTTCTGTTCCTACCAGTGTGTAGGAAGTGGTTTGTATATGTGGGCAATGATAATTCTAGGACAAGAAGGCCTAATATTGGAAACTCCATGATAAAATGAATAATACAGTGAAAATGACAGTAAATAGATGAGAACTGGTTTAGAACAGGGGTAACAGAATCTCTGAGTCAGTTGTTAGTGTAGAAAGGCAATCTAAGATCCAGGAAATCCTTTATTAGAGTAAAGAGCACATTAAACAGTGTATGAAACCTCTTTTATTTACTAAAAGAAGACTAGAAATTGACATGTGTGTCACACAAGGTTTGCAAGAGAGAAATAAGCAAATTGAGGAGCTTTGGAAAGCCTGACAGTTCACTATAATGTAGCATTAAACTCTATAACATAGTTGAGGAACAAAATTCTCGAGCTTCTTTTGTTCATAATTGTGTATAGGAAGTTGTTTTATATGTGTGCAATGCTTATACTTGGACAAGTAGGGTTAATATAGAAAAATCCATGAAAACATCAATAATTCAGAGAAAATGACAGTAAATAGATGAGAATTCAGTTTAGAACAGGAAAAACTGAGTCTCAAAGTCATTTGGTAGTGTAGAAAAGGTATTAGCATCCAGGAAATCCTTAATTAGAGTTAAGAGTACATTAAACAGCGTATGGAACCTGTTATCTTTACTAAAAGAAGCCAAGAACTTTACATGTGTGTCACACAAGTTTCGCAAGAGAGAAATAAGCATATTGAGCAGCTTTGGAAAACCTTACAGTTGACTGTAATGTATCAGTAAACTCTATAACATAGTTGGGGTACAATGGTCATGAGTTTCTTCTATTCATAACAGTGTGTAGGAAATTGTTTGTATATGAGGGCAAGGAAATTGTTTGTATAGTTGGACAAGAATGCCTAATATAGGAAACTCCATGAAAACATGAATAATTCAGAGAAAATGACAGTAAATAGAAGGAATATAAGATCCAGGAAATCATTAATTAGAGTTAAGAGCACATTAAACAGTGTATGAAACCTCCTTTATTTACTTAAAGAAGCCTAGAACTTGACATGTGTGTCACAGAAGGTTTGAAAGAGAGAAAAAAGCAATTCAGCAACTTTGGAAAGCCTTACTTTTCTCTGTAATGTAGCATTAAACACTATAACATTGTTGAGGGACAAAGTTCCCGAGCTTCTTCTGTTCATAACAGTGTGTAGAAAGTTGTTTGTATATGTGGGCAATGCTCATACTTGTAAGAGAAGGCCTAATATAGGAAACTTCATGAGAACATGAACAATTCAGAGGAAATGAAGGTAAATACATGAGAACTGGTTTAGAACAGGGGAAACAGATTCTGTAAGTCAGTTGTTAATGTAGAAAAGGTATCTAAGATCCAGGAAATCCTTACTTAGAGTTAAGAACACATTAAACAGTGTATGAAATCTTTTTTATTTACTTAAAGAAGACTAGAAATTGACATGTGTGTCACACAAGGCTAGAAACAGAGAAATTAGCAAATTGAGCAGCTTTGGAAAGCCTTACAGTTCAGTGTAATGTAGCATTAAACTCTATACCATAGTTGAGGGACAATGTTCCCGAGCTCCCTCTGTTCATAACAGTGTGTAGGAAGTTGTTTGTATATGTGGGCAATGATCATACACTGACAAGAAGGCCTAATATAGGAAAATCCATGATAACATGATAAATCAGAGAAAAATGACAGTAAATAGAAGAGTACTTGTTTAGAACTGGGGAAAGAGAATATCAAAGTCAGTTGGTAGTGTAGAAAAGGTATCTAGCAACCATGAAATTCTTAATTAGAGTTAAGAGTACATTAAACAGTCTATGAAATCTCTTTTATTCACTTAAAGAAGCCTACAACTTTACCTGTGTGTCACAAAACGCTTGAAAGAGAGAAACAAGCAAATTGAGCAGCTTTGGAAAGCCTTACATTTCTCTGTAATGTAGCATTAAACTCTATAACATAGTTGAGGGACAATATTATTATACCTAGCTTGTTCAGTTCATAACAGTGTGTAGGAAGTTGTTTGTATATGTGGGCAATGCTTATATTTGATCAAGAAGGCCTAATATAGGAACTACATGAAAACATGAATAATTCAGAGAAAATAACAGTAAAGAGATTAGAACTCGTTTAGAACTGGGGAAACAGATTCTCCAAAAACAGTTGTTAGTGTAGAAAAGGTATGTAGCATCCAGGAAATCCTTAATTAGTGTTAAGAGCACATTAAACTTCATTTGAAACCTCTTTTATTACATAAAGAAGCCTAGAACTTTACATGTGTGTCACACAGGGCTTGACATAGACAAATAATCTAATTGAGCAGCTTTGGAAAGCATTACATTTCACTGTAATGTAACATTAAACTCTATAACATAATTGAAGGACAATGTTCCCGAGCTTCTTCCTTTCATAACAGGGTGTAGGAAGTTGTTTATGTGGGCAATGGTCATACTTTTATGTGAAGGCCTAATATAGGAAACTCCGTAACATGAGTAATTCAAAGAAAATGACAGTAAATAGATGAGAACTGGTTTCGAACAGGAGAAATACATTCTCCGTGTCAGTTGTTAATGTAGAAAATGTATCCATGTACCAGGAAATCCTAAATTAGAGTTAAGAGCACATTAAACGGTGTATGAAACCTCTTTTATTTACTTAAAGGAGCCTAGAACTTTACATGTGTGTCACACAAGGCTTGAAAGAGAGAAATAAGTAAATTGAGCAGCTTTGGAAAGCCTTACATTTCTCTGTAATGTAGCATTAAACTCTATAACATAGTTGAGGGACAATGTTCCCGAGCTTCTTCTGTTCATAACAGTGTAGGGAAGTTGTTTGTATATATGGGCAATGCTCATACACGGACAAGAAGGCCTAATATAGGAAACTCCATGATAACATGAATTATTCTTAGAAAATGACAGTATATAAATGAGAACTGGTTTAGAACAGTGGAAACAGCATCTCCGAGTCAGTTGTTAGTGTAGAAAAGCTATCTATGATCCAGGAATATGGGAAGCTGTTTTCCATGTGGCCCGAGGGCAAGGATGGAGCATATGGTAGGGACGCCTACCTGCTCTCCCCTAATCCTTCAGGGTCAACTAGGGACAGGGCAGACCATAGCCCCAGTGTTAGGGAGTGCGCGTGATGCACGACTTATCTGGATGTTCTAGGCTAGGCTGTTCTCAATGATATCTAGCCAGGTGCTTGCTCTATGTATCTTTTTCCAAGAATGTCTTGAGGAGCTGACGGGCGGCCTTGTCCTGGGAAAGCGGAACTTGGAGAAATGCCCAGAAAGGCTGCATAAATGTATGCCTGCAACTAATAAAGTTGCTGCAGTCTCATCATGGACTAGCAGTCCTCCTGAAGCCCCGCTTTCTCTTGTCTTTATTTCTCTTAAACCTCCTAGCCCTACCTCAAGGACCTGTGATACCGGCTGGATCCGGTAACTGGCACCCGTGAACAGGGACCTGGAGACACTGGGACGAGTAGGACGGTCGCCGTGGGTAAAGGTCACATCGGAACAGTGAGTAAAGGCTGATTGGTTTTTTTTTGTTTGTTTGTTTTTTTTTTAATTCAGGAGTAACAAAATGGGGCAAGTACAGGGCAGGGATCTTTTTATACAGGTCCTGCACAGCATGCTTGTGTCTCGCGGTGCCTGTGTAAAGCATGGGACAAAGTAAAAGTGCTCTTTAGAGTGAATGTTGAAGTCTATGTGATCACAAAATAATGTTGTTTATTGTTGAAATTAGAATCTTAGTATATGTATGGAATTTAAAATCTGTAATAAGTGGAACTCCACTGCTGAAACTGCCTCTGATGTGGATAAATTCAAAGGCAGCTGGAGAGGGCAGGGCTATCTGCTCTCCCACATTAAGATTACTTGTGATAAGACTGCTTAATGCCTTGTTTAAAAATTATAAGAAAACTCACAGGGAAATGCAAATCTTGGCCAAATTGGGTATTAGTTATTGTTTCAGAAAGCCAAAAAGGAAGAGAAAAAATTGAGATCTGTCTATCTTTTAAGCATGAAAAGAAATTCAGCCAGATTTATGACTGATGCTTCCCCTGAAGTAAGCATGATGTGGGGGAAGGAAGAGACATGAGGCGATCCAATATAGAAGCTGCTATCCTAATATAATAAATTAAAAGTTTCCTTTCTTGCCATAAAAAAGTTTTGAAAATTTAGAAATGCTTCTGGGATATCTGTACACGTGTAAAGAGAAAGCTAGTATAAGACAGAATGCACGCACGTCCGATTTCGGATATTAGATAAGTCTTGAACTAGCCTTAACTCTTTACGAGAGCTACAGAAATGAACAACCCAGAACTGATTCTTTTTCCTGAGAAAAACAGCGAAAAAATCTTCTTGAAAGAAATTCAAGCTAATTCCAGCAACAAGATTTGCATTTCCATAATAAAGAGTAGTTTTCAAAATGCTAGTGAACCTTATTGAAAAGTTAACTTTTAAGGCCTTCAAGAAAATAAATAAATTTGTCTCTGTCATAGAATTTATCCAAAGTAAATACTTTAAAATAATTATAATTGATTCTAGAATCTCAAAGAAATTATTAAAATATAGATGAATAAATAATGTATTAATACTAAAGATCTAAGTAGTCCAGGTAACTGGCTATATCCTTTGTTAAGGGAGGAAAGGGTAGAGGCCCTTCCCCCAGCAGACAGTTAATATAGTAGTAACCATCTTAAAGAATGTGATAATGTATAGTCGAATAAACAAAACCTAGTTTCCCAGAGCCACTGGCAAATAAAAATTAAAGTTTAAATTTGCCTCATAAGAAACCTAGAGGACAAAATTGAATCTATTAATTGATTATGTCTTGTATTTTTCTTAGAAATATAAAGTGTTATCAATCTAAGAACTGCTAAATATATTTAACTTGCCAGCTTTAAAAGTTCAAAGTACAAATTAAATTAGAAAAAATTATAGAGTTGTAGTGATTAAATACTTAAAGCATAAAAACTTATTTTTAAGAAAATAAAATATATTTCCTCTAATAATTAGGAATTCGAAATAAGTTGCTTATTATTGATCTAATTAAAAAGAGGATTAATTCTATGATCTCAGCCAAAAATTTTCTATACAAAAACTAGTCTAAATCTAATTGATATCTTAAGATAATAATAGACAATAATAACAAATATTAAAATATTTAAATCCTATATAGATATTTATTTGATGGTTTTTTCCATGGTAAAATTTCAAGGCATTAGCAGAGATGTTTCTTGGAAAGTTCTAAGGGCCCGGAGTAATACAAGAAATTTATTCTCTCTTCTTATAGGAAAACTTTTTAAAGCAGATCTAATATATTTAAAATTGCATGGAAAGCCTTATCAAATAAAATTTAATAGATATATATTAAATATTATAAAAGTTTTCACCTGTACGAAAGGCAAAAGCAATATATTTCTTAAATATAGCCAAATTTTTCAACAGCAGTAGAATTTCAAGAAAGACAAAAGCCATGCTTTTAGATCAGACCAATAAAGTATCAAACCTATAAGTTTTACTGAATAAGTTTCTTTGCCATTTTTTTAAAATTAAAGATACCTACTTAAGTTACTTTATAAATTAGCTTTTACAATATAATCAATATCATATAAATTAAGTTACATGAGAAGCCAATGTTTTATAAATAATTGAATCCTAACTGTATATGGCCACCTACATTTTAATTAAGCTAAAGGCAAGGCAACATTTATAGCTTATGAATTCAAAAGTAAATTTGCTTTATTTTTAAAGTAAAGATACCTTACCATGATAGCAGTCAGCACCTGTACATTACTACAAGTTGCCCAAGAGGAAGGTCAGTGTACACACTCTTCTACATAGAAGTCAAAATATTAATATTTTATATTCTACCGGGAACCCTGGCTTAGGGACTTGATTTATTTCAAACACAAGGAATAGTATTAACTACCACATTAAAAGAAATTTTTTATCTCAAGTATTAACCATTTTTACAGATAGATCCAGTTCTAAAAAGGCTAGATATACTACAGCAAAGGAGCAAAGATCCTTCAAACCTCATATTTCAGTAGAAATACAAGCTCTTATTTATACCTTAACAGATTTTACTACAGAGCCGACGGGGAAGAGGTACCAGTGGGTTTGGATCTTCTGATGCTTATTGGATAAGGGAGGTAAAAAAGGAGAGGCCAGAGCTAGAATTATGGATAGATGGGAAAAGATTCACTGGACTCCTAGATACTGGCACGGACATTTCAGTAATCTGCTGATCATTGGCCCGCTGCATGGCCATTACAAGATACCAGTACATTCCTGCAAGGGATAGGGCAGAGTCAATCGCCCCAGCAAAGTAACAGAATACTGACTTGGAAGGATAAAGAGGGGGTGTCGGGTACTTTCCAGCCTTATGTAGTACCGTTTCTGCCCGTTAACCTGTGGGGACGTGACATTATGGAGAAAATGGTGTGTATCTTTGGAGTCCAAATGCTACTGTGACAAATCAGCTGATGAATCAAGGACTGCTTCCTGATCAAGGCCTTGGTAAAGAAGGGCAAGGTATAACCCAACCTATCCTCCCTAAGTGGAAGCTAGACAGAGCAGGCCTGGGACATTTCTAGCAGAGGCCATTTATTCTCCTGCTATTCATGCTGATAAGATTCAATGGAAGTCTGATGACCCAGTATGGGTAGATCAATTGCCTCTGACTCAGGAGAAACTACAGGCAGCCCAGCAACTGGTGCAGGAGCAGTTACAATCTGGGCATACTGAGCCCTCCAATTCTTCCTGGAACTCGCCTATATTTGTCATTAAGAAGAAGTCAGGGAAATGGAGACTATTACAGGACCTAAGAAAAGTTAATGAAACCATGTTTATGATGGGGGCGTTACAGCCCGGATTGCCATCACCTATGGCCATACCAGGTCAAACCTTTAAAATAATTGTGGATTTGAAAGACTGTTTTTATACTATCCCTCTGCACCCAAAGGATTGCCAGGGATTTGCTTTTAGTGTACCGTCTGTTAATTTGAAAGAGCCAATGACTAGATATCATTGGAAGGTGTTGCCTCAGGGCATGGCCAATAGTCCAACTTTATGCCAGAAGTTTGTCCAAATAGCTATAGGAAAGACTAGGCAGTACCATCCAGGGGTATATATCATCCATTATATGGACGATATCTTACTAGCTCATAAACAGCATGAAGAGTTGACAGCGGCCTATGGGCATATGCAGGAAGGATTAAGGCGGTATGGTCTGCAAGTGGCTAATGAAAAGGTGCAATTACAGCACCCATATGGATACTTGGGCTATACATTATACCCTAGACATTTCGCGCCGCAGCAAATCAGAATTAGAATGGCAGACTGTAGAACCTTGAATGATTTTCAAAAGTTGTTAGGGGACATAAATTGGATTCGTCCTACCTTAGGACTCACAACAGGAGAGCTAAAGCCACTATTTGACATACTCAAAGCTGATTCTGATCCCACTTCACCAAGGCAGCTCACTGAGGAGGCTAGGCAGAGCTTACAAAAGGTTGAACAGGCCATTACTAACTCCCAGCTAACTTACTGTTTGCACAGTGAACCTTGGCAGCTTTTAATTTTGGCAACTGCCCTTACCCCAACAGGTGTCCTATATCAGCACGGGGTGCTTCAGTGGTTACATGGAGCCGCCACCCCTTCTAAAGTTTTGGCACCGTTATTATGAGCTTGTGGCCGAAAGGATACAGCAGGGAAGGAAATGTAGCATCTTACACCTTGGACAAGAACCAGCTGTTATTGCTATTCCTTATACAGCCAAACAACTTGACTGGTTGCTAAACATGACCAATTCTTTTCCTCTAGCCTTGGCTCATTACACGGGAAAAATATTGCACCATTACCCTCCTGATAAAATTATTCACTTTGCTTCTAGAGCAACGTTCATCTTTCCTTCAATTGTAAAAGCTCAACCCATTCCCCAGGCGTTGTTAGTTTTCACTGATGGGTCATCAAATGGGACTGCGGCAGTCACTACCTTTGATTGCCAGCGCTCTTGGAGTACTAATTATACCTCAGCTCAGCAGGTAGAATTATTCGCCATCAAGCAGGCTTTGACACTATATCCTCAACCTATCAATATCTATTCAGACAGCCAGTATGCTATGTTAGCTCTAAACCTAATAGAGACAGTACCCCATATTGCCTCTGCCAATGAGACAATACAGCAATTGTTTCAGGAGATACAAGAAGTTTTACGCTCTCGCAAGCGAGCTTGCTTTATAGGGCATATTCGGGGCCACTCTCAGTTAGCAGGACCTTTAGCAGAAGGTAATGAACTTGCAGACGGTCAAATGCAGGGCTATTTCCTAGCCATTACTGATCCACTCCAGGCAGCAAAAGTCAGCGCAAGGGCTTCGACAGCAATTCAAGATCTCACGCGAGGCAGCCAGGCAAATTATCCGTGACTGTCCTCAGTGTGCACAGCTGTTACCTGTACCTCATTTTGGGGTAAACCCCCGCGGTTTAAAGTCCAATCAGTTATGGCAGATGGATGTTACGCATGTTTCCTCCTTTGGGAAGCAGAAATATGTTCATGTAACTTTAGATACCTTCTCTCACTTTATCCTAGCATCACCTCAGACAGGTGAGGGAGCCAAGCATTGCATAGATCATTTATTATATTGTTTTTCCATTTTGGGTATTCCACAGCAGATTAAGACTGATAATGCACCTGCCTACTGCAGTAAAAAATTTCAGCAGTTCTGCACAACTTTTAGAATCTCCCTTAAACATGGCATTTCTTACAACCCACAGGGGCAAGGCATTGTGGAGCAAGCTCATCAAGAACTCAAAAATCAGCTTTTTAAAATTAAAAAGGGGGAGTATTATACCCACACCCCCAGGAATTTACTTAATCATATAATCTTTATTTTAAATTTTTTGCAAATGGACAAAGACGGCCAGACGGCGGCTCAGCGGTTTTGGGAGCCCACACCAAAACACTTTCCAGATGTATACTGGAGAGATCGACTGACTAGGGAATTGCATGCGCCGGATCCAGTACTAATGTGGGGTCGAGGCTATGTTTGTGTTTTCCCTACAGGAGACGATAACCCACGGTGGTTGCCAGAGCGGTGTGTTCGACATGCCTCGAAGCAAAATCGCGCTGCTGCGAGCCCAGCTGAAGGGCCTGATGCGTCAGAAGAAGAAGAGGCAGCTTGGGGGCCGGCGAAGAAGAGTTTCCCTTGGCTGTGACAAGCTGCCAGAGATCCGTG
Source organism: Pipistrellus hanaki (assembly GCF_964339955.1). Taxonomy (NCBI): domain Eukaryota; kingdom Metazoa; phylum Chordata; class Mammalia; order Chiroptera; family Vespertilionidae; genus Pipistrellus; species Pipistrellus hanaki. Next base: position 91,819,719 of record NC_140505.1, on the reverse strand, counting down.
TGGTTGCGCAGTTGGTTTCCTTCTTATGGCTACTATTGCGATTGATGGCTGTGCATGCTGCTGTTTATTGGGCGTATGTACCCAACCCACCACTGCTGCATCCAGCAACCTGGAGGATAAGAACATTCCTGTTTATGTTAATGACACCAAGATCTTGGGGCTTATGTCCTCGGGCCACATTTCTCCAGCCTGGGCAGAAAGGTACAATTATCAAGGAGTTACCAAAGGGACATCAGTGTGTTTTTCCTTTGAGGATAAAGAGGGCTGCACCATGGTCCAGAGGCTGTCTGATATCGATACCAATCATTCTGCGGGTATCCACTGGAGTATGGATAGCTATTACATTGCTAGGAATGGCACCACGGCACACCATGGTCCTGGGACATACCTGCAGGGAGTCAAACCTTGTGGGCCTTTGGGACCATCTAAAAATGACCTTGGGCTGATGTGGCGGACATGTCAGGCGAATGAAACAGTCTGCCGCAGGTCCCTATGCGATTGGGCCGAGATGGACAGCAATCTTTGGCCAAGGAACTTAGTGACTGGACTTTGGACAATGGACAATATTACTTACCAAAGAGATTTGTGGAAAATGGTGGCCGCCATGGACTATATCACTGTCGGGAAGGAGAATGTGACGGTGCAGCCGCAAAGGGGAGTCATTAGTGGCTCGAGGAACAGCTGGAATGTGAGCATGTCCGCATGTATACCTGAACCTTATGCCTTGTTACTGGGTAATTTTAATATTAGCCTAGATAATGAAACTGGAATAACCAGCCTCGCCTGTAATAATTGCAGTCTAACCAATTGCATTAATGGCACTACGCCTTCCTTGTTAATCTTATATCAACCTGTATTTGTCCTCCTGCCAGTTTACACCACCCAAGAGTGGTACTCTGACAAGGGGCTTGCTGTGCTTCAGACAGTAGAAAAGGCCTTAGGCTGAACGAAAAGATTTGTAGGATTGTTAATAGCGGGTATCACTGCCTTAATCACTTTAATTGCTTCTGCCACTGCATCTGCCATATCGTTAACGACTTCCATTCGAACAGCAGACTATGTAAGCAACCTGGCTTACAATGTAATGCAAGCACTACAAGCCCAAGAGAACTGGGACAAGAAAATAGAGCAAAGGGTGAACGCTCTCTATGATGTAATACAAATCCTAGGCGATGAAATTGTAAGCTTGGAGGTGAAAAGCTCTCTAAGATGCCACGCCGCATTCTCATGGATTTGCATAACCCCAAAAGAATATAATGACTCTAGGTTTCCATGGGAAAACGTCAAAAGGCATCTCAGGGTATATGGCATGATGCACCTTCCTTGATTTGCGAATGTTGCATGGAGAAATCTAAAATTTGCTGAACGCACCAAAGCTTGATATTGATATAGCCAGAGAAGCCTCAGAGTTTGTATCCCTGCTACGGGACAACTTCCCAACTACAAGTGCTTTCCTTCATGGAGTAATAGGCCTAATTGCAGTAGCAAGTTTCCTGGTACTTTTATTGAGTAAAAGTTTTTATTTCTCTTAAGCAAATTGAGCTGCTTTGGAGAGCCCTACAGTTCAGTGTAAGGTAGCATTAAACTCTATAACATAGTTGAGAGACAATGTTCCCTAGCTTTTTCTGTTCATAACAGTGTGTAGGAAGTTGTTTTTATATGCGGGCTATGCTTATACTTGGACAAGTATGCCTAATATATTAAACTTCATGATAAAAAGAATTAATCTTAGAAAATGACAGTAAATACATGAATACTGGTTTAGAACAGGGAAAACAGAATCTCCAAGTCATTTGATAGTGTAGAAAAGCTATCTAAGATCCAGAAAATCCTTATTTATACTTAAGAACACATTAAACAGTGTATAAAACTTCTTTTATTTATTTAAAGAAGCCTAGAACTTTACATGTGTGTCACAAAAGGTTTTAAAGTTAGAAATAAGCAAATTGAGCAGCTTTGGAAAGCCTTAAAGTTCACTGTAATGTAGCATTAAACTCTATAACATGTTGTTGCCTTTCTGTATAAGATTAATCTGTAAGCAAATGTACAAGTTAGCCATGGACATCAGCCTGCTTCAGCTTCATCAAGAGAAGGACAGCATTCCCCTTAAGTTGTAATAAATTAAAAAGGGGGAGCTGTGGGAAGCCGTGTTCCATGGGGCCCGAGGGCAAGGATGGAGCATATGATAGGGACGCCTACCTGCTCTCCCCTAAGCCTTCAGGGTCAACTAGGGACAGGGCAGACCATAGCCCCATTGTTAGGGAGTGCCCGTGATGCACGACTTATCTGGATGTTCTCAGCTAGGCTGTTCTCAATGATATCTAGCCAGATGCTTGCTCTATGTATCTTTTTCCAAGAATGTCTTGAGGAACTGACAGGCGGCCTTGTCCTGGGAAAGGGGCACTTGGAGAAATGCCCAGAAAGGCCGCATAAATGTACGCCTGCAACTAATAAAGTTGCTGCAGTCTCATCATGGACTAGCAGTACTCCTGAAGCCCCGCTTTCTCTTGTTTTTATTTCTCTTAAACCTCCTAGCCCTACCTCCAGGACCTGTGATACTGGCTGGATCCGGTACAGGAAATTCTTAATTAGCGTTAAGAGCACATCAAACAGTGTATGAAACCTCTTTTATTTACTTAAAAAAGCCAAGAACTTTACATGTGTGTCACACAAGACTTGAAAGAGAGAAATAAGCAAATTGAGCTGCTTTGGAGAGCCCTACAGTTCAGTGTAAGGTAGCATTAAACTCTATAACATAGTTGAGAGACAATGTTCCCTAGCTTTTTCTGTTCATAACAGTGTGTAGGAAGTTGTATGTATATGTGGGCAATGCTTATACTTAGACAAGTAGGCCTAACATAGGAAACACCATGATAACAATTATCATTCTTAGAAAATGACAGTATATAGATGAGAACTGGTTTAGAAAAGGGGAAACAGAATTTCTGAGTCAGTTGTTAGTGTTGAAAAGCTATCTAAGATCCAGGAAATTCTTAATTAGAGTTAAGAGCACATCACACAGTGTATGAAACCTCTTTTATTTACTTAAAAAAGCCTAGACCTTTACATGTGTGTCACACAAGGTTTGAAAGTTATGAATAAGCAAATTGAGCAGCTTTGGAAAGCCTTACAGTTCACTGTAATGTAGCATTAAACTCTATAACATAGTTGAGGGACAATGCTGCCGAGCTTCTTTTGTTTATAACAGTGTTTAGGAAGTTGTTTGTATATGTGAGCAATGCTTATACTTGGACAAGTATGCCTAATATATTAAACTCCATAATAACATGAATTAATCTTAGAAAATGACAGTAAATACATGAGAACTGGTTTAGAACAGGGGAAAGAGAATCTCCAAGTCAGTTGTTAGTGTAGAAAAGCTATCTAAGATCCAGGAAATCCTTAATTAGGGTTAAGAGCACATTAAACAGTGTATGATACCTCTTTTATTTACTTAAATAAGCCTTGAACATTACATGTGTGTCACAGAAGGCTGGAAAGAGAGGAATAAGCAAATTGAGCAGCTTCGGAAAGCCTTACAGTTCACTGTAATGTATCATTTAACGCTATAACATAGTAGAGGGACAATGTTCCCGAGCTGCTTCTGTTCATAACAGGGTGTAGAAAGTTGTTTTTATATGTGGGTTATGCTTATACTTGAATTAGAATGCCTAATATTGTAAACTCCATGATACCATGAATAATTCCGAGAAAATGACCTTAAATAAATGAGAACTGTTTTAAAACAGGGGAAACAGAATCTCCGAGACAGTTGTTAGTGTTGAAAAGCTATCTAAGATCCAGGAAATCAATAATTAGAGTAAGGAGCACATTAAACAGTGTATGAAACCTCTTTGATTTAATTAAAGAAGCCTAGAACTTTACATGTGTGTCACACAAGGTTTGGCAGTTAGAAATAAGGAAATTGAGCAGCTTTGGAAACCCTTACAGTTAACTGTAATTTAGCATTAAACTCTATAACAGAGTTGAGGGAAAATGTTCCCAGCTTCCTCTGTTCAAAACAGTGTGTAGGAAGTTGTATGTATTTGTGGGCAATGCTTACACTTGGAGAAGAAGACCTAAAATAGGAAACTACATGAAAACTCATGAATAACTCAGAGAATATCTCAGAGAAAAGGACAGTAAATAGATGATAACTGGTTTACCACAGGGGAAACAGACTCCCAAATCAGTTGTTAGTGTCGAAAAGCTATCTAAGATCCAAGAAATCTATAGTTAGATAAGGAGCACATTAAACAGTGTACGAAACCTTTTTTATTTACTTAAATAATCCTAGAATTTTACACGTTTGTCACACAAGGCTTGGAAGAGAGAAATAAGCAAATAGAGCATCTTTGGAAAGCCTTACAGTTCACTGTAATGTAGCATTTAACTCTATTACATAGTTGAGGGACAATGTTCCCGATCTTCTTCTGTTCATAACACTGTGTAGGAAATTGTTTGTATATGTGGGCAATGCTTATATTTGGACAAGTAGGCCTAAAATTGGAAACTCCATGATAACATGAATTATTCTTAGAAAATGACAGTATATAGATGAGAACTGGTTTAAAACAGGGGAAACAAAATCTCCTAGTCAGTTGTTAGTGTAGAAAAGCTATCTAAGATCCAGGAAATTCTTAATTAGAGTTAAGAGCACATCAAACAGTGTATTAAACCTCTTTTATTTACTTTAAAAAGCCAAGAACTTTATATGTGTGTCACACAAGGCTTGAAAGAGAGGAATTAGCAAATTGAGCAGCTTTGGAGAGCCTTACAGTTCAACGTAATTTAGCATTAAACTCTAAAACATCGTTGAGAGACAATATTCCTGATTTTCTCTGGTCCATAACAGTGTGTAGGAAGTTGTTTGTATATGTGGGCTATGCTTATACTTGGACAAGAAGTCCTAATATAGGAAAATACATGAAAACATGAATACTTCAGAGCAAATTTCAGTAAATAGATGAGAACTCGTTTAAAACAGCTGAAAGAGGTTCTCCAAGTCTGTTGTTAGTTTATAAACGGTATCTAAGATCCAGAAAATCCTTAATTAGAGTTACGATCACATGAAACAATGTACGAATCCTATATTTTTTACTTAAAGTAGCCTAGAACGGTAAATGTGTGTCATACAAGGCAGAATGCCATGGAAATAGAGAAATAAACACATCAAGCAACTTTGGAAAGTCTTACTCTTCACTGCAATGTAGTACTACACTCTATAACACAGTTGAGAGAAAATGTTCCCGAGCTTCTTCTGTTCATGACAGTGTATAGGAAGTTGTTTTCATATGTGGGCTATGCTTATTCTTGAACAAGAAGGCCTATTATAGAAAACTACATGAAAACATGAATAATTCAGAGAAAATATCAGTAAATAGATGAGAACAGGTTTAGAACAGCTTAAACAGATTCTCCAAATAAGTTCTTAGTTTAGAAAAGGTATCTAACATCCAGCAATTTCTTAATTCGAGTTGAGAGCACATTAAACAGTGTATGAATCCTATATTTTTTACTTAAAGTAGCCTAGAACATTAAAGGTGTGTGAAACATGTCTTGAAAGAGAGAAATAAGCACAATTAAGCAGCTAAGGAAAGTAGGAGAATTCACTGCATTGTAGCATTAAACTCTATAACATAGATCTTCTCGGGTCCATAACAGTGTGTAGGAAGTTGTTTGTATATGTGGGCTATGCTTATACTTGGACAAGAAGGCCCAATATATGAAACTACATGAAAGCAGGAATAATTCAGAGAAAATATCAGTAAATAGATGAGAACTCATTTAGAACAGCTGAAACAATTTCTCCAGTCAGTTCTTAGTGAAGAAAAGGTATCTAAGATCCAGGAAATACTTAAATTAAGTAAAGAGCACATTAAACAGTGTATGAAACCTCTTTTATTTACTTAAAGTATCCTAGAACTTTACATGTGTGTCACACAAGGCTTAAAAGAGAGAAATAAGGAAATTGGGCAGCTTTGGAAAACCTTACAATAAATGTAATGTAGCATTACACTCTATAACATAGTTAAGGGACAATGATCTGTTCATCACAGTGTGAAGGAAGTTGTTTGAATAGGTGGACTATGCTTATACTTGGACAAAAAGGCCTAATATAGGAAACTCCTTGAAAACATGAATAATTCAGAGAAAATGACAGTAAATAGATGAGAACTCATTTAGAACAGGTGAAAGAGATTCTCAAAGTCAGTTGTTAGTGTAACAAAGGTATCTAACATCCTGAAATTGCTTAATTCTAGTTGAGAGCACTTTAAACAGTGTATGACTGGTATGTTTTTTAATTAAAAGAGCCTAGAACTGTAAATGTGTGTCACATAAGGCTTGAAAGAGATAAATAACACAATTAAGCAACTGGAGAAATCTTTAGAATTCACTGCAATGTAGCATTAAACTCTATAACATAGTGAGAGACAATGTTCCGGAGCTTCTCAGTTTCAAAACCATGTGTGGGAAGTTGTTTGTCCATATTCCCAATTTTTATACTTTGACAAGTAAGCCTAATATTGGAAACTACAAGTTAACATCAGTAATTCAATGAAAATTACAGTAAATAGATATGAACTTGCATAGAACATGATGGAAACACTTCTTCAAGTCTGTTGGTAGGGTATAAAAGGAATTTATGTTATTGGAATTCCTTAATTAAAGTAAAGAGCACATTAAACAGTGTATGAAACCTCGAGCCTAGAACGGTAAATGTGTGCCATACAAGGCAAAATAGCATTAAAATAGAGAGAAAAGCACATTTCAGCATCTTTGGTAAACCTTAGACTTCACGGCAATGTAGTATTAAACTCTATAACATAGGTGAGAATGAATGTTCCTGAGCTTCTCAGGTTCATAACAGTGTGAGAACACAGGTTCATAACAGTGTAGAAAAACAATGCTCCAAGTCAGTTGTTGGTGTAGAAAAGCTATCTAAGATCCAAGAAAGCCTTAATTACACTAAAGAGATCATTAAACACTGTATAAAATATATATTATGTACTTAAAGGAGCATATACCTATAAATGTATGTCAAACAAGACCGAAATCCATGAAATAGAAAAATAAACATATTTAAGTAGCTTTGGAAACACTTACACATCACTGAAAAGTAGCATGAAATTCTATAACAGAGTTGAAAGACAATATTCCCTCACCCTATCCCTAACACTATCGCTAACCCTAGCCCGAACGCTAGCCCTAAACAAAGCCATAACCCTAACCCAGGTGTCCTCAAACTTTTTAAAGTGGGGGCCAGATCACGGTCCCCCAGAGAGCTGGAGGGCCGGACTATATGAACTACTAATTCCTACTGTAACACCTCGGCTGCGCTCACTGCCCAAAAAATCTGGTGGGCCGGATCAAACCCCTCTGCGGGCCGCATGTGGCCCATGGGCCATAGTTTGAAGACCCCTGCAGCCCTAACACTAACCCTAACACTAGCCTTAACCCTAACCCTAACCCAAGACCTAACCCTCACCCTAGCCCTAACCCTAACCCTAACCCTAACATTAACCCTAACCCCAGTACTAACTCTAACCCTAAACCTAGCTCTAACCCTAACCCTAGCCCTAACCCTAATCCTAACCCTAACCCTAACCGAAGCCCTAACTCGAACCCTAGCCCTAGCCCTTACCCTATCCCTAGCGCTAACGCTAACCCTAACCCTAATCCTGAATCTAACCATTGCCCTAGCCATAAACCTAACACTAAGCCAAACCCTAGCCCTAACCCTAACCCTAACCCTAGCCCTAACCCTCACAATAGCCCTAACCCTAACCCTAACCCTAACTCTAATCCAAGCACAAATTCAAACCTTAACCCTAGCCCAAAACCTAACCCTAACGCTAACCATAACCCTAGTACTAACTCTAACCCTAATCCTAAACCTAACACTAGGCCTAACCCTAACCCTAACCTTCCTCTAACCCTAAACCTAACCCTAGCCCAAACAGTAACCCTAACCCTAACTCTAAACCTAGCCCTAGCTCTAAAACTAGCCCTAACACTAATCCTTAACCATAACCCTAACCCTAAACCTAACCCTAGCCCTAACCCTAACCCTAGCCCTAACCCTAACCCTAACCCTAACCCTAACCCTAACTCTAAACCTAGCCCTAGCTCTAAACCTAGCCCTAACCCTAATCCTTAACCATAACCCTAACCCTAAACCTAACCCTGGCCCTAACCCTAACCCTAGCCCTAACCCTAACCTTAACCCTAACCCTAACCCTAACCCTAGCCCTAACACTAACACTAGCCCTAACCATAATCCTAGCTTGTCAGCATAATAAGAGTGTGTAGCATGTTGTTTGTCCACGTGGGCAATGCTTATATTTGGATAAGAAGGCCTAATGTATGAAACTACTTGAAAATATGAGTAATACAGAGAAATTAAGAGTAACTAGATGAGACCTGCTATAAAACAGCTGAAACAGATTTCTCCAAGTCAGTTGGTAATGGAGAAAAGGAATATAAGATCCAGGAAATCTTTAATTAAACATAACAGCACATTAGACAGTGTATGAAACTTCTATTTTTTACTCTAAGTAGCCTAGAATGTTAACTGTGTGTCATACATGATTTTAAGAGAGAAATAAGCACAATTAAGCAGCGGGGAAAGTCTGAGAATTCCACTGCATTGTAGCATTAAACTCTAAAACATAGTTGAGAGACAATATTCACAATATTCTCAGATCCATAACAGTGTGTAGGAAGTTGTTTGCATATGTGGGCTATGCTTATACTTGGACAAGAAGGCCTAATATACGAAACTACATGAGAAAATGAATAATTTAGAGCAAATGTCAGTAAATAGATGAGAACTCCTTTAAAACAGCTGAAACAGATTCTCCAAATCAGTTCTTATTGTAGAAAATGTATCTAAAATACAGGAAAATCTTCATTAGAGTAAAGAGCACATTAAACAGTATATGAAACCTCTTTTATTTACTTAAAGTAGCCTAGAACTTTACATGTGTGTCACACAAGGCTTGAAAGAGAGAAATAAGCAAATTGAGCAGCTTTGGAAAGCCTTACAATTCACAGTATGGTAGCATTACACTCTATAAAATAGTTGAGGGACAATGTTCTCGAGTTTCTTCTGTTCCTAAAAGTTTGTAGGATGTTGTTTCTATATGTGGTCAATGCTTATACTTGGACAAGAAGGCCTAGTATAGGAAACTACATGAAAACTTGAATAATTCAGAGAAAATGTCAGTAAATAGATGAGAACTCATTTAGAACAGCTGAAACAGATTCTCTAAGTCAGTTCTTAGTGTAGAAAAGGTATCTAACATCCAGGAATTCCTTAATTCGAGTTGAGAGCACATTAAACAGTGTATGAATCCTATATTTTTTACTTAAATTAGCCTATAACTTTAAACATTTGTCACACAAAGCTTGAAGGAGAGAAATAAGCACAATTAAGCAACTGGAGAAAGCCTTAGACTTCATTGCAATGTAGCATTGAACTCTATAACATAGTTGAGAGACAATGAACCCGAAGTTTTCAGGTTCATAACAGTGTTTAGGTAGTTGTTTTTCCATGTTCCCAATGCTTATACCTGGACAAGAAGGCCTAATCATAGAAACTATGAGAAAACATCAGTAATTCTGGGAAAATAACAGTAAATAGATGAGAACTAGCATAGAACATGTATAAAACACTTCCCCAAGTCTTTTGTTATTTTATGAAAAATATCTACGATAGAGGAAAACCTTAATTAGAGTTAAGATCAAATGAAACAGTGTATGAATCCTATATTGTTTACTTAAAGGAGCATAGACTGGTAAATGTGTGTCATACAAGGCAGAATACCCGTGAAATAAAGAAATAAACACAATAAACAGCTTTGGAAAGCCTTACACTTCACTGCAATGTATTATTACATTCTATAAAATAATTGAGAGAAAATATTCCCAAGCCTCTTCTGTTCATAACAGTGTACAGGAAATACTTTATATATGTGGGCTTTTCTCATACCTGGACAAGAAGGCCTAATGTTAGAAACTACAATAAAACATCAGTAATTATGGGAAAATAAATAAATAGATGAGAACTCAAATAGAACAGGTATAAAACACTTCTCAAAGTCTGTTGTTAGTATATAAAAGGTATCTAAGATCCACAAAATCCTAAATTAGAGTTAAGATCACATGAAACAGTGTATGAATCCTATATTGTTTACCTAATGGAGCCTCGATCGGTAAATGTGTCATACCAGGCAGAATACCATTGAAATAGAGAAATAAACACATTAAGCAGCTATGGAAAGCCTTATTCTTCACTGCAATGTAGTATTAAACTCTATAACATAGTTGAGAGACAATGTTCCCGAGCTTCTTCTGTTCATAACAATGTGTAGGAAGTTGTTTGTATATGTGAGCTATGCTTATACTTGGACAGGAAGGCCTAATATAGGAAACTACATGAAAACATGGATAATTTAGTGAAAATGTCAGTAAATAGATGAGAACTGGTTTAGAACAGGGGAAACAGATTCTCCAAGACAGTTCTTAATGTAGAAAAGGTATCTAACATCAAGAAATTGCTTAATTCTAGTTGAGAGCACATTAAACAGTGTATGACTGCTACGTTATTTACTTAAAAGAGCCTAGAACTGTAAATGTGTGTCACATAAGGCTTGAAAGAGAGAAATAAGCACAATTAAGCAACTGAAGAAAGCCTTAGACTTCACTGAAATATAGCATTAAACTCTATAACATAGTGAGAGACAATATACTGAGCTTCTCAGGTTCATAACCGTGTGTGGGAAGTTGTTTGTCCATATTCCCAATGTTTATACTTTGACAAGAAGGCCTAATATTGGAAGCTACAAGAAAACATCAGTAATTCAGGGATAATAACAGTAAATAGATGAGAACGTGCATATAACATGTAGGAAACACTTCTTCAAGTCTGTTGTTAGGGTATAAAAGGAATCTATGATATAGGAATTCCTAAATTACAAAAAAGTGCTCATTAAACAGTGTATGAAACCTCGATTATTTACTTCAAAGAGCCTAGAACGGTATATGTGTGTCATACAAGGAAAAATAGCATTGAAATAGAGAAATAAGCACATTTCAGCATCTTTGGAAAGCTTTAGACTTCACGGCAATGTAGTATTAAACTCTATCACATAGGTGAGAATCAATGTTCCTGAGCTTCTCAGGTTCATAACAGTGTGAGAACTCGATTTAACATGTGGAAAACACTTCTACAAGTAAGTGCTTTGTGTAGAAAGTTATCTAACATCCACAAAATCCATATTATTGTTAAGAGCAAATTAAACAGTGTATGAAACATTTAATATTTACTTAAAGGAGCCTAGAAATGTATAATACATGTGTGTCATACAATGCAGAATATCCTTTAAAAATAGAAATAAGCACAGTTTAGCAGCTTCAGAAAGCCTTACACTTCACTGCAAGGAAGTATTAAACTCTATAACATAGTTAAGAGACAATGATCCTGAGCTTCTCAGGTTCTTAATAGTGTACGAACTAGCATTGAACATGTAGTAAACAATTCTCCAAGTAAGTTGTTTGTTTAGAAAGTATCACACATACAGGAAATTTTTATAGAAAAGAGTTGATAGAAAATGTTCCAGAGCCTTTCAGGTTCAAAACATTGTATAGGTAGTTGTTTGTCCATGTTCCCAATGCTTATACTTGGACAAGTAGGATTAATATTGGAAACTAGAAGAAAACAGTAATTCAGAGAAAATAACAGTAAATAGAGAAGAATCACATAAGACATGTATAAAACCACTGCTTCAAGTCAGTTGATAGTGTAGAAAAGCAATCTAAAATCCTGGAAAACCTTAATTACAATAAAGAGATCATTAAACAATGTATAAAACCTATATTATGTACTTAAAGAAGCACATAACTATAAATGAATGGCATACAAGAAAAAAAATCCATGAAATAGAGAAATAAACATATTTAAGTAGCTTTGGAAACCCTTACACATCACTGAAAAGTAGCATGAAACTGTAAAAAAGAGTTGAAAGAGCATATTCCCTCACCCTAACCTTAACAATCCCTAACCATATCGCTAATCCTAACCCTAACGCAAGCCCTAACCATAACCATAAGGCAACCCTAGCCCTAGCCCTAACCCTAATCCTAACCCTAGCCCTAATTCTAACCCTAACCCTACCCCTAGCCCTAACCCTAACCCTAACCCTAGCCCTAACTCTAACTCTACCCCTAACCCTAACCCTAACCCAAACACTAACCCTAGCCCTAACTCTAACCCTAACCCTAACCCTAGCCCTAACACTAACTCTACCCCTATCCCTAGCCCTAACCCTAAACCTAACTCTAACCCTAACCCTACCCCTAACCCTAACCCTAGCCCTAACCCTAACCCTAGCCCTAACCCTAACTCTACCCCTAACACTAGACCTAGCCCTAACCCTAAACCTAACCCTAACTCTAACCCTAACCCTAGCCCAAACCTAACCCTAACTTTAGCACTAAACCTAATCCTAACCCTAGCCCTAACCCTAGCATTAACCCTAGCATTAACCCTAACCCTAGCCCTAACCCTAAATCTGATCCTAACCCTAACCCTAACCCTAGCCCAAACCCTAGCATTAACCCTAACCCTAACCCTAACCCTAGCCCTAACCCTAGCATTAACCCTAACCCTAACCCTAGCCCTAATTCTAACTCTAACCCTAACCCTAACCCTAGCCCTAACCCTAACACTAACCCTAGCCCTAACCCTAACCCTAGTGCTATCCCTAACACTAAACCTCACCCTAGCCCTAACCCTAACCCTAACCATAGCACTAACCCTAACCTTAAGCCTAACCCTAACCCTAGCTTGTCAGCATAATAAAACTGTGTAGGAAGTGGTTTGTATATGTGGGCAATGCTTATACTAGGACAAGAAGGCCAAATATTGGAAACTCCATGATAACATGAATAATACAGTGAAAATGGCAGTAAATAGATGAGAACTGGTTTAGAATCTTTGAGTCAGTTGTTAGTGTAGAAAGGCAATCTAAGATCAAGGAAATCCTTTATTAGAGTTAAGAGCACATTAAACAGTGTATGAAACCTCTTATATTTAGTTCACTATAATGTAGCATTAAACTCTATAACATAGTTGAAGGAACAAAGTTTCCAAGCTTCTTTTGTTCATAATGGTGTGTAGGAAGTTGTTTTATATGTGCGCAATGCTTATACTTGGACAAGTAGGCTTAATATAGGAAAATCCATGAAAACATTAATAATTCAGAGAAAATGACAGTAAATAGATGAGAACTCAGTTTTGAACAGGAAAAACAGAGTCTCAAAGTCATTTGGTAGTGTAGAAAAGGTATTAGCATCCAGGAAATCCTTAATTAGAGTTAAGAGTACATTAAACAGTGTATGGAACCTGCTATCTTTATTAAAGAAGCCAAGAACTTTACATGTGTGTCACACAAGGTTTGCAAGAGGGAAATGAGCAAATTGAGCAGCTTTGGAAAACCTTACAGTTGACTGTAATGTATTAGTAAACTCTGTAACATAGTTGGGGTACAATCGCCATGAGCTTCTTCTCTTCATAACAGTGTGTAGGAAGTTGTTTGTATTGTATATGAGGGCAATGCTTATAGTTGGACAAGAATGCCTAATATAAGAAATTCCATGAAGACATGTATAATTCAGAGAAAATGACAGTAAATACAAGGTATCTAAGATCCAGGAAATCCTTAATTAGAGTTAAGAGAACATTAAACAGTGTATGAAACCTCTTTTATTTACTTAAAGAAGCCTACAACTTTACATTTGTGGAACACAAGGCTTGAAAGAGAGAAATAAGCAATTGAGCAGCTTTGTAAAGCCTTACATTTATCTGTAATGTAGCATTAAAGACTATAACATTGTTGAGGGAAAATGTTCCCAAGCTTCTCAGGTTCATAACAGTGTGTAGGAAGTTGTTTGTCCATGTTACCAATGCGTATACTTGGAACAGAAGGCCTAATATTGGAAAATACTAGAAAACAAAAGTAATTCAGAGAAAATGACAGAAAATAGAGGAGAACTCGCATAGAACATGTAAAAAACACTTCTCCAAGTAAGTTTTTTGTGTAGTTAGATATCTAACATCAAGGAATTACTTAGTTAAGAGCACATTTAGCAGTGTAGGAAACGTCATTTATTTACATAAAGTAGCCTAGAACTTTACATGTGTGTCTCACAGGGCTTGAAAGAGAGAAATAAGCAAATGGAGCAGCTTTGGAAAGCCTTACAGTTCACTTTAATGTAGCATTAAACTCTAAGACATAGTTGAGAGGCAATGTTCCCGAGCTTCTTCTGTTCCTAACAGTGTGTAGGAAGTTGTTCGTATATGTGGGCAATGCTTATACTTGGTCAAGAAGGCCTAATATAGGAACTACATGCAAACATGTATAATTCAGATAAAATAATAGTAAATAGATTAGAACTCGTTTAGAACTGGGGAAACAGATTCTCCAAAACAGTTGTTAGTGTAGAAAAGGTATGTAGCATCCAGGAAATCCTTAATTAGAGTTAAGAGCAAATTAAACTTCGTTTGAAAACTATTTTATTACATAAAGAAGCCTAGAACTTTACATGTGTGTCACACAAGGCTTGACAGAGAGAAATAAGCAAATGGAGCAGCTTTGAAAAGGATTACATTTCACTGTAATGTAGCATTAAAGTTTATAACATAATTGAGGGACAGTGTTCCCGAGATTCTTCTGTTCATAACAGGGTGTAGGAATTTGTTGTATATGAGGGCAATGCTGACACTTGGAGAAGAAGGCCTAATATAGGAAACTCCATGAAAACATGAATAACTCAGAGAAAAGGACAGTAAATAGATGAAAACTAGGTTATCATAGGGGAAACAGAATCAACAAGTCAGTTGTTAGTGTAGAAAAGCTATCTAAGATACAGGAAATCAATAATTAGAGTAAGGAGCACATTAAACAGTGTATGAAACCTTTTTTATTTACTTAAAGAATCCTAGAACTTTACATGTTTGTCACACAAGGCTTGAAAGAGAGAAATAAGCAAATTGAGCAGCTTTGGGAAGCCTTACAATTCACTGTAATGTAGCATTTAACGATATTACATAGTTGAGGGACAATGTTCCCGATCTTCTTCTGTTCGTAACAGTGTGTAGGAAGATGTTTGTATATGTGGGCAATGCTTATACTTGGACAAGTAGGCCTAACATAGGAAACTCCATGATAACATTTATTATTCTAAGAAAATAACAGTTTACAGAGGAGAACTGGTTTAGAACAGGAGAAACAGAATTTCTGAGTCAGTTGTTAGTGTTGAAAAGCTATCTAAGATCCAGGAAATTCTTAACTAGAGTTAAGAGCACATCAAACAGTGTATGAAACCTCTTTTATTTACTCAAAGAAGCCTAGAATTTTACATGTGTGTTACACAAAACTTGAAAAAGAGAATGAAGCAAATTGAGCAGCTTTGGAAATCATTACAGTTCACTGTAATGTAGCATTAAACTCTATAACCTAGTTTAAGGATAATGTTCCTGAGCTTCTTCTATTCATAACACTGCGTAGGAAGTTGTTTGTTTTTGTGGTCAATGCTTATACTTGGACAAGAGGGCCTAATATAGGAAACTCCATGAAAACATGAATAATTCAGAGAAATTGACAGTAAATAGAAGGTATCTAAGATCCAGGAAATCCTTAATTAGAGTTAAGAGCACACTAAAAAGTGCATGAAACTTTTTGTATTTACTTGAAGAAGACTAGACCCTTACATGTGTGTCACACAAGGTTTGAAAGTTATGAATAAGCATATTGAGCAGATTTGGAAAGCCTTACAGTTCACTGTAATGTAGCATTATACTCTATAACATAGTTGAGGGACAATCCTGATGAGCTTCTTTTGTTCATAACAGTGTGTAGGAAGTTTTTGTATATGTGAGCAATGCTTATACTTGGACAAGTATGCCTAATATATTAAACTCCATAATAACATGAATTAATCTTAGAAAATGGCAGTAAATACATGAGAACTGGTTTAGAACATGGGAAACCAATCTCCAAGTCAGTTGTTAGTGTAGAAAAGCTATCTAAGATCCCGGAAATCCTTAATTAGAGTTAAGAGCACATTAAACAGTGTATGATACCTCTTTTATTTACTTAAATATGCCTGGAACTTTAAATCTGTGTCACACAAGGCTTGAAAGAGAGAAATAAGCAAATTGAGCAGCTTCGGAAAGACTTACAGTTCACTATAATGTAGCATTTAACTCTATTACATAGTTTAGGGACAATTTTAACGAGTTTCTAATGTTCATAACAGTTTGTAGGAAGTTGTTTGTATATGTGGGCAATGCTTATACTTGGACAACTAGGCCTAACATAGGAAACTCCATGATTATGTTTATTATTCTTAGAAAATGACAGTGTAAAGATGAGAACTGGTTTGGAACATGGGAAACAGAACCTCTCAGTCAGTTGTTAGTGTGGAAAAGCTATCTAAGTACCAGGAAATTCTTAATTAGAGTTAAGAGCACATCAAACAGTGTATGAAACCTCTTTTATTTACTTAAAGAAGCCAAGAACTTTACATGTGTGTCACACAAGGCTTGAAAGAGAGGAATAAGCAAATTGAGCAGCTTTGGAGAGCCTTACAGTTCAATGTAATGTAGCATTAAACTCTAAAATAGGGGTGTCGAACTCAATCAGAGAAGGGGCCAAAATCTAAAATCCAGCCTAAATCGTGGGCCGAATGGTTTACTGAACAGTCATAAACTGACAATGTCATAAACTGACAGCGGAGTGCAGTGATGACAGAGCGGTGCGGGCCACATTGCAAGGCCTGGCGGGCTGGATTTGGCCCGCGGGCCTTGTGTTTGACACATGTGCTCTAAAACATCGTTGAGAGACAATATTCCCGATCTTCTCTGGTCTATAACAGTGTGTAGGAAGTTCTTTGTATATGTGGGCTATACTTATACTTGGACAAGAAGGCCTAATATTGGAAAATACATGAAAACATGAATAATTCAGAGCAAATATCAGTAAATAGATGAGAACTCGTTTAAAACAGCTGAAAGAGATTCTCCAAGTCTGTTGTTAGTTTATAAACGGTATCTAAGAACCAGAAAATCCTTAATTAGAGTTAAGATCACATGAAACAATGTACTAATCCTATATTTTTTACTTACATTATCCAAGAACGGTAAATGTGTGTCATACAAGGCAGAATGCCATGGAAATAGAGACAGAAACACATTAAGCAGCTTTGGAAAGTGTTACACTTCACTGCAATGCAGTATTAAACTCTATAACACAGTTGAGAGACAATGTTCCCGAGCTTCTTCTGTTCATAACAGTGTGTTGGAAGTTGTTTTTATATGTGGGCTATACTTATTCTTGAACAAGAAGGCCTAATATAGGAAACTTCATGAAAACATGAATAATTAAGAGAAAATGTCAGTAAATAGATGAGAACTCGTTTACAACAGCTGAAACAGATTCTCCAAACAAGTTCTTAAAAAGGTATCTAAATCCAGCAATTCCTTAATTCGAGTTGTGAGCACATTAAACAGTGTATGAATCATATATTTTTTACTTAAAGTAGCCTAGAACATTAAAGATGTGTCGCACATGGCTTGAAAGAGAGAAATAAGCACAATTAAGCAGCAAAGGAAAGTCTGAGAATTCACTGCATTATAGCATTAAACTCTATAACATAGTTGAGATACAATATTCCCGATCTTCTTGGGTCCATAACAGTGTGTAGTAAGTTGTTTGTATATGTGGGTATAGCTTATACTTGGACAAGAAGGAATAATAAGGAAACTACATGAAAACATGAATAAATCAGAGAAAATGTTAGTAAATAGATGAGAACTTGTTTAGAACAGCTGAAACAAATTCTCCAGTCAGTTCTTAGTAAAGAAAAGGTATCTAAGATCCAGGAAATACTTAAATAAAGTAAAGAGCACATTAAACAGTGTATGAAACCTGTTTTATTTACTTAATGTATTCTAGAACTTTACATGTGTGTCACACAAGGCTTAAAAGAGAGAAATAAGGAAATTGAGCAGATTTGGAAAGCCTAACAGTTCACTGTAATGTAGCATTACACCTTATAACATAGTTGAGTGACAATGTTCCGGAACTTCTTCTGTTCATAATAGTGTGTAGGAAGTTGTTTGAATAGGTGGACTATGCTTATACTTGGAGAAGAAAGCCTAATATAGGAAATTCCTTTAAAACATGAATAATTCAGAGAAAATGACAGTAAATAGATGAGAACTCATTTAGAGCAGGTGAAACAGATGCTCCAAGTCAGTTGTTAGTGTAGAAAAGTTATCTAACATCCAGAAATTGCTTACTTCGTGTTGAGAGCACTTTAAACAGTGTATGACTGGTATGTTTCTTACTAAAAAGAGCCTAGAACTGTAAATGTGTGTCACATAAGGCTTGAAAGGGAGAAATAACACAATTAAGCAACTGGAGAAATCTTTAGACTTCACTGCAATGTAGCATTAAACTCTATAACATAGTGAGAGACAATCTTCTGGAGCTTCTCAGGTTCATAACCGTGTGTGGGAAGTTGTGTGTCCATATTTCCAATGTATATACTTTGACAAGTATGCCTAATATTGGAAACTACAAGTAAACATCAGTATTTTCAATGAAAATTACAGTAAATAGATGAGAACTTGCATAGAACATGTTGGAAACACTTCTTCAAGTCTATTGGTAGGGTATAAAAGTAATCTATGATATTGGAATTCCTTAATTACAGTAAAGAGCTAATTAAACAGTGTATGAAACCTCGAGCCTAGAACGGTTAATGTGTGTCATACAAGGCAAAATAGCATTGAAATAGAGAAAAGCACATTTCAACATCTTTGGAAACCCTTAGACTTCACTGCAATGTAACATTAACCTCTATAACATAGGTGAGAATGAATGTTCCTTAGCTTCTCAGGTTCATAACAGTGTGAGAACACAGGTTCATAACAGTGTAGAAAAACAATGCTCCAAGTCAGTTGTTGATGTAGAAAAGCTATCTAAGATCCAGGAAAACCTTAATTACACTAAAGAGATCATTAAACACGCATAAAACATATATTATGTACTTAAAGGAGCACATAACCATAAATGTATATCATACGAGACACAAATCCAGGAAATAGAGAAATAAACATATTTAAGTAGCTTTGGAAACACACATAACTGAAAAGTAGCATGAAATCCTATAACAGAGTTGAAAGACAATATTCCCTCAGCCTATCCGTAACCCTGTCCCTAAACCCTATTGCTAACATTAACCCTAAAGCTAGCCCTAACCATAGCCATAACCCTAACCCCAGCCCTAGCCCTAACACTAACCCTAACACTAGCCTTAACCCTAACCATAACCCTAAACCTAGCCCTAACCCTAACCCTAACCCTACCCCAAAACCTAACCCTAGCCCTAACCCTAACCCTAGCCCTATCTCTAACCCTAACCCTAACCCTAGCCCTAACCCTAACCCTAACCCTAACCCTAACCCTAACCCAAAACCTAACCCTAGCCCTAAACCTAACCCTAACCCTAACCCTAAACCTAGCCCTATCTCTAACCCTAACCCTAACCCTAGCCCTAACCCTAAACCTAACCCTAACCCAAAACCTAACCCTAGCCCTAATCCTAGCCATAACCCTAACCCTAACCCTAGCCCTTACCCTAGCCATAAACCTAACCCTAGCCCTAACCCTAACCCTAACCCTAACCCTAAACCTAACCCTAGCCCTAACCCTATCCCTAGTTATAACCCTAAACCTAACCCTAACCCTAACCCTACCACCAACCCTAACCCTAGCCCTAACCCTAACCCTAACCCTAACCCTAACCCTAGCCCTAACCCTAACCCTAACCCTAGCCCTAACTCTAACCCTAACCCTAACCCTAACCCTAACCCTAGCCCTAACCCTAACCCTAACCCTAGCCCTAACTCTAACCCTAACCCTACCCCTAACCCTAACCCTAGCCCTAACCCTAACCCTAGCCCTAACCCTAACTCTACCCCTAACACTAGACCTAGCCCTAACCCTAAACCTAACCCTAACTCTAACCCTAACCCTAGCCCAAACCTAACCCTAACTTTAGCACTAAACCTAATCCTAACCCTAGCCCTAACCCTAGCATTAACCCTAGCATTAACCCTAACCCTAGCCCTAACCCTAAATCTGATCCTAACCCTAACCCTAACCCTAGCCCAAACCCTAGCATTAACCCTAACCCTAACCCTAACCCTAGCCCTAACCCTAGCATTAACCCTAACCCTAACCCTAGCCCTAATTCTAACTCTAACCCTAACCCTAACCCTAGCCCTAACCCTAACACTAACCCTAGCCCTAACCCTAACCCTAGTGCTATCCCTAACACTAAACCTCACCCTAGCCCTAACCCTAACCCTAACCATAGCACTAACCCTAACCTTAAGCCTAACCCTAACCCTAGCTTGTCAGCATAATAAAACTGTGTAGGAAGTGGTTTGTATATGTGGGCAATGCTTATACTAGGACAAGAAGGCCAAATATTGGAAACTCCATGATAACATGAATAATACAGTGAAAATGGCAGTAAATAGATGAGAACTGGTTTAGAATCTTTGAGTCAGTTGTTAGTGTAGAAAGGCAATCTAAGATCAAGGAAATCCTTTATTAGAGTTAAGAGCACATTAAACAGTGTATGAAACCTCTTATATTTAGTTCACTATAATGTAGCATTAAACTCTATAACATAGTTGAAGGAACAAAGTTTCCAAGCTTCTTTTGTTCATAATGGTGTGTAGGAAGTTGTTTTATATGTGTGCAATGCTTATACTTGGACAAGTAGGCTTAATATAGGAAAATCCATGAAAACATTAATAATTCAGAGAAAATGACAGTAAATAGATGAGAACTCAGTTTTGAACAGGAAAAACAGAGTCTCAAAGTCATTTGGTAGTGTAGAAAAGGTATTAGCATCCAGGAAATCCTTAATTAGAGTTAAGAGTACATTAAACAGTGTATGGAACCTGCTATCTTTATTAAAGAAGCCAAGAACTTTACATGTGTGTCACACAAGGTTTGCAAGAGGGAAATGAGCAAATTGAGCAGCTTTGTAAAGCCTTACATTTATCTGTAATGTAGCATTAAACACTATAACATTGTTGAGGGAAAATGTTCCCAAGCTTCTCAGGTTCATAACAGTGTGTAGGAAGTTGTTTGTCCATGTTACCAATACTTGGAACAGAAGGCCTAATATTGGAAAATACTAGAAAACAACAGTAATTCAGAGAAAATGACAGAAAATAGAGGAGAACTCGCATAGAACATGTAAAAAACACTTCTCCAAGTAAGTTTTTTGTGTAGTTAGATATCTAACATCAAGGAATTACTTAGTTAAGAGCACATTTAGCAGTGTAGGAAACGTCATTTATTTACATAAAGTAGCCTAGAACTTTACATGTGTGTCTCACAGGGCTTGAAAGAGAGAAATAAGCAAATTGAGCAGCTTTGGAAAGCCTTACAGTTCACTTTAATGTAGCATTAAACTCTAAGACATAGTTGAGAGGCAATGTTCCCGAGCTTCTACCGTTCATAACAGTGTGCATTAAGTTGTTTATATATGTGGGCTATGCTTATACTTGGACAAGAAGGCATAATATAGGAAACTACATGAAAACATGCATAATTCAGAGAAAATGTCAGTAAATAGATGAGAACTATCATAGAACATGTATAAAACACTTCTCAAAGTCTTTTGTTACTTTATAACAGGTATCTTTGATCCAGGAAATCCTTAATTAGAGTTAAAATCACATGAAACAGTGTATGAATCCTATATTGTTTACTTAAAGGAACCTAGAAAGGTAACTGTGTGTCATACAAGGCAGGATACCATTGAAATAGACAAATAAACACATTATACTGCTTTGGAAAGCCTTACACTTCACTGCAATGTAGTATTACACTCTATAACATAGTTGAGAGACAATGTTCCCGAGCTTTTCAGCTTCATAATTGTGTTTAGGTAGTTGTTTGTCCATGTTCCCATTGCTTATACCTGGACAAGAAGGCCTAATGTTTGAAACCATGAGAAAACATAAGTAATTCTGGGAAAATAACAATAAATAGATTAGAACTCCCATAGAACATGTATAAATCATGTCTTTTGTTAGTTTATAAAAGGTATCTATGATCCAAGAAATCCTTAATTAGAGTTCATATCACATGAAACAGTGTATGAATCCTACATCTTTTTCTTAAGGGAGCCTAGAACTTTAAATGTGTGTCACACAAAGCTTTAAATGTATGTCACTGAAAGAGAGAAATAAGCAAATGAAGTAGCTTTGGAAAGCCTTACACTCACTGATATGTTTCATTAAACTCTATAACATAGTTGAGAGACAATGTTCCCGAGTTGTCAGGTTCATAACAGTGTTTAGGTAGTTGTTTGTCCATGTTCCCAATGCTTATACCTGGACAAGTAAGGCTAATGTTTGAAACTACAAGAAAACATAAGTAATTCTGGGTAAATAGCAGTAAATAGAGGAGAACTCTCATATAACATGTATAAAACACTCCTCCAAGTCTTTTTACTTTCTTTTTAAAATGTATCTACGATCCAGGAAATCCTTAATTAGAGTTCAGATCACATAAAACCGTGTATGAAACAGAGAAAATGAGAATAAATAGATGAGAACACGTTTAGAACAGCTGAAACAGATTCTCCAAGTCAGATCATAGTGTAGAGCAGGTATGTAACATCCAGGAATTCCTTAGAGAAAAGAGCAAATTTAACAGTCTCTGAAATCTCCATTATTTACTTAAAGTAGCCATGAAATGTAAATGTGTGTCATGCAAGGCAAAATATCCTTAAAATAGAGGAATAAGCGCATTTAAGCAGCTTTGGAAAGCTTTTGACTTCACTGTAATGTAGCATTAAACTCAATAACATAGTTGAGAAATAATGTTCCTGAGATTCTCAAGGTCTTAAGAGTGTACGAACAAGCATTGAACATGAAGTAAACACTTCTCCAAGTAAGTTGTTCGTGTAGAAAGGAATCTAACATTCAGGAAATCCTTAGAGAAAAGAGTCCATTTAACAGTATATGAAACCTCCATTATTTACTTAAAGTAGCATAGGATGGTAAATGCGTGTCATACAAAGCAGAATACCCTTGAAATAGAGAAATAAGCACATTTAAGCAGCTTTGGAAAGCTTTTGACTTCACTGTAATGTAGCATTAAACTCAATAACAGAGTTGAGAGACAATGTTCCAGAGCTTCTCAGGTTCAAAGCAGTGTTGAGGTACCTGTTTGTCCATGTTCCCAATGCTTAAACTTGGACAAGAATGACTAATATTGGAAATGAGAAGAAAACACTAATTCAGAGAAAATAAAAGTAAACAGAGAAGAAATCACATAAGACATATAGAAAAACAGTGCTCCAAGTCAGTTGTTAGTGTAGAAAAGCTATCTAAGATCCAGGAAAACCTTAATTACAATAAAGATATCATTAAAAAATGTATAAAAGCTATATTATGTACTTAAAAAAGCACATAACTATAAATGTATGTCATACAAGACAGAAATCCATAAAATAGAGAAATAAAAATATTTAAGTAGCTTTGGAAACCCTTACACATCACTGAAAAGTGGCATGAAACTCTATAAAAGAGTTGAAAGACAATATTCCGTGACCTTAACCCTAACCCTACCCCGAACTCCAATTGTTAACCCTAGCCCGAGCCCTAGCCATAACATTAACACTAATCCTAACCCTAACCCTAGCCCTAACCCTAACCCTAGCCCTAACCCTAACCCTAACCCTAACCTTAGCCCTATCCCTAACCCTAACCCTAACCCAAACATTAACCCTAGCCCTAACCCTAACCCTAGCCCTAACCCTAAACCTAAACCTAACCCTAACCCTAGCTCTAACCCTAAACCTAACACTAACCCTAGCCCTAACCCTAACCCTAGCACTAAACCTAACCCTAACCCTAGCCCTAACCAAACCCTAGCCCTAACCCTAACCCTAACCATAACCCTAGCCCTAACCCTAACCCTAAACCTAGCTCTAATCCTAACCCTAACCCTAACACTAGCCCTAACTCTGAACCTAACCCTAACCCTAACCCTAAGCCTAACCCTAGCCTTAACCCTAGCATTAACCCTAACCCTAACCCTAGCCTTAACCCTGACCCTAACCCTAGCCCTAACCCTAACCCTAGCCCTATCCCTAACACTAAACCTAACCCTAACACTAACCCTAACCCTCACCCTAGCACTAACCCTAACCCTAAGCCTAACCCTAACCCTAGCTTGTCAGCATAATAAAACTGTGTAGCAAGTTGTTTGTCCTTGTGAGCAATGCTTATATTTGGATAAGAACCCCTAATATATGAAACTACAAGAAAATATGAGTAATACAGAGAAATTAAGAGTAAGTAGATGAGACCTCGTAGAGTACAACTGAAAAAGATTTCTCCAAGTCAGTTGTTACTGGAGAAAAGAATCTGAGATCCAGGAAATCTTTAATTAAGCATAACAACACATTAAACAGTGTATGAAACTTCTATTATTTATTTAAAATAGCCTAGAACTTTAAATGTGTGTCCCACAAGGATTGAAAGAAATAAGGAAAATTAAGCAGCCAGGGAAAGCCTGAGAATTAACTGCATTGTAGCATTAAACTCTAAAACATAGTTGAGAGACTATATTCCCGATCTTCTCCGGTCCATAACAGTGTGTAGGAAGTTGTTTGTAAATGTCGGCTATGCTTATACTTGAACAAGAAGGCCTAATATATGAAACTACATGAAAGCAGGAAAAATTGAGAGAAAATGTCAGTAACTACAATAGATGAGAACTCGTTTAGAACAGCTGAAACAGATTTCGAAGTCAATTCATTGTGTAGAAAAGGTACATAAGACCCAAGAAATCCTTAATTACATTTAAGAGCACACTAAACAGTGTATGGAACCTCTTATTTACTTACATTAGCCTAGAACTCTTCATCTGTGTCACACAAAGTAGTCTTGAACTTTAAATGTGTCTCATACAAGGCTTGAAAGAGAGAAATAAGAGAGAAATAAGCAAATTGAGTAGCTTTGGAAAGCCTTACACTTCACTGAAATTTATCATTAAGCTCTATGACATAGTTGAGAGACAATGTTCCCCAGCTTTTCAGGTTCATAACAGTGTTTAAGTAGTTGTTTTTCCATGTTACCAATGCTTATACCTTGACAAGAAGGCCTAATGATAGAAACCAAGAGAAAATATCAGTAATTCTGGGAAAATAACAGTAAATAGATAAGAACTCGCATAGAACATGTATAAAACACTTCTCCAAGTCTATTGTTAGTTTATAAAAATATCTGAGATCCAGGAAATCCTTAATTATATTTAAGATCACATGAAACAGTGTATGAATCCCATATTGTTTACTTAAAGGAGCCTACAATGGTAAATTGGTGTCATACTAGGCAGAATATCCTTGAAATAGAGAAATAAACACATTAAGCAGCTTTGGAAAGCCTTATAGTTCACTTTAATGTAGCATTAAACTCTATGACATAGTTGAGAGTCAATGTTCCTCAGCTTCTTCTGTTCCTACCAGTGTGTAGGAAGTGGTTTGTATATGTGGGCAATGCTTATACTAGGACAAGAAGGCCTAATATTGGAAACTCCATGATAACATGAATAATACAGTGAAAATGACAGTAAATAGATGAGAACTGGTTTACAACAGGGGTAACAGAATCTCTGAGTTAGTTGTTAGTGTAGAAAGGCAATCTAAGATCCAGGAAATCCTTTATTAGAGTAAAGAGCACATTAAACAGTGTATGAAACCTCTTCTATTTACTTAAAGAAGACTAGAAATTTACATGTGTGTCACACAAGGTTTGCAAGAAAAAATAAGCAAATTGAGGAGCTTTGGAAAGCCTTACAGTTCACTATAATGTAGCATTAAACTCTATAACTTAGTTGAGGGACAATGTTCCCGAGCTTCTTTTGTTCATAACAGTGTGTAGGAAGTTGTTGTATATGTGCGCAATGCTTATATTTGGAGAAGTAGGCTTAATATAGGAAACTCCATGAAAACATGAATAATTCAGAGAAAATGACAGTAAAAAGCTGATAGCTTGGTTTAGAACAGGAAAAACAGAGTCTCAAAGTCATTTGGTAGTGTAGAAAAGGTATTAGCATCAGGGAATCCTTAAATACAGTTAAGAGTACATTAAACATTGTATGGAACCTGTGATCTTTACTAAAAGAAGCCAAGAACTTTACATGTGTGTCACACAAGGTTTGCAAGAGAGAAATAAGCAAATTGAGCAGCTTTGGAAAACCTTTCAGTTGTCTGCAATGTATCAGTAAACTCTATAACATAGTTGGTGTACAATGGTCATGAGCTTCTTCTGTTCATAACAGTGTGTAGGAAGTTGTTTGTATATGAGGGCAATGTTTATAGTTGGACAAGAATGCCTAATATAGGAAACTCCATGAAAACATGAATAATTCAGAGAAAATGACAGTAAATAAAAGGTATCTAAGATCCAGGAAATCCTTAATTAGAGTTAAGAGCACATTAAACAGTGTATGAAACCTCTTTTATTTACTGAAAGAAGCCTAGAACTTTACATGTGTGTCACACAAGGCTTGAAAGAGAGAAATAAGCAATTGAGCAACTTTGGAAAGCCATACTTTTCTCTGTAATGTAGCATTAAACACTATAACATTGTTGGGGGACAAAGTTCCCGACCTTCTTCTGTTCATAACAGTGTGTTGGAAGTTGTTTTATATGTGGGCAATGCTCATACTTGTAAGAGAAGGCCTAATATAGGAAACTTCATGATAACATGAATAATTCAGAGAAAATGAAGGTAAATAGATGAGATCTGGTTTAGAAAAGGGAAAACAGATTCTGCAAGTCAGTTGTTAGTGTAGAAAAGGTATCTAGCATCCATGAAATCCTTAATTAGTGTTAAGAGCACATTAAACAGTGTATGAAATCTCTTTTATTTACTTAAGAAGCCTATAACTTTACATGTGTGTCACAAAAGGCTTGAAAGAGAGAAATAAGCAAATTGAGCAGCTTAGGAAAGCCTTACAGTTCACTATAATGAAGCATTAAACTCTATAACATAGTTGAGGGACAATGTTCTCTAGCTTGTTCAGTTCATAAGAGTGTGTAGCAAGTTGTTTGTATATGTGGGCAATGCTTATACTTGGTCAAGGAGGCCTAATATAGGAATTACATGAAAACATGAATAATTCAGAGAAAATAACAGTAAATAGATTAGAACTCGTTTAGATCGGGAGAAACAGATTCTCCAAAACAATTGTTAGTGTAGAAAAGGTATGTAGCATCCAGGAAATCCTTAATTAGAGTTAAGAGCATCTTAAACTTCGTTTTAAACCTCTTTTATTACATAAAGAAGCCTAGAACTTTACATGTGTGTCACACATGGCTTGACAAAGAGAAATAAGCAAATTGAGCAGCTTTGGAAAGGATTACATTTCACTGTAATGTAGCATTAAACTCTATAACATAATTGAGGGACAATGTTCCCGAGCTTCTTCTGTTCATAACAGGGTGTAGGAAGTTGTTTATATATGTGGGCAATGCTCATACTTGTATGAGAAGGCCTAATATAGGAAACTCTATGATAACATTTATTATTCTTAGAAAATGACAGTATATAGATGAGAACTGGTTTCGAACAGAGGAAACAGAATCTCTGAGTCAGTTGTTAATGTTGAAAAGCTATCTAAGATCCAGGAAATTCTTAATTAGAGTTAAGAGCACATCAAACTGTGTTTAAAACCTCTATTATTTACTTAAAAAAGCCAAGAACTTTATATGTGTGTCACACAAGGCTTGAAAGAGAGAAATAAGCAAATTGAGAATTTTTGGAAAGCCTTAGAGTTCACTGTAATGTAGCATTTAACTCTATTACATAGTTGAGGGACAATGTTCCTGATCTTCTTCTGTTCATAACAGTGTGTAGGAAGTTGTTTGTATATGTGGGCAATGCTTATATTTGAACAAGTAGGCCTAAAATAGGAAACTCCATGATAACATGAAATATTCTTAAAAAATGAGAGTATATAGATGAGAACTGGTTTGGAACAGGGGAAACAGAATCTCCTAGTCAGTTGTAAGTGTAGAAAAGCTATCTAAGATCCAGGAAATTCTTAATTAGAATTAAGAGCACATCAAACAGTGTATTAAACCTCTTTTATTTACTTAAAAAAGCCAAGAACTTTACATGTGTGTCACACAAGGCTTGAAAGAGAGGAATAAGCAAACTGAGCAGCTTTGGAGAGCCTTACAGTTCAATGTAATGTAGCATTAAACTCTAAAACATCGTTGAGAGACAATATTCACAATCTTCTCTGGTCCATAACAGTGTGTCGGAAGTTGTTTGTATATGTGGGCTATGTTTATACTTGGACAAGAAGGCCTAATATTGGAAAATACATGAAAACATGAATATTTCAGAGCAAATGTCAGTCAATAGATGAGAACTCACTTAAAACAGCTGAAAGAGATTCTCCAAGTCTGTTGTTAGTTTATAAATGGAATCTAAGATCCAGAAAATCCTTAATTAGAGTTAAGATCACATGAAACAATGTACGAATCCTATGCTTTTTACTTAAAGTAGCCTGGAACGTAAATGTGTGTCATACAAGGTGGAATGCCATGGAAATAGCGAAATAAACACATTAGGCAGCTTTGGAAAGCCTTACACTTCACTGCAATGCAGTATTAAACTCTATAACACAGTTGAGAGACAATATTCCCAAGCTTCTTCTGTTCATAACCGTGTGTAGGAAGTTGTTTTTATATGTGGGCTATGCTTATTCTTGAACAAGAAGGCCTAATATATATAAGAAACTTCATGAAAACATGAATAATTCAGAGAAAATGTCAGTAAATAGATGAGAACTCGTTTAGAACACCTGAAACAGATTCTCCAAATAAATTCTTAGTTTAGAAAAGGTATCTAACATCCAGCCATTCCTTAATTCGAGTTGAGAGCACATTAAACAGTGTATGAATCCTATATTTTTTACTTAAAGTAGCCTAGATCATTAAAAGTGTGTCACACATGGCTTGAAGGAGAGAAATAAGCACAATTAAGCACGTAAGGAAAGTCTGAGAATTCACTGCATTGTAGCATCAAACTCTATAACATAGTTGAGAGAAAATATTCCCAATCTTCTCGGGTCCATAACAGTGTGTAGGAACTTGTTTGTATATGTGGGCTATGTAAGAGAGAAATAAGGAAATTGAGCAGCTTTGGAAAGCCTTACTTTTCTCTGTAATGTAGCATTACACCCTAGAACATAGTTGAGGGACAATGTTCCGGAGCATCTTCTGTTCATCACAGTGTGTAGGAAGTTGTTTGTATAGGTGGACTATGCTTATACTTGGACAATATGGCCTAATATAGGAAACTACATGAAAACATGAATAATTCAGAGAAAATGACAGTAAATAGATGAGAACTCATTTAGAACAGGTGAAACAGATTCTTCAAGTCAGCTGTTAGTGTAGAAAAGGTATCTAACATCCAGAAATTGCTTAATTCAAGTTTAGTGCACTTTAAACAGTGTATGACTGGTATGTTTTTTAATTAAAAGAGCCTAGAACTGTAAATGTGTGTCACATAAGGCTTGAAAGAGAGAAGTAACAAAATTAAGCAACTGGAAAAGCTTTAGACTTCACTGCAATGTAGCATTAAACTCTAAAACTTAGTGAGAGACAATGTTCCGGAGCTTCTCAGGTTCATAACCATGTGTGGGAAGTTGTTTGTCCATATTTCCAATGTTTATACTTTGACAAGTAAGTGTAATATTGGAAAATACAAATAAATATCAGTAATTCAATGAAAATTACAGTAAATAGATGAGAACTTGCATAGAACATGTAGGAAATACTTCTTCAAGTCTGTTGGTAGGGTATAAAAGGAATTTATGATATTGGAATTCCTTAATTAAAGTAAAGAGCTCATTAAACAGTGTATGAAACCTTGAGCCTAGAACGGTAAATGTGTGTCATACAAGGCAAAATAGCATTGAAATAGAGAAAAAAAGCACATCTCAGAATCTTTGGAAAAAGTTAGACTTCACGGCAATGTAGTATTAAACTCTATAACATAGGTGAGAATCAATATTCCTGAGCTTCTCAGGATCATAACAGTGTGAGAACAAATGTTCATAACAGTGTAGAAAAACAATGGTCCAAGTCAGTTGTTAGTGTAGAAAAGCTATCTAAGATCCAGGAAAACCTTAATTACACTAAAGAGAACAGTAAACACTGTATAAAACATATATTATATACTTAAAGCAGCACATAACTATAAATGTATGTCATACAAGACAGAAATACATGAAATAGAGAAATAAACACATTTAAGTAGCTTTGGAAACACTTACACATCACTGAAAAGTAGCATGAAATTCTATAACAGAGTTGAAATACAATTACCCTCACCCTATTCCTAACACTATCCCTAACCCTATCGCTAACACTAACCCTAACGATAGCCCTAACCATAGCCATAACCCTAACCCTAGCCCTAGCTCTAACACTAACCCTAACACTAGCCTTAACCCTGACCCTAACCCGAGCCCTAACCCTCACCCTAGCTCTAACCCTAACCCTAACCCTAACACTAACCCTAACGCTAGTACTAACTCTAACCCTAAACCTAGCTCTAACCCTAACCCTAGCCCTAGCTCTTACCCTAACCCTAACGCTAACCAAAGCCCTTACTCTAACCCTAGCCCTAGCCCTTACCCAAACCCTAGCCCTAACCCTAACCGTAATCCTGAATCTAACCATAGCCCTAGCCATAAACCTAACACTAAGCCAAACCCTAGCCCTAACCCTAACCCTAGCCCTAACCCTCACAATAGCCCTAATCCTAACCCTAACCCTAACTCTAACCCTAATCCTAGCCCTAATTCTAACGATAACCCTAGCCCGAACCCGTATCCTAACCCTAACCCTAACCCTAACCCTAACCCTAGCTCTAACCCTCAGCTAACCCTAACCCAAACCCTAACCCTAACCCTAGCCCTAACTCTAACCCTAGCCCTAACCCTAACCCTAACCCTAACCCTAACCCTAGCCCTTACCCTAACCCTAACCATAACCTGAATCCTAAACCTAACCCTAGCCCTAAACCTAGCCCTAACCCTAAACCTAGCTCTAACCCTAACCCTAACCCTAACCCTAACCCTAACCTTAACCCTAACTCTAACCCTAGCCCTAACACTAACACTAGCCCTAACCATAACCCTAGCTTGTCAGCATAATAACAGTGTGTAGCATGTTGTTTGTCCACGTGGGCAATGCTTATATTTGGATAAGAAGGCCTAATATATGAAACTACAAGAAAATATGAGTAATTAAGAGTAACTAGATGAGACCTGCGATAAAACAGCTGAAACAGATTTCTCCAAGTCAGTTGGTAATGGAGAAAAGGAATATAAGATCCAGGAAATCTTTAATTAAACGTAACAGCACATTAGACAGTGTATGAAACTTCTATTTTTTACTCTAAGTAGCCTAGAACTTTAAATGTGTGTCAAACATGGCTTTTAAGAGAGAAATAAGCACAATTAAGCAGCGGGGAAAGTCTGAGAATTCCACTGCATTGTAGCATTAAACTCTAAAACATAGTTGAGAGACAATATTCACAATATTCTCAGGTCCATAACAGTGTGTAGGAAGTTGTTTGTATATGTGGGCTATGATTATACTTGGACAAGAAAGCCTAATATACGAAAATACATGAAAACATGAATAATTCAGAGCAAATGTCAGTAAACAGATGAGAACTCGTTTAAAACAGCTGAAACAGATTCTCCAAATCAGTTCTTATTGTAGAAAAGGTATCTAAAATACAGGAAATCATTCATTGGAGTAAAGAGCACATTAAACAGTATATGAAACCTCTTTTACTTACTTAAATTAGCCTAGAACTTTACATGTTTGTCACACAAGGCTTGAAAGAGAGAAATGAGCAAATTGAGCAGCTTTGCAAAGCCTTACAGTTCACAGTAATATAGCATTATACTCTATGAAATAGTTGAAGGACAATGTTCTCGAGTTTTTTCTGTTCATAAAAGTTTGTAGGAAGTTGTTTGTATATGTGGGCAATGCTTATACTTGGAGAAGAAGGCCTAATATAGGAAACTACATGAAAACATGAATAATTCAGAAAAAATGTCCGTAAATAGATGAGAACTCGTTTCGAACAGCTGAAGCAGATTCTGTAAGTCAGTTCTTAGTGTAGAAAAGGTATCTAACATCCAGGAATGCCTTAATTCGAGTTGAGAGCACATTACACATTGTATGAATCCTATATTTTTTACTTAAAGTAGCCTAGAACTTTAAACGTTCGTCCCACAAAGCTTGAAGGAGAGAAATAAGCAAATTAAGTAGCTTTAGAAAGCCTTACACTTCACTAAAATGTATCATTAAACTCTATAACATAGTTGAGAGACAATGTACCCTGAGGTTTTCAGGTTCATAACAGTGTTTAGGTAGTTGTTTTTCCATGTTCCCAATGCTTATTCCTGGACAAGAAGGACTAATGTTAGAAACTATGAGAAAACATCAGTAATACTGGAAAAATAACAGTAAATAGATGAGAACTCGCATAAATCATGTAGAAAACACTTCTCCAAGACTTTTGTTCTTTTATGAAAGGTATCTATTATACGATCCTGGAAATCCTTAATAAGAGTTCAGATCACATGAAACAGTGTATGAATCCTATATTGTTTACTGAAAGGAGCATAGAACAGTAAATGTATGTCATACGAGGCAGAATTCCCTTGAAATAAAGAAAAAAACACAATAAACAGCTTTGGAAAGCCTTACTCTTCACTGCAATATATTATTACATTCTATAACATAATTGAGAGATAATATTCCCGAGCCTTTTCTGTTCATAACAGTGTGTAGGAAGTACTTTATATATGTGGGCTTTGCTTATACCTGGACAAGAAGGCCTAATGTTATAAACTACAATAAAACATCAATAATTCAGGGACAATAAGTAAATAGATGAGAAATCAAATAGAACATGTATAAAACACTTCTCCAAGTCTGTTGTTACTTTATAAAAGGTATCTAAGATCCAGAAAATCCTTAATTAGAGTTAAGATCACATGAAACAGTGTATGAATCCTATATTGTTTACCTAAGGGAGCCTAATTCGGTAAATGTGTATCATACCAGGCAGAATACCATTGAAATAGAGAAATAAACACATTAAGCAGCTATGGAAAGCCTTACATTTCACTGCAATGTAGTATTAAACTCTATAACATAGTTGAGAGACAAAGCTCACTATTATGAGCTTCTTCTGTTCATAATAGTGTGTAGGAAGTTGTTTGTATATTTGGGCTATGCTTATACTTGGACAGGAAGGCCTAATATAGGAAACTACAATACATGAAAACATGGATAATTCAGATAAAATGTCATTAAATAGATGAGAACTGGTTTAGAACAGTGCAAACAGATTCTTCAAGTCAGTTCTTAGTGTAGAAATGCGATCTAAGGTCCAGGAAATCCTTAATTAGTGTTAAGAGCACATTAAACAATGTATGAAACCTCTTTTATTTGCTTAAAGTTACCTAGAAATTTATATGTGTGCCACACAATGCTTGAAAGAGAGAAATAAGCAAATTGAGCAGCTTTGGAAAGCCTTACAGTTCACTGTAATGTAGCATTACACTTTATAACATAGTTGAGGGACAATGTTCCGGAGCTACTTCTGTTCATAACATTGTGTAGGATGTTGTTTGTATAAGCGGGCTATGCTTATACTTTGACAAGAAGCCCAAATATAGGAAACTACATGAAAACATGAATAATTCAGAGAAAATTTCAGTAAATAGATGAGAACTCGTTTACAACAGCTGAATCAGATTCTCCAAATCAGTTGTTAGTGTAGAAGAGGTATCTAACATCCAGAAATTGCTTAATTTGAGTTGAGAGCACATTAAACAGTGTATGACTGCTACGTTATTTACTTAAAAGAGCCTAGAACTGTAAATGTGTGTCACATAAGGCTTGAAAGTGAGAAATAAGCACAAATAAGCAACTGAAGAAAGCCTTAGACTTCACTGCAATGTAGCACTAAACTCTATAACATAGTGGGAAATAATGTTCCCGAGCATCTCAGGTTCATAACCGTGTGTGGGAAGTTGTTTGTCCATATTCCCAATGTTTATACTTTGACAAGAAGGCCTAATATTGGAAGCTACAAGAAAACATCAGTAATTCAGGGAAAATAACAGTAAATAGACGAGAACTTGGATATAACATGTAGGATACACTTCTTCAAGTCTGTTGTTAGGGTATAAAAGGAATCTATGATATAGGAATTCCTTATTTACAGTAAAGTGCTCATTAAACAGTGTATGAAACCTCTATTATTTACTTAAAAGAGCCTAGAACGGTAAATGTGTATCATCAAGGCAAAATAGCTTTGAAATAGAGAAATAAGCACATTTCAGCATCTTTGGAAAGCCTTAGACTTCACGGTAATGTAGTATTAAACTCTATCACATAGGTGAGAATCAATGTTCCTGAGCTTCTCAGGTTCATAACAGTGTGAGAACTCGATTTAACATGTGGAAAACACTTCTACAAGTAAGTGCTTTGTGTAGAAAGATATCTAACATCCACAAAATCCTTATTAGAGTTAAGAGCACATTAAACAGTTTATGAAACCTTTATTATTTACTTAAAGGTGCCTAGAAATGTAAATGTGTGTCATACAATGCACAATATCCTTTAAATATAGAAATAAGAACAGTTAAGCAGCTTCAGAAAGCCTTACACTTCACTGCAAGGAAGTATTAAACTCTATAACATAGTTGAGAGACAATGATCCTGAGCTTCTCAGGTTCTTAATAGTGTACGAACTAGCATTGAACATTTAGTAAACACTTCTCCAAGTAAGTTGTTTGTGTAGAAAGTATCTAACATCCAGAAAATTTTTATAGAAAAGAGTTGAGAGAAAATGTTCCAGAGCCTCTCAGGTTCAAAACATTGTCTAGGAAGTTGTTTGTCCATGTTCCCAATGCTTTCACTTGGACAAGAAGGACTAAAATTGAAAATGAGGAGAAAAGAGTAATTAAGAGAAAATAACAGTAAATAGAGAAGAACTCCCATAAGACATGTAGAAAAATAATACTCCAAGTAAGTTTTTTGTGTAGAAAAGCTATCTAAGATCCAGGAAAACCTTAATTACACTAAAGAGATCATGAAACAATGTATAAAAGCTATTTTATGTACTTCAAAGAGCACATAACTAGAAATGTATGGAATACAAGAAAAAAATTCATGAAATAGAGAAATAAACATATTTAAGTAGCTTTGGAAACCCTTACACATCACTGAAATGTAGCATGAAACTGTAAAAAAGTGTTGAAAGAGCATATTCCCTCACCCTAACCTTAATTCTTTCCCTAAACCTATCACTAATCCTAACCCTAACGAAAGCCCTAACCATAACCATAACGTTAACCCTACCCTATCTAACCCTAACCTAACCCTAGCCCTAACTCTAACACTAACCCTTGACTTTACCCTAAACCTAACCCTAACTCTAACCCTCAGCCTAGACCAAACCCTAACCCTAGCCTTTACCCTAAACCTAACCCTAACTCTAACCCTCAGCCTAGCCTTAACCCTAACTCTAGACCTAACCCAAACAGTAGCCCTAACCCTAACCCTAACCCTAGCCCTAAACCTAATCCTAGCCCTAACCCTAACCCTAGCCCTAGCCTTTACCCGAAACCTAACCCTAACTCTAACCCTCAGCCTAGCCCTAACCCTAACCCTAGCCCTAACCCTAACAGTAGCCCTAACCCTAACCCTAACCCTAGCCCAAACCCTAACCCTCATTGTAGCCCTAACCCTAACCCTAACCCTATACCTAACCCTAACCCTAACCATAACCCTAGCCCTAAACCTAAACCTAACCCTAACCCTAGCCTTAACCCTAACCCTAACACTAGCACTTAACCTAACACTAACGCTAGCCCTAACCCTAACCCTAGCCCTATCCCTAACCCTAGCCCTATCCCTAAACCTAACCCTAACCCTAACTCTAGCCTTAACCATAACCCAAACCCAAACCCTAGCACTAACCCTAACCCTAACCATAACCATAACCATAACCCTAACCCTAGCCCTCACCCTAACCCTAGCCCTAACCCTAACCCTAACAATAAACCTAACCCTAGCCCTCACCCTAGCCCTAACCCTAACCCTAACCCTAACTCTAGCCCTAACCCTAGCATTAACCCTAAACCTATCCCTAACCCTAGCCCTAACCCTAAACCTAACCCTAACCCTAACCTTAACCCTAACCCTATCCCTAACCCTAGCATTAACCTTAACCCTAACCCTAACCCTAGCCCTAACCCTAACCCTAGCCCTATCCCTAACCCTATCCCTAACCCTAACACTAAAACTAACCCTAGCCCTAACCCTAACCAACACCCTAGTAGTATCCCTAACCCTAAGCCTAACCCTAACCCTAGCTTGTCAGCATAATAAAACTGTGTAGCAAGTTGTTTGTCCATGTGGGCAATGCTTATATTTGGATAAGAACGCCTAATATATGAAACTACAAGAAAATATGAATAATACAGAGAAATTAAGATAAATAGATGAGACCTCGCATATAACAGCTGAAACTGATTTCTCCAAGTCAGTTGTTACTGGAGAAAAGGAATCTAAGGTCCAGGAAATCTTTCATTAAACATAACAACACATTAAACAGTATATGAAACTTCTATTATTTACTTAAAGTAGCCTCGAACTTTAAATGTGTGTCACCCAAGGGTAGAAAGAGAAATAAGCACAAGTATGTAGCCAGGTAATGCCTGAGAATTTACTGCATTGTAGCATTAAACTCTAAAATATAGTTCAGATACAATATTCCCGAATTATTGGTTCCATGACAGGATGTTGGAAGTTGTTTGTAAATTTGGGCTATGCTTATACTTGGACAAGAAGGCCTAATATAGGAAACTAGATGAAAACATGAATAATTCAGAGAAAATGTCAGTAAATAGATGAGAACTCGTTTAGAAGATTTGAAATCAATTCTCAAGTCAGGTCTTAGTGAAGAAAAGGTATCTAATATCCAGGAAATTTTTAATTAGAGTAAAGAGCACATAAAACAGTGTATGAAACCTCTTTTATTTACTTAAAGTAGTCTAGAACATTACATGCCTGTCACACATGGTTTGTAAGAGAGAAATAAACAAATTGAGCTGCTTTGGAAAGCCTTACAGTTTACTGTAATGTAGCATTACAGTCTATAGTTGAGGGACAATGTTCCCAAGCTTAATTTGTTCATAACAGTGTGTAGGAAGTTATTTGTATATGTGGGTAATGCTTATACTTGGACAAGATGCATAATATACGAAAGTACATGAAAACATGAATAATTCAGAGAAAATCACATTAAATAGAAGAGAACTCATTTAGAACAGGTGAAACAGATTCTCCAAATCAGTTGTTAGTGTGGAAAAATTATCTAACATCCGCATATTTCTTAATTAGAGTTAAGAGAACATTAAATAGTGTATGAGTCCTATATTTTTTACTTAAACGAACCTAGAACTTTAAATGTATATCACACAAAGCTTGAAAGAGAGAAATAAGCAAATTGAGCTGCTTTGGAAAGCCTTACAGTTTGCTGTAATGTAGCATTACACTCTATAACATAGCTGAGAGACAATGTTCCTGAGCTTCTTCTGTTCATAACAGTGTGTTGGAAGTTGTTTGTATATGTGGGCAATGCTTATACTTGGACAAGAAGGCCTATTGTAGGAAACTACATGAAAACATGAATAATTCAGAGAAAATGACAGTAAATAGATGAGAACTCGTTTAGAACAACTGAAACAGATTCCCCAAGTCAGTTCTTAGTGTAGAAAAGGTATCTACTATCCAGGAAGTCCCTCATTAGAGTTAAAATACATTAAAAAGTATATAAAACCTCTTTTATTTACTTAAAGTAGCCTAGAACTTTACATGTGTGTCACACAAGGCTTGAAAGAGACAAATAAGCAAATTGAGCAGCATTGTAAAACCTTACAGTTCACTGCAATGTAGTACTACACTCTATAACACAGTTGAGAGACAATGTTTCCGAGCTGCTTCTGTTCATAACAGTGTGTAGGAAGTTGTTTGACAATGTGGGCAAAGCTTATACTTGGACAAGAAGGCAGAATATAGGAAACTACATGAAAATATGAATAATTCAGAGAAAATGACTGTAAACAGATGAGAACTCATTTAGAACAGCTGAAAGTGATTCTCCAAGTTAGTTCTTAGTGTAGAAAAGGTAGCTAAGATCCAGGAAATCCTTAATTCGAGTTAAGATCACATGAAACACTGTATGAATCCTATATTGTTTACTTAAAGGAGCCTAGAGTGGTAAATTTGTGTCATACAAGACAGAATAAAATTGAAATAAAGAAAGAAACATGTTAGGCAGCTTTGGAAAGCCTTACCCTTCACTGCAATGTAGTATTACACTCTATAACATAGTTGAGAGACAATGTTCCCGAGCTTCTTCTGTTCATAACAGTGTTCAGGTAGTTGTTCGTCCAAGTTCCCAATGCTTATAACTGGACCAGAAGCCTAATGTTAGAAACTATGAGAAAACATCAGTAATTCTGGGAAAATAACTGTAAATAGATGAGAACTTGCATAGAACATGTATAAAACACTTTTCCAAGTCTGTTGTTAGTTTATAAAAGGTATCTACGAACCAGGAAATCCTTACTTAGAGTTCAGATCACATGTTACCGTGTATAAATCCTATATTGTTTACTTGAAGGTGCCTAGAATGGTAAATGTGTGTCATACAAGGAAGAATACCATTGAAATAGAGAAAGAAACACGTTCGGCAGCTTTGGAAAGCCTTACACTTCACTGCAATGTAGTATTACACTCTAGAACAGAGGTTCCCAAACTTGTTTGTGCCATAGACCCCTTGCCATGTTTTTCGGTTTTGGCTAGACCCCCTACTTACCTGATATTGATTTTTTTGTAAATTTCTAACTGTAGTGAAGTTTAGTGTTAAAAACTTGAAATAAAAACACATGTTAAGTTTTATACATTTATTTATTGAATTTAAATTAAAACTACTCAAAATAAAATTTTGTATCTGTTATATAAAATATACGTGACATAAAATTTAATAAAAAATAATGTACCTACTTTTCTCCGGCATTCTCAAACAAAATAACACTGATTCACTATAATTAGTATGATAAACTACCAGTTTATATTTTTTTAAATGTTTTCTCAGCACTTTCCTATTCAAGATTCAGGAAACGAATGAACGTATTTTTCTCACATTCATATTTATAGAGTGACGAATTGAACAAGTCGGTGCAAGTTCGCTAAACTTTGAGACAAAAATTGGCAAGAATGTTTACTGCGCTTATGCTTGTAACAAGATGATACTGGTATATCATTATGTGCAGGTTTTTATCCTACAACTTACACAATTTTATAAACATATATAATAAATTTTTTAATTCATAGGTACTTTTATAAATAATGTATATGTTTTTATATTATAAGATAATATGATGTAAGTAAATAGGTACTATCAGTGGATGTTGAGATCCACTATCGTGGACCCCCTTTTTCATTTCATGGACCCCCAAATTTTTTTTTCGCTGACGTAGACCCCTTGCAGGTTGTCATAGACCCCTGGGGGTCGATATAGACTACTTTGGGAATCACTGCTCTAGAACATAGTTGAGAGACAATGTTCCCAAGCTTCTTCTGTTCATAACAGTGTGTAGGAAGTTGTTTGTATATGTGGGCAAAGCTTATACTTGGACAAGAAGTCATAATAAAGGAAACTACATGAAAACATGAAAAATTCAGCGAAAATGACAGTAAATAGATGAGAACTCCTGTAGAACAGCTGAAACAGATTCGCCAAGTCAGTTCTTAGTGTAGAATAGGTACCTAACATCTAGGAATTCCTTAGATCGAGTTGAAAGCAATTTAAACAGTGTATGAATCCTATATTTTTTAATTAAAGAAGCCTAGAACTTTAAATGTATGTCAAACAAAGCTTGAAAGAGAGAAATGAGCAACTAAGCAGCGTTGGAAAACCTTACAGTTCACGGTAATGTAGCTTTACACTCTATAGCATAGTTGAGAGACAATGTTCTCGAGGTTTTGAGGTTCATAACAGTGTTTAGGTAGTTCTTTGTCCAAGTTCTCAATGCTTATACCTAGACCAGAAGGCCTAATGTTAGAAACTATGAAAAAACATCAGTAATTCAGATAAAATAACTGTAAATAGATGAGAACTCGCATAGAACATGTATAAAGCACTTCTCCAAGTCAGTTCTTTGTGTAGAAAAAATAGCTAATTTCCAGGAAATCCTTAATGAGAGTTAAGATCACATGAAACCGTGTATGAATCCTATATTGTTTACTTAAAGGAGCCTAGAGTGGTAAAAGCCTGTCATACAGTGCAGAATACCGTTGAAATAGAGAAAGAAACAAGTTAGGCAGCTTTGGAAAGCCTTACACATCACAGCAATGTAGTATTATACTCTATAATATAACATAGTATAGAGATAATATTCCTGAGCTTCTTCTTTTCATAACAGTGTGTAGGAAGTTGTTTGTATAAGTGGGCTATGCTTATACTTGGACAAGAAGGCATAATATAGGAAATTACATGAAAACATGAATAATTCAGAGAAAATGTTAGTAAAAAGATGAGAACTAGTTTAGAACAGCTAAAAGAGACTCTCCAAGTAAGTTCTTAGTGTAGAAAAGGTGTCTAACATCCAGGAATTCCTTAACTCGAGTTGAGAGCAGCTTTGGAAAGCCTTACAGTGCACTGTAATGTAGCCATACACGCTATAACATAGTTGAAAGACAATGTTCCCGAGGTTTTTAGGTTCATAACAGTGTTTAGGTAGTCGTTTGTCCATGTTCCCAATGCTTATACCTGGACCAGAATGC
The DNA here is from genome assembly GCF_964339955.1 of Pipistrellus hanaki. NCBI lineage: Eukaryota > Metazoa > Chordata > Mammalia > Chiroptera > Vespertilionidae > Pipistrellus > Pipistrellus hanaki. The sequence continues at coordinate 91,778,631 of NC_140505.1, read as the reverse complement.
CTATTGTTAGAAACTATGAGAAAACATCAGTAATTCTGAGAAAATAACTGTAAATAGATGAGTACTCACATGGAACATGTATAAAACACTTCTCCAAGTCTGTTGTTAGTTTATAAAAGGTATCAACGATTCAGGAAATCTTTAATTAGAGTTCAGATCACATGAAACAGTGTATGATTCCAATACTGTTTACTTAAAGGAGACTAGAGGGGTAAATGTGTGTCATACGAGGCAAAATACCATTGAAATAGAGAAAGAAACACATCAGGCAGCATTGGAAAGCCTTACACTTCACTGCAATGTAGTATTACACTCTATAACATATTAGAGAGACAATGTTCCTGAGCTTCTTGTTTTCATAACAGTGTGTCCTAAGTTGTTTGTATATGTCAGCTATGCTTATACTTGGACAAGAAGGCATAATATAGGAAACTACATGAAAGCATGAATAATTCAGAGAAAATGTTAGTAAATAGATGAGAACTCATTTAGAACAGCTGAAAGAGATTCTCCAAGTCAGTTCTTAGTTTTGAAAAGGTACCTAAGATCCAGGAAATCCTTAATTCGAGTTGAGAGCACATGAAACACTGTATGAATCCTATATTGTTTACTTAAAGTAGCATAGAGTGGTAAATGAGTGTCATAAAAGGCAGAATATCATTGAAATAGAGAAAGAAACACGTTAGGCAGCTTTGGAAATCCTTACACTTCATTGCAATGTGGTATTAAACTCTATAACATAGTAGAGAGAAAATGTTCCTGAGCTTTTTCTTTTCATAACAGTGTGTACGAAGTTGTTTGTATATGTAGGCTATACTTATACTTGTACAAGGAGGCATAATATTGGAGACTACATGAAAACATGAATAATTCAGAGAAAATGACAGTAAATAAATGAGAATTCCTTTAGAACAGCTGAAAAAGATTCTCAAAGTCCGTTCTTAGTGTAGAAAAGTGATCTAACATTCAAGAATTCCTTAATTGGAGTTGAGAGCACATGAAAGAGTGTATGAATGCTATAGTTTGTACTTAATGGAGCCTAGAACTTTAAATGTATGTCACACAAAGCTTGAAAGAGAGAAATAAGCAAAATAAGCAGGTTTGGAAAGCCTTACAGCTCACTGTAATGTAGCATTACACTCTATAACATAGTTGAGAGACAATGTTCCCGAGGTTTTCAGGCTCATAACAGTGTTCCAGTAATTGTTTGTCCAAGTTCCCAATGCTGATACCTGGACCAGAAGGCCTAATGTTAGAAACTAAGAGAAAACATCAGTAATTCTGTTAAAATAACTGTAAATAGATGAGAACCTGCATAGAACATGTATAAAGCACTTCTGCAAGACTGTTGTTTATTTATAAAAGGTATCTATGATCCAGGAAATATTAATTAGAGTTCAGATAACATGAAACAGTGTATAAATACTTTATTGTTTACTTAAAAGAGCCTAGAGTGGTAAATGCGTGTCATACAATGCAGAATACCATAGAAATAGAGAAAGAAACACGTTAGGCAGCTTTGGAAAGCCTTATACTTCACTGCAATGTAGTATTACACTCTATAACATAGTAGAGAGACAATGTTCCTGAGCCTCTTCTTTTCATAACAGTGTGTACTAAGTTGTTTGTATATGTCGGCTATTCTTATACTTGGACAAGAAGGCATAATATAGGAAACTACATGAAAACATGAATAATTCAGAGAAAATGACAGTAAATATATGAGAACTCCTTTAGAACAGCTGAAACACATTCTCTAAGTCAGTTCTTCATGTAGAAAAGGGATCTAACATCCAAAAATTCCTAAAATCAAGTTGAGAACTCATGAAACAGTGTATGAATCCCATATTTTTAACTAAATGGAGCCTAGAACTTTAAATGTATGTCACACAAAGCATGAAAGAGAGAAATAAGCAAATTAAGCAGCTTTGGAAAGCCTTACACTTCACTGCAATGTAGTATTCCACTCTATAACATAGTTGAGAGACAATGATCTCGAGCTTCTTCAGTTCATAACAGTGTGTAGGAAGTTGTTTGTATACGTGGCAAAGCTTATTCTTGGACAAGAACACAGAATATAGGAAACTATATAAAAACATAAATAATTCAGAGAAAATGTTGGTAAATAGATGAGAACCCTTTGAACAGCTGAAAGAGATTCTCCCAGACAGTTCTTAGTATAGAAAAGGTAGCTAAGATCCAGGAATTCCTTAATTAGAGTTAAGATCACATGAAACAGCCGGCACCGGTTTGGCTCAGTGGTAGAGCGTCGGTCTGGGGACTGAAAGGTCCAGGGTTCGATTCCAGTCATGGGCATGTACCTTGGCTGCGGGCACATCAGCAGTAGGTGCTGTGCAAGAGGCAGCTGGTCGATGATTCTCTCTCATGGACAAGCTGAGAGAGAGTTTCTAACTCTCTATCCCTCTCTCTTCCTCTATGTGAAAAATCAATAAAAATATATTTTAAAAAAATTTAAAAAACATCACATGAAACAGTGTATGAGTCCTATATTCTTTGCTTAAAGGAGCCTAGAGTGGTAAATGAGTGTCATAAAAGGCAGAACACCATTGAAATAGAGAAAGAAACATTCTGCAGCTTTGGAAAGCCTTACACTTCACTCCAATGTAGTACTACACTCTATAACATAGTTGAGAGACAATGTTCCTGACCTGCTTCTGTTCATAACAATGTGTAGGAAGTTGTTTGATAATGTGGGCAAAGCTTAAACTTGGACAAGAAGGCAGAATATAGGAAACTACATGAAAACATGAAAAATTCAGAGAAAATGAGTGTAAACAGATGGAAAATCGTTTAGAACAGCTGAAAGTGATTTTCCACGTCAGTTCTTAGTGTAGAAAAGGTAGCTAAAATCCGGGAAATCCTTAATTTGAGTTAAGATCACATGAAACACTGTATGAATCCTATATTCTTTACTAAAAGGAGCCTAGAGTGGTAAATGTGTGTCATACAAGGCAGAATACCATGGAAACAGAAAAAGAAACAGGTTTGGCAGGTTCGGAAAGCCTTACACTTCACTGCAATGTAATACTACACTCTATTACATAGTAAAGAGACAATGTTCCTGAGCTGCTTCTGTTCATAACAGTGTGTAGGAAGTTGTTTGTATATGTGGGCAAAGCTTATACTTGGACAAGAAGGCAGAATATAGGAAACTACATGAAAACATGAATAACTCAAAAAAATGAATGTAAACAGAGGAGAACTCCCTTCCAACAGCTCAGAGATTCTCCAAGTCAGTTCTTAGTGTAGAAAAGGTAACAAAGATCCGGAAAACCCTTACTTCGAGTTAAGATCACATGAAACACTGTATGAATCCTATATTCTTTACTTAAAGGAGACTAGAGTGGTAAATGTGTGTTATACAAGGCAGAATACCATTGAAATAGAGAAAGAAACACGTTCCACAGCTTTGGAAAGCCTTACACTTCACTGCAATGTAGTACTACACTCTATAACATAGTTGAGAGACAATGTTCCCGAGCTGCTTCTGTTCAGAACAGTGTGTAGGAAGTTGTTCGTATATGAGGGCAAAACTTTTATTTGCCAGGAAGGCAGAATACAGGAAACTACATGAAAACATGAATAATTCAGAGACAATGAATGTAAACAGATCAGAACTCGCTGAGAACAGCTGAAAGAGATTATCCATGTCACTTCTTAGTATAGAAAGGGTAGCTAAGATCCAGGAATTCCTTAATTCGAGTTAAGATCACATGAAACTCTGTGTGAATCCTATATTGTTTACTTAAAGGAGCCTAGAGTGGTAAATGTGTGTCATACAAGGCAGAATATCCTGGAAAAAGAGAAAAGAAACACATTCCGCAGCTTTGGAAAGCCTTACACTTCACGGCAATGTAGTACTACACTTTATAACATAGTTGGGAGACAATGTTCCCGAGCTGCTTCTGTTCATAACAGTGTGTAGGAAGTTGTTTGTATATGTGGGCAAAGCTTAAACTTCAACAACAAGGCAGAATATAGGAAACTACATGAAAACATGAATAATTCAGAGAAAATGACTGTAAACAGATAAGAACTCATTTAGAATAGCTGAAAGAGATTTTCCAAGTCAGTTCTTAGTGTAAAAAAGGTAGCTAAGATCCGGGAAATCCTTAATTCGAGTTAAGATCACATGAAACACTGTATGAATCCTATATTCTTTACTTAAAGGAGCCTAGAGTGGTAAATGTGTGTCATACAAGGCAGAATACCAAGGAAACAGAGAAAGAAACAGGTTCGGCAGCTTTGGAAAGCCTTACACTTCACGGCAATGTAGTACTATACTCCATAACATAGATGAGAGACAATGTTCCCGAGCTGCTTCTGTTCATAACAGTGTGTAGGAAGTTGTCTGTATACGTGGCAAAGCTTATTCTTGGACAAGAAGGCAGAATATAGGAAACTATATAAAAACATAAATAATTCAGAGAAAATGTTGGTAAATAGATGAGAACGCTTTGAACAGCTGAAAGAGATTCTCCCAGACAGTTCTTAGTGTAGAAATGGTAGCTAAGATCAAGGAATTCCTTAATTAGAGTTAAGATCACATGAAACAGCCGGCACCGGTTTGGCTCAGTGGTAGAGCGTCGTTCTGGGGACTGAAAGGTCCAGGGTTCGATTCCAGTCATGGGCATGTACCTTGGCTGCGGGCACATCAGCAGTAGGTGCTGTGCAAGAGAAAGCTGGTCGATGATTCTCTCTCATGGACAAGCTGAGAGAGAGTTTCTAACTCTCTATCCCTCTCTCTTCCTCTATGTGAAAAATCAGTAAAAATATATTTAATAAAAATTAAAACACATCACATGAAACAGTGTATGAATCCTATATTGTTTGCTTAAAGGAGCCTAGAGTGGTAAATGAGTGCCATAAAAGGCAGAACACCATTGAAATAGAGAAAGAAACACATTCTGCAGCTTTGGAAAGCCTTACACTTCACTGAAATGTAGTACTACACTCTATAACACAGTTGAGAGACAATGTTCCTGACCTGCTTCTGTTCATAACAATGTGTAGGAAGTTGTTTGATAATGTGGGCAAAGCTTAAACTTGGACAAGAAGGCAGAATATAGGAAACTACATGAAAACATGAATAACTCAAAAAAAAATGACTGTAAACAGAGGAGAACTCGCTTACAACAGCTGAAAGAGATTCTCCAAGTCAGTTCTTAGTGTAGAAAAGGTAACTAAGATCCGGAAAATCCTTACTTCTAGTTAAGATCACATGAAACACTGTATGAATCCTATATTGCTTACTTAAAGTAGCCTAGAGTGGTAAATGAGTGTCATAAAAGGCAGAACACCATTGAAATAGAGAAAGAAACACATTCCGCAGCTTTTGAAAGCCTTACACTTCACTCCAATGTAGTACTACACTCTAACATAGTTGAGAGACAATGTTCCCGAGCTGCTTTTGTTCCTAACTGTGTGTAGGAAGTTGTTTGTATATGTCGGCAAAGCTTATACTTGGACAAGAAGGCAGAATATAGGAAACTACATGAAAACATGAATAATTCAGAGTAAATGACTGTGTAAACTGATGAGAACTCGCTTAGAACAGCTGAAAGAGATTCTCCAAGTCAGTTCATACTGTAGAAAAGTAGCTAGTATCCGGGAAATCCTTACTTCGAGTTAAGATCACATGAAACACTGTATGAATCCTATATTGTTTAATTAAAGGAGCCTAGAGTGGTAAATGTATGTCATACAATGCAGAATACCATTTAAATAGAGTAAGAAACACGTTCAGCAGCTTTGGAAAGCCTTACACTTCACTGCAATGTAGTACTACACTCTATAACATAGTTGAGAGACAATGTTCCCGAGCTGCTTCTGTTCTGAATGGTGTGTACGAAGTTGTTTTTATATGTGGGCAAAGCTTATACTTGGACAAGCAAGCAGAATATAGGAAACTACATAAAAACATGAAAAATTCAGAGAAAATATGTGTAAACAGATGGGATATCGTTTAGAAAAGCTGAAAGTGATTTTCCACGTCAGTTCTTAGTGTAGAAAAGGTAGCTAAAATCCGGGATATCCTTAATTTGAGTTAAGATCACATGAAACACTGTATGAATCCTATATTCTTTACTAAAAGGAGCCTAGAGTGGTAAACGTGTGTCATACAAGGCAGAATACCTTGGAAACAGACAAAGAAACAGGTTTGGCAGCTTCTGAAAGCCTTACACTTCACTGCAATGTAATACTATACTTCATTACATAGTAAAGAGACAAAGTTCCTGAGCTGCTTCTGTTCATAACAGTGTGTAGGAAGTTGTTTGCATATGTGGGCAAAGCTTATACTTGGACAAGAAGGCAGAATATAGGAAACTACATGAAAACATGAATAACTCAAAAAAATGACTGTAAACAGAGGAGAACTCCCTTACAACAGCTCAAAGAGATTCTCCAAGTCAGTTCTTAGTGTAGAAAAGGTAACTAAGATCCGGAAAATCCTTACTTCGAGTTAAGATCACATGAAACACTGTATGAATCCTATATTGCTTACTTAAAGTAGCCTAGAGTGGTAAATGTTTGTCATACAAGGCAGAATACCATCAAAATAGAGCAAGAAACATGTTCCGCAGCTTTGGAAAGCCTTACACTTCACTGCAATGTAGTACTACACTCTATAACATAGTTGAGAGACAATGTTCCCGAGCTGCATCTGTTCAGAACAGTGTGTAGGAAGTTGTTCGTATATGAGGGCAAAACTTTTACTTTGCCAAGAAGGCAGAATACAGGAAACTACATGAAAACATGAATAATTCAGAGAAAATGACTGTAAACAGTTGAAAAATCGCTTAGAACAGCTGAAAGATATTCTCCAAGTCAGTTGTTAGTGTAGAAAAGGTAGCTAGCATCCGGGAAATCTTTACTTCGAGGTAAGATCACATGAAACACTGCATGAATCCTATATTGTTTTCTTAAAGAGCCTAAAGTGGAAATGAGTGTCATAAAGGCAGAATATCATTGAAATAGAGAAAGAAACACATACCGCAGCTTTGGAAAGCCTTACACTTCACGGCGATGTAGTACTACACTTGAGAGACAATGTTCCCGAGCTGCTTCTGTTCATAACAGTGTGTAGGATGTTGTTTGTATATATGGCCAAAGCTAAAACTTGGACAAGAAGGCAGAATATTGGAAACCAGAGGAAAACATGAATTATTCAAAGTAAATGACTGTAAACTGATAAGAACTGATTTAGAATAGCTGAAAGAGATTTTCCAAGTCAGTTATTAGTGTAAAAAAGGCAGCTAAGATCTGGGAAATCCTTAATTCGAGTTAAGATCTCATGAAACACTGTATGAATCCTATATTGTTTACTTAAAGGAGCCGAGAGTGGTAAATGTGTGTCATACAAGGAAGAATACCATTGAAATAGAGAAAGAAACAAGTTCAGCAGTTTTGGAAAGCCATACACTTCACTGCAATGTAGTATTACACGCTATAACATAGTTGAGAGACAATGTTCCCGAGCTGCTTCTGTTCAAACAGTGTGTTGGAAGTTGTTTGTATAAGTGGGCAAATCATACACTTGGACAAGAAGGCAGAATATAGGAAACTACATGAAAACATGAATAATACAGAGAAAATGACTGTAAAGAGATGAAAACTTGCTTAGAACCGCTGAAAGAGATTCTCCAAGTCAGTTCTTAGTGTAGAAAGGGTAGCTAAGATCCGGAAAATCCTTAATTCGAGTTAAGATCACATGAAACACTGTATGAATCCTATATTGTTTACATAAAGAAGCCTATAGTGGTAAATGAGTGTCATACAAGGCAGAATACCATTGAAATTGAGAAAGAAACATGTTCGGCAGCTTTGGAAAGCCTTACACTTCACGGCAATGTAGTACTACACGCTATAACATAGTTGAGAGACAATGTTCCCGAGCTGCTTCTGTTCATAACAGTGTGTAGGAAGTTGTTTGTATATGTGGGCAAACCTTAAACTTAGACAAGAAGGGAGAATATAGGAAACTACATGAAAACAAGAATAATTCAGAGAAAATGACTGAAAACAGATGAGAACTGGCTTAGAACAGCTGAAAGACATTCTCCAAGTCAGTTCTTAGTGTAGAAAATGTAGCTAGGATCTGGAAATACTTAATTCGAGTTAAGATCACATGAAAAACTGTATGAATCATATATTGTTTATTTAAAAGAGCCGAGAGCGGTAAATGTGTGTCATACAAGGCAAAATAACATTGAAATAGAAAAAGAAACCTTTTCGGCAGATTTGGAAGCCTTACACTTCACTGCAATGTAGTACTACACTCTATAAAATAGTTGAGAGACAATGTTCCCGAGCTGCTTCTGTTCATAACAGTGTGTAGGAAGTTGCTTGATAAAGTGGGCAAAGCTTATACATGGACCAGAAGGCAACCGGGAGAGAGCTGTGTCAAGTCTGAGAAAAATCACTTTCCACTCTGGGAGCACCGCCCCGGCCCCTCCGGAGGTTCTGACTGGTCCCGTGGCCCGGCCCCGGGGGCCTGCTTTCTGCCCCGTTCGCCGGGAACGCCCTGCCCTGAGGACAAGTGTCCCTCTTCCTGGCATCCAGTCTGAAGCTCAGGCAGGTGAGGCTTTTGTGGGCACTTGAGACCCTCGTCCAGCTTTCACAGGGCCCCAGGGCCTTAGCCACTGGTGAGGGTTAGGTTGAGGGATAGGCTTAGTTTTAGGGTTAGGGTTAGCCTTTGACAACGGGGAGAGAGCTGTGTCAAGTCCGAGAAAATCACTTTGCGCTTTGGGGGCACCTTCACCGGGCCCCGGGGCCTTCCCCACTGGACCACCTCCAGCTTTTGACACCGGCCCCAACCCCCTCTTCCCTTGACCGCTTCCCGCCGGTCAGCTAAGCGCCCGGCCAAGCCGCCGGGCCCCCTCTTTAGGTCCCTGCCGCCGGCAGACCCGCCTGCCGGCCACCCGTGTCCCTGCCCGCGACCCGCTCTCCTGCTTACCTCACCACTTCAGGCTGTTCACCTGGCCCCGCCCCCTCGATCCCGTGACCGCCTGCAGCTGCTCACCTGGCCCCGCCCCCTCCTTGACTTGACCCGGCTCAGCTGCGGGCCTGGGCCCGCCTCCTTGTTCCGGAAACCCCGCCCCTGGTCCATTCGACCAATGAGCGAGCAGCACCAGCCAGTCCGCCCTGCTCCCAAACAGAGGAATAGCCCCCACCACTGGGATGTAAGGGCACATAGCCCTCTGCTCACAGGGTGCCTCCCGGGTCCCCAAGCGTGGGCAGACCAGCCAGCCCTCCCTTCAGGACACCCAGGGGCCTCCATGAGCCTCGGGGCCGGCCCTCTAACCCCTCCCCCCGGCCCCCATCGCTCCCACCAAAGGGCAGCTCACAGCCGGTTGTCCTGGGACACCCAGAGCCCTGCCTATGGGCTTTGACAACCGGGAGAGAGCTGTGTCAAGTCCGAGAAATGATCACTTTCCACTCTGGGGGCACCGCCCCGGCCCCTCCTGAGGTTCTGACTGGTCCGGTGGCCCGGCCCCGGGGGCCTGCTTTCTGCCCCGTTCGCCGGGAACGCCCTGCCCTGAGGACAAGTGTCCCTCTTCCTGGCATCCAGTCTGAAGCTCAGGCAGGTGAGGCTTTTGTGGGCACTTGAGACCCTCGTCCAGCTTTCACAGGGCCCCAGGGCCTTAGCCACTGGTGAGGGTTAGGTTGAGGGATAGGCTTAGTTTTAGGGTTAGGGTTAGCCTTTGACAACGGGGAGAGAGCTGTGTCAAGTCCGAGAAAATCACTTTGCGCTTCGGGGGCACCTTCACCGGGCCCCGGGGCCTTCCCCACTGGACCACCTCCAGCTTTTGACACCGGCCCCAACCCCCTCTTCCCTTGACCGCTTCCCGCCGGTCAGCTAAGCGCCCGGCCAAGCCGCCGGGCCCCCTCTTTAGGTCCCTGCCGCCGGCAGACCCGCCTGCCGGCCACCCGTGTCCCTGCCCGCGACCCGCTCTCCTGCTTACCTCACCACTTCAGGCTGTTCACCTGGCCCCGCCCCCTCGATCCCGTGACCGCCTGCAGCTGCTCACCTGGCCCCGCCCCCTCCTTGACTTGACCCGGCTCAGCTGTGGGCCTGGGCCCGCCTCCTTGTTCCGGAAACCCCGCCCCTGGTCCATTCGACCAATGAGCGAGCAGCACCAGCCAGTCCGCCCTGCTCCCAAACAGAGGAATAGCCCCCACCACTGGGATGTAAAGGCACATAGCCCTCTGCTCACAGGGTGCCTCCCGGGTCCCCAAGCGTGGGCAGACCAGCCAGCCCTCCCTTCAGGACACCCAGGGGCCTCCATGAGCCTCGGGGCCGGCCCTCTAACCCCTCCCCCCGGCCCCCATCGCTCCCACCAAAGGGCAGCTCACAGCCCGTTGTCCTGGGACGCCCAGAGCCCTGCCTATGGGCTTTGACAACCGGGAGAGAGCTGTGTCAAGTCCGAGAAATGATCACTTTCCACTCTGGGGGCACCGCCCCGGCCCCTCCGGAGGTTCTGACTGGGCCGGTGGCCCGGCCCCGGGGGCCTGCTTTCTGCCCCGTTCGCCGGGAACGCCCTGCCCTGAGGACAAGTGTCCCTCTTCCTGGCATCCAGTCTGAAGCTCAGGCAGGTGAGGCTTTTGTGGGCACTTGAGACCCTCGTCCAGCTTTCACAGGGCCCCAGGGCCTTAGCCACTGGTGAGGGTTAGGTTGAGGGATAGGCTTAGTTTTAGGGTTAGGGTTAGCCTTTGACAACGGGGAGAGAGCTGTGTCAAGTCCGAGAAAATCACTTTGCGCTTCGGGGGCACCTTCACCGGGCCCCGGGGCCTTCCCCACTGGACCACCTCCAGCTTTTGACACCGGCCCCAACCCCCTCTTCCCTTGACCGCTTCCCGCCGGTCAGCTAAGCGCCCGGCCAAGCCGCCGGGCCCCCTCTTTAGGTCCCTGCCGCCGGCAGACCCGCCTGCCGGCCACCCGTGTCCCTGCCCGCGACCCGCTCTCCTGCTTACCTCACCACTTCAGGCTGTTCACCTGGCCCCGCCCCCTCGATCCCGTGACCGCCTGCAGCTGCTCACCTGGCCCCGCCCCCTCCTTGACTTGACCCGGCTCAGCTGTGGGCCTGGGCCCGCCTCCTTGTTCCGGAAACCCCGCCCCTGGTCCATTCGACCAATGAGCGAGCAGCACCAGCCAGTCCGCCCTGCTCCCAAACAGAGGAATAGCCCCCACCACTGGGATGTAAAGGCACATAGCCCTCTGCTCACAGGGTGCCTCCCGGGTCCCCAAGCGTGGGCAGACCAGCCAGCCCTCCCTTCAGGACACCCAGGGGCCTCCATGAGCCTCGGGGCCGGCCCTCTAACCCCTCCCCCCGGCCCCCATCGCTCCCACCAAAGGGCAGCTCACAGCCCGTTGTCCTGGGACGCCCAGAGCCCTGCCTATGGGCTTTGACAACCGGGAGAGAGCTGTGTCAAGTCCGAGAAATGATCACTTTCCACTCTGGGGGCACCGCCCCGGCCCCTCCGGAGGTTCTGACTGGGCCGGTGGCCCGGCCCCGGGGGCCTGCTTTCTGCCCCGTTCGCCGGGAACGCCCTGCCCTGAGGACAAGTGTCCCTCTTCCTGGCATCCAGTCTGAAGCTCAGGCAGGTGAGGCTTTTGTGGGCACTTGAGACCCTCGTTCAGCTTTCACAGGGCCCCAGGGCCTTAGCCACTGGTGAGGGTTAGGTTGAGGGATAGGCTTAGTTTTAGGGTTAGGGTTAGCCTTTGACAACGGGGAGAGAGCTGTGTCAAGTCCGAGAAAATCACTTTGCGCTTTGGGGGCACCTTCACCGGGCCCCGGGGCCTTCCCCACTGGACCACCTCCAGCTTTTGACACCGGCCCCAACCCCCTCTTCCCTTGACCGCTTCCCGCCGGTCAGCTAAGCGCCCGGCCAAGCCGCCGGGCCCCCTCTTTAGGTCCCTGCCGCCAGCAGACCCGCCTGCCGGCCACCCGTGTCCCTGCCCGCGACCCGCTCTCCTGCTTACCTCACCACTTCAGGCTGTTCACCTGGCCCCGCCCCCTCGATCCCGTGACCGCCTGCAGATGCTCACCTGGCCCCGCCCCCTCCTTGACTTGACCCAGCTCAGCTGTGGGCCTGGGCCCGCCTCCTTGTTCCGGAAACCCCGCCCCTAGTCCATTCGACCAATGAGCGAGCAGCACCAGCCAGTCCGCCCTGCTCCCAAACAGAGGAATAGCCCCCACCACTGGGATGTAAAGGCACATAGCCCTCTGCTCACAGGGTGCCTCCCGGGTCCCCAAGCGTGGGCAGACCAGCCAGCCCTCCCTTCAGGACACCCAGGGGCCTCCATGAGCCTCGGGGCCGGCCCTCTAACCCCTCCCCCCGGCCCCCATCGCTCCCACCAAAGGGCAGCTCACAGCCCGTTGTCCTGGGACGCCCAGAGCCCTGCCTATGGGCTTTGACAACCGGGAGAGAGCTGTGTCAAGTCCGAGAAATGATCACTTTCCACTCTGGGGGCACCGCCCCGGCCCCTCCGGAGGTTCTGACTGGTCCGGTGGCCCGGCCCCGGGGGCCTGCTTTCTGCCCCGTTCGCCGGGAACGCCCTGCCCTGAGGACAAGTGTCCCTCTTCCTGGCATCCAGTCTGAAGCTCAGGCAGGTGAGGCTTTTGTGGGCACTTGAGACCCTCGTCCAGCTTTCACAGGGCCCCAGGGCCTTAGCCACTGGTGAGGGTTAGGTTGAGGGATAGGCTTAGTTTTAGGGTTAGGGTTAGCCTTTGACAACGGGGAGAGAGCTGTGTCAAGTCCGAGAAAATCACTTTGCGCTTCGGGGGCACCTTCACCGGGCCCCGGGGCCTTCCCCACTGGACCACCTCCAGCTTTTGACACCGGCCCCAACCCCCTCTTCCCTTGACCGCTTCCCGCCGGTCAGCTAAGCGCCCGGCCAAGCCGCCGGGCCCCCTCTTTAGGTCCCTGCCGCCGGCAGACCCGCCTGCCGGCCACCCGTGTCCCTGCCCGCGACCCGCTCTCCTGCTTACCTCACCACTTCAGGCTGTTCACCTGGCCCCGCCCCCTCGATCCCGTGACCGCCTGCAGCTGCTCACCTGGCCCCGCCCCCTCCTTGACTTGACCCAGCTCAGCTGTGGGCCTGGGCCCGCCTCCTTGTTCCGGAAACCCCGCCCCTAGTCCATTCGACCAATGAGCGAGCAGCACCAGCCAGTCCGCCCTGCTCCCAAACAGAGGAATAGCCCCCACCACTGGGATGTAAAGGCACATAGCCCTCTGCTCACAGGGTGCCTCCCGGGTCCCCAAGCGTGGGCAGACCAGCCAGCCCTCCCTTCAGGACACCCAGGGGCCTCCATGAGCCTCGGGGCCGGCCCTCTAACCCCTCCCCCCGGCCCCCATCGCTCCCACCAAAGGGCAGCTCACAGCCGGTTGTCCTGGGACGCCCAGAGCCCTGCCTATGGGCTTTGACAACCGGGAGAGAGCTGTGTCAAGTCCGAGAAATGATCACTTTCCACTCTGGGGGCACCGCCCCGGCCCCTCCGGAGGTTCTGACTGGTCCGGTGGCCCGGCCCCGGGGGCCTGCTTTCTGCCCCGTTCGCCGGGAACGCCCTGCCCTGAGGACAAGTGTCCCTCTTCCTGGCATCCAGTCTGAAGCTCAGGCAGGTGAGGCTTTTGTGGGCACTTGAGACCCTCGTCCAGCTTTCACAGGGCCCCAGGGCCTTAGCCACTGGTGAGGGTTAGGTTGAGGGATAGGCTTAGTTTTAGGGTTAGGGTTAGCCTTTGACAACGGGGAGAGAGCTGTGTCAAGTCCGAGAAAATCACTTTGCGCTTCGGGGGCACCTTCACCGGGCCCCGGGGCCTTCCCCACTGGACCACCTCCAGCTTTTGACACCGGCCCCAACCCCCTCTTCCCTTGACCGCTTCCCGCCGGTCAGCTAAGCGCCCGGCCAAGCCGCCGGGCCCCCTCTTTAGGTCCCTGCCGCCGGCAGACCCGCCTGCCGGCCACCCGTGTCCCTGCCCGCGACCCGCTCTCCTGCTTACCTCACCACTTCAGGCTGTTCACCTGGCACCGCCCCCTCGATCCCGTGACCGCCTGCAGCTGCTCACCTGGCCCCGCCCCCTCCTTGACTTGACCCGGCTCAGCTGTGGGCCTGGGCCCGCCTCCTTGTTCCGGAAACCCCGCCCCTGGTCCATTCGACCAATGAGCGAGCAGCACCAGCCAGTCCGCCCTGCTCCCAAACAGAGGAATAGCCTCCACCACTGGGATGTAAAGGTACATAGCCCTCTGCTCACAGGGTGCCTCCCGGGTCCCCAAGCGTGGGCAGACCAGCCAGCCCTCCCTTCAGGACACCCAGGGGCCTCCATGAGCCTCGGGGCCGGCCCTCTAACCCCTCCCCCCGGCCCCCATCGCTCCCACCAAAGGGCAGCTCACAGCCCGTTGTCCTGGGACGCCCAGAGCCCTGCCTATGGGCTTTGACAACCGGGAGAGAGCTGTGTCAAGTACGAGAAATGATCACTTTCCACTCTGGGGGCACCGCCCCGGCCCCTCCGGAGGTTCTGACTGGGCCGGTGGCCCGGCCCCGGGGGCCTGCTTTCTGCCCCGTTCGCCGGGAACGCCCTGCCCTGAGGACAAGTGTCCCTCTTCCTGGCATCCAGTCTGAAGCTCAGGCAGGTGAGGCTTTTGTGGGCACTTGAGACCCTCGTCCAGCTTTCACAGGGCCCCAGGGCCTTAGCCACTGGTGAGGGTTAGGTTGAGGGATAGGCTTAGTTTTAGGGTTAGGGTTAGCCTTTGACAACGGGGAGAGAGCTGTGTCAAGTCCGAGAAAATCACTTTGCGCTTCGGGGGCACCTTCACCGGGCCCCGGGGCCTTCCCCACTGGACCACCTCCAGCTTTTGACACCGGCCCCAACCCCCTCTTCCCTTGACCGCTTCCCGCCGGTCAGCTAAGCGCCCGGCCAAGCCGCCGGGCCCCCTCTTTAGGTCCCTGCCGCCGGCAGACCCGCCTGCCGGCCACCCGTGTCCCTGCCCGCGACCCGCTCTCCTGCTTACCTCACCACTTCAGGCTGTTCACCTGGCCCCGCCCCCTCGATCCCGTGACCGCCTGCAGCTGCTCACCTGGCCCCGCCCCCTCCTTGACTTGACCCGGCTCAGCTGTGGGCCTGGGCCCGCCTCCTTGTTCCGGAAACCCCGCCCTGGTCCATTCGACCAATGAGCGAGCAGCACCAGCCAGTCCGCCCTGCTCCCAAACAGAGGAATAGCCCCCACCACTGGGATGTAAAGGCACATAGCCCTCTGCTCACAGGGTGCCTCCCGGGTCCCCAAGCGTGGGCAGACCAGCCAGCCCTCCCTTCAGGACACCCAGGGGCCTCCATGAGCCTCGGGGCCGGCCCTCTAACCCCTCCCCCCGGCCCCCATCGCTCCCACCAAAGGGCAGCTCACAGCCCGTTGTCCTGGGACGCCCAGAGCCCTGCCTATGGGCTTTGACAACCGGGAGAGAGCTGTGTCAAGTCCGAGAAATGATCACTTTCCACTCTGGGGGCACCGCCCCGGCCCCTCCGGAGGTTCTGACTGGGCCGGTGGCCCGGCCCCGGGGGCCTGCTTTCTGCCCCGTTCGCCGGGAACGCCCTGCCCTGAGGACAAGTGTCCCTCTTCCTGGCATCCAGTCTGAAGCTCAGGCAGGTGAGGCTTTTGTGGGCACTTGAGACCCTCGTTCAGCTTTCACAGGGCCCCAGGGCCTTAGCCACTGGTGAGGGTTAGGTTGAGGGATAGGCTTAGTTTTAGGGTTAGGGTTAGCCTTTGACAACGGGGAGAGAGCTGTGTCAAGTCCGAGAAAATCACTTTGCGCTTTGGGGGCACCTTCACCGGGCCCCGGGGCCTTCCCCACTGGACCACCTCCAGCTTTTGACACCGGCCCCAACCCCCTCTTCCCTTGACCGCTTCCCGCCGGTCAGCTAAGCGCCCGGCCAAGCCGCCGGGCCCCCTCTTTAGGTCCCTGCCGCCAGCAGACCCGCCTGCCGGCCACCCGTGTCCCTGCCCGCGACCCGCTCTCCTGCTTACCTCACCACTTCAGGCTGTTCACCTGGCCCCGCCCCCTCGATCCCGTGACCGCCTGCAGATGCTCACCTGGCCCCGCCCCCTCCTTGACTTGACCCAGCTCAGCTGTGGGCCTGGGCCCGCCTCCTTGTTCCGGAAACCCCGCCCCTAGTCCATTCGACCAATGAGCGAGCAGCACCAGCCAGTCCGCCCTGCTCCCAAACAGAGGAATAGCCCCCACCACTGGGATGTAAAGGCACATAGCCCTCTGCTCACAGGGTGCCTCCCGGGTCCCCAAGCGTGGGCAGACCAGCCAGCCCTCCCTTCAGGACACCCAGGGGCCTCCATGAGCCTCGGGGCCGGCCCTCTACCCCTCCCCCCGGCCCCCATCGCTCCCACCAAAGGGCAGCTCACAGCCCGTTGTCCTGGGACGCCCAGAGCCCTGCCTATGGGCTTTGACAACCGGGAGAGAGCTGTGTCAAGTCCGAGAAATGATCACTTTCCACTCTGGGGGCACCGCCCCGGCCCCTCCGGAGGTTCTGACTGGTCCGGTGGCCCGGCCCCGGCGGCCTGCTTTCTGCCCCGTTCGCCGGGAACGCCCTGCCCTGAGGACAAGTGTCCCTCTTCCTGGCATCCAGTCTGAAGCTCAGGCAGGTGAGGCTATTGTGGGCACTTGAGACCCTCGTCCAGCTTTCACAGGGCCCCAGGGCCTTAGCCACTGGTGAGGGTTAGGTTGAGGGATAGGCTTAGTTTTAGGGTTAGGGTTAGCCTTTGACAACGGGGAGAGAGCTGTGTCAAGTCCGAGAAAATCACTTTGCGCTTCGGGGGCACCTTCACCGGGCCCCGGGGCCTTCCCCACTGGACCACCTCCAGCTTTTGACACCGGCCCCAACCCCCTCTTCCCTTGACCGCTTCCCGCCGGTCAGCTAAGCGCCCGGCCAAGCCGCCGGGCCCCCTCTTTAGGTCCCTGCCGCCGGCAGACCCGCCTGCCGGCCACCCGTGTCCCTGCCCGCGACCCGCTCTCCTGCTTACCTCACCACTTCAGGCTGTTCACCTGGCCCCGCCCCCTCGATCCCGTGACCACCTGCAGCTGCTCACCTGGCCCCGCCCCCTCCTTGACTTGACGGGGCTCAGCTGTGGGCCTGGGCCCGCCTCCTTGTTCCGGAAACCCCGCCCCTGGTCCATTCGACCAATGAGCGAGCAGCACCAGCCAGTCCGCCCTGCTCCCAAACAGAGGAATAGCCCCCACCACTGGGATGTAAGGGCACATAGCCCTCTGCTCACAGGGTGCCTCCCGGGTCCCCAAGCGTGGGCAGACCAGCCAGCCCTCCCTTCAGGACACCCAGGGGCCTCCATGAGCCTCGGGGCCGGCCCTCTAACCCCTCCCCCCGGCCCCCATCGCTCCCACCAAAGGGCAGCTCACAGCCGGTTGTCCTGGGACGCCCAGAGCCCTGCCTATGGGCTTTGACAACCGGGAGAGAGCTGTGTCAAGTCCGAGAAATGATCACTTTGCACTCTGGGGGCACCGCCCCGGCCCCTCCGGAGGTTCTGACTGGTCCGGTGGCCCGGCCCCGGGGGCCTGCTTTCTGCCCCGTTCGCCGGGAACGCCCTGCCCTGAGGACAAGTGTCCCTCTTCCTGGCATCCAGTCTGAAGCTCAGGCAGGTGAGGCTTTTGTGGGCACTTGAGACCCTCGTCCAGCTTTCACAGGGCCCCAGGGCCTTAGCCACTGGTGAGGGTTAGGTTGAGGGATAGGCTTAGTTTTAGGGTTAGGGTTAGCCTTTGACAACGGGGAGAGAGCTGTGTCAAGTCCGAGAAAATCACTTTGCGCTTCGGGGGCACCTTCACCGGGCCCCGGGGCCTTCCCCACTGGACCACCTCCAGCTTTTGACACCGGCCCCAACCCCCTCTTCCCTTGACCGCTTCCCGCCGGTCAGCTAAGCGCCCGGCCAAGCCGCCGGGCCCCCTCTTTAGGTCCCTGCCGCCGGCAGACCCGCCTGCCGGCCACCCGTGTCCCTGCCCGCGACCCGCTCTCCTGCTTACCTCACCACTTCAGGCTGTTCACCTGGCCCCGCCCCCTCGATCCCGTGACCACCTGCAGCTGCTCACCTGGCCCCGCCCCCTCCTTGACTTGACGGGGCTCAGCTGTGGGCCTGGGCCCGCCTCCTTGTTCCGGAAACCCCGCCCCTGGTCCATTCGACCAATGAGCGAGCAGCACCAGCCAGTCCGCCCTGCTCCCAAACAGAGGAATAGCCCCCACCACTGGGATGTAAGGGCACATAGCCCTCTGCTCACAGGGTGCCTCCCGGGTCCCCAAGCGTGGGCAGACCAGCCAGCCCTCCCTTCAGGACACCCAGGGGCCTCCATGAGCCTCGGGGCCGGCCCTCTAAGCCCTCCCCCCGGCCCCCATCGCTCCCACCAAAGGGCAGCTCACAGCCGGTTGTCCTGGGACGCCCAGAGCCCTGCCTATGGGCTTTGACAACCGGGAGAGAGCTGTGTCAAGTCCGAGAAATGATCACTTTCCACTCTGGGGGCACCGCCCCGGCCCCTCCGGAGGTTCTGACTGGTCCGGGGGCCTGCTTTCTGCCCCGTTCGCCGGGAACGCCCTGCCCTGAGGACAAGTGTCCCTCTTCCTGGCATCCAGTCTGAAGCTCAGGCAGGTGAGGCTTTTGTGGGCACTTGAGACCCTCGTCCAGCTTTCACAGGGCCCCAGGGCCTTAGCCACTGGTGAGGGTTAGGTTGAGGGATAGGCTTAGTTTTAGGGTTAGGGTTAGCCTTTGACAACGGGGAGAGAGCTGTGTCAAGTCCGAGAAAATCACTTTGCGCTTCGGGGGCACCTTCACCGGGCCCCGGGGCCTTCCCCACTGGACCACCTCCAGCTTTTGACACCGGCCCCAACCCCCTCTTCCCTTGACCGCTTCCCGCCGGTCAGCTAAGCGCCCGGCCAAGCCGCCGGGCCCCCTCTTTAGGTCCCTGCCGCCGGCAGACCCGCCTGCCGACCACCCGTGTCCCTGCCCGCGACCCGCTCTCCTGCTTACCTCACCACTTCAGGCTGTTCACCTGGCCCCGCCCCCTCGATCCCGTGACCGCCTGCAGCTGCTCACCTGGCCCCGCCCCCTCCTTGACTTGACCCGACTCAGCTGTGGGCCTGGGCCCGCCTCCTTGTTCCGGAAACCCCGCCCCTGGTCCATTCGACCAATGAGCGAGCAGCACCAGCCAGTCCGCCCTGCTCCCAAACAGAGGAATAGCCCCCACCACTGGGATGTAAGGGCACATAGCCCTCTGCTCACAGGGTGCCTCCCGGGTCCCCAAGCGTGGGCAGACCAGCCAGCCCTCCCTTCAGGACACCCAGGGGCCTCCATGAGCCTTGGGGCCGGCCCTCTAAGCCCTCCCCCCGGCCCCCATCGCTCCCACCAAAGGGCAGCTCACAGCCGGTTGTCCTGGGACGCCCAGAGCCCTGCCTATGGGCTTTGACAACCGGGAGAGAGCTGTGTCAAGTCCGAGAAATGATCACTTTCCACTCTGGGGGCACCGCCCCGGCCCCTCCGGAGGTTCTGACTGGGCCGGTGGCCCGGCCCCGGGGGCCTGCTTTCTGCCCCGTTCGCCGGGAACGCCCTGCCCTGAGGACAAGTGTCCCTCTTCCTGGCATCCAGTCTGAAGCTCAGGCAGGTGAGGCTTTTGTGGGCACTTGAGACCCTCGTTCAGCTTTCACAGGGCCCCAGGGCCTTAGCCACTGGTGAGGGTTAGGTTGAGGGATAGGCTTAGTTTTAGGGTTAGGGTTAGCCTTTGACAACGGGGAGAGAGCTGTGTCAAGTCCGAGAAAATCACTTTGCGCTTTGGGGGCACCTTCACCGGGCCCCGGGGCCTTCCCCACTGGACCACCTCCAGCTTTTGACACCGGCCCCAACCCCCTCTTCCCTTGACCGCTTCCCGCCGGTCAGCTAAGCGCCCGGCCAAGCCGCCGGGCCCCCTCTTTAGGTCCCTGCCGCCAGCAGACCCGCCTGCCGGCCACCCGTGTCCCTGCCCGCGACCCGCTCTCCTGCTTACCTCACCACTTCAGGCTGTTCACCTGGCCCCGCCCCCTCGATCCCGTGACCGCCTGCAGATGCTCACCTGGCCCCGCCCCCTCCTTGACTTGACCCAGCTCAGCTGTGGGCCTGGGCCCGCCTCCTTGTTCCGGAAACCCCGCCCCTAGTCCATTCGACCAATGAGCGAGCAGCACCAGCCAGTCCGCCCTGCTCCCAAACAGAGGAATAGCCCCCACCACTGGGATGTAAAGGCACATAGCCCTCTGCTCACAGGGTGCCTCCCGGGTCCCCAAGCGTGGGCAGACCAGCCAGCCCTCCCTTCAGGACACCCAGGGGCCTCCATGAGCCTCGGGGCCGGCCCTCTAACCCCTCCCCCCGGCCCCCATCGCTCCCACCAAAGGGCAGCTCACAGCCGGTTGTCCTGGGACGCCCAGAGCCCTGCCTATGGGCTTTGACAACCGGGAGAGAGCTGTGTCAAGTCCGAGAAATGATCACTTTCCACTCTGGGGGCACCGCCCCGGCCCCTCCGGAGGTTCTGACTGGTCCCGTGGCCCGGCCCCGGGGGCCTGCTTTCTGCCCCGTTCGCCAGGAACGCCCTGCCCTGAGGACAAGTGTCCCTCTTCCTGGCATCCAGTCTGAAGCTCAGGCAGGTGAGGCTTTTGTGGGCACTTGAGACCCTCGTCCAGCTTTCACAGGGCCCCAGGGCCTTAGCCACTGGTGAGGGTTAGGTTGAGGGATAGGCTTAGTTTTAGGGTTAGGGTTAGCCTTTGACAACGGGGAGAGAGCTGTGTCAAGTCCGAGAAAATCACTTTGTGCTTCGGGGGCACCTTCACCGGGCCCCGGGGCCTTCCCCACTGGACCACCTCCAGCTTTTGACACCGGCCCCAACCCCCTCTTCCCTTGACCGCTTCCCGCCGGTCAGCTAAGCGCCCGGCCAAGCCGCCGGGCCCCCTCTTTAGGTCCCTGCCGCCGGCAGACCCGCCTGCCGGCCACCCGTGTCCCTGCCCGCGACCCGCTCTCCTGCTTACCTCACCACTTCAGGCTGTTCACCTGGCCCCGCCCCCTCGATCCCGTGACCGCCTGCAGCTGCTCACCTGGCCCCGCCCCCTCCTTGACTTGACCCAGCTCAGCTGTGGGCCTGGGCCCGCCTCCTTGTTCCGGAAACCCCGCCCCTAGTCCATTCGACCAATGAGCGAGCAGCACCAGCCAGTCCGCCCTGCTCCCAAACAGAGGAATAGCCCCCACCACTGGGATGTAAAGGCACATAGCCCTCTGCTCACAGGGTGCCTCCCGGGTCCCCAAGCGTGGGCAGACCAGCCAGCCCTCCCTTCAGGACACCCAGGGGCCTCCATGAGCCTCGGGGCCGGCCCTCTAACCCCTCCCCCCGGCCCCCATCGCTCCCACCAAAGGGCAGCTCACAGCCGGTTGTCCTGGGACGCCCAGAGCCCTGCCTATGGGCTTTGACAACCGGGAGAGAGCTGTGTCAAGTCCGAGAAATGATCACTTTCCACTCTGGGGGCACCGCCCCGGCCCCTCCGGAGGTTCTGACTGGTCCGGTGGCCCGGCCCCGGGGGCCTGCTTTCTGCCCCGTTCGCCGGGAACGCCCTGCCCTGAGGACAAGTGTCCCTCTTCCTGGCATCCAGTCTGAAGCTCAGGCAGGTGAGGCTTTTGTGGGCACTTGAGACCCTCGTCCAGCTTTCACAGGGCCCCAGGGCCTTAGCCACTGGTGAGGGTTAGGTTGAGGGATAGGCTTAGTTTTAGGGTTAGGGTTAGCCTTTGACAACGGGGAGAGAGCTGTGTCAAGTCCGAGAAAATCACTTTGCGCTTCGGGGGCACCTTCACCGGGCCCCGGGGCCTTCCCCACTGGACCACCTCCAGCTTTTGACACCGGCCCCAACCCCCTCTTCCCTTGACCGCTTCCCGCCGGTCAGCTAAGCGCCCGGCCAAGCCGCCGTGCCCCCTCTTTAGGTCCCTGCCGCCGGCAGACCCGCCTGCCGGCCACCCGTGTCCCTGCCCGCGACCCGCTCTCCTGCTTACCTCACCACTTCAGGCTGTTCACCTGGCACCGCCCCCTCGATCCCGTGACCGCCTGCAGCTGCTCACCTGGCCCCGCCCCCTCCTTGACTTGACCCGGCTCAGCTGTGGGCCTGGGCCCGCCTCCTTGTTCCGGAAACCCCGCCCCTGGTCCATTCGACCAATGAGCGAGCAGCACCAGCCAGTCCGCCCTGCTCCCAAACAGAGGAATAGCCTCCACCACTGGGATGTAAAGGTACATAGCCCTCTGCTCACAGGGTGCCTCCCGGGTCCCCAAGCGTGGGCAGACCAGCCAGCCCTCCCTTCAGGACACCCAGGGGCCTCCATGAGCCTCGGGGCCGGCCCTCTAACCCCTCCCCCCGGCCCCCATCGCTCCCACCAAAGGGCAGCTCACAGCCCGTTGTCCTGGGACGCCCAGAGCCCTGCCTATGGGCTTTGACAACCGGGAGAGAGCTGTGTCAAGTACGAGAAATGATCACTTTCCACTCTGGGGGCACCGCCCCGGCCCCTCCGGAGGTTCTGACTGGTCCGGTGGCCCGGCCCCGGCGGCCTGCTTTCTGCCCCGTTCGCCGGGAACGCCCTGCCCTGAGGACAAGTGTCCCTCTTCCTGGCATCCAGTCTGAAGCTCAGGCAGGTGAGGCTATTGTGGGCACTTGAGACCCTCGTCCAGCTTTCACAGGGCCCCAGGGCCTTAGCCACTGGTGAGGGTTAGGTTGAGGGATAGGCTTAGTTTTAGGGTTAGGGTTAGCCTTTGACAACGGGGAGAGAGCTGTGTCAAGTCCGAGAAAATCACTTTGCGCTTCGGGGGCACCTTCACCGGGCCCCGGGGCCTTCCCCACTGGACCACCTCCAGCTTTTGACACCGGCCCCAACCCCCTCTTCCCTTGACCGCTTCCCGCCGGTCAGCTAAGCGCCCGGCCAAGCCGCCGGGCCCCCTCTTTAGGTCCCTGCCGCCGGCAGACCCGCCTGCCGGCCACCCGTGTCCCTGCCCGCGACCCGCTCTCCTGCTTACCTCACCACTTCAGGCTGTTCACCTGGCCCCGCCCCTTCGATCCCGTGACCACCTGCAGCTGCTCACCTGGCCCCGCCCCCTCCTTGACTTGACCCGGCTCAGCTGTGGGCCTGGGCCCGCCTCCTTGTTCCGGAAACCCCGCCCCTGGTCCATTCGACCAATGAGCGAGCAGCACCAGCCAGTCCGCCCTGCTCCCAAACAGAGGAATAGCCCCCACCACTGGGATGTAAGGGCACATAGCCCTCTGCTCACAGGGTGCCTCCCGGGTCCCCAAGCGTGGGCAGACCAGCCAGCCCTCCCTTCAGGACACCCAGGGGCCTCCATGAGCCTCGGGGCCGGCCCTCTAACCCCTCCCCCCGGCCCCCATCGCTCCCACCAAAGGGCAGCTCACAGCCGGTTGTCCTGGGACGCCCAGAGCCCTGCCTATGGGCTTTGACAACCGGGAGAGAGCTGTGTCAAGTCCGAGAAATGATCACTTTGCACTCTGGGGGCACCGCCCCGGCCCCTCCGGAGGTTCTGACTGGTCCGGTGGCCCGGCCCCGGGGGCCTGCTTTCTGCCCCGTTCACCGGGAACGCCCTGCCCTGAGGACAAGTGTCCCTCTTCCTGGCATCCAGTCTGAAGCTCAGGCAGGTGAGGCTTTTGTGGGCACTTGAGACCCTCGTCCAGCTTTCACAGGGCCCCAGGGCCTTAGCCACTGGTGAGGGTTAGGTTGAGGGATAGGCTTAGTTTTAGGGTTAGGTTAGCCTTTGACAACGGGGAGAGAGCTGTGTCAAGTCCGAGAAAATCACTTTGCGCTTCGGGGGCACCTTCACCGGGCCCCGGGGCCTTCCCCACTGGACCACCTCCAGCTTTTGACACCGGCCCCAACCCCCTCTTCCCTTGACCGCTTCCCGCCAGTCAGCTAAGCGCCCGGCCAAGCCGCCGGGCCCCCTCTTTAGGTCCCTGCCGCCGGCAGACCCGCCTGCCGGCCACCCGTGTCCCTGCCCGCGACCCGCTCTCCTGCTTACCTCACCACTTCAGGCTGTTCACCTGGCCCCGCCCCCTCGATCCCGTGACCACCTGCAGCTGCTCACCTGGCCCCGCCCCCTCCTTGACTTGACGGGGCTCAGCTGTGGGCCTGGGCCCGCCTCCTTGTTCCGGAAACCCCGCCCCTGGTCCATTCGACCAATGAGCGAGCAGCACCAGCCAGTCCGCCCTGCTCCCAAACAGAGGAATAGCCCCCACCACTGGGATGTAAGGGCACATAGCCCTCTGCTCACAGGGTGCCTCCCGGGTCCCCAAGCGTGGGCAGACCAGCCAGCCCTCCCTTCAGGACACCCAGGGGCCTCCATGAGCCTCGGGGCCGGCCCTCTAACCCCTCCCCCCGGCCCCCATCGCTCCCACCAAAGGGCAGCTCACAGCCGGTTGTCCTGGGACGCCCAGAGCCCTGCCTATGGGCTTTGACAACCGGGAGAGAGCTGTGTCAAGTCCGAGAAATGATCACTTTGCACTCTGGGGGCACCGCCCCGGCCCCTCCGGAGGTTCTGACTGGTCCGGTGGCCCGGCCCCGGGGGCCTGCTTTCTGCCCCGTTCGCCGGGAACGCCCTGCCCTGAGGACAAGTGTCCCTCTTCCTGGCATCCAGTCTGAAGCTCAGGCAGGTGAGGCTTTTGTGGGCACTTGAGACCCTCGTCCAGCTTTCACAGGGCCCCAGGGCCTTAGCCACTGGTGAGGGTTAGGTTGAGGGATAGGCTTAGTTTTAGGGTTAGGGTTAGCCTTTGACAACGGGGAGAGAGCTGTGTCAAGTCCGAGAAAATCACTTTGCGCTTCGGGGGCACCTTCACCGGGCCCCGGGGCCTTCCCCACTGGACCACCTCCAGCTTTTGACACCGGCCCCAACCCCCTCTTCCCTTGACCGCTTCCCGCCGGTCAGCTAAGCGCCCGGCCAAGCCGCCGGGCCCCCTCTTTAGGTCCCTGCCGCCGGCAGAGCCGCCTGCCGGCCACCCGTGTCCCTGCCCGCGACCCGCTCTCCTGCTTACCTCACCACTTCAGGCTGTTCACCTGGCCCCGCCCCCTCGATCCCGTGACCACCTGCAGCTGCTCACCTGGCCCCGCCCCCTCCTTGACTTGACGGGGCTCAGCTGTGGGCCTGGGCCCGCCTCCTTGTTCCGGAAACCCCGCCCCTGGTCCATTCGACCAATGAGCGAGCAGCACCAGCCAGTCCGCCCTGCTCCCAAACAGAGGAATAGCCCCCACCACTGGGATGTAAGGGCACATAGCCCTCTGCTCACAGGGTGCCTCCCGGGTCCCCAAGCGTGGGCAGACCAGCCAGCCCTCCCTTCAGGACACCCAGGGGCCTCCATGAGCCTCGGGGCCGGCCCTCTAAGCCCTCCCCCCGGCCCCCATCGCTCCCACCAAAGGGCAGCTCACAGCCGGTTGTCCTGGGACGCCCAGAGCCCTGCCTATGGGCTTTGACAACCGGGAGAGAGCTGTGTCAAGTCCGAGAAATGATCACTTTCCACTCTGGGGGCACCGCCCCGGCCCCTCCGGAGGTTCTGACTGGTCCGGGGGCCTGCTTTCTGCCCCGTTCGCCGGGAACGCCCTGCCCTGAGGACAAGTGTCCCTCTTCCTGGCATCCAGTCTGAAGCTCAGGCAGGTGAGGCTTTTGTGGGCACTTGAGACCCTCGTCCAGCTTTCACAGGGCCCCAGGGCCTTAGCCACTGGTGAGGGTTAGGTTGAGGGATAGGCTTAGTTTTAGGGTTAGGGTTAGCCTTTGACAACGGGGAGAGAGCTGTGTCAAGTCCGAGAAAATCACTTTGCGCTTCGGGGGCACCTTCACCGGGCCCCGGGGCCTTCCCCACTGGACCACCTCCAGCTTTTGACACCGGCCCCAACCCCCTCTTCCCTTGACCGCTTCCCGCCGGTCAGCTAAGCGCCCGGCCAAGCCGCCGGGCCCCCTCTTTAGGTCCCTGCCGCCGGCAGACCCGCCTGCCGGCCACCCGTGTCCCTGCCCGCGACCCGCTCTCCTGCTTACCTCACCACTTCAGGCTGTTCACCTGGCCCCGCCCCCTCGATCCCGTGACCGCCTGCAGCTGCTCACCTGGCCCCGCCCCCTCCTTGACTTGACCCGGCTCAGCTGTGGGCCTGGGCCCGCCTCCTTGTTCCGGAAACCCCGCCCCTGGTCCATTCGACCAATGAGCGAGCAGCACCAGCCAGTCCGCCCTGCTCCCAAACAGAGGAATAGCCCCCACCACTGGGATGTAAGGGCACATAGCCCTCTGCTCACAGGGTGCCTCCCGGGTCCCCAAGCGTGGGCAGACCAGCCAGCCCTCCCTTCAGGACACCCAGGGGCCTCCAGGAGCCTCGGGGCCGGCCCTCTAACCCCTCCCCCCGGCCCCCATCGCTCCCACCAAAGGGCAGCTCACAGGCGGTTGTCCTGGGACGCCCAGAGCCCTGCCTATGGGCTTTGACAACCGGGAGAGAGCTGTGTCAAGTCCGAGAAATGATCACTTTCCACTCTGGGGGCACCGCCCCGGCCCCTCCGGAGGTTCTGACTGGTCCGGTGGCCCGGCCCCGGGGGCCTGCTTTCCGCCCCGTTCGCCGGGAACGCCCTGCCCTGAGGACAAGTGTCCCTCTTCCTGGCATCCAGTCTGAAGCTCAGGCAGGTGAGGCTATTGTGGGCACTTGAGACCCTCGTCCAGCTTTCACAGGGCCCCAGGGCCTTAGCCACTGGTGAGGGTTAGGTTGAGGGATAGGCTTAGTTTTAGGGTTAGGGTTAGCCTTTGACAACGGGGAGAGAGCTGTGTCAAGTCCGAGAAAATCACTTTGCGCTTCGGGGGCACCTTCACCGGGCCCCGGGGCCTTCCCCACTGGACCACCTCCAGCTTTTGACACCGGCCCCAACCCCCTCTTCCCTTGACCGCTTCCCGCCGGTCAGCTAAGCGCCCGGCCAAGCCGCCGGGCCCCCTCTTTAGGTCCCTGCCGCCGGCAGACCCGCCTGCCGGCCACCCGTGTCCCTGCCCGCGACCCGCTCTCCTGCTTACCTCACCACTTCAGGCTGTTCACCTGGCCCCGCCCCCTCGATCCCGTGACCACCTGCAGCTGCTCACCTGGCCCCGCCCCCTCCTTGACTTGACCCGGCTCAGCTGTGGGCCTGGGCCCGCCTCCTTGTTCCGGAAACCCCGCCCCTGGTCCATTCGACCAATGAGCGAGCAGCACCAGCCAGTCCGCCCTGCTCCCAAACAGAGGAATAGCCCCCACCACTGGGATGTAAGGGCACATAGCCCTCTGCTCACAGGGTGCCTCCCGGGTCCCCAAGCGTGGGCAGACCAGCCAGCCCTCCCTTCAGGACACCCAGGGGCCTCCATGAGCCTCGGGGCCGGCCCTCTAACCCCTCCCCCCGGCCCCCATCGCTCCCACCAAAGGGCAGCTCACAGCCGGTTGTCCTGGGACGCCCAGAGCCCTGCCTATGGGCTTTGACAACCGGGAGAGAGCTGTGTCAAGTCCGAGAAATGATCACTTTGCACTCTGGGGGCACCGCCCCGGCCCCTCCGGAGGTTCTGACTGGTCCGGTGGCCCGGCCCCGGGGGCCTGCTTTCTGCCCCGTTCGCCGGGAACGCCCTGCCCTGAGGACAAGTGTCCCTCTTCCTGGCATCCAGTCTGAAGCTCAGGCAGGTGAGGCTTTTGTGGGCACTTGAGACCCTCGTCCAGCTTTCACAGGGCCCCAGGGCCTTAGCCACTGGTGAGGGTTAGGTTGAGGGATAGGCTTAGTTTTAGGGTTAGGGTTAGCCTTTGACAACGGGGAGAGAGCTGTGTCAAGTCCGAGAAAATCACTTTGCGCTTCGGGGGCACCTTCACCGGGCCCCGGGGCCTTCCCCACTGGACCACCTCCAGCTTTTGACACCGGCCCCAACCCCCTCTTCCCTTGACCGCTTCCCGCCGGTCAGCTAAGCGCCCGGCCAAGCCGCCGGGCCCCCTCTTTAGGTCCCTGCCGCCGGCAGAGCCGCCTGCCGGCCACCCGTGTCCCTGCCCGCGACCCGCTCTCCTGCTTACCTCACCACTTCAGGCTGTTCACCTGGCCCCGCCCCCTCGATCCCGTGACCACCTGCAGCTGCTCACCTGGCCCCGCCCCCTCCTTGACTTGACGGGGCTCAGCTGTGGGCCTGGGCCCGCCTCCTTGTTCCGGAAACCCCGCCCCTGGTCCATTCGACCAATGAGCGAGCAGCACCAGCCAGTCCGCCCTGCTCCCAAACAGAGGAATAGCCCCCACCACTGGGATGTAAGGGCACATAGCCCTCTGCTCACAGGGTGCCTCCCGGGTCCCCAAGCGTGGGCAGACCAGCCAGCCCTCCCTTCAGGACACCCAGGGGCCTCCATGAGCCTCGGGGCCGGCCCTCTAAGCCCTCCCCCCGGCCCCCATCGCTCCCACCAAAGGGCAGCTCACAGCCGGTTGTCCTGGGACGCCCAGAGCCCTGCCTATGGGCTTTGACAACCGGGAGAGAGCTGTGTCAAGTCCGAGAAATGATCACTTTCCACTCTGGGGGCACCGCCCCGGCCCCTCCGGAGGTTCTGACTGGTCCGGGGGCCTGCTTTCTGCCCCGTTCGCCGGGAACGCCCTGCCCTGAGGACAAGTGTCCCTCTTCCTGGCATCCAGTCTGAAGCTCAGGCAGGTGAGGCTTTTGTGGGCACTTGAGACCCTCGTCCAGCTTTCACAGGGCCCCAGGGCCTTAGCCACTGGTGAGGGTTAGGTTGAGGGATAGGCTTAGTTTTAGGGTTAGGGTTAGCCTTTGACAACGGGGAGAGAGCTGTGTCAAGTCCGAGAAAATCACTTTGCGCTTCGGGGGCACCTTCACCGGGCCCCGGGGCCTTCCCCACTGGACCACCTCCAGCTTTTGACACCGGCCCCAACCCCCTCTTCCCTTGACCGCTTCCCGCCGGTCAGCTAAGCGCCCGGCCAAGCCGCCGGGCCCCCTCTTTAGGTCCCTGCCGCCGGCAGACCCGCCTGCCGGCCACCCGTGTCCCTGCCCGCGACCCGCTCTCCTGCTTACCTCACCACTTCAGGCTGTTCACCTGGCCCCGCCCCTTCGATCCCGTGACCACCTGCAGCTGCTCACCTGGCCCCGCCCCCTCCTTGACTTGACCCGGCTCAGCTGTGGGCCTGGGCCCGCCTCCTTGTTCCGGAAACCCCGCCCCTGGTCCATTCGACCAATGAGCGAGCAGCACCAGCCAGTCCGCCCTGCTCCCAAACAGAGGAATAGCCCCCACCACTGGGATGTAAGGGCACATAGCCCTCTGCTCACAGGGTGCCTCCCGGGTCCCCAAGCGTGGGCAGACCAGCCAGCCCTCCCTTCAGGACACCCAGGGGCCTCCATGAGCCTCGGGGCCGGCCCTCTAACCCCTCCCCCCGGCCCCCATCGCTCCCACCAAAGGGCAGCTCACAGCCGGTTGTCCTGGGACGCCCAGAGCCCTGCCTATGGGCTTTGACAACCGGGAGAGAGCTGTGTCAAGTCCGAGAAATGATCACTTTGCACTCTGGGGGCACCGCCCCGGCCCCTCCGGAGGTTCTGACTGGTCCGGTGGCCCGGCCCCGGGGGCCTGCTTTCTGCCCCGTTCACCGGGAACGCCCTGCCCTGAGGACAAGTGTCCCTCTTCCTGGCATCCAGTCTGAAGCTCAGGCAGGTGAGGCTTTTGTGGGCACTTGAGACCCTCGTCCAGCTTTCACAGGGCCCCAGGGCCTTAGCCACTGGTGAGGGTTAGGTTGAGGGATAGGCTTAGTTTTAGGGTTAGGTTAGCCTTTGACAACGGGGAGAGAGCTGTGTCAAGTCCGAGAAAATCACTTTGCGCTTCGGGGGCACCTTCACCGGGCCCCGGGGCCTTCCCCACTGGACCACCTCCAGCTTTTGACACCGGCCCCAACCCCCTCTTCCCTTGACCGCTTCCCGCCAGTCAGCTAAGCGCCCGGCCAAGCCGCCGGGCCCCCTCTTTAGGTCCCTGCCGCCGGCAGACCCGCCTGCCGGCCACCCGTGTCCCTGCCCGCGACCCGCTCTCCTGCTTACCTCACCACTTCAGGCTGTTCACCTGGCCCCGCCCCCTCGATCCCGTGACCACCTGCAGCTGCTCACCTGGCCCCGCCCCCTCCTTGACTTGACGGGGCTCAGCTGTGGGCCTGGGCCCGCCTCCTTGTTCCGGAAACCCCGCCCCTGGTCCATTCGACCAATGAGCGAGCAGCACCAGCCAGTCCGCCCTGCTCCCAAACAGAGGAATAGCCCCCACCACTGGGATGTAAGGGCACATAGCCCTCTGCTCACAGGGTGCCTCCCGGGTCCCCAAGCGTGGGCAGACCAGCCAGCCCTCCCTTCAGGACACCCAGGGGCCTCCATGAGCCTCGGGGCCGGCCCTCTAACCCCTCCCCCCGGCCCCCATCGCTCCCACCAAAGGGCAGCTCACAGCCGGTTGTCCTGGGACGCCCAGAGCCCTGCCTATGGGCTTTGACAACCGGGAGAGAGCTGTGTCAAGTCCGAGAAATGATCACTTTGCACTCTGGGGGCACCGCCCCGGCCCCTCCGGAGGTTCTGACTGGTCCGGTGGCCCGGCCCCGGGGGCCTGCTTTCTGCCCCGTTCGCCGGGAACGCCCTGCCCTGAGGACAAGTGTCCCTCTTCCTGGCATCCAGTCTGAAGCTCAGGCAGGTGAGGCTTTTGTGGGCACTTGAGACCCTCGTCCAGCTTTCACAGGGCCCCAGGGCCTTAGCCACTGGTGAGGGTTAGGTTGAGGGATAGGCTTAGTTTTAGGGTTAGGGTTAGCCTTTGACAACGGGGAGAGAGCTGTGTCAAGTCCGAGAAAATCACTTTGCGCTTCGGGGGCACCTTCACCGGGCCCCGGGGCCTTCCCCACTGGACCACCTCCAGCTTTTGACACCGGCCCCAACCCCCTCTTCCCTTGACCGCTTCCCGCCGGTCAGCTAAGCGCCCGGCCAAGCCGCCGGGCCCCCTCTTTAGGTCCCTGCCGCCGGCAGAGCCGCCTGCCGGCCACCCGTGTCCCTGCCCGCGACCCGCTCTCCTGCTTACCTCACCACTTCAGGCTGTTCACCTGGCCCCGCCCCCTCGATCCCGTGACCACCTGCAGCTGCTCACCTGGCCCCGCCCCCTCCTTGACTTGACGGGGCTCAGCTGTGGGCCTGGGCCCGCCTCCTTGTTCCGGAAACCCCGCCCCTGGTCCATTCGACCAATGAGCGAGCAGCACCAGCCAGTCCGCCCTGCTCCCAAACAGAGGAATAGCCCCCACCACTGGGATGTAAGGGCACATAGCCCTCTGCTCACAGGGTGCCTCCCGGGTCCCCAAGCGTGGGCAGACCAGCCAGCCCTCCCTTCAGGACACCCAGGGGCCTCCATGAGCCTCGGGGCCGGCCCTCTAAGCCCTCCCCCCGGCCCCCATCGCTCCCACCAAAGGGCAGCTCACAGCCGGTTGTCCTGGGACGCCCAGAGCCCTGCCTATGGGCTTTGACAACCGGGAGAGAGCTGTGTCAAGTCCGAGAAATGATCACTTTCCACTCTGGGGGCACCGCCCCGGCCCCTCCGGAGGTTCTGACTGGTCCGGGGGCCTGCTTTCTGCCCCGTTCGCCGGGAACGCCCTGCCCTGAGGACAAGTGTCCCTCTTCCTGGCATCCAGTCTGAAGCTCAGGCAGGTGAGGCTTTTGTGGGCACTTGAGACCCTCGTCCAGCTTTCACAGGGCCCCAGGGCCTTAGCCACTGGTGAGGGTTAGGTTGAGGGATAGGCTTAGTTTTAGGGTTAGGGTTAGCCTTTGACAACGGGGAGAGAGCTGTGTCAAGTCCGAGAAAATCACTTTGCGCTTCGGGGGCACCTTCACCGGGCCCCGGGGCCTTCCCCACTGGACCACCTCCAGCTTTTGACACCGGCCCCAACCCCCTCTTCCCTTGACCGCTTCCCGCCGGTCAGCTAAGCGCCCGGCCAAGCCGCCGGGCCCCCTCTTTAGGTCCCTGCCGCCGGCAGACCCGCCTGCCGGCCACCCGTGTCCCTGCCCGCGACCCGCTCTCCTGCTTACCTCACCACTTCAGGCTGTTCACCTGGCCCCGCCCCCTCGATCCCGTGACCGCCTGCAGCTGCTCACCTGGCCCCGCCCCCTCCTTGACTTGACCCGGCTCAGCTGTGGGCCTGGGCCCGCCTCCTTGTTCCGGAAACCCCGCCCCTGGTCCATTCGACCAATGAGCGAGCAGCACCAGCCAGTCCGCCCTGCTCCCAAACAGAGGAATAGCCCCCACCACTGGGATGTAAGGGCACATAGCCCTCTGCTCACAGGGTGCCTCCCGGGTCCCCAAGCGTGGGCAGACCAGCCAGCCCTCCCTTCAGGACACCCAGGGGCCTCCAGGAGCCTCGGGGCCGGCCCTCTAACCCCTCCCCCCGGCCCCCATCGCTCCCACCAAAGGGCAGCTCACAGGCGGTTGTCCTGGGACGCCCAGAGCCCTGCCTATGGGCTTTGACAACCGGGAGAGAGCTGTGTCAAGTCCGAGAAATGATCACTTTCCACTCTGGGGGCACCGCCCCGGCCCCTCCGGAGGTTCTGACTGGTCCGGTGGCCCGGCCCCGGGGGCCTGCTTTCCGCCCCGTTCGCCGGGAACGCCCTGCCCTGAGGACAAGTGTCCCTCTTCCTGGCATCCAGTCTGAAGCTCAGGCAGGTGAGGCTATTGTGGGCACTTGAGACCCTCGTCCAGCTTTCACAGGGCCCCAGGGCCTTAGCCACTGGTGAGGGTTAGGTTGAGGGATAGGCTTAGTTTTAGGGTTAGGGTTAGCCTTTGACAACGGGGAGAGAGCTGTGTCAAGTCCGAGAAAATCACTTTGCGCTTCGGGGGCACCTTCACCGGGCCCCGGGGCCTTCCCCACTGGACCACCTCCAGCTTTTGACACCGGCCCCAACCCCCTCTTCCCTTGACCGCTTCCCGCCGGTCAGCTAAGCGCCCGGCCAAGCCGCCGGGCCCCCTCTTTAGGTCCCTGCCGCCGGCAGACCCGCCTGCCGGCCACCCGTGTCCCTGCCCGCGACCCGCTCTCCTGCTTACCTCACCACTTCAGGCTGTTCACCTGGCCCCGCCCCCTCGATCCCGTGACCACCTGCAGCTGCTCACCTGGCCCCGCCCCCTCCTTGACTTGACCCGGCTCAGCTGTGGGCCTGGGCCCGCCTCCTTGTTCCGGAAACCCCGCCCCTGGTCCATTCGACCAATGAGCGAGCAGCACCAGCCAGTCCGCCCTGCTCCCAAACAGAGGAATAGCCCCCACCACTGGGATGTAAGGGCACATAGCCCTCTGCTCACAGGG
This sequence comes from Pipistrellus hanaki, assembly GCF_964339955.1. Taxonomy (NCBI): domain Eukaryota; kingdom Metazoa; phylum Chordata; class Mammalia; order Chiroptera; family Vespertilionidae; genus Pipistrellus; species Pipistrellus hanaki. Next base: position 91,745,242 of record NC_140505.1, on the reverse strand, counting down.
TGCCTCCCGGGTCCCCAAGCGTGGGCAGACCAGCCAGCCCTCCCTTCAGGACACCCAGGGGCCTCCATGAGCCTCGGGGCCGGCCCTCTAACCCCTCCCCCCGGCCCCCATCGCTCCCACCAAAGGGCAGCTCACAGCCGGTTGTCCTGGGACGCCCAGAGCCCTGCCTATGGGCTTTGACAACCGGGAGAGAGCTGTGTCAAGTCCGAGAAATGATCACTTTGCACTCTGGGGGCACCGCCCCGGCCCCTCCGGAGGTTCTGACTGGTCCGGTGGCCCGGCCCCGGGGGCCTGCTTTCTGCCCCGTTCGCCGGGAACGCCCTGCCCTGAGGACAAGTGTCCCTCTTCCTGGCATCCAGTCTGAAGCTCAGGCAGGTGAGGCTTTTGTGGGCACTTGAGACCCTCGTCCAGCTTTCACAGGGCCCCAGGGCCTTAGCCACTGGTGAGGGTTAGGTTGAGGGATAGGCTTAGTTTTAGGGTTAGGGTTAGCCTTTGACAACGGGGAGAGAGCTGTGTCAAGTCCGAGAAAATCACTTTGCGCTTCGGGGGCACCTTCACCGGGCCCCGGGGCCTTCCCCACTGGACCACCTCCAGCTTTTGACACCGGCCCCAACCCCCTCTTCCCTTGACCGCTTCCCGCCGGTCAGCTAAGCGCCCGGCCAAGCCGCCGGGCCCCCTCTTTAGGTCCCTGCCGCCGGCAGAGCCGCCTGCCGGCCACCCGTGTCCCTGCCCGCGACCCGCTCTCCTGCTTACCTCACCACTTCAGGCTGTTCACCTGGCCCCGCCCCCTCGATCCCGTGACCACCTGCAGCTGCTCACCTGGCCCCGCCCCCTCCTTGACTTGACGGGGCTCAGCTGTGGGCCTGGGCCCGCCTCCTTGTTCCGGAAACCCCGCCCCTGGTCCATTCGACCAATGAGCGAGCAGCACCAGCCAGTCCGCCCTGCTCCCAAACAGAGGAATAGCCCCCACCACTGGGATGTAAGGGCACATAGCCCTCTGCTCACAGGGTGCCTCCCGGGTCCCCAAGCGTGGGCAGACCAGCCAGCCCTCCCTTCAGGACACCCAGGGGCCTCCATGAGCCTCGGGGCCGGCCCTCTAAGCCCTCCCCCCGGCCCCCATCGCTCCCACCAAAGGGCAGCTCACAGCCGGTTGTCCTGGGACGCCCAGAGCCCTGCCTATGGGCTTTGACAACCGGGAGAGAGCTGTGTCAAGTCCGAGAAATGATCACTTTCCACTCTGGGGGCACCGCCCCGGCCCCTCCGGAGGTTCTGACTGGTCCGGGGGCCTGCTTTCTGCCCCGTTCGCCGGGAACGCCCTGCCCTGAGGACAAGTGTCCCTCTTCCTGGCATCCAGTCTGAAGCTCAGGCAGGTGAGGCTTTTGTGGGCACTTGAGACCCTCGTCCAGCTTTCACAGGGCCCCAGGGCCTTAGCCACTGGTGAGGGTTAGGTTGAGGGATAGGCTTAGTTTTAGGGTTAGGGTTAGCCTTTGACAACGGGGAGAGAGCTGTGTCAAGTCCGAGAAAATCACTTTGCGCTTCGGGGGCACCTTCACCGGGCCCCGGGGCCTTCCCCACTGGACCACCTCCAGCTTTTGACACCGGCCCCAACCCCCTCTTCCCTTGACCGCTTCCCGCCGGTCAGCTAAGCGCCCGGCCAAGCCGCCGGGCCCCCTCTTTAGGTCCCTGCCGCCGGCAGACCCGCCTGCCGGCCACCCGTGTCCCTGCCCGCGACCCGCTCTCCTGCTTACCTCACCACTTCAGGCTGTTCACCTGGCCCCGCCCCCTCGATCCCGTGACCGCCTGCAGCTGCTCACCTGGCCCCGCCCCCTCCTTGACTTGACCCGGCTCAGCTGTGGGCCTGGGCCCGCCTCCTTGTTCCGGAAACCCCGCCCCTGGTCCATTCGACCAATGAGCGAGCAGCACCAGCCAGTCCGCCCTGCTCCCAAACAGAGGAATAGCCCCCACCACTGGGATGTAAGGGCACATAGCCCTCTGCTCACAGGGTGCCTCCCGGGTCCCCAAGCGTGGGCAGACCAGCCAGCCCTCCCTTCAGGACACCCAGGGGCCTCCAGGAGCCTCGGGGCCGGCCCTCTAACCCCTCCCCCCGGCCCCCATCGCTCCCACCAAAGGGCAGCTCACAGGCGGTTGTCCTGGGACGCCCAGAGCCCTGCCTATGGGCTTTGACAACCGGGAGAGAGCTGTGTCAAGTCCGAGAAATGATCACTTTCCACTCTGGGGGCACCGCCCCGGCCCCTCCGGAGGTTCTGACTGGTCCGGTGGCCCGGCCCCGGGGGCCTGCTTTCCGCCCCGTTCGCCGGGAACGCCCTGCCCTGAGGACAAGTGTCCCTCTTCCTGGCATCCAGTCTGAAGCTCAGGCAGGTGAGGCTATTGTGGGCACTTGAGACCCTCGTCCAGCTTTCACAGGGCCCCAGGGCCTTAGCCACTGGTGAGGGTTAGGTTGAGGGATAGGCTTAGTTTTAGGGTTAGGGTTAGCCTTTGACAACGGGGAGAGAGCTGTGTCAAGTCCGAGAAAATCACTTTGCGCTTCGGGGGCACCTTCACCGGGCCCCGGGGCCTTCCCCACTGGACCACCTCCAGCTTTTGACACCGGCCCCAACCCCCTCTTCCCTTGACCGCTTCCCGCCGGTCAGCTAAGCGCCCGGCCAAGCCGCCGGGCCCCCTCTTTAGGTCCCTGCCGCCGGCAGACCCGCCTGCCGGCCACCCGTGTCCCTGCCCGCGACCCGCTCTCCTGCTTACCTCACCACTTCAGGCTGTTCACCTGGCCCCGCCCCCTCGATCCCGTGACCACCTGCAGCTGCTCACCTGGCCCCGCCCCCTCCTTGACTTGACCCGGCTCAGCTGTGGGCCTGGGCCCGCCTCCTTGTTCCGGAAACCCCGCCCCTGGTCCATTCGACCAATGAGCGAGCAGCACCAGCCAGTCCGCCCTGCTCCCAAACAGAGGAATAGCCCCCACCACTGGGATGTAAGGGCACATAGCCCTCTGCTCACAGGGTGCCTCCCGGGTCCCCAAGCGTGGGCAGACCAGCCAGCCCTCCCTTCAGGACACCCAGGGGCCTCCATGAGCCTCGGGGCCGGCCCTCTAACCCCTCCCCCCGGCCCCCATCGCTCCCACCAAAGGGCAGCTCACAGCCGGTTGTCCTGGGACGCCCAGAGCCCTGCCTATGGGCTTTGACAACCGGGAGAGAGCTGTGTCAAGTCCGAGAAATGATCACTTTGCACTCTGGGGGCACCGCCCCGGCCCCTCCGGAGGTTCTGACTGGTCCGGTGGCCCGGCCCCGGGGGCCTGCTTTCTGCCCCGTTCGCCGGGAACGCCCTGCCCTGAGGACAAGTGTCCCTCTTCCTGGCATCCAGTCTGAAGCTCAGGCAGGTGAGGCTTTTGTGGGCACTTGAGACCCTCGTCCAGCTTTCACAGGGCCCCAGGGCCTTAGCCACTGGTGAGGGTTAGGTTGAGGGATAGGCTTAGTTTTAGGGTTAGGGTTAGCCTTTGACAACGGGGAGAGAGCTGTGTCAAGTCCGAGAAAATCACTTTGCGCTTCGGGGGCACCTTCACCGGGCCCCGGGGCCTTCCCCACTGGACCACCTCCAGCTTTTGACACCGGCCCCAACCCCCTCTTCCCTTGACCGCTTCCCGCCGGTCAGCTAAGCGCCCGGCCAAGCCGCCGGGCCCCCTCTTTAGGTCCCTGCCGCCGGCAGACCCGCCTGCCGGCCACCCGTGTCCCTGCCCGCGACCCGCTCTCCTGCTTACCTCACCACTTCAGGCTGTTCACCTGGCCCCGCCCCCTCGATCCCGTGACCACCTGCAGCTGCTCACCTGGCCCCGCCCCCTCCTTGACTTGACGGGGCTCAGCTGTGGGCCTGGGCCCGCCTCCTTGTTCCGGAAACCCCGCCCCTGGTCCATTCGACCAATGAGCGAGCAGCACCAGCCAGTCCGCCCTGCTCCCAAACAGAGGAATAGCCCCCACCACTGGGATGTAAGGGCACATAGCCCTCTGCTCACAGGGTGCCTCCCGGGTCCCCAAGCGTGGGCAGACCAGCCAGCCCTCCCTTCAGGACACCCAGGGGCCTCCATGAGCCTCGGGGCCGGCCCTCTAAGCCCTCCCCCCGTCCCCCATCGCTCCCACCAAAGGGCAGCTCACAGCCGGTTGTCCTGGGACGCCCAGAGCCCTGCCTATGGGCTTTGACAACCGGGAGAGAGCTGTGTCAAGTCCGAGAAATGATCACTTTCCACTCTGGGGGCACCGCCCCGGCCCCTCCGGAGGTTCTGACTGGTCCGGGGGCCTGCTTTCTGCCCCGTTCGCCGGGAACGCCCTGCCCTGAGGACAAGTGTCCCTCTTCCTGGCATCCAGTCTGAAGCTCAGGCAGGTGAGGCTTTTGTGGGCACTTGAGACCCTCGTCCAGCTTTCACAGGGCCCCAGGGCCTTAGCCACTGGTGAGGGTTAGGTTGAGGGATAGGCTTAGTTTTAGGGTTAGGGTTAGCCTTTGACAACGGGGAGAGAGCTGTGTCAAGTCCGAGAAAATCACTTTGCGCTTCGGGGGCACCTTCACCGGGCCCCGGGGCCTTCCCCACTGGACCACCTCCAGCTTTTGACACCGGCCCCAACCCCCTCTTCCCTTGACCGCTTCCCGCCGGTCAGCTAAGCGCCCGGCCAAGCCGCCGGGCCCCCTCTTTAGGTCCCTGCCGCCGGCAGACCCGCCTGCCGGCCACCCGTGTCCCTGCCCGCGACCCGCTCTCCTGCTTACCTCACCACTTCAGGCTGTTCACCTGGCCCCGCCCCCTCGATCCCGTGACCGCCTGCAGCTGCTCACCTGGCCCCGCCCCCTCCTTGACTTGACCCGGCTCAGCTGTGGGCCTGGGCCCGCCTCCTTGTTCCGGAAACCCCGCCCCTGGTCCATTCGACCAATGAGCGAGCAGCACCAGCCAGTCCGCCCTGCTCCCAAACAGAGGAATAGCCCCCACCACTGGGATGTAAGGGCACATAGCCCTCTGCTCACAGGGTGCCTCCCGGGTCCCCAAGCGTGGGCAGACCAGCCAGCCCTCCCTTCAGGACACCCAGGGGCCTCCATGAGCCTCGGGGCCGGCCCTCTAACCCCTCCCCCCGGCCCCCATCGCTCCCACCAAAGGGCAGCTCACAGGCGGTTGTCCTGGGACGCCCAGAGCCCTGCCTATGGGCTTTGACAACCGGGAGAGAGCTGTGTCAAGTCCGAGAAATGATCACTTTCCACTCTGGGGGCACCGCCCCGGCCCCTCCGGAGGTTCTGACTGGTCCGGTGGCCCGGCCCCGGGGGCCTGCTTTCCGCCCCGTTCGCCGGGAACGCCCTGCCCTGAGGACAAGTGTCCCTCTTCCTGGCATCCAGTCTGAAGCTCAGGCAGGTGAGGCTATTGTGGGCACTTGAGACCCTCGTCCAGCTTTCACAGGGCCCCAGGGCCTTAGCCACTGGTGAGGGTTAGGTTGAGGGATAGGCTTAGTTTTAGGGTTAGGGTTAGCCTTTGACAACGGGGAGAGAGCTGTGTCAAGTCCGAGAAAATCACTTTGCGCTTCGGGGGCACCTTCACCGGGCCCCGGGGCCTTCCCCACTGGACCACCTCCAGCTTTTGACACCGGCCCCAACCCCCTCTTCCCTTGACCGCTTCCCGCCGGTCAGCTAAGCGCCCGGCCAAGCCGCCGGGCCCCCTCTTTAGGTCCCTGCCGCCGGCAGACCCGCCTGCCGGCCACCCGTGTCCCTGCCCGCGACCCGCTCTCCTGCTTACCTCACCACTTCAGGCTGTTCACCTGGCCCCGCCCCCTCGATCCCGTGACCACCTGCAGCTGCTCACCTGGCCCCGCCCCCTCCTTGACTTGACCCGGCTCAGCTGTGGGCCTGGGCCCGCCTCCTTGTTCCGGAAACCCCGCCCCTGGTCCATTCGACCAATGAGCGAGCAGCACCAGCCAGTCCGCCCTGCTCCCAAACAGAGGAATAGCCCCCACCACTGGGATGTAAGGGCACATAGCCCTCTGCTCACAGGGTGCCTCCCGGGTCCCCAAGCGTGGGCAGACCAGCCAGCCCTCCCTTCAGGACACCCAGGGGCCTCCATGAGCCTCGGGGCCGGCCCTCTAACCCCTCCCCCCGGCCCCCATCGCTCCCACCAAAGGGCAGCTCACAGCCGGTTGTCCTGGGACGCCCAGAGCCCTGCCTATGGGCTTTGACAACCGGGAGAGAGCTGTGTCAAGTCCGAGAAATGATCACTTTCCACTCTGGGGGCACCGCCCCGGCCCCTCCGGAGGTTCTGACTGGTCCGGTGGCCCGGCCCCGGGGGCCTGCTTTCCGCCCCGTTCGCCGGGAACGCCCTGCCCTGAGGACAAGTGTCCCTCTTCCTGGCATCCAGTCTGAAGCTCAGGCAGGTGAGGCTATTGTGGGCACTTGAGACCCTCGTCCAGCTTTCACAGGGCCCCAGGGCCTTAGCCACTGGTGAGGGTTAGGTTGAGGGATAGGCTTAGTTTTAGGGTTAGGGTTAGCCTTTGACAACGGGGAGAGAGCTGTGTCAAGTCCGAGAAAATCACTTTGCGCTTCGGGGGCACCTTCACCGGGCCCCGGGGCCTTCCCCACTGGACCACCTCCAGCTTTTGACACCGGCCCCAACCCCCTCTTCCCTTGACCGCTTCCCGCCGGTCAGCTAAGCGCCCGGCCAAGCCGCCGGGCCCCCTCTTTAGGTCCCTGCCGCCGGCAGACCCGCCTGCCGGCCACCCGTGTCCCTGCCCGCGACCCGCTCTCCTGCTTACCTCACCACTTCAGGCTGTTCACCTGGCCCCGCCCCCTCGATCCTGTGACCACCTGCAGCTGCTCACCTGGCCCCGCCCCCTCCTTGACTTGACCCGGCTCAGCTGTGGGCCTGGGCCCGCCTCCTTGTTCCGGAAACCCCGCCCCTGGTCCATTCGACCAATGAGCGAGCAGCACCAGCCAGTCCGCCCTGCTCCCAAACAGAGGAATAGCCCCCACCACTGGGATGTAAGGGCACATAGCCCTCTGCTCACAGGGTGCCTCCCGGGTCCCCAAGCGTGGGCAGACCAGCCAGCCCTCCCTTCAGGACACCCAGGGGCCTCCATGAGCCTCGGGGCCGGCCCTCTAACCCCTCCCCCCGGCCCCCATCGCTCCCACCAAAGGGCAGCTCACAGCCGGTTGTCCTGGGACGCCCAGAGCCCTGCCTATGGGCTTTGACAACCGGGAGAGAGCTGTGTCAAGTCCGAGAAATGATCACTTTCCACTCTGGGGGCACCGCCCCGGCCCCTCCGGAGGTTCTGACTGGTCCGGTGGCCCGGCCCCGGGGGCCTGCTTTCCGCCCGGTTCGCCGGGAACGCCCTGCCCTGAGGACAAGTGTCCCTCTTCCTGGCATCCAGTCTGAAGCTCAGGCAGGTGAGGCTTTTGTGGGCACTTGAGACCCTCGTCCAGCTTTCACAGGGCCCCAGGGCCTTAGCCACTGGTGAGGGTAAGGTTGAGGGATAGGCTTAGTTTTAGGGTTAGGGTTAGCCTTTGACAACGGGGAGAGAGCTGTGTCAAGTCCGAGAAAATCACTTTGCGCTTCGGGGGCACCTTCACCGGGCCCCGGGGCCTTCCCCACTGGACCACCTCCAGCTTTTGACACCGGCCCCAACCCCCTCTTCCCTTGACCGCTTCCCGCCGGTCAGCTAAGCGCCCGGCCAAGCCGCCGGGCCCCCTCTTTAGGTCCCTGCCGCCGGCAGACCCGCCTGCCGGCCACCCGTGTCCCTGCCCGCGACCCGCTCTCCTGCTTACCTCACCACTTCAGGCTGTTCACCTGGCCCCGCCCCCTCGATCCCGTGACCGCCTGCAGCTGCTCACCTGGCCCCGCCCCCTCCTTGACTTGACCCGGCTCAGCTGTGGGCCTGGGCCCGCCTCCTTGTTCCGGAAACCCCGCCCCTGGTCCATTCGACCAATGAGCGAGCAGCACCAGCCAGTCCGCCCTGCTCCCAAACAGAGGAATAGCCCCCACCACTGGGATGTAAGGGCACATAGCCCTCTGCTCACAGGGTGCCTCCCGGGTCCCCAAGCGTGGGCAGACCAGCCAGCCCTCCCTTCAGGACACCCAGGGGCCTCCATGAGCCTCGGGGCCGGCCCTCTAACCCCTCCCCCCGGCCCCCATCGCTCCCACCAAAGGGCAGCTCACAGCCGGTTGTCCTGGGACGCCCAGAGCCCTGCCTATGGGCTTTGACAACCGGGAGAGAGCTGTGTCAAGTCCGAGAAATGATCACTTTCCACTCTGGGGGCACCGCCCCGGCCCCTCCGGAGGTTCTGACTGGTCCGGTGGCCCGGCCCCGGGGGCCTGCTTTCCGCCCCGTTCGCCGGGAACGCCCTGCCCTGAGGACAAGTGTCCCTCTTCCTGGCATCCAGTCTGAAGCTCAGGCAGGTGAGGCTATTGTGGGCACTTGAGACCCTCGTCCAGCTTTCACAGGGCCCCAGGGCCTTAGCCACTGGTGAGGGTTAGGTTGAGGGATAGGCTTAGTTTTAGGGTTAGGGTTAGCCTTTGACAACGGGGAGAGAGCTGTGTCAAGTCCGAGAAAATCACTTTGCGCTTCGGGGGCACCTTCACCGGGCCCCGGGGCCTTCCCCACTGGACCACCTCCAGCTTTTGACACCGGCCCCAACCCCCTCTTCCCTTGACCGCTTCCCGCCGGTCAGCTAAGCGCCCGGCCAAGCCGCCGGGCCCCCTCTTTAGGTCCCTGCCGCCGGCAGACCCGCCTGCCGGCCACCCGTGTCCCTGCCCGCGACCCGCTCTCCTGCTTACCTCACCACTTCAGGCTGTTCACCTGGCCCCGCCCCCTCGATCCCGTGACCGCCTGCAGCTGCTCACCTGGCCCCGCCCCCAACTTGACTTGACCCGGCTCAGCTGTGGGCCTGGGCCCGCCTCCTTGTTCCGGAAACCCCGCCCCTGGTCCATTCGACCAATGAGCGAGCAGCACCAGCCAGTCCGCCCTGCTCCCAAACAGAGGAATAGCCCCCACCACTGGGATGTAAGGGCACATAGCCCTCTGCTCACAGGGTGCCTCCCGGGTCCCCAAGCGTGGGCAGACCAGCCAGCCCTCCCTTCAGGACACCCAGGGGCCTCCATGAGCCTCGGGGCCGGCCCTCTAACCCCTCCCCCCGGCCCCCATCGCTCCCACCAAAGGGCAGCTCACAGGCGGTTGTCCTGGGACGCCCAGAGCCCTGCCTATGGGCTTTGACAACCGGGAGAGAGCTGTGTCAAGTCCGAGAAATGATCACTTTCCACTCTGGGGGCACCGCCCCGGCCCCTCCGGAGGTTCTGACTGGTCCGGTGGCCCGGCCCCGGGGGCCTGCTTTCCGCCCCGTTCGCCGGGAACGCCCTGCCCTGAGGACAAGTGTCCCTCTTCCTGGCATCCAGTCTGAAGCTCAGGCAGGTGAGGCTTTTGTGGGCACTTGAGACGCTCGTCCAGCTTTCACAGGGCCCCAGGGCCTTAGCCACTGGTGAGGGTTAGGTTGAGGGATAGGCTTAGTTTTAGGGTTAGGGTTAGCCTTTGACAACGGGGAGAGAGCTGTGTCAAGTCCGAGAAAATCACTTTGCGCTTCGGGGGCACCTTCACCGGGCCCCGGGGCCTTCCCCACTGGACCACCTCCAGCTTTTGACACCGGCCCCAACCCCCTCTTCCCTTGACCGCTTCCCGCCGGTCAGCTAAGCGCCCGGCCAAGCCGCCGGGCCCCCTCTTTAGGTCCCTGCCGCCGGCAGACCCGCCTGCTGGCCACCCGTGTCCCTGCACGCGACCCGCTCTCCTGCTTACCTCACCACTTCAGGCTGTTCACCTGGCCCCGCCCCCTCGATCCCGTGACCGCCTGCAGCTGCTCACCTGGCCCCGCCCCCTCCTTGACTTGACGGGGCTCAGCTGTGGGCCTGGGCCCGCCTCCTTGTTCCGGAAACCCCGCCCCTGGTCCATTCGACCAATGAGCGAGCAGCACCAGCCAGTCCGCCCTGCTCCCAAACAGAGGAATAGCCCCCACCACTGGGATGTAAAGGCACATAGCCCTCTGCTCACAGGGTGCCTCCAGGGTCCCCAAGCGTGGGCAGACCAGCCAGCCCTCCCTTCAGGACACCCAGGGGCCTCCATGAGCCTCGGGGCCGGCCCTCTAAGCCCTCCCCCCGGCTCCCATCGCTCCCACCAAAGGGCAGCTCACAGCCGGTTGTCCTGGGACGCCCAGAGCCCTGCCTATGGGCTTTGACAACCGGGAGAGAGCTGTGTCAAGTCCGAGAAATGATCACTTTCCACTCTGGGGGCACCGCCCCGGCCCCTCCGGAGGTTCTGACTGGTCCGGTGGCCCGGCCCCGGGGGCCTGCTTTCCGCCCGGTTCGCCGGGAACGCCCTGCCCTGAGGACAAGTGTCCCTCTTCCTGGCATCCAGTCTGAAGCTCAGGCAGGTGAGGCTTTTGTGGGCACTTGAGACCCTCGTCCAGCTTTCACAGGGCCCCAGGGCCTTAGCCACTGGTGAGGGTAAGGTTGAGGGATAGGCTTAGTTTTAGGGTTAGGGTTAGCCTTTGACAACGGGGAGAGAGCTGTGTCAAGTCCGAGAAAATCACTTTGCGCTTCGGGGGCACCTTCACCGGGCCCCGGGGCCTTCCCCACTGGACCACCTCCAGCTTTTGACACCGGCCCCAACCCCCTCTTCCCTTGACCGCTTCCCGCCGGTCAGCTAAGCGCCCGGCCAAGCCGCCGGGCCCCCTCTTTAGGTCCCTGCCGCCGGCAGACCCGCCTGCCGGCCACCCGTGTCCCTGCCCGCGACCCGCTCTCCTGCTTACCTCACCACTTCAGGCTGTTCACCTGGCCCCGCCCCCTCGATCCCGTGACCGCCTGCAGCTGCTCACCTGGCCCCGCCCCCTCCTTGACTTGACCCGGCTCAGCTGTGGGCCTGGGCCCGCCTCCTTGTTCCGGAAACCCCGCCCCTGGTCCATTCGACCAATGAGCGAGCAGCACCAGCCAGTCCGCCCTGCTCCCAAACAGAGGAATAGCCCCCACCACTGGGATGTAAGGGCACATAGCCCTCTGCTCACAGGGTGCCTCCCGGGTCCCCAAGCGTGGGCAGACCAGCCAGCCCTCCCTTCAGGACACCCAGGGGCCTCCATGAGCCTCGGGGCCGGCCCTCTAACCCCTCCCCCCGGCCCCCATCGCTCCCACCAAAGGGCAGCTCACAGTCGGTTGTCCTGGGACGCCCAGAGCCCTGCCTATGGGCTTTGACAACCGGGAGAGAGCTGTGTCAAGTCCGAGAAATGATCACTTTCCACTCTGGGGGCACCGCCCCGGCCCCTCCGGAGGTTCTGACTGGTCCGGTGGCCCGGCCCCGGGGGCCTGCTTTCCGCCCCGTTCGCCGGGAACGCCCTGCCCTGAGGACAAGTGTCCCTCTTCCTGGCATCCAGTCTGAAGCTCAGGCAGGTGAGGCTTTTGTGGGCACTTGAGACCCTCGTCCAGCTTTCACAGGGCCCCAGGGCCTTAGCCACTGGTGAGGGTTAGGTTGAGGGATAGGCTTAGTTTTAGGGTTAGGGTTAGCCTTTGACAACGGGGAGAGAGCTGTGTCAAGTCCGAGAAAATCACTTTGCGCTTCGGGGGCACCTTCACCGGGCCCCGGGGCCTTCCCCACTGGACCACCTCCAGCTTTTGACACCGGCCCCAACCCCCTCTTCCCTTGACCGCTTCCCGCCGGTCAGCTAAGCGCCCGGCCAAGCCGCCGGGCCCCCTCTTTAGGTCCCTGCCGCCGGCAGACCCGCCTGCCGGCCACCCGTGTCCCTGCCCGCGACCCGCTCTCCTGCTTACGTCACCACTTCAGGCTGTTCACCTGGCCCCGCCCCCTCGATCCCGTGACCGCCTGCAGCTGCTCACCTGGCCCCGCCCCCTCCTTGACTTGACCCGGCTCAGCTGTGGGCCTGGGCCCGCCTCCTTGTTCCGGAAACCCCGCCCCTGGTCCATTCGACCAATGAGCGAGCAGCACCAGCCAGTCCGCCCTGCTCCCAAACAGAGGAATAGCCCCCACCACTGGGATGTAAGGGCACATAGCCCTCTGCTCACAGGGTGCCTCCCGGGTCCCCAAGCGTGGGCAGACCAGCCAGCCCTCCCTTCAGGACACCCAGGGGCCTCCATGAGCCTCGGGGCCGGCCCTCTAACCCCTCCCCCCGGCCCCCATCGCTCCCACCAAAGGGCAGCTCACAGCCGGTTGTCCTGGGACGCCCAGAGCCCTGCCTATGGGCTTTGACAACCGGGAGAGAGCTGTGTCAAGTCCGAGAAATGATCACTTTCCACTCTGGGGGCACCGCCCCGGCCCCTCCGGAGGTTCTGACTGGTCCGGTGGCCCGGCCCCGGGGGCCTGCTTTCCGCCCCGTTCGCCGGGAACGCCCTGCCCTGAGGACAAGTGTCCCTCTTCCTGGCATCCAGTCTGAAGCTCAGGCAGGTGAGGCTTTTGTGGGCACTTGAGACCCTCGTCCAGCTTTCACAGGGCCCCAGGGCCTTAGCCACTGGTGAGGGTTAGGTTGAGGGATAGGCTTAGTTTTAGGGTTAGGGTTAGCCTTTGACAACGGGGAGAGAGCTGTGTCAAGTCCGAGAAAATCACTTTGCGCTTCGGGGGCACCTTCACCGGGCCCCGGGGCCTTCCCCACTGGACCACCTCCAGCTTTTGACACCGGCCCCAACCCCCTCTTCCCTTGACCGCTTCCCGCCGGTCAGCTAAGCGCCCGGCCAAGCCGCCGGGCCCCCTCTTTAGGTCCCTGCCGCCGGCAGACCCGCCTGCCGGCCACCAGTGTCCCTGCCCGCGACCCGCTCTCCTGCTTACGTCACCACTTCAGGCTGTTCACCTGGCCCCGCCCCCTCGATCCCGTGACCGCCTGCAGCTGCTCACCTGGCCCCGCCCCCTCCTTGACTTGACCCGGCTCAGCTGTGGGCCTGGGCCCGCCTCCTTGTTCCGGAAACCCCGCCCCTGGTCCATTCGACCAATGAGCGAGCAGCACCAGCCAGTCCGCCCTGCTCCCAAACAGAGGAATAGCCCCCACCACTGGGATGTAAGGGCACATAGCCCTCTGCTCACAGGGTGCCTCCCGGGTCCCCAAGCGTGGGCAGACCAGCCAGCCCTCCCTTCAGGACACCCAGGGGCCTCCATGAGCCTCGGGGCCGGCCCTCTAACCCCTCCCCCCGGCCCCCATCGCTCCCACCAAAGGGCAGCTCACAGGCGGTTGTCCTGGGACGCCCAGAGCCCTGCCTATGGGCTTTGACAACCGGGAGAGAGCTGTGTCAAGTCCGAGAAATGATCACTTTCCACTCTGGGGGCACCGCCCCGGCCCCTCCGGAGGTTCTGACTGGTCCGGTGGCCCGGCCCCGGGGGCCTGCTTTCCGCCCCGTTCGCCGGGAACGCCCTGCCCTGAGGACAAGTGTCCCTCTTCCTGGCATCCAGTCTGAAGCTCAGGCAGGTGAGGCTTTTGTGGGCACTTGAGACCCTCGTCCAGCTTTCACAGGGCCCCAGGGCCTTAGCCACTGGTGAGGGTTAGGTTGAGGGATAGGCTTAGTTTTAGGGTTAGGGTTAGCCTTTGACAACGGGGAGAGAGCTGTGTCAAGTCCGAGAAAATCAATTTGCGCTTCGGGGGCACCTTCACCGGGCCCCGGGGCCTTCCCCACTGGACCACCTCCAGCTTTTGACACCGGCCCCAACCCCCTCTTCCCTTGACCGCTTCCCGCCGGTCAGCTAAGCGCCCGGCCAAGCCGCCGGGCCCCCTCTTTAGGTCCCTGCCGCCGGCAGACCCGCCTGCCGGCCACCCGTGTCCCTGCCCGCGACCCGCTCTCCTGCTTACCTCACCACTTCAGGCTGTTCACCTGGCCCCGCCCCCTCGATCCCGTGACCGCCTGCAGCTGCTCACCTGGCCCCGCCCCCTCCTTGACTTGACCCGGCTCAGCTGTGGGCCTGGGCCCGCCTCCTTGTTCCGGAAACCCCGCCCCTGGTCCATTCGACCAATGAGCGAGCAGCACCAGCCAGTCCGCCCTGCTCCCAAACAGAGGAATAGCCCCCACCACTGGGATGTAAGGGCACATAGCCCTCTGCTCACAGGGTGCCTCCCGGGTCCCCAAGCGTGGGCAGACCAGCCAGCCCTCCCTTCAGGACACCCAGGGGCCTCCATGAGCCTCGGGGCCGGCCCTCTAACCCCTCCCCCCGGCCCCCATCGCTCCCACCAAAGGGCAGCTCACAGTCGGTTGTCCTGGGACGCCCAGAGCCCTGCCTATGGGCTTTGACAACCGGGAGAGAGCTGTGTCAAGTCCGAGAAATGATCACTTTCCACTCTGGGGGCACCGCCCCGGCCCCTCCGGAGGTTCTGACTGGTCCGGTGGCCCGGCCCCGGGGGCCTGCTTTCCGCCCCGTTCGCCGGGAACGCCCTGCCCTGAGGACAAGTGTCCCTCTTCCTGGCATCCAGTCTGAAGCTCAGGCAGGTGAGGCTATTGTGGGCACTTGAGACCCTCGTCCAGCTTTCACAGGGCCCCAGGGCCTTAGCCACTGGTGAGGGTTAGGTTGAGGGATAGGCTTAGTTTTAGGGTTAGGGTTAGCCTTTGACAACGGGGAGAGAGCTGTGTCAAGTCCGAGAAAATCACTTTGCGCTTCGGGGGCACCTTCACCGGGCCCCGGGGCCTTCCCCACTGGACCACCTCCAGCTTTTGACACCGGCCCCAACCCCCTCTTCCCTTGACCGCTTCCCGCCGGTCAGCTAAGCGCCCGGCCAAGCCGCCGGGCCCCCTCTTTAGGTCCCTGCCGCCGGCAGACCCGCCTGCCGGCCACCCGTGTCCCTGCCCGCGACCCGCTCTCCTGCTTACCTCACCACTTCAGGCTGTTCACCTGGCCCCGCCCCCTCGATCCCGTGACCGCCTGCAGCTGCTCACCTGGCCCCGCCCCCTCCTTGACTTGACCCGGCTCAGCTGTGGGCCTGGGCCCGCCTCCTTGTTCCGGAAACCCCGCCCCTGGTCCATTCGACCAATGAGCGAGCAGCACCAGCCAGTCCGCCCTGCACCCAAACAGAGGAATAGCCCCCACCACTGGGATGTAAGGGCACATAGCCCTCTGCTCACAGGGTGCCTCCCGGGTCCCCAAGCGTGGGCAGACCAGCCAGCCCTCCCTTCAGGACACCCAGGGGCCTCCATGAGCCTCGGGGCCGGCCCTCTAACCCCTCCCCCCGGCCCCCATCGCTCCCACCAAAGGGCAGCTCACAGGCGGTTGTCCTGGGACGCCCAGAGCCCTGCCTATGGGCTTTGACAACCGGGAGAGAGCTGTGTCAAGTCCGAGAAATGATCACTTTCCACTCTGGGGGCACCGCCCCGGCCCCTCCGGAGGTTCTGACTGGTCCGGTGGCCCGGCCCCGGGGGCCTGCTTTCCGCCCCGTTCGCCGGGAACGCCCTGCCCTGAGGACAAGTGTCCCTCTTCCTGGCATCCAGTCTGAAGCTCAGGCAGGTGAGGCTATTGTGGGCACTTGAGACCCTCGTCCAGCTTTCACAGGGCCCCAGGGCCTTAGCCACTGGTGAGGGTTAGGTTGAGGGATAGGCTTAGTTTTAGGGTTAGGGTTAGCCTTTGACAACGGGGAGAGAGCTGTGTCAAGTCCGAGAAAATCACTTTGCGCTTCGGGGGCACCTTCACCGGGCCCCGGGGCCTTCCCCACTGGACCACCTCCAGCTTTTGACACCGGCCCCAACCCCCTCTTCCCTTGACCGCTTCCCGCCGGTCAGCTAAGCGCCCGGCCAAGCCGCCGGGCCCCCTCTTTAGGTCCCTGCCGCCGGCAGCCCCGCCTGCCGGCCACCCGTGTCCCTGCCCGCGACCCGCTCTCCTGCTTACCTCACCACTTCAGGCTGTTCACCTGGCCCCGCCCCCTCGATCCCGTGACCGCCTGCAGCTGCTCACCTGGCCCCGCCCCCTCCTTGACTTGACCCGGCTCAGCTGTGGGCCTGGGCCCGCCTCCTTGTTCCGGAAACCCCGCCCCTGGTCCATTCGACCAATGAGCGAGCAGCACCAGCCAGTCCGCCCTGCTCCCAAACAGAGGAATAGCCCCCACCACTGGGATGTAAGGGCACATAGCCCTCTGCTCACAGGGTGCCTCCCGGGTCCCCAAGCGTGGGCAGACCAGCCAGCCCTCCCTTCAGGACACCCAGGGGCCTCCATGAGCCTCGGGGCCGGCCCTCTAACCCCTCCCCCCGGCCCCCATCGCTCCCACCAAAGGGCAGCTCACAGGCGGTTGTCCTGGGACGCCCAGAGCCCTGCCTATGGGCTTTGACAACCGGGAGAGAGCTGTGTCAAGTCCGAGAAATGATCACTTTCCACTCTGGGGGCACCGCCCCGGCCCCTCCGGAGGTTCTGACTGGTCCGGTGGCCCGGCCCCGGGGGCCTGCTTTCCGCCCCGTTCGCCGGGAACGCCCTGCCCTGAGGACAAGTGTCCCTCTTCCTGGCATCCAGTCTGAAGCTCAGGCAGGTGAGGCTATTGTGGGCACTTGAGACCCTCGTCCAGCTTTCACAGGGCCCCAGGGCCTTAGCCACTGGTGAGGGTTAGGTTGAGGGATAGGCTTAGTTTTAGGGTTAGGGTTAGCCTTTGACAACGGGGAGAGAGCTGTGTCAAGTCCGAGAAAATCACTTTGCGCTTCGGGGGCACCTTCACCGGGCCCCGGGGCCTTCCCCACTGGACCACCTCCAGCTTTTGACACCGGCCCCAACCCCCTCTTCCCTTGACCGCTTCCCGCCGGTCAGCTAAGCGCCCGGCCAAGCCGCCGGGCCCCCTCTTTAGGTCCCTGCCGCCGGCAGACCCGCCTGCCGGCCACCCGTGTCCCTGCCCGCGACCCGCTCTCCTGCTCACCTCACCACTTCAGGCTGTTCACCTGGCCCCGCCCCCTCGATCCCGTGACCGCCTGCAGCTGCTCACCTGGCCCCGCCCCCTCCTTGACTTGACCCGGCTCAGCTGTGGGCCTGGGCCCGCCTCCTTGTTCCGGAAACCCCGCCCCTGGTCCATTCGACCAATGAGCGAGCAGCACCAGCCAGTCCGCCCTGCTCCCAAACAGAGGAATAGCCCCCACCACTGGGATGTAAGGGCACATAGCCCTCTGCTCACAGGGTGCCTCCCGGGTCCCCAAGCGTGGGCAGACCAGCCAGCCCTCCCTTCAGGACACCCAGGGGCCTCCATGAGCCTCGGGGCCGGCCCTCTAACCCCTCCCCCCGGCCCCCATCGCTCCCACCAAAGGGCAGCTCACAGGCGGTTGTCCTGGGACGCCCAGAGCCCTGCCTATGGGCTTTGACAACCGGGAGAGAGCTGTGTCAAGTCCGAGAAATGATCACTTTCCACTCTGGGGGCACCGCCCCGGCCCCTCCGGAGGTTCTGACTGGTCCGGTGGCCCGGCCCCGGGGGCCTGCTTTCCGCCCCGTTCGCCGGGAACGCCCTGCCCTGAGGACAAGTGTCCCTCTTCCTGGCATCCAGTCTGAAGCTCAGGCAGGTGAGGCTATTGTGGGCACTTGAGACCCTCGTCCAGCTTTCACAGGGCCCCAGGGCCTTAGCCACTGGTGAGGGTTAGGTTGAGGGATAGGCTTAGTTTTAGGGTTAGGGTTAGCCTTTGACAACGGGGAGAGAGCTGTGTCAAGTCCGAGAAAATCACTTTGCGCTTCGGGGGCACCTTCACCGGGCCCCGGGGCCTTCCCCACTGGACCACCTCCAGCTTTTGACACCGGCCCCAACCCCCTCTTCCCTTGACCGCTTCCCGCCGGTCAGCTAAGCGCCCGGCCAAGCCGCCGGGCCCCCTCTTTAGGTCCCTGCCGCCGGCAGACCCGCCTGCCGGCCACCCGTGTCCCTGCCCGCGACCCGCTCTCCTGCTTACCTCACCACTTCAGGCTGTTCACCTGGCCCCGCCCCCTCGATCCCGTGACCACCTGCAGCTGCTCACCTGGCCCCGCCCCCTCCTTGACTTGACCCGGCTCAGCTGTGGGCCTGGGCCCGCCTCCTTGTTCCGGAAACCCCGCCCCTGGTCCATTCGACCAATGAGCGAGCAGCACCAGCCAGTCCGCCCTGCTCCCAAACAGAGGAATAGCCCCCACCACTGGGATGTAAGGGCACATAGCCCTCTGCTCACAGGGTGCCTCCCGGGTCCCCAAGCGTGGGCAGACCAGCCAGCCCTCCCTTCAGGACACCCAGGGGCCTCCATGAGCCTCGGGGCCGGCCCTCTAACCCCTCCCCCCGGCCCCCATCGCTCCCACCAAAGGGCAGCTCACAGCCGGTTGTCCTGGGACGCCCAGAGCCCTGCCTATGGGCTTTGACAACCGGGAGAGAGCTGTGTCAAGTCCGAGAAATGATCACTTTCCACTCTGGGGGCACCGCCCCGGCCCCTCCGGAGGTTCTGACTGGTCCGGTGGCCCGGCCCCGGGGGCCTGCTTTCCGCCCCGTTCGCCGGGAACGCCCTGCCCTGAGGACAAGTGTCCCTCTTCCTGGCATCCAGTCTGAAGCTCAGGCAGGTGAGGCTATTGTGGGCACTTGAGACCCTCGTCCAGCTTTCACAGGGCCCCAGGGCCTTAGCCACTGGTGAGGGTTAGGTTGAGGGATAGGCTTAGTTTTAGGGTTAGGGTTAGCCTTTGACAACGGGGAGAGAGCTGTGTCAAGTCCGAGAAAATCACTTTGCGCTTCGGGGGCACCTTCACCGGGCCCCGGGGCCTTCCCCACTGGACCACCTCCAGCTTTTGACACCGGCCCCAACCCCCTCTTCCCTTGACCGCTTCCCGCCGGTCAGCTAAGCGCCCGGCCAAGCCGCCGGGCCCCCTCTTTAGGTCCCTGCCGCCGGCAGACCCGCCTGCCGGCCACCCGTGTCCCTGCCCGCGACCCGCTCTCCTGCTTACCTCACCACTTCAGGCAGTTCACCTGGCCCCGCCCCCTCGATCCCGTGACCGCCTGCAGCTGCTCACCTGGCCCCGCCCCCTTCTTGACTTGACCCGGCTCAGCTGTGGGCCTGGGCCCGCCTCCTTGTTCCGGAAACCCCGCCCCTGTTCCATTCGACCAATGAGCGAGCAGCACCAGCCAGTCCGCCCTGCTCCCAAACAGAGGAATAGCCCCCACCACTGGGATGTAAGGGCACATAGCCCTCTGCTCACAGGGTGCCTCCCGGGTCCCCAAGCGTGGGCAGACCAGCCAGCCCTCCCTTCAGGACACCCAGGGGCCTCCATGAGCCTCGGGGCCGGCCCTCTAACCCCTCCCCCCGGCCCCCATCGCTCCCACCAAAGGGCAGCTCACAGCCGGTTGTCCTGGGGCGCCCAGAGCCCTGCCTATGGGCTTTGACAACCGGGAGAGAGCTGTGTCTAGTCCGAGAAATGATCACTTTCCACTCTGGGGGCACCGCCCCGGCCCCTCCGGAGGTTCTGACTGGTCCGGTGGCCCGGCCCCGGGGGCCTGCTTTCCGCCCGGTTCGCCGGGAACGCCCTGCCCTGAGGACAAGTGTCCCTCTTCCTGGCATCCAGTCTGAAGCTCAGGCAGGTGAGGCTTTTGTGGGCACTTGAGACCCTCGTCCAGCTTTCACAGGGCCCCAGGGCCTTAGCCACTGGTGAGGGTTAGGTTGAGGGATAGGCTTAGTTTTAGGGTTAGGGTTAGCCTTTGACAACGGGGAGAGAGCTGTGTCAAGTCCGAGAAAATCACTTTGCGCTTCGGGGGCACCTTCACCGGGCCCCGGGGCCTTCCCCACTGGACCACCTCCAGCTTTTGACACCGGCCCCAACCCCCTCTTCCCTTGACCGCTTCCCGCCGGTCAGCTAAGCGCCCGGCCAAGCCGCCGGGCCCCCTCTTTAGGTCCCTGCCGCCGGCAGACCCGCCTGCCGGCCACCCGTGTCCCTGCCCGCGACCCGCTCTCCTGCTTACCTCACCACTTCAGGCTGTTCACCTGGACCCGCCCCCTCGATCCCGTGACCGCCTGCAGCTGCTCACCTGGCCCCGCCCCCTCCTTGACTTGACCCGGCTCAGCTGTGGGCCTGGGCCCGCCTCCTTGTTCCGGAAACCCCGCCCCTGGTCCATTCGACCAATGAGCGAGCAGCACCAGCCAGTCCGCCCTGCTCCCAAACAGAGGAATAGCCCCCACCACTGGGATGTAAGGGCACATAGCCCTCTGCTCACAGGGTGCCTCCCGGGTCCCCAAGCGTGGGCAGACCAGCCAGCCCTCCCTTCAGGACACCCAGGGGCCTCCATGAGCCTTGGGGCCGGCCCTCTAACCCCTCCCCCCGGCCCCCATCGCTCCCACCAAAGGGCAGCTCACAGCCGGTTGTCCTGGGACGCCCAGAGCCCTGCCTATGGGCTTTGACAACCGGGAGAGAGCTGTGTCAAGTCCGAGAAATGATCACTTTCCACTCTGGGGGCACCGCCCCGGCCCCTCCGGAGGTTCTGACTGGTCCGGTGGCCCGGCCCCGGGGGCCTGCTTTCCGCCCCGTTCGCCGGGAACGCCCTGCCCTGAGGACAAGTGTCCCTCTTCCTGGCATCCAGTCTGAAGCTCAGGCAGGTGAGGCTATTGTGGGCACTTGAGACCCTCGTCCAGCTTTCACAGGGCCCCAGGGCCTTAGCCACTGGTGAGGGTTAGGTTGAGGGATAGGCTTAGTTTTAGGGTTAGGGTTAGCCTTTGACAACGGGGAGAGAGCTGTGTCAAGTCCGAGAAAATCACTTTGCGCTTCGGGGGCACCTTCACCGGGCCCCGGGGCCTTCCCCACTGGACCACCTCCAGCTTTTGACACCGGCCCCAACCCCCTCTTCCCTTGACCGCTTCCCGCCGGTCAGCTAAGCGCCCGGCCAAGCCGCCGGGCCCCCTCTTTAGGTCCCTGCCGCCGGCAGACCCGCCTGCGGGCCACCCGTGTCCCTGCCCGCGACCCGCTCTCCTGCTTACCTCACCACTTCAGGCTGTTCACCTGGCCCCGCCCCCTCGATCCCGTGACCGCCTGCAGCTGCTCACCTGGCCCCGCCCCCTCCTTGACTTGACCCGGCTCAGCTGTGGGCCTGGGCCCGCCTCCTTGTTCCGGAAACCCCGCCCCTGGTCCATTCGACCAATGAGCGAGCAGCACCAGCCAGTCCGCCCTGCTCCCAAACAGAGGAATAGCCCCCACCACTGGGATGTAAGGGCACATAGCCCTCTGCTCACAGGGTGCCTCCCGGGTCCCCAAGCGTGGGCAGACCAGCCAGCCCTCCCTTCAGGACACCCAGGGGCCTCCATGAGCCTCGGGGCCGGCCCTCTAACCCCTCCCCCCGGCCCCCATCGCTCCCACCAAAGGGCAGCTCACAGGCGGTTGTCCTGGGACGCCCAGAGCCCTGCCTATGGGCTTTGACAACCGGGAGAGAGCTGTGTCAAGTCCGAGAAATGATCACTTTCCACTCTGGGGGCACCGCCCCGGCCCCTCCGGAGGTTCTGACTGGTCCGGTGGCCCGGCCCCGGGGGCCTGCTTTCCGCCCCGTTCGCCGGGAACGCCCTGCCCTGAGGACAAGTGTCCCTCTTCCTGGCATCCAGTCTGAAGCTCAGGCAGGTGAGGCTATTGTGGGCACTTGAGACCCTCGTCCAGCTTTCACAGGGCCCCAGGGCCTTAGCCACTGGTGAGGGTTAGGTTGAGGGATAGGCTTAGTTTTAGGGTTAGGGTTAGCCTTTGACAACGGGGAGAGAGCTGTGTCAAGTCCGAGAAAATCACTTTGCGCTTCGGGGGCACCTTCACCGGGCCCCGGGGCCTTCCCCACTGGACCACCTCCAGCTTTTGACACCGGCCCCAACCCCCTCTTCCCTTGACCGCTTCCCGCCGGTCAGCTAAGCGCCCGGCCAAGCCGCCGGGCCCCCTCTTTAGGTCCCTGCCGCCGGCAGACCCGCCTGCCGGCCACCCGTGTCCCTGCCCGCGACCCGCTCTCCTGCTTACCTCACCACTTCAGGCTGTTCACCTGGCCCCGCCCCCTCGATCCCGTGACCGCCTGCAGCTGCTCACCTGGCCCCGCCCCCTCCTTGACTTGACCCGGCTCAGCTGTGGGCCTGGGCCCGCCTCCTTGTTCCGGAAACCCCGCCCCTGGTCCATTCGACCAATGAGCGAGCAGCACCAGCCAGTCCGCCCTGCTCCCAAACAGAGGAATAGCCCCCACCACTGGGATGTAAGGGCACATAGCCCTCTGCTCACAGGGTGCCTCCCGGGTCCCCAAGCGTGGGCAGACCAGCCAGCCCTCCCTTCAGGACACCCAGGGGCCTCCATGAGCCTCGGGGCCGGCCCTCTAACCCCTCCCCCCGGCCCCCATCGCTCCCACCAAAGGGCAGCTCACAGCCGGTTGTCCTGGGACGCCCAGAGCCCTGCCTATGGGCTTTGACAACCGGGAGAGAGCTGTGTCAAGTCCGAGAAATGATCACTTTCCACTCTGGGGGCACCGCCCCGGCCCCTCCGGAGGTTCTGACTGGTCCGGTGGCCCGGCCCCGGGGGCCTGCTTTCCGCCCCGTTCGCCGGGAACGCCCTGCCCTGAGGACAAGTGTCCCTCTTCCTGGCATCCAGTCTGAAGGTCAGGCAGGTGAGGCTATTGTGGGCACTTGAGACCCTCGTCCAGCTTTCACAGGGCCCCAGGGCCTTAGCCACTGGTGAGGGTTAGGTTGAGGGATAGGCTTAGTTTTAGGGTTAGGGTTAGCCTTTGACAACGGGGAGAGAGCTGTGTCAAGTCCGAGAAAATCACTTTGCGCTTCGGGGGCACCTTCACCGGGCCACGGGGCCTTCCCCACTGGACCACCTCCAGCTTTTGACACCGGCCCCAACCCCCTCTTCCCTTGACCGCTTCCCGCCGGTCAGCTAAGCGCCCGGCCAAGCCGCCGGGCCCCCTCTTTAGGTCCCTGCCGCCGGCAGACCCGCCTGCCGGCCACCCGTGTCCCTGCCCGCGACCCGCTCTCCTGCTTACCTCACCACTTCAGGCAGTTCACCTGGCCCCGCCCCCTCGATCCCGTGACCGCCTGCAGCTGCTCACCTGGCCCCGCCCCCTTCTTGACTTGACCCGGCTCAGCTGTGGGCCTGGGCCCGCCTCCTTGTTCCGGAAACCCCGCCCCTGTTCCATTCGACCAATGAGCGAGCAGCACCAGCCAGTCCGCCCTGCTCCCAAACAGAGGAATAGCCCCCACCACTGGGATGTAAGGGCACATAGCCCTCTGCTCACAGGGTGCCTCCCGGGTCCCCAAGCGTGGGCAGACCAGCCAGCCCTCCCTTCAGGACACCCAGGGGCCTCCATGAGCCTCGGGGCCGGCCCTCTAACCCCTCCCCCCGGCCCCCATCGCTCCCACCAAAGGGCAGCTCACAGCCGGTTGTCCTGGGACGCCCAGAGCCCTGCCTATGGGCTTTGACAACCGGGAGAGAGCTGTGTCAAGTCCGAGAAATGATCACTTTCCACTCTGGGGGCACCGCCCCGGCCCCTCCGGAGGTTCTGACTGGTCCGGTGGCCCGGCCCCGGGGGCCTGCTTTCCGCCCCGTTCGCCGGGAACGCCCTGCCCTGAGGACAAGTGTCCCTCTTCCTGGCATCCAGTCTGAAGCTCAGGCAGGTGAGGCTATTGTGGGCACTTGAGACCCTCGTCCAGCTTTCACAGGGCCCCAGGGCCTTAGCCACTGGTGAGGGTTAGGTTGAGGGATAGGCTTAGTTTTAGGGTTAGGGTTAGCCTTTGACAACGGGGAGAGAGCTGTGTCAAGTCCGAGAAAATCACTTTGCGCTTCGGGGGCACCTTCACCGGGCCCCGGGGCCTTCCCCACTGGACCACCTCCAGCTTTTGACACCGGCCCCAACCCCTCTTCCCTTGACCGCTTCCCGCCGGTCAGCTAAGCGCCCGGCCAAGCCGCCGGGCCCCCTCTTTAGGTCCCTGCCGCCGGCAGACCCGCCTGCCGGCCACCCGTGTCCCTGCCCGCGACCCGCTCTCCTGCTTACCTCACCACTTCAGGCTGTTCACCTGGCCCCGCCCCCTCGATCCCGTGACCGCCTGCAGCTGCTCACCTGGCCCCGCCCCCTCCTTGACTTGACCCGGCTCAGCTGTGGGCCTGGGCCCGCCTCCTTGTTCCGGAAACCCCGCCCCTGGTCCATTCGACCAATGAGCGAGCAGCACCAGCCAGTCCGCCCTGCTCCCAAACAGAGGAATAGCCCCCACCACTGGGATGTAAGGGCACATAGCCCTCTGCTCACAGGGTGCCTCCCGGGTCCCCAAGCGTGGGCAGACCAGCCAGCCCTCCCTTCAGGACACCCAGGGGCCTCCATGAGCCTCGGGGCCGGCCCTCTAACCCCTCCCCCCGGCCCCCATCGCTCCCACCAAAGGGCAGCTCACAGCCGGTTGTCCTGGGACGCCCAGAGCCCTGCCTATGGGCTTTGACAACCGGGAGAGAGCTGTGTCAAGTCCGAGAAATGATCACTTTCCACTCTGGGGGCACCGCCCCGGCCCCTCCGGAGGTTCTGACTGGTCGGTGGCCCGGCCCCGGGGGCCTGCTTTCCGCCCCGTTCGCCGGGAACGCCCTGCCCTGAGGACAAGTGTCCCTCTTCCTGGCATCCAGTCTGAAGCTCAGGCAGGTGAGGCTATTGTGGGCACTTGAGACCCTCGTCCAGCTTTCACAGGGCCCCAGGGCCTTAGCCACTGGTGAGGGTTAGGTTGAGGGATAGGCTTAGTTTTAGGGTTAGGGTTAGCCTTTGACAACGGGGAGAGAGCTGTGTCAAGTCCGAGAAAATCACTTTGCGCTTCGGGGGCACCTTCACCGGGCCACGGGGCCTTCCCCACTGGACCACCTCCAGCTTTTGACACCGGCCCCAACCCCCTCTTCCCTTGACCGCTTCCCGCCGGTCAGCTAAGCGCCCGGCCAAGCCGCCGGGCCCCCTCTTTAGGTCCCTGCCGCCGGCAGACCCGCCTGCCGGCCACCCGTGTCCCTGCCCGCGACCCGCTCTCCTGCTTACCTCACCACTTCAGGCTGTTCACCTGGCCCCGCCCCCTCGATCCCGTGACCACCTGCAGCTGCTCACCTGGCCCCGCCCCCTCCTTGACTTGACCCGGCTCAGCTGTGGGCCTGGGCCCGCCTCCTTGTTCCGGAAACCCCGCCCCTGGTCCATTCGACCAATGAGCGAGCAGCACCAGCCAGTCCGCCCTGCTCCCAAACAGAGGAATAGCCCCCACCACTGGGATGTAAGGGCACATAGCCCTCTGCTCACAGGGTGCCTCCCGGGTCCCCAAGCGTGGGCAGACCAGCCAGCCCTCCCTTCAGGACACCCAGGGGCCTCCATGAGCCTCGGGGCCGGCCCTCTAACCCCTCCCCCCGGCCCCCATCGCTCCCACCAAAGGGCAGCTCACAGCCGGTTGTCCTGGGACGCCCAGAGCCCTGCCTATGGGCTTTGACAACCGGGAGAGAGCTGTGTCAAGTCCGAGAAATGATCACTTTCCACTCTGGGGGCACCGCCCCGGCCCCTCCGGAGGTTCTGACTGGTCCGGTGGCCCGGCCCCGGGGCCTGCTTTCCGCCCCGTTCGCCGGGAACGCCCTGCCCTGAGGACAAGTGTCCCTCTTCCTGGCATCCAGTCTGAAGCTCAGGCAGGTGAGGCTAT
Organism: Pipistrellus hanaki; assembly: GCF_964339955.1. NCBI lineage: Eukaryota > Metazoa > Chordata > Mammalia > Chiroptera > Vespertilionidae > Pipistrellus > Pipistrellus hanaki. Next base: position 91,719,663 of record NC_140505.1, on the reverse strand, counting down.
TGTGGGCACTTGAGACCCTCGTCCAGCTTTCACAGGGCCCCAGGGCCTTAGCCACTGGTGAGGGTTAGGTTGAGGGATAGGCTTAGTTTTAGGGTTAGGGTTAGCCTTTGACAACGGGGAGAGAGCTGTGTCAAGTCCGAGAAAATCACTTTGCGCTTCGGGGGCACCTTCACCGGGCCCCGGGGCCTTCCCCACTGGACCACCTCCAGCTTTTGACACCGGCCCCAACCCCCTCTTCCCTTGACCGCTTCCCGCCGGTCAGCTAAGCGCCCGGCCAAGCCGCCGGGCCCCCTCTTTAGGTCCCTGCCGCCGGCAGACCCGCCTGCCGGCCACCCGTGTCCCTGCCCGCGACCCGCTCTCCTGCTTACCTCACCACTTCAGGCAGTTCACCTGGCCCCGCCCCCTCGATCCCGTGACCGCCTGCAGCTGCTCACCTGGCCCCGCCCCCTTCTTGACTTGACCCGGCTCAGCTGTGGGCCTGGGCCCGCCTCCTTGTTCCGGAAACCCCGCCCCTGTTCCATTCGACCAATGAGCGAGCAGCACCAGCCAGTCCGCCCTGCTCCCAAACAGAGGAATAGCCCCCACCACTGGGATGTAAGGGCACATAGCCCTCTGCTCACAGGGTGCCTCCCGGGTCCCCAAGCGTGGGCAGACCAGCCAGCCCTCCCTTCAGGACACCCAGGGGCCTCCATGAGCCTCGGGGCCGGCCCTCTAACCCCTCCCCCCGGCCCCCATCGCTCCCACCAAAGGGCAGCTCACAGCCGGTTGTCCTGGGGCGCCCAGAGCCCTGCCTATGGGCTTTGACAACCGGGAGAGAGCTGTGTCTAGTCCGAGAAATGATCACTTTCCACTCTGGGGGCACCGCCCCGGCCCCTCCGGAGGTTCTGACTGGTCCGGTGGCCCGGCCCCGGGGGCCTGCTTTCCGCCCGGTTCGCCGGGAACGCCCTGCCCTGAGGACAAGTGTCCCTCTTCCTGGCATCCAGTCTGAAGCTCAGGCAGGTGAGGCTTTTGTGGGCACTTGAGACCCTCGTCCAGCTTTCACAGGGCCCCAGGGCCTTAGCCACTGGTGAGGGTTAGGTTGAGGGATAGGCTTAGTTTTAGGGTTAGGGTTAGCCTTTGACAACGGGGAGAGAGCTGTGTCAAGTCCGAGAAAATCACTTTGCGCTTCGGGGGCACCTTCACCGGGCCCCGGGGCCTTCCCCACTGGACCACCTCCAGCTTTTGACACCGGCCCCAACCCCCTCTTCCCTTGACCGCTTCCCGCCGGTCAGCTAAGCGCCCGGCCAAGCCGCCGGGCCCCCTCTTTAGGTCCCTGCCGCCGGCAGACCCGCCTGCCGGCCACCCGTGTCCCTGCCCGCGACCCGCTCTCCTGCTTACCTCACCACTTCAGGCTGTTCACCTGGACCCGCCCCCTCGATCCCGTGACCGCCTGCAGCTGCTCACCTGGCCCCGCCCCCTCCTTGACTTGACCCGGCTCAGCTGTGGGCCTGGGCCCGCCTCCTTGTTCCGGAAACCCCGCCCCTGGTCCATTCGACCAATGAGCGAGCAGCACCAGCCAGTCTGCCCTGCTCCCAAACAGAGGAATAGCCCCCACCACTGGGATGTAAGGGCACATAGCCCTCTGCTCACAGGGTGCCTCCCGGGTCCCCAAGCGTGGGCAGACCAGCCAGCCCTCCCTTCAGGACACCCAGGGGCCTCCATGAGCCTTGGGGCCGGCCCTCTAACCCCTCCCCCCGGCCCCCATCGCTCCCACCAAAGGGCAGCTCACAGCCGGTTGTCCTGGGACGCCCAGAGCCCTGCCTATGGGCTTTGACAACCGGGAGAGAGCTGTGTCAAGTCCGAGAAATGATCACTTTCCACTCTGGGGGCACCGCCCCGGCCCCTCCGGAGGTTCTGACTGGTCCGGTGGCCCGGCCCCGGGGGCCTGCTTTCCGCCCCGTTCGCCGGGAACGCCCTGCCCTGAGGACAAGTGTCCCTCTTCCTGGCATCCAGTCTGAAGCTCAGGCAGGTGAGGCTATTGTGGGCACTTGAGACCCTCGTCCAGCTTTCACAGGGCCCCAGGGCCTTAGCCACTGGTGAGGGTTAGGTTGAGGGATAGGCTTAGTTTTAGGGTTAGGGTTAGCCTTTGACAACGGGGAGAGAGCTGTGTCAAGTCCGAGAAAATCACTTTGCGCTTCGGGGGCACCTTCACCGGGCCCCGGGGCCTTCCCCACTGGACCACCTCCAGCTTTTGACACCGGCCCCAACCCCCTCTTCCCTTGACCGCTTCCCGCCGGTCAGCTAAGCGCCCGGCCAAGCCGCCGGGCCCCCTCTTTAGGTCCCTGCCGCCGGCAGACCCGCCTGCGGGCCACCCGTGTCCCTGCCCGCGACCCGCTCTCCTGCTTACCTCACCACTTCAGGCTGTTCACCTGGCCCCGCCCCCTCGATCCCGTGACCGCCTGCAGCTGCTCACCTGGCCCCGCCCCCTCCTTGACTTGACCCGGCTCAGCTGTGGGCCTGGGCCCGCCTCCTTGTTCCGGAAACCCCGCCCCTGGTCCATTCGACCAATGAGCGAGCAGCACCAGCCAGTCCGCCCTGCTCCCAAACAGAGGAATAGCCCCCACCACTGGGATGTAAGGGCACATAGCCCTCTGCTCACAGGGTGCCTCCCGGGTCCCCAAGCGTGGGCAGACCAGCCAGCCCTCCCTTCAGGACACCCAGGGGCCTCCATGAGCCTCGGGGCCGGCCCTCTAACCCCTCCCCCCGGCCCCCATCGCTCCCACCAAAGGGCAGCTCACAGGCGGTTGTCCTGGGACGCCCAGAGCCCTGCCTATGGGCTTTGACAACCGGGAGAGAGCTGTGTCAAGTCCGAGAAATGATCACTTTCCACTCTGGGGGCACCGCCCCGGCCCCTCCGGAGGTTCTGACTGGTCCGGTGGCCCGGCCCCGGGGGCCTGCTTTCCGCCCCGTTCGCCGGGAACGCCCTGCCCTGAGGACAAGTGTCCCTCTTCCTGGCATCCAGTCTGAAGCTCAGGCAGGTGAGGCTATTGTGGGCACTTGAGACCCTCGTCCAGCTTTCACAGGGCCCCAGGGCCTTAGCCACTGGTGAGGGTTAGGTTGAGGGATAGGCTTAGTTTTAGGGTTAGGGTTAGCCTTTGACAACGGGGAGAGAGCTGTGTCAAGTCCGAGAAAATCACTTTGCGCTTCGGGGGCACCTTCACCGGGCCCCGGGGCCTTCCCCACTGGACCACCTCCAGCTTTTGACACCGGCCCCAACCCCCTCTTCCCTTGACCGCTTCCCGCCGGTCAGCTAAGCGCCCGGCCAAGCCGCCGGGCCCCCTCTTTAGGTCCCTGCCGCCGGCAGACCCGCCTGCCGGCCACCCGTGTCCCTGCCCGCGACCCGCTCTCCTGCTTACCTCACCACTTCAGGCTGTTCACCTGGCCCCGCCCCCTCGATCCCGTGACCGCCTGCAGCTGCTCACCTGGCCCCGCCCCCTCCTTGACTTGACCCGGCTCAGCTGTGGGCCTGGGCCCGCCTCCTTGTTCCGGAAACCCCGCCCCTGGTCCATTCGACCAATGAGCGAGCAGCACCAGCCAGTCCGCCCTGCTCCCAAACAGAGGAATAGCCCCCACCACTGGGATGTAAGGGCACATAGCCCTCTGCTCACAGGGTGCCTCCCGGGTCCCCAAGCGTGGGCAGACCAGCCAGCCCTCCCTTCAGGACACCCAGGGGCCTCCATGAGCCTCGGGGCCGGCCCTCTAACCCCTCCCCCCGGCCCCCATCGCTCCCACCAAAGGGCAGCTCACAGCCGGTTGTCCTGGGACGCCCAGAGCCCTGCCTATGGGCTTTGACAACCGGGAGAGAGCTGTGTCAAGTCCGAGAAATGATCACTTTCCACTCTGGGGGCACCGCCCCGGCCCCTCCGGAGGTTCTGACTGGTCCGGTGGCCCGGCCCCGGGGGCCTGCTTTCCGCCCCGTTCGCCGGGAACGCCCTGCCCTGAGGACAAGTGTCCCTCTTCCTGGCATCCAGTCTGAAGCTCAGGCAGGTGAGGCTATTGTGGGCACTTGAGACCCTCGTCCAGCTTTCACAGGGCCCCAGGGCCTTAGCCACTGGTGAGGGTTAGGTTGAGGGATAGGCTTAGTTTTAGGGTTAGGGTTAGCCTTTGACAACGGGGAGAGAGCTGTGTCAAGTCCGAGAAAATCACTTTGCGCTTCGGGGGCACCTTCACCGGGCCACGGGGCCTTCCCCACTGGACCACCTCCAGCTTTTGACACCGGCCCCAACCCCCTCTTCCCTTGACCGCTTCCCGCCGGTCAGCTAAGCGCCCGGCCAAGCCGCCGGGCCCCCTCTTTAGGTCCCTGCCGCCGGCAGACCCGCCTGCCGGCCACCCGTGTCCCTGCCCGCGACCCGCTCTCCTGCTTACCTCACCACTTCAGGCAGTTCACCTGGCCCCGCCCCCTCGATCCCGTGACCGCCTGCAGCTGCTCACCTGGCCCCGCCCCCTTCTTGACTTGACCCGGCTCAGCTGTGGGCCTGGGCCCGCCTCCTTGTTCCGGAAACCCCGCCCCTGTTCCATTCGACCAATGAGCGAGCAGCACCAGCCAGTCCGCCCTGCTCCCAAACAGAGGAATAGCCCCCACCACTGGGATGTAAGGGCACATAGCCCTCTGCTCACAGGGTGCCTCCCGGGTCCCCAAGCGTGGGCAGACCAGCCAGCCCTCCCTTCAGGACACCCAGGGGCCTCCATGAGCCTCGGGGCCGGCCCTCTAACCCCTCCCCCCGGCCCCCATCGCTCCCACCAAAGGGCAGCTCACAGCCGGTTGTCCTGGGACGCCCAGAGCCCTGCCTATGGGCTTTGACAACCGGGAGAGAGCTGTGTCAAGTCCGAGAAATGATCACTTTCCACTCTGGGGGCACCGCCCCGGCCCCTCCGGAGGTTCTGACTGGTCCGGTGGCCCGGCCCCGGGGGCCTGCTTTCCGCCCCGTTCGCCGGGAACGCCCTGCCCTGAGGACAAGTGTCCCTCTTCCTGGCATCCAGTCTGAAGCTCAGGCAGGTGAGGCTATTGTGGGCACTTGAGACCCTCGTCCAGCTTTCACAGGGCCCCAGGGCCTTAGCCACTGGTGAGGGTTAGGTTGAGGGATAGGCTTAGTTTTAGGGTTAGGGTTAGCCTTTGACAACGGGGAGAGAGCTGTGTCAAGTCCGAGAAAATCACTTTGCGCTTCGGGGGCACCTTCACCGGGCCCCGGGGCCTTCCCCACTGGACCACCTCCAGCTTTTGACACCGGCCCCAACCCCCTCTTCCCTTGACCGCTTCCCGCCGGTCAGCTAAGCGCCCGGCCAAGCCGCCGGGCCCCCTCTTTAGGTCCCTGCCGCCGGCAGACCCGCCTGCCGGCCACCCGTGTCCCTGCCCGCGACCCGCTCTCCTGCTTACCTCACCACTTCAGGCTGTTCACCTGGCCCCGCCCCCTCGATCCCGTGACCGCCTGCAGCTGCTCACCTGGCCCCGCCCCCTCCTTGACTTGACCCGGCTCAGCTGTGGGCCTGGGCCCGCCTCCTTGTTCCGGAAACCCCGCCCCTGGTCCATTCGACCAATGAGCGAGCAGCACCAGCCAGTCCGCCCTGCTCCCAAACAGAGGAATAGCCCCCACCACTGGGATGTAAGGGCACATAGCCCTCTGCTCACAGGGTGCCTCCCGGGTCCCCAAGCGTGGGCAGACCAGCCAGCCCTCCCTTCAGGACACCCAGGGGCCTCCATGAGCCTCGGGGCCGGCCCTCTAACCCCTCCCCCCGGCCCCCATCGCTCCCACCAAAGGGCAGCTCACAGCCGGTTGTCCTGGGACGCCCAGAGCCCTGCCTATGGGCTTTGACAACCGGGAGAGAGCTGTGTCAAGTCCGAGAAATGATCACTTTCCACTCTGGGGGCACCGCCCCGGCCCCTCCGGAGGTTCTGACTGGTCCGGTGGCCCGGCCCCGGGGGCCTGCTTTCCGCCCCGTTCGCCGGGAACGCCCTGCCCTGAGGACAAGTGTCCCTCTTCCTGGCATCCAGTCTGAAGCTCAGGCAGGTGAGGCTATTGTGGGCACTTGAGACCCTCGTCCAGCTTTCACAGGGCCCCAGGGCCTTAGCCACTGGTGAGGGTTAGGTTGAGGGATAGGCTTAGTTTTAGGGTTAGGGTTAGCCTTTGACAACGGGGAGAGAGCTGTGTCAAGTCCGAGAAAATCACTTTGCGCTTCGGGGGCACCTTCACCGGGCCACGGGGCCTTCCCCACTGGACCACCTCCAGCTTTTGACACCGGCCCCAACCCCCTCTTCCCTTGACCGCTTCCCGCCGGTCAGCTAAGCGCCCGGCCAAGCCGCCGGGCCCCCTCTTTAGGTCCCTGCCGCCGGCAGACCCGCCTGCCGGCCACCCGTGTCCCTGCCCGCGACCCGCTCTCCTGCTTACCTCACCACTTCAGGCAGTTCACCTGGCCCCGCCCCCTCGATCCCGTGACCGCCTGCAGCTGCTCACCTGGCCCCGCCCCCTTCTTGACTTGACCCGGCTCAGCTGTGGGCCTGGGCCCGCCTCCTTGTTCCGGAAACCCCGCCCCTGTTCCATTCGACCAATGAGCGAGCAGCACCAGCCAGTCCGCCCTGCTCCCAAACAGAGGAATAGCCCCCACCACTGGGATGTAAGGGCACATAGCCCTCTGCTCACAGGGTGCCTCCCGGGTCCCCAAGCGTGGGCAGACCAGCCAGCCCTCCCTTCAGGACACCCAGGGGCCTCCATGAGCCTCGGGGCCGGCCCTCTAACCCCTCCCCCCGGCCCCCATCGCTCCCACCAAAGGGCAGCTCACAGCCGGTTGTCCTGGGACGCCCAGAGCCCTGCCTATGGGCTTTGACAACCGGGAGAGAGCTGTGTCAAGTCCGAGAAATGATCACTTTCCACTCTGGGGGCACCGCCCCGGCCCCTCCGGAGGTTCTGACTGGTCCGGTGGCCCGGCCCCGGGGGCCTGCTTTCCGCCCCGTTCGCCGGGAACGCCCTGCCCTGAGGACAAGTGTCCCTCTTCCTGGCATCCAGTCTGAAGCTCAGGCAGGTGAGGCTATTGTGGGCACTTGAGACCCTCGTCCAGCTTTCACAGGGCCCCAGGGCCTTAGCCACTGGTGAGGGTTAGGTTGAGGGATAGGCTTAGTTTTAGGGTTAGGGTTAGCCTTTGACAACGGGGAGAGAGCTGTGTCAAGTCCGAGAAAATCACTTTGCGCTTCGGGGGCACCTTCACCGGGCCCCGGGGCCTTCCCCACTGGACCACCTCCAGCTTTTGACACCGGCCCCAACCCCCTCTTCCCTTGACCGCTTCCCGCCGGTCAGCTAAGCGCCCGGCCAAGCCGCCGGGCCCCCTCTTTAGGTCCCTGCCGCCGGCAGACCCGCCTGCCGGCCACCCGTGTCCCTGCCCGCGACCCGCTCTCCTGCTTACCTCACCACTTCAGGCTGTTCACCTGGCCCCGCCCCCTCGATCCCGTGACCGCCTGCAGCTGCTCACCTGGCCCCGCCCCCTCCTTGACTTGACCCGGCTCAGCTGTGGGCCTGGGCCCGCCTCCTTGTTCCGGAAACCCCGCCCCTGGTCCATTCGACCAATGAGCGAGCAGCACCAGCCAGTCCGCCCTGCTCCCAAACAGAGGAATAGCCCCCACCACTGGGATGTAAGGGCACATAGCCCTCTGCTCACAGGCTGCCTCCCGGGTCCCCAAGCGTGGGCAGACCAGCCAGCCCTCCCTTCAGGACACCCAGGGGCCTCCATGAGCCTCGGGGCCGGCCCTCTAACCCCTCCCCCCGGCCCCCATCGCTCCCACCAAAGGGCAGCTCACAGCCGGTTGTCCTGGGACGCCCAGAGCCCTGCCTATGGGCTTTGACAACCGGGAGAGAGCTGTGTCAAGTCCGAGAAATGATCACTTTCCACTCTGGGGGCACCGCCCCGGCCCCTCCGGAGGTTCTGACTGGTCCGGTGGCCCGGCCCCGGGGGCCTGCTTTCCGCCCCGTTCGCCGGGAACGCCCTGCCCTGAGGACAAGTGTCCCTCTTCCTGGCATCCAGTCTGAAGCTCAGGCAGGTGAGGCTATTGTGGGCACTTGAGACCCTCGTCCAGCTTTCACAGGGCCCCAGGGCCTTAGCCACTGGTGAGGGTTAGGTTGAGGGATAGGCTTAGTTTTAGGGTTAGGGTTAGCCTTTGACAACGGGGAGAGAGCTGTGTCAAGTCCGAGAAAATCACTTTGCGCTTCGGGGGCACCTTCACCGGGCCCCGGGGCCTTCCCCACTGGACCACCTCCAGCTTTTGACACCGGCCCCAACCCCCTCTTCCCTTGACCGCTTCCCGCCGGTCAGCTAAGCGCCCGGCCAAGCCGCCGGGCCCCCTCTTTAGGTCCCTGCCGCCGGCAGACCCGCCTGCCGGCCACCCGTGTCCCTGCCCGCGACCCGCTCTCCTGCTTACCTCACCACTTCAGGCTGTTCACCTGGCCCCGCCCCCTCGATCCCGTGACCGCCTGCAGCTGCTCACCTGGCCCCGCCCCCTCCTTGACTTGACCCGGCTCAGCTGTGGGCCTGGGCCCGCCTCCTTGTTCCGGAAACCCCGCCCCTGGTCCATTCGACCAATGAGCGAGCAGCACCAGCCAGTCCGCCCTGCTCCCAAACAGAGGAATAGCCCCCACCACTGGGATGTAAGGGCACATAGCCCTCTGCTCACAGGGTGCCTCCCGGGTCCCCAAGCGTGGGCAGACCAGCCAGCCCTCCCTTCAGGACACCCAGGGGCCTCCATGAGCCTCGGGGCCGGCCCTCTAACCCCTCCCCCCGGCCCCCATCGCTCCCACCAAAGGGCAGCTCACAGCCGGTTGTCCTGGGACGCCCAGAGCCCTGCCTATGGGCTTTGACAACCGGGAGAGAGCTGTGTCAAGTCCGAGAAATGATCACTTTCCACTCTGGGGGCACCGCCCCGGCCCCTCCGGAGGTTCTGACTGGTCCGGTGGCCCGGCCCCGGGGGCCTGCTTTCCGCCCCGTTCGCCGGGAACGCCCTGCCCTGAGGACAAGTGTCCCTCTTCCTGGCATCCAGTCTGAAGCTCAGGCAGGTGAGGCTATTGTGGGCACTTGAGACCCTCGTCCAGCTTTCACAGGGCCCCAGGGCCTTAGCCACTGGTGAGGGTTAGGTTGAGGGATAGGCTTAGTTTTAGGGTTAGGGTTAGCCTTTGACAACGGGGAGAGAGCTGTGTCAAGTCCGAGAAAATCACTTTGCGCTTCGGGGGCACCTTCACCGGGCCACGGGGCCTTCCCCACTGGACCACCTCCAGCTTTTGACACCGGCCCCAACCCCCTCTTCCCTTGACCGCTTCCCGCCGGTCAGCTAAGCGCCCGGCCAAGCCGCCGGGCCCCCTCTTTAGGTCCCTGCCGCCGGCAGACCCGCCTGCCGGCCACCCGTGTCCCTGCCCGCGACCCGCTCTCCTGCTTACCTCACCACTTCAGGCAGTTCACCTGGCCCCGCCCCCTCGATCCCGTGACCGCCTGCAGCTGCTCACCTGGCCCCGCCCCCTTCTTGACTTGACCCGGCTCAGCTGTGGGCCTGGGCCCGCCTCCTTGTTCCGGAAACCCCGCCCCTGTTCCATTCGACCAATGAGCGAGCAGCACCAGCCAGTCCGCCCTGCTCCCAAACAGAGGAATAGCCCCCACCACTGGGATGTAAGGGCACATAGCCCTCTGCTCACAGGGTGCCTCCCGGGTCCCCAAGCGTGGGCAGACCAGCCAGCCCTCCCTTCAGGACACCCAGGGGCCTCCATGAGCCTCGGGGCCCGCCCTCTAACCCCTCCCCCCGGCCCCCATCGCTCCCACCAAAGGGCAGCTCACAGCCGGTTGTCCTGGGGTGCCCAGAGCCCTGCCTATGGGCTTTGACAACCGGGAGAGAGCTGTGTCAAGTCCGAGAAATGATCACTTTCCACTCTGGGGGCACCGCCCCGGCCCCTCCGGAGGTTCTGACTGGTCCGGTGGCCCGGCCCCGGGGGCCTGCTTTCCGCCCGGTTCGCCGGGAACGCCCTGCCCTGAGGACAAGTGTCCCTCTTCCTGGCATCCAGTCTGAAGCTCAGGCAGGTGAGGCTTTTGTGGGCACTTGAGACCCTCGTCCAGCTTTCACAGGGCCCCAGGGCCTTAGCCACTGGTGAGGGTAAGGTTGAGGGATAGGCTTAGTTTTAGGGTTAGGGTTAGCCTTTGACAACGGGGAGAGAGCTGTGTCAAGTCCGAGAAAATCACTTTGCGCTTCGGGGGCACCTTCACCGGGCCCCGGGGCCTTCCCCACTGGACCACCTCCAGCTTTTGACACCGGCCCCAACCCCCTCTTCCCTTGACCGCTTCCCGCCGGTCAGCTAAGCGCCCGGCCAAGCCGCCGGGCCCCCTCTTTAGGTCCCTGCCGCCGGCAGACCCGCCTGCCGGCCACCCGTGTCCCTGCCCGCGACCCGCTCTCCTGCTTACCTCACCACTTCAGGCTGTTCACCTGGCCCCGCCCCCTCGATCCCGTGACCGCCTGCAGCTGCTCACCTGGCCCCGCCCCCTCCTTGACTTGACCCGGCTCAGCTGTGGGCCTGGGCCCGCCTCCTTGTTCCGGAAACCCCGCCCCTGGTCCATTCGACCAATGAGCGAGCAGCACCAGCCAGTCCGCCCTGCTCCCAAACAGAGGAATAGCCCCCACCACTGGGATGTAAGGGCACATAGCCCTCTGCTCACAGGGTGCCTCCCGGGTCCCCAAGCGTGGGCAGACCAGCCAGCCCTCCCTTCAGGACACCCAGGGGCCTCCATGAGCCTCGGGGCCGGCCCTCTAACCCCTCCCCCCGGCCCCCATCGCTCCCACCAAAGGGCAGCTCACAGCCGGTTGTCCTGGGACGCCCAGAGCCCTGCCTATGGGCTTTGACAACCGGGAGAGAGCTGTGTCAAGTCCGAGAAATGATCACTTTCCACTCTGGGGGCACCGCCCCGGCCCCTCCGGAGGTTCTGACTGGTCCGGTGGCCCGGCCCCGGGGGCCTGCTTTCCGCCCCGTTCGCCGGGAACGCCCTGCCCTGAGGACAAGTGTCCCTCTTCCTGGCATCCAGTCTGAAGCTCAGGCAGGTGAGGCTATTGTGGGCACTTGAGACCCTCGTCCAGCTTTCACAGGGCCCCAGGGCCTTAGCCACTGGTGAGGGTTAGGTTGAGGGATAGGCTTAGTTTTAGGGTTAGGGTTAGCCTTTGACAACGGGGAGAGAGCTGTGTCAAGTCCGAGAAAATCACTTTGCGCTTCGGGGGCACCTTCACCGGGCCCCGGGGCCTTCCCCACTGGACCACCTCCAGCTTTTGACACCGGCCCCAACCCCCTCTTCCCTTGACCGCTTCCCGCCGGTCAGCTAAGCGCCCGGCCAAGCCGCCGGGCCCCCTCTTTAGGTCCCTGCCGCCGGCAGACCCGCCTGCCGGCCACCCGTGTCCCTGCCCGCGACCCGCTCTCCTGCTTACCTCACCACTTCAGGCTGTTCACCTGGCCCCGCCCCCTCGATCCCGTGACCGCCTGCAGCTGCTCACCTGGCCCCGCACCCTCCTTGACTTGACCCGGCTCAGCTGTGGGCCTGGGCCCGCCTCCTTGTTCCGGAAACCCCGCCCCTGGTCCATTCGACCAATGAGCGAGCAGCACCAGCCAGTCCGCCCTGCTCCCAAACAGAGGAATAGCCCCCACCACTGGGATGTAAGGGCACATAGCCCTCTGCTCACAGGGTGCCTCCCGGGTCCCCAAGCGTGGGCAGACCAGCCAGCCCTCCCTTCAGGACACCCAGGGGCCTCCATGAGCCTCGGGGCCGGCCCTCCAACCCCTCCCCCCGGCCCCCATCGCTCCCACCAAAGGGCAGCTCACAGCCGGTTGTCCTGGGACGCCCAGAGCCCTGCCTGTGGGCTTTGACAACCGGGAGAGAGCTGTGTCAAGTCCGAGAAATGATCACTTTCCACTCTGGGGGCACCGCCCCGGCCCCTCCGGAGGTTCTGACTGGTCCGGTGGCCCGGCCCCGGGGGCCTGCTTTCCGCCCCGTTCGCCGGGAACGCCCTGCCCTGAGGACAAGTGTCCCTCTTCCTGGCATCCAGTCTGAAGCTCAGGCAGGTGAGGCTATTGTGGGCACTTGAGACCCTCGTCCAGCTTTCACAGGGCCCCAGGGCCTTAGCCACTGGTGAGGGTTAGGTTGAGGGATAGGCTTAGTTTTAGGGTTAGGGTTAGCCTTTGACAACGGGGAGAGAGCTGTGTCAAGTCCGAGAAAATCACTTTGCGCTTCGGGGGCACCTTCACCGGGCCCCGGGGCCTTCCCCACTGGACCACCTCCAGCTTTTGACACCGGCCCCAACCCCCTCTTCCCTTGACCGCTTCCCGCCGGTCAGCTAAGCGCCCGGCCAAGCCGCCGGGCCCCCTCTTTAGGTCCCTGCCGCCGGCAGACCCGCCTGCCGGCCACCCGTGTCCCTGCCCGCGAACCGCTCTCCTGCTTACCTCACCACTTCAGGCTGTTCACCTGGCCCCGCCCCCTCGATCCCGTGACCGCCTGCAGCTGCTCACCTGGCCCCGCCCCCTCCTTGACTTGACCCGGCTCAGCTGTGGGCCTGGGCCCGCCTCCTTGTTCCGGAAACCCCGCCCCTGGTCCATTCGACCAATGAGCGAGCAGCACCAGCCAGTCCGCCCTGCTCCCAAACAGAGGAATAGCCCCCACCACTGGGATGTAAGGGCACATAGCCCTCTGCTCACAGGGTGCCTCCCGGGTCCCCAAGCGTGGGCAGACCAGCCAGCCCTCCCTTCAGGACACCCAGGGGCCTCCATGAGCCTCGGGGCCGGCCCTCTAACCCCTCCCCCCGGCCCCCATCGCTCCCACCAAAGGGCAGCTCACAGGCGGTTGTCCTGGGACGCCCAGAGCCCTGCCTATGGGCTTTGACAACCGGGAGAGAGCTGTGTCAAGTCCGAGAAATGATCACTTTCCACTCTGGGGGCACCGCCCCGGCCCCTCCGGAGGTTCTGACTGGTCCGGTGGCCCGGCCCCGGGGGCCTGCTTTCCGCCCCGTTCGCCGGGAACGCCCTGCCCTGAGGACAAGTGTCCCTCTTCCTGGCATCCAGTCTGAAGCTCAGGCAGGTGAGGCTATTGTGGGCACTTGAGACCCTCGTCCAGCTTTCACAGGGCCCCAGGGCCTTAGCCACTGGTGAGGGTTAGGTTGAGGGATAGGCTTAGTTTTAGGGTTAGAGTTAGCCTTTGACAACGGGGAGAGAGCTGTGTCAAGTCCGAGAAAATCACTTTGCGCTTCGGGGGCACCTTCACCGGGCCCCGGGGCCTTCCCCACTGGACCACCTCCAGCTTTTGACACCGGCCCCAACCCCCTCTTCCCTTGACCGCTTCCCGCCGGTCAGCTAAGCGCCCGGCCAAGCCGCCGGGCCCCCTCTTTAGGTCCCTGCCGCCGGCAGACCCGCCTGCCGGCCACCCGTGTCCCTGCCCGCGACCCGCTCTCCTGCTTACCTCACCACTTCAGGCTGTTCACCTGGCCCCGCCCCCTCGATCCCGTGACCGCCTGCAGCTGCTCACCTGGCCCCGCCCCCTCCTTGACTTGACCCGGCTCAGCTGTGGGCCTGGGCCCGCCTCCTTGTTCCGGAAACCCCGCCCCTGGTCCATTCGACCAATGAGCGAGCAGCACCAGCCAGTCCGCCCTGCTCCCAAACAGAGGAATAGCCCCCACCACTGGGATGTAAGGGCACATAGCCCTCTGCTCACAGGGTGCCTCCCGGGTCCCCAAGCGTGGGCAGACCAGCCAGCCCTCCCTTCAGGACACCCAGGGGCCTCCATGAGCCTCGGGGCCGGCCCTCTAACCCCTCCCCCCGGCCCCCATCGCTCCCACCAAAGGGCAGCTCACAGCCGGTTGTCCTGGGACGCCCAGAGCCCTGCCTATGGGCTTTGACAACCGGGAGAGAGCTGTGTCAAGTCCGAGAAATGATCACTTTCCACTCTGGGGGCACCGCCCCGGCCCCTCCGGAAGTTCTGACTGGTCCAGTGGCCCGGCCCCGGGGGCCTGCTTTCCGCCCCGTTCGCCGGGAACGCCCTGCCCTGAGGACAAGTGTCCCTCTTCCTGGCATCCAGTCTGAAGCTCAGGCAGGTGAGGCTTTTGTGGGCACTTGAGACGCTCGTCCAGCTTTCACAGGGCCCCAGGGCCTTAGCCACTGGTGAGGGTTAGGTTGAGGGATAGGCTTAGTTTTAGGGTTAGGGTTAGCCTTTGACAACGGGGAGAGAGCTGTGTCAAGTCCGAGAAAATCACTTTGCGCTTCGGGGGCACCTTCACCGGGCCCCGGGGCCTTCCCCACTGGACCTCCTCCAGCTTTTGACACCGGCCCCAACCCCCTCTTCCCTTGACCGCTTCCCGCCGGTCAGCTAAGCGCCCGGCCAAGCCGCCGGGCCCCCTCTTTAGGTCCCTGCCGCCGGCAGACCCGCCTGCCGGCCACCCGTGTCCCTGCACGCGACCCGCTCTCCTGCTTACCTCACCACTTCAGGCTGTTCACCTGGCCCCGCCCCCTCGATCCCGAGACCGCCTGCAGCTGCTCACCTGGCCCCGCCCCCTCCTTGACTTGACGGGGCTCAGCTGTGGGCCTGGGCCCGCCTCCTTGTTCCGGAAACCCCGCCCCTGGTCCATTCGACCAATGAGCGAGCAGCACCAGCCAGTCCGCCCTGCTCCCAAACAGAGGAATAGCCCCCACCACTGGGATGTAAAGGCACATAGCCCTCTGCTCACAGGGTGCCTCCAGGGTCCCCAAGCGTGGGCAGACCAGCCAGCCCTCCCTTCAGGACACCCAGGGGCCTCCATGAGCCTCGGGGCCGGCCCTCTAAGCCCTCCCCCCGGCTCCCATCGCTCCCACCAAAGGGCAGCTCACAGCCGGTTGTCCTGGGACGCCCAGAGCCCTGCCTATGGGCTTTGACAACCGGGAGAGAGCTGTGTCAAGTCCGAGAAATGATCACTTTCCACTCTGGGGGCACCGCCCCGGCCCCTCCGGAGGTTCTGACTGGTCCGGTGGCCCGGCCCCGGGGGCCTGCTTTCCGCCCGGTTCGCCGAGAACGCCCTGCCCTGAGGACAAGTGTCCCTCTTCCTGGCATCCAGTCTGAAGCTCAGGCAGGTGAGGCTTTTGTGGGCACTTGAGACCCTCGTCCAGCTTTCACAGGGCCCCAGGGCCTTAGCCACTGGTGAGGGTAAGGTTGAGGGATAGGCTTAGTTTTAGGGTTAGGGTTAGCCTTTGACAACGGGGAGAGAGCTGTGTCAAGTCCGAGAAAATCACTTTGCGCTTCGGGGGCACCTTCACCGGGCCCCGGGGCCTTCCCCACTGGACCACCTCCAGCTTTTGACACCGGCCCCAACCCCCTCTTCCCTTGACCGCTTCCCGCCGGTCAGCTAAGCGCCCGGCCAAGCCGCCGGGCCCCCTCTTTAGGTCCCTGCCGCCGGCAGACCCGCCTGCCGGCCACCCGTGTCCCTGCCCGCGACCCGCTCTCCTGCTTACCTCACCACTTCAGGCTGTTCACCTGGCCCCGCCCCCTCGATCCCGTGACCGCCTGCAGCTGCTCACCTGGCCCCGCCCCCTCCTTGACTTGACCCGGCTCAGCTGTGGGCCTGGGCCCGCCTCCTTGTTCCGGAAACCCCGCCCCTGGTCCATTCGACCAATGAGCGAGCAGCACCAGCCAGTCCGCCCTGCTCCCAAACAGAGGAATAGCCCCCACCACTGGGATGTAAGGGCACATAGCCCTCTGCTCACAGGGTGCCTCCCGGGTCCCCAAGCGTGGGCAGACCAGCCAGCCCTCCCTTCAGGACACCCAGGGGCCTCCATGAGCCTCGGGGCCGGCCCTCTAACCCCTCCCCCCGGCCCCCATCGCTCCCACCAAAGGGCAGCTCACAGCCGGTTGTCCTGGGACGCCCAGAGCCCTGCCTATGGGCTTTGACAACCGGGAGAGAGCTGTGTCAAGTCCGAGAAATGATCACTTTCCACTCTGGGGGCACCGCCCCGGCCCCTCCGGAGGTTCTGACTGGTCCGGTGGCCCGGCCCCGGGGGCCTGCTTTCCGCCCGGTTCGCCGGGAACGCCCTGCCCTGAGGACAAGTGTCCCTCTTCCTGGCATCCAGTCTGAAGCTCAGGCAGGTGAGGCTTTTGTGGGCACTTGAGACCCTCGTCCAGCTTTCACAGGGCCCCAGGGCCTTAGCCACTGGTGAGGGTAAGGTTGAGGGATAGGCTTAGTTTTAGGGTTAGGGTTAGCCTTTGACAACGGGGAGAGAGCTGTGTCAAGTCCGAGAAAATCACTTTGCGCTTCGGGGGCACCTTCACCGGGCCCCGGGGCCTTCCCCACTGGACCACCTCCAGCTTTTGACACCGGCCCCAACCCCCTCTTCCCTTGACCGCTTCCCGCCGGTCAGCTAAGCGCCCGGCCAAGCCGCCGGGCCCCCTCTTTAGGTCCCTGCCGCCGGCAGACCCGCCTGCCGGCCACCCGTGTCCCTGCCCGCGACCCGCTCTCCTGCTTACCTCACCACTTCAGGCTGTTCACCTGGCCCCGCCCCCTCGATCCCGTGACCGCCTGCAGCTGCTCACCTGGCCCCGCCCCCTCCTTGACTTGACCCGGCTCAGCTGTGGGCCTGGGCCCGCCTCCTTGTTCCGGAAACCCCGCCCCTGGTCCATTCGACCAATGAGCGAGCAGCACCAGCCAGTCCGCCCTGCTCCCAAACAGAGGAATAGCCCCCACCACTGGGATGTAAGGGCACATAGCCCTCTGCTCACAGGGTGCCTCCCGGGTCCCCAAGCGTGGGCAGACCAGCCAGCCCTCCCTTCAGGACACCCAGGGGCCTCCATGAGCCTCGGGGCCGGCCCTCTAACCCCTCCCCCCGGCCCCCATCGCTCCCACCAAAGGGCAGCTCACAGCCGGTTGTCCTGGGACGCCCAGAGCCCTGCCTATGGGCTTTGACAACCGGGAGAGAGCTGTGTCAAGTCCGAGAAATGATCACTTTCCACTCTGGGGGCACCGCCCCGGCCCCTCCGGAGGTTCTGACTGGTCCGGTGGCCCGGCCCCGGGGGCCTGCTTTCCGCCCCGTTCGCCGGGAACGCCCTGCCCTGAGGACAAGTGTCCCTCTTCCTGGCATCCAGTCTGAAGCTCAGGCAGGTGAGGCTATTGTGGGCACTTGAGACCCTCGTCCAGCTTTCACAGGGCCCCAGGGCCTTAGCCACTGGTGAGGGTTAGGTTGAGGGATAGGCTTAGTTTTAGGGTTAGGGTTAGCCTTTGACAACGGGGAGAGAGCTGTGTCAAGTCCGAGAAAATCACTTTGCGCTTCGGGGGCACCTTCACCGGGCCCCGGGGCCTTCCCCACTGGACCACCTCCAGCTTTTGACACCGGCCCCAACCCCCTCTTCCCTTGACCGCTTCCCGCCGGTCAGCTAAGCGCCCGGCCAAGCCGCCGGGCCCCCTCTTTAGGTCCCTGCCGCCGGCAGACCCGCCTGCCGGCCACCCGTGTCCCTGCCCGCGACCCGCTCTCCTGCTTACCTCACCACTTCAGGCAGTTCACCTGGCCCCGCCCCCTCGATCCCGTGACCGCCTGCAGCTGCTCACCTGGCCCCGCCCCCTCCTTGACTTGACCCGGCTCAGCTGTGGGCCTGGGCCCGCCTCCTTGTTCCGGAAACCCCGCCCCTGGTCCATTCGACCAATGAGCGAGCAGCACCAGCCAGTCCGCCCTGCTCCCAAACAGAGGAATAGCCCCCACCACTGGGATGTAAGGGCACATAGCCCTCTGCTCACAGGGTGCCTCCCGGGTCCCCAAGCGTGGGCAGACCAGCCAGCCCTCCCTTCAGGACACCCAGGGGCCTCCATGAGCCTCGGGGCCGGCCCTCTAACCCCTCCCCCCGGCCCCCATCGCTCCCACCAAAGGGCAGCTCACAGTCGGTTGTCCTGGGACGCCCAGAGCCCTGCCTATGGGCTTTGACAACCGGGAGAGAGCTGTGTCAAGTCCGAGAAATGATCACTTTCCACTCTGGGGGCACCGCCCCGGCCCCTCCGGAGGTTCTGACTGGTCCGGTGGCCCGGCCCCGGGGGCCTGCTTTCCGCCCCGTTCGCCGGGAACGCCCTGCCCTGAGGACAAGTGTCCCTCTTCCTGGCATCCAGTCTGAAGCTCAGGCAGGTGAGGCTATTGTGGGCACTTGAGACCCTCGTCCAGCTTTCACAGGGCCCCAGGGCCTTAGCCACTGGTGAGGGTTAGGTTGAGGGATAGGCTTAGTTTTAGGGTTAGAGTTAGCCTTTGACAACGGGGAGAGAGCTGTGTCAAGTCCGAGAAAATCACTTTGCGCTTCGGGGGCACCTTCACCGGGCCCCGGGGCCTTCCCCACTGGACCACCTCCAGCTTTTGACACCGGCCCCAACCCCCTCTTCCCTTGACCGCTTCCCGCCGGTCAGCTAAGCGCCCGGCCAAGCCGCCGGGCCCCCTCTTTAGGTCCCTGCCGCCGGCAGACCCGCCTGCCGGCCACCCGTGTCCCTGCCCGCGACCCGCTCTCCTGCTTACCTCACCACTTCAGGCTGTTCACCTGGCCCCGCCCCCTCGATCCCGTGACCGCCTGCAGCTGCTCACCTGGCCCCGCCCCCTCCTTGACTTGACCCGGCTCAGCTGTGGGCCTGGGCCCGCCTCCTTGTTCCGGAAACCCCGCCCCTGGTCCATTCGACCAATGAGCGAGCAGCACCAGCCAGTCCGCCCTGCTCCCAAACAGAGGAATAGCCCCCACCACTGGGATGTAAGGGCACATAGCCCTCTGCTCACAGGGTGCCTCCCGGGTCCCCAAGCGTGGGCAGACCAGCCAGCCCTCCCTTCAGGACACCCAGGGGCCTCCATGAGCCTCGGGGCCGGCCCTCTAACCCCTCCCCCCGGCCCCCATCGCTCCCACCAAAGGGCAGCTCACAGCCGGTTGTCCTGGGACGCCCAGAGCCCTGCCTATGGGCTTTGACAACCGGGAGAGAGCTGTGTCAAGTCCGAGAAATGATCACTTTCCACTCTGGGGGCACCGCCCCGGCCCCTCCGGAGGTTCTGACTGGTCCGGTGGCCCGGCCCCTGGGGCCTGCTTTCCGCCCCGTTCGCCGGGAACGCCCTGCCCTGAGGACAAGTGTCCCTCTTCCTGGCATCCAGTCTGAAGCTCAGGCAGGTGAGGCTATTGTGGGCACTTGAGACCCTCGTCCAGCTTTCACAGGGCCCCAGGGCCTTAGCCACTGGTGAGGGTAAGGTTGAGGGATAGGCTTAGTTTTAGGGTTAGGGTTAGCCTTTGACAACGGGGAGAGAGCTGTGTCAAGTCCGAGAAAATCACTTTGCGCTTCGGGGGCACCTTCACCGGGCCCCGGGGCCTTCCCCACTGGACCACCTCCAGCTTTTGACACCGGCCCCAACCCCCTCTTCCCTTGACCGCTTCCCGCCGGTCAGCTAAGCGCCCGGCCAAGCCGCCGGGCCCCCTCTTTAGGTCCCTGCCGCCGGCAGACCCGCCTGCCGGCCACCCGTGTCCCTGCCCGCGACCCGCTCTCCTGCTTACCTCACCACTTCAGGCTGTTCACCTGGCCCCGCCCCCTCGATCCCGTGACCGCCTGCAGCTGCTCACCTGGCCCCGCCCCCTCCTTGACTTGACCCGGCTCAGCTGTGGGCCTGGGCCCGCCTCCTTGTTCCGGAAACCCCGCCCCTGGTCCATTCGACCAATGAGCGAGCAGCACCAGCCAGTCCGCCCTGCTCCCAAACAGAGGAATAGCCCCCACCACTGGGATGTAAGGGCACATAGCCCTCTGCTCACAGGGTGCCTCCCGGGTCCCCAAGCGTGGGCAGACCAGCCAGCCCTCCCTTCAGGACACCCAGGGGCCTCCATGAGCCTCGGGGCCGGCCCTCTAACCCCTCCCCCCGGCCCCCATCGCTCCCACCAAAGGGCAGCTCACAGCCGGTTGTCCTGGGACGCCCAGAGCCCTGCCTATGGGCTTTGACAACCGGGAGAGAGCTGTGTCAAGTCCGAGAAATGATCACTTTCCACTCTGGGGGCACCGCCCCGGCCCCTCCGGAGGTTCTGACTGGTCCGGTGGCCCGGCCCCGGGGGCCTGCTTTCCGCCCCGTTCGCCGGGAACGCCCTGCCCTGAGGACAAGTGTCCCTCTTCCTGGCATCCAGTCTGAAGCTCAGGCAGGTGAGGCTTTTGTGGGCACTTGAGACCCTCGTCCAGCTTTCACAGGGCCCCAGGGCCTTAGCCACTGGTGAGGGTTAGGTTGAGGGATAGGCTTAGTTTTAGGGTTAGGGTTAGCCTTTGACAACGGGGAGAGAGCTGTGTCAAGTCCGAGAAAATCACTTTGCGCTTCGGGGGCACCTTCACCGGGCCCCGGGGCCTTCCCCACTGGACCACCTCCAGCTTTTGACACCGGCCCCAACCCCCTCTTCCCTTGACCGCTTCCCGCCGGTCAGCTAAGCGCCCGGCCAAGCCGCCGGGCCCCCTCTTTAGGTCCCTGCCGCCGGCAGACCCGCCTGCCGGCCACCCGTGTCCCTGCCCGCGACCCGCTCTCCTGCTTACCTCACCACTTCAGGCTGTTCACCTGGCCCCGCCCCCTCGATCCCGTGACCGCCTGCAGCTGCTCACCTGGCCCCGCCCCCTCCTTGACTTGACCCGGCTCAGCTGTGGGCCTGGGCCCGCCTCCTTGTTCCGGAAACCCCGCCCCTGGTCCATTCGACCAATGAGCGAGCAGCACCAGCCAGTCCGCCCTGCTCCCAAACAGAGGAATAGCCCCCACCACTGGGATGTAAGGGCACATAGCCCTCTGCTCACAGGGTGCCTCCCGGGTCCCCAAGCGTGGGCAGACCAGCCAGCCCTCCCTTCAGGACACCCAGGGGCCTCCATGAGCCTCGGGGCCGGCCCTCTAACCCCTCCCCCCGGCCCCCATCGCTCCCACCAAAGGGCAGCTCACAGCCGGTTGTCCTGGGACGCCCAGAGCCCTGCCTATGGGCTTTGACAACCGGGAGAGAGCTGTGTCAAGTCCGAGAAATGATCACTTTCCACTCTGGGGGCACCGCCCCGGCCCCTCCGGAGGTTCTGACTGGTCCGGTGGCCCGGCCCCGGGGGCCTGCTTTCCGCCCGGTTCGCCGGGAACGCCCTGCCCTGAGGACAAGTGTCCCTCTTCCTGGCATCCAGTCTGAAGCTCAGGCAGGTGAGGCTTTTGTGGGCACTTGAGACCCTCGTCCAGCTTTCACAGGGCCCCAGGGCCTTAGCCACTGGTGAGGGTAAGGTTGAGGGATAGGCTTAGTTTTAGGGTTAGGGTTAGCCTTTGACAACGGGGAGAGAGCTGTGTCAAGTCCGAGAAAATCACTTTGCGCTTCGGGGGCACCTTCACCGGGCCCCGGGGCCTTCCCCACTGGACCACCTCCAGCTTTTGACACCGGCCCCAACCCCCTCTTCCCTTGACCGCTTCCCGCCGGTCAGCTAAGCGCCCGGCCAAGCCGCCGGGCCCCCTCTTTAGGTCCCTGCCGCCGGCAGACCCGCCTGCCGGCCACCCGTGTCCCTGCCCGCGACCCGCTCTCCTGCTTACCTCACCACTTCAGGCTGTTCACCTGGCCCCGCCCCCTCGATCCCGTGACCGCCTGCAGCTGCTCACCTGGCCCCGCCCCCTCCTTGACTTGACCCGGCTCAGCTGTGGGCCTGGGCCCGCCTCCTTGTTCCGGAAACCCCGCCCCTGGTCCATTCGACCAATGAGCGAGCAGCACCAGCCAGTCCGCCCTGCTCCCAAACAGAGGAATAGCCCCCACCACTGGGATGTAAGGGCACATAGCCCTCTGCTCACAGGGTGCCTCCCGGGTCCCCAAGCGTGGGCAGACCAGCCAGCCCTCCCTTCAGGACACCCAGGGGCCTCCATGAGCCTCGGGGCCGGCCCTCTAACCCCTCCCCCCGGCCCCCATCGCTCCCACCAAAGGGCAGCTCACAGCCGGTTGTCCTGGGACGCCCAGAGCCCTGCCTATGGGCTTTGACAACCGGGAGAGAGCTGTGTCAAGTCCGAGAAATGATCACTTTCCACTCTGGGGGCACCGCCCCGGCCCCTCCGGAGGTTCTGACTGGTCCGGTGGCCCGGCCCCGGGGGCCTGCTTTCCGCCCCGTTCGCCGGGAACGCCCTGCCCTGAGGACAAGTGTCCCTCTTCCTGGCATCCAGTCTGAAGCTCAGGCAGGTGAGGCTATTGTGGGCACTTGAGACCCTCGTCCAGCTTTCACAGGGCCCCAGGGCCTTAGCCACTGGTGAGGGTTAGGTTGAGGGATAGGCTTAGTTTTAGGGTTAGGGTTAGCCTTTGACAACGGGGAGAGAGCTGTGTCAAGTCCGAGAAAATCACTTTGCGCTTCGGGGGCACCTTCACCGGGCCCCGGGGCCTTCCCCACTGGACCACCTCCAGCTTTTGACACCGGCCCCAACCCCCTCTTCCCTTGACCGCTTCCCGCCGGTCAGCTAAGCGCCCGGCCAAGCCGCCGGGCCCCCTCTTTAGGTCCCTGCCGCCGGCAGACCCGCCTGCCGGCCACCCGTGTCCCTGCCCGCGACCCGCTCTCCTGCTTACCTCACCACTTCAGGCAGTTCACCTGGCCCCGCCCCCTCGATCCCGTGACCGCCTGCAGCTGCTCACCTGGCCCCGCCCCCTCCTTGACTTGACCCGGCTCAGCTGTGGGCCTGGGCCCGCCTCCTTGTTCCGGAAACCCCGCCCCTGGTCCATTCGACCAATGAGCGAGCAGCACCAGCCAGTCCGCCCTGCTCCCAAACAGAGGAATAGCCCCCACCACTGGGATGTAAGGGCACATAGCCCTCTGCTCACAGGGTGCCTCCCGGGTCCCCAAGCGTGGGCAGACCAGCCAGCCCTCCCTTCAGGACACCCAGGGGCCTCCATGAGCCTCGGGGCCGGCCCTCTAACCCCTCCCCCCGGCCCCCATCGCTCCCACCAAAGGGCAGCTCACAGTCGGTTGTCCTGGGACGCCCAGAGCCCTGCCTATGGGCTTTGACAACCGGGAGAGAGCTGTGTCAAGTCCGAGAAATGATCACTTTCCACTCTGGGGGCACCGCCCCGGCCCCTCCGGAGGTTCTGACTGGTCCGGTGGCCCGGCCCCGGGGGCCTGCTTTCCGCCCCGTTCGCCGGGAACGCCCTGCCCTGAGGACAAGTGTCCCTCTTCCTGGCATCCAGTCTGAAGCTCAGGCAGGTGAGGCTATTGTGGGCACTTGAGACCCTCGTCCAGCTTTCACAGGGCCCCAGGGCCTTAGCCACTGGTGAGGGTTAGGTTGAGGGATAGGCTTAGTTTTAGGGTTAGAGTTAGCCTTTGACAACGGGGAGAGAGCTGTGTCAAGTCCGAGAAAATCACTTTGCGCTTCGGGGGCACCTTCACCGGGCCCCGGGGCCTTCCCCACTGGACCACCTCCAGCTTTTGACACCGGCCCCAACCCCCTCTTCCCTTGACCGCTTCCCGCCGGTCAGCTAAGCGCCCGGCCAAGCCGCCGGGCCCCCTCTTTAGGTCCCTGCCGCCGGCAGACCCGCCTGCCGGCCACCCGTGTCCCTGCCCGCGACCCGCTCTCCTGCTTACCTCACCACTTCAGGCTGTTCACCTGGCCCCGCCCCCTCGATCCCGTGACCGCCTGCAGCTGCTCACCTGGCCCCGCCCCCTCCTTGACTTGACCCGGCTCAGCTGTGGGCCTGGGCCCGCCTCCTTGTTCCGGAAACCCCGCCCCTGGTCCATTCGACCAATGAGCGAGCAGCACCAGCCAGTCCGCCCTGCTCCCAAACAGAGGAATAGCCCCCACCACTGGGATGTAAGGGCACATAGCCCTCTGCTCACAGGGTGCCTCCCGGGTCCCCAAGCGTGGGCAGACCAGCCAGCCCTCCCTTCAGGACACCCAGGGGCCTCCATGAGCCTCGGGGCCGGCCCTCTAACCCCTCCCCCCGGCCCCCATCGCTCCCACCAAAGGGCAGCTCACAGCCGGTTGTCCTGGGACGCCCAGAGCCCTGCCTATGGGCTTTGACAACCGGGAGAGAGCTGTGTCAAGTCCGAGAAATGATCACTTTCCACTCTGGGGGCACCGCCCCGGCCCCTCCGGAGGTTCTGACTGGTCCGGTGGCCCGGCCCCTGGGGCCTGCTTTCCGCCCCGTTCGCCGGGAACGCCCTGCCCTGAGGACAAGTGTCCCTCTTCCTGGCATCCAGTCTGAAGCTCAGGCAGGTGAGGCTATTGTGGGCACTTGAGACCCTCGTCCAGCTTTCACAGGGCCCCAGGGCCTTAGCCACTGGTGAGGGTAAGGTTGAGGGATAGGCTTAGTTTTAGGGTTAGGGTTAGCCTTTGACAACGGGGAGAGAGCTGTGTCAAGTCCGAGAAAATCACTTTGCGCTTCGGGGGCACCTTCACCGGGCCCCGGGGCCTTCCCCACTGGACCACCTCCAGCTTTTGACACCGGCCCCAACCCCCTCTTCCCTTGACCGCTTCCCGCCGGTCAGCTAAGCGCCCGGCCAAGCCGCCGGGCCCCCTCTTTAGGTCCCTGCCGCCGGCAGACCCGCCTGCCGGCCACCCGTGTCCCTGCCCGCGACCCGCTCTCCTGCTTACCTCACCACTTCAGGCTGTTCACCTGGCCCCGCCCCCTCGATCCCGTGACCGCCTGCAGCTGCTCACCTGGCCCCGCCCCCTCCTTGACTTGACCCGGCTCAGCTGTGGGCCTGGGCCCGCCTCCTTGTTCCGGAAACCCCGCCCCTGGTCCATTCGACCAATGAGCGAGCAGCACCAGCCAGTCCGCCCTGCTCCCAAACAGAGGAATAGCCCCCACCACTGGGATGTAAGGGCACATAGCCCTCTGCTCACAGGGTGCCTCCCGGGTCCCCAAGCGTGGGCAGACCAGCCAGCCCTCCCTTCAGGACACCCAGGGGCCTCCATGAGCCTCGGGGCCGGCCCTCTAACCCCTCCCCCCGGCCCCCATCGCTCCCACCAAAGGGCAGCTCACAGCCGGTTGTCCTGGGACGCCCAGAGCCCTGCCTATGGGCTTTGACAACCGGGAGAGAGCTGTGTCAAGTCCGAGAAATGATCACTTTCCACTCTGGGGGCACCGCCCCGGCCCCTCCGGAGGTTCTGACTGGTCCGGTGGCCCGGCCCCGGGGGCCTGCTTTCCGCCCCGTTCGCCGGGAACGCCCTGCCCTGAGGACAAGTGTCCCTCTTCCTGGCATCCAGTCTGAAGCTCAGGCAGGTGAGGCTTTTGTGGGCACTTGAGACCCTCGTCCAGCTTTCACAGGGCCCCAGGGCCTTAGCCACTGGTGAGGGTTAGGTTGAGGGATAGGCTTAGTTTTAGGGTTAGGGTTAGCCTTTGACAACGGGGAGAGAGCTGTGTCAAGTCCGAGAAAATCACTTTGCGCTTCGGGGGCACCTTCACCGGGCCCCGGGGCCTTCCCCACTGGACCACCTCCAGCTTTTGACACCGGCCCCAACCCCCTCTTCCCTTGACCGCTTCCCGCCGGTCAGCTAAGCGCCCGGCCAAGCCGCCGGGCCCCCTCTTTAGGTCCCTGCCGCCGGCAGACCCGCCTGCCGGCCACCCGTGTCCCTGCCCGCGACCCGCTCTCCTGCTTACCTCACCACTTCAGGCTGTTCACCTGGCCCCGCCCCCTCGATCCCGTGACCGCCTGCAGCTGCTCACCTGGCCCCGCCCCCTCCTTGACTTGACCCGGCTCAGCTGTGGGCCTGGGCCCGCCTCCTTGTTCCGGAAACCCCGCCCCTGGTCCATTCGACCAATGAGCGAGCAGCACCAGCCAGTCCGCCCTGCTCCCAAACAGAGGAATAGCCCCCACCACTGGGATGTAAGGGCACATAGCCCTCTGCTCACAGGGTGCCTCCCGGGTCCCCAAGCGTGGGCAGACCAGCCAGCCCTCCCTTCAGGACACCCAGGGGCCTCCATGAGCCTCGGGGCCGGCCCTCTAACCCCTCCCCCCGGCCCCCATCGCTCCCACCAAAGGGCAGCTCACAGCCGGTTGTCCTGGGACGCCCAGAGCCCTGCCTATGGGCTTTGACAACCGGGAGAGAGCTGTGTCAAGTCCGAGAAATGATCACTTTCCACTCTGGGGGCACCGCCCCGGCCCCTCCGGAGGTTCTGACTGGTCCGGTGGCCCGGCCCCGGGGGCCTGCTTTCCGCCCCGTTCGCCGGGAACGCCCTGCCCTGAGGACAAGTGTCCCTCTTCCTGGCATCCAGTCTGAAGCTCAGGCAGGTGAGGCTTTTGTGGGCACTTGAGACCCTCGTCCAGCTTTCACAGGGCCCCAGGGCCTTAGCCACTGGTGAGGGTTAGGTTGAGGGATAGGCTTAGTTTTAGGGTTAGGGTTAGCCTTTGACAACGGGGAGAGAGCTGTGTCAAGTCCGAGAAAATCACTTTGCGCTTCGGGGGCACCTTCACCGGGCCCCGGGGCCTTCCCCACTGGACCACCTCCAGCTTTTGACACCGGCCCCAACCCCCTCTTCCCTTGACCGCTTCCCGCCGGTCAGCTAAGCGCCCGGCCAAGCCGCCGGGCCCCCTCTTTAGGTCCCTGCCGCCGGCAGACCCGCCTGCCGGCCACCCGTGTCCCTGCCCGCGACCCGCTCTCCTGCTTACCTCACCACTTCAGGCTGTTCACCTGGCCCCGCCCCCTCGATCCCGTGACCGCCTGCAGCTGCTCACCTGGCCCCGCCCCCTCCTTGACTTGACCCGGCTCAGCTGTGGGCCTGGGCCCGCCTCCTTGTTCCGGAAACCCCGCCCCTGGTCCATTCGACCAATGAGCGAGCAGCACCAGCCAGTCCGCCCTGCTCCCAAACAGAGGAATAGCCCCCACCACTGGGATGTAAGGGCACATAGCCCTCTGCTCACAGGGTGCCTCCCGGGTCCCCAAGCGTGGGCAGACCAGCCAGCCCTCCCTTCAGGACACCCAGGGGCCTCCATGAGCCTCGGGGCCGGCCCTCTAACCCCTCCCCCCGGCCCCCATCGCTCCCACCAAAGGGCAGCTCACAGCCGGTTGTCCTGGGACGCCCAGAGCCCTGCCTATGGGCTTTGACAACCGGGAGAGAGCTGTGTCAAGTCCGAGAAATGATCACTTTCCACTCTGGGGGCACCGCCCCGGCCCCTCCGGAGGTTCTGACTGGTCCGGTGGCCCGGCCCCGGGGGCCTGCTTTCCGCCCCGTTCGCCGGGAACGCCCTGCCCTGAGGACAAGTGTCCCTCTTCCTGGCATCCAGTCTGAAGCTCAGGCAGGTGAGGCTTTTGTGGGCACTTGAGACCCTCGTCCAGCTTTCACAGGGCCCCAGGGCCTTAGCCACTGGTGAGGGTTAGGTTGAGGGATAGGCTTAGTTTTAGGGTTAGGGTTAGCCTTTGACAACGGGGAGAGAGCTGTGTCAAGTCCGAGAAAATCACTTTGCGCTTCGGGGGCACCTTCACCGGGCCCCGGGGCCTTCCCCACTGGACCACCTCCAGCTTTTGACACCGGCCCCAACCCCCTCTTCCCTTGACCGCTTCCCGCCGGTCAGCTAAGCGCCCGGCCAAGCCGCCGGGCCCCCTCTTTAGGTCCCTGCCGCCGGCAGACCCGCCTGCCGGCCACCCGTGTCCCTGCCCGCGACCCGCTCTCCTGCTTACCTCACCACTTCAGGCTGTTCACCTGGCCCCGCCCCCTCGATCCCGTGACCGCCTGCAGCTGCTCACCTGGCCCCGCCCCCTCCTTGACTTGACCCGGCTCAGCTGTGGGCCTGGGCCCGCCTCCTTGTTCCGGAAACCCCGCCCCTGGTCCATTCGACCAATGAGCGAGCAGCACCAGCCAGTCCGCCCTGCTCCCAAACAGAGGAATAGCCCCCACCACTGGGATGTAAGGGCACATAGCCCTCTGCTCACAGGGTGCCTCCCGGGTCCCCAAGCGTGGGCAGACCAGCCAGCCCTCCCTTCAGGACACCCAGGGGCCTCCATGAGCCTCGGGGCCGGCCCTCTAAGCCCTCCCCCCGGCCCCCATCGCTCCCACCAAAGGGCAGCTCACAGCCGGTTGTCCTGGGACGCCCAGAGCCCTCCCTATGGGCTTTGACAACCGGGAGAGAGATGTGTCAAGTCCGAGAAATGATCACTTTCCACTCTGGGGGCACCGCCCCGGCCCCTCCGGAGGTTCTGACTGGTCCGGTGGCCCGGCCCCGGGGGCCTGCTTTCCGCCCCGTTCCCCGGGAACGCCCTGCCCTGAGGACAAGTGTCCCTCTTCCTGGCATCCAGTCTGAAGCTCAGGCAGGTGAGGCTTTTGTGGGCACTTGAGACCCTCGTCCAGCTTTCACAGGGCCCCAGGGCCTTAGCCACTGGTGAGGGTTAGGTTGAGGGATAGGCTTAGTTTTAGGGTTAGGGTTAGCCTTTGACAACGGGGAGAGAGCTGTGTCAAGTCCGAGAAAATCACTTTGCGCTTCGGGGGCACCTTCACCGGGCCCCGGGGCCTTCCCCACTGGACCACCTCCAGCTTTTGACACCGGCCCCAACCCCCTCTTCCCTTGACCGCTTCCCGCCGGTCAGCTAAGCGCCCGGCCAAGCCGCCGGGCCCCCTCTTTAGGTCCCTGCCGCCGGCAGACCCGCCTGCCGGCCACCCGTGTCCCTGCCCGCGACCCGCTCTCCTGCTTACCTCACCACTTCAGGCTGTTCACCTGGCCCCGCCCCCTCGATCCCGTGACCGCCTGCAGCTGCTCACCTGGCCCCGCCCCCTCCTTGACTTGACCCGGCTCAGCTGTGGGCCTGGGCCCGCCTCCTTGTTCCGGAAACCCCGCCCCTGGTCCATTCGACCAATGAGCGAGCAGCACCAGCCAGTCCGCCCTGCTCCCAAACAGAGGAATAGCCCCCACCACTGGGATGTAAGGGCACATAGCCCTCTGCTCACAGGGTGCCTCCCGGGTCCCCAAGCCTGGGCAGACCAGCCAGCCCTCCCTTCAGGACACCCAGGGGCCTCCATGAGCCTCGGGGCCGGCCCTCTAAGCCCTCCCCCCGGCCCCCATCGCTCCCACCAAAGGGCAGCTCACAGCCGGTTGTCCTGGGACGCCCAGAGCCCTGCCTATGGGCTTTGACAACCGGGAGAGAGCTGTGTCAAGTCCGAGAAATGATCACTTTCCACTCTGGGGGCACCGCCCCGGCCCCTCCGGAGGTTCTGACTGGTCCGGGGGCCTGCTTTCTGCCCCGTTCGCCGGGAACGCCCTGCCCTGAGGACAAGTGTCCCTCTTCCTGGCATCCAGTCTGAAGCTCAGGCAGGTGAGGCTTTTGTGGGCACTTGAGACCCTCGTCCAGCTTTCACAGGGCCCCAGGGCCTTAGCCACTGGTGAGGGTTAGGTTGAGGGATAGGCTTAGTTTTAGGGTTAGGGTTAGCCTTTGACAACGGGGAGAGAGCTGTGTCAAGTCCGAGAAAATCACTTTGCGCTTCGGGGGCACCTTCACCGGGCCCCGGGGCCTTCCCCACTGGACCACCTCCAGCTTTTGACACCGGCCCCAACCCCCTCTTCCCTTGACCGCTTCCCGCCGGTCAGCTAAGCGCCCGGCCAAGCCGCCGGGCCCCCTCTTTAGGTCCCTGCCGCCGGCAGACCCGCCTGCCGGCCACCCGTGTCCCTGCCCGCGACCCGCTCTCCTGCTTACCTCACCACTTCAGGCTGTTCACCTGGCCCCGCCCCCTCGATCCCGTGACCGCCTGCAGCTGCTCACCTGGCCCCGCCCCCTCCTTGACTTGACCCGGCTCAGCTGTGGGCCTGGGCCCGCCTCCTTGTTCCGGAAACCCCGCCCCTGGTCCATTCGACCAATGAGCGAGCAGCACCAGCCAGTCCGCCCTGCTCCCAAACAGAGGAATAGCCCCCACCACTGGGATGTAAGGGCACATAGCCCTCTGCTCACAGGGTGCCTCCCGGGTCCCCAAGCGTGGGCAGACCAGCCAGCCCTCCCTTCAGGACACCCAGGGGCCTCCATGAGCCTCGGGGCCGGCCCTCTAACCCCTCCCCCCGGCCCCCATCGCTCCCACCAAAGGGCAGCTCACAGCCGGTTGTCCTGGGACGCCCAGAGCCCTGCCTATGGGCTTTGACAACCGGGAGAGAGCTGTGTCAAGTCCGAGAAATGATCACTTTCCACTCTGGGGGCACCGCCCCGGCCCCTCCGGAGGTTCTGACTGGTCCGGTGGCCCGGCCCCGGGGGCCTGCTTTCCGCCCCGTTCGCCGGGAAAGCCCTGCCCTGAGGACAAGTGTCCCTCTTCCTGGCATCCAGTCTGAAGCTCAGGCAGGTGAGGCTTTTGTGGGCACTTGAGACCCTCGTCCAGCTTTCACAGGGCCCCAGGGCCTTAGCCACTGGTGAGGGTTAGGTTGAGGGATAGGCTTAGTTTTAGGGTTAGGGTTAGCCTTTGACAACGGGGAGAGAGCTGTGTCAAGTCCGAGAAAATCACTTTGCGCTTCGGGGGCACCTTCACCGGGCCCCGGGGCCTTCCCCACTGGACCACCTCCAGCTTTTGACACCGGCCCCAACCCCCTCTTCCCTTGACCGCTTCCCGCCGGTCAGCTAAGCGCCCGGCCAAGCCGCCGGGCCCCCTCTTTAGGTCCCTGCCGCCGGCAGACCCGCCTGCCGGCCACCCGTGTCCCTGCCCGCGACCCGCTCTCCTGCTTACCTCACCACTTCAGGCTGTTCACCTGGCCCCGCCCCCTCGATCCCGTGACCGCCTGCAGCTGCTCACCTGGCCCCGCCCCCTCCTTGACTTGACCCGGCTCAGCTGTGGGCCTGGGCCCGCCTCCTTGTTCCGGAAACCCCGCCCCTGGTCCATTCGACCAATGAGCGAGCAGCACCAGCCAGTCCGCCCTGCTCCCAAACAGAGGAATAGCCCCCACCACTGGGATGTAAGGGCACATAGCCCTCTGCTCACAGGGTGCCTCCCGGGTCCCCAAGCCTGGGCAGACCAGCCAGCCCTCCCTTCAGGACACCCAGGGGCCTCCATGAGCCTCGGGGCCGGCCCTCTAAGCCCTCCCCCCGGCCCCCATCGCTCCCACCAAAGGGCAGCTCACAGCCGGTTGTCCTGGGACGCCCAGAGCCCTGCCTATGGGCTTTGACAACCGGGAGAGAGCTGTGTCAAGTCCGAGAAATGATCACTTTCCACTCTGGGGGCACCGCCCCGGCCCCTCCGGAGGTTCTGACTGGTCCGGGGGCCTGCTTTCTGCCCCGTTCGCCGGGAACGCCCTGCCCTGAGGACAAGTGTCCCTCTTCCTGGCATCCAGTCTGAAGCTCAGGCAGGTGAGGCTTTTGTGGGCACTTGAGACCCTCGTCCAGCTTTCACAGGGCCCCAGGGCCTTAGCCACTGGTGAGGGTTAGGTTGAGGGATAGGCTTAGTTTTAGGGTTAGGGTTAGCCTTTGACAACGGGGAGAGAGCTGTGTCAAGTCCGAGAAAATCACTTTGCGCTTCGGGGGCACCTTCACCGGGCCCCGGGGCCTTCCCCACTGGACCACCTCCAGCTTTTGACACCGGCCCCAACCCCCTCTTCCCTTGACCGCTTCCCGCCGGTCAGCTAAGCGCCCGGCCAAGCCGCCGGGCCCCCTCTTTAGGTCCCTGCCGCCGGCAGACCCGCCTGCCGGCCACCCGTGTCCCTGCCCGCGACCCGCTCTCCTGCTTACCTCACCACTTCAGGCTGTTCACCTGGCCCCGCCCCCTCGATCCCGTGACCGCCTGCAGCTGCTCACCTGGCCCCGCCCCCTCCTTGACTTGACCCGGCTCAGCTGTGGGCCTGGGCCCGCCTCCTTGTTCCGGAAACCCCGCCCCTGGTCCATTCGACCAATGAGCGAGCAGCACCAGCCAGTCCGCCCTGCTCCCAAACAGAGGAATAGCCCCCACCACTGGGATGTAAGGGCACATAGCCCTCTGCTCACAGGGTGCCTCCCGGGTCCCCAAGCGTGGGCAGACCAGCCAGCCCTCCCTTCAGGACACCCAGGGGCCTCCATGAGCCTCGGGGCCGGCCCTCTAACCCCTCCCCCCGGCCCCCATCGCTCCCACCAAAGGGCAGCTCACAGTCGGTTGTCCTGGGACGCCCAGAGCCCTGCCTATGGGCTTTGACAACCGGGAGAGAGCTGTGTCAAGTCCGAGAAATGATCACTTTCCACTCTGGGGGCACCGCCCCGGCCCCTCCGGAGGTTCTGACTGGTCCGGTGGCCCGGCCCCGGGGGCCTGCTTTCCGCCCCGTTCGCCGGGAACGCCCTGCCCTGAGGACAAGTGTCCCTCTTCCTGGCATCCAGTCTGAAGCTCAGGCAGGTGAGGCTATTGTGGGCACTTGAGACCCTCGTCCAGCTTTCACAGGGCCCCAGGGCCTTAGCCACTGGTGAGGGTTAGGTTGAGGGATAGGCTTAGTTTTAGGGTTAGAGTTAGCCTTTGACAACGGGGAGAGAGCTGTGTCAAGTCCGAGAAAATCACTTTGCGCTTCGGGGGCACCTTCACCGGGCCCCGGGGCCTTCCCCACTGGACCACCTCCAGCTTTTGACACCGGCCCCAACCCCCTCTTCCCTTGACCGCTTCCCGCCGGTCAGCTAAGCGCCCGGCCAAGCCGCCGGGCCCCCTCTTTAGGTCCCTGCCGCCGGCAGACCCGCCTGCCGGCCACCCGTGTCCCTGCCCGCGACCCGCTCTCCTGCTTACCTCACCACTTCAGGCTGTTCACCTGGCCCCGCCCCCTCGATCCCGTGACCGCCTGCAGCTGCTCACCTGGCCCCGCCCCCTCCTTGACTTGACCCGGCTCAGCTGTGGGCCTGGGCCCGCCTCCTTGTTCCGGAAACCCCGCCCCTGGTCCATTCGACCAATGAGCGAGCAGCACCAGCCAGTCCGCCCTGCTCCCAAACAGAGGAATAGCCCCCACCACTGGGATGTAAGGGCACATAGCCCTCTGCTCACAGGGTGCCTCCCGGGTCCCCAAGCGTGGGCAGACCAGCCAGCCCTCCCTTCAGGACACCCAGGGGCCTCCATGAGCCTCGGGGCCGGCCCTCTAACCCCTCCCCCCGGCCCCCATCGCTCCCACCAAAGGGCAGCTCACAGCCGGTTGTCCTGGGACGCCCAGAGCCCTGCCTATGGGCTTTGACAACCGGGAGAGAGCTGTGTCAAGTCCGAGAAATGATCACTTTCCACTCTGGGGGCACCGCCCCGGCCCCTCCGGAGGTTCTGACTGGTCCGGTGGCCCGGCCCCGGGGGCCTGCTTTCCGCCCCGTTCGCCGGGAACGCCCTGCCCTGAGGACAAGTGTCCCTCTTCCTGGCATCCAGTCTGAAGCTCAGGCAGGTGAGGCTATTGTGGGCACTTGAGACCCTCGTCCAGCTTTCACAGGGCCCCAGGGCCTTAGCCACTGGTGAGGGTTAGGTTGAGGGATAGGCTTAGTTTTAGGGTTAGGGTTAGCCTTTGACAACGGGGAGAGAGCTGTGTCAAGTCCGAGAAAATCACTTTGCGCTTTGGGGGCACCTTCACCGGGCCCCGGGGCCTTCCCCACTGGACCACCTCCAGCTTTTGACACCGGCCCCAACCCCCTCTTCCCTTGACCGCTTCCCGCCGGTCAGCTAAGCGCCCGGCCAAGCCGCCGGGCCCCCTCTTTAGGTCCCTGCCGCCGGCAGACCCGCCTGCCGGCCACCCGTGTCCCTGCCCGCGACCCGCTCTCCTGCTTACCTCACCACTTCAGGCTGTTCACCTGGCCCCGCCCCCTCGATCCCGTGACCGCCTGCAGCTGCTCACCTGGCCCCGCACCCTCCTTGACTTGACCCGGCTCAGCTGTGGGCCTGGGCCCGCCTCCTTGTTCCGGAAACCCCGCCCCTGGTCCATTCGACCAATGAGCGAGCAGCACCAGCCAGTCCGCCCTGCTCCCAAACAGAGGAATAGCCCCCACCACTGGGATGGAAGGGCACATAGCCCTCTGCTCACAGGGTGCCTCCCGGGTCCCCAAGCGTGGGCAGACCAGCCAGCCCTCCCTTCAGGACACCCAGGGGCCTCCATGAGCCTCGGGGCCGGCCCTCCAACCCCTCCCCCCGGCCCCCATCGCTCCCACCAAAGGGCAGCTCACAGCCGGTTGTCCTGGGACGCCCAGAGCCCTGCCTGTGGGCTTTGACAACCGGGAGAGAGCTGTGTCAAGTCCGAGAAATGATCACTTTCCACTCTGGGGGCACCGCCCCGGCCCCTCCGGAGGTTCTGACTGGTCCGGTGGCCCGGCCCCGGGGGCCTGCTTTCCGCCCCGTTCGCCGGGAACGCCCTGCCCTGAGGACAAGTGTCCCTCTTCCTGGCATCCAGTCTGAAGCTCAGGCAGGTGAGGCTTTTGTGGGCACTTGAGACCCTCGTCCAGCTTTCACAGGGCCCCAGGGCCTTAGCCACCGGTGAGGGTTAGGTTGAGGGGTAGGCTTAGTTTTAGGGTTAGGGTTAGCCTTTGACAACGGGGAGAGAGCTGTGTCAAGTCCGAGAAAATCACTTTGCGCTTCGGGGGCACCTTCACCGGGCCCCGGGGCCTTCCCCACTGGACCACCTCCAGCTTTTGACACCGGCCCCAACCCCCTCTTCCCTTGACCGCTTCCCGCCGGTCAGCTAAGCGCCCGGCCAAGCCGCCGGGCCCCCTCTTTAGGTCCCTGCCGCCGGCAGACCCGCCTGCCGGCCACCCGTGTCCCTGCCCGCGACCCGCTCTCCTGCTTACCTCACCACTTCAGGCTGTTCACCTGGCCCCGCCCCCTCGATCCCGTGACCGCCTGCAGCTGCTCACCTGGCCCCGCCCCCTCCTTGACTTGACCCGGCTCAGCTGTGGGCCTGGGCCCGCCTCCTTGTTCCGGAAACCCCGCCCCTGGTCCATTCGACCAATGAGCGAGCAGCACCAGCCAGTCCGCCCTGCTCCCAAACAGAGGAATAGCCCCCACCACTGGGATGGAAGGGCACATAGCCCTCTGCTCACAGGGTGCCTCCCGGGTCCCCAAGCGTGGGCAGACCAGCCAGCCCTCCCTTCAGGACACCCAGGGGCCTCCATGAGCCTCGGGGCCGGCCCTCCAACCCCTCCCCCCGGCCCCCATCGCTCCCACCAAAGGGCAGCTCACAGCCGGTTGTCCTGGGACGCCCAGAGCCCTGCCTGTGGGCTTTGACAACCGGGAGAGAGCTGTGTCAAGTCCGAGAAATGATCACTTTCCACTCTGGGGGCACTGCCCCGGCCCCTCCGGAGGTTCTGACTGGTCCGGTGGCCCGGCCCCGGGGGCCTGCTTTCCGCCCCGTTCGCCGGGAACGCCCTGCCCTGAGGACAAGTGTCCCTCTTCCTGGCATCCAGTCTGAAGCTCAGGCAGGTGAGGCTTTTGTGGGCACTTGAGACCCTCGTCCAGCTTTCACAGGGCCCCAGGGCCTTAGCCACCGGTGAGGGTTAGGTTGAGGGGTAGGCTTAGTTTTAGGGTTAGGGTTAGCCTTTGACAACGGGGAGAGAGCTGTGTCAAGTCCGAGAAAATCACTTTGCGCTTCGGGGGCACCTTCACCGGGCCCCGGGGCCTTCCCCACTGGACCACCTCCAGCTTTTGACACCGGCCCCAACCCCCTCTTCCCTTGACCGCTTCCCGCCGGTCAGCTAAGCGCCCGGCCAAGCCGCCGGGCCCCCTCTTTAGGTCCCTGCCGCCGGCAGACCCGCCTGCCGGCCACCCGTGTCCCTGCCCGCGACCCGCTCTCCTGCTTACCTCACCACTTCAGGCTGTTCACCTGGCCCCGCCCCCTCGATCCCGTGACCGCCTGCAGCTGCTCACCTGGCCCCGCCCCCTCCTTGACTTGACCCGGCTCAGCTGTGGGCCTGGGCCCGCCTCCTTGTTCCGGAAACCCCGCCCCTGGTCCATTCGACCAATGAGCGAGCAGCACCAGCCAGTCCGCCCTGCTCCCAAACAGAGGAATAGCCCCCACCACTGGGATGGAAGGGCACATAGCCCTCTGCTCACAGGGTGCCTCCCGGGTCCCCAAGCGTGGGCAGACCAGCCAGCCCTCCCTTCAGGACACCCAGGGGCCTCCATGAGCCTCGGGGCCGGCCCTCCAACCCCTCCCCCCGGCCCCCATCGCTCCCACCAAAGGGCAGCTCACAGCCGGTTGTCCTGGGACGCCCAGAGCCCTGCCTGTGGGCTTTGACAACCGGGAGAGAGCTGTGTCAAGTCCGAGAAATGATCACTTTCCACTCTGGGGGCACCGCCCCGGCCCCTCCGGAGGTTCTGACTGGTCCGGTGGCCCGGCCCCGGGGGCCTGCTTTCCGCCCCGTTCGCCGGGAACGCCCTGCCCTGAGGACAAGTGTCCCTCTTCCTGGCATCCAGTCTGAAGCTCAGGCAGGTGAGGCTTTTGTGGGCACTTGAGACCCTCGTCCAGCTTTCACAGGGCCCCAGGGCCTTAGCCACCGGTGAGGGTTAGGTTGAGGGGTAGGCTTAGTTTTAGGGTTAGGGTTAGCCTTTGACAACGGGGAGAGAGCTGTGTCAAGTCCGAGAAAATCACTTTGCGCTTCGGGGGCACCTTCACCGGGCCCCGGGGCCTTCCCCACTGGACCACCTCCAGCTTTTGACACCGGCCCCAACCCCCTCTTCCCTTGACCGCTTCCCGCCGGTCAGCTAAGCGCCCGGCCAAGCCGCCGGGCCCCCTCTTTAGGTCCCTGCCGCCGGCAGACCCGCCTGCCGGCCACCCGTGTCCCTGCCCGCGACCCGCTCTCCTGCTTACCTCACCACTTCAGGCTGTTCACCTGGCCCCGCCCCCTCGATCCCGTGACCGCCTGCAGCTGCTCACCTGGCCCCGCCCCCTCCTTGACTTGACCCGGCTCAGCTGTGGGCCTGGGCCCGCCTCCTTGTTCCGGAAACCCCGCCCCTGGTCCATTCGACCAATGAGCGAGCAGCACCAGCCAGTCCGCCCTGCTCCCAAACAGAGGAATAGCCCCCACCACTGGGATGGAAGGGCACATAGCCCTCTGCTCACAGGGTGCCTCCCGGGTCCCCAAGCGTGGGCAGACCAGCCAGCCCTCCCTTCAGGACACCCAGGGGCCTCCATGAGCCTCGGGGCCGGCCCTCCAACCCCTCCCCCCGGCCCCCATCGCTCCCACCAAAGGGCAGCTCACAGCCGGTTGTCCTGGGACGCCCAGAGCCCTGCCTGTGGGCTTTGACAACCGGGAGAGAGCTGTGTCAAGTCCGAGAAATGATCACTTTCCACTCTGGGGGCACCGCCCCGGCCCCTCCGGAGGTTCTGACTGGTCCGGTGGCCCGGCCCCGGGGGCCTGCTTTCCGCCCCGTTCGCCGGGAACGCCCTGCCCTGAGGACAAGTGTCCCTCTTCCTGGCATCCAGTCTGAAGCTCAGGCAGGTGAGGCTTTTGTGGGCACTTGAGACCCTCGTCCAGCTTTCACAGGGCCCCAGGGCCTTAGCCACCGGTGAGGGTTAGGTTGAGGGGTAGGCTTAGTTTTAGGGTTAGGGTTAGCCTTTGACAACGGGGAGAGAGCTGTGTCAAGTCCGAGAAAATCACTTTGCGCTTCGGGGGCACCTTCACCGGGCCCCGGGGCCTTCCCCACTGGACCACCTCCAGCTTTTGACACCGGCCCCAACCCCCTCTTCCCTTGACCGCTTCCCGCCGGTCAGCTAAGCGCCCGGCCAAGCCGCCGGGCCCCCTCTTTAGGTCCCTGCCGCCGGCAGACCCGCCTGCCGGCCACCCGTGTCCCTGCCCGCGACCCGCTCTCCTGCTTACCTCACCACTTCAGGCTGTTCACCTGGCCCCGCCCCCTCGATCCCGTGACCGCCTGCAGCTGCTCACCTGGCCCCGCCCCCTCCTTGACTTGACCCGGCTCAGCTGTGGGCCTGGGCCCGCCTCCTTGTTCCGGAAACCCCGCCCCTGGTCCATTCGACCAATGAGCGAGCAGCACCAGCCAGTCCGCCCTGCTCCCAAACAGAGGAATAGCCCCCACCACTGGGATGGAAGGGCACATAGCCCTCTGCTCACAGGGTGCCTCCCGGGTCCCCAAGCGTGGGCAGACCAGCCAGCCCTCCCTTCAGGACACCCAGGGGCCTCCATGAGCCTCGGGGCCGGCCCTCCAACCCCTCCCCCCGGCCCCCATCGCTCCCACCAAAGGGCAGCTCACAGCCGGTTGTCCTGGGACGCCCAGAGCCCTGCCTGTGGGCTTTGACAACCGGGAGAGAGCTGTGTCAAGTCCGAGAAATGATCACTTTCCACTCTGGGGGCACCGCCCCGGCCCCTCCGGAGGTTCTGACTGGTCCGGTGGCCCGGCCCCGGGGGCCTGCTTTCCGCCCCGTTCGCCGGGAACGCCCTGCCCTGAGGACAAGTGTCCCTCTTCCTGGCATCCAGTCTGAAGCTCAGGCAGGTGAGGCTTTTGTGGGCACTTGAGACCCTCGTCCAGCTTTCACAGGGCCCCAGGGCCTTAGCCACCGGTGAGGGTTAGGTTGAGGGGTAGGCTTAGTTTTAGGGTTAGGGTTAGCCTTTGACAACGGGGAGAGAGCTGTGTCAAGTCCGAGAAAATCACTTTGCGCTTCGGGGGCACCTTCACCGGGCCCCGGGGCCTTCCCCACTGGACCACCTCCAGCTTTTGACACCGGCCCCAACCCCCTCTTCCCTTGACCGCTTCCCGCCGGTCAGCTAAGCGCCCGGCCAAGCCGCCGGGCCCCCTCTTTAGGTCCCTGCCGCCGGCAGACCCGCCTGCCGGCCACCCGTGTCCCTGCCCGCGACCCGCTCTCCTGCTTACCTCACCACTTCAGGCTGTTCACCTGGCCCCGCCCCCTCGATCCCGTGACCGCCTGCAGCTGCTCACCTGGCCCCGCCCCCTCCTTGACTTGACCCGGCTCAGCTGTGGGCCTGGGCCCGCCTCCTTGTTCCGGAAACCCCGCCCCTGGTCCATTCGACCAATGAGCGAGCAGCACCAGCCAGTCCGCCCTGCTCCCAAACAGAGGAATAGCCCCCACCACTGGGATGGAAGGGCACATAGCCCTCTGCTCACAGGGTGCCTCCCGGGTCCCCAAGCGTGGGCAGACCAGCCAGCCCTCCCTTCAGGACACCCAGGGGCCTCCATGAGCCTCGGGGCCGGCCCTCCAACCCCTCCCCCCGGCCCCCATCGCTCCCACCAAAGGGCAGCTCACAGCCGGTTGTCCTGGGACGCCCAGAGCCCTGCCTGTGGGCTTTGACAACCGGGAGAGAGCTGTGTCAAGTCCGAGAAATGATCACTTTCCACTCTGGGGGCACCGCCCCGGCCCCTCCGGAGGTTCTGACTGGTCCGGTGGCCCGGCCCCGGGGGCCTGCTTTCCGCCCCGTTCGCCGGGAACGCCCTGCCCTGAGGACAAGTGTCCCTCTTCCTGGCATCCAGTCTGAAGCTCAGGCAGGTGAGGCTTTTGTGGGCACTTGAGACCCTCGTCCAGCTTTCACAGGGCCCCAGGGCCTTAGCCACCGGTGAGGGTTAGGTTGAGGGGTAGGCTTAGTTTTAGGGTTAGGGTTAGCCTTTGACAACGGGGAGAGAGCTGTGTCAAGTCCGAGAAAATCACTTTGCGCTTCGGGGGCACCTTCACCGGGCCCCGGGGCCTTCCCCACTGGACCACCTCCAGCTTTTGACACCGGCCCCAACCCCCTCTTCCCTTGACCGCTTCCCGCCGGTCAGCTAAGCGCCCGGCCAAGCCGCCGGGCCCCCTCTTTAGGTCCCTGCCGCCGGCAGACCCGCCTGCCGGCCACCCGTGTCCCTGCCCGCGACCCGCTCTCCTGCTTACCTCACCACTTCAGGCTGTTCACCTGGCCCCGCCCCCTCGATCCCGTGACCGCCTGCAGCTGCTCACCTGGCCCCGCCCCCTCCTTGACTTGACCCGGCTCAGCTGTGGGCCTGGGCCCGCCTCCTTGTTCCGGAAACCCCGCCCCTGGTCCATTCGACCAATGAGCGAGCAGCACCAGCCAGTCCGCCCTGCTCCCAAACAGAGGAATAGCCCCCACCACTGGGATGGAAGGGCACATAGCCCTCTGCTCACAGGGTGCCTCCCGGGTCCCCAAGCGTGGGCAGACCAGCCAGCCCTCCCTTCAGGACACCCAGGGGCCTCCATGAGCCTCGGGGCCGGCCCTCCAACCCCTCCCCCCGGCCCCCATCGCTCCCACCAAAGGGCAGCTCACAGCCGGTTGTCCTGGGACGCCCAGAGCCCTGCCTGTGGGCTTTGACAACCGGGAGAGAGCTGTGTCAAGTCCGAGAAATGATCACTTTCCACTCTGGGGGCACCGCCCCGGCCCCTCCGGAGGTTCTGACTGGTCCGGTGGCCCGGCCCCGGGGGCCTGCTTTCCGCCCCGTTCGCCGGGAACGCCCTGCCCTGAGGACAAGTGTCCCTCTTCCTGGCATCCAGTCTGAAGCTCAGGCAGGTGAGGCTTTTGTGGGCACTTGAGACCCTCGTCCAGCTTTCACAGGGCCCCAGGGCCTTAGCCACCGGTGAGGGTTAGGTTGAGGGGTAGGCTTAGTTTTAGGGTTAGGGTTAGCCTTTGACAACGGGGAGAGAGCTGTGTCAAGTCCGAGAAAATCACTTTGCGCTTCGGGGGCACCTTCACCGGGCCCCGGGGCCTTCCCCACTGGACCACCTCCAGCTTTTGACACCGGCCCCAACCCCCTCTTCCCTTGACCGCTTCCCGCCGGTCAGCTAAGCGCCCGGCCAAGCCGCCGGGCCCCCTCTTTAGGTCCCTGCCGCCGGCAGACCCGCCTGCCGGCCACCCGTGTCCCTGCCCGCGACCCGCTCTCCTGCTTACCTCACCACTTCAGGCTGTTCACCTGGCCCCGCCCCCTCGATCCCGTGACCGCCTGCAGCTGCTCACCTGGCCCCGCCCCCTCCTTGACTTGACCCGGCTCAGCTGTGGGCCTGGGCCCGCCTCCTTGTTCCGGAAACCCCGCCCCTGGTCCATTCGACCAATGAGCGAGCAGCACCAGCCAGTCCGCCCTGCTCCCAAACAGAGGAATAGCCCCCACCACTGGGATGGAAGGGCACATAGCCCTCTGCTCACAGGGTGCCTCCCGGGTCCCCAAGCGTGGGCAGACCAGCCAGCCCTCCCTTCAGGACACCCAGGGGCCTCCATGAGCCTCGGGGCCGGCCCTCCAACCCCTCCCCCCGGCCCCCATCGCTCCCACCAAAGGGCAGCTCACAGCCGGTTGTCCTGGGACGCCCAGAGCCCTGCCTGTGGGCTTTGACAACCGGGAGAGAGCTGTGTCAAGTCCGAGAAATGATCACTTTCCACTCTGGGGGCACCGCCCCGGCCCCTCCGGAGGTTCTGACTGGTCCGGTGGCCCGGCCCCGGGGGCCTGCTTTCCGCCCCGTTCGCCGGGAACGCCCTGCCCTGAGGACAAGTGTCCCTCTTCCTGGCATCCAGTCTGAAGCTCAGGCAGGTGAGGCTTTTGTGGGCACTTGAGACCCTCGTCCAGCTTTCACAGGGCCCCAGGGCCTTAGCCACCGGTGAGGGTTAGGTTGAGGGGTAGGCTTAGTTTTAGGGTTAGGGTTAGCCTTTGACAACGGGGAGAGAGCTGTGTCAAGTCCGAGAAAATCACTTTGCGCTTCGGGGGCACCTTCACCGGGCCCCGGGGCCTTCCCCACTGGACCACCTCCAGCTTTTGACACCGGCCCCAACCCCCTCTTCCCTTGACCGCTTCCCGCCGGTCAGCTAAGCGCCCGGCCAAGCCGCCGGGCCCCCTCTTTAGGTCCCTGCCGCCGGCAGACCCGCCTGCCGGCCACCCGTGTCCCTGCCCGCGACCCGCTCTCCTGCTTACCTCACCACTTCAGGCTGTTCACCTGGCCCCGCCCCCTCGATCCCGTGACCGCCTGCAGCTGCTCACCTGGCCCCGCCCCCTCCTTGACTTGACCCGGCTCAGCTGTGGGCCTGGGCCCGCCTCCTTGTTCCGGAAACCCCGCCCCTGGTCCATTCGACCAATGAGCGAGCAGCACCAGCCAGTCCGCCCTGCTCCCAAACAGAGGAATAGCCCCCACCACTGGGATGGAAGGGCACATAGCCCTCTGCTCACAGGGTGCCTCCCGGGTCCCCAAGCGTGGGCAGACCAGCCAGCCCTCCCTTCAGGACACCCAGGGGCCTCCATGAGCCTCGGGGCCGGCCCTCCAACCCCTCCCCCCGGCCCCCATCGCTCCCACCAAAGGGCAGCTCACAGCCGGTTGTCCTGGGACGCCCAGAGCCCTGCCTGTGGGCTTTGACAACCGGGAGAGAGCTGTGTCAAGTCCGAGAAATGATCACTTTCCACTCTGGGGGCACCGCCCCGGCCCCTCCGGAGGTTCTGACTGGTCCGGTGGCCCGGCCCCGGGGGCCTGCTTTCCGCCCCGTTCGCCGGGAACGCCCTGCCCTGAGGACAAGTGTCCCTCTTCCTGGCATCCAGTCTGAAGCTCAGGCAGGTGAGGCTTTTGTGGGCACTTGAGACCCTCGTCCAGCTTTCACAGGGCCCCAGGGCCTTAGCCACCGGTGAGGGTTAGGTTGAGGGGTAGGCTTAGTTTTAGGGTTAGGGTTAGCCTTTGACAACGGGGAGAGAGCTGTGTCAAGTCCGAGAAAATCACTTTGCGCTTCGGGGGCACCTTCACCGGGCCCCGGGGCCTTCCCCACTGGACCACCTCCAGCTTTTGACACCGGCCCCAACCCCCTCTTCCCTTGACCGCTTCCCGCCGGTCAGCTAAGCGCCCGGCCAAGCCGCCGGGCCCCCTCTTTAGGTCCCTGCCGCCGGCAGACCCGCCTGCCGGCCACCCGTGTCCCTGCCCGCGACCCGCTCTCCTGCTTACCTCACCACTTCAGGCTGTTCACCTGGACCCGCCCCCTCGATCCCGTGACCGCCTGCAGCTGCTCACCTGGCCCCGCCCCCTCCTTGACTTGACCCGGCTCAGCTGTGGGCCTGGGCCCGCCTCCTTGTTCCGGAAACCCCGCCCCTGGTCCATTCGACCAATGAGCGAGCAGCACCAGCCAGTCCGCCCTGCTCCCAAACAGAGGAATAGCCCCCACCACTGGGATGGAAGGGCACATAGCCCTCTGCTCACAGGGTGCCTCCCGGGTCCCCAAGCGTGGGCAGACCAGCCAGCCCTCCCTTCAGGACACCCAGGGGCCTCCATGAGCCTCGGGGCCGGCCCTCCAACCCCTCCCCCCGGCCCCCATCGCTCCCACCAAAGGGCAGCTCACAGCCGGTTGTCCTGGGACGCCCAGAGCCCTGCCTGTGGGCTTTGACAACCGGGAGAGAGCTGTGTCAAGTCCGAGAAATGATCACTTTCCACTCTGGGGGCACCGCCCCGGCCCCTCCGGAGGTTCTGACTGGTCCGGTGGCCCGGCCCCGGGGGCCTGCTTTCCGCCCCGTTCGCCGGGAACGCCCTGCCCTGAGGACAAGTGTCCCTCTTCCTGGCATCCAGTCTGAAGCTCAGGCAGGTGAGGCTTTTGTGGGCACTTGAGACCCTCGTCCAGCTTTCACAGGGCCCCAGGGCCTTAGCCACCGGTGAGGGTTAGGTTGAGGGGTAGGCTTAGTTTTAGGGTTAGGGTTAGCCTTTGACAACGGGGAGAGAGCTGTGTCAAGTCCGAGAAAATCACTTTGCGCTTCGGGGGCACCTTCACCGGGCCCCGGGGCCTTCCCCACTGGACCACCTCCAGCTTTTGACACCGGCCCCAACCCCCTCTTCCCTTGACCGCTTCCCGCCGGTCAGCTAAGCGCCCGGCCAAGCCGCCGGGCCCCCTCTTTAGGTCCCTGCCGCCGGCAGACCCGCCTGCCGGCCACCCGTGTCCCTGCCCGCGACCCGCTCTCCTGCTTACCTCACCACTTCAGGCTGTTCACCTGGCCCCGCCCCCTCGATCCCGTGACCGCCTGCAGCTGCTCACCTGGCCCCGCCCCCTCCTTGACTTGACCCGGCTCAGCTGTGGGCCTGGGCCCGCCTCCTTGTTCCGGAAACCCCGCCCCTGGTCCATTCGACCAATGAGCGAGCAGCACCAGCCAGTCC
Organism: Pipistrellus hanaki; assembly: GCF_964339955.1. Classification (NCBI taxonomy): domain Eukaryota; kingdom Metazoa; phylum Chordata; class Mammalia; order Chiroptera; family Vespertilionidae; genus Pipistrellus; species Pipistrellus hanaki. Next base: position 91,675,751 of record NC_140505.1, on the reverse strand, counting down.
GCCCTGCTCCCAAACAGAGGAATAGCCCCCACCACTGGGATGGAAGGGCACATAGCCCTCTGCTCACAGGGTGCCTCCCGGGTCCCCAAGCGTGGGCAGACCAGCCAGCCCTCCCTTCAGGACACCCAGGGGCCTCCATGAGCCTCGGGGCCGGCCCTCCAACCCCTCCCCCCGGCCCCCATCGCTCCCACCAAAGGGCAGCTCACAGCCGGTTGTCCTGGGACGCCCAGAGCCCTGCCTGTGGGCTTTGACAACCGGGAGAGAGCTGTGTCAAGTCCGAGAAATGATCACTTTCCACTCTGGGGGCACCGCCCCGGCCCCTCCGGAGGTTCTGACTGGTCCGGTGGCCCGGCCCCGGGGGCCTGCTTTCCGCCCCGTTCGCCGGGAACGCCCTGCCCTGAGGACAAGTGTCCCTCTTCCTGGCATCCAGTCTGAAGCTCAGGCAGGTGAGGCTTTTGTGGGCACTTGAGACCCTCGTCCAGCTTTCACAGGGCCCCAGGGCCTTAGCCACCGGTGAGGGTTAGGTTGAGGGGTAGGCTTAGTTTTAGGGTTAGGGTTAGCCTTTGACAACGGGGAGAGAGCTGTGTCAAGTCCGAGAAAATCACTTTGCGCTTCGGGGGCACCTTCACCGGGCCCCGGGGCCTTCCCCACTGGACCACCTCCAGCTTTTGACACCGGCCCCAACCCCCTCTTCCCTTGACCGCTTCCCGCCGGTCAGCTAAGCGCCCGGCCAAGCCGCCGGGCCCCCTCTTTAGGTCCCTGCCGCCGGCAGACCCGCCTGCCGGCCACCCGTGTCCCGGCCCGCGACCCGCTCTCCTGCTTACCTCACCACTTCAGGCTGTTCACCTGGCCCCGCCCCCTCGATCCCGTGACCGCCTGCAGCTGCTCACCTGGCCCCGCCCCCTCCTTGACTTGACCCGGCTCAGCTGTGGGCCTGGCCCCGCCTCCTTGTTCCGGAAACCCCGCCCCTGGTCCATTCGACCAATGAGCGAGCAGCACCAGCCAGTCCGCCCTGCTCCCAAACAGAGGAATAGCCCCCACCACTGGGATGGAAGGGCACATAGCCCTCTGCTCACAGGGTGCCTCCCGGGTCCCCAAGCGTGGGCAGACCAGCCAGCCCTCCCTTCAGGACACCCAGGGGCCTCCATGAGCCTCGGGGCCGGCCCTCCAACCCCTCCCCCCGGCCCCCATCGCTCCCACCAAAGGGCAGCTCACAGCCGGTTGTCCTGGGACGCCCAGAGCCCTGCCTGTGGGCTTTGACAACCGGGAGAGAGCTGTGTCAAGTCCGAGAAATGATCACTTTCCACTCTGGGGGCACCGCCCCGGCCCCTCCGGAGGTTCTGACTGGTCCGGTGGCCCGGCCCCGGGGGCCTGCTTTCCGCCCCGTTCGCCGGGAACGCCCTGCCCTGAGGACAAGTGTCCCTCTTCCTGGCATCCAGTCTGAAGCTCAGGCAGGTGAGGCTTTTGTGGGCACTTGAGACCCTCGTCCAGCTTTCACAGGGCCCCAGGGCCTTAGCCACCGGTGAGGGTTAGGTTGAGGGGTAGGCTTAGTTTTAGGGTTAGGGTTAGCCTTTGACAACGGGGAGAGAGCTGTGTCAAGTCCGAGAAAATCACTTTGCGCTTCGGGGGCACCTTCACCGGGCCCCGGGGCCTTCCCCACTGGACCACCTCCAGCTTTTGACACCGGCCCCAACCCCCTCTTCCCTTGACCGCTTCCCGCCGGTCAGCTAAGCGCCCGGCCAAGCCGCCGGGCCCCCTCTTTAGGTCCCTGCCGCCGGCAGACCCGCCTGCCGGCCACCCGTGTCCCTGCCCGCGACCCGCTCTCCTGCTTACCTCACCACTTCAGGCTGTTCACCTGGCCCCGCCCCCTCGATCCCGTGACCGCCTGCAGCTGCTCACCTGGCCCCGCCCCCTCCTTGACTTGACCCGGCTCAGCTGTGGGCCTGGGCCCGCCTCCTTGTTCCGGAAACCCCGCCCCTGGTCCATTCGACCAATGAGCGAGCAGCACCAGCCAGTCCGCCCTGCTCCCAAACAGAGGAATAGCCCCCACCACTGGGATGGAAGGGCACATAGCCCTCTGCTCACAGGGTGCCTCCCGGGTCCCCAAGCGTGGGCAGACCAGCCAGCCCTCCCTTCAGGACACCCAGGGGCCTCCATGAGCCTCGGGGCCGGCCCTCCAACCCCTCCCCCCGGCCCCCATCGCTCCCACCAAAGGGCAGCTCACAGCCGGTTGTCCTGGGACGCCCAGAGCCCTGCCTGTGGGCTTTGACAACCGGGAGAGAGCTGTGTCAAGTCCGAGAAATGATCACTTTCCACTCTGGGGGCACCGCCCCGGCCCCTCCGGAGGTTCTGACTGGTCCGGTGGCCCGGCCCCGGGGGCCTGCTTTCCGCCCCGTTCGCCGGGAACGCCCTGCCCTGAGGACAAGTGTCCCTCTTCCTGGCATCCAGTCTGAAGCTCAGGCAGGTGAGGCTTTTGTGGGCACTTGAGACCCTCGTCCAGCTTTCACAGGGCCCCAGGGCCTTAGCCACCGGTGAGGGTTAGGTTGAGGGGTAGGCTTAGTTTTAGGGTTAGGGTTAGCCTTTGACAACGGGGAGAGAGCTGTGTCAAGTCCGAGAAAATCACTTTGCGCTTCGGGGGCACCTTCACCGGGCCCCGGGGCCTTCCCCACTGGACCACCTCCAGCTTTTGACACCGGCCCCAACCCCCTCTTCCCTTGACCGCTTCCCGCCGGTCAGCTAAGCGCCCGGCCAAGCCGCCGGGCCCCCTCTTTAGGTCCCTGCCGCCGGCAGACCCGCCTGCCGGCCACCCGTGTCCCTGCCCGCGACCCGCTCTCCTGCTTACCTCACCACTTCAGGCTGTTCACCTGGCCCCGCCCCCTCGATCCCGTGACCGCCTGCAGCTGCTCACCTGGCCCCGCCCCCTCCTTGACTTGACCCGGCTCAGCTGTGGGCCTGGGCCCGCCTCCTTGTTCCGGAAACCCCGCCCCTGGTCCATTCGACCAATGAGCGAGCAGCACCAGCCAGTCCGCCCTGCTCCCAAACAGAGGAATAGCCCCCACCACTGGGATGGAAGGGCACATAGCCCTCTGCTCACAGGGTGCCTCCCGGGTCCCCAAGCGTGGGCAGACCAGCCAGCCCTCCCTTCAGGACACCCAGGGGCCTCCATGAGCCTCGGGGCCGGCCCTCCAACCCCTCCCCCCGGCCCCCATCGCTCCCACCAAAGGGCAGCTCACAGCCGGTTGTCCTGGGACGCCCAGAGCCCTGCCTGTGGGCTTTGACAACCGGGAGAGAGCTGTGTCAAGTCCGAGAAATGATCACTTTCCACTCTGGGGGCACCGCCCCGGCCCCTCCGGAGGTTCTGACTGGTCCGGTGGCCCGGCCCCGGGGGCCTGCTTTCCGCCCCGTTCGCCGGGAACGCCCTGCCCTGAGGACAAGTGTCCCTCTTCCTGGCATCCAGTCTGAAGCTCAGGCAGGTGAGGCTTTTGTGGGCACTTGAGACCCTCGTCCAGCTTTCACAGGGCCCCAGGGCCTTAGCCACCGGTGAGGGTTAGGTTGAGGGGTAGGCTTAGTTTTAGGGTTAGGGTTAGCCTTTGACAACGGGGAGAGAGCTGTGTCAAGTCCGAGAAAATCACTTTGCGCTTCGGGGGCACCTTCACCGGGCCCCGGGGCCTTCCCCACTGGACCACCTCCAGCTTTTGACACCGGCCCCAACCCCCTCTTCCCTTGACCGCTTCCCGCCGGTCAGCTAAGCGCCCGGCCAAGCCGCCGGGCCCCCTCTTTAGGTCCCTGCCGCCGGCAGACCCGCCTGCCGGCCACCCGTGTCCCTGCCCGCGACCCGCTCTCCTGCTTACCTCACCACTTCAGGCTGTTCACCTGGCCCCGCCCCCTCGATCCCGTGACCGCCTGCAGCTGCTCACCTGGCCCCGCCCCCTCCTTGACTTGACCCGGCTCAGCTGTGGGCCTGGGCCCGCCTCCTTGTTCCGGAAACCCCGCCCCTGGTCCATTCGACCAATGAGCGAGCAGCACCAGCCAGTCCGCCCTGCTCCCAAACAGAGGAATAGCCCCCACCACTGGGATGGAAGGGCACATAGCCCTCTGCTCACAGGGTGCCTCCCGGGTCCCCAAGCGTGGGCAGACCAGCCAGCCCTCCCTTCAGGACACCCAGGGGCCTCCATGAGCCTCGGGGCCGGCCCTCCAACCCCTCCCCCCGGCCCCCATCGCTCCCACCAAAGGGCAGCTCACAGCCGGTTGTCCTGGGACGCCCAGAGCCCTGCCTGTGGGCTTTGACAACCGGGAGAGAGCTGTGTCAAGTCCGAGAAATGATCACTTTCCACTCTGGGGGCACCGCCCCGGCCCCTCCGGAGGTTCTGACTGGTCCGGTGGCCCGGCCCCGGGGGCCTGCTTTCCGCCCCGTTCGCCGGGAACGCCCTGCCCTGAGGACAAGTGTCCCTCTTCCTGGCATCCAGTCTGAAGCTCAGGCAGGTGAGGCTTTTGTGGGCACTTGAGACCCTCGTCCAGCTTTCACAGGGCCCCAGGGCCTTAGCCACCGGTGAGGGTTAGGTTGAGGGGTAGGCTTAGTTTTAGGGTTAGGGTTAGCCTTTGACAACGGGGAGAGAGCTGTGTCAAGTCCGAGAAAATCACTTTGCGCTTCGGGGGCACCTTCACCGGGCCCCGGGGCCTTCCCCACTGGACCACCTCCAGCTTTTGACACCGGCCCCAACCCCCTCTTCCCTTGACCGCTTCCCGCCGGTCAGCTAAGCGCCCGGCCAAGCCGCCGGGCCCCCTCTTTAGGTCCCTGCCGCCGGCAGACCCGCCTGCCGGCCACCCGTGTCCCTGCCCGCGACCCGCTCTCCTGCTTACCTCACCACTTCAGGCTGTTCACCTGGCCCCGCCCCCTCGATCCCGTGACCGCCTGCAGCTGCTCACCTGGCCCCGCCCCCTCCTTGACTTGACCCGGCTCAGCTGTGGGCCTGGGCCCGCCTCCTTGTTCCGGAAACCCCGCCCCTGGTCCATTCGACCAATGAGCGAGCAGCACCAGCCAGTCCGCCCTGCTCCCAAACAGAGGAATAGCCCCCACCACTGGGATGGAAGGGCACATAGCCCTCTGCTCACAGGGTGCCTCCCGGGTCCCCAAGCGTGGGCAGACCAGCCAGCCCTCCCTTCAGGACACCCAGGGGCCTCCATGAGCCTCGGGGCCGGCCCTCCAACCCCTCCCCCCGGCCCCCATCGCTCCCACCAAAGGGCAGCTCACAGCCGGTTGTCCTGGGACGCCCAGAGCCCTGCCTGTGGGCTTTGACAACCGGGAGAGAGCTGTGTCAAGTCCGAGAAATGATCACTTTCCACTCTGGGGGCACCGCCCCGGCCCCTCCGGAGGTTCTGACTGGTCCGGTGGCCCGGCCCCGGGGGCCTGCTTTCCGCCCCGTTCGCCGGGAACGCCCTGCCCTGAGGACAAGTGTCCCTCTTCCTGGCATCCAGTCTGAAGCTCAGGCAGGTGAGGCTTTTGTGGGCACTTGAGACCCTCGTCCAGCTTTCACAGGGCCCCAGGGCCTTAGCCACCGGTGAGGGTTAGGTTGAGGGGTAGGCTTAGTTTTAGGGTTAGGGTTAGCCTTTGACAACGGGGAGAGAGCTGTGTCAAGTCCGAGAAAATCACTTTGCGCTTCGGGGGCACCTTCACCGGGCCCCGGGGCCTTCCCCACTGGACCACCTCCAGCTTTTGACACCGGCCCCAACCCCCTCTTCCCTTGACCGCTTCCCGCCGGTCAGCTAAGCGCCCGGCCAAGCCGCCGGGCCCCCTCTTTAGGTCCCTGCCGCCGGCAGACCCGCCTGCCGGCCACCCGTGTCCCTGCCCGCGACCCGCTCTCCTGCTTACCTCACCACTTCAGGCTGTTCACCTGGCCCCGCCCCCTCGATCCCGTGACCGCCTGCAGCTGCTCACCTGGCCCCGCCCCCTCCTTGACTTGACCCGGCTCAGCTGTGGGCCTGGGCCCGCCTCCTTGTTCCGGAAACCCCGCCCCTGGTCCATTCGACCAATGAGCGAGCAGCACCAGCCAGTCCGCCCTGCTCCCAAACAGAGGAATAGCCCCCACCACTGGGATGGAAGGGCACATAGCCCTCTGCTCACAGGGTGCCTCCCGGGTCCCCAAGCGTGGGCAGACCAGCCAGCCCTCCCTTCAGGACACCCAGGGGCCTCCATGAGCCTCGGGGCCGGCCCTCCAACCCCTCCCCCCGGCCCCCATCGCTCCCACCAAAGGGCAGCTCACAGCCGGTTGTCCTGGGACGCCCAGAGCCCTGCCTGTGGGCTTTGACAACCGGGAGAGAGCTGTGTCAAGTCCGAGAAATGATCACTTTCCACTCTGGGGGCACCGCCCCGGCCCCTCCGGAGGTTCTGACTGGTCCGGTGGCCCGGCCCCGGGGGCCTGCTTTCCGCCCCGTTCGCCGGGAACGCCCTGCCCTGAGGACAAGTGTCCCTCTTCCTGGCATCCAGTCTGAAGCTCAGGCAGGTGAGGCTTTTGTGGGCACTTGAGACCCTCGTCCAGCTTTCACAGGGCCCCAGGGCCTTAGCCACCGGTGAGGGTTAGGTTGAGGGGTAGGCTTAGTTTTAGGGTTAGGGTTAGCCTTTGACAACGGGGAGAGAGCTGTGTCAAGTCCGAGAAAATCACTTTGCGCTTCGGGGGCACCTTCACCGGGCCCCGGGGCCTTCCCCACTGGACCACCTCCAGCTTTTGACACCGGCCCCAACCCCCTCTTCCCTTGACCGCTTCCCGCCGGTCAGCTAAGCGCCCGGCCAAGCCGCCGGGCCCCCTCTTTAGGTCCCTGCCGCCGGCAGACCCGCCTGCCGGCCACCCGTGTCCCTGCCCGCGACCCGCTCTCCTGCTTACCTCACCACTTCAGGCTGTTCACCTGGCCCCGCCCCCTCGATCCCGTGACCGCCTGCAGCTGCTCACCTGGCCCCGCCCCCTCCTTGACTTGACCCGGCTCAGCTGTGGGCCTGGGCCCGCCTCCTTGTTCCGGAAACCCCGCCCCTGGTCCATTCGACCAATGAGCGAGCAGCACCAGCCAGTCCGCCCTGCTCCCAAACAGAGGAATAGCCCCCACCACTGGGATGGAAGGGCACATAGCCCTCTGCTCACAGGGTGCCTCCCGGGTCCCCAAGCGTGGGCAGACCAGCCAGCCCTCCCTTCAGGACACCCAGGGGCCTCCATGAGCCTCGGGGCCGGCCCTCCAACCCCTCCCCCCGGCCCCCATCGCTCCCACCAAAGGGCAGCTCACAGCCGGTTGTCCTGGGACGCCCAGAGCCCTGCCTGTGGGCTTTGACAACCGGGAGAGAGCTGTGTCAAGTCCGAGAAATGATCACTTTCCACTCTGGGGGCACCGCCCCGGCCCCTCCGGAGGTTCTGACTGGTCCGGTGGCCCGGCCCCGGGGGCCTGCTTTCCGCCCCGTTCGCCGGGAACGCCCTGCCCTGAGGACAAGTGTCCCTCTTCCTGGCATCCAGTCTGAAGCTCAGGCAGGTGAGGCTTTTGTGGGCACTTGAGACCCTCGTCCAGCTTTCACAGGGCCCCAGGGCCTTAGCCACCGGTGAGGGTTAGGTTGAGGGGTAGGCTTAGTTTTAGGGTTAGGGTTAGCCTTTGACAACGGGGAGAGAGCTGTGTCAAGTCCGAGAAAATCACTTTGCGCTTCCGGGGCACCTTCACCGGGCCCCGGGGCCTTCCCCACTGGACCACCTCCAGCTTTTGACACCGGCCCCAACCCCCTCTTCCCTTGACCGCTTCCCGCCGGTCAGCTAAGCGCCCGGCCAAGCCGCCGGGCCCCCTCTTTAGGTCCCTGCCGCCGGCAGACCCGCCTGCCGGCCACCCGTGTCCCTGCCCGCGACCCGCTCTCCTGCTTACCTCACCACTTCAGGCTGTTCACCTGGCCCCGCCCCCTCGATCCCGTGACCGCCTGCAGCTGCTCACCTGGCCCCGCCCCCTCCTTGACTTGACCCGGCTCAGCTGTGGGCCTGGGCCCGCCTCCTTGTTCCGGAAACCCCGCCCCTGGTCCATTCGACCAATGAGCGAGCAGCACCAGCCAGTCCGCCCTGCTCCCAAACAGAGGAATAGCCCCCACCACTGGGATGGAAGGGCACATAGCCCTCTGCTCACAGGGTGCCTCCCGGGTCCCCAAGCGTGGGCAGACCAGCCAGCCCTCCCTTCAGGACACCCAGGGGCCTCCATGAGCCTCGGGGCCGGCCCTCCAACCCCTCCCCCCGGCCCCCATCGCTCCCACCAAAGGGCAGCTCACAGCCGGTTGTCCTGGGACGCCCAGAGCCCTGCCTGTGGGCTTTGACAACCGGGAGAGAGCTGTGTCAAGTCCGAGAAATGATCACTTTCCACTCTGGGGGCACCGCCCCGGCCCCTCCGGAGGTTCTGACTGGTCCGGTGGCCCGGCCCCGGGGGCCTGCTTTCCGCCCCGTTCGCCGGGAACGCCCTGCCCTGAGGACAAGTGTCCCTCTTCCTGGCATCCAGTCTGAAGCTCAGGCAGGTGAGGCTTTTGTGGGCACTTGAGACCCTCGTCCAGCTTTCACAGGGCCCCAGGGCCTTAGCCACCGGTGAGGGTTAGGTTGAGGGGTAGGCTTAGTTTTAGGGTTAGGGTTAGCCTTTGACAACGGGGAGAGAGCTGTGTCAAGTCCGAGAAAATCACTTTGCGCTTCGGGGGCACCTTCACCGGGCCCCGGGGCCTTCCCCACTGGACCACCTCCAGCTTTTGACACCGGCCCCAACCCCCTCTTCCCTTGACCGCTTCCCGCCGGTCAGCTAAGCGCCCGGCCAAGCCGCCGGGCCCCCTCTTTAGGTCCCTGCCGCCGGCAGACCCGCCTGCCGGCCACCCGTGTCCCTGCCCGCGACCCGCTCTCCTGCTTACCTCACCACTTCAGGCTGTTCACCTGGCCCCGCCCCCTCGATCCCGTGACCGCCTGCAGCTGCTCACCTGGCCCCGCCCCCTCCTTGACTTGACCCGGCTCAGCTGTGGGCCTGGGCCCGCCTCCTTGTTCCGGAAACCCCGCCCCTGGTCCATTCGACCAATGAGCGAGCAGCACCAGCCAGTCCGCCCTGCTCCCAAACAGAGGAATAGCCCCCACCACTGGGATGGAAGGGCACATAGCCCTCTGCTCACAGGGTGCCTCCCGGGTCCCCAAGCGTGGGCAGACCAGCCAGCCCTCCCTTCAGGACACCCAGGGGCCTCCATGAGCCTCGGGGCCGGCCCTCCAACCCCTCCCCCCGGCCCCCATCGCTCCCACCAAAGGGCAGCTCACAGCCGGTTGTCCTGGGACGCCCAGAGCCCTGCCTGTGGGCTTTGACAACCGGGAGAGAGCTGTGTCAAGTCCGAGAAATGATCACTTTCCACTCTGGGGGCACCGCCCCGGCCCCTCCGGAGGTTCTGACTGGTCCGGTGGCCCGGCCCCGGGGGCCTGCTTTCCGCCCCGTTCGCCGGGAACGCCCTGCCCTGAGGACAAGTGTCCCTCTTCCTGGCATCCAGTCTGAAGCTCAGGCAGGTGAGGCTTTTGTGGGCACTTGAGACCCTCGTCCAGCTTTCACAGGGCCCCAGGGCCTTAGCCACCGGTGAGGGTTAGGTTGAGGGGTAGGCTTAGTTTTAGGGTTAGGGTTAGCCTTTGACAACGGGGAGAGAGCTGTGTCAAGTCCGAGAAAATCACTTTGCGCTTCGGGGGCACCTTCACCGGGCCAAGGGGCCTTCCCCACTGGACCACCTCCAGCTTTTGACACCGGCCCCAACCCCCTCTTCCCTTGACCGCTTCCCGCCGGTCAGCTAAGCGCCCGGCCAAGCCGCCGGGCCCCCTCTTTAGGTCCCTGCCGCCGGCAGACCCGCCTGCCGGCCACCCGTGTCCCTGCCCGCGACCCGCTCTCCTGCTTACCTCACCACTTCAGGCTGTTCACCTGGACCCGCCCCCTCGATCCCGTGACCGCCTGCAGCTGCTCACCTGGCCCCGCCCCCTCCTTGACTTGACCCGGCTCAGCTGTGGGCCTGGGCCCGCCTCCTTGTTCCGGAAACCCCGCCCCTGGTCCATTCGACCAATGAGCGAGCAGCACCAGCCAGTCCGCCCTGCTCCCAAACAGAGGAATAGCCCCCACCACTGGGATGGAAGGGCACATAGCCCTCTGCTCACAGGGTGCCTCCCGGGTCCCCAAGCGTGGGCAGACCAGCCAGCCCTCCCTTCAGGACACCCAGGGGCCTCCATGAGCCTCGGGGCCGGCCCTCCAACCCCTCCCCCCGGCCCCCATCGCTCCCACCAAAGGGCAGCTCACAGCCGGTTGTCCTGGGACGCCCAGAGCCCTGCCTGTGGGCTTTGACAACCGGGAGAGAGCTGTGTCAAGTCCGAGAAATGATCACTTTCCACTCTGGGGGCACCGCCCCGGCCCCTCCGGAGGTTCTGACTGGTCCGGTGGCCCGGCCCCGGGGGCCTGCTTTCCGCCCCGTTCGCCGGGAACGCCCTGCCCTGAGGACAAGTGTCCCTCTTCCTGGCATCCAGTCTGAAGCTCAGGCAGGTGAGGCTTTTGTGGGCACTTGAGACCCTCGTCCAGCTTTCACAGGGCCCCAGGGCCTTAGCCACCGGTGAGGGTTAGGTTGAGGGGTAGGCTTAGTTTTAGGGTTAGGGTTAGCCTTTGACAACGGGGAGAGAGCTGTGTCAAGTCCGAGAAAATCACTTTGCGCTTCGGGGGCACCTTCACCGGGCCCCGGGGCCTTCCCCACTGGACCACCTCCAGCTTTTGACACCGGCCCCAACCCCCTCTTCCCTTGACCGCTTCCCGCCGGTCAGCTAAGCGCCCGGCCAAGCCGCCGGGCCCCCTCTTTAGGTCCCTGCCGCCGGCAGACCCGCCTGCCGGCCACCCGTGTCCCTGCCCGCGACCCGCTCTCCTGCTTACCTCACCACTTCAGGCTGTTCACCTGGCCCCGCCCCCTCGATCCCGTGACCGCCTGCAGCTGCTCACCTGGCCCCGCCCCCTCCTTGACTTGACCCGGCTCAGCTGTGGGCCTGGGCCCGCCTCCTTGTTCCGGAAACCCCGCCCCTGGTCCATTCGACCAATGAGCGAGCAGCACCAGCCAGTCCGCCCTGCTCCCAAACAGAGGAATAGCCCCCACCACTGGGATGGAAGGGCACATAGCCCTCTGCTCACAGGGTGCCTCCCGGGTCCCCAAGCGTGGGCAGACCAGCCAGCCCTCCCTTCAGGACACCCAGGGGCCTCCATGAGCCTCGGGGCCGGCCCTCCAACCCCTCCCCCCGGCCCCCATCGCTCCCACCAAAGGGCAGCTCACAGCCGGTTGTCCTGGGACGCCCAGAGCCCTGCCTGTGGGCTTTGACAACCGGGAGAGAGCTGTGTCAAGTCCGAGAAATGATCACTTTCCACTCTGGGGGCACCGCCCCGGCCCCTCCGGAGGTTCTGACTGGTCCGGTGGCCCGGCCCCGGGGGCCTGCTTTCCGCCCCGTTCGCCGGGAACGCCCTGCCCTGAGGACAAGTGTCCCTCTTCCTGGCATCCAGTCTGAAGCTCAGGCAGGTGAGGCTTTTGTGGGCACTTGAGACCCTCGTCCAGCTTTCACAGGGCCCCAGGGCCTTAGCCACCGGTGAGGGTTAGGTTGAGGGGTAGGCTTAGTTTTAGGGTTAGGGTTAGCCTTTGACAACGGGGAGAGAGCTGTGTCAAGTCCGAGAAAATCACTTTGCGCTTCGGGGGCACCTTCACCGGGCCCCGGGGCCTTCCCCACTGGACCACCTCCAGCTTTTGACACCGGCCCCAACCCCCTCTTCCCTTGACCGCTTCCCGCCGGTCAGCTAAGCGCCCGGCCAAGCCGCCGGGCCCCCTCTTTAGGTCCCTGCCGCCGGCAGACCCGCCTGCCGGCCACCCGTGTCCCTGCCCGCGACCCGCTCTCCTGCTTACCTCACCACTTCAGGCTGTTCACCTGGACCCGCCCCCTCGATCCCGTGACCGCCTGCAGCTGCTCACCTGGCCCCGCCCCCTCCTTGACTTGACCCGGCTCAGCTGTGGGCCTGGGCCCGCCTCCTTGTTCCGGAAACCCCGCCCCTGGTCCATTCGACCAATGAGCGAGCAGCACCAGCCAGTCCGCCCTGCTCCCAAACAGAGGAATAGCCCCCACCACTGGGATGGAAGGGCACATAGCCCTCTGCTCACAGGGTGCCTCCCGGGTCCCCAAGCGTGGGCAGACCAGCCAGCCCTCCCTTCAGGACACCCAGGGGCCTCCATGAGCCTCGGGGCCGGCCCTCCAACCCCTCCCCCCGGCCCCCATCGCTCCCACCAAAGGGCAGCTCACAGCCGGTTGTCCTGGGACGCCCAGAGCCCTGCCTGTGGGCTTTGACAACCGGGAGAGAGCTGTGTCAAGTCCGAGAAATGATCACTTTCCACTCTGGGGGCACCGCCCCGGCCCCTCCGGAGGTTCTGACTGGTCCGGTGGCCCGGCCCCGGGGGCCTGCTTTCCGCCCCGTTCGCCGGGAACGCCCTGCCCTGAGGACAAGTGTCCCTCTTCCTGGCATCCAGTCTGAAGCTCAGGCAGGTGAGGCTTTTGTGGGCACTTGAGACCCTCGTCCAGCTTTCACAGGGCCCCAGGGCCTTAGCCACCGGTGAGGGTTAGGTTGAGGGGTAGGCTTAGTTTTAGGGTTAGGGTTAGCCTTTGACAACGGGGAGAGAGCTGTGTCAAGTCCGAGAAAATCACTTTGCGCTTCGGGGGCACCTTCACCGGGCCCCGGGGCCTTCCCCACTGGACCACCTCCAGCTTTTGACACCGGCCCCAACCCCCTCTTCCCTTGACCGCTTCCCGCCGGTCAGCTAAGCGCCCGGCCAAGCCGCCGGGCCCCCTCTTTAGGTCCCTGCCGCCGGCAGACCCGCCTGCCGGCCACCCGTGTCCCTGCCCGCGACCCGCTCTCCTGCTTACCTCACCACTTCAGGCTGTTCACCTGGACCCGCCCCCTCGATCCCGTGACCGCCTGCAGCTGCTCACCTGGCCCCGCCCCCTCCTTGACTTGACCCGGCTCAGCTGTGGGCCTGGGCCCGCCTCCTTGTTCCGGAAACCCCGCCCCTGGTCCATTCGACCAATGAGCGAGCAGCACCAGCCAGTCCGCCCTGCTCCCAAACAGAGGAATAGCCCCCACCACTGGGATGGAAGGGCACATAGCCCTCTGCTCACAGGGTGCCTCCCGGGTCCCCAAGCGTGGGCAGACCAGCCAGCCCTCCCTTCAGGACACCCAGGGGCCTCCATGAGCCTCGGGGCCGGCCCTCCAACCCCTCCCCCCGGCCCCCATCGCTCCCACCAAAGGGCAGCTCACAGCCGGTTGTCCTGGGACGCCCAGAGCCCTGCCTGTGGGCTTTGACAACCGGGAGAGAGCTGTGTCAAGTCCGAGAAATGATCACTTTCCACTCTGGGGGCACCGCCCCGGCCCCTCCGGAGGTTCTGACTGGTCCGGTGGCCCGGCCCCGGGGGCCTGCTTTCCGCCCCGTTCGCCGGGAACGCCCTGCCCTGAGGACAAGTGTCCCTCTTCCTGGCATCCAGTCTGAAGCTCAGGCAGGTGAGGCTTTTGTGGGCACTTGAGACCCTCGTCCAGCTTTCACAGGGCCCCAGGGCCTTAGCCACCGGTGAGGGTTAGGTTGAGGGGTAGGCTTAGTTTTAGGGTTAGGGTTAGCCTTTGACAACGGGGAGAGAGCTGTGTCAAGTCCGAGAAAATCACTTTGCGCTTCGGGGGCACCTTCACCGGGCCCCGGGGCCTTCCCCACTGGACCACCTCCAGCTTTTGACACCGGCCCCAACCCCCTCTTCCCTTGACCGCTTCCCGCCGGTCAGCTAAGCGCCCGGCCAAGCCGCCGGGCCCCCTCTTTAGGTCCCTGCCGCCGGCAGACCCGCCTGCCGGCCACCCGTGTCCCTGCCCGCGACCCGCTCTCCTGCTTACCTCACCACTTCAGGCTGTTCACCTGGACCCGCCCCCTCGATCCCGTGACCGCCTGCAGCTGCTCACCTGGCCCCGCCCCCTCCTTGACTTGACCCGGCTCAGCTGTGGGCCTGGGCCCGCCTCCTTGTTCCGGAAACCCCGCCCCTGGTCCATTCGACCAATGAGCGAGCAGCACCAGCCAGTCCGCCCTGCTCCCAAACAGAGGAATAGCCCCCACCACTGGGATGGAAGGGCACATAGCCCTCTGCTCACAGGGTGCCTCCCGGGTCCCCAAGCGTGGGCAGACCAGCCAGCCCTCCCTTCAGGACACCCAGGGGCCTCCATGAGCCTCGGGGCCGGCCCTCCAACCCCTCCCCCCGGCCCCCATCGCTCCCACCAAAGGGCAGCTCACAGCCGGTTGTCCTGGGACGCCCAGAGCCCTGCCTGTGGGCTTTGACAACCGGGAGAGAGCTGTGTCAAGTCCGAGAAATGATCACTTTCCACTCTGGGGGCACCGCCCCGGCCCCTCCGGAGGTTCTGACTGGTCCGGTGGCCCGGCCCCGGGGGCCTGCTTTCCGCCCCGTTCGCCGGGAACGCCCTGCCCTGAGGACAAGTGTCCCTCTTCCTGGCATCCAGTCTGAAGCTCAGGCAGGTGAGGCTTTTGTGGGCACTTGAGACCCTCGTCCAGCTTTCACAGGGCCCCAGGGCCTTAGCCACCGGTGAGGGTTAGGTTGAGGGGTAGGCTTAGTTTTAGGGTTAGGGTTAGCCTTTGACAACGGGGAGAGAGCTGTGTCAAGTCCGAGAAAATCACTTTGCGCTTAGGGGGAACCTTCACCGGGCCCCGGGGCCTTCCCCACTGGACCACCTCCAGCTTTTGACACCGGCCCCAACCCCCTCTTCCCTTGACCGCTTCCCGCCGGTCAGCTAAGCGCCCGGCCAAGCCGCCGGGCCCCCTCTTTAGGTCCCTGCCGCCGGCAGACCCGCCTGCCGGCCACCCGTGTCCCTGCCCGCGACCCGCTCTCCTGCTTACCTCACCACTTCAGGCTGTTCACCTGGCCCCGCCCCCTCGATCCCGTGACCGCCTGCAGCTGCTCACCTGGCCCCGCCCCCTCCTTGACTTGACCCGGCTCAGCTGTGGGCCTGGGCCCGCCTCCTTGTTCCGGAAACCCCGCCCCTGGTCCATTCGACCAATGAGCGAGCAGCACCAGCCAGTCCGCCCTGCTCCCAAACAGAGGAATAGCCCCCACCACTGGGATGGAAGGGCACATAGCCCTCTGCTCACAGGGTGCCTCCCGGGTCCCCAAGCGTGGGCAGACCAGCCAGCCCTCCCTTCAGGACACCCAGGGGCCTCCATGAGTCTCGGGGCCGGCCCTCCAACCCCTCCCCCCGGCCCCCATCGCTCCCACCAAAGGGCAGCTCACAGCCGGTTGTCCTGGGACGCCCAGAGCCCTGCCTGTGGGCTTTGACAACCGGGAGAGAGCTGTGTCAAGTCCGAGAAATGATCACTTTCCACTCTGGGGGCACCGCCCCGGCCCCTCCGGAGGTTCTGACTGGTCCGGTGGCCCGGCCCCGGGGGCCTGCTTTCCGCCCCGTTCGCCGGGAACGCCCTGCCCTGAGGACAAGTGTCCCTCTTCCTGGCATCCAGTCTGAAGCTCAGGCAGGTGAGGCTTTTGTGGGCACTTGAGACCCTCGTCCAGCTTTCACAGGGCCCCAGGGCCTTAGCCACCGGTGAGGGTTAGGTTGAGGGGTAGGCTTAGTTTTAGGGTTAGGGTTAGCCTTTGACAACGGGGAGAGAGCTGTGTCAAGTCCGAGAAAATCACTTTGCGCTTCGGGGGCACCTTCACCGGGCCCCGGGGCCTTCCCCACTGGACCACCTCCAGCTTTTGACACCGGCCCCAACCCCCTCTTCCCTTGACCGCTTCCCGCCGGTCAGCTAAGCGCCCGGCCAAGCCGCCGGGCCCCCTCTTTAGGTCCCTGCCGCCGGCAGACCCGCCTGCCGGCCACCCGTGTCCCTGCCCGCGACCCGCTCTCCTGCTTACCTCACCACTTCAGGCTGTTCACCTGGCCCCGCCCCCTCGATCCCGTGACCGCCTGCAGCTGCTCACCTGGCCCCGCCCCCTCCTTGACTTGACCCGGCTCAGCTGTGGGCCTGGGCCCGCCTCCTTGTTCCGGAAACCCCGCCCCTGGTCCATTCGACCAATGAGCGAGCAGCACCAGCCAGTCCGCCCTGCTCCCAAACAGAGGAATAGCCCCCACCACTGGGATGGAAGGGCACATAGCCCTCTGCTCACAGGGTGCCTCCCGGGTCCCCAAGCGTGGGCAGACCAGCCAGCCCTCCCTTCAGGACACCCAGGGGCCTCCATGAGCCTCGGGGCCGGCCCTCCAACCCCTCCCCCCGGCCCCCATCGCTCCCACCAAAGGGCAGCTCACAGCCGGTTGTCCTGGGACGCCCAGAGCCCTGCCTGTGGGCTTTGACAACCGGGAGAGAGCTGTGTCAAGTCCGAGAAATGATCACTTTCCACTCTGGGGGCACCGCCCCGGCCCCTCCGGAGGTTCTGACTGGTCCGGTGGCCCGGCCCCGGGGGCCTGCTTTCCGCCCCGTTCGCCGGGAACGCCCTGCCCTGAGGACAAGTGTCCCTCTTCCTGGCATCCAGTCTGAAGCTCAGGCAGGTGAGGCTTTTGTGGGCACTTGAGACCCTCGTCCAGCTTTCACAGGGCCCCAGGGCCTTAGCCACCGGTGAGGGTTAGGTTGAGGGGTAGGCTTAGTTTTAGGGTTAGGGTTAGCCTTTGACAACGGGGAGAGAGCTGTGTCAAGTCCGAGAAAATCACTTTGCGCTTCGGGGGCACCTTCACCGGGCCCCGGGGCCTTCCCCACTGGACCACCTCCAGCTTTTGACACCGGCCCCAACCCCCTCTTCCCTTGACCGCTTCCCGCCGGTCAGCTAAGCGCCCGGCCAAGCCGCCGGGCCCCCTCTTTAGGTCCCTGCCGCCGGCAGACCCGCCTGCCGGCCACCCGTGTCCCTGCCCGCGACCCGCTCTCCTGCTTACCTCACCACTTCAGGCTGTTCACCTGGACCCGCCCCCTCGATCCCGTGACCGCCTGCAGCTGCTCACCTGGCCCCGCCCCCTCCTTGACTTGACCCGGCTCAGCTGTGGGCCTGGGCCCGCCTCCTTGTTCCGGAAACCCCGCCCCTGGTCCATTCGACCAATGAGCGAGCAGCACCAGCCAGTCCGCCCTGCTCCCAAACAGAGGAATAGCCCCCACCACTGGGATGGAAGGGCACATAGCCCTCTGCTCACAGGGTGCCTCCCGGGTCCCCAAGCGTGGGCAGACCAGCCAGCCCTCCCTTCAGGACACCCAGGGGCCTCCATGAGCCTCGGGGCCGGCCCTCCAACCCCTCCCCCCGGCCCCCATCGCTCCCACCAAAGGGCAGCTCACAGCCGGTTGTCGTGGGACGCCCAGAGCCCTGCCTGTGGGCTTTGACAACCGGGAGAGAGCTGTGTCAAGTCCGAGAAATGATCACTTTCCACTCTGGGGGCACCGCCCCGGCCCCTCCGGAGGTTCTGACTGGTCCGGTGGCCCGGCCCCGGGGGCCTGCTTTCCGCCCCGTTCGCCGGGAACGCCCTGCCCTGAGGACAAGTGTCCCTCTTCCTGGCATCCAGTCTGAAGCTCAGGCAGGTGAGGCTTTTGTGGGCACTTGAGACCCTCGTCCAGCTTTCACAGGGCCCCAGGGCCTTAGCCACCGGTGAGGGTTAGGTTGAGGGGTAGGCTTAGTTTTAGGGTTAGGGTTAGCCTTTGACAACGGGGAGAGAGCTGTGTCAAGTCCGAGAAAATCACTTTGCGCTTCGGGGGCACCTTCACCGGGCCCCGGGGCCTTCCCCACTGGACCACCTCCAGCTTTTGACACCGGCCCCAACCCCCTCTTCCCTTGACCGCTTCCCGCCGGTCAGCTAAGCGCCCGGCCAAGCCGCCGGGCCCCCTCTTTAGGTCCCTGCCGCCGGCAGACCCGCCTGCCGGCCACCCGTGTCCCTGCCCGCGACCCGCTCTCCTGCTTACCTCACCACTTCAGGCTGTTCACCTGGCCCCGCCCCCTCGATCCCGTGACCGCCTGCAGCTGCTCACCTGGCCCCGCCCCCTCCTTGACTTGACCCGGCTCAGCTGTGGGCCTGGGCCCGCCTCCTTGTTCCGGAAACCCCGCCCCTGGTCCATTCGACCAATGAGCGAGCAGCACCAGCCAGTCCGCCCTGCTCCCAAACAGAGGAATAGCCCCCACCACTGGGATGGAAGGGCACATAGCCCTCTGCTCACAGGGTGCCTCCCGGGTCCCCAAGCGTGGGCAGACCAGCCAGCCCTCCCTTCAGGACACCCAGGGGCCTCCATGAGCCTCGGGGCCGGCCCTCCAACCCCTCCCCCCGGCCCCCATCGCTCCCACCAAAGGGCAGCTCACAGCCGGTTGTCCTGGGACGCCCAGAGCCCTGCCTGTGGGCTTTGACAACCGGGAGAGAGCTGTGTCAAGTCCGAGAAATGATCACTTTCCACTCTGGGGGCACCGCCCCGGCCCCTCCGGAGGTTCTGACTGGTCCGGTGGCCCGGCCCCGGGGGCCTGCTTTCCGCCCCGTTCGCCGGGAACGCCCTGCCCTGAGGACAAGTGTCCCTCTTCCTGGCATCCAGTCTGAAGCTCAGGCAGGTGAGGCTTTTGTGGGCACTTGAGACCCTCGTCCAGCTTTCACAGGGCCCCAGGGCCTTAGCCACCGGTGAGGGTTAGGTTGAGGGGTAGGCTTAGTTTTAGGGTTAGGGTTAGCCTTTGACAACGGGGAGAGAGCTGTGTCAAGTCCGAGAAAATCACTTTGCGCTTCGGGGGCACCTTCACCGGGCCCCGGGGCCTTCCCCACTGGACCACCTCCAGCTTTTGACACCGGCCCCAACCCCCTCTTCCCTTGACCGCTTCCCGCCGGTCAGCTAAGCGCCCGGCCAAGCCGCCGGGCCCCCTCTTTAGGTCCCTGCCGCCGGCAGACCCGCCTGCCGGCCACCCGTGTCCCTGCCCGCGACCCGCTCTCCTGCTTACCTCACCACTTCAGGCTGTTCACCTGGACCCGCCCCCTCGATCCCGTGACCGCCTGCAGCTGCTCACCTGGCCCCGCCCCCTCCTTGACTTGACCCGGCTCAGCTGTGGGCCTGGGCCCGCCTCCTTGTTCCGGAAACCCCGCCCCTGGTCCATTCGACCAATGAGCGAGCAGCACCAGCCAGTCCGCCCTGCTCCCAAACAGAGGAATAGCCCCCACCACTGGGATGGAAGGGCACATAGCCCTCTGCTCACAGGGTGCCTCCCGGGTCCCCAAGCGTGGGCAGACCAGCCAGCCCTCCCTTCAGGACACCCAGGGGCCTCCATGAGCCTCGGGGCCGGCCCTCCAACCCCTCCCCCCGGCCCCCATCGCTCCCACCAAAGGGCAGCTCACAGCCGGTTGTCGTGGGACGCCCAGAGCCCTGCCTGTGGGCTTTGACAACCGGGAGAGAGCTGTGTCAAGTCCGAGAAATGATCACTTTCCACTCTGGGGGCACCGCCCCGGCCCCTCCGGAGGTTCTGACTGGTCCGGTGGCCCGGCCCCGGGGGCCTGCTTTCCGCCCCGTTCGCCGGGAACGCCCTGCCCTGAGGACAAGTGTCCCTCTTCCTGGCATCCAGTCTGAAGCTCAGGCAGGTGAGGCTTTTGTGGGCACTTGAGACCCTCGTCCAGCTTTCACAGGGCCCCAGGGCCTTAGCCACCGGTGAGGGTTAGGTTGAGGGGTAGGCTTAGTTTTAGGGTTAGGGTTAGCCTTTGACAACGGGGAGAGAGCTGTGTCAAGTCCGAGAAAATCACTTTGCGCTTCGGGGGCACCTTCACCGGGCCCCGGGGCCTTCCCCACTGGACCACCTCCAGCTTTTGACACCGGCCCCAACCCCCTCTTCCCTTGACCGCTTCCCGCCGGTCAGCTAAGCGCCCGGCCAAGCCGCCGGGCCCCCTCTTTAGGTCCCTGCCGCCGGCAGACCCGCCTGCCGGCCACCCGTGTCCCTGCCCGCGACCCGCTCTCCTGCTTACCTCACCACTTCAGGCTGTTCACCTGGCCCCGCCCCCTCGATCCCGTGACCGCCTGCAGCTGCTCACCTGGCCCCGCCCCCTCCTTGACTTGACCCGGCTCAGCTGTGGGCCTGGGCCCGCCTCCTTGTTCCGGAAACCCCGCCCCTGGTCCATTCGACCAATGAGCGAGCAGCACCAGCCAGTCCGCCCTGCTCCCAAACAGAGGAATAGCCCCCACCACTGGGATGGAAGGGCACATAGCCCTCTGCTCACAGGGTGCCTCCCGGGTCCCCAAGCGTGGGCAGACCAGCCAGCCCTCCCTTCAGGACACCCAGGGGCCTCCATGAGCCTCGGGGCCGGCCCTCCAACCCCTCCCCCCGGCCCCCATCGCTCCCACCAAAGGGCAGCTCACAGCCGGTTGTCCTGGGACGCCCAGAGCCCTGCCTGTGGGCTTTGACAACCGGGAGAGAGCTGTGTCAAGTCCGAGAAATGATCACTTTCCACTCTGGGGGCACCGCCCCGGCCCCTCCGGAGGTTCTGACTGGTCCGGTGGCCCGGCCCCGGGGGCCTGCTTTCCGCCCCGTTCGCCGGGAACGCCCTGCCCTGAGGACAAGTGTCCCTCTTCCTGGCATCCAGTCTGAAGCTCAGGCAGGTGAGGCTTTTGTGGGCACTTGAGACCCTCGTCCAGCTTTCACAGGGCCCCAGGGCCTTAGCCACCGGTGAGGGTTAGGTTGAGGGGTAGGCTTAGTTTTAGGGTTAGGGTTAGCCTTTGACAACGGGGAGAGAGCTGTGTCAAGTCCGAGAAAATCACTTTGCGCTTCGGGGGCACCTTCACCGGGCCCCGGGGCCTTCCCCACTGGACCACCTCCAGCTTTTGACACCGGCCCCAACCCCCTCTTCCCTTGACCGCTTCCCGCCGGTCAGCTAAGCGCCCGGCCAAGCCGCCGGGCCCCCTCTTTAGGTCCCTGCCGCCGGCAGACCCGCCTGCCGGCCACCCGTGTCCCTGCCCGCGACCCGCTCTCCTGCTTACCTCACCACTTCAGGCTGTTCACCTGGACCCGCCCCCTCGATCCCGTGACCGCCTGCAGCTGCTCACCTGGCCCCGCCCCCTCCTTGACTTGACCCGGCTCAGCTGTGGGCCTGGGCCCGCCTCCTTGTTCCGGAAACCCCGCCCCTGGTCCATTCGACCAATGAGCGAGCAGCACCAGCCAGTCCGCCCTGCTCCCAAACAGAGGAATAGCCCCCACCACTGGGATGGAAGGGCACATAGCCCTCTGCTCACAGGGTGCCTCCCGGGTCCCCAAGCGTGGGCAGACCAGCCAGCCCTCCCTTCAGGACACCCAGGGGCCTCCATGAGCCTCGGGGCCGGCCCTCCAACCCCTCCCCCCGGCCCCCATCGCTCCCACCAAAGGGCAGCTCACAGCCGGTTGTCCTGGGACGCCCAGAGCCCTGCCTGTGGGCTTTGACAACCGGGAGAGAGCTGTGTCAAGTCCGAGAAATGATCACTTTCCACTCTGGGGGCACCGCCCCGGCCCCTCCGGAGGTTCTGACTGGTCCGGTGGCCCGGCCCCGGGGGCCTGCTTTCCGCCCCGTTCGCCGGGAACGCCCTGCCCTGAGGACAAGTGTCCCTCTTCCTGGCATCCAGTCTGAAGCTCAGGCAGGTGAGGCTTTTGTGGGCACTTGAGACCCTCGTCCAGCTTTCACAGGGCCCCAGGGCCTTAGCCACCGGTGAGGGTTAGGTTGAGGGGTAGGCTTAGTTTTAGGGTTAGGGTTAGCCTTTGACAACGGGGAGAGAGCTGTGTCAAGTCCGAGAAAATCACTTTGCGCTTCGGGGGCACCTTCACCGGGCCCCGGGGCCTTCCCCACTGGACCACCTCCAGCTTTTGACACCGGCCCCAACCCCCTCTTCCCTTGACCGCTTCCCGCCGGTCAGCTAAGCGCCCGGCCAAGCCGCCGGGCCCCCTCTTTAGGTCCCTGCCGCCGGCAGACCCGCCTGCCGGCCACCCGTGTCCCTGCCCGCGACCCGCTCTCCTGCTTACCTCACCACTTCAGGCTGTTCACCTGGCCCCGCCCCCTCGATCCCGTGACCGCCTGCAGCTGCTCACCTGGCCCCGCCCCCTCCTTGACTTGACCCGGCTCAGCTGTGGGCCTGGGCCCGCCTCCTTGTTCCGGAAACCCCGCCCCTGGTCCATTCGACCAATGAGCGAGCAGCACCAGCCAGTCCGCCCTGCTCCCAAACAGAGGAATAGCCCCCACCACTGGGATGGAAGGGCACATAGCCCTCTGCTCACAGGGTGCCTCCCGGGTCCCCAAGCGTGGGCAGACCAGCCAGCCCTCCCTTCAGGACACCCAGGGGCCTCCATGAGCCTCGGGGCCGGCCCTCCAACCCCTCCCCCCGGCCCCCATCGCTCCCACCAAAGGGCAGCTCACAGCCGGTTGTCCTGGGACGCCCAGAGCCCTGCCTGTGGGCTTTGACAACCGGGAGAGAGCTGTGTCAAGTCCGAGAAATGATCACTTTCCACTCTGGGGGCACCGCCCCGGCCCCTCCGGAGGTTCTGACTGGTCCGGTGGCCCGGCCCCGGGGGCCTGCTTTCCGCCCCGTTCGCCGGGAACGCCCTGCCCTGAGGACAAGTGTCCCTCTTCCTGGCATCCAGTCTGAAGCTCAGGCAGGTGAGGCTTTTGTGGGCACTTGAGACCCTCGTCCAGCTTTCACAGGGCCCCAGGGCCTTAGCCACCGGTGAGGGTTAGGTTGAGGGGTAGGCTTAGTTTTAGGGTTAGGGTTAGCCTTTGACAACGGGGAGAGAGCTGTGTCAAGTCCGAGAAAATCACTTTGCGCTTAGGGGGAACCTTCACCGGGCCCCGGGGCCTTCCCCACTGGACCACCTCCAGCTTTTGACACCGGCCCCAACCCCCTCTTCCCTTGACCGCTTCCCGCCGGTCAGCTAAGCGCCCGGCCAAGCCGCCGGGCCCCCTCTTTAGGTCCCTGCCGCCGGCAGACCCGCCTGCCGGCCACCCGTGTCCCTGCCCGCGACCCGCTCTCCTGCTTACCTCACCACTTCAGGCTGTTCACCTGGCCCCGCCCCCTCGATCCCGTGACCGCCTGCAGCTGCTCACCTGGCCCCGCCCCCTCCTTGACTTGACCCGGCTCAGCTGTGGGCCTGGGCCCGCCTCCTTGTTCCGGAAACCCCGCCCCTGGTCCATTCGACCAATGAGCGAGCAGCACCAGCCAGTCCGCCCTGCTCCCAAACAGAGGAATAGCCCCCACCACTGGGATGGAAGGGCACATAGCCCTCTGCTCACAGGGTGCCTCCCGGGTCCCCAAGCGTGGGCAGACCAGCCAGCCCTCCCTTCAGGACACCCAGGGGCCTCCATGAGCCTCGGGGCCGGCCCTCCAACCCCTCCCCCCGGCCCCCATCGCTCCCACCAAAGGGCAGCTCACAGCCGGTTGTCCTGGGACGCCCAGAGCCCTGCCTGTGGGCTTTGACAACCGGGAGAGAGCTGTGTCAAGTCCGAGAAATGATCACTTTCCACTCTGGGGGCACCGCCCCGGCCCCTCCGGAGGTTCTGACTGGTCCGGTGGCCCGGCCCCGGGGGCCTGCTTTCCGCCCCGTTCGCCGGGAACGCCCTGCCCTGAGGACAAGTGTCCCTCTTCCTGGCATCCAGTCTGAAGCTCAGGCAGGTGAGGCTTTTGTGGGCACTTGAGACCCTCGTCCAGCTTTCACAGGGCCCCAGGGCCTTAGCCACCGGTGAGGGTTAGGTTGAGGGGTAGGCTTAGTTTTAGGGTTAGGGTTAGCCTTTGACAACGGGGAGAGAGCTGTGTCAAGTCCGAGAAAATCACTTTGCGCTTCGGGGGCACCTTCACCGGGCCCCGGGGCCTTCCCCACTGGACCACCTCCAGCTTTTGACACCGGCCCCAACCCCCTCTTCCCTTGACCGCTTCCCGCCGGTCAGCTAAGCGCCCGGCCAAGCCGCCGGGCCCCCTCTTTAGGTCCCTGCCGCCGGCAGACCCGCCTGCCGGCCACCCGTGTCCCTGCCCGCGACCCGCTCTCCTGCTTACCTCACCACTTCAGGCTGTTCACCTGGACCCGCCCCCTCGATCCCGTGACCGCCTGCAGCTGCTCACCTGGCCCCGCCCCCTCCTTGACTTGACCCGGCTCAGCTGTGGGCCTGGGCCCGCCTCCTTGTTCCGGAAACCCCGCCCCTGGTCCATTCGACCAATGAGCGAGCAGCACCAGCCAGTCCGCCCTGCTCCCAAACAGAGGAATAGCCCCCACCACTGGGATGGAAGGGCACATAGCCCTCTGCTCACAGGGTGCCTCCCGGGTCCCCAAGCGTGGGCAGACCAGCCAGCCCTCCCTTCAGGACACCCAGGGGCCTCCATGAGCCTCGGGGCCGGCCCTCCAACCCCTCCCCCCGGCCCCCATCGCTCCCACCAAAGGGCAGCTCACAGCCGGTTGTCCTGGGACGCCCAGAGCCCTGCCTGTGGGCTTTGACAACCGGGAGAGAGCTGTGTCAAGTCCGAGAAATGATCACTTTCCACTCTGGGGGCACCGCCCCGGCCCCTCCGGAGGTTCTGACTGGTCCGGTGGCCCGGCCCCGGGGGCCTGCTTTCCGCCCCGTTCGCCGGGAACGCCCTGCCCTGAGGACAAGTGTCCCTCTTCCTGGCATCCAGTCTGAAGCTCAGGCAGGTGAGGCTTTTGTGGGCACTTGAGACCCTCGTCCAGCTTTCACAGGGCCCCAGGGCCTTAGCCACCGGTGAGGGTTAGGTTGAGGGGTAGGCTTAGTTTTAGGGTTAGGGTTAGCCTTTGACAACGGGGAGAGAGCTGTGTCAAGTCCGAGAAAATCACTTTGCGCTTCGGGGGCACCTTCACCGGGCCCCGGGGCCTTCCCCACTGGACCACCTCCAGCTTTTGACACCGGCCCCAACCCCCTCTTCCCTTGACCGCTTCCCGCCGGTCAGCTAAGCGCCCGGCCAAGCCGCCGGGCCCCCTCTTTAGGTCCCTGCCGCCGGCAGACCCGCCTGCCGGCCACCCGTGTCCCTGCCCGCGACCCGCTCTCCTGCTTACCTCACCACTTCAGGCTGTTCACCTGGCCCCGCCCCCTCGATCCCGTGACCGCCTGCAGCTGCTCACCTGGCCCCGCCCCCTCCTTGACTTGACCCGGCTCAGCTGTGGGCCTGGGCCCGCCTCCTTGTTCCGGAAACCCCGCCCCTGGTCCATTCGACCAATGAGCGAGCAGCACCAGCCAGTCCGCCCTGCTCCCAAACAGAGGAATAGCCCCCACCACTGGGATGGAAGGGCACATAGCCCTCTGCTCACAGGGTGCCTCCCGGGTCCCCAAGCGTGGGCAGACCAGCCAGCCCTCCCTTCAGGACACCCAGGGGCCTCCATGAGCCTCGGGGCCGGCCCTCCAACCCCTCCCCCCGGCCCCCATCGCTCCCACCAAAGGGCAGCTCACAGCCGGTTGTCCTGGGACGCCCAGAGCCCTGCCTGTGGGCTTTGACAACCGGGAGAGAGCTGTGTCAAGTCCGAGAAATGATCACTTTCCACTCTGGGGGCACCGCCCCGGCCCCTCCGGAGGTTCTGACTGGTCCGGTGGCCCGGCCCCGGGGGCCTGCTTTCCGCCCCGTTCGCCGGGAACGCCCTGCCCTGAGGACAAGTGTCCCTCTTCCTGGCATCCAGTCTGAAGCTCAGGCAGGTGAGGCTTTTGTGGGCACTTGAGACCCTCGTCCAGCTTTCACAGGGCCCCAGGGCCTTAGCCACCGGTGAGGGTTAGGTTGAGGGGTAGGCTTAGTTTTAGGGTTAGGGTTAGCCTTTGACAACGGGGAGAGAGCTGTGTCAAGTCCGAGAAAATCACTTTGCGCTTAGGGGGAACCTTCACCGGGCCCCGGGGCCTTCCCCACTGGACCACCTCCAGCTTTTGACACCGGCCCCAACCCCCTCTTCCCTTGACCGCTTCCCGCCGGTCAGCTAAGCGCCCGGCCAAGCCGCCGGGCCCCCTCTTTAGGTCCCTGCCGCCGGCAGACCCGCCTGCCGGCCACCCGTGTCCCTGCCCGCGACCCGCTCTCCTGCTTACCTCACCACTTCAGGCTGTTCACCTGGCCCCGCCCCCTCGATCCCGTGACCGCCTGCAGCTGCTCACCTGGCCCCGCCCCCTCCTTGACTTGACCCGGCTCAGCTGTGGGCCTGGGCCCGCCTCCTTGTTCCGGAAACCCCGCCCCTGGTCCATTCGACCAATGAGCGAGCAGCACCAGCCAGTCCGCCCTGCTCCCAAACAGAGGAATAGCCCCCACCACTGGGATGGAAGGGCACATAGCCCTCTGCTCACAGGGTGCCTCCCGGGTCCCCAAGCGTGGGCAGACCAGCCAGCCCTCCCTTCAGGACACCCAGGGGCCTCCATGAGCCTCGGGGCCGGCCCTCCAACCCCTCCCCCCGGCCCCCATCGCTCCCACCAAAGGGCAGCTCACAGCCGGTTGTCCTGGGACGCCCAGAGCCCTGCCTGTGGGCTTTGACAACCGGGAGAGAGCTGTGTCAAGTCCGAGAAATGATCACTTTCCACTCTGGGGGCACCGCCCCGGCCCCTCCGGAGGTTCTGACTGGTCCGGTGGCCCGGCCCCGGGGGCCTGCTTTCCGCCCCGTTCGCCGGGAACGCCCTGCCCTGAGGACAAGTGTCCCTCTTCCTGGCATCCAGTCTGAAGCTCAGGCAGGTGAGGCTTTTGTGGGCACTTGAGACCCTCGTCCAGCTTTCACAGGGCCCCAGGGCCTTAGCCACCGGTGAGGGTTAGGTTGAGGGGTAGGCTTAGTTTTAGGGTTAGGGTTAGCCTTTGACAACGGGGAGAGAGCTGTGTCAAGTCCGAGAAAATCACTTTGCGCTTCGGGGGCACCTTCACCGGGCCCCGGGGCCTTCCCCACTGGACCACCTCCAGCTTTTGACACCGGCCCCAACCCCCTCTTCCCTTGACCGCTTCCCGCCGGTCAGCTAAGCGCCCGGCCAAGCCGCCGGGCCCCCTCTTTAGGTCCCTGCCGCCGGCAGACCCGCCTGCCGGCCACCCGTGTCCCTGCCCGCGACCCGCTCTCCTGCTTACCTCACCACTTCAGGCTGTTCACCTGGCCCCGCCCCCTCGATCCCGTGACCGCCTGCAGCTGCTCACCTGGCCCCGCCCCCTCCTTGACTTGACCCGGCTCAGCTGTGGGCCTGGGCCCGCCTCCTTGTTCCGGAAACCCCGCCCCTGGTCCATTCGACCAATGAGCGAGCAGCACCAGCCAGTCCGCCCTGCTCCCAAACAGAGGAATAGCCCCCACCACTGGGATGGAAGGGCACATAGCCCTCTGCTCACAGGGTGCCTCCCGGGTCCCCAAGCGTGGGCAGACCAGCCAGCCCTCCCTTCAGGACACCCAGGGGCCTCCATGAGCCTCGGGGCCGGCCCTCCAACCCCTCCCCCCGGCCCCCATCGCTCCCACCAAAGGGCAGCTCACAGCCGGTTGTCCTGGGACGCCCAGAGCCCTGCCTGTGGGCTTTGACAACCGGGAGAGAGCTGTGTCAAGTCCGAGAAATGATCACTTTCCACTCTGGGGGCACCGCCCCGGCCCCTCCGGAGGTTCTGACTGGTCCGGTGGCCCGGCCCCGGGGGCCTGCTTTCCGCCCCGTTCGCCGGGAACGCCCTGCCCTGAGGACAAGTGTCCCTCTTCCTGGCATCCAGTCTGAAGCTCAGGCAGGTGAGGCTTTTGTGGGCACTTGAGACCCTCGTCCAGCTTTCACAGGGCCCCAGGGCCTTAGCCACCGGTGAGGGTTAGGTTGAGGGGTAGGCTTAGTTTTAGGGTTAGGGTTAGCCTTTGACAACGGGGAGAGAGCTGTGTCAAGTCCGAGAAAATCACTTTGCGCTTCGGGGGCACCTTCACCGGGCCCCGGGGCCTTCCCCACTGGACCACCTCCAGCTTTTGACACCGGCCCCAACCCCCTCTTCCCTTGACCGCTTCCCGCTGGTCAGCTAAGCGCCCGGCCAAGCCGCCGGGCCCCCTCTTTAGGTCCCTGCCGCCGGCAGACCCGCCTGCCGGCCACCCGTGTCCCTGCCCGCGACCCGCTCTCCTGCTTACCTCACCACTTCAGGCTGTTCACCTGGCCCCGCCCCCTCGATCCCGTGACCGCCTGCAGCTGCTCACCTGGCCCCGCCCCCTCCTTGACTTGACCCGGCTCAGCTGTGGGCCTGGGCCCGCCTCCTTGTTCCGGAAACCCCGCCCCTGGTCCATTCGACCAATGAGCGAGCAGCACCAGCCAGTCCGCCCTGCTCCCAAACAGAGGAATAGCCCCCACCACTGGGATGGAAGGGCACATAGCCCTCTGCTCACAGGGTGCCTCCCGGGTCCCCAAGCGTGGGCAGACCAGCCAGCCCTCCCTTCAGGACACCCAGGGGCCTCCATGAGCCTCGGGGCCGGCCCTCCAACCCCTCCCCCCGGCCCCCATCGCTCCCACCAAAGGGCAGCTCACAGCCGGTTGTCCTGGGACGCCCAGAGCCCTGCCTGTGGGCTTTGACAACCGGGAGAGAGCTGTGTCAAGTCCGAGAAATGATCACTTTCCACTCTGGGGGCACCGCCCCGGCCCCTCCGGAGGTTCTGACTGGTCCGGTGGCCCGGCCCCGGGGGCCTGCTTTCCGCCCCGTTCGCCGGGAACGCCCTGCCCTGAGGACAAGTGTCCCTCTTCCTGGCATCCAGTCTGAAGCTCAGGCAGGTGAGGCTTTTGTGGGCACTTGAGACCCTCGTCCAGCTTTCACAGGGCCCCAGGGCCTTAGCCACCGGTGAGGGTTAGGTTGAGGGGTAGGCTTAGTTTTAGGGTTAGGGTTAGCCTTTGACAACGGGGAGAGAGCTGTGTCAAGTCCGAGAAAATCACTTTGCGCTTCGGGGGCACCTTCACCGGGCCCCGGGGCCTTCCCCACTGGACCACCTCCAGCTTTTGACACCGGCCCCAACCCCCTCTTCCCTTGACCGCTTCCCGCCGGTCAGCTAAGCGCCCGGCCAAGCCGCCGGGCCCCCTCTTTAGGTCCCTGCCGCCGGCAGACCCGCCTGCCGGCCACCCGTGTCCCTGCCCGCGACCCGCTCTCCTGCTTACCTCACCACTTCAGGCTGTTCACCTGGCCCCGCCCCCTCGATCCCGTGACCGCCTGCAGCTGCTCACCTGGC
The DNA here is from genome assembly GCF_964339955.1 of Pipistrellus hanaki. NCBI lineage: Eukaryota > Metazoa > Chordata > Mammalia > Chiroptera > Vespertilionidae > Pipistrellus > Pipistrellus hanaki. The sequence goes on along the minus strand of NC_140505.1, from coordinate 91,646,604 downwards.
CCCGCCCCCTCCTTGACTTGACCCGGCTCAGCTGTGGGCCTGGGCCCGCCTCCTTGTTCCGGAAACCCCGCCCCTGGTCCATTCGACCAATGAGCGAGCAGCACCAGCCAGTCCGCCCTGCTCCCAAACAGAGGAATAGCCCCCACCACTGGGATGGAAGGGCACATAGCCCTCTGCTCACAGGGTGCCTCCCGGGTCCCCAAGCGTGGGCAGACCAGCCAGCCCTCCCTTCAGGACACCCAGGGGCCTCCATGAGCCTCGGGGCCGGCCCTCCAACCCCTCCCCCCGGCCCCCATCGCTCCCACCAAAGGGCAGCTCACAGCCGGTTGTCCTGGGACGCCCAGAGCCCTGCCTGTGGGCTTTGACAACCGGGAGAGAGCTGTGTCAAGTCCGAGAAATGATCACTTTCCACTCTGGGGGCACCGCCCCGGCCCCTCCGGAGGTTCTGACTGGTCCGGTGGCCCGGCCCCGGGGGCCTGCTTTCCGCCCCGTTCGCCGGGAACGCCCTGCCCTGAGGACAAGTGTCCCTCTTCCTGGCATCCAGTCTGAAGCTCAGGCAGGTGAGGCTTTTGTGGGCACTTGAGACCCTCGTCCAGCTTTCACAGGGCCCCAGGGCCTTAGCCACCGGTGAGGGTTAGGTTGAGGGGTAGGCTTAGTTTTAGGGTTAGGGTTAGCCTTTGACAACGGGGAGAGAGCTGTGTCAAGTCCGAGAAAATCACTTTGCGCTTAGGGGGAACCTTCACCGGGCCCCGGGGCCTTCCCCACTGGACCACCTCCAGCTTTTGACACCGGCCCCAACCCCCTCTTCCCTTGACCGCTTCCCGCCGGTCAGCTAAGCGCCCGGCCAAGCCGCCGGGCCCCCTCTTTAGGTCCCTGCCGCCGGCAGACCCGCCTGCCGGCCACCCGTGTCCCTGCCCGCGACCCGCTCTCCTGCTTACCTCACCACTTCAGGCTGTTCACCTGGCCCCGCCCCCTCGATCCCGTGACCGCCTGCAGCTGCTCACCTGGCCCCGCCCCCTCCTTGACTTGACCCGGCTCAGCTGTGGGCCTGGGCCCGCCTCCTTGTTCCGGAAACCCCGCCCCTGGTCCATTCGACCAATGAGCGAGCAGCACCAGCCAGTCCGCCCTGCTCCCAAACAGAGGAATAGCCCCCACCACTGGGATGGAAGGGCACATAGCCCTCTGCTCACAGGGTGCCTCCCGGGTCCCCAAGCGTGGGCAGACCAGCCAGCCCTCCCTTCAGGACACCCAGGGGCCTCGATGAGCCTCGGGGCCGGCCCTCCAACCCCTCCCCCCGGCCCCCATCGCTCCCACCAAAGGGCAGCTCACAGCCGGTTGTCCTGGGACGCCCAGAGCCCTGCCTGTGGGCTTTGACAACCGGGAGAGAGCTGTGTCAAGTCCGAGAAATGATCACTTTCCACTCTGGGGGCACCGCCCCGGCCCCTCCGGAGGTTCTGACTGGTCCGGTGGCCCGGCCCCGGGGGCCTGCTTTCCGCCCCGTTCGCCGGGAACGCCCTGCCCTGAGGACAAGTGTCCCTCTTCCTGGCATCCAGTCTGAAGCTCAGGCAGGTGAGGCTTTTGTGGGCACTTGAGACCCTCGTCCAGCTTTCACAGGGCCCCAGGGCCTTAGCCACCGGTGAGGGTTAGGTTGAGGGGTAGGCTTAGTTTTAGGGTTAGGGTTAGCCTTTGACAACGGGGAGAGAGCTGTGTCAAGTCCGAGAAAATCACTTTGCGCTTCGGGGGCACCTTCACCGGGCCCCGGGGCCTTCCCCACTGGACCACCTCCAGCTTTTGACACCGGCCCCAACCCCCTCTTCCCTTGACCGCTTCCCGCCGGTCAGCTAAGCGCCCGGCCAAGCCGCCGGGCCCCCTCTTTAGGTCCCTGCCGCCGGCAGACCCGCCTGCCGGCCACCCGTGTCCCTGCCCGCGACCCGCTCTCCTGCTTACCTCACCACTTCAGGCTGTTCACCTGGCCCCGCCCCCTCGATCCCGTGACCGCCTGCAGCTGCTCACCTGGCCCCGCCCCCTCCTTGACTTGACCCGGCTCAGCTGTGGGCCTGGGCCCGCCTCCTTGTTCCGGAAACCCCGCCCCTGGTCCATTCGACCAATGAGCGAGCAGCACCAGCCAGTCCGCCCTGCTCCCAAACAGAGGAATAGCCCCCACCACTGGGATGGAAGGGCACATAGCCCTCTGCTCACAGGGTGCCTCCCGGGTCCCCAAGCGTGGGCAGACCAGCCAGCCCTCCCTTCAGGACACCCAGGGGCCTCCATGAGCCTCGGGGCCGGCCCTCCAACCCCTCCCCCCGGCCCCCATCGCTCCCACCAAAGGGCAGCTCACAGCCGGTTGTCCTGGGACGCCCAGAGCCCTGCCTGTGGGCTTTGACAACCGGGAGAGAGCTGTGTCAAGTCCGAGAAATGATCACTTTCCACTCTGGGGGCACCGCCCCGGCCCCTCCGGAGGTTCTGACTGGTCCGGTGGCCCGGCCCCGGGGGCCTGCTTTCCGCCCCGTTCGCCGGGAACGCCCTGCCCTGAGGACAAGTGTCCCTCTTCCTGGCATCCAGTCTGAAGCTCAGGCAGGTGAGGTTTTTGTGGGCACTTGAGACCCTCGTCCAGCTTTCACAGGGCCCCAGGGCCTTAGCCACCGGTGAGGGTTAGGTTGAGGGGTAGGCTTAGTTTTAGGGTTAGGGTTAGCCTTTGACAACGGGGAGAGAGCTGTGTCAAGTCCGAGAAAATCACTTTGCGCTTCGGGGGCACCTTCACCGGGCCCCGGGGCCTTCCCCACTGGACCACCTCCAGCTTTTGACACCGGCCCCAACCCCCTCTTCCCTTGACCGCTTCCCGCCGGTCAGCTAAGCGCCCGGCCAAGCCGCCGGGCCCCCTCTTTAGGTCCCTGCCGCCGGCAGACCCGCCTGCCGGCCACCCGTGTCCCTGCCCGCGACCCGCTCTCCTGCTTACCTCACCACTTCAGGCTGTTCACCTGGCCCCGCCCCCTCGATCCCGTGACCGCCTGCAGCTGCTCACCTGGCCCCGCCCCCTCCTTGACTTGACCCGGCTCAGCTGTGGGCCTGGGCCCGCCTCCTTGTTCCGGAAACCCCGCCCCTGGTCCATTCGACCAATGAGCGAGCAGCACCAGCCAGTCCGCCCTGCTCCCAAACAGAGGAATAGCCCCCACCACTGGGATGGAAGGGCACATAGCCCTCTGCTCACAGGGTGCCTCCCGGGTCCCCAAGCGTGGGCAGACCAGCCAGCCCTCCCTTCAGGACACCCAGGGGCCTCCATGAGCCTCGGGGCCGGCCCTCCAACCCCTCCCCCCGGCCCCCATCGCTCCCACCAAAGGGCAGCTCACAGCCGGTTGTCCTGGGACGCCCAGAGCCCTGCCTGTGGGCTTTGACAACCGGGAGAGAGCTGTGTCAAGTCCGAGAAATGATCACTTTCCACTCTGGGGGCACCGCCCCGGCCCCTCCGGAGGTTCTGACTGGTCCCGTGGCCCGGCCCCGGGGGCCTGCTTTCCGCCCCGTTCGCCGGGAACGCCCTGCCCTGAGGACAAGTGTCCCTCTTCCTGGCATCCAGTCTGAAGCTCAGGCAGGTGAGGCTTTTGTGGGCACTTGAGACCCTCGTCCAGCTTTCACAGGGCCCCAGGGCCTTAGCCACCGGTGAGGGTTAGGTTGAGGGGTAGGCTTAGTTTTAGGGTTAGGGTTAGCCTTTGACAACGGGGAGAGAGCTGTGTCAAGTCCGAGAAAATCACTTTGCGCTTAGGGGGAACCTTCACCGGGCCCCGGGGCCTTCCCCACTGGACCACCTCCAGCTTTTGACACCGGCCCCAACCCCCTCTTCCCTTGACCGCTTCCCGCCGGTCAGCTAAGCGCCCGGCCAAGCCGCCGGGCCCCCTCTTTAGGTCCCTGCCGCCGGCAGACCCGCCTGCCGGCCACCCGTGTCCCTGCCCGCGACCCGCTCTCCTGCTTACCTCACCACTTCAGGCTGTTCACCTGGCCCCGCCCCCTCGATCCCGTGACCGCCTGCAGCTGCTCACCTGGCCCCGCCCCCTCCTTGACTTGACCCGGCTCAGCTGTGGGCCTGGGCCCGCCTCCTTGTTCCGGAAACCCCGCCCCTGGTCCATTCGACCAATGAGCGAGCAGCACCAGCCAGTCCGCCCTGCTCCCAAACAGAGGAATAGCCCCCACCACTGGGATGGAAGGGCACATAGCCCTCTGCTCACAGGGTGCCTCCCGGGTCCCCAAGCGTGGGCAGACCAGCCAGCCCTCCCTTCAGGACACCCAGGGGCCTCCATGAGCCTCGGGGCCGGCCCTCCAACCCCTCCCCCCGGCCCCCATCGCTCCCACCAAAGGGCAGCTCACAGCCGGTTGTCCTGGGACGCCCAGAGCCCTGCCTGTGGGCTTTGACAACCGGGAGAGAGCTGTGTCAAGTCCGAGAAATGATCACTTTCCACTCTGGGGGCACCGCCCCGGCCCCTCCGGAGGTTCTGACTGGTCCGGTGGCCCGGCCCCGGGGGCCTGCTTTCCGCCCCGTTCGCCGGGAACGCCCTGCCCTGAGGACAAGTGTCCCTCTTCCTGGCATCCAGTCTGAAGCTCAGGCAGGTGAGGCTTTTGTGGGCACTTGAGACCCTCGTCCAGCTTTCACAGGGCCCCAGGGCCTTAGCCACCGGTGAGGGTTAGGTTGAGGGGTAGGCTTAGTTTTAGGGTTAGGGTTAGCCTTTGACAACGGGGAGAGAGCTGTGTCAAGTCCGAGAAAATCACTTTGCGCTTCGGGGGCACCTTCACCGGGCCCCGGGGCCTTCCCCACTGGACCACCTCCAGCTTTTGACACCGGCCCCAACCCCCTCTTCCCTTGACCGCTTCCCGCTGGTCAGCTAAGCGCCCGGCCAAGCCGCCGGGCCCCCTCTTTAGGTCCCTGCCGCCGGCAGACCCGCCTGCCGGCCACCCGTGTCCCTGCCCGCGACCCGCTCTCCTGCTTACCTCACCACTTCAGGCTGTTCACCTGGACCCGCCCCCTCGATCCCGTGACCGCCTGCAGCTGCTCACCTGGCCCCGCCCCCTCCTTGACTTGACCCGGCTCAGCTGTGGGCCTGGGCCCGCCTCCTTGTTCCGGAAACCCCGCCCCTGGTCCATTCGACCAATGAGCGAGCAGCACCAGCCAGTCCGCCCTGCTCCCAAACAGAGGAATAGCCCCCACCACTGGGATGGAAGGGCACATAGCCCTCTGCTCACAGGGTGCCTCCCGGGTCCCCAAGCGTGGGCAGACCAGCCAGCCCTCCCTTCAGGACACCCAGGGGCCTCCATGAGCCTCGGGGCCGGCCCTCCAACCCCTCCCCCCGGCCCCCATCGCTCCCACCAAAGGGCAGCTCACAGCCGGTTGTCCTGGGACGCCCAGAGCCCTGCCTGTGGGCTTTGACAACCGGGAGAGAGCTGTGTCAAGTCCGAGAAATGATCACTTTCCACTCTGGGGGCACCGCCCCGGCCCCTCCGGAGGTTCTGACTGGTCCGGTGGCCCGGCCCCGGGGGCCTGCTTTCCGCCCCGTTCGCCGGGAACGCCCTGCCCTGAGGACAAGTGTCCCTCTTCCTGGCATCCAGTCTGAAGCTCAGGCAGGTGAGGCTTTTGTGGGCACTTGAGACCCTCGTCCAGCTTTCACAGGGCCCCAGGGCCTTAGCCACCGGTGAGGGTTAGGTTGAGGGGTAGGCTTAGTTTTAGGGTTAGGGTTAGCCTTTGACAACGGGGAGAGAGCTGTGTCAAGTCCGAGAAAATCACTTTGCGCTTCGGGGGCACCTTCACCGGGCCCCGGGGCCTTCCCCACTGGACCACCTCCAGCTTTTGACACCGGCCCCAACCCCCTCTTCCCTTGACCGCTTCCCGCCGGTCAGCTAAGCGCCCGGCCAAGCCGCCGGGCCCCCTCTTTAGGTCCCTGCCGCCGGCAGACCCGCCTGCCGGCCACCCGTGTCCCTGCCCGCGACCCGCTCTCCTGCTTACCTCACCACTTCAGGCTGTTCACCTGGACCCGCCCCCTCGATCCCGTGACCGCCTGCAGCTGCTCACCTGGCCCCGCCCCCTCCTTGACTTGACCCGGCTCAGCTGTGGGCCTGGGCCCGCCTCCTTGTTCCGGAAACCCCGCCCCTGGTCCATTCGACCAATGAGCGAGCAGCACCAGCCAGTCCGCCCTGCTCCCAAACAGAGGAATAGCCCCCACCACTGGGATGGAAGGGCACATAGCCCTCTGCTCACAGGGTGCCTCCCGGGTCCCCAAGCGTGGGCAGACCAGCCAGCCCTCCCTTCAGGACACCCAGGGGCCTCCATGAGCCTCGGGGCCGGCCCTCCAACCCCTCCCCCCGGCCCCCATCGCTCCCACCAAAGGGCAGCTCACAGCCGGTTGTCCTGGGACGCCCAGAGCCCTGCCTGTGGGCTTTGACAACCGGGAGAGAGCTGTGTCAAGTCCGAGAAATGATCACTTTCCACTCTGGGGGCACCGCCCCGGCCCCTCCGGAGGTTCTGACTGGTCCCGTGGCCCGGCCCCGGGGGCCTGCTTTCCGCCCCGTTCGCCGGGAACGCCCTGCCCTGAGGACAAGTGTCCCTCTTCCTGGCATCCAGTCTGAAGCTCAGGCAGGTGAGGCTTTTGTGGGCACTTGAGACCCTCGTCCAGCTTTCACAGGGCCCCAGGGCCTTAGCCACCGGTGAGGGTTAGGTTGAGGGGTAGGCTTAGTTTTAGGGTTAGGGTTAGCCTTTGACAACGGGGAGAGAGCTGTGTCAAGTCCGAGAAAATCACTTTGCGCTTAGGGGGAACCTTCACCGGGCCCCGGGGCCTTCCCCACTGGACCACCTCCAGCTTTTGACACCGGCCCCAACCCCCTCTTCCCTTGACCGCTTCCCGCCGGTCAGCTAAGCGCCCGGCCAAGCCGCCGGGCCCCCTCTTTAGGTCCCTGCCGCCGGCAGACCCGCCTGCCGGCCACCCGTGTCCCTGCCCGCGACCCGCTCTCCTGCTTACCTCACCACTTCAGGCTGTTCACCTGGCCCCGCCCCCTCGATCCCGTGACCGCCTGCAGCTGCTCACCTGGCCCCGCCCCCTCCTTGACTTGACCCGGCTCAGCTGTGGGCCTGGGCCCGCCTCCTTGTTCCGGAAACCCCGCCCCTGGTCCATTCGACCAATGAGCGAGCAGCACCAGCCAGTCCGCCCTGCTCCCAAACAGAGGAATAGCCCCCACCACTGGGATGGAAGGGCACATAGCCCTCTGCTCACAGGGTGCCTCCCGGGTCCCCAAGCGTGGGCAGACCAGCCAGCCCTCCCTTCAGGACACCCAGGGGCCTCCATGAGCCTCGGGGCCGGCCCTCCAACCCCTCCCCCCGGCCCCCATCGCTCCCACCAAAGGGCAGCTCACAGCCGGTTGTCCTGGGACGCCCAGAGCCCTGCCTGTGGGCTTTGACAACCGGGAGAGAGCTGTGTCAAGTCCGAGAAATGATCACTTTCCACTCTGGGGGCACCGCCCCGGCCCCTCCGGAGGTTCTGACTGGTCCGGTGGCCCGGCCCCGGGGGCCTGCTTTCCGCCCCGTTCGCCGGGAACGCCCTGCCCTGAGGACAAGTGTCCCTCTTCCTGGCATCCAGTCTGAAGCTCAGGCAGGTGAGGCTTTTGTGGGCACTTGAGACCCTCGTCCAGCTTTCACAGGGCCCCAGGGCCTTAGCCACCGGTGAGGGTTAGGTTGAGGGGTAGGCTTAGTTTTAGGGTTAGGGTTAGCCTTTGACAACGGGGAGAGAGCTGTGTCAAGTCCGAGAAAATCACTTTGCGCTTCGGGGGCACCTTCACCGGGCCCCGGGGCCTTCCCCACTGGACCACCTCCAGCTTTTGACACCGGCCCCAACCCCCTCTTCCCTTGACCGCTTCCCGCCGGTCAGCTAAGCGCCCGGCCAAGCCGCCGGGCCCCCTCTTTAGGTCCCTGCCGCCGGCAGACCCGCCTGCCGGCCACCCGTGTCCCTGCCCGCGACCCGCTCTCCTGCTTACCTCACCACTTCAGGCTGTTCACCTGGCCCCGCCCCCTCGATCCCGTGACCGCCTGCAGCTGCTCACCTGGCCCCGCCCCCTCCTTGACTTGACCCGGCTCAGCTGTGGGCCTGGGCCCGCCTCCTTGTTCCGGAAACCCCGCCCCTGGTCCATTCGACCAATGAGCGAGCAGCACCAGCCAGTCCGCCCTGCTCCCAAACAGAGGAATAGCCCCCACCACTGGGATGGAAGGGCACATAGCCCTCTGCTCACAGGGTGCCTCCCGGGTCCCCAAGCGTGGGCAGACCAGCCAGCCCTCCCTTCAGGACACCCAGGGGCCTCCATGAGCCTCGGGGCCGGCCCTCCAACCCCTCCCCCCGGCCCCCATCGCTCCCACCAAAGGGCAGCTCACAGCCGGTTGTCCTGGGACGCCCAGAGCCCTGCCTGTGGGCTTTGACAACCGGGAGAGAGCTGTGTCAAGTCCGAGAAATGATCACTTTCCACTCTGGGGGCACCGCCCCGGCCCCTCCGGAGGTTCTGACTGGTCCGGTGGCCCGGCCCCGGGGGCCTGCTTTCCGCCCCGTTCGCCGGGAACGCCCTGCCCTGAGGACAAGTGTCCCTCTTCCTGGCATCCAGTCTGAAGCTCAGGCAGGTGAGGCTTTTGTGGGCACTTGAGACCCTCGTCCAGCTTTCACAGGGCCCCAGGGCCTTAGCCACCGGTGAGGGTTAGGTTGAGGGGTAGGCTTAGTTTTAGGGTTAGGGTTAGCCTTTGACAACGGGGAGAGAGCTGTGTCAAGTCCGAGAAAATCACTTTGCGCTTCGGGGGCACCTTCACCGGGCCCCGGGGCCTTCCCCACTGGACCACCTCCAGCTTTTGACACCGGCCCCAACCCCCTCTTCCCTTGACCGCTTCCCGCCGGTCAGCTAAGCGCCCGGCCAAGCCGCCGGGCCCCCTCTTTAGGTCCCTGCCGCCGGCAGACCCGCCTGCCGGCCACCCGTGTCCCTGCCCGCGACCCGCTCTCCTGCTTACCTCACCACTTCAGGCTGTTCACCTGGCCCCGCCCCCTCGATCCCGTGACCGCCTGCAGCTGCTCACCTGGCCCCGCCCCCTCCTTGACTTGACCCGGCTCAGCTGTGGGCCTGGGCCCGCCTCCTTGTTCCGGAAACCCCGCCCCTGGTCCATTCGACCAATGAGCGAGCAGCACCAGCCAGTCCGCCCTGCTCCCAAACAGAGGAATAGCCCCCACCACTGGGATGGAAGGGCACATAGCCCTCTGCTCACAGGGTGCCTCCCGGGTCCCCAAGCGTGGGCAGACCAGCCAGCCCTCCCTTCAGGACACCCAGGGGCCTCCATGAGCCTCGGGGCCGGCCCTCCAACCCCTCCCCCCGGCCCCCATCGCTCCCACCAAAGGGCAGCTCACAGCCGGTTGTCCTGGGACGCCCAGAGCCCTGCCTGTGGGCTTTGACAACCGGGAGAGAGCTGTGTCAAGTCCGAGAAATGATCACTTTCCACTCTGGGGGCACCGCCCCGGCCCCTCCGGAGGTTCTGACTGGTCCGGTGGCCCGGCCCCGGGGGCCTGCTTTCCGCCCCGTTCGCCGGGAACGCCCTGCCCTGAGGACAAGTGTCCCTCTTCCTGGCATCCAGTCTGAAGCTCAGGCAGGTGAGGCTTTTGTGGGCACTTGAGACCCTCGTCCAGCTTTCACAGGGCCCCAGGGCCTTAGCCACCGGTGAGGGTTAGGTTGAGGGGTAGGCTTAGTTTTAGGGTTAGGGTTAGCCTTTGACAACGGGGAGAGAGCTGTGTCAAGTCCGAGAAAATCACTTTGCGCTTCGGGGGCACCTTCACCGGGCCCCGGGGCCTTCCCCACTGGACCACCTCCAGCTTTTGACACCGGCCCCAACCCCCTCTTCCCTTGACCGCTTCCCGCCGGTCAGCTAAGCGCCCGGCCAAGCCGCCGGGCCCCCTCTTTAGGTCCCTGCCGCCGGCAGACCCGCCTGCCGGCCACCCGTGTCCCTGCCCGCGACCCGCTCTCCTGCTTACCTCACCACTTCAGGCTGTTCACCTGGCCCCGCCCCCTCGATCCCGTGACCGCCTGCAGCTGCTCACCTGGCCCCGCCCCCTCCTTGACTTGACCCGGCTCAGCTGTGGGCCTGGGCCCGCCTCCTTGTTCCGGAAACCCCGCCCCTGGTCCATTCGACCAATGAGCGAGCAGCACCAGCCAGTCCGCCCTGCTCCCAAACAGAGGAATAGCCCCCACCACTGGGATGGAAGGGCACATAGCCCTCTGCTCACAGGGTGCCTCCCAGGTCCCCAAGCGTGGGCAGACCAGCCAGCCCTCCCTTCAGGACACCCAGGGGCCTCCATGAGCCTCGGGGCCGGCCCTCCAACCCCTCCCCCCGGCCCCCATCGCTCCCACCAAAGGGCAGCTCACAGCCGGTTGTCCTGGGACGCCCAGAGCCCTGCCTGTGGGCTTTGACAACCGGGAGAGAGCTGTGTCAAGTCCGAGAAATGATCACTTTCCACTCTGGGGGCACCGCCCCGGCCCCTCCGGAGGTTCTGACTGGTCCGGTGGCCCGGCCCCGGGGGCCTGCTTTCCGCCCCGTTCGCCGGGAACGCCCTGCCCTGAGGACAAGTGTCCCTCTTCCTGGCATCCAGTCTGAAGCTCAGGCAGGTGAGGCTTTTGTGGGCACTTGAGACCCTCGTCCAGCTTTCACAGGGCCCCAGGGCCTTAGCCACCGGTGAGGGTTAGGTTGAGGGGTAGGCTTAGTTTTAGGGTTAGGGTTAGCCTTTGACAACGGGGAGAGAGCTGTGTCAAGTCCGAGAAAATCACTTTGCGCTTCGGGGGCACCTTCACCGGGCCCCGGGGCCTTCCCCACTGGACCACCTCCAGCTTTTGACACCGGCCCCAACCCCCTCTTCCCTTGACCGCTTCCCGCCGGTCAGCTAAGCGCCCGGCCAAGCCGCCGGGCCCCCTCTTTAGGTCCCTGCCGCCGGCAGACCCGCCTGCCGGCCACCCGTGTCCCTGCCCGCGACCCGCTCTCCTGCTTACCTCACCACTTCAGGCTGTTCACCTGGACCCGCCCCCTCGATCCCGTGACCGCCTGCAGCTGCTCACCTGGCCCCGCCCCCTCCTTGACTTGACCCGGCTCAGCTGTGGGCCTGGGCCCGCCTCCTTGTTCCGGAAACCCCGCCCCTGGTCCATTCGACCAATGAGCGAGCAGCACCAGCCAGTCCGCCCTGCTCCCAAACAGAGGAATAGCCCCCACCACTGGGATGGAAGGGCACATAGCCCTCTGCTCACAGGGTGCCTCCCGGGTCCCCAAGCGTGGGCAGACCAGCCAGCCCTCCCTTCAGGACACCCAGGGGCCTCCATGAGCCTCGGGGCCGGCCCTCCAACCCCTCCCCCCGGCCCCCATCGCTCCCACCAAAGGGCAGCTCACAGCCGGTTGTCCTGGGACGCCCAGAGCCCTGCCTGTGGGCTTTGACAACCGGGAGAGAGCTGTGTCAAGTCCGAGAAATGATCACTTTCCACTCTGGGGGCACCGCCCCGGCCCCTCCGGAGGTTCTGACTGGTCCGGTGGCCCGGCCCCGGGGGCCTGCTTTCCGCCCCGTTCGCCGGGAACGCCCTGCCCTGAGGACAAGTGTCCCTCTTCCTGGCATCCAGTCTGAAGCTCAGGCAGGTGAGGCTTTTGTGGGCACTTGAGACCCTCGTCCAGCTTTCACAGGGCCCCAGGGCCTTAGCCACCGGTGAGGGTTAGGTTGAGGGGTAGGCTTAGTTTTAGGGTTAGGGTTAGCCTTTGACAACGGGGAGAGAGCTGTGTCAAGTCCGAGAAAATCACTTTGCGCTTCGGGGGCACCTTCACCGGGCCCCGGGGCCTTCCCCACTGGACCACCTCCAGCTTTTGACACCGGCCCCAACCCCCTCTTCCCTTGACCGCTTCCCGCCGGTCAGCTAAGCGCCCGGCCAAGCCGCCGGGCCCCCTCTTTAGGTCCCTGCCGCCGGCAGACCCGCCTGCCGGCCACCCGTGTCCCTGCCCGCGACCCGCTCTCCTGCTTACCTCACCACTTCAGGCTGTTCACCTGGCCCCGCCCCCTCGATCCCGTGACCGCCTGCAGCTGCTCACCTGGCCCCGCCCCCTCCTTGACTTGACCCGGCTCAGCTGTGGGCCTGGGCCCGCCTCCTTGTTCCGGAAACCCCGCCCCTGGTCCATTCGACCAATGAGCGAGCAGCACCAGCCAGTCCGCCCTGCTCCCAAACAGAGGAATAGCCCCCACCACTGGGATGGAAGGGCACATAGCCCTCTGCTCACAGGGTGCCTCCCGGGTCCCCAAGCGTGGGCAGACCAGCCAGCCCTCCCTTCAGGACACCCAGGGGCCTCCATGAGCCTCGGGGCCGGCCCTCCAACCCCTCCCCCCGGCCCCCATCGCTCCCACCAAAGGGCAGCTCACAGCCGGTTGTCCTGGGACGCCCAGAGCCCTGCCTGTGGGCTTTGACAACCGGGAGAGAGCTGTGTCAAGTCCGAGAAATGATCACTTTCCACTCTGGGGGCACCGCCCCGGCCCCTCCGGAGGTTCTGACTGGTCCGGTGGCCCGGCCCCGGGGGCCTGCTTTCCGCCCCGTTCGCCGGGAACGCCCTGCCCTGAGGACAAGTGTCCCTCTTCCTGGCATCCAGTCTGAAGCTCAGGCAGGTGAGGCTTTTGTGGGCACTTGAGACCCTCGTCCAACTTTCACAGGGCCCCAGGGCCTTAGCCACCGGTGAGGGTTAGGTTGAGGGGTAGGCTTAGTTTTAGGGTTAGGGTTAGCCTTTGACAACGGGGAGAGAGCTGTGTCAAGTCCGAGAAAATCACTTTGCGCTTCGGGGGCACCTTCACCGGGCCCCGGGGCCTTCCCCACTGGACCACCTCCAGCTTTTGACACCGGCCCCAACCCCCTCTTCCCTTGACCGCTTCCCGCCGGTCAGCTAAGCGCCCGGCCAAGCCGCCGGGCCCCCTCTTTAGGTCCCTGCCGCCGGCAGACCCGCCTGCCGGCCACCCGTGTCCCTGCCCGCGACCCGCTCTCCTGCTTACCTCACCACTTCAGGCTGTTCACCTGGACCCGCCCCCTCGATCCCGTGACCGCCTGCAGCTGCTCACCTGGCCCCGCCCCCTCCTTGACTTGACCCGGCTCAGCTGTGGGCCTGGGCCCGCCTCCTTGTTCCGGAAACCCCGCCCCTGGTCCATTCGACCAATGAGCGAGCAGCACCAGCCAGTCCGCCCTGCTCCCAAACAGAGGAATAGCCCCCACCACTGGGATGTAAGGGCACATAGCCCTCTGCTCACAGGGTGCCTCCCGGGTCCCCAAGCGTGGGCAGACCAGCCAGCCCTCCCTTCAGGACACCCAGGGGCCTCCATGAGCCTCGGGGCCGGCCCTCCAACCCCTCCCCCCGGCCCCCATCGCTCCCACCAAAGGGCAGCTCACAGCCGGTTGTCCTGGGACGCCCAGAGCCCTGCCTGTGGGCTTTGACAACCGGGAGAGAGCTGTGTCAAGTCCGAGAAATGATCACTTTCCACTCTGGGGGCACCGCCCCGGCCCCTCCGGAGGTTCTGACTGGTCCGGTGGCCCGGCCCCGGGGGCCTGCTTTCCGCCCCGTTCGCCGGGAACGCCCTGCCCTGAGGACAAGTGTCCCTCTTCCTGGCATCCAGTCTGAAGCTCAGGCAGGTGAGGCTTTTGTGGGCACTTGAGACCCTCGTCCAGCTTTCACAGGGCCCCAGGGCCTTAGCCACCGGTGAGGGTTAGGTTGAGGGGTAGGCTTAGTTTTAGGGTTAGGGTTAGCCTTTGACAACGGGGAGAGAGCTGTGTCAAGTCCGAGAAAATCACTTTGCGCTTCGGGGGCACCTTCACCGGGCCCCGGGGCCTTCCCCACTGGACCACCTCCAGCTTTTGACACCGGCCCCAACCCCCTCTTCCCTTGACCGCTTCCCGCCGGTCAGCTAAGCGCCCGGCCAAGCCGCCGGGCCCCCTCTTTAGGTCCCTGCCGCCGGCAGACCCGCCTGCCGGCCACCCGTGTCCCTGCCCGCGACCCGCTCTCCTGCTTACCTCACCACTTCAGGCTGTTCACCTGGCCCCGCCCCCTCGATCCCGTGACCGCCTGCAGCTGCTCACCTGGCCCCGCCCCCTCCTTGACTTGACCCGGCTCAGCTGTGGGCCTGGGCCCGCCTCCTTGTTCCGGAAACCCCGCCCCTGGTCCATTCGACCAATGAGCGAGCAGCACCAGCCAGTCCGCCCTGCTCCCAAACAGAGGAATAGCCCCCACCACTGGGATGGAAGGGCACATAGCCCTCTGCTCACAGGGTGCCTCCCGGGTCCCCAAGCGTGGGCAGACCAGCCAGCCCTCCCTTCAGGACACCCAGGGGCCTCCATGAGCCTCGGGGCCGGCCCTCCAACCCCTCCCCCCGGCCCCCATCGCTCCCACCAAAGGGCAGCTCACAGCCGGTTGTCCTGGGACGCCCAGAGCCCTGCCTGTGGGCTTTGACAACCGGGAGAGAGCTGTGTCAAGTCCGAGAAATGATCACTTTCCACTCTGGGGGCACCGCCCCGGCCCCTCCGGAGGTTCTGACTGGTCCGGTGGCCCGGCCCCGGGGGCCTGCTTTCCGCCCCGTTCGCCGGGAACGCCCTGCCCTGAGGACAAGTGTCCCTCTTCCTGGCATCCAGTCTGAAGCTCAGGCAGGTGAGGCTTTTGTGGGCACTTGAGACCCTCGTCCAGCTTTCACAGGGCCCCAGGGCCTTAGCCACCGGTGAGGGTTAGGTTGAGGGGTAGGCTTAGTTTTAGGGTTAGGGTTAGCCTTTGACAACGGGGAGAGAGCTGTGTCAAGTCCGAGAAAATCACTTTGCGCTTCGGGGGCACCTTCACCCGGCCCCGGGGCCTTCCCCACTGGACCACCTCCAGCTTTTGACACCGGCCCCAACCCCCTCTTCCCTTGACCGCTTCCCGCCGGTCAGCTAAGCGCCCGGCCAAGCCGCCGGGCCCCCTCTTTAGGTCCCTGCCGCCGGCAGACCCGCCTGCCGGCCACCCGTGTCCCTGCCCGCGACCCGCTCTCCTGCTTACCTCACCACTTCAGGCTGTTCACCTGGCCCCGCCCCCTCGATCCCGTGACCGCCTGCAGCTGCTCACCTGGCCCCGCCCCCTCCTTGACTTGACCCGGCTCAGCTGTGGGCCTGGGCCCGCCTCCTTGTTCCGGAAACCCCGCCCCTGGTCCATTCGACCAATGAGCGAGCAGCACCAGCCAGTCCGCCCAGCTCCCAAACAGAGGAATAGCCCCCACCACTGGGATGTAAGGGCACATAGCCCTCTGCTCACAGGGTGCCTCCCGGGTCCCCAAGCGTGGGCAGACCAGCCAGCCCTCCCTTCAGGACACCCAGGGGCCTCCATGAGCCTCGGGGCCGGCCCTCCAACCCCTCCCCCCGGCCCCCATCGCTCCCACCAAAGGGCAGCTCACAGCCGGTTGTCCTGGGACGCCCAGAGCCCTGCCTATGGGCTTTGACAACCGGGAGAGAGCTGTGTCAAGTCCGAGAAATGATCACTTTCCACTCTGGGGGCACCGCCCCGGCCCCTCCGGAGGTTCTGACTGGTCCGGTGGCCCGGCCCCGGGGGCCTGCTTTCCGCCCCGTTCGCCGGGAACGCCCTGCCCTGAGGACAAGTGTCCCTCTTCCTGGCATCCAGTCTGAAGCTCAGGCAGGTGAGGCTTTTGTGGGCACTTGAGACCCTCGTCCAGCTTTCACAGGGCCCCAGGGCCTTAGCCACCGGTGAGGGTTAGGTTGAGGGGTAGGCTTAGTTTTAGGGTTAGGGTTAGCCTTTGACAACGGGGAGAGAGCTGTGTCAAGTCCGAGAAAATCACTTTGCGCTTCGGGGGCACCTTCACCGGGCCCCGGGGCCTTCCCCACTGGACCACCTCCAGCTTTTGACACCGGCCCCAACCCCCTCTTCCCTTGACCGCTTCCCGCCGGTCAGCTAAGCGCCCGGCCAAGCCGCCGGGCCCCCTCTTTAGGTCCCTGCCGCCGGCAGACCCGCCTGCCGGCCACCCGTGTCCCTGCCCGCGACCCGCTCTCCTGCTTACCTCACCACTTCAGGCTGTTCACCTGGCCCCGCCCCCTCGATCCCGTGACCGCCTGCAGCTGCTCACCTGGCCCCGCCCCCTCCTTGACTTGACCCGGCTCAGCTGTGGGCCTGGGCCCGCCTCCTTGTTCCGGAAACCCCGCCCCTGGTCCATTCGACCAATGAGCGAGCAGCACCAGCCAGTCCGCCCTGCTCCCAAACAGAGGAATAGCCCCCACCACTGGGATGGAAGGGCACATAGCCCTCTGCTCACAGGGTGCCTCCCGGGTCCCCAAGCGTGGGCAGACCAGCCAGCCCTCCCTTCAGGACACCCAGGGGCCTCCATGAGCCTCGGGGCCGGCCCTCCAACCCCTCCCCCCGGCCCCCATCGCTCCCACCAAAGGGCAGCTCACAGCCGGTTGTCCTGGGACGCCCAGAGCCCTGCCTGTGGGCTTTGACAACCGGGAGAGAGCTGTGTCAAGTCCGAGAAATGATCACTTTCCACTCTGGGGGCACCGCCCCGGCCCCTCCGGAGGTTCTGACTGGTCCGGTGGCCCGGCCCCGGGGGCCTGCTTTCCGCCCCGTTCGCCGGGAACGCCCTGCCCTGAGGACAAGTGTCCCTCTTCCTGGCATCCAGTCTGAAGCTCAGGCAGGTGAGGCTTTTGTGGGCACTTGAGACCCTCGTCCAGCTTTCACAGGGCCCCAGGGCCTTAGCCACCGGTGAGGGTTAGGTTGAGGGGTAGGCTTAGTTTTAGGGTTAGGGTTAGCCTTTGACAACGGGGAGAGAGCTGTGTCAAGTCCGAGAAAATCACTTTGCGCTTCGGGGGCACCTTCACCGGGCCCCGGGGCCTTCCCCACTGGACCACCTCCAGCTTTTGACACCGGCCCCAACCCCCTCTTCCCTTGACCGCTTCCCGCCGGTCAGCTAAGCGCCCGGCCAAGCCGCCGGGCCCCCTCTTTAGGTCCCTGCCGCCGGCAGACCCGCCTGCCGGCCACCCGTGTCCCTGCCCGCGACCCGCTCTCCTGCTTACCTCACCACTTCAGGCTGTTCACCTGGCCCCGCCCCCTCGATCCCGTGACCGCCTGCAGCTGCTCACCTGGCCCCGCCCCCTCCTTGACTTGACCCGGCTCAGCTGTGGGCCTGGGCCCGCCTCCTTGTTCCGGAAACCCCGCCCCTGGTCCATTCGACCAATGAGCGAGCAGCACCAGCCAGTCCGCCCTGCTCCCAAACAGAGGAATAGCCCCCACCACTGGGATGGAAGGGCACATAGCCCTCTGCTCACAGGGTGCCTCCTGGGTCCCCAAGCGTGGGCAGACCAGCCAGCCCTCCCTTCAGGACACCCAGGGGCCTCCATGAGCCTCGGGGCCGGCCCTCCAACCCCTCCCCCCGGCCCCCATCGCTCCCACCAAAGGGCAGCTCACAGCCGGTTGTCCTGGGACGCCCAGAGCCCTGCCTGTGGGCTTTGACAACCGGGAGAGAGCTGTGTCAAGTCCGAGAAATGATCACTTTCCACTCTGGGGGCACCGACCCGGCCCCTCCGGAGGTTCTGACTGGTCCGGTGGCCCGGCCCCGGGGGCCTGCTTTCCGCCCCGTTCGCCGGGAACGCCCTGCCCTGAGGACAAGTGTCCCTCTTCCTGGCATCCAGTCTGAAGCTCAGGCAGGTGAGGCTTTTGTGGGCACTTGAGACCCTCGTCCAGCTTTCACAGGGCCCCAGGGCCTTAGCCACCGGTGAGGGTTAGGTTGAGGGGTAGGCTTAGTTTTAGGGTTAGGGTTAGCCTTTGACAACGGGGAGAGAGCTGTGTCAAGTCCGAGAAAATCACTTTGCGCTTCGGGGGCACCTTCACCGGGCCCCGGGGCCTTCCCCACTGGACCACCTCCAGCTTTTGACACCGGCCCCAACCCCCTCTTCCCTTGACCGCTTCCCGCCGGTCAGCTAAGCGCCCGGCCAAGCCGCCGGGCCCCCTCTTTAGGTCCCTGCCGCCGGCAGACCCGCCTTCCGGCCACCCGTGTCCCTGCCCGCGACCCGCTCTCCTGCTTACCTCACCACTTCAGGCTGTTCACCTGGACCCGCCCCCTCGATCCCGTGACCGCCTGCAGCTGCTCACCTGGCCCCGCCCCCTCCTTGACTTGACCCGGCTCAGCTGTGGGCCTGGGCCCGCCTCCTTGTTCCGGAAACCCCGCCCCTGGTCCATTCGACCAATGAGCGAGCAGCACCAGCCAGTCCGCCCTGCTCCCAAACAGAGGAATAGCCCCCACCACTGGGATGGAAGGGCACATAGCCCTCTGCTCACAGGGTGCCTCCCGGGTCCCCAAGCGTGGGCAGACCAGCCAGCCCTCCCTTCAGGACACCCAGGGGCCTCCATGAGCCTCGGGGCCGGCCCTCCAACCCCTCCCCCCGGCCCCCATCGCTCCCACCAAAGGGCAGCTCACAGCCGGTTGTCCTGGGACGCCCAGAGCCCTGCCTGTGGGCTTTGACAACCGGGAGAGAGCTGTGTCAAGTCCGAGAAATGATCACTTTCCACTCTGGGGGCACCGCCCCGGCCCCTCCGGAGGTTCTGACTGGTCCGGTGGCCCGGCCCCGGGGGCCTGCTTTCCGCCCCGTTCGCCGGGAACGCCCTGCCCTGAGGACAAGTGTCCCTCTTCCTGGCATCCAGTCTGAAGCTCAGGCAGGTGAGGCTTTTGTGGGCACTTGAGACCCTCGTCCAGCTTTCACAGGGCCCCAGGGCCTTAGCCACCAGTGAGGGTTAGGTTGAGGGGTAGGCTTAGTTTTAGGGTTAGGGTTAGCCTTTGACAACGGGGAGAGAGCTGTGTCAAGTCCGAGAAAATCACTTTGCGCTTCGGGGGCACCTTCACCGGGCCCCGGGGCCTTCCCCACTGGACCACCTCCAGCTTTTGACACCGGCCCCAACCCCCTCTTCCCTTGACCGCTTCCCGCCGGTCAGCTAAGCGCCCGGCCAAGCCGCCGGGCCCCCTCTTTAGGTCCCTGCCGCCGGCAGACCCGCCTGCCGGCCACCCGTGTCCCTGCCCGCGACCAGCTCTCCTGCTTACCTCACCACTTCAGGCTGTTCACCTGGACCCGCCCCCTCGATCCCGTGACCGCCTGCAGCTGCTCACCTGGCCCCGCCCCCTCCTTGACTTGACCCGGCTCAGCTGTGGGCCTGGGCCCGCCTCCTTGTTCCGGAAACCCCGCCCCTGGTCCATTCGACCAATGAGCGAGCAGCACCAGCCAGTCCGCCCTGCTCCCAAACAGAGGAATAGCCCCCACCACTGGGATGTAAGGGCACATAGCCCTCTGCTCACAGGGTGCCTCCCGGGTCCCCAAGCGTGGGCAGACCAGCCAGCCCTCCCTTCAGGACACCCAGGGGCCTCCATGAGCCTCGGGGCCGGCCCTCCAACCCCTCCCCCCGGCCCCCATCGCTCCCACCAAAGGGCAGCTCACAGCCGGTTGTCCTGGGACGCCCAGAGCCCTGCCTGTGGGCTTTGACAACCGGGAGAGAGCTGTGTCAAGTCCGAGAAATGATCACTTTCCACTCTGGGGGCACCGCCCCGGCCCCTCCGGAGGTTCTGACTGGTCCGGTGGCCCGGCCCCGGGGGCCTGCTTTCCGCCCGGTTCGCCGGGAACGCCCTGCCCTGAGGACAAGTGTCCCTCTTCCTGGCATCCAGTCTGAAGCTCAGGCAGGTGAGGCTTTTGTGGGCACTTGAGACCCTCGTCCAGCTTTCACAGGGCCCCAGGGCCTTAGCCACCGGTGAGGGTTAGGTTGAGGGGTAGGCTTAGTTTTAGGGTTAGGGTTAGCCTTTGACAACGGGGAGAGAGCTGTGTCAAGTCCGAGAAAATCACTTTGCGCTTCGGGGGCACCTTCACCGGGCCCCGGGGCCTTCCCCACTGGACCACCTCCAGCTTTTGACACCGGCCCCAACCCCCTCTTCCCTTGACCGCTTCCCGCCGGTCAGCTAAGCGCCCGGCCAAGCCGCCGGGCCCCCTCTTTAGGTCCCTGCCGCCGGCAGACCCGCCTGCCGGCCACCCGTGTCCCTGCCCGCGACCCGCTCTCCTGCTTACCTCACCACTTCAGGCTGTTCACCTGGCCCCGCCCCCTCGATCCCGTGACCGCCTGCAGCTGCTCACCTGGCCCCGCCCCCTCCTTGACTTGACCCGGCTCAGCTGTGGGCCTGGGCCCGCCTCCTTGTTCCGGAAACCCCGCCCCTGGTCCATTCGACCAATGAGCGAGCAGCACCAGCCAGTCCGCCCTGCTCCCAAACAGAGGAATAGCCCCCACCACTGGGATGGAAGGGCACATAGCCCTCTGCTCACAGGGTGCCTCCCGGGTCCCCAAGCGTGGGCAGACCAGCCAGCCCTCCCTTCAGGACACCCAGGGGCCTCCATGAGCCTCGGGGCCGGCCCTCCAACCCCTCCCCCCGGCCCCCATCGCTCCCACCAAAGGGCAGCTCACAGCCGGTTGTCCTGGGACGCCCAGAGCCCTGCCTATGGGCTTTGACAACCGGGAGAGAGCTGTGTCAAGTCCGAGAAATGATCACTTTCCACTCTGGGGGCACCGCCCCGGCCCCTCCGGAGGTTCTGACTGGTCCGGTGGCCCGGCCCCGGGGGCCTGCTTTCCGCCCCGTTCGCCGGGAACGCCCTGCCCTGAGGACAAGTGTCCCTCTTCCTGGCATCCAGTCTGAAGCTCAGGCAGGTGAGGCTTTTGTGGGCACTTGAGACCCTCGTCCAGCTTTCACAGGGCCCCAGGGCCTTAGCCACTGGTGAGGGTTAGGTTGAGGGGTAGGCTTAGTTTTAGGGTTAGGGTTAGCCTTTGACAACGGGGAGAGAGCTGTGTCAAGTCCGAGAAAATCACTTTGCGCTTCGGGGGCACCTTCACCGGGCCCCGGGGCCTTCCCCACTGGACCACCTCCAGCTTTTGACACCGGCCCCAACCCCCTCTTCCCTTGACCGCTTCCCGCCGGTCAGCTAAGCGCCCGGCCAAGCCGCCGGGCCCCCTCTTTAGGTCCCTGCCGCCGGCAGACCCGCCTGCCGGCCACCCGTGTCCCTGCCCGCGACCCGCTCTCCTGCTTACCTCACCACTTCAGGCTGTTCACCTGGCCCCGCCCCCTCGATCCCGTGACCGCCTGCAGCTGCTCACCTGGCCCCGCCCCCTCCTTGACTTGACCCGGCTCAGCTGTGGGCCTGGGCCCGCCTCCTTGTTCCGGAAACCCCGCCCCTGGTCCATTCGACCAATGAGCGAGCAGCACCAGCCAGTCCGCCCTGCTCCCAAACAGAGGAATAGCCCCCACCACTGGGATGGAAGGGCACATAGCCCTCTGCTCACAGGGTGCCTCCCGGGTCCCCAAGCGTGGGCAGACCAGCCAGCCCTCCCTTCAGGACACCCAGGGGCCTCCATGAGCCTCGGGGCCGGCCCTCCAACCCCTCCCCCCGGCCCCCATCGCTCCCACCAAAGGGCAGCTCACAGCCGGTTGTCCTGGGACGCCCAGAGCCCTGCCTATGGGCTTTGACAACCGGGAGAGAGCTGTGTCAAGTCCGAGAAATGATCACTTTCCACTCTGGGGGCACCGCCCCGGCCCCTCCGGAGGTTCTGACTGGTCCGGTGGCCCGGCCCCGGGGGCCTGCTTTCCGCCCCGTTCGCCGGGAACGCCCTGCCCTGAGGACAAGTGTCCCTCTTCCTGGCATCCAGTCTGAAGCTCAGGCAGGTGAGGCTTTTGTGGGCACTTGAGACCCTCGTCCAGCTTTCACAGGGCCCCAGGGCCTTAGCCACTGGTGAGGGTTAGGTTGAGGGGTAGGCTTAGTTTTAGGGTTAGGGTTAGCCTTTGACAACGGGGAGAGAGCTGTGTCAAGTCCGAGAAAATCACTTTGCGCTTCGGGGGCACCTTCACCGGGCCCCGGGGCCTTCCCCACTGGACCACCTCCAGCTTTTGACACCGGCCCCAACCCCCTCTTCCCTTGACCGCTTCCCGCCGGTCAGCTAAGCGCCCGGCCAAGCCGCCGGGCCCCCTCTTTAGGTCCCTGCCGCCGGCAGACCCGCCTGCCGGCCACCCGTGTCCCTGCCCGCGACCCGCTCTCCTGCTTACCTCACCACTTCAGGCTGTTCACCTGGCCCCGCCCCCTCGATCCCGTGACCGCCTGCAGCTGCTCACCTGGCCCCGCCCCCTCCTTGACTTGACCCGGCTCAGCTGTGGGCCTGGGCCCGCCTCCTTGTTCCGGAAACCCTGCCCCTGGTCCATTCGACCAATGAGCGAGCAGCACCAGCCAGTCCGCCCTGCTCCCAAACAGAGGAATAGCCCCCACCACTGGGATGTAAGGGCACATAGCCCTCTGCTCACAGGGTGCCTCCCGGGTCCCCAAGCGTGGGCAGACCAGCCAGCCCTCCCTTCAGGACACCCAGGGGCCTCCATGAGCCTCGGGGCCGGCCCTCCAACCCCTCCCCCCGGCCCCCATGGCTCCCACCAAAGGGCAGCTCACAGCCGGTTGTCCTGGGACGCCCAGAGCCCTGCCTATGGGCTTTGACAACCGGGAGAGAGCTGTGTCAAGTCCGAGAAATGATCACTTTCCACTCTGGGGGCACCGCCCCGGCCCCTCCGGAGGTTCTGACTGGTCCGGTGGCCCGGCCCCGGGGGCCTGCTTTCCGCCCCGTTCGCCGGGACTAGTGTCCCTCTTTCTGGCATCCAGTCTGAAGCTCAGGCAGGTGAGGCTTTTGTGGGCACTTGAGACCCTCGTCCAGGTTTTACAGGGCCCTAGGGCGTTAGAAACAAAAAATCACTTTCCACTATGGGGGCACCTCCTCCTATAAAATACGTTTGAAAGATAATATTCCCTACTTTCTCAGGTTGATTACAGTGTTTAGGAAGTTGTTTGTACATGTGGGCATTGCTTATGTTTGGACAAGAAGGCGTATTATAGGAATGTGTAAGAAATCATGAATAATTCATTGTAATAATCGTAAATAAATGAGAACTCTCATAGAATATGTAGAAAACACTATTCCTAGTAAGTTGTTAATGCAGAAAGTTATTTAAGATCCTGGAAATTTTTAATTACTGTAAAGAGCACTTGAACAGTGTATGAAAACTCTATTATTTACTTACAGTAGTCTAGAGCTGTAAATGTGTGTCATACAAGGCTTGAAAGAGGGAAATATGCACAATTAATCTGTTATGGAAAGCCTTAGACTTCATAGTAATGTAGCATTGAACTCTAAACTATAGTTGAGGGAAAATGTTTCCTAGATTCTCAGGTTCATTACAGTATTTAGGAAGTATTTTGTTCTTGTGGGCAATGTTTTTACTTGGACAAGAAGGCCGTATACAGGAAACTACAATAAACATGAATAATTCAGAAGTAATAACAGTAAATAGATGAGAACTCTAATGGAACATGTAGAAGACACTTCTCCAAGTCACTTGTTAGTACAGAAAAAGTATCGAAGATCCAGGAAATCTTTAATTAGAGTTAAGAGCACATTAAGCAGTGTATGAAACCTCTTTTATTTACTTAAAGGAGCCTAGAACTATAAATGTGTGTCATACAAGGAATAATATCCTTGAAATAGAGAAATAAGCACATTTAAGCAGCTTTGGAAAGCCTTAGACTTCACTGCAATGTAGCTTTAAACCCTATAACATAGTTGAGATACAATGTTCCCGACATTCTCAGGTTCATAACAGTTTGTAGGAAGTTGTTTGTACATGTGGGCAATGGTTATACTTGGACAACAATGCCTCATATAGGAAACCACAGGAAAACATGAGTCATTCATAAAAATAACATTAAGTAGATGAGAACATGCGTAGAACATGTAGAACACCCTTTTCCAAGTCAGTTGTTAGTGTAGAAAACGTATCTAAGATACAGGAAATCCTTAGAGATTAGAGCACATGAAACCAAGTATGAAACCTCTATTATTTACTATAAAAGCCTAGAACTGTTATGTGTTTCATACAAGGCAGAATATCCTTGAATTGGAGAAATAAGCACATTTTAGTAGCTTTGGAAAGCCTTACACTTCACTGAAATGTAGCATTAAACTCTAAAACATAGTTGAGAGTCAATGTTCCCAAGCTTCTCATGTCATTAACAGTGTGTGAAAAGTTGTTTTGTATATGTGATCAATGTTTATACTTGGACAAGAAGGCCTAATATGGGAAACTACCTGAAAACATGAGTAATTCAGAGAAAATAAAAGTAAATAGATGAAAACTGGTATAGAACAGGTGAAACTGATTCCCCAATTCAGTTGTTAGTGTAGAAAAGGTATCTAAGATCTTGGGAATCCTTAGAATAAATAGCACATTTACCATTGTATGAAACGTCTATTATTTACTTAATGGACCCAAGAACTTTAAATGTGTGTCATAGAAGACTTGAAAGAGAGAAATAAGCACAGTTAAGCAGCTTTGGAAAGGCTTAGACTTCACTGCAATGTAGCAATAAACTGTAAAACATGGTTGAGAGACAATGTTCCCTAGTTTCTCAGGTTGATTATAGTGTTTAGGTAGTTGTTTGTACATGTGTGCAATGCTTATACTTGGATAAGCAGGCCTAATATAGAAAACTACAAGAAAACATGAATAATTCAGAAGAAATAATAGTAAATAGATGAGAACTCTCATAGAACATGTAGAAAACACTAATCCATGTAAGTTGTTAGTGCAAAAAGTTATCTAAGATCCAGGAAATTTTTAATTACAATAAAGAGCACATTAAACAGTGTATGAAACGTCTATTATTTACTTACATTAGCCTACAACTGTAAATATGTGTCATACAAGGCTTAAAAGAGAGAAATATGCACAATTAAGCAGCTTTGGAAAGCCTTTGACTTAACTGCAGTGTAGCATTAAACCCTATAACTTAGTGGAGAGACAATGTTCTCAAACTTCTCAGGTTCATAACAGTGTGTGGGAAGTTGTTTGTACATGTGAGCAATGCTTATTCTTGGACAAGAAAGCCTAATATAGAAAACTCAAGAAAACATGAGTAATTCAGAGATAATAACAGTAAATAGATGAGAACTCCCATAGTACATGTAGAACACACTTCTCCAAGTAAGTTGTTAGCGTAGAAAGGTATCTATGATCCAGGAAATTTTTAATTACAGTAAAGAGCACATTAAGCAGTGTATGAAACCTCTATTATTTATTTAAAAAGCCTAAACTGTAAATGTGTGTCATATAAGGCTTGAAAGAGAGAAATATGCACAATTAAGCAGCTTTAGAAAGCCTTAGACTTCACTGCAAGATAGCATTAAACTCTAAACCATAGTTGAAAGAAAAATGTTCCCGAGCTTCTCAGGTTCATGACAGTGTGTAAGAAGTTGTTTGTTCACGTGTGCAATGCTTATACTTTGAAAAGAAGGCCTAATATAGGAAACTATAGAAAACATGAGTAATTTATGGAAAATAACAGTAAATAGATGAGAACTCCCATAGAACAGGTAAAACACATTCTGGTAGTCAGTCGTTAGTGTAGAAAAGGTACCTAAGATCCAGAAATCCTTAATTAGAGTAAATATCACATTTAAGATTGTATGAAACCTCTATTATTTACTGAAAGGAGCCTAGAACTTTACATGTGTGTCATACAAGGCTTGAAAGAGGGAAATATGCACAAGTAAGCAGCTTTGGAAAGCCTTAGACTTCACAGCAATGTAGCATTAAACTCTAAACTGTAGTTGAGAGAAAATGTTCCCTAGCTTCTCAGGTTCATTACAGTGTGTAGGAAGTTGTTTGTATATGTGAGCAATGCATATACTTGGACAAGAAGGCCTAATATAGGAAACTACAAGAAAACATGAATAATTCAGAGAAAATAACAATATATAGATGAAAAATTGCATAAAAAATGTGGAAGACACTTCTCCAAGTCAGTTGTTAGTATAGAAAAAGTATCGAAGATCCAGAAAATCCTTAGAGTTAAGAGCAGGTTAAACAGTGTATGAAGCCTCTATTATTTACTTAAAGGAGCCTAGAACTGTGAATGTGTGTCATACAAGACTTGAGAGAAATAAGCACAATTAAGCAGCTGGAGAAAGCCTTAGACTTCACTGCAATGTAGCATTAAACTCTGAAACATAGTTGAGAGACAATGTTCCCGAGCTTCTCAGCTTCATAACAGTGTGTAGTAAGTTGATTGTACATGTGAGCAATGTTTATGATTGGACAAGAACGTCTAATATAGGAAACTACAAGAAAACATGAGTAATTCAGAAGTAATAACAGAAAATAGACGAGAACTCTCATAGAACATGTAGAAAACAGGTCTCCAGGTAAGTTGTTAGTGTAGAAAGTTATCTAAGATCCAGGAAATCATTAATTAGAGATTAGAGCACATTAAACGGTGAATGAAACCTCTATTATTTACTTAAAGGTGCCTAGAACTGTAATTGTGTGTCATACAAGGCAGAATATCTTTGAAATAGAGAAATAAGCACATCTAAGCAGCTTTGGAAAGCCTTAGATTTCACTGCAATGTAGCATTAAACTCTAAAACATTTAAGCAGTTGTGGAAACCATTAGACTTCTCTGCAATGTATCATTAAACCCTATAACATAGTTGAGAGACAATGTTCTGGCGTTTCTCAGGTTCTTAACAGTGTGTACAAAGTTGTGTGTATATGTGGGCAAAGCTTATCCTTGGAAAGAAGGCCTAATATATAAAACTAAAAGAAAACATGAGTAATTCAGAGAAAATAACAGTAAATAGATGAAAACTGGTATAGAACAAGTGAAACAGATTCTCCTACTCAGTTGTTAGTGTAGAAAAGTTATCTAAGATCCAGGAAAAATAACAGTAAATACATGAGAACTCCCATAGAATGTATAGAAAACACTACTTCAAGTAAGTTGTTAGTGTAGAAAGGTATCTAAGATCCAGGAAATCCTTAATTAGAGTAAAGAGCACATGAAACAATGCATGAAACATCTATTATTTACTTAAAGAAGCCTAGAACTGTAAATGTGTGTCATACAAGGCAGAATATCCTTTAAATGGAGAATTAAGCACATTTAATCAGCTTTGGAAAGCCTTAGAGTTCACTGCAATGTAGCCTTAAACCCTTTAACAATGCTTATAATAAGGCAAGAATGCTGAATATACGAAACTACAAGAAAACATGAGTAATTCAGAACAAATAACAATAAATAAATGAGAACTCTAATAGAACATGTTGAAAACACTTCTTCAAGTAAGTTGTTAGTGTAGAAAGTTATATAAGATACAGGAAATCCTAAATTAAAGTTAAGAGAACTGTAAATGTGTGTCATAGAAGCTTGAAAGAAAGACGTAAGCACATTTAAGCAGTGTGTAGGAAGTTGTTTGTACCTGTGGGCAATGCTTATACTTGGACTAGAAGGCTTACTGTAGTAAACTACAAGAAAACTTGAGTAATTCAGAGAAAATAACAGTAAAAGGATTAGAACTCGAATAGAAGAGGTAGAACACTCTTCTCCACGTTAGTTGTTATTGTAGAAATGTATTGAAGATCCAGGAAATTCTTAATTAGAGTTAAGAGCACATGAATCAGTGTATGAAACCTCTATTATTTACTTAAAGGGGCCTAGAACTTGAAATGTGTGACACAGAAAGATTGAAAGAGAGAAATAAACACAATTAAGCAGCTTTGGAAAGCCTTAGACTTCACTGCAATGTAGCATTAAACTCTAAAACATGGTTGAGAGACAATGTTCCCGAGTTCTCAGCTTCATAACATTGTGTAGGAAATTGTTTGTACATATGGGCAATGCTTATAATTGGACAAGAAATCCTAATATAGGAATACAAGAAAACATGAGTAATTCAGAAAAAATAACAGAAAATAGACGAGAACTCTCATAGTACATGTAGAAAACACTTCTCCAAGTAAGTTGTTAGTGTAGAAAAGGAACCTGTTTAACCTGTTCTAAACGAGTTCTCATCTATTTACTGTTATTTTCGCTGAATTACTCAGGTTTTCATGTAGTTGCCTATATTAGGCCTTCTTGTTTAAGTATAAGCATTGCCTACTTAAACAAACACACTGTTATGAACCTAAGAGCAGGGTAACATTGTCTCTCAACTACGTTATAGAGTTTAAAGCTAAATTGTAGTGAAGTCTAAGGCTTTTCAAAGCTGCTGAATTGTGCTTATTTCACTCTTTCAAGACTTGTATGAGGTTTCATATTGAGTTTAATGTGCTCTTAAGTTTAATTAAGGATTTTCTGGATCTTAGATACCTTCTCTACACTAACAACTGACTTAGAGAAATCTGTTTCACCTGTTCTATGCTAATTTTCATCTGTTTACTGTTATTTTCCCGGAATTAGTGATGTTATAGAGTTTAATAGTACATTATAGTGAAGGGTAAGGCTTTCCAAAGCTGCTTAATTATGCTTATTTCTCTCATTCAAGCCTTGTTTGAGACACATTTAAAAGTTCTAAGCACCTTTAAGTAAATAATGTAGGGTTCATACACTGTTTAATGTGATCATAACTCTAATAAAGGATTTCCTGGATCTTAGATACCTTTTCAACATTATCAACTGACTTGGAGAATCTGTTTCACCAGTTCGATACAAGTTATCATCTATTTAATGTAGTTTTCTCTGTATTACTGATGTTTTCTTGTAGTTCCCAATATTAGGCCTCTTTTTCAAAGAATAAGCATTGGGATATGGACAAACAACTTTCTACACAAGGTTATGAACCTGAGAAGCTCTGGAACATTGTCTCTCAACTATATTATAGAGTTAAATGCTACATTATCATGAAGCAGGAGTCTTTCCAAAGTTGCTTAAATTGTTTGTCTATTTCAAGGATATTTTTCCTTGTATGACACCCATTTACCATTCTAGGCTCCTGTAAGTAAATAATTCATACACTGTTTAATGTGATCTTAACTCTAATTAAGGATTTCTTGGATCGTAGATACATTTTATAAACTAACAACAGACTTGGAGAAATGTTTTCTAGATGTCCTATGGGAGTTCTCTTCTATTTACTGTTATTTTCCCTGAATTACTGATGTTTTCTTGTAGTTTCCAATATTAGGCCTTCTTGTCCAAGTATAAGCATTGCCCACATGGACAAACAACTTCCTGCACACTGTTATGAACCCGAGAAGCTCGAGAACATTGTCTCTCAACTGTGTTTTAGAGTTTAATGCTACAATGCAGTGAAGTCTAAGGATTTCCAAAGTTGCTTAATTGTTTTATATATTAGGACTTCTTATCCAATTATAAGCATTGCCCACAAGGACAAACAACTTGCTACACACTGTTATGAAGCTGGGAAGCTAGGGTTAGGGTTAGGGCTAGTGTTAGGGTTAGGGTTAGGGTTAGTGATAGGGTTTGGGCTATGGTTATGGTTAGGGTGAGGGAGTATTGTCTTTCAACTCTGTTATAGAGTTTAATGCTACATTTCAGTGAAGTGTAAGGGTTTCCAAAGCTACTTAAATATGTTTATTTCTCTATTTCAAGGATTTCTGTCTTTTATGACATACATTTATAGTTATGTGCTCCTTTAAGTACATAATATAGGTTTTAATGATCTCTTTAGTATAAATAAGGTTTTCCTGGATCTTAGATACCTTTTCTACACTAACAACTGACTTGTAGAAGTGTTTTCTACATGTTCTATGCGAGTTCTCATTTATTTACTGTTATTTTCTCTGAATTACTGTTTTCTTCTAGTTTCCAATATTAGGCTTTATTGTCCAAGTATAAGCATTGGGAACATGGACAAACAACTACCTAAACACTGTTTTGAACCTGAGAAGCTCTGGAACATTGTCCCTCAACTATCTTATAGAGTTTAATGCTACATTACAGTGAAGTCAAAAGCTTTCCAAAGCTGCTTAAATATGCTTAATTCTCTATTTCAAGGTATTCTGTCTTGCATGACACACATTTACAGTGCTAGGCTACTTTAAGTAAATAATAGAGGTTTCATACACTGTTTTATGTGCTCTTAACTCTAATTAAGTATTTCCTGGATGTTAGATACCTTTCTACAAAAACAACTTACTTGGAGAAGTGTTTCCTACATATTACATGCGAGTTCTCACACTGTTAACAACCTGAGAAATTCAGGAACATTGATTCTCTCCTATATTATAGAGTTGAATACTACATTGCTGTGAAGTCTAAGACTTTCCAAAGATGCTGAAATGTGCGTATTTCTCTATATCAAGGATATTTTGCCTTGCATGTCACACATTTACAGTTCTAGGCTCCTTTAAGTAAATAATAGAGGGTTCCTACACGGTTTAATGAGCTCTTTACTGTAATTAAGGATTTCCCGGATCTTAGATTCCTTTTATACACAAACAACAGACTTGGAGAAGTGTTTTCTACATGTTCTATGCCAGTATTCATCTATTTACTGTTATTTTCCCTGAATTACTGATATTTTCTTATAGTTTCCAATATTAGGACTTCTTGTCAAAGTATAAGCATTGGAGATATGGACAAACAACTTCCTACACACGGTTATGAATCTGACAAGCTCTGGAACATTGTCCCTCAACTATGTTATAGAGTTCAATGCTACATTGCAGTGAAGTCTAAGGCTTTCTCCAGTTGCTTAATTGTGCTTATTTCTCTCTTTCAAGCCTTGTGTGACACATATTTAAAGATCTGGGCTCCTTTACGTAAATAATATGGGATTCATACACTGTTTAATGTGCTCTTAACTCTAATTAAGGAATTCCTGGATATTAGATACCTTCTCTATACTAACAACTGACTTGGAGAATCTGTTTCACCTGTTCTAAACGAGTTCTCATCTATTTGATGTCATTTTCTTGAATTATTCATGTTTTCATGTAGTTTCCTATATTAGGCCTTCTTGTCCAAGTATAAGCATTGCCCACATGTACAAACAACTTCCTGCACACTGTTATGAACCAGAGAAGCTTGGAAACATTGTCTCTCAACTATGTTTTAGAGTTTAATGCTACAATGCAGTAAAGTCTAAGGATTTCCAAAGCTGCTTAATAGTGCTTATTTCTCTCTTTCAAGCCTTGTGTGACACACATTTAAAGTTCTAGGCTACCTTAAGAAAATAATAGAGGTTTCATACACTGTTTAATGTGCTGTTCCATTTAATTAAAGATTGCCTGGGTCTTAGATTCCTTTTCTCCACTCATAACTGACTTGTAGAAATCTGTTTCAGCTGTTTTATATGAGGTCTCATCTATTTACTGTTGATTCCTCTGTATTACTCATTTTTTCTCGTGGTTTCATATATTAGGCCCTCTTATCCAAATATAAGCATTGCCCACAAGGACAAACAACTTGCTACACACTGTTATGAAGCTGGGAAGCTAGGGTTAGGGTTAGGGCTAGGGTTAGGGTTAGGGCTAGGGTTAGGATTAGGGTTAGGTTTAGGGTTAGAACTAGGGTTAGGGTTAGGGCTAGGGTTAGGGTTAGGGTTAGGGTTAGGACTAGGGTTAGGGTTAGGGATAGGGTTATGGTTAGGGTGAGGGAATATTGTCTTTCAACTCTGTTATAGAATTTAATGCTACATTTCAGTGAAGTGTAAGGGTTTCCAAAGTTACTTAAATATGTTTATTTCTCTATTTCAAGTATTTCTGTCTTGTATGACATACCTTTACAATTATGTGGTTTTTTTGGTTTATTGGTTTCATACACTGTTTAATGATATCTTTAGTGTAATTAAGGTTTTCCTGGATCTTAGAAACCTTTTCTACCCTAACAACTGACTTGGAGAATTGTTTTCTACATGTTCTATGCGAGTTCTCATCTATTTACTGTTATTTTCTCTGAATTACTGTTTTCTTCTAGTTTCCAATATTATGCCTTCTTGTTCAAGTATAAGCATTGGGAACATGGACAAACAAATACCTAAACACTGTTTTGAACCTGAGAAGCTCTGGAACATTTCTCTCAACTATGTTTTAGAGTTTAATGCTACATTACAGTGAAGTCAAAAGCTTTCCAAAGCTGCTTAAATATGCTTATTTCTCTATTTAAAGGATATTCTGTCTTGCATGGCACACATTTACAGTTCCACGCTACTTTAATTAAATAAAAAGTCTGAATACACTGTTTCATGTGCTCTTAACTCTAATTAAGGATTTCCTGGATGTTAAATACCTTTCTACACAAACAACTTACTTGGAGAAGTGTTTCCTACATATTACACGCGAGTTCTCACGCTGTTAACAACCTGAGAAGCTCAGGAACATTGTATCTCACCTATATTATAGAGTTTAATACTACATTGCAGTGATGTGTAAGGCTTTCCAAAGATGCTGAAATGTGCTTATTTGTCTATTTCAAGGATATTTTGCTTTGTATGACACACATTTACACTTCTAGGCTCCATTAAGAAATAATAGAGATTTCATACACTGTTTAATGAGCTCTTTACTGTAATAAGGATTTCCTGGATCTTAGATTCCTTTTATACACAAACAACAGACTTGGAGAAGTGTTTTCTACATGTTCTATGTGAGTTCTCATCTATTTAATGTGATTTTCCCTGAATTAATGATATTTTCTTGTAGTTTCCAACATTAGGCCTTGTTGTCAAAGTATAAGCATTGGGGATATGGACAAACAACTTCCTACACACGGTTATGAACCTGAGATGCTCTGGAATATTGTCTCTCAACTATGTTATAGAGTTCAATGCTACATTGCAGTGAAATGTAAGGCTTTCTCCAGCTGCTTAATTGTGCTTATTTCTCTCTTTCAAGCCTTGTGTGACACATATTTAAACTTCAAGGTTCCTGTTGAATCCAAGATGGCTGCTCAGGTAGATACCTAGCCGCAGCCTCACCCAACAATTTCAATAAAATACAACTAAAATATAAAATGGACATTACCCAGAACTACAGGAAAGTCGACTGACTGGAAATTCTACAGCGAGAAGTAAGGAGAAAACCAGAAGGAAGAGCAGAGGAGTTGTAAAAGCCTAAGGTACGGAGACATGCCGCGCTTGCAGAGAGGACGGAGCCGGAGAGGATGGAGCTAGAGAGGAGGGAGGCTGAGTGCCTGGCTGGCATTCCCTTGCAGGAAGGAGATAAAAGCTCCAACTGTGCTGGGCCCCAGTTCCAACTGCTCTGAACCCCAGTTCTAGGCCAGACCCCGGGGACCCAGGCTCATCCATAGGAAGCTGGGCTGCGAGGTGGATCCTTGGGGGAACGGTGAAAGGAGGTCCCGGTGGCTTGCACATTGTGCACAGAGAAGGGATGGTTGGCTGTGCCGCAGGATTGCCCTGGCGGAAAGGAGACTGGGGCTCCAGACTGCTCTGAATGCCACCTCCAGCTCCACTTCCAACTGAACTGAACCCCAATACCGGACTCATTTGGCGAAAGCCTAGGCTGTTTGGTAGCAGGCAAAAATCAAGGGCACCTTTCTCTCAGAGACACTTGCAGCGTGGACTGAAGGACCCTGAGACCCAGGAGCCACGGGGCTGACGGAAGCCAAGGCTGTAGGCTCCACCCTGAAATGCCATCCCATCTGTAGCTGGGAAATGCGACAATGAAATAGATCACAAATGAAAGAAATGGAGAACAAAAAGCGACTGGACATAGAGTTCAAATCTACGCTTATAAAGTTTTTCAAGAATTTCGTAGAAAAGATCAATAAGACCTATGAGGATATGAAAAGAGATCAACTAGAATTAATAAGGAATCAGTAAGAAATGATAAGGGATCAACAAGAAATGATAAGGGATCAACAAGAAATAAAGAATACATTGTCTGAAATAAAAAAATATTACAGAGAGTCCTAAAAACATAGTGGAAGATCGCAAGAATCAAGTCAAAGATATGGAACATAAAGAGCCAGAAGACACTCCTCCACAGAACCTAGAAGGCAAGAGAATCCAGAAAATTGAACATAATGTAAGAAACCTCTGGGACAACTTCAAGCGAACCAACATCAGAATTATGGGGGTCCCGGAAGATGAGAGAGAGCAAGATATCGAAAACATACTGAAAGAAATAGTGACAGAAAACTTCCCCCACCTGGTGAAAGAATTAGACTTACAAGTCCAGGAAGTGCACAGAACTTCAAACAAAAGGAATCCAAAGAGGACCAAACCAAGACAAATCATAATTAAAATTCCAAGAGCAAAAGGCAAAGAGAGAATATTAAAAGCAGCAAGAGCAAAGAAGTTAGTTACCTATAAAGGAGCACCTATACGATTGTCAGCTGATTTCTCAACAGAAACCATGCAGGCCAGACAGGAATGGCAAGAAATATTCAAGGTGATGAATAGTAAGAACCTACAGCCAAAGATAATCTATCCAGCAAAGCTATTACTCAGAATCGAAGGTCAGATAAAGAGCTTCACTAATAAACAAAAAAAGCTAAAGGAGTTCATCAAAAAACAAACCAGAAATATGAATTGCTGAAGGGGGTTCTTTCAGAAGAGAAAGTAAATAAAGATAAAAATTATGAACAACAAATACGTAACTATCAACAAGTGACTCTAAAAACCAAGGAAATTAAAAAAAAATCTGATGAACAATAATATTAACTGTTGAATGTAATAGAATCAGTGGTATGGAAGGGGAGTGAACTGATGATTCTTGGGGAAAAGGGCACAGGGGGATGTGGGAAGAGACTGAACATTAACTGTGCACCTATGGACGAGGACAATGGGGAGAGCGGAAAGGGCAGAGGGTGGGGTGGGAACCTGGTGGAGGAGAGCAATGGTGGTGGGGGGGAAAGGAACATTTGTAATAATATGAACAATAAAAATTTATTTAAAAAAATAAAGATATTGGATGCAAAAAAAATAAACTTCTAGGTTACTTTAAGTAAATAATATAAGATTCACACACTGCTTATTGTGATTGTCACTCTAATTAAGGGTTTCCTGGCTCATAAATATCTTTTATACACTAAGAACAGACTTGGAGAAGTGTTTTCTACATATTACATGCGAGTTCTCACACTGTTATCAACCTGAGAAGCTCAGGAACATTGTATCTCACCTATATTATAGAGTTTAATACTACATTGCGGTGAAGTGTAAGGCTTTCCAAAGATGCTGAACTGTGCTTATTTGTCTATTTTAAGACTATTTTGCCTTGTATGACAGATATTTACACTTCTAGGCTCCATTAAGAAATAATAGAGGTTTCATACACTGTTTAATGAGCTCTTTACTGTAATAAGGATTTCCTGGATCTTAGATTCTTTTTATACACAAACAACAGACTTGGAGAAGTGTTTTCTACATGTTCTATGCGAGTACTCATCTATTTAATGTTATTTTCCCTGAATTACTGATATTTTCTTGTAGTTCCCAATATTAGGCCTTGTTGTCAAAGTATAAGCATTGGGGATATGGAAAAACAACTTCCTACACAAGGTTATTAACCTGAGAAGTTCTGGAACATTGTCTCTCAACTATGTTATAGCGTTCAATGCTACAATGCAGTGAACTGTAAGGCTTTTTCCAGCTGCTCAATGAAAGATTTCCTGGATCGTAGATACCTTTTATAAACTAACAACAGAGTTGCAGAAGTGTTTTATACATGTTCTATGTGAGTTCACATCTATTTTCTGTTATTTTCCCAGAATTACTGATGTTTTCTTGTAGTTTCTAACATTAGTCCTTCTTGTCCAGGTATAAGCATTGGGAACATGGACAAACAGCTACCTAAACACTGTTATGAACCTGAAAAGCTCAAGAACATTGTCTCTCAACTATCAATATGTTATAGAGTTTAATGATACATTTCAGTAAAGTGTAAGGCTTTCCGTAGCTACTTAATTTGCTTATTTCTCTATTTCAAGCTTTGTGTGACATACATTTAAAGTTCTAGGCTCCTTTAAGTAAGAAATAAAGGATTCATACACTGTTTAATGAGCTCTCAACTCAAATTAAGGAATTCCAGGATGTTAGATACCTTTTCTACATTAACAACTGTCTTGGAGAATCTGTTTCACCTGTTCTAATTGAGTTCTCATGTATTTACTGACATTTTCTCTGAATTATTCATGTTTTCAAGTAGTTTCCTATATTAGGCCTACTTGTTGAAGTATAAGCATAGCCCACATATACAAACAACTTCCTACACACTGTTATAAACAGGAAAACCTTGAGAACATTGTCCCTCAACTATGTTATAGAGTGTAATGCTACATTACAGTGATCTGTAAGGATTTCCAAAGCTGCTCAATTTGCTTATTTCTCTCTTGCAAGCTTTGTGTGAAATACATTTAAAGTTCTAGGCTCCTTTAAGTAATAAATAAAGGAATCATACACTGTTTAATGAACTCTCAACTCGAATTAAGGAATTCCTGGATGTTAGATAACTTTTCTACACTAACAACTGTCTTGGAGAATCTGTTTCACCTGTTCTAAACGAGTTCTCATGTATTTACTGACATTTTCTTTGAATTATTCATGTTTTCAAGTAGTTTCCTATATTTGGCATACTTGTCCAAGTATAAGCATAGCCCACATATACAAACAACTTCCTACACACTGTTATGAACAGAAGAAGCTAGGGAACATTGTCTCTCAACTATGTTATAGAGTGTAATCCTACATTTCAGTGAAGTGTAAGGCTTTCCAAAGCTGCTTAATGTTTTTCTTTCTCTATTTCAATGGCATTCTGCCTTGTATGACACACATTTATCGTTCTAGGCTCCTTTAAGTGAACAATATAGGTTTCATACACGGTTTCATGTGATCTTGACTCTAATTAAGCATTTCCTGGATCATAGATACCTTTTAGACTAACAACAGACTTGGAGAAGTGTTTTATACATGTTCTATGAGAGTTCTCATCTACTTACTGTTATTTTCCCAGGATTACTGATGTTTTCTTGTAGTTTCTAACATTAGTCTAGGTATAAGCATTGGGAACATGGACAAACAACTACCTAAACACTGTTATGAACATTACAAGCTCGAGAACATTGTCTCTCAACTATGTTATAGAGTTTAATGATACATAAGTGAAGCGTAAGGCTTTCCAAAGCAACTTAATTTGCTTATTTCTCTCTTGCAAACTTTGTGTGACATACATTTAAAGTTCTAGGCTCCTTAAAGTAAGAAATAAAGGATTTATAAACTGTTTAATGAAATCTCAACTCGAATTAAGGAATTCCTGGATGTTAGATAACTTTTCTACACTAATAACTGTCTTAGAGAAACTGTTTCACCTGTTCTAAACGAGTTCTCATATATTTACTGACATTTTCTTTGAATTATTCATGTTTTCAAGTAGTTTCCTATATTTGGCATACTTGTCCAAGTATAAGCATAGCCCACATATACAAACAACTTCCTACACACTGTTATGAACAGAAGAAGCTAGGGAACATTGTCTCTCAACTATGTTATAGAGTGTAATCCTACATTTCAGTGAAGTGTAAGGCTTTCCAAAGCTGCTTAATGTTTTTCTTTCTCTATTTCAATGGCATTCTGCCTTGTATGACACACATTTATCGTTCTAGGCTCCTTTAAGTGAACAATATAGGTTTCATACACGGTTTCATGTGATCTTGACTCTAATTAAGCATTTCCTGGATCATAGATACCTTTTAGACTAACAACAGACTTGGAGAAGTGTTTTATACATGTTCTATGAGAGTTCTCATCTACTTACTGTTATTTTCCCAGGATTACTGATGTTTTCTTGTAGTTTCTAACATTAGTCTAGGTATAAGCATTGGGAACATGGACAAACAACTACCTAAACACTGTTATGAACATTACAAGCTCGAGAACATTGTCTCTCAACTATGTTATAGAGTTTAATGATACATAAGTGAAGCGTAAGGCTTTCCAAAGCAACTTAATTTGCTTATTTCTCTCTTGCAAACTTTGTGTGACATACATTTAAAGTTCTAGGCTCCTTAAAGTAAGAAATAAAGGATTTATAAACTGTTTAATGAAATCTCAACTCGAATTAAGGAATTCCTGGATGTTAGATAACTTTTCTACACTAATAACTGTCTTAGAGAAACTGTTTCACCTGTTCTAAACGAGTTCTCATATATTTACTGACATTTTCTTTGAATTATTCATGTTTTCAAGTAGTTTCCTATATTTGGCATACTTGTCCAAGTATAAGCATAGCCCACATATACAAACAACTTCCTACACACTGTTATGAACAGAAGAAGCTAGGGAACATTGTCTATCAACTATGTTATAGATTGTAATGCTACATTACAATGATCTATAAGGCTTTCCAAAGCTGCTCAATTTGCTTATTTCTCTCTTTCAAGCCTTGTATGACACACATGTAAAGTTCTAGGTTATTTTAAGTAAACAAAAGTGGTTTCATACACTGCTTAATGTGCTCTTAACTCTAATTAAGCATTTCCTGGGTCTTAGATAACTTTTCTACACTAAAATCTGACTTGGAGAATCTGTTTTAGACTAACAACAGACTTGGAGAAGTGTTTTATACATGTTCTAAATGAGTTCTCATCTATTTACTAATATTTTCTCTGAATTATTCATGTTTTCATGCAGTTTCCTATAGTAGGCCTTCTTGTGCAAGTAAAAGTATAGCCCACATATACAAACAACTTCCTACACACTGTTATGAATAGAAGAAGCTAGGGAACATTGTCTATCAACTATGTTATAGAGTGTAATCCTACATTGCAGTGAAGTATAAGGCTTTCCAAAGCTGCTTAATGTGTTTCTTTCTCTATTTCAATGGCACTCTACCTTGTATGACACACATTTATTGTTCTAGGCTCCTTTAAATAAACAATATAGGTTTCTTACAATGTTTCATGTGATTTCGACTCTAATTAATCATTTCCTAGATGGTAGATACCTTTTATAAATGAACAACAGAATTGGAGAAGTGTTTTATACAAGTTGAATGCGAGTTCACAATGTTATGAACCTGTAAACCTCGGGAACATTGTCTCTTAACTATGTTATAGAGTGTAATACTACATTGCAGTGAAGTGTAAGGCTTCACAAGCTGCATAATGTGATTATTTCTCTATTTCAATGGAATTCTGCCTGTATGACAACATTTACCTTTCTAGGCTCCTTTAAGTAAACAATATAGGATTCATACACTGTTTCATGTGCTCTAAACTCTAATTAAGAATTTCTTGGATCTTTTTACACTAAGAACTAACTTGGAGAATCTGTTTCAGCTGTTCTAAATGAGTTCTCATATATTTACTGTCATTTATTCTGAATTATTCATGTTTTCATATAGTTTCCTATATTATGCCTTATTTTCTAAGTATAAGCTTTACCCACATATACAAACAAGTTCCTACACACTGTTATGAACAGAAGAAGCTCAGGAACATTGTCTCTCAACTATGTGATAGAGTGTAATACTATTGTACATTGCAGTGAAGTGTAAGGCTTCACAAGCAGCATAATGTCTTTTTTTCTCTATTTCAATGGAATTCTGCTTGTATGACAACATTTACCATTCCAGGCTCCTTTAAGTAAACAATATAGGATTCATACACTGTTTGATATGATCTGAACTCTAATTTAGAATTTCCTGGATCTTAGATACCTTTCTACACTAAGAACTGACTTGGAGAATCTGTTTCAGCTCTTCTGAAAGAGTTCTCATCAATTTATTGACATTTTCTATGAATTATTCATGTTTTCATGTAATTTCCTATATTAGGCCTTCTTGTCCAATATAAGCTTTGCCCACATATACAAACAACTTCCCACACACTGTTATGAACAGAAAAGGCTCGGGAACATTGTCTTTCAACTATGTTATAGAGTGTAATGCTAAATTACAGTGAACTGTAAGGCTTTCCAAAGCTGCTTAATTTGATTATTTCTGTCTTTCAAGCTTTGTGTGACATACATTTAACTTTCTAGGCTCCAATAAGTTAAAAATATAGGATTCACACACTGTTTCATGTGCTCTAAACTTGAATTAAGGAATTCCTTGATGTGAGATCCCTTTTCTACACTAAGAACTGATTGGAAAATCTGTTTCACTTGTTCTAAACTAGTTCTCCTCTATATACTGTCATTTACTCAAATTATTCATGTTTTCATTTTGTTTCCTTTATTAGGCCTTCTTTTCTACGTATAAGCTTTGCCCCCATATGCAAACAATGTCCTACACACTGTTATGAACAGAAGAAGGTCGGGAACATTGTCTCCCAACTATGTTATAGAGTGTAATACTACATTGCAGTGAAGTGTAAGGCTTTCCAAAGCTGCCTAACGTGTTTCTTTCTCTATTTCAATGGTATTCTGCCTGTATGACACACTTTTACCTTTCTAGGCTCCTTTAAGTAAACAATGTAGGATTCATACACTGTTTCATGTGATCTGAACTCTAATTAAGGATTTCCTGGATCCTAGATAACTTTTATAAACTAACAACAGACTTAGAGAAGTGTTTTATACATGTTCTATGCGGGTTCTCATCTATTTACTGTTATTTTCCCAGAATTACTGATGTTTTCTCATAGTTTCTAACATTAGGCCTTCTGGTCCAGGTATAAGCATTGGTAACATGGACAAACAACTACCTAAACACTGTTATGAACCTGAAGACCTCGGGAACATTGTTTCTCAACTATGTTATAGAGTGTAATACTACATTGCAGTGAAGTGTAAGTTTTCCAAAGCTGCCTAACATGTTCCTTTCTCTATTTCAATGGTATTCTGCCTTGTATGTCACACATTTACAATTCTAGGCTCCTTTAAGTAAACAATATAGGATTTATACAGTGTTTCATGCTATCTGAACTCTAATTAAGGATTTCCTGGATCCTGGATAACTTTTATAAACTAACAACAGACTTAGAGAAGTGTTTTATACATGTTTTATTCCTGTTCTCATCTATATACTGTTATTTTCCCAGAATTTCAGATGTTTTCTTATAGTTTCTAACATTAGGCCTTCTGGACCAGGTATAAGCATTGGGAACATGGACAAACAACTACCTGAACATTGTTATGAACCTGAAAACCTCGGGAACATTGTCTCTCAACTTTGTTATAGAGTTTAATGATACATTTCAGTGAAGTGTAAGGCTTTCCAAAGCTGCTAAATTTGCTTATTTCTCTCTTTCAAGCTTTTAGTGACATACATTTAAAGTTCTGGGCTTCAGTTAGTAAAAAATATAGGATTCATACACTGTTTCATGTGCTCTCAACTCGAATTAAGGAATTCCTGGATGTTAGATCCCTTTACTACACTATGAACTGACTTGGATAATCTGTTTCACCTGTTCTAAACGAGTTCTCATCAATTTACTCTCATTTATTCTGAATTATTGATGTTTTCATGTAGTTTCCTATATTAGGCCTTCTTGTCTAAGTATAAGCATAGCCCACACATACAAACAACTTCCTACACACGGTTATGAACAGAAGAAGCTCAGGAACATTGTCTGTCAACTATGTTATAGAGTGTAATACTACATTGCAGTGAAATTTAAGGATTTCCAAAGATGCTTAATATGTTTATTTCTCTATTTCAATAATATTCTACCTGTAGGACAACATTTATCTTTCTAGGTTCCTTTAAGTAAACAATATAGGATTCGTACAATGTTTGATGTGATCTTAACTCTATTTTAGAATACCCTGGATCTTATATACCATTTTACACTAAGAACTAACTTGGAGAATCTGTTTCAGCTGTTCTAAACGAGTTCTCATCTATTTACTGACGTTTTCTCTGAATTATTCAGGTTTTCATGTAGTTTCCTAAATTATGCCTTCTTTTCCATGTATAAGCTTTGCCCACATATAAAAGGAACTTCCAACATACTGTTATGAACAGAAGAAGCTGGTAACATTGTCTCTCAACTATGTTATAGAGTGTAATACTACATTGCAATGAAGTGTAAGGATTTCCAAAACTGCTTAATGTGTTTATTTCTCTATTACAATGGTATTCTGCCTTGTATGACACACAGGTACCATTCTAGGCTCCTTTAAGTAAACAATATAGGATTCAAACACTGTTTCATGTGATCTGAACTCTAATTAAGGATTTCCTGGATCGTAGATACCTTTTATAGACTAACTGCAGACTTGGGGAAATGTTTTATACATGTTCTATGGGAGTTCTCATCTATTTACTGTTAATTTCCCAGAATTACTGATGTTTTCTCATAGTTTCTAACATTAGGCCTTCTAGTCCAGGTATAAGCATTGGGAACGTGGACAAACAAATACCTAAACATTGTTATGAACTTGAAAACTTCAGGAACATTGTCTCTCAACTATGTTATAGAGTTTAATGCTATATTACAGTGAAGTGCAAGGCTTTCCAAAGCTGCTTAATTTGCTTATTTCTCTCTTTCAAGCTTTGTGTGACATTCATTTAAAGGTCTAGGCTCCAATAAGTAAAAAATATAGGATTCATGCACTGTTTCATGTGCTCTAAACTCTAATTAAGAATTTCTTGAATCTTTGATACCTTTTTACACTAAGAACTGACTTGGAGAATATGTATCAGCTGTTCTAAATGAGTTCTCATCTATTAACTGTCATTTATTCTGAATTATTCATGTTTTCATATAGTTTCCTATATTATGCCTTCTTTTCTAAGTATAAGCTTTACCCACATATACAAAAAACGTCCTACACACTGTTATGAACAGAAGAAGCTCGGGAACATTGTCTCTCAACTATGTGATAGAGTGTAATACTACATTGCAGTGAAGTGTAAGGCTTCACAAGCTGCATAATGTATTTATTTCCCTATTTCAATGGAATTCTGCCTATATGACAACATTTACAATTCCAGGCTCCCTTAAGTAAACAATATAGGATTCATCCACTGTTTGATGTGATCTGAACTCTAATTTAGAATTTCCTGGATCTTAGATACCTTTCTACACTAAGAACTGACTTGGAGAATCTGTTTCAGCTCTTCTGAAAGAGTTCTCATCTATTTACTGACATTTTCTCTGAATTATTCATGTTTTCATGTAGTTTCCTATATTAGGCCTTCTTGTCCAATATTAGCTTTACCGACATATACAAACAAAGTCCTACACACTGTTATGAACAGCAGAAGCTCAGGAATATTGTCTCTCAACTATGTTAAAGAGTGTAATACTAGGTTGCAGTGAATTGTAAGGCTTTCCAAAGCGGCTTAAAGTGTTTATTTATCTATTTAAATGGTATTCTCCCTTGTATAACACACATTTACCATTTTAGGCTACTTTAAGTAAACAATATAGGATTTATACACTGTTTCATGTGATCTGAACTCTAATTAAGGATTTGGTGGATCATAGATACCTTTGATAAACTAACAACAGACTTGGAGAATTGTTTTATACATGTTCTATTTGGGTTCTCATCTATTTACTGTTATTTTCCCAGAATTACTGATGTTTTCTCATAGTTTCTAACATTAGGCCTTCTGGTCCAGGTATAAGCATTGGAAACATGGACAAACAACAACGTAAACATTGTTATGAACCTGAAAACCTCGGGAACATTGTCTCTCAACTATGTTATAGAGTGTAATGGTACATTACAGTGAACTGTAAGGCTTTCCAAAGCTGCTAAATTTGCTTATTTCTCTCTTTCAAGCTTTGTGTGACATGCATTTAAAGTTCTAGGCTCCAATAAGTAAAAAATGTAGGATTCATACACTGTTTCATGTGATCTGAACTCTAATTAAGGATTTCCTAAATCTTAGATACCTTTCTACACTAAGAACTGACTTGGAGAATCTGTTTGAGCTGTTCTAAATGAGTTCTCATCTATTTTCTGACATTTGATATGAATTATTCATGTTTTCATGTAGTTTCCTATATTATGTCTTCTTGTCCACGTATAAGCTTTGCCCACATAAACAAACAACATCTTACACACTGTTATGAACAGAAGAAGCTCGGGAACATTGTCTTTCAACTATGTTAGAGAGTGTAATACTATATTTCAGTGAAGTGTAAGTCTTTCCAAAGCTGCTTAATGTGTTTATTTCTCTATTTCAATGGTATTCTGCCTGGTATGACACACTTTTACCTTTCTAGGCTCACTTAAGTAAACAATATAGGATTCATACACTGTTTCATGTGATCTGAAATCTAATTAAGGATTTCCTGAATCTTAGATATCTATTCTACACTAAGAACTAACCTGGAGAATCTGTTTGAGCTGTTCTAAATGAGTTCTCATCTATTTTCTGACATTTTCTCTGAACTATTCATGTTTTCATGTAGTTTCCTATTTTATGCCTTCTTGTCCATGTATAAGTTTTGCCCACATATACAAAGAACTTACTACACACTGTTATGAACAGAACAAGCTCAGGAATGTTGTCTCTCAACTGTGTTATAGAGTGCAATACTACATTGAAATGACGTGTAAGGCTTTCCAAAGCTGCCTAACGTGTTTCTTTCTCTATTACAATGGTATTCTGCCTTGTATGACAAATTTACAATTCCAGGCCCCTTTAAGTAAACAATATAGTATTTATATACTGTTTCTTGTGATCTGAACACTAATTAAGGATTTCCTGGATCATAGATAGTTTTATACACTAACATCAGACTTGGAGAAGTGTTTTATACATGTTCTATGCGAGTTCTCATCTATTTACGTTTATTTTCTCAGAATTACTGATTTTTTCTCACAGTTACTAACAATAGGCCTTCTGGTCCAGGTATAGGCATTGGTAACATGGACAAACAACTTCCTAAACACTGTTTTGAACCTGAAAACCTCGGA
This sequence comes from Pipistrellus hanaki, assembly GCF_964339955.1. Lineage (NCBI taxonomy): Eukaryota > Metazoa > Chordata > Mammalia > Chiroptera > Vespertilionidae > Pipistrellus > Pipistrellus hanaki. Next base: position 91,601,907 of record NC_140505.1, on the reverse strand, counting down.
ACATTGTCTCTCAACCATGTTATAGAGTGTAATACTACATTGCAGTCAAGTGTAAGGCTTTCCAAAGCTCCCTAAAGTGTTTCTTACTCTATTTCAAAGGTATTCTGCCTTGTATGACACACATTTACCATTCCAGGCTCCTTTAAGTAAACAATATATGATTTGTACACTGTTTCATGTGATCGGAACTCTAATTAAGAATTTCTTGGAACATAGATACCTTTTTTTAAACTAACAACAGACTTGGAGAAGTGTTTTATACATGTTCTATGCGAGTTCTCATCTATTTACTGTTATTTTCCCAGAATTACTGATGTTTTCTCATAGGTTCTAATAACATTAGGGCTTCTGGTCCAGGTACAAGCATAGGGAACATGGACAAACAACTACTAAAACATAGTTATAAACCTCAAAACAACAGACTTGGAGAAGTGTTTTATACATGTTCTATGCGAGTTCTCATCTATTTACTGTTATTTTCCCAGAATTACTGATGTTTTCTCATAGGTTCTAATAACATTAGGGCTTCTGGTCCAGGTACAAGCATAGGGAACATGGACAAACAACTACTAAAACATAGTTATAAACCTCAAAACCTTGGGAACATTTTCTCTCAATTATGTTATAGAGTGTAATGCTACATTAAGTGAACTTTAGGGCTTTCCAACGCTGCTTAATTTGCTTATTTCTCTCTTTCAAACTTTGTGTGACATACATGTAAAGTTCTAGGCTCCAATAAGTAAAAAATATAGGATTCATATAATGTTTCATGTTCTCTAAACTCTAATTATGGATTTCTTGGATCTTAGATACCTTTCTACACTAAGAACTGACTTAGAGAATCTCCTTCAGCTGTTCTAAAAGAGTTTTCATATGTTTAAAGTCATTTTCCTGAATTATTCATGTTTCCATGTAGTTTCCTATATTCTGCCTTCTTGTCCAAGTATAAGCTTTGCCCACATGTACAAAGAACTTCCTCCACACTGTTATGAACAGAAGCAGCTTGGGAACATTGTCTCCGAACTAGAGTGTAGTACTACATTGCCGTGAAGTGTAAGGCTTTCCAAAGCTGCCGAACGAGTTTCTTTCTCTATTTCAATGTTATTCTACCTGTATTACACACATTTACCACTCTAGGCTACTTCAAGTAAAAAATATAGGGTTCATACAGTGTTTCATGTGATCTTAACTAGAATTAAGGTTTTCCCAGATTTTAGCTACCTTTTCTACACTAAGAACTGACGTGGAGAATGTCTTTCAGCTGTTCTAAACGAGTTCTCATCTGTTTACAGTTCTTTTCTCTGAATTATGCATGTTTTCATGTAGTTTCCCATATTCTGCCTTCTTGTACAAGTATAAACTGTTCAAAACGAGTTCTCATCTGTTTACAGACATTTTCTCTGAATTATTCATGTTTTCATGTACTTTCATGTATTCTGCCCTCTCTTCCAAGTATAAGCTTTGCCCACCTGTACAAACAACTACCTCCACACTGTTATGAACAGAAGCAGCTCGGGAACATTGCCTCTCAGCTATGTTATAGAGTGTAGTACTACATTGCTGTGAAGTGTAAGGCTTTCCAAAGCTGCCGAACGTGTTTCTTTCTCTATTTCAATGGTATTCTGCCTTGTATGACACACTTTTACCACTCTAGGCTCCTTTAAGTAAAAAATATAGGATTCATACAGTGTTTCATGTGATCTTAACTCGAATTAAGGATTTCCCGGATCTTAGCTTGCTTTTCTACACTAAGAACTGACGTGGAGAATCTCTTTTAAATGTTCTTAACGAGTTCTCATCTGTTTTTAGTCATTTTCTCTGAATTAGTCATGTTTTCATGAAGTTTCCTATATTCTGCCTTCTTGTCCAAATATAAGCTTTGCCCGCATGTACAAACAACTTCCTGCACACTGTTTTGAACAGAAGCAGCTCGGGAACATTGTCTCTCAACTATGTTATAGAGTGTAGTACTACACTACATTGAAGTGTAAGGCTTTCCAATGCTGCGGAATGTATTTCTTTCTCTATTTCAATGGTATTCTGTCTTGTATGACACACATTTACCACTCTAACCTCCTTTAAGTTAACAATATAGGATTCATACAGTGTTTCATGTGATCTGAACTAGAACTAAGGATTTCCCGGATCTTAGCTACCTTTTCTACACTAAGAACTGACTTGGAGAAACTCTTTCAGCTATTTTAAACGAGTTGTCATCTGTTTCCAGTCATTTTCTCTGAATTATTCACGTTTTCATGTAGTTTCCTATATTCTGCCTTCTTGTCCAAGTATAAGTTTTGTCCACATGTACAAACAACTTCCTACACACTGTTATGAACAGAAGCAGCTCGGGAACATTGTCACTCAACTATGTTATAGCGTGTAATACTACATTGCAGTGAAGTGTAAGGCTTTCCAAAGCTGCTGACCGTGTTTCTTTCTCGATTTCAATGTTATTCTCCCCTGTATGACACACATTTACCACTCTAGTCTCCTTTAAGTAAACAATATAGGATTCATACAGTGTTTCATGTGATCTGAACTCGAACTAAGGGTTTCCCGGATCTTAGCTACCTTTTCTACACTAAGAACTAACTTGGAGAATCTCTTTTAGCTCTTTTAAACGAGTTCTCATCTGTTTCCAGTCATTTTCTCTGAATTATTCATGTTTTAATGTAGTTTCCTATAGCTAAGATCCGGGAAATCCTTAATTCTAGTTAAGATCACAAAAAACACTGTATGAATCCTATATTGTTTACTAAAATTAGAGTAGAGTGGTAAATGTGTGTCATACAAGGCAGAATACCAATGAATTAGAGAAAGAAACAGGTTCGGCAGCTTTGGAAAGCCTTACACTTCACTGCAATGTAGTACTATATCTATCACATACTTGAGAGACAAGGTTCCCGAGCTGCTTCAGTTCATAACAGTGTGTAGGAAGTTGTTTGATAAAGTGGGCAAAGATTATACTTATACCAGAAGGCAGAATAAAGGAAACTACATGAATACATGGATAATTCAGAAAAAATAACTGTAAACAGATGAGCACTCGTTTCGAAAAGCTGAAAGAGATTCTCCAAGTAAGTTCTTAATGTAGAAAAGGTAGGTAAGATCCAGGAAATCCTTAATTCTAGTTAAGATCACATGAAACACTGTATGAATCCTATATTCTTTACTTAAAGTAGAATAGAGTGGTAAATGTGTGTTATACAAGGCAGAATACCATTGAAAAAGAGAAAGAAACACGTTCGGCAGCTTTGGGAAACCTTACAGTTCACTGAAATGTAGTACTACACTCTAGAACACATTTGAGAGACAAGGTTCCCGAGCTGCCTCTGTTCCTAACAGTGTGTAGGAAGTTGTTTGATAAGTGGGAAAAGCTTATACTTGGACCACAAGGAAGAATATAGGAAACTACCTGAAAACATGGATAATTCAGAGAAAATGACTGTAAACAGATGAGAACTCGTTAAGAACAGCTGAAAGAGATTCTCCAAGTCAGTTCTTAGTGTAGAAAAGGTAGCTAATATAAGGGAAATACTTAATTCGAGTTAAGATCACATGAAACACTGTATGAATCCTATATTGTTTACTTAAAGGAGACTAGAGTGGTAAATGTGTGACATAAAAGGCAGTTAACCATTGAAATAGAGAAAGAAACACGATCGGCAGCTTTGGAAAGCCTTACACTTCACTGAAATGTAGTACTACACTCTATAGCACAGTTGAGAGACAATGTTCCCGAGCTGCCTCAGTTCATAACAGTGTGTAGGAAGTTGTTTGATAAAGTGGGCAAAGATTATACTTGGACCAGAAGGCAAAATATAGGTAACTACCTGAAAAAATGGATAATTCAGAGAAAATGACTGTAAACAGATGAGAACTAATTTAGAACAGCTGAAAGAGATTGTCCAAGTCAGTTCTTAGTGTAGAAAAGGTAGCTAAGATCAGGGAAATCCTTAATTCGAGTTAAGATCACATGAAGCACTGTATGAATCCTATATTGTTTACTTAAAGGAGACTAGAGTGGTAAATGTGTGTCATAAGAGGCAGTATCCTATTGAAATAGAGAAAGAAACACGTTCGGCAGTTTTGGAAAGTCTTACACTTCACTGAAATATAGTACTACACTCTGTAACACTGTTGAGAGACAATGTTCCCGAGCTGCCTCTGTTCATAACAGTGTGTAGGAAGTTGTTTGATAAAGTGGGCAAAGATTATACTTATACCAGAAGGCAGAATAAAGGAAAGTACATGAATACATGGATAATTCAGAAAAAATAACTGTAAACAGATGAGCACTCGTTTCGAAAAGCTGAAAGAGATTCTCCAAGTAAGTTGTTAGTGTAGAAAAGGTAGGTAAGATCCAGGATATCCTTAATTCTAGTTAAGATCACATGAAACACTGTATGAATCCTATATTCTTTACTTAAAGTAGAATAGAGTGGTAAATGTGTGTTATACAAGGCAGAATACCATTGAAAAAGAGAAAGAAACACGTTCGGCAGCTTTGGGAAACCTTGCACTTCACTGAAATGTAGTACTACACTCTAGAACACAGTTGAGAGACAATGTTCCCGAGCTGCCTCTGTTCATAACAGTGTGTAGGAAGTTGTTTGATAAGTGGGAAAAGCTTATACTTGGACCACAAGGAAGAATATAGGAAACTACCTGAAAACATGGATAATTCAGAGAAAATGACTGTAAACAGATGAGAACTCGTTTAGAACAGCTGAAAGAGATTCTCCAAGTCAGTTCTTAGTGTAGAAAAGGTAGCTAAGATCTGGGAAATCCTTAATTCGAGTTAAGATCACATGAAACACTGTATGAATCCTATATTCTTTACTTAAAGGAGACTAGAGAAGTAAATGTGTGTCAAACATGGCAGTATATCAATCAAATAGAGAAAGAAACACGTTCGGCAGCTTTGGAAAGCCTTACACTTCACTGAAATGTAATACTACACTCTAGAACACAGTTGAGAGACAATGTTACAGAGCTGCCTCTGTTCATAACACTGTGTAGGAAGTTGTTTGTATATGAGGGCAAAGCTTATACATGGACAAGAAGGCAGAATGTAGGAAACTACATGAAAACGTGAATAATTCAGAGAAAATGACTGTAAACAGATGAGAGCTGGTTTAGTACAGCTGAAAAAGAATCTCCAAGTCAGTTCTTAGTGTAGAAAAGGAAGCTAAGATCCGGGAAATCCTTAATTAGGGTTAAGATCACATGAAACACTGTATGAATCCTATATTGTTTACTTAAAGGAGACCAGGGTGGTATATGTGTGACATACAAGGCAGAATATCATTGAAATAGAGAAAGAAACACGTTCTGCAGCTTTGGAAAGCCTTACACTTCACTGAAATGTAGTACTACACTCTATAACACAGTTGAGAGACAATGTTCCCGAGCTGCCTCAGTTCATAACAGTGTGTAGTATGTTGTTTGATAAAGTGGGCAAAACTTATACTTGGACCAGAAGGCAGAATATAGGAAACTACATGAAAACATGAATAATTCAGAGAAAATGACTGCAAACAGATGAGAACTCGTTAAGAACAGCTGAAAGAGATTCTCCAAGTCAGTTCTTAGTGTACAAAAGGTAGCTAATATAAGGGAAATACTTAATTCGAGTTAAGATCACATGAAACACTGTATGAATCCTATATTGTTTACTTAAAGGAGACTAGAGTGGTAAATGTGTGACATAAAAGGCAGTTAACCATTGAAATAGAGAAAGAAACACGATCGGCAGCTTTGGAAAGCCTTACACTTCACTGAAATGTAGTACTACACTCTATAGCACAGTTGAGAGACAATGTTACCGAGCTGCCACTGTTCATAACACTGTGTAGGAAGTTGTTTGTATATGAGGGCAAAGCTTATACATGGACAAGAAGGCAGAATGTAGGAAACTAAATGAAAACGTGAATAATTCATAGAAAATGACTGTAAACAGATGAGAGCTGGTTTAGTACAGCTGAAAAAGAATCTCCAAGTCAGTTCTTAGTGTAGAAAAGGAAGCTAAGATCCGGGAAATCCTTAATTAGAGTTAAGATCACATGAAACACTGTATGAATCCTATATTGTTTACTTAAAGGGACCAGGGTGGTATATGTGTGACATACAAGGCAGAATATCATTGAAATAGAGAAAGAAACACGTTCTGCAGCTTTGGAAAGCCTTACACTTCACTGAAATGTAGTACTACACTCTATAACACAGTTGAGAGACAATGTTCCCGAGCTGCCTCAGTTCATAACAGTGTGTAGTATGTTGTATGATAAAGTGGGCAAAGCTTATACTTGGACCAGAAGGCAGAATATAGGAAACTTCATGAAAACATGAATAATTCAGAGAAAATGACTGTAAACAGATGAGAAGTGGTTTAGAACAGCTGAAAGAGATTCTCCAAGTCAGTTCTTAGTGTAGAAAAGGTAGCTAAGATCCGGGACATCCTTAATTTGAGTTAAGATCACAAGAAGCACTGTATGAATACTATATTGTTTACTTAAAGGAGAATAGAGTGGTAAATGTGTGTTATACAAGGAAGAATACCATTGAAATAGAGAAAGAAACACGTTCGGCAGCTTTGGAAAGCCTTATACTTCACTGAAATGTAGTACTACACTCTAAAACACAGTTGAGAGACAATGTTCCCGAGCTGCCTCTGTTCATAACAGTGTGTAGGAAGTTGTTTGATAAAGTGGGCAAAGATTATACTTATACCAGAAGGCAGAATAAAGGAAACTACATGAATACATGGATAATTCAGAAAAAATAACTGTAAACAGATGAGCACTCGTTTCGAAAAGCTGAAAGAGATTCTCCAAGTAAGTTCTTAGTGTAGAAAAGGTAGGTAAGATCCAGGATATCCTTATTTCTAGTTAAGATCACATGAAACACTGTATGAATCCTATATTCTTTACTTAAAGTAGAATAGAGTGGTAAATGTGTGTTATACAAGCCAGAATACCATTGAAAAAGAGAAAGAAAGACGTTCGGCAGCTTTGGGAAACCTTGCACTTCACTGAAATGTAGTACTACACTCTAGAACACAGTTGAGAGACAATGTTACCGAGCTGCTTCTGTTCATAACAGTTTGTAGGAAGTTGTTTGATAAGTGGGAAAAGCTTATACTTGGACCACAAGGAAGAATATAGGAAACTACCTGAAAACATGGATAATTCAGAGAAAATGACTGTAAACAGATGAGAACTCGTTTAGAACAGCTGAAAGAGATTCTCCAAGTCAGTTCTTAGTGTAGAAAAGGTAGCTAAGATCTGGGAAATCCTTAATTCGAGTTAAGATCACATGAAACACTGTATGAATCCTATATTCTTTACTTAAAGGAGACTAGAGAAGTAAATGTGTGTCAAACATGGCAGTATATCAATCAAATAGAGAAAGAAACACGTTCGGCAGCTTTGGAAAGCCTTACACTTCACTGAAATGTAATACTAAACTCTAGAACACAGTTGAGAGACAATCTTACCGAGCTGCCTCTGTTCATAACACTGTGTAGGAAGTTGTTTGTATATGAGGGCAAAGCTTATACATGGACAAGAAGGCAGAATGTAGGAAACTACATGAAAACGTGAATAATTCAGAGAAAATGACTGTAAACACATGAGAGCTGGTTTAGTACAGCTGAAAAAGAATCTCCAAGTCAGTTCTTAGTGTAGAAAAGGAAGCTAAGATCCGGGAAATCCTTAATTAGAGTTCAGATCACATGAAACACTGTATGAATCCTATATTGTTTACTTAAAGGAGACCAGGGTGGTATATGTGTGACATACAAGGCAGAATATCATTGAAATAGAGAAAGAAACACGTTCTGCAGCTTTGGAAAGCCTTACACTTCACTGAAATGTAGTACTACACTCTATAACACAGTTGAGAGACAATGTTCCCGAGCTGCCTCAGTTCATAACAGTGTGTAGTATGTTGCATGATAAAGTGGGCAAAGCTTATACTTGGACCAGAAGGCAGAATATAGGAAACTTCATGAAAACATGAATAATTCAGAGAAAATGACTGTAAACAGATGAGAAGTGGTTTAGAACAGCTGAAAGAGATTCTCCAAGTCAGTTCTTAGTGTAGAAAAGGTAGCTAAGATCCGGGACATCCTTAATTTGAGTTAAGATCACAAGAAGCACTGTATGAATACTATATTGTTTACTTAAAGGAGAATAGAGTGGTAAATGTGTGTTATACAAGGAAGAATACCATTGAAATAGAGAAAGAAACACGTTCGGCAGCTTTGGAAAGCCTCACACTTCACTGAAATGTAGTACTACACTCTAAAACACAGTTGAGAGACAATGTTCCCGAGCTGCCTCAGTTCATAACAGTGTGTAGGAAGTTGTTTGATAAAGTGGGCAAAACTTATACTTGGACCAGAAGGCAGAATATAGGAAACTACAGGAAAACATGAATAATTCAGAGAAAATGACTGTAAACAGATGAGAATTCGTTTAGAACAGCTGAAAGAGATTCTCCAAGTCAGTTGTTAGTGTAGAAAAGGTAGCTAAGATCCCGAAAATCTATATTTCGAGGTAAGATCACATGAAGGACTGTACGAATCCTATATTGTTTACTTGAGGGAGACTGGAGTGGTAAATGTGTGTCATACAAGGCAGAATACCATTGAAATAGAGAAAGAAACATGTTCGGCAGCTTTGGAAAGCCTTACACTTCACTGAAATGTAGTACTACACTCTATAGCACAGTTGAGTGACAATGTTCCCGAGCTGCCTCAGTTCATAACAGTGTGTAGGAAGTTGTTTGATAAAGTGGGCAAAGGTTATTCTTGGACCACAAGGCAGAATATAGGAAACTACCTGAAAACGTGGATAATTCAGAGAAAATGACTGTAAACAGATGAGAACTCCTTTAGAACAGCTGAAAGAGATTCTCCAAGTCAGTTCTTAGTGTAGAAAAGGTAGCTAAGATCCGGGAAATGCTTAGTTCGAGTTAAGATCACATGAAACACTGAATGAATCCTATTTTCTTTACTTAAAGGAGACTAGAGTGGTAAATGTGTGTTATTCAAGGCAGAATACCATTGAAATAGAGAAAGAAACAAGTTCGGCAGCTTTGGAAAGCCTTACACTTCACTGAAATGTAGTACTACACTCTATAACACAGTTGAGAGACAATGTTCCCGAGCTGCCTCAGTTCATAACAGTGTGTAGGAAGTTGTTTGATAAAGTGGGCAAAACTTATACTTGGACCACAAGGAAGAATATAGGAAACTACATGAAAACATGAATAATTCAGAGAAAATGACTGTAAACAGATGAGAACTCGTTTAGAACAGCTGAAAGAGATTCTCCAAGTCAGTTCTTAGTGTAGAAAAGGTAGCTAAGATCTGGGAAATCCTTAATTCGAGTTAAGATCACATGAAACACTGTATGAATCCTATATTCTTTACTTAAAGGAGACTAGAGAAGTAAATGTGTGTCAAACATGGCAGTATATCAATCAAATAGAGAAAGAAACACGTTCGGCAGCTTTGGAAAGCCTTACACTTCACTGAAATGTAATACTACACTCTAGAACACAGTTGAGAGACAATGTTACTGAGCTGCCTCTGTTCAAAACACTGTGTAGGAAGTTGTTTGTATATGAGAGCAAAGCTTATACATGGACAAGAAGGCAGAATGTAGGAAACTACATGAAAACGTGAATAATTCAGAGAAAATGACTGTAAACAGATGAGAGCTGGTTTAGTACAGCTGAAAAAGAATCTCCAAGTCAGTTCTTAGTGTAGAAAAGGAAGCTAAGATCCGGGAAATCCTTAATTCGAGTTAAGATCACATGAAACACTGTATGAATCCTATATTGTTTACTTAAAGGGACCAGGGTGGTATATGTGTGACATACAAGGCAGAATATCATTGAAATAGAGAAAGAAACACGTTCTGCAGCTTTGGAAAGCCTTACACTTCACTGAAATGTAGTACTACACTCTATAACACAGTTGAGAGACAATGTTCCCGAGCTGCCTCAGTTCATAACAGTGTGTAGGAAGTTGTTTGATAAAGTGGGCAAAACTTATACTTGGACCAGAAGGCAGAATATAGGAAACTACATGAAAACATGAATAATTCAGAGAAAATGACTGTAAACAGATGAGAATTCGTTTAGAACAGCTGAAAGAGATTCTCCAAGTCAGTTGTTAGTGTAGAAAAGGTAGCTAAGATCCCGAAAATCTATATTTCGAGGTAAGATCACATGAAGGACTGTACGAATCCTATATTGTTTACTTGAGGGAGACTGGAGTGGTAAATGTGTGTCAAACAAGGCAGAATACCATTGAAATAGAGAAAGAAACATGTTCGGCAGCTTTGGAAAGCCTTACACTTCACTGAAATGTAGTACTACACTCTATAGCACAGTTGAGTGATAATGTTCCCGAGCTGCCTCAGTTCATAACAGTGTGTAGGAAGTTGTTTGATAAAGTGGGCAAAGGTTATTCTTGGACCACAAGGCAGAATATAGGAAACTACCTGAAAACGTGGATAATTCAGAGAAAATGACTGTAAACAGATGAGAACTCCTTTAGAACAGCTGAAAGAGATTCTCCAAGTCAGTTCTTAGTGTAGAAAAGGTAGCTAAGATCCGGGAAATCCTTAGTTCGAGTTAAGATCACATGAAACACTGAATGAATCCTATTTTCTTTACTTAAAGGAGACTAGAGTGGTAAATGTGTGTCATAGAAGGCAGTGTACCATTGAAATAGAGAAAGAAACAAGTTCGGCAGCTTTGGAAAGCCTTACAGTTCACTGCAATGGAGTACTACACTCTATAACACAGTTGAGGGACAATGTTCCCGAGCTGCCTCAGTTCATAACAGTGTGTAGGAAGTTGTTTGATAAAGTGGGCAAAGATTATACTTGGACCAGAAGGCAGAATATAGGAAACTACATGAAAACATGAATAATTCAGAGAAAATGACTGTAAACAGATGAGAACTGGTTAAGAACAGGTGAAAGAGATTCTCCAAGTCAGTTCTTAGAGTAGAAAAGTTAGCTAAGACACGAGAAATCCGTAATTCAAGTTAAGATCACATGAAACACTGTATGAATCCTATATTCTTTACTTAAAGGAGACTAGAGTGGTAAATGTGTGTCATAAGAGGCAGTATCCTATTGAAATAGAGAAAGAAACAAGTTCGGCAGCTTTGGAAAGCCTTACACTTCACTGAAATGTAGTACTACACTCTATAACACAGTTGAGAGACAATGTTCCCGAGCTGCCTCAGTTCATAACAGTGTGTAGGAAGTTGTTTGATAAAGTGGGCAAAACTTATACTTGGACCAGAAGTCAGAATATAGGAAACTACATGAAAACATGAATAATTCAGAGAAAATGACTGTAAACAGATGAGAACTCGTTTAGAACAGCTGAAAGAGATTCTCCAAGTCAGTTCTTAGTGTAGAAAAGGTAGCTAAGATCTGGGAAATCCTTAATTCGAGTTAAGATCACATGAAACACTGTATGAATCCTATATTCTTTACTTAAAGGAGACTAGAGAAGTAAATGTGTGTCAAACATGGCAGTATATCAATCAAATAGAGAAAGAATCACGTTTGGCAGCTTTGGAAAGCCTTACACTTCACTGAAATGTAATACTACACTCTAGAACACAGTTGAGAGACAATGTTACCGAGCTGCCTCTGTTCAAAACACTGTGTAGGAAGTTGTTTGTATATGAGGGCAAAGCTTATACATGGACAAGAAGGCAGAATGTAGGAAACTACATGAAAACGTGAATAATTCAGAGAAAATGACTGTAAACAGATGAGAGCTGGTTTAGTACAGCTGAAAAAGAATCTCCAAGTCAGTTCTTAGTGTAGAAAAGGAAGCTAAGATCCGGGAAATCCTTAATTAGAGTTAAGATCACATGAAACACTGTATGAATCCTATATTGTTTACTTAAAGGAGACCAGGGTGGTATATGTGTGACATACAAGGCAGAATATCATTGAAATAGAGAAAGAAACACGTTCTGCAGCTTTGGAAAGCCTTACACTTCACTGAAATGTAGTACTACACTCTATAACACAGTTGAGAGACAATGTTCCCGAGCTGCCTCAGTTCATAACAGTGTGTAGTATGTTGTTTGATAAAGTGGGCAAAACTTATACTTGGACCAGAAGGCAGAATATAGGAAACTACATGAAAACATGAATAATTCAGAGAAAATGACTGCAAACAGATGAGAACTCGTTAAGAACAGCTGAAAGAGATTCTCCAAGTCAGTTCTTAGTGTAGAAAAGGTAGCTAATATAAGGGAAATACTTAATTCGAGTTAAGATCACATGAAACACTGTATGAATCCTATATTGTTTACTTAAAGGAGACTAGAGTGGTAAATGTGTGACATAAAAGGCAGTTAACCATTGAAATAGAGAAAGAAACACGATCGGCAGCTTTGGAAAGCCTTACACTTCACTGAAATGTAGTACTACACTCTATAGCACAGTTGAGAGACAATGTTACCGAGCTGCCTCTGTTCATAACACTGTGTAGGAAGTTGTTTGTATATGAGGGCAAAGCTTATACTTGGACCAGAAGGCAGAATATAGGAAACTACATGAAAACATGGATAATTCAGAGAAAATGACTGTAAACAGATGAGAACTCTTTTAGAACAGATGAAAGAGATTCTCCAAGTCAGTTCTTAGTGTAGAAAAGGTAGCTAAGATCTGGGAAATCCTTAATTTAATATCACATAAACACTGTATGAATCCTATATTCTTTACTTAAAGGAGACGAGAGTGGTAAATGTGTGTCATACAAGACAGTATACTATTGAAATAGAGAAAGAAACACGTTCTGCAGCTTTGGAAAGCCTTAAACTTCACTTCAATGTAGTACTACACTCTATATCACAGTTGAGAGACAATGTTCCCGAGCTGCCTCAGTTCATAACCGTGTGTAGAAAGTTGTTTGATAAAGTGGGCAAAGCTTATACTTGGACCAGAAGGCAGAATATAGGAAACTACATGAAAACATGGATAATTCAGAGAAAATGACTGTAAACAGATGAGAACTCTTTTAGAACAGATGAAAGAGATTCTTCAAGTCAGTTCTTAGTGTAGAAAGATATCTAAGATCCGGGAAATCCTTAATTCCAGTTAAGATCACATGAAAGTCTGTATGAATCCTATATTGTTTATTAAGGGGGACTGCAGTGGTAAATGTGTGTCATTCAAGGCAGTATACCATTGAAATAGAGAAAGAAACATGTTCGGCAGCTTTGGAAAGCATTACAGTTCACTGCAATGTAGTACTACACTCTATAGCACAGTTGAGAGACAATGTTCCCGAGCTGCCTCAGTTCATAACAGTGTGTAGGAAGTTGTTTGATAAAGTGGGCAAAGATTATACTTGGACCAGAAGGCAAAATACAGGTAACTACCTGAAAAAATGGATAATTCAGAGAAAATGACTGTAAACAGATGAGAACTAATTTAGAACAGCTGAAAGAGATTGTCCAAGTCAGTTCTTAGTGTAGAAAAGGTAGCTAAGATCAGGGAAATCCTTAATTCGAGTTAAGATCACATGAAGCACTGTATGAATCCTATATTGTTTACTTAAAGGAGACTAGAGTGGTAAATGTGTGTCATAAGAGGCAGTATCCTATTGAAATAGAGAAAGAAACACGTTCGGCAGTTTTGGAAAGTCTTACACTTCACTGAAATATTGTACTACACTCTGTAACACTGTTGAGAGACAATGTTCCCGAGCTGCCTCTGTTCATAACAGTGTGTAGGAAGTTGTTTGATAAAGTGGGCAAAGATTATACTTATACCAGAAGGCAGAATAAAGGAAACTACATGAATACATGGATAATTCAGAAAAAATAACTGTAAACAGATGAGCACTCGTTTCGAAAAGCTGAAAGAGATTCTCCAAGTAAGTTGTTAGTGTAGAAAAGGTAGGTAAGATCCAGGATATCCTTAATTCTAGTTAAGATCACATGAAACACTGTATGAATCCTATATTCTTTACTTAAAGTAGAATAGAGTGGTAAATGTGTGTTATACAAGGCAGAATAAAATTGAAAAAGAGAAAGAAACACGTTCGGCAGCTTTGGGAAACCTTGCACTTCACTGAAATGTAGTACTACACTCTAGAACACAGTTGAGAGACAATGTTCCCGAGCTGCCTCTGTTCATAACAGTGTGTAGGAAGTTGTTTGATAAGTGGGAAAAGCTTATACTTGGACCACAAGGAAGAATATAGGAAACTACCTGAAAACATGGATAATTCAGAGAAAATGACTGTAAACAGATGAGAACTCGTTTAGAACAGCTGAAAGAGATTCTCCAAGTCAGTTCTTAGTGTAGAAAAGGTAGCTAAGATCTGGGAAATCCTTAATTCGAGTTAAGATCACATGAAACACTGTATGAATCCTATATTCTTTACTTAAAGGAGACTAGAGAAGTAAATGTGTGTCAAACATGGCAGTATATCAATCAAATAGAGAAAGAATCACGTTTGGCAGCTTTGGAAAGCCTTACACTTCACTGAAATGTAATACTACACTCTAGAACACAGTTGAGAGACAATGTTACCGAGCTGCCTCTGTTCAAAACACTGTGTAGGAAGTTGTTTGTATATGAGGGCAAAGCTTATACATGGACAAGAAGGCAGAATGTAGGAAACTACATGAAAACGTGAATAATTCAGAGAAAATGACTGTAAACAGATGAGAGCTGGTTTAGTACAGCTGAAAAAGAATCTCCAAGTCAGTTCTTAGTGTAGAAAAGGAAGCTAAGATCCGGGAAATCCTTAATTAGAGTTAAGATCACATGAAACACTGTATGAATCCTATATTGTTTACTTAAAGGAGACCAGGGTGGTATATGTGTGACATACAAGGCAGAATATCATTGAAATAGAGAAAGAAACACGTTCTGCAGCTTTGGAAAGCCTTACACTTCACTGAAATGTAGTACTACACTCTATAACACAGTTGAGAGACAATGTTCCCGAGCTGCCTCAGTTCATAACAGTGTGTAGTATGTTGTTTGATAAAGTGGGCAAAACTTATACTTGGACCAGAAGGCAGAATATAGGAAACTACATGAAAACATGAATAATTCAGAGAAAATGACTGCAAACAGATGAGAACTCGTTAAGAACAGCTGAAAGAGATTCTCCAAGTCAGTTCTTAGTGTAGAAAAGGTAGCTAATATAAGGGAAATACTTAATTCGAGTTAAGATCACATGAAACACTGTATGAATCCTATATTGTTTACTTAAAGGAGACTAGAGTGGTAAATGTGTGACATAAAAGGCAGTTAACCATTGAAATAGAGAAAGAAACACGATCGGCAGCTTTGGAAAGCCTTACACTTCACTGAAATGTAGTACTACACTCTATAGCACAGTTGAGAGACAATGTTCCCGAGCTGCCTCAGTTCATAACAGTGTGTAGGAAGTTGTTTGATAAAGTGGGCAAAGATTATACTTGGACCAGAAGGCAAAATATAGGTAACTACCTGAAAAAAATGGATAATTCAGAGAAAATGACTGTAAACAGATGAGAACTAATTTAGAACAGCTGAAAGAGATTGTCCAAGTCAGTTCTTAGTGTAGAAAAGGTAGCTAAGATCAGGGAAATCCTTAATTCGAGTTAAGATCACATGAAGCACTGTATGAATCCTATATTGTTTACTTAAAGGAGACTAGAGTGGTAAATGTGTGTCATAAGAGGCAGTATCCTATTGAAATAGAGAAAGAAACACGTTCGGCAGTTTTGGAAAGTCTTACACTTCACTGAAATATAGTACTACACTCTGTAACACTGTTGAGAGACAATGTTCCCGAGCTGCCTCTGTTCATAACAGTGTGTAGGAAGTTGTTTGATAAAGTGGGCAAAGATTATACTTATACCAGAAGGCAGAATAAAGGAAACTACATGAATACATGGATAATTCAGAAAAAATAACTGTAAACAGATGAGCACTCCTTTTCGAAAAGCTGAAAGAGATTCTCCAAGTAAGTTCTTAGTGTAGAAAAGGTAGGTAAGATCCAGGATATCCTTAATTCTAGTTAAGATCACATGAAACACTGTATTAATCCTATATTCTTTACTTAAAGTAGAATAGAGTGGTAAATGTGTGTTATACAAGGCAGAATACCATTGAAAAAGAGAAAGAAACACGTTCGGCAGCTTTGGGAAACCTTGCACTTCACTGAAATGTAGTACTACACTCTAGAACACAGTTGAGAGACAATGTTCCCGAGCTGCCTCTGTTCATAACAGTGTGTAGGAAGTTGTTTGATAAGTGGGAAAAGCTTATACTTGGACCACAAGGAAGAATATAGGAAACTACCTGAAAACATGGATAATTCAGAGAAAATGACTGTAAACAGATGAGAACTCGTTTAGAACAGCTGAAAGAGATTCTCCAAGTCAGTTCTTAGTGTAGAAAAGGTAGCTAAGATCTGGGAAATCCTTAATTCGAGTTAAGATCACATGAAACACTGTATGAATCCTATATTCTTTACTTAAAGGAGACTAGAGAAGTAAATGTGTGTCAAACATGGCAGTATATCAATCAAATAGAGAAAGAAACACGTTCGGCAGCTTTGGAAAGCCTTACACTTCACTGAAATGTAATACTACACTCTAGAACACAGTTGAGAGACAATGTTACCGAGCTGCCTCTGTTCATAACACTGTGTAGGAAGTTGTTTGTATATGAGGGCAAAGCTTATACATGGACAAGAAGGCAAAATGTAGGAAACTACATGAAAACGTGAATAATTCAGAGAAAATGACTGTAAACAGATGAGAGCTGGTTTAGTACAGCTGAAAAAGAATCTCCAAGTCAGTTCTTAGTGTAGAAAAGGAAGCTAAGATCCGGGAAATCCTTAATTAGAGTTAAGATCACATGAAACACTGTATGAATCCTATATTGTTTACTTAAAGGAGACCAGGGTGGTATATGTGTGACATACAAGGCAGAATATCATTGAAATAGAGAAAGAAACACGTTCTGCAGCTTTGGAAAGCCTTACACTTCACTGAAATGTAGTACTACACTCTATAACACAGTTGAGAGACAATGTTCCCGAGCTGCCTCAGTTCATAACAGTGTGTAGTATGTTGTTTGATAAAGTGGGCAAAACTTATACTTGGACCAGAAGGCAGAATATAGGAAACTACATGAAAACATGAATAATTCAGAGAAAATGACTGCAAACAGATGAGAACTCGTTAAGAACAGCTGAAAGAGATTCTCCAAGTCAGTTCTTAGTGTAGAAAAGGTAGCTAATATAAGGGAAATACTTAATTCGAGTTAAGATCACATGAAACACTGTATGAATCCTATATTGTTTACTTAAAGGAGACTAGAGTGGTAAATGTGTGACATAAAAGGCAGTTAACCATTGAAATAGAGAAAGAAACACGATCGGCAGCTTTGGAAAGCCTTACACTTCACTGAAATGTAGTACTACACTCTATAGCACAGTTGAGAGACAATGTTACCGAGCTGCCTCTGTTCATAACACTGTGTAGGAAGTTGTTTGTATATGAGGGCAAAGCTTATACTTGGACCAGAAGGCAGAATATAGGAAACTACATGAAAACATGGATAATTCAGAGAAAATGACTGTAAACAGATGAGAACTCTTTTAGAACAGATGAAAGAGATTCTCCAAGTCAGTTCTTAGTGTAGAAAAGGTAGCTAAGATCTGGGAAATCCTTAATTTAATATCACATAAACACTGTATGAATCCTATATTCTTTACTTAAAGGAGACGAGAGTGGTAAATGTGTGTCATACAAGACAGTATACTATTGAAATAGAGAAAGAAACACGTTCTGCAGCTTTGGAAAGCCTTAAACTTCACTTCAATGTAGTACTACACTCTATATCACAGTTGAGAGACAATGTTCCCGAGCTGCCTCAGTTCATAACCGTGTGTAGAAAGTTGTTTGATAAAGTGGGCAAAGCTTATACTTGGACCAGAAGGCAGAATATAGGAAACTACATGAAAACATGGATAATTCAGAGAAAATGACTGTAAACAGATGAGAACTCTTTTAGAACAGATGAAAGAGATTCTTCAAGTCAGTTCTTAGTGTAGAAAGATATCTAAGATCCGGGAAATCCTTAATTCCAGTTAAGATCACATGAAAGTCTGTATGAATCCTATATTGTTTATTAAGGGGGACTACAGTGGTAAATGTGTGTCATTCAAGGCAGTATACCATTGAAATAGAGAAAGAAACATGTTCGGCAGCTTTGGAAATCATTACAGTTCACTGCAATGTAGTACTACACTCTATAGCACAGTTGAGAGACAATGTTCCCGAGCTGCCTCAGTTCATAACAGTGTGTAGGAAGTTGTTTGATAAAGTGGGCAAAGATTATACTTGGACCAGAAGGCAAAATACAGGTAACTACCTGAAAAAATGGATAATTCAGAGAAAATGACTGTAAACAGATGAGAACTAATTTAGAACAGCTGAAAGAGATTGTCCAAGTCAGTTCTTAGTGTAGAAAAGGTAGCTAAGATCAGGGAAATCCTTAATTCGAGTTAAGATCACATGAAGCACTGTATGAATCCTATATTGTTTACTTAAAGGAGACTAGAGTGGTAAATGTGTGTCATAAGAGGCAGTATCCTATTGAAATAGAGAAAGAAACACGTTCGGCAGTTTTGGAAAGTCTTACACTTCACTGAAATATTGTACTACACTCTGTAACACTGTTGAGAGACAATGTTCCCGAGCTGCCTCTGTTCATAACAGTGTGTAGGAAGTTGTTTGATAAAGTGGGCAAAGATTATACTTATACCAGAAGGCAGAATAAAGGAAACTACATGAATACATGGATAATTCAGAAAAAATAACTGTAAACAGATGAGCACTCGTTTCGAAAAGCTGAAAGAGATTCTCCAAGTAAGTTGTTAGTGTAGAAAAGGTAGGTAAGATCCAGGATATCCTTAATTCTAGTTAAGATCACATGAAACACTGTATGAATCCTATATTCTTTACTTAAAGTAGAATAGAGTGGTAAATGTGTGTTATACAAGGCAGAATACCATTGAAAAAGAGAAAGAAACACGTTCGGCAGCTTTGGGAAACCTTGCACTTCACTGAAATGTAGTACTACACTCTAGAACACAGTTGAGAGACAATGTTCCCGAGCTGCCTCTGTTCATAACAGTGTGTAGGAAGTTGTTTGATAAGTGGGAAAAGCTTATACTTGGACCACAAGGAAGAATATAGGAAACTACCTGAAAACATGGATAATTCAGAGAAAATGACTGTAAACAGATGAGAACTGGTTTAGAACAGCTGAAAGAGATTCTCCAAGTCAGTTCTTAGTGTAGAAAAGGTAGCTAAGATCTGGGAAATCCTTAATTCGAGTTAAGATCACATGAAACACTGTATGAATCCTATATTCTTTACTTAAAGGAGACTAGAGAAGTAAATGTGTGTCATACATGGCAGTATATCAATCAAATAGAGAAAGAAACACGTTCGGCAGCTTTGGAAAGCCTTACACTTCACTGAAATGTAATACTACACTCTAGAACACAGTTGAGAGACAATGTTACCGAGCTGCCTCTGTTCATAACACTGTGTAGGAAGTTGTTTGTATATGAGGGCAAAGCTTATACATGGACAAGAAGGCAGAATGTAGGAAACTACATGAAAACGTGAATAATTCAGAGAAAATGACTGTAAACAGATGAGAGCTGGTTTAATACAGCTGAAAAAGAATCTCCAAGTCAGTTCTTAGTGTAGAAAAGGAAGCTAAGATCTGGGAAATCCTTAATTAGAGTTAAGATCACATGAAACACTGTATGAATCCTATATTGTTTACTTAAAGGAGACCAGGGTGGTATATGTGTGACATACAAGGCAGAATATCATTGAAATAGAGAAAGAAACACGTTCTGCAGCTTTGGAAAGCCTTACACTTCACTGAAATGTAGTACTACACTCTATAACACAGTTGAGAGACAATGTTCCCGAGCTGCCTCAGTTCATAACAGTGTGTAGTATGTTGTTTGATAAAGTGGGCAAAGCTTATACTTGGACCAGAAGGCAGAATATAGGAAACTTCATGAAAACATGAATAATTCAGAGAAAATGACTGTAAACAGATGAGAAGTGGTTTAGAACAGCTGAAAGAGATTCTCCAAGTCAGTTCTTAATGTAGAAAAGGTAGCTAAGATCCGGGACATCCTTAATTTGAGTTAAGATCACAAGAAACACTGTATGAATCCTATATTGTTTACTTAAAGGAGAATAGAGTGGTAAATGTGTGTTATACAAGGAAGAATACCATTGAAATTGAGAAAGAAACACGTTCGGCAGCTTTGGAAAGCCTTACACTTCACTGAAATGTAGTACTACACTCTAAAACACAGTTGAGAGACAATGTTCCCGAGCTGCCTCAGTTCATAACAGTGTGTAGGAAGTTGTTTGATAAAGTGGGCAAAACTTATACTTGGACCAGAAGGCAGAATATAGGAAACTACATGAAAACATGAATAATTCAGAGAAAATGACTGTAAACAGATGAGAACTCGTTTAGAACAGCTGAAAGAGATTCTCCAAGTCAGTTGTTAGTGTAGAAAAGGTAGCTAAGATCCCGAAAATCTATATTTCGAGGTAAGATCACATGAAGGACTGTACGAATCCTATATTGTTTACTTGAGGGAGATTGGAGTGGTCAATGTGTGTCATACAAGGCAGAATACCATTGAAATAGAGAAAGAAACATGTTCGGCAGCTTTGGAAAGCCTTACACTTCACTGAAATGTAGTACTACACTCTATAGCACAGTTGAGAGACAATGTTCCCGAGCTGCCTCAGTTCATAACAGTGTGTAGGAAGTTGTTTGATAAAGTGGGCAAAGGTTATTCTTGGACCACAAGGCAGAATATAGGAAACTACCTGAAAACGTGGATAATTCAGAGAAAATGACTGTAAACAGATGAGAACTCCTTTAGAACAGCTGAAAGAGATTCTCCAAGTCATTTCTTAGTGTAGAAAAGGTAGCTAAGATCCGGGAAATCCTTAGTTCGAGTTAAGATCACATGAAACACTGAATGAATCCTATTTTCTTTACTTAAAGGAGACTAGAGTGGTAAATGTGTGTCATAGAAGGCAGTATACCATTGAAATAGAGAAAGAAACAAGTTCGGCAGCTTTGGAAAGCCTTACAGTTCACTGCAATGGAGTACTACACTCTATAACACAGTTGAGGGACAATGTTCCCGAGCTGCCTCAGTTCATAACAGTGTGTAGGAAGTTGTTTGATAAAGTGGGCAAAGATTATACTTGGAACAGAAGGCAGAATATAGGAAACTACATGAAAACATGAATAATTCAGAGAAAATGACTGTAAACAGATGAGAACTGGTTAAGAACAGGTGAAAGAGATTCTCCAAGTCAGTTCTTAGTGTAGAAAAGTTAGCTAAGACACGAGAAATCCGTAATTCAAGTTAAGATCACATGAAACACTGTATGAATCCTATATTCTTTACTTAAAGGAGACTAGAGTGGTAAATGTGTGTTATTCAAGGCAGAATACCATTGAAATAGAGAAAGAAACAAGTTCGGCAGCTTTGGAAAGCCTTACACTTCACTGAAATGTAGTACTACACTCTATAACACAGTTGAGAGACAATGTTCCCGAGCTGCCTCAGTTCATAACAGTGTGTAGGAAGTTGTTTGATAAACTGGGCAAAACTTATACTTGGACCAGAAGTCAGAATATAGGAAACTACATGAAAACATGAATAATTCAGAGAAAATGACTGTAAACAGATGAGAACTGGTTAAGAACAGCTGAAAGAGATTCTCCAAGTCAGTTCTTAGTGTAGAAAAGGTAGCTAAGATCTGGGAAATCCTTAATTCGAGTTAAGATCACATGAAACACTGTATGAATCCTATATTCTTTACTTAAAGGAGACTAGAGAGGTAAATGTGTGTCAAACATGGCAGTATATCAATCAAATAGAGAAAGAAACACGTTCGGCAGCTTTGGAAAGCCTTACACTTCACTGAAATGTAATACTACACTCTAGAACACAGTTGAGAGACAATGTTACCGAGCTGCCTCTGTTCATAACACTGTGTAGGAAGTTGTTTGTATATGAGGGCAAAGCTTATACATGGACAAGAAGGCAGAATGTAGGAAACTACATGAAAACGTGAATAATTCAGAGAAAATGACTGTAAACAGATGAGAGCTGGTTTAGTACAGCTGAAAAAGAATCTCCAAGTCAGTTCTTAGTGTAGAAAAGGAAGCTAAGATCCGGGAAATCCTTAATTAGAGTTAAGATCACATGAAACACTGTATGAATCCTATATTGTTTACTTAAAGGAGACCAGGGTGGTATATGTGTGACATACAAGGCAGAATATCATTGAAATAGAGAAATAAACACGTTCTGCAGCTTTGGAAAGCCTTACACTTCACTGAAATGTAGTACTACACTCTATAACACAGTTCAGAGACAATGTTCCCGAGCTGCCTCAGTTCATAACAGTGTGTAGTATGTTGTTGATAAAGTGGGCAAAACTTATACTTGGACCAGAAGGCAGAATATAGGAAACTACATGAAAACATGAATAATTCAGAGAAAATGACTGCAAACAGATGAGAACTCGTTAAGAACAGCTGAAAGAGATTCTCCAAGTCACTTCTTAGTGTAGAAAAGGTAGCTAATAT
Source organism: Pipistrellus hanaki (assembly GCF_964339955.1). Taxonomy (NCBI): domain Eukaryota; kingdom Metazoa; phylum Chordata; class Mammalia; order Chiroptera; family Vespertilionidae; genus Pipistrellus; species Pipistrellus hanaki. Next base: position 91,579,171 of record NC_140505.1, on the reverse strand, counting down.
AAGGGAAATACTTAATTCGAGTTAAGATCACATGAAACACTGTATGAATCCTATATTGTTTACTTAAAGGAGACTAGAGTGGTAAATGTGTGACATAAAAGGCAGTTAACCATTGAAATAGAGAAAGAAACACGATCGGCAGCTTTGGAAAGCCTTACACTTCACTGAAATGTAGTACTACACTCTATAGCACAGTTGAGAGACAATGTTCCCGAGCTGCCTCAGTTCATAACAGTGTGTAGGAAGTTGTTTGATAAAGTGGGCAAAGATTATACTTGGACCAGAAGGCAAAATATAGGTAACTACCTGAAAAAATGGATAATTCAGAGAAAATGACTGTAAACAGATGAGAACTAATTTAGAACAGCTGAAAGAGATTGTCCAAGTCAGTTCTTAGTGTAGAAAAGGTAGATAAGATCAGGGAAATCCTTAATTCGAGTTAAGATCAAATGAAGCACTGTATGAATCCTATATTGTTTACTTCAAGGAGACTAGAGTGGTAAATGTGTGTCATAAGAGGCAGTATCCTATTGAAATAGAGAAAGAAACACATTCGGCAGTTTTGGAAAGTCTTACACTTCACTGAAATATTGTACTACACTCTGTAACACTGTTGAGAGAAAATGTTCCCGAGCTGCCTCTGTTCATAACAGTGTGTAGGAAGTTGTTTGATAAAGTGGGCAAAGATTATACTTATACCAGAAGGCAGAATAAAGGAAACTACATGAATACATGGATAATTCAGAAAAAATAACTGTAAACAGATGAGCACTCGTTTCGAAAAGCTGAAAGAGATTCTCCAAGTAAGTTGTTAGTGTAGAAAAGGTAGGTAAGATCCAGGATATCCTTAATTCTAGTTAAGATCACATGAAACACTGTATGAATCCTATATTCTTTACTTAAAGTAGAATAGAGTGGTAAATGTGTGTTATACAATGCAGAATACCATTGAAAAAGAGAAAGAAACACGTTCGGCAGCTTTGGGAAACCTTACACTTCACTGAAATGTAGTACTACACTCTAGAACACAGTTGAGAGACAATATTCCCGAGCTGCCTCAGTTCATAACAGTGTGTGGGAAGTTGTTTGATAAGTGGGAAAAGCTTATACTTGGACCACAAGGAAGAATATAGGAAACTACCTGAAAACATGGATAATTCAGAGAAAATGACTGTAAACAGATGAGAACTCGTTTAGAACAGCTGAAAGAGATTCTCCAAGTCAGTTGTTAGTGTAGAAAAGGTAGCTAAGATCCCAAAAATCTATATTTCGAGGTAAGATCACATGAAGGACTGTACGAATCCCATATTGTTTACTTGAGGGAGACTGGAGTGGTAAATGTGTGTCATACAAGGCAGAATACCATTGAAATAGAGAAAGAAACATGTTCGGCAGCTTTGGAAAGCCTTACACTTCACTGAAATGTAGTACTACACTCTATAGCACAGTTGAGAGACAATGTTCCCGAGCTGCCTCAGTTCATAACAGTGTGTAGGAAGTTGTTTGATAAAGTGGGCAAAGGTTATTCTTGGACCACAAGGCAGAATATAGGAAACTACCTGAAAACGTGGATAATTCAGAGAAAATGACTGTAAACAGATGAGAACTCCTTTAGAACAGCTGAAAGAGATTCTCCAAGTCAGTTCTTAGTGTAGAAAAGGTAGCTAAGATCCGGGAAATCCTTAGTTCGAGTTAAGATCACATGAAACACTGAATGAATCCTATTTTCTTTACTTAAAGGAGACTAGAGTGGTAAATGTGTGTCATAGAAGGCAGTGTACCATTGAAATAGAGAAAGAAACAAGTTCGGCAGCTTTGGAAAGCCTTACAGTTCACTGCAATGGAGTACTACACTCTATAACACAGTTGAGGGACAATGTTCCCGAGCTGCCTCAGTTCATAACAGTGTGTAGGAAGTTGTTTGATAAAGTGGGCAAAGATTATACTTGGACCAGAAGGCAGAATATAGGAAACTACATGAAAACATGAATAATTCAGAGAAAATGACTGTAAACAGATGAGAACTGGTTAAGAACAGGTGAAAGAGATTCTCCAAGTCAGTTCTTAGTGTAGAAAAGTTAGCTAAGACACGAGAAATCCGTAATTCAAGTTAAGATCACATGAAACACTGTATGAATCCTATATTCTTTACTTAAAGGAGACTAGAGTGGTAAATGTGTGTTATTCAAGGCAGAATACCATTGAAATAGAGAAAGAAACAAGTTCGGCAGCTTTGGAAAGCCTTACACTTCACTGAAATGTAGTACTACACTCTATAACACAGTTGAGAGACAATGTTCCCGAGCTGCCTCAGTTCATAACAGTGTGTAGGAAGTTGTTTGATAAACTGGGCAAAACTTATACTTGGACCAGAAGTCAGAATATAGGAAACTACATGAAAACATGAATAATTCAGAGAAAATGACTGTAAACAGATGAGAACTGGTTAAGAACAGCTGAAAGAGATTCTCCAAGTCAGTTCTTAGTGTAGAAAAGGTAGCTAAGATCTGGGAAATCCTTAATTCGAGTTAAGATCACATGAAACACTGTATGAATCCTATATTCTTTACTTAAAGGAGACTAGAGAGGTAAATGTGTGTCAAACATGGCAGTATATCAATCAAATAGAGAAAGAAACACGTTCGGCAGCTTTGGAAAGCCTTACACTTCACTGAAATGTAATACTACACTCTAGAACACAGTTGAGAGACAATGTTACCGAGCTGCCTCTGTTCATAACACTGTGTAGGAAGTTGTTTGTATATGAGGGCAAAGCTTATACATGGACAAGAAGGCAGAATGTAGGAAACTACATGAAAACGTGAATAATTCAGAGAAAATGACTGTAAACAGATGAGAGCTGGTTTAGTACAGCTGAAAAAGAATCTCCAAGTCAGTTCTTAGTGTAGAAAAGGAAGCTAAGATCCGGGAAATCCTTAATTAGAGTTAAGATCACATGAAACACTGTATGAATCCTATATTGTTTACTTAAAGGAGACCAGGGTGGTATATGTGTGACATACAAGGCAGAATATCATTGAAATAGAGAAAGAAACACGTTCTGCAGCTTTGGAAAGCCTTACACTTCACTGAAATGTAGTACTACACTCTATAACACAGTTGAGAGACAATGTTCCCGAGCTGCCTCAGTTCATAACAGTGTGTAGTATGTTGTTTGATAAAGTGGGCAAAACTTATACTTGGACCAGAAGGCAGAATATAGGAAACTACATGAAAACATGAATAATTCAGAGAAAATGACTGCAAACAGATGAGAACTCGTTAAGAACAGCTGAAAGAGATTCTCCAAGTCAGTTCTTAGTGTAGAAAAGGTAGCTAATATAAGGGAAATACTTAATTCGAGTTAAGATCACATGAAACACTGTATGAATCCTATATTGTTTACTTAAAGGAGACTAGAGTGGTAAATGTGTGACATAAAAGGCAGTTAACCATTGAAATAGAGAAAGAAACACGATCGGCAGCTTTGGAAAGCCTTACACTTCACTGAAATGTAGTACTACACTCTATAGCACAGTTGAGAGACAATGTTCCCGAGCTGCCTCAGTTCATAACAGTGTGTAGGAAGTTGTTTGATAAAGTGGGCAAAGATTATACTTGGACCAGAAGGCAAAATATAGGTAACTACCTGAAAAAATGGATAATTCAGAGAAAATGACTGTAAACAGATGAGAACTAATTTAGAACAGCTGAAAGAGATTGTCCAAGTCAGTTCTTAGTGTAGAAAAGGTAGCTAAGATCAGGGAAATCCTTAATTCGAGTTAAGATCAAATGAAGCACTGTATGAATCCTATATTGTTTACTTCAAGGAGACTAGAGTGGTAAATGAGTGTCATAAGAGGCAGTATCCTATTGAAATAGAGAAAGAAACACATTCGGCAGTTTTGGAAAGTCTTACACTTCACTGAAATATTGTACTACACTCTGTAACACTGTTGAGAGAAAATGTTCCCGAGCTGCCTCTGTTCATAACAGTGTGTAGGAAGTTGTTTGATAAAGTGGGCAAAGATTATTCTTATACCAGAAGGCAGAATAAAGGAAACTACATGAATACATGGATAATTCAGAAAAAATAACTGTAAACAGATGAGCACTCGTTTCGAAAAGCTGAAAGAGATTCTCCAAGTAAGTTGTTAGTGTAGAAAAGGTAGGTAAGATCCAGGATATCCTTAATTCTAGTTAAGATCACATGAAACACTGTATGAATCCTATATTCTTTACTTAAAGTAGAATAGAGTGGTAAATGTGTGTTATACAATGCAGAATACCATTGAAAAAGAGAAAGAAACACGTTCGGCAGCTTTGGGAAACCTTACACTTCACTGAAATGTAGTACTACACTCTAGAACACAGTTGAGAGACAATATTCCCGAGCTGCCTCAGTTCATAACAGTGTGTGGGAAGTTGTTTGATAAGTGGGAAAAGCTTATACTTGGACCACAAGGAAGAATATAGGAAACTACCTGAAAACATGGATAATTCAGAGAAAATGACTGTAAACAGATGAGAACTCGTTTAGAACAGCTGAAAGAGATTCTCCAAGTCAGTTCTTAGTGTAGAAAAGGTAGCTAAGATCTGGGAAATCCTTAATTCGAGTTAAGATCACATGAAACACTGTATGAATCCTATATTGTTTACTTAAAGGAGACCAGGGTGGTATATGTGTGACATACAAGGCAGAATATCATTGAAATAGAGAAATAAACACGTTCTGCAGCTTTGGAAAGCCTTACACTTCACTGAAATGTAGTACTACACTCTATAACACAGTTCAGAGACAATGTTCCCGAGCTGCCTCAGTTCATAACAGTGTGTAGTATGTTGTTTGATAAAGTGGGCAAAACTTACACTTGGACCAGAAGGCAGAATATAGGAAACTACATGAAAACATGAATAATTCAGAGAAAATGACTGCAAACAGATGAGAACTCGTTAAGAACAGCTGAAAGAGATTCTCCAAGTCAGTTCTTAGTGTAGAAAAGGTAGCTAATATAAGGGAAATACTTAATTCGAGTTAAGATCACATGAAACACTGTATGAATCCTATATTGTTTACTTAAAGGAGACTAGGGTGGTAAATGTGTGACATAAAAGGCAGTTAACCATTGAAATAGAGAAAGAAACACGATCGGCAGCTTTGGAAAGCCTTACACTTCACTGAAATGTAGTACTACACTCTATAGCACAGTTGAGAGACAATGTTCCCGAGCTGCCTCAGTTCATAACAGTGTGTAGGAAGTTGTTTGATAAAGTGGGCAAAGATTATACTTGGACCAGAAGGCAAAATATAGGTAACTACCTGAAAAAATGGATAATTCAGAGAAAATGACTGTAAACAGATGAGAACTAATTTAGAACAGCTGAAAGAGATTGTCCGAGTCAGTTCTTAGTGTAGAAAAGGTAGCTAAGATCAGGGAAATCCTTAATTCGAGTTAAGATCAAATGAAGCACTGTATGAATCCTATATTGTTTACTTCAAGGAGACTAGAGTGGTAAATGTGTGTCATAAGAGGCAGTATCCTATTGAAATAGAGAAAGAAACACATTCGGCAGTTTTGGAAAGTTTTACACTTCACTGAAATATTGTACTACACTCTGTAACACTGTTGAGAGAAAATGTTCCCGAGCTGCCTCTGTTCATAACAGTGTGTAGGAAGTTGTTTGATAAAGTGGGCAAAGATTATACTTATACCAGAAGGCAGAATAAAGGAAACTACATGAATACATGGATAATTCAGAAAAAATAACTGTAAACAGATGAGCACTCGTTTCGAAAAGCTGAAAGAGATTCTCCAAGTAAGTTGTTAGTGTAGAAAAGGTAGGTAAGATCCAGGATATCCTTAATTCTAGTTAAGATCACATGAAACACTGTATGAATCCTATATTCTTTACTTAAAGTAGAATAGAGTGGTAAATGTGTGTTATACAATGCAGAATACCATTGAAAAAGAGAAAGAAACACGTTCGGCAGCTTTGGGAAACCTTACACTTCACTGAAATGTAGTACTACACTCTAGAACACAGTTGAGAGACAATATTCCCGAGCTGCCTCAGTTCATAACAGTGTGTGGGAAGTTGTTTGATAAGTGGGAAAAGCTTATACTTGGACCACAAGGAAGAATATAGGAAACTACCTGAAAACATGGATAATTCAGAGAAAATGACTGTAAACAGATGAGAACTCGTTTAGAACAGCTGAAAGAGATTCTCCAAGTCAGTTCTTAGTGTAGAAAAGGTAGCTAAGATCTGGGAAATCCTTAATTCGAGTTAAGATCACATGAAACACTTTATGAATCCTATATTGTTTACTTAAAGGAGACCAGGGTGGTATATGTGTGACATACAAGGCAGAATATCATTGAAATAGAGAAAGAAACACGTTCGGCAGCTTTGGAAAGCCTTACACTTCACTGAAATGTAGTACTACACTCTAAAACACAGTTGAGAGACAATGTTTCCGAGCTGCCTCAGTTCATAACAGTGTGTAGGAAGTTGTTTGATAAAGTGGGCAAACCTTATACTTGGACCAGAAGGCAGAATATAGGAAACTACATGAAAACATGAATAATTCAGAGAAAATGACTGTAAACAGATGAGAATTCGTTTAGAACAGCTGAAAGAGATTCTCCAAGTCAGTTGTTAGTGTAGAAAAGGTAGCTAAGATCCCAAAAATCTATATTTCGAGGTAAGATCACATGAAGGACTGTACGAATCCCATATTGTTTACTTGAGGGAGACTGGAGTGGTAAATGTGTGTCATACAAGGCAGAATACCATTGAAATAGAGAAGGAAACATGTTCGGCAGCTTTGGAAAGCCTTACACTTCACTGAAATGTAGTACTACACTCTATAGCACAGTTGAGAGACAATGTTCCCGAGCTGCCTCAGTTCATAACAGTGTGTAGGAAGTTGTTTGATAAAGTGGGCAAAGGTTATTCTTGGACCACAAGGCAGAATATAGGAAACTACCTGAAAACGTGGATAATTCAGAGAAAATGACTGTAAACAGATGAGAACTCCTTTAGAACAGCTGAAAGAGATTCTCCAAGTCAGTTCTTAGTGTAGAAAAGGTAGCTAAGATCCGGGAAATCCTTAGTTCGAGTTAAGATCACATGAAACACTGAATGAATCCTATTTTCTTTACTTAAAGGAGACTAGAGTGGTAAATGTGTGTCATAGAAGGCAGTGTACCATTGAAATAGAGAAAGAAACATGTTCGGCAGCTTTGGAAAGCCTTACAGTTCACTGCAATGGAGTACTACACTCTATAACACAGTTGAGGGACAATGTTCCCGAGCTGCCTCAGTTCATAACAGTGTGTAGGAAGTTGTTTGATAAAGTGGGCAAGGATTATACTTGGACCAGAAGGCAGAATATAGGAAACTACATGAAAACATGAATAATTCAGAGAAAATGACTGTAAACAGATGAGAACTGGTTAAGAACAGGTGAAAGAGATTCTCCAAGTCAGTTCTTAGTGTAGAAAAGGTAGCTAAGATCTGGGAAATCCTTAATTCGAGTTAAGATCACATGAAACACTGTATGAATCCTATATTCTTTACTTAAAGGAGACTAGAGAAGTAAATGTGTGTCAAACATGGCAGTATATCAATCAAATAGAGAAAGAAACACGTTCGGCAGCTTTGGAAAGCCTTACACTTCACTGAAATGTAATACTACACTCTAGAACACAGTTGAGAGACAATGTTACCGAGCTGCCTCTGTTCATAACACTGTGTTCGAAGTTGTTTGTATATGAGGGCAAAGCTTATACATGGACAAGAAGGCAGAATGTAGGAAACTACATGAAAACGTGAATAATTCAGAGAAAATGACTGTAAACAGATGAGAGCTGGTTTAGTACAGCTGAAAAAGAATCTCCAAGTCAGTTCTTAGTGTAGAAAAGGAAGCTAAGATCCGGGAAATCCTTAATTAGAGTTAAGATCACATGAAACACTGTATGAATCCTATATTGTTTACTTAAAGGAGACCAGGGTGGTATATGTGTGACATACAAGGCAGAATATCATTGAAATAGAGAAAGAAACACGTTCTGCAGCTTTGGAAAGCCTTACACTTCACTGAAATGTAGTACTACACTCTATAACACAGTTGAGAGACAATGTTCCCGAGCTGCCTCAGTTCATAACAGTGTGTAGTATGTTGTTTGATAAAGTGGGCAAAACTTATACTTGGACCAGAAGGCAGAATATAGGAAACTACATGAAAACATGAATAATTCAGAGAAAATGACTGCAAACAGATGAGAACTCGTTAAGAACAGCTGAAAGAGATTCTCCAAGTCAGTTCTTAGTGTAGAAAAGGTAGCTAATATAAGGGAAATACTTAATTCGAGTTAAGATCACATGAAACACTGTATGAATCCTATATTGTTTACTTAAAGGAGAATAGAGTGGTAAATGTGTGTTATACAAGGAAGAATACCATTGAAATAGAGAAAGAAACACGTTCGGCAGCTTTGGAAAGCCTTACACTTCACTGAAATGTAGTACTACACTCTAAAACACAGTTGAGAGACAATGTTCCCGAGCTGCCTCAGTTCATAACAGTGTGTAGGATGTTGTTTGATAAAGTGGGCAAAACTTATACTTGGACCAGAAGGCAGAATATAGGAAACTACATGAAAACATGAATAATTCAGAGAAAATGACTGTAAACAGATGAGAACTCGTTTAGAACAGCTGAAAGAGATTCTCCAAGTCAGTTGTTAGTGTAGAAAAGGTAGCTAAGATCCCGAAAATCTATATTTCGAGGTAAGATCACATGAAGGACTGTACGAATCCTATATTGTTTACTTGAGGGAGACTGGAGTGGTCAATGTGTGTCATACAAGGCAGAATACCATTGAAATAGAGAAAGAAACATGTTCGGCAGCTTTGGAAAGCCTTACACTTCACTGAAATGTAGTACTACACTCTATAGCACAGTTGAGAGACAATGTTCCCGAGCTGCCTCAGTTCATAACAGTGTGTAGGAAGTTGTTTTATTAAGTGGGCAAAGGTTATTCTTGGACCACAAGGCAGAATATAGGAAACTACCTGAAAACGTGGATAATTCAGAGAAAATGACTGTAAACAGATGAGAACTCCTTTAGAACAGCTGAAAGAGATTCTCCAAGTCAGTTCTTAGTGTAGAAAATGTAGCTAAGATCCGGGAAATCCTTAGTTCGAGTTAAGATCACATGAAACACTGAATGAATCCTATTTTCTTTACTTAAAGGAGACTAGAGTGGTAAATGTGTGTCATAGAAGGCAGTGTACCATTGAAATAGAGAAAGAAACAAGTTCGGCAGCTTTGGAAAGCCTTACAGTTCACTGCAATGTAGTACTACACTCTATAACACAGTTGAGGGACAATGTTCCCGAGCTGCCTCAGTTCATAACAGTGTGTAGGAAGTTGTTTGATAAAGTGGGCAAAGATTATACTTGGACCAGAAGGCAGAATATAGGAAACTACATGAAAACATGAATAATTCAGAGAAAATGACTGTAAACAGATGAGAACTCGTTTAGAACAGGTGAAAGAGATTCTCCAAGTCAGTTCTTAGTGTAGAAAAGTTAGCTAAGACACGAGAAATCCGTAATTCAACTTAAGATCACATGAAACACTGTATGAATCCTATATTCTTTACTTAAAGGCGACTAGAGTGGTAAATGTGTGTTATTCAAGGCAGAATACCATTGAAATAGAGAAAGAAACAAGTTCGGCAGCTTTGGAAAGCCTTACACTTCACTGAAATGTAGTACTACACTCTATAACACAGTTGAGAGACAATGTTCCCGAGCTGCCTCAGTTCATAACAGTGTGGAGGAAGTTGTTTGATAAAGTGGGCAAAACTTATACTTGGACCAGAAGTCAGAATATAGGAAACTACATGAAAACATGAATAATTCAGAGAAAATGACTGTAAACAGATGAGAACTCGTTTAGAACAGCTGAAAGAGATTCTCCAAGTCAGTTCTTAGTGTAGAAAATGTAGCTAAGATCTGGGAAATCCTTAATTCGAGTTAAGATCACATGAAACACTGTATGAATCCTATATTCTTTACTTAATGGAGACTAGAGAAGTAAATGTGCGTCAAACATGGCAGTATATCAATCAAATAGAGAAAGAAACACGTTCGGCAGCTTTGGAAAGCCTTACACTTCACTGAAATGTAATACTACACTCTAGAACACAGTTGAGAGACAATGTTACCGAGCTGCCTCTGTTCATAACACTGTGTAGGAAGTTGTTTGTATATGAGGGCAAAGCTTATACATGGACAAGAAGGCAGAATGTAGGAAACTACATGAAAACGTGAATAATTCAGAGAAAATGACTGTAAACAGATGAGAGCTGGTTTAGTACAGCTGAAAAAGAATCTCCAAGTCAGTTCTTAGTGTAGAAAAGGAAGCTAAGATCCGGGAAATCCTTAATTAGAGTTAAGATCACATGAAACACTGTATGAATCCTATATTGTTTACTTAAAGGAGACCAGGGTGGTATATGTGTGACATACAAGGCAGAATATCATTGAAATAGAGAAAGAAACACGTTCTGCAGCTTTGGAAAGCCTTACACTTCACTGAAATGTAGTACTACACTCTATAACACAGTTGAGAGACAATGTTCCCGAGCTTCCTCAGTTCATAACAGTGTGTAGTATGTTGTTTGATAAAGTGGGCAAAGCTTATACTTGGACCAGAAGGCAGAATATAGGAAACTTCATGAAAACATGAATAATTCAGAGAAAATGACTGTAAACAGATGAGAAGTGGTTTAGAACAGCTGAAAGAGATTCTCCAAGTCAGTTCTTAGTGTAGAAAAGGTAGCTAAGATCCGGGACATCCTTAATTTGAGTTAAGATCACAAGAAACACTCTATGAATCCTATATTGTTTACTTAAAGGAGAATAGAGTGGTAAATGTGTGTTATACAAGGAAGAATACCATTGAAATAGAGAAAGAAACACGTTCGGCAGCTTTGGAACGCCTTACACTTCACTGAAATGTAGTACTGCACTCTATAACACAGTTGAGAGACAATGTTCCCGAGCTGCCTCAGTGCATAACAGTGTGTAGGAAGTTGTTTGATAAAGTGGGCAAAGGTTATACTTGGACCACAAGGCAGAATATAGGAAACTACCTGAAAACATGGATAATTCAGAGAAAATGACTGTAAACAGATGAGAACTCCTTTAGAACAGCTGAAAGAGATTCTCCAAGTCAGTTCTGAGTGTAGAAAAGGTAGCTAATGTCAGGGAAATCCTTAATTCGAGTTAAGATCACATGAAACACTGTATGAATCCTATATTCTTTACTTAAAGGAGACGAGAGTGGTAAATGTGTGTACTACCCTCTATAGCATAGTTGAGAGACAATGTTCCCCAGCTGCCTCTATTCATAACAGTGTGTAGGAAGTTGTTTGTACATGTGGGCAAAGCTTATACATGGTAAAGAAGGCAGAATATAGGAAACAACATGAAAACATGAATAATTCAGAGAAAATGATTGTAAACAGATGAGAACTCATTTAGAACAGCTGAAAGAGATTCTCCAAGTCAGTTCTTAGTGTAGAAAAGGTAGCTAAGATCTGGGAAATCCTTAATTTAATATCACATAAACACTGTATGAATCCTATATTCTTTACTTAAAGGAGACGAGAGTGGTAAATGTGTGTCATACAAGGCAGTATACTATTGAAATAGAGAAAGAAACACGTTCTGCAGCTTTGGAAAGCCTTAAACTTCACTTCAATGTAGTACTACACTCTATATCACAGTTGAGAGACAATGTTCCCGAGCTGCCTCAGTTCATAACCGTGTGTAGAAAGTTGTTTGATAAAGTGGGCAAAGCTTATACTTGGACCAGAAGGCAGAATATAGGAAACTACATGAAAACATGGATAATTCAGAGAAAATGACTGTAAACAGATGAGAACTCTTTTAGAACAGATGAAAGAGATTCTTCAAGTCAGTTCTTAGTGTAGAAAGATATCTAAGATCCGGGAAATCCTTAATTCCAGTTAAGATCACATGAAAGTCTGTATGAATCCTATATTGTTTATTAAGGGGGACTACAGTGGTAAATGTGTGTCATTCAAGGCAGTATACCATTGAAATAGAGAAAGAAACATGTTCGGCAGCTTTGGAAAGCATTACAGTTCACTGCAATGTAGTACTACACTCTATAGCACAGTTGAGAGACAATGTTCCCGAGCTGCCTCAGTTCATAACAGTGTGTAGGAAGTTGTTTGATAAAGTGGGCAAAGATTATACTTGGACCAGACGGCAAAATATAGGTAACTACCTGAAAAAATGGATAATTCAGAGAAAATGACTGTAAACAGATGAGAACTAATTTAGAACAGCTGAAAGAGATTGTCCAAGTCAGTTCTTAGTGTAGAAAAGGTAGCTAAGATCAGGGAAATCCTTAATTCGAGTTAAGATCACATGAAGCACTGTATGAATCCTATATTGTTTACTAAAAGGAGACTAGAGTGGTAAATGTGTGTCATAAGAGGCAGTATCCTATTGAAATAGAGAAAGAAACACGTTCGGCAGTTTTGGAAAGTCTTACACTTCACTGAAATATTGTACTACACTCTGTAACACTGTTGAGAGACAATGTTCCCGAGCTGCCTCTGTTCATAACAGTGTGTAGGAAGTTGTTTGATAAAGTGGGCAAAGATTATACTTATACCAGAAGGCAGAATAAAGGAAACTACATGAATACATGGATAATTCAGAAAAAATAACTGTAAACAGATGAGCACTCATTTCGAAAAGCTGAAAGAGATTCTCCAAGTAAGTTGTTAGTGTAGAAAAGGTAGGTAAGATCCAGGATATCCTTAATTCTAGTTAAGATCACATGAAACACTGTATGAATCCTATATTCTTTACTTAAAGTAGAATAGAGTGGTAAATGTGTGTTATACAAGGCAGAATACCATTGAAAAAGAGAAAGAAACACGTTCGGCAGCTTTGGGAAACCTTGCACTTCACTGAAATGTAGTACTACACTCTAGAACACAGTTGAGAGACAATGTTCCCGAGCTGCCTCTGTTCATAACAGTGTGTAGGAAGTTGTTTGATAAGTGGGAAAAGCTTATACTTGGACCACAAGGAAGAATATAGGAAACTACCTGAAAACATGGATAATTCAGAGAAAATGACTGTAAACAGATGAGAACTCGTTTAGAACAGCTGAAAGAGATTCTCCAAGTCAGTTCTTAGTGTAGAAAAGGTAGCTAAGATCTGGGAAATCCTTAATTCGAGTTAAGATCACATGAAACACAGTATGAATCCTATATTCTTTACTTAAAGGAGACTAGAGAAGTAAATGTGTGTCATACATGGCAGTATATCAATCAAATAGAGAAAGAAACACGTTCGGCAGCTTTGGAAAGCCTTACACTTCACTGAAATGTAATACTACACTCTAGAACACAGTTGAGAGACAATGTTACCGAGCTGCCTCTGTTCATAACACTGTGTAGGAAGTTGTTTGTATATGAGGGCAAAGCTTATACATGGACAAGAAGGCAGAATGTAGGAAACTACATGAAAACGTGAATAATTCAGAGAAAATGACTGTAAACAGATGAGAGCTGGTTTAGTACAGCTGAAAAAGAATCTCCAAGTCAGTTCTTAGTGTAGAAAAGGAAGCTAAGATCCGGGAAATCCTTAATTAGAGTTAAGATCACATGAAACACTGTATGAATCCTATATTGCTTACTTAAAGGAGACCAGGGTGGTATATGTGTGACATACAAGGCAGAATATCATTGAAATAGAGAAAGAAACACGTTCTGCAGCTTTGGAAAGCCTTACACTTCACTGAAATGTAGTACTACACTCTATAACACAGTTGAGAGACAATGTTCCCGAGCTGCCTCAGTTCATAACAGTGTGTATTATGTTGTTTGATAAAGTGGGCAAAGCTTATACTTGGACCAGAAGGCAGAATATAGGAAACTTCATGAAAACATGAATAATTCAGAGAAAATGACTGTAAACAGATGAGAAGTGGTTTAGAACAGCTGAAAGAGATTCTCCAAGTCAGTTCTTAGTGTAGAAAAGGTAGCTAAGATCCGGGACATCCTTAATTTGAGTTAAGATCACAAGAAACACTGTATGAATCCTATATTGTTTACTTAAAGGAGAATAGAGTGGTAAATGTGTGTTATACAAGGAAGAATACCATTGAAATAGAGAAAGAAACACGTTCGGCAGCTTTGGAAAGCCTTACACTTCACTGAAATGTAGTACTACACTCTAAAACACAGTTGAGAGACAATGTTCCCGAGCTGCCTCAGTTCATAACAGTGTGTAGGAAGTTGTTTGATAAAGTGGGCAAAACTTATACTTGGACCAGAAGGCAGAATATAGGAAACTACATGAAAACATGAATAATTCAGAGAAAATGACTGTAAACAGATGAGAACTCGTTTAGAACAGCTGAAAGAGATTCTCCAAGTCAGTTGTTAGTGTAGAAAAGGTAGCTAAGATCCCGAAAATCTATATTTCGAGGTAAGATCACATGAAGGACTGTACGAATCCTATATTGTTTACTTGAGGGAGACTGGAGTGGTCAATGTGTGTCATACAAGGCAGAATACCATTGAAATAGAGAAAGAAACATGTTCGGCAGCTTTGGAAAGCCTTACACTTCACTGAAATGTAGTACTACACTCTATAGCACAGTTGAGAGACAATGTTCCCGAGCTGCCTCAGTTCATAACAGTGTGTAGGAAGTTGTTTTATTAAGTGGGCAAAGGTTATTCTTGGACCACAAGGCAGAATATAGGAAACTACCTGAAAACGTGGATAATTCAGAGAAAATGACTGTAAACAGATGAGAACTCCTTTAGAACAGCTGAAAGAGATTCTCCAAGTCAGTTCTTAGTGTAGAAAATGTAGCTAAGATCCGGGAAATCCTTAGTTCGAGTTAAGATCACATGAAACACTGAATGAATCCTATTTTCTTTACTTAAAGGAGACTAGAGTGGTAAATGTGTGTCATAGAAGGCAGTGTACCATTGAAATAGAGAAAGAAACAAGTTGGGCAGCTTTGGAAAGCCTTACAGTTCACTGCAATGTAGTACTACACTCTATAACACAGTTGAGGGACAATGTTCCCGAGCTGCCTCAGTTCATAACAGTGTGTAGGAAGTTGTTTGATAAAGTGGGCAAAGATTATACTTGGACCAGAAGGCAGAATATAGGAAACTACATGAAAACATGAATAATTCAGAGAAAATGACTGTAAACAGATGAGAACTCGTTTAGAACAGCTGAAAGAGATTCTCCAAGTCAGTTCTTAGTGTAGAAAAGTTAGCTAAGACACGAGAAATCCGTAATTCAACTTAAGATCACATGAAACACTGTATGAATCCTATATTCTTTACTTAAAGGAGACTAGAGTGGTAAATGTGTGTTATTCAAGGCAGAATACCATTGAAATAGAGAAAGAAACAAGTTCGGCAGCTTTGGAAAGCCTTACACTTCACTGAAATGTAGTACTACACTCTATAACACAGTTGAGAGACAATGTTCCCGAGCTGCCTCAGTTCATAACAGTGTGGAGGAAGTTGTTTGATAAAGTGGGCAAAACTTATACTTGGACCAGAAGTCAGAATATAGGAAACTACATGAAAACATGAATAATTCAGAGAAAATGACTGTAAACAGATGAGAACTCGTTTAGAACAGCTGAAAGAGATTCTCCAAGTCAGTTCTTAGTGTAGAAAATGTAGCTAAGATCTGGGAAATCCTTAATTCGAGTTAAGATCACATGAAACACTGTATGAATCCTATATTCTTTACTTAATGGAGACTAGAGAAGTAAATGTGCGTCAAACATGGCAGTATATCAATCAAATAGAGAAAGAAACACGTTCGGCAGCTTTGGAAAGCCTTACACTTCACTGAAATGTAATACTACACTCTAGAACACAGTTGAGAGACAATGTTACCGAGCTGCCTCTGTTCATAACACTGTGTAGGAAGTTGTTTGTATATGAGGGCAAAGCTTATACATGGACAAGAAGGCAGAATGTAGGAAACTACATGAAAACGTGAATAATTCAGAGAAAATGACTGTAAACAGATGAGAGCTGGTTTAGTACAGCTGAAAAAGAATCTCCAAGTCAGTTCTTAGTGTAGAAAAGGAAGCTAAGATCCGGGAAATCCTTAATTAGAGTTAAGATCACATGAAACACTGTATGAATCCTATATTGTTTACTTAAAGGAGACCAGGGTGGTATATGTGTGACATACAAGGCAGAATATCATTGAAATAGAGAAAGAAACACGTTCTGCAGCTTTGGAAAGCCTTACACTTCACTGAAATGTAGTACTACACTCTATAACACAGTTGAGAGACAATGTTCCCGAGCTGCCTCAGTTCATAACAGTGTGTAGTATGTTGTTTGATAAAGTGGGCAAAGCTTATACTTGGACCAGAAGGCAGAATATAGGAAACTTCATGAAAACATGAATAATTCAGAGAAAATGACTGTAAACAGATGAGAAGTGGTTTAGAACAGCTGAAAGAGATTCTCCAAGTCAGTTCTTAGTGTAGAAAAGGTAGCTAAGATCCGGGACATCCTTAATTTGAGTTAAGATCACAAGAAACACTGTATGAATCCTATATTGTTTACTTAAAGGAGAATAGAGTGGTAAATGTGTGTTATACAAGGAAGAATACCATTGAAATAGAGAAAGAAACACGTTCGGCAGCTTTGGAAAGCCTTACACTTCACTGAAATGTAGTACTACACTCTAAAACACAGTTGAGAGACAATGTTCCCGAGCTGCCTCAGTTCATAACAGTGTGTAGGAAGTTGTTTGATAAAGTGGGCAAAACTTATACTTGGACCAGAAGGCAGAATATAGGAAACTACATGAAAACATGAATAATTCAGAGAAAATGACTGTAAACAGATGAGAACTCGTTTAGAACAGCTGAAAGAGATTCTCCAAGTCAGTTGTTAGTGTAGAAAAGGTAGCTAAGATCCCGAAAATCTATATTTCGAGGTAAGATCACATGAAGGACTGTACGAATCCTATATTGTTTACTTGAGGGAGACTGGAGTGGTCAATGTGTGTCATACAAGGCAGAATACCATTGAAATAGAGAAAGAAACATGTTCGGCAGCTTTGGAAAGCCTTACACTTCACTGAAATGTAGTACTACACTCTATAGCACAGTTGAGAGACAATGTTCCCGAGCTGCCTCAGTTCATAACAGTGTGTAGGAAGTTGTTTTATTAAGTGGGCAAAGGTTATTCTTGGACCACAAGGCAGAATATAGGAAACTACCTGAAAACGTGGATAATTCAGAGAAAATGACTGTAAACAGATGAGAACTCCTTTAGAACAGCTGAAAGAGATTCTCCAAGTCAGTTCTTAGTGTAGAAAATGTAGCTAAGATCCGGGAAATCCTTAGTTCGAGTTAAGATCACATGAAACACTGAATGAATCCTATTTTCTTTACTTAAAGGAGACTAGAGTGGTAAATGTGTGTCATAGAAGGCAGTGTACCATTGAAATAGAGAAAGAAACAAGTTCGGCAGCTTTGGAAAGCCTTACAGTTCACTGCAATGTAGTACTACACTCTATAACACAGTTGAGGGACAATGTTCCCGAGCTGCCTCAGTTCATAACAGTGTGTAGGAAGTTGTTTGATAAAGTGGGCAAAGATTATACTTGGACCAGAAGGCAGAATATAGGAAACTACATGAAAACATGAATAATTCAGAGAAAATGACTGTAAACAGATGAGAACTCGTTTAGAACAGGTGAAAGAGATTCTCCAAGTCAGTTCTTAGTGTAGAAAAGTTAGCTAAGACACGAGAAATCCGTAATTCAACTTAAGATCACATGAAACACTGTATGAATCCTATATTCTTTACTTAAAGGAGACTAGAGTGGTAAATGTGTGTTATTCAAGGCAGAATACCATTGAAATAGAGAAAGAAACAAGTTCGGCAGCTTTGGAAAGCCTTACACTTCACTGAAATGTAGTACTACACTCTATAACACAGTTGAGAGACAATGTTCCCGAGCTGCCTCAGTTCATAACAGTGTGTAGGAAGTTGTTTGATAAAGTGGGCAAAACTTATACTTGGACCAGAAGTCAGAATATAGGAAACTACATGAAAACATGAATAATTCAGAGAAAATGACTGTAAACAGATGAGAACTCGTTTAGAACAGCTGAAAGAGATTCTCCAAGTCAGTTCTTAGTGTAGAAAATGTAGCTAAGATCTGGGAAATCCTTAATTCGAGTTAAGATCACATGAAACACTGTATGAATCCTATATTCTTTACTTAAAGGAGACTAGAGAAGTAAATGTGTGTCAAACATGGCAGTATATCAATCAAATAGAGAAAGAAACACGTTCGGCAGCTTTGGAAAGCCTTACACTTCACTGAAATGTAATACTACACTCTAGAACACAGTTGAGAGACAATGTTACCGAGCTGCCTCTGTTCATAACACTGTGTAGGAAGTTGTTTGTATATGAGGGCAAAGCTTATACATGGACAAGAAGGCAGAATGTAGGAAACTACATGAAAACGTGAATAATTCAGAGAAAATGACTGTAAACAGATGAGAGCTGGTTTAGTACAGCTGAAAAAGAATCTCCAAGTCAGTTCTTAGTGTAGAAAAGGAAGCTAAGATCCGGGAAATCCTTAATTAGAGTTAAGATCACATGAAACACTGTATGAATCCTATATTGTTTACTTAAAGGAGACCAGGGTGGTATATGTGTGACATACAAGGCAGAATATCATTGAAATAGAGAAAGAAACACGTTCTGCAGCTTTGGAAAGCCTTACACTTCACTGAAATGTAGTACTACACTCTATAACACAGTTGAGAGACAATGTTCCCGAGCTGCCTCAGTTCATAACAGTGTGTAGTATGTTGTTTGATAAAGTGGGCAAAGCTTATACTTGGACCAGAAGGCAGAATATAGGAAACTTCATGAAAACATGAATAATTCAGAGAAAATGACTGTAAACAGATGAGAAGTGGTTTAGAACAGCTGAAAGAGATTCTCCAAGTCAGTTCTTAGTGTAGAAAAGGTAGCTAAGATCCGGGACATCCTTAATTTGAGTTAAGATCACAAGAAACACTGTATGAATCCTATATTGTTTACTTAAAGGAGAATAGAGTGGTAAATGTGTGTTATACAAGGAAGAATACCATTGAAATAGAGAAAGAAACACGTTCGGCAGCTTTGGAAAGCCTTACACTTCACTGAAATGTAGTACTACACTCTAAAACACAGTTGAGAGACAATGTTCCCGAGCTGCCTCAGTTCATAACAGTGTGTAGGAAGTTGTTTGATAAAGTGGGCAAAACTTATACTTGGACCAGAAGGCAGAATATAGGAAACTACATGAAAACATGAATAATTCAGAGAAAATGACTGTAAACAGATGAGAACTCGTTTAGAACAGCTGAAAGAGATTCTCCAAGTCAGTTGTTAGTGTAGAAAAGGTAGCTAAGATCCCGAAAATCTATATTTCGAGGTAAGATCACATGAAGGACTGTACGAATCCTATATTGTTTACTTGAGGGAGACTGGAGTGGTCAATGTGTGTCATACAAGGCAGAATACCATTGAAATAGAGAAAGAAACATGTTCGGCAGCTTTGGAAAGCCTTACACTTCACTGAAATGTAGTACTAAACTCTAAAACACAGTTGAGAGACAATGTTCCCGAGCTGCCTCAGTGCATAACAGTGTGTAGGAAGTTGTTTGATAAAGTGGGCAAAGGTTATACTTGGACCACAAGGCAGAATATAGGAAACTACCTGAAAACATGGATAATTCAGAGAAAATGACTGTAAACAGATGAGAACTCCTTTAGAACAGCTGAAAGAGATTCTCCAAGTCAGTTCTGAGTGTAGAAAAGGTAGCTAATGTCAGGGAAATCCTTAATTCGAGTTAAGATCACATGAAACACTGTATGAATCCTATATTCTTTACTTAAAGGAGACGAGAGTGGTAAATGTGTGTACTACACTCTATAGCATAGTTGAGAGACAATGTTCCCCAGCTGCCTCTATTCATAACAGTGTGTAGGAAGTTGTTTGTACATGTGGGCAAAGCTTATACATGGTAAAGAAGGCAGAATATAGGAAACAACATGAAAACATGAATAATTCAGAGAAAATGATTGTAAACAGATGAGAACTCATTTAGAACAGCTGAAAGAGATTCTCCAAGTCAGTTCTTAGTGTAGAAAAGGTAGCTAAGATCTGGGAAATCCTTAATTTAATATCACATAAACACTGTATGAATCCTATATTCTTTACTTAAAGGAGACGAGAGTGCTAAATGTGTGTCATACAAGGCATTATACTATTGAAATAGAGAAAGAAACACGTTCTGCAGCTTTGGAAAGCCTTAAACTTCACTTCAATGTAGTACTACACTCTATATCACAGTTGAGAGACAATGTTCCCGAGCTGCCTCAGTTCATAACCGTGTGTAGGAAGTTGTTTGATAAAGTGGGCAAAGCTTATACATGGTAAAGAAGGCAGAATATAGGAAACTAAATGAAAACATGAATAATTCAGAGAAAATGACTGTAAACAGATGAGAACTCTTTTAGAACAGATGAAAGAGATTCTTCAAGTCAGTTCTTAGTGTAGAAAGGTATCTAAGATCCGGGAAATCCTTAATTCCAGTTAAGATCACATGAAACACTGTATGATTCCTATATTTTTTACATAAAGGAGACTAGAGTGGTAAATGTGTGTCATAAAAGGCAGTATACTATTGAAATAGAGACAGAAACACGTTGGGTAGCTTTGGAAAGCCTTAAACTTCACAGAAATGTAGTATTACACTCTATAACACAGTTGAGGGACAATGTTCCCGAGCTGCCTCAGTTCATAACAGTGTGTAGGATGTTCTTTGATAAAGTGGGCAAAGCTTATACTTGGACCAGAAGGCAGAATATAGGAAACTTTATGAAAATATGAATAATTCAGAGAAAATGACTGTAAACAGATGAGAAGTCGTTTAGAACAGCTGAAAGAGATTCTCCAAGTCAGTTCTTAGTGTAGAAAAGGTAGCTAAGATCCGGGACATCCTTAATTTGAGTTAAGATCACAAGAAACACTGTATGAATCCTATATTCTTTACTTAAAGGAGAATAGAGTGGTAAATGTGTGTTAAAGAAGGAAGAGTACCATTGAAATAGAGAAAGAAACACGTTCGGCAGCTTTGGAAAGCCTTACACTTCACTGAAATGTAGTACTACACTCTAAAACACAGTTGAGAGACAATGTTTCCGAGCTGCCTCAGTTCATAACAGTGTGTAGGAAGTTGTATGATAAAGTGGGCAAACCTTATACTTGGACCAGAAGGCAGAATATAGGAAACTACATGAAAACATGAATAATTCAGAGAAAATGACTGTAAACAGATGAGAACTCGTTTAGAAAAGCTGAAAGAGATTCTCCAAGTCAGTTCTTAGTGTAGAAAAGGTAGCTAAGATCCGGGACATCCTTAATTTGAGTTAAGATCACAAGAAATACTGTATGAATCCTATATTGTTTACTTAAAGGAGAATAGAGTGGTAAATGTGTGTTATACAAGGAAGAATACCATTGAAATAGAGAAAGAAACACGTTCGGCAGCTTTGGAACGCCTTACACTTCACTGAAATGTAGTACTAAACTCTAAAACACAGTTGAGAGACAATGTTCCCGAGCTGCCTCAGTGCATAACAGTGTGTAGGAAGTTGTTTGATAAAGTGGGCAAAGGTTATACTTGGACCACAAGGCAGAATATAGGAAACTACCTGAAAACATGGATAATTCAGAGAAAATGACTGTAAACAGATGAGAACTCCTTTAGAACAGCTGAAAGAGATTCTCCAAGTCAGTTCTGAGTGTAGAAAAGGTAGCTAATGTCAGGGAAATCCTTAATTCGAGTTAAGATCACATGAAACACTGTATGAATCCTATATTCTTTACTTAAAGGAGACGAGAGTGGTAAATGTGTGTACTACACTCTATAGCATAGTTGAGAGACAATGTTCCCCAGCTGCCTCTATTCATAACAGTGTGTAGGAAGTTGTTTGTACATGTGGGCAAAGCTTATACATGGTAAAGAAGGCAGAATATAGGAAACAACATGAAAACATGAATAATTCAGAGAAAATGATTGTAAACAGATGAGAACTCATTTAGAACAGCTGAAAGAGATTCTCCAAGTCAGTTCTTAGTGTAGAAAAGTTAGCTAAGATCTGGGAAATCCTTAATTTAATATCACATAAACACTGTATGAATCCTATATTCTTTACTTAAAGGAGACGAGCGTGGTAAATGTGTGTCATACAAGGCAGTATACTATTGAAATAGAGAAAGAAACACGTTCTGCAGCTTTGGAAAGCCTTAAACTTCACTTCAATGTAGTACTACACTCTATATCACAGTTGAGAGACAATGTTCCCGAGCTGCCTCAGTTCATAACCGTGTGTAGGAAGTTGTTTGATAAAGTGGGCAAAGCTTATACATGGTAAAGAAGGCAGAATATAGGAAACTAAATGAAAACATGAATAATTCAGAGAAAATGACTGTAAACAGATGAGAACTCTTTTAGAACAGATGAAAGAGATTCTTCAAGTCAGTTCTTAGTGTAGAAAGGTATCTAAGATCCGGGAAATCCTTAATTCCAGTTAAGATCACATGAAAGTCTGTATGAATCCTATATTGTTTATTAAGGGGGACTACAGTGGTAAATGTGTGTCATTCAAGGCAGTATACCATTGAAATAGAGAAAGAAACATGTTCGGCAGCTTTGGAAAGCATTACAGTTCACTGCAATGTAGTACTACACTCTATAACACAGTTGAGAGACAATGTTCCCGAGCTGCCTCAGTTCATAACAGTGTGTAGGAAGTTGTTTGATAAAGTGGGCAAAGCTTATACATGGTAAAGAAGGCAGAATATAGGAAACTAAATGAAAACATGAATAATTCAGAGAAAATGACTCTAAACAGATGAGAACTCATTTAGAACAGCTGAAAGAGATTCTCCAAGTAAGTTCTTAGTGTAGAAAAGGTGGTTAATATCCGGGAAATCCTTAATTCGAGTTAAGATCACATGAAACACTGTATGATTCCTATATTTTTTACATAAAGGAGACTAGAGTGGTAAATGTGTGTCATAAAAGGCAGTATACTATTGAAATAGAGACAGAAACACGTTGGGTAGCTTTGGAAAGCCTTAAACTTCACAGAAATGTAGTATTACACTCTATAACACAGTTGAGGGACAATGTTCCCGAGCTGCCTCAGTTCATAACAGTGTGTAGGATGTTCTTTGATAAAGTGGGCAAAGCTTATACTTGGACCAGAAGGCAGAATATAGGAAACTTTATGAAAATATGAATAATTCAGTGAAAATGACTGTAAACAGATGAGAAGTCGTTTAGAACAGCTGAAAGAGATTCTCCAAGTCAGTTCTTAGTGTAGAAAAGTATCTATGATCCGGGAAAACCTTAATTCCAGTTAAGATCACATGAAAGTCTGTATGAATGCTATATTGTTTATTAAGGGGGACTAGAGTGGTAAATGTGTGTCATTCAAGGCAGTATACCATTGAAATAGAGAAAGAAACACGTTCTGCAGCTTTGGAAAGCCTTAAACTTCTCTTCAATGTAGTACTACACTCTATAACACAGTTGAGAGACAATGTTCCCGAGCTGCCTCAGTTCATAACCGTGTGTAGGAAGTTGTTTGATAAAGTGGGCAAAGCTTATACTTGGACCAGAAGGCAGAATATAGGAAACTACATGAAAACATGAATAATTCAGGGAAATGACTGTAAACAGATGAGAACCCGTTTAGAGCAGCTGAAAGAGATTTTCCAAGTCAGTTCTTAGTGGAAAAAGGTAGCTAAGATCCGGGACATCCTGAATTCGAGTTAAGATCACATGAAACATTGTATGAATCCTGTATTCTTTACTTGAGGGAGACTAGAGTGGGAAATGTGTGTTGTATAAGGCAGAATACCATTGAAATAGAGAAAGAAACACGTTTGGCAGCTTTGGAAAGCATTACAGTTCACTGCAATGTAGTACTACACTCTATAACACAGTTGAGAGACAATGTTCCCGAGCTGCCTCAGTTCATAACAGTGTGTAGGAAGTTGTTTGATAAAGTGGGCAAAGCTTATACATGGTAAAGAAGGCAGAATATAGGAAACTAAATGAAAACATGAATAATTCAGAGAAAATGACTCTAAACAGATGAGAACTCATTTAGAACAGCTGAAAGAGATTCTCCAAGTAAGTTCTTAGTGTAGAAAAGGTGGTTAATATCCGGGAAATCCTTAATTCGAGTTAAGATCACATGAAACACTGTATGATTCCTATATTTTTTACATAAAGGAGACTAGAGTGGTAAATGTGTGTCATAAAAGGCAGTATACTATTGAAATAGAGACAGAAACACGTTGGGTAGCTTTGGAAAGCCTTAAACTTCACAGAAATGTAGTATTACACTCTATAACA
This sequence comes from Pipistrellus hanaki, assembly GCF_964339955.1. Classification (NCBI taxonomy): domain Eukaryota; kingdom Metazoa; phylum Chordata; class Mammalia; order Chiroptera; family Vespertilionidae; genus Pipistrellus; species Pipistrellus hanaki. The sequence goes on along the minus strand of NC_140505.1, from coordinate 91,554,597 downwards.
CAGTTGAGGGACAATGTTCCCGAGCTGCCTCAGTTCATAACAGTGTGTAGGATGTTCTTTGATAAAGTGGGCAAAGCTTATACTTGGACCAGAAGGCAGAATATAGGAAACTTTATGAAAATATGAATAATTCAGAGAAAATGACTGTAAACAGATGAGAAGTCGTTTAGAACAGCTGAAAGAGATTCTCCAAGTCAGTTCTTAGTGTAGAAAAGGTAGCTAAGATCCGGGACATCCTTAATTTGAGTTAAGATCACAATAAACACTGTATGAATCCTATATTCTTTACTTAAAGGAGAATAGAGTGGTAAATGTGTGTTAAAGAAGGAAGAATACCATTGAAATAGAGAAAGAAACACGTTCGGCAGCTTTGGAAAGCCTTACACTTCACTGAAATGTAGTACTACACTCTAAAACACAGTTGAGAGACAATGTTTCCGAGCTGCCTCAGTTCATAACAGTGTGTAGGAAGTTGTTTGATAAAGTGGGCAAACCTTATACTTGGACCAGAAGGCAGAATATAGGAAACTACATGAAAACATGAATAATTCAGAGAAAATGACTGTAAACAGATGAGAACTCGTTTAGAAAAGCTGAAAGAGATTCTCCAAGTCAGTTCTTAGTGTAGAAAAGTATCTATGATCCGGGAAAACCTTAATTCCAGTTAAGATCACATGAAAGTCTGTATGAATGCTATATTGTTTATTAAGGGGGACTAGAGTGGTAAATGTGTGTCATTCAAGGCAGTATACCATTGAAATAGAGAAAGAAACACGTTCTGCAGCTTTGGAAAGCCTTAAACTTCTCTTCAATGTAGTACTACACTCTATAACACAGTTGAGAGACAATGTTCCCGAGCTGCCTCAGTTCATACCCGTGTGTAGGAAGTTGTTTGATAAAGTGGGCAAAGGTTATTCTTGGACCACAAGGCAGAATATAGGAAACTACATGAAAACATGAATAATTCAGGGAAATGACTGTAAACAGATGAGAACCCGTTTAGAGCAGCTGAAAGAGATTTTCCAAGTCAGTTCTTAGTGGAAAAAGGTAGCTAAGATCCGGGACATCCTTAATTCGAGTTAAGATCACATGAAACATTGTGTGAATCCTGTATTCTTTACTTGAGGGAGACTAGAGTGGGAAATGTGTGTTGTATAAGGCAGAATACCATTGAAATAGAGAAAGAAACACGTTTGGCAGCTTTGGAAAGCATTACAGTTCACTGCAATGTAGTACTACACTCTATAACACAGTTGAGAGACAATGTTCCCGAGCTGCCTCAGTTCATAACAGTGTGTAGGAAGTTGTTTGATAAAGTGGGCAAAGCTTATACATGGTAAAGAAGGCAGAATATAGGAAACTAAATGAAAACATGAATAATTCAGAGAAAATGACTCTAAACAGATGAGAACTCATTTAGAACAGCTGAAAGAGATTCTCCAAGTAAGTTCTTAGTGTAGAAAAGGTGGTTAATATCCGGGAAATCCTTAATTCGAGTTAAGATCACATGAAACACTGTATGATTCCTATATTTTTTACATAAAGGAGACTAGAGTGGTAAATGTGTGTCATAAAAGGCAGTATACTATTGAAATAGAGACAGAAACACGTTGGGTAGCTTTGGAAAGCCTTAAACTTCACAGAAATGTAGTATTACACTCTATAACACAGTTGAGGGACAATGTTCCCGAGCTGCCTCAGTTCATAACAGTGTGTAGGATGTTCTTTGATAAAGTGGGCAAAGCTTATACTTGGACCAGAAGGCAGAATATAGGAAACTTTATGAAAATATGAATAATTCAGAGAAAATGACTGTAAACAGATGAGAACTCGTTTAGAACAGCTGAAAGAGATTCTCCAAGTCAGTTCTTAGTGTAGAAAAGTATCTATGATCCGGGAAAACCTTAATTCCAGTTAAGATCACATGAAAGTCTGTATGAATGCTATATTGTTTATTAAGGGGGACTAGAGTGGTAAATGTGTGTCATTCAAGGCAGTATACCATTGAAATAGAGAAAGAAACACGTTCTGCAGCTTTGGAAAGCCTTAAACTTCTCTTCAATGTAGTACTACACTCTATAACACAGTTGAGAGACAATGTTCCCGAGCTGCCTCAGTTCATAACCGTGTGTAGGAAGTTGTTTGATAAAGTGGGCAAAGCTTATACTTGGACCAGAAGGCAGAATATAGGAAACTACATGAAAACATGAATAATTCAGGGAAATGACTGTAAACAGATGAGAACCCGTTTAGAGCAGCTGAAAGAGATTTTCCAAGTCAGTTCTTAGTGGAAAAAGGTAGCTAAGATCCGGGACATCCTTAATTCGAGTTAAGATCACATGAAACATTGTATGAATCCTGTATTCTTTACTTGAGGGAGACTAGAGTGGGAAATGTGTGTTGTATAAGGCAGAATACCATTGAAATAGAGAAAGAAACACGTTTGGCAGCTTTGGAAAGCCTTACACTTCACTGAAATGTAGTACTATACTCTGTAACACAGTTGAGAGACAATGTTTCCGAGCTGCCTCAGTACATAACAGTGTGTAGGAAGTTGTTTGATTAAGTGGGCAAAGCTTATACTTGTACCAGAAGGCAGAATATTAGAAACTACATGAAAACATGAATAATTCAGAGAAAATGACTGTAAACAGATGAGAACTCCTTTAGAAAAGCTGAAAGAGATTCTCCAAGTCAGTTCTTAGTGTAGAAAAGGTAGCTAAGATCCGGGAAATCCTTAATTTATGTTCACATGAAACACTGTATGAATCCTATATTCTTTACTTAAAGGAGACTAGAGTGGTAAATGTGTGTCATACAAGGCAGTATACAATTGAAATAGAGAAAGAAACATGTTCGGCAGCTTTGGAAAGCTTTACACTTTACTGAAATGTAGTACTACACTCTATAGCATAGTTGAGAGACAATATTCCCCAGCTGCCTCTGTTCATAACAGTGTGTAGGAAGTTTTTTGTACATGTGGGCAAAGCTTATACATGGTAAAGAAGGCAGAATATAGGAAACTACATGAAAACATGAATAATTCAGAGACAATGACTGTAAACAGGTGAGAACTCGTTTAGAACAGCTGAAAGAGATTCTCCAAGTCAGTTCTTAGTGTAGAAAAGGTAGCTAAGATCTGGGAAATCCTTAATTTAAGATCACATGAAACACTGTATGAATCCTATATTCTTTACTTAAAGGAGACTAGAGTGGTAAATGTGTGTCATACAAGGCAGTATACTATTGAAATAGAGAAAGAACCACGTTCTGCAGCTTTGGAAAGCCTTACACTTCACTGAAATGTAGTACTACACTCTAAAACCCAGTTGAGAGACAATGTTCCCGGGCTGCCTCAGTTCATAACCGTGTGTAGGATGTTGTTTGATAAAGTGGGCAAAGCTTATACTTGGACCAGAAGGCAGAATATAGGAAACTAAATGAAAACATGGATAATTCAGAGAAAATTACTGTAAACAGATGAGAACTCTTTTGGAACACATGAAAGAGATTCTTCAAGTCAGTTGTTAGTGTAGAAAGGTATCTAAGATCCGGGAAATCCTTAATTTGAGTTAAGATCACAAGAAACACTGTATGAATCCTATATTCTTTACTTAAAGGAGAATAGAGTAGTAAATGTGTGTTATACAAGGAAGAATACCATTGAAATAGAGAAAGAAACATGTTCGGCAGCTTTGGAAAGCTTTACACTTTACTGAAATGTAGTACTACACTCTATAGCATAGTTGAGAGACAATGTTCCCCAGCTGCCTCTGTTCATAACAGTGTGTAGGAAGTTGTTTGTACATGTGGGCAAAGCTTATACATGGTAAAGAAGGCAAAATATAGGAAAGTACATGAAAACATGAATAATTCAGAGAAAATGACTGTAAACAGATGAGAACTCGTTTAGAACAGCTGAAAGAGATTCTCCAAGTCAGTTCTTAGTGTAGAAAAGTATCTAAGATCCGGGAAAACCTTAATTCCAGTTAAGATCACATGAAAGTCTGTATGAATCCTATATTGTTTATTAAGGGGGACTAGAGTGGTAAATGTGTGTCATTCCAGGCAGTATACCACTGAAATAGAGAAAGAAACACGTTCTGCAGCCCTGGAAAGCCTTAAACTTCTCTTCAATGTAGTACTACACTCTATAACACAGTTGAGAGACAATGTTCCCGAGCTGCCTCAGTTCATAACCGTGTGTAGGAAGTTGTTTGATAAAGTGGGCAAAACTTATACTTGGACCAGAAGGCAGAGTATAGGAAACTACATGAAAACATGAATAATTCAGGGAAATGACTGTAAACAGATGAGAACCCGTTTTGAGCAGCTGAAAGAGATTTTCCAATCAGTTCATAGTGTAGAGCAGGTATGTAACATCCAGGAATTCCTTAGAGAAAAGAGCAAATTTAACAGTCTCTGAAATCTCCATTATTTACTTAAAGCAGCCGTGAAATGTAAATGTGTGTCATGCAAGGCAAAATATCCTTAAAATAGAGGAATAAGCGCATTTAAGCAGCTTTGGAAAGCTTTTGACTTCACTGTAATGTAGCATTAAACTCAATAACATAGTTGAGAAATAATGTTCCTGAGATTCTCAAGTTCTTAAGAGTGTACGAACAAGCATTGAACATGAAGTAAACACTTCTCCAAGTAAGTTATTCGTGTAGAAAGAAATCTAACATTCAGGAAATCCTTAGAGAAAAGAGTCCATTTAACAGTATATGAAACCTCCATTATTCACTTAAAGTAGCATAGGATGGTAAATGCGTGTCATACAAAGCAGAATACCCTTGAAATAGAGAAATAAGCACATTTAAGCAGCTTTGGAAAGCTTTTGACTTCACTGTAATGTAGCATTAAACTCAATAACAGAGTTGAGAGACAATGTTCCAGAGCTTCTCAGGTTCAAAGCAGTGTTGAGGTACCTGTTTGTCCATGTTCCCAATGCTTAAACTTGGACAAGAATGACTAATATTGGAAATGAGAAGAAAACACTAATTCAGAGAAAATAAAAGTAAATAGAGAAGAAATCACATAAGACATATAGAAAAACAGTGCTCCAAGTCAGTTGTTAGTGTAGAAAAGCTATCTAAGATCCAGGAAAACCTTAATTACAATAAAGATATCATTAAAAAATGTATAAAAGCTATATTATGTACTTAAAAAAGCACATAACTATAAATGTATGTCATACAAGACAGAAATCCATAAAATAGAGAAATAAAAATATTTAAGTAGCTTTGGAAACCCTTACACATCACTGAAAAGTGGCATGAAACTCTATAAAAGAGTTGAAAGACAATATTCCGTGACCTTAACCCTAACCCTACCCCAAACTCCAATTGTTAACCCTAGCCCTAGCCCTAGCCATAACATTAACACTAATCCTAACCCTAACCCTAGCCCTAACCCTAACCCTAACCTTAGCCCTATCCCTAACCCTAACCCTAACCCAAACATTAACCCTAGCCCTAACCCTAAACCTAGCCCTAACCCTAAACCTAAACCTAACCCTAACTCTAGCTCTAACCCTAAACCTAACACTAACCCTAGCCCTAACCCTAACCCTAGCACTAAACCTAACCCTAACCCTAGCCCTAACCAAACCCTAGTCCTAACCCTAGCCCAAACCCTAACCCTAACCCTAGCTCTAATCCTAACCCTAACCCTAACACTAGCCCTAACCCTGAACCTAACCCTAACCCTAAGCCTAACCCTAGCCTTAACCCTAGCATTAACCCTAACCCTAACCCTAACCTTAACCCTGACCCTAACCCTAGCCCTAACCCTAACCCTAGCCCTATCCCTAACACTAAACCTAACCCTAACCCTAACCCTCACCCTAGCACTAACCCTAACCCTAAGCCTAACCCTAACCCTAGCTTGTCAGCATAATAAAACTGTGTAGCAAGTTGTTTGTCCTTGTGAGCAATGCTTATATTTGGATAAGAACCCCTAAAATATGAAACTACAAGAAAATATGAGAAATACAGAGAAATTAAGAGTAAGTAGATGAGACCTCGTAGAGTACAGCTGAAAAAGATTTCTCCAAGTCAGTTGTTACTGGAGAAAAGAATCTAAGATCCAGGAAATCTTTAATTAAGCATAACAACACATTAAACAGTGTATGAAACTTCTATTATTTATTTAAAATAGCCTAGAACTTTAAATGTGTGTCCCACAAGGATTGAAAGACAGAAATAAGCAAAATTAAGCAGCAAGAGAAAGCCTGAGAATTAACTGCATTGTAGCATTAAACTCTAAAACATAGTTGAGAGACTATATTCCCGATCTTCTCAGGTCCATAACAGTGTGTAGGAAGTTGTTTGTAAATGTCGGCTATGCTTATACTTGGACAAGAAGGCCTAATATATGAAACTACATGAAAGCAGGAAAAATTGAGAGAAAATGTCAGTAACTAGATGAGAACTCGTTTAGAACAGCTTAAACAGATTTCGAAGTCAATTCATTGTGTAGAAAAGGTACGTAAGACCCAAGAAATCCTTAATTACATTTAAGAGCACACTAAACAGTGTATGAAACCTCTTATTTACTTAAATTAGCCTAGAACTCTTCATGTGTGTCACACAAAGTAGTCTTGAACTTTAAATGTGTCTCATACAAGGCTTGAAAGAGAGAAATAAGAGAGAAATAAGCAAATCAAGTAGCTTTGGAAAGCTTTACACTTCAGTGAAATTTATCATTAAACTCTATAACATAGTTGAAAGACAATGTTCCCCAGCTTTTCAGGTTCATAACAGTGTTTAAGTAGTTGTTTTTCCATGTTACCAATGCTTATACCTTGACAAGAAGGCCTAATGATAGAAACCAAGAGAAAATATCAGTAATTCTGGGAAAATAACAGTAAATAGATAAGAACTCGCATAGAACATGTATAAAACACTTCTCCAAGTCTATTGTTAGTTTATAAAACATATCTGAGATCCAGGAAATCCTTAATTAGATTTAAGATCACATGAAACAGTGTATGAATCCCATATTGTTTACTTAAAGGAGCCTACAATGTTAAATTGGTGTCATACTAGGCAGAATATCCTTGAAGTAGAGAAATAAACACATTAAGCAGCTTTGGAAAGCCTTATAGTTCACTTTAATGTAGCATTAAACTCTATGACATAGTTGAGAGTCAATGTTCCTCAGATTCTTCTGTTCCTACCAGTGTGTAGGAAGTGGTTTGTATATGTGGGCAATGCTTATACTAGGACAAGAAGGCCTAATATTGGAAACTCCATGATAACATGAATAATACAGTGAAAATGACAGTAAATAAATGAGAACTGATTTACAACAGGGGTAACAGAATCTCTGAGTTAGTTGTTAGTGTAGAAAGGCAATCTAAGATCCAGGAAATCCTTTATTAGAGTAAAGAGCACATTAAACAGTGTATGAAACCTCTTCTATTTACTTAAAGACTAGAAATTTACATGTGTGTCACACAAGGTTTGCAAGAAAAAATAAGCAAATTGAGGAGCTTTGGAAAGCCTTACAGTTCACTATAATGTAGCATTAACTTAGTTGAGGGACAATGTTCCCGAGCTTCTTTTGTTCATAACAGTGTGTAGGAAGTTGTTGTATATGTGCACAATGCTTATATTTGGACAAGTAGGCTTAATATAGGAAACTCCATGAAAACATGAATAATTCAGAGAAAATGACAGTAAAAAGCTGATAGCTTGGTTTAGAACAGGGAAAACAGAGTCTCAAAGTCATTTGGTAGTGTAGAAAAGGAATTAGCATCCAGGAAATCCTTAAACACAGTTAAGATTACATTAAACAGTGTATGGAACTTGTTATCTTTACTAAAAGAAGCCAAGAACTTTACATGAGTGTCACACAAGGTTTGCAAGAGAGAGATAAGCAAATTGAGCAGCTTTGGAAAACCTTTCGGTTGTCTGTAATGTATCAGTAAACTCTATAACATAGTTGGGGTACAATGGTCATAAGCTTCTTCTGTTCATAACAGTGTGTAGGAAGTTGTTTGTATATGAGGGTAATGCTTATAGTTGGACAAGAATGCCTAATATAGGAAACTCCATGAAAACATGAATAATTCAGAGAAAATGACAGTAAATAAAAGGTATCTAAGATCCAGGAAATCCTTAATTAGAGTTAAGAGCACATTAAACAGTGTATGAAACCTCTTTTATTTACTGAAAGAAGCCTAGAACTTTACATGTGTGACACACAAGGCTTGAAAGAGAGAAATAAGCAATTGAGCAACTTTGGAAAGCCATACTTTTCTCTGTAATGTAGCATTAAACACTATAACATTGTTGAGGGACAAAGTTCCCGACCTTCTTCTGTTCATAACAGTGTGTTGGAAGTTGTTTTATATGTGGGCAATGCTCATACTTGTAAGAGAAGGCCTAATATAGGAACTACATGAAAACATGAATAATTCAGAGAAAATGACAGTAAATAGATTAGAACTCGTTTAGAACTGGGGAAACAGATTCTCCAAAACAGTTGTTAGTGTAGAAAAGGTATGTAGGATCCAAGAAATGCTTAATTAGAGTTCAGAGCACATTAAACTTCGTTTTAAACCTCTTTTATTACATAAAGAAGCCTAGAACTTTACATGTGTGTCACACAAGGCTTGATAGAGAGAAATAAGCAAATTGAGCAGCTTTGGAAAGGATTACATTACACTGTAATGTAGCATTAAACTCTATAACATAATTGAGGGACAATGTTCCCGAGCTGCTTCTGTTCATAACAGGGTGTAGGAAGTTGTTTGTATATGTGGGCAATGCTCATACTTGTATGAGAAGGCCTAATATAGGAAACTCCATAACATGAATAATTCAAATAAAATGACAGTAAATAGATGAGAACTGGTTTAGAACAGGGGAAACAGATTCTCCAAGTCAGTTGTTAATGTAGAAAAGGTATCTAATATCCAGGAAATCCTTTATTAGAGTTACGAGCACATGAAACAGTGTATGAAATCTCTTTATTTACTTAAAGAAGCCTAAAACTTTACATGTGTGTAACACAAGGCTTGGAAGAGAGAAATAAACAAATTTAGCAGCTTTGGAAAGCCTTACAGTTCACTATAATGTAGCATTAAACTCTATAACATAATTGAGGAAAAACATTCCCGAGCTTCTTTTGTTCATAACAGTGTGTAGGAAGTTGTTTTATATGTGCACAACGTTTATACTTGGACAAGTAGGCTTAATATTGGAAACTCCATGAAAACATGAATAATTCAGAGAAAATGAGAGTAAATAGATGAGAACTAGGTTTAGAACAGGAAAAACAGAGTCTCAAAGTCATTTGGTAGTGTAGAAAAGGTATTAGCCTCCAGGAAATCCTTAATTAGAGTTAAGAGTTCATTAAACAGTGTATGGAACCTGTTATCTTTACTAAAAGAAGCCAAGAACTTTACATGTGTGTCACACAAGGTTTGCAAGAGAGAAATAAGCAAATTGAGCAGCTTTGGAAAACCTTTCGGTTGTCTGGAATGTATCAGTAAACTCTATAACATAGTTGGGGTACAATGGTCATGAGCTTCTTCTTTTCATAATAGTGTGTAGGAAGTTGTTTGTATATGAGGGCAATGCTTATAGTTGGACAAGAATGCCTAATATAGAAAACTCCATGAAAACATGAATAATTCAGAGAAAATGACAGTAAATAGAAGGAATCTAAAATCCAGGAAATCCTTAATTAGAGTTAAGAGCACATTAAACAGTGTATGAAACTTTTTGTATTTACTTAAAGAAGACTAGAACATTACATGTGTGTTACACAAGGCTTGAAGGAGAGAAATAAGCAACTTGAGCAGCTTTGGAAAGCATTACATTTCACTGTAATGTAGTATTAAACTCTATAACATAATTGAGGGACAAAGTTCCCAAGATTCTTCTGTTCATAACAGGGTGTAGAAAGTTGTTTGTATATGTGGGCAATGCTCATACTTGGACAAGAAAGCCTGATTCAGGAAACTACATGAAAACATGTATAATTAAGAGAAAATGATAGTATTGTAAATAGGTGAGAAATCCTTTAGAACTATGGAAACAGATTCTCCATGTCAGTTGTTAGTGGAGAAAAGGTATCTAAGATCCAGGAAATCCTTACAGTTAAGAGCACATTAAACAGTGTATGAAACCTCTTTTATTTACTTAAAGAAGGCTAGAACTTTACATGTGTGTGACACAAGACTTGAAAGAGAGAAATAAGCAATTGAACAACTTTGGAAAGCCTTACTTTTCTCTGTAATGTAGCATTAAACACTATAAGATTGTTGAGGGACAATGTTCCCAAGCTTTTTCTGTTCATAACACTGTATATGAAGTTGTTTGTATATGAGGGCAATAGTCATATTTGTACAAGAAGGCCTAATATAGGAAACTTCATGATAACGTGAATAATTCAGAGAAAATGAAGGTATATAGATGAGAACTGGTTTACAACAGGGGAAACAGATTCTGCAAGTCAGTTGTTAATGTAGAAAAGGTATCTAATATCCAGGAAATCCTTTATTAGAGTTAAGAGCACATGAAACAGTGTATGAAATCTCTTTATTTACTTAAAGAAGCCTAAAACTTTACATGTGTGTAACACAAGGCTTGGAAGAGATAAATAAACAAATTTAGCAGCTTTGAAAAGCCTTACAGTTCACTATAATGTAGCATTAAACTCTATAACATAATTGAGGAAAAACATTCCCGAGCTTCTTTTGTTCATGACAGTGTGTAGGAAGTTGTTTTATATGTGCACAATGTTTATACTTGGACAAGAAGGCTTAATATTGGAAACTCCATGAAAACATGAATAATTCAGAGAAAATGAGAGTAAATAGATGAGAACTGGTTTACAACAGGGGAAACAGATTCTGCAAGTGAGTTGTTAATGTAGAAAAGGTATCTAAGATCCAGGAAATCCTTAATTAGTGTTAAGAACACATTAAACAGTGTATGAAATCTCTTTTATTTACTTAAAGAAGCCTACAATTTTACATGTGTGTCACACAAGGCTTGAAAGAGAGAAATAAGCAAATTGAGCAGCTTTGGAAAGCCTTACAATTCACTGTAATGTAGCATTGAATTCTCTACCATAGTTGAGGGACAATGTTCCTGAGCTCCTTCCGTTCATAACAGTGTGTAGGAAGTTGTTTGTATATGTGGGCAATGCTCATACACTGACAAGAAGGCCTAATATTGGAAAATCCATGGTAACATGATAAATCAGAGAAAATAACAGTAAATAGATGAGTTCTTGTTTAGAACGGGGGAAACAGAATATCAAAGTCAGTTGTTAGTGTAGAAAAGGTATCTAGCATCCATGAAATCCTTAATTAGTGTTAAGAGCACATTAAACAGTGTATGAAATCTATTTTATTTACTTAAGAAGCCTACAACTTTACATGTGTGTCACAAAAGGCTTGAAAGAGAGAAATAAGCAAATTGAGCAGCTTTGGAAAGCCTTACAGTTCACTATAATGAAGCATTAAACTCTATAACATAGTTGAGGGACAATAGCTTGTTCAGTTCATAAGAGTGTGTAGCAAGTTGTTTGTATATGTGGGCAATGCTTATACTTGGTCAAGGAGGCCTAATATAGGAACTACATGAAAACATGAATAATTCAGAGAAAGTGACAGTAAATAGATTAGAACTCGTTTAGATCTGGAGAAACAGATTCTCCAAAACATTTGTTAGTGTAGAAAAGGTATGTAGCATCCAGGAAATCCTTAATTAGAGTTAAGAGCATCTTATACTTCGTTTTAAACCTCTTTTATTACATAAAGAAGCCTAGAATTTTACATGTGTGTCACACATGGCTTGACATAGAGAAATAAGCAAATTCAACAGCTTTGGAAAGAATTACATTTCACTGTAATGTAGCATTAAACTCTATAACATAACTGAGGGACAATGTTCCCGAGCTTCTTCTGTTCATAACAGGGTGTAGGAAGTTGTTTGTATATGTGGGCAATGCTCATACTTGTATGAGAAGGCCTAATATAGGAAACTCTATGATAACATTTATTATTCTTAGAAAATGACAGTATATAGATGAGAACTGGTTTCGAACAGGGGAAACAGAATCTCTGAGTCAGTTGTTAATGTTGAAAAGCTATCTAAGATCCAGGAAATTCTTAATTAGAGTTAAGAGCACATCAAACTGTGTTTAAAACCTCTATTATTTACTTAAAAAAGCCAATAACTTTATATGTGTGTCACACAAGGCTTGAAAGAGAGAAATAAGCAAATTGAGAATTTTTGGAAAGCCTTAGAGTTCACTGTAATGTAGCATTTAACTCTATTACATAGTTGAGGGACAATGTTCCTGATCTTCTTCTGTTCATAACAGTGTGTAGGAAGTTGTTTGTATATGTGGGCAATGCTTATATTTGAACAAGTAGGCCTAAAATAGGAAACTCCATGATAACATGAAATATTCTTAAAAAATGACAGTATATAGATGAGAACTGGTTTGGAACAGGGGAAACAGAATCTCCTAGTCAGTTGTTAGTGTAGAAAAGCTATCTAAGATCCAGGAAATTCTTAATTAGAATTAAGAGCACAACAAACAGTGTATTAAACCTCTTTTATTTAGTTAAAAAAGCCAAGAACTTTACATGTGTGTCACACAAGGCTTGAAAGAGAGGAATAAGCAAATTGAGCAGCTTTGGAGAGCCTTACAGTTCAATGTAATGTAGCATTAAACTCTAAAACATCGTTGAGAGACAATATTCACAATCTTCTCTGGTCCATAACAGTGTGTCGGAAGTTGTTTGTATATGTGGGCTATGTTTATACTTGGACAAGAAGGCCTAATATTGGAAAATACATGAAAAGATGAATATTTCAGAGCAAATGTCAGTCAATAGATGAGAACTCATTTAAAACAGCTGAAAGAGATTCTCCAAGTCTGTTGTTAGTTTATAAATGGAATCTAAGATCCAGAAAATCCTTAATTAGAGTTAAGATCACATGAAACAATGTACGAATCCTATATTTTTTACTTAAGTAGCCTGGAATGGTAAATGTGCGTCATACAAGGCGGAATGCCATGGAAATAGAGAAATAAACACATTAGGCAGCTTTGGAAAGCCTTACACTTCACTGCAATGCAGTATTAAACTCTATAACACAGTTGAGAGACAATATTCCCGAGCTTCTTCTGTTCATAACCGTGTGTAGGAAGTTGTTTATATATGTGGGCTATGCTTATTCTTGAACAAGAAGGCCTAATATATATAAGAAACTTCATGAAAACATGAATAATTCAGAGAAAATGTCAGTAAATAGATGAGAACTCGTTTAGAACACCTGAAACAGATTCTCCAAATAAATTCTTAGTTTAGAAAAGGTATCTAACATCCAGCCATTCCTTAATTCCAGTTGAGAGCACATTAAACAGTGTATGAATCCTATATTTTTTACTTAAAGTAGCCTAGATCATTAAAAGTGTGTCACACATGGCTTGAAGGAGAGAAATAAGCACAATTAAGCACGTAAGGAAAGTCTGAGAATTCACTGCATTGTAGCATCAAACTCTATAACATAGTTGAGAGAAAATATTCCCAATCTTCTCGGGTCCATAACAGTGTGTAGGAACTTGTTTGTATATGTGGGCTATGTAAGAGAGAAATAAGGAAATTGAGCAGCTTTGGAAAGCCTTACTTTTCTCTGTAATGTAGCATTACACCCTAGAACATAGTTGAGGGACAATGTTCCGGAGCATCTTCTGTTCATCACAGTGTGTAGGAAGTTGTTTGTATTGGTGGACTATGCTTATACTTGGACAATATGGCCTAATATAGGAAACTACATGAAAACATGAATAATTCAGAGAAAATGACAGTAAATAGATGAGAACTCATTTAGAACAGGTGAAACAGATTCTTCAAGTCAGCTGTTAGTGTAGAAAAGGTATCTAACATCCAGAAATTGCTTAATTCAAGTTTAGTGCACTTTAAACAGTGTATGACTGGTATGTTTTTTAATTAAAAGAGCCTAGAACTGTAAATGTGTGTCACATAAGGCTTGAAAGAGAGAAGTAACAAAATTAAGCAACTGGAAAAGCTTTAGACTTCACTGCAATGTAGCATTAAACTCTAAAACATAGTGAGAGACAATGTTCCGGAGCTTCTCAGGTTCATAACCATGTGTGGGAAGTTGTTTGTCCATATTTCCAATGTTTATACTTTGACAAGTAAGTGTAATATTGGAAAATACAAATAAATATCAGTAATTCAATGAAAATTACAGTAAATAGATGAGAACTTGCATAGAACATGTAGGAAATACTTCTTCAAGTCTGTTGGTAGGGTATAAAAGGAATTTATGATATTGGAATTCCTTAATTAAAGTAAAGAGCTCATTAAACAGTGTATGAAACCTCGAGCCTAGAACGGTAAATGTGTGTCATACAAGGCAAAATAGCATTGAAATAGAGAAAAAAAGCACATCTCAGAATCTTTGGAAAAAGTTAGACTTCACGGCAATGTAGTATTAAACTCTATAACATAGGTGAGAATCAATATTCCTGAGCTTCTCAGGATCATAACAGTGTGAGAACAAATGTTCATAACAGTGTAGAAAAACAATGGTCCAAGTCAGTTGTTAGTGTAGAAAAGCTATCTAAGATCCAGGAAAACCTTAATTACACTAAAGAGAACAGTAAACACTGTATAAAACATATATTATATACTTAAAGGAGCACATAACTATAAATGTATGTCATACAAGACAGAAATACATGAAATAGAGAAATAAACATATTTAAGTAGCTTTGGAAACACTTACACATCACTGAAAAGTAGCATGAAATTCTATAACAGAGTTGAAATACAATTACCCTCACCCTATTCCTAACACTATCCCTAACCCTATCGCTAACACTAACCCTAACGATAGCCCTAACCATAGCCATAACCCTAACCCTAGCCCTAGCTCTAACACTAACCCTAACACTAGCCTTAACCCTGACCCTAACCCGAGCCCTAACCCTCACCCTAGCTCTAACCCTAACCCTAACCCTAACCCTAACGCTAGTACTAACTCTAACCCTAAACCTAGCTCTAACCCTAACCCTAGCCCTAACTCTTACCCTAACCCTAACGCTAACCAAAGCCCTTACTCTAACCCTAGCCCTAGCCCTTACCCAAACCCTAGCCCTAACCCTAACCGTAATCCTGAATCTAACCATAGCCCTAGCCATAAACCTAACACTAAGCCAAACCCTAGCCCTAACCCTAACCCTAGCCCTAACCCTCACAATAGCCCTAATCCTAACCCTAACCCTAACTCTAACCCTAATCCTAGCCCTAATTCTAACCGTAACCCTAGCCCGAACCCGTATCCTAACCCTAACCCTAACCCTAACCCTAGCTCTAACCGTCAGCTAACCCTAACCCAAACCCTAACCCTAGCCCTAGCCCTAACTCTAACCCTAGCCCTAACCCTAACCCTAACCCTAACCCTAGCCCTTACCCTAACCCTAACCATAACCCTAATCCTAAACCTAACCCTAGCCCTAAACCTAGCCCTAACCCTAAACCTAGCTCTAACCCTAAACCTAACCCTAACCCTACCCTAACCCTAACCTTAACCCTAACCCTAACCCTAGCCCTAACACTAACACTAGCCCTAACCATAACCCTAGCTTGTCAGCATAATAACAGTGTGTAGCATGTTGTTTGTCCACGTGGGCAATGCTTATATTTGGATAAGAAGGCCTAATATATGAAACTACAAGAAAATATGAGTAATACAGAGAAATTAAGAGTAACTAGATGAGACCTGCGATAAAACAGCTGAAACAGATTTCTCCAAGTCAGTTGGTAATGGAGAAAAGGAATATAAGATCCAGGAAATCTTTAATTAAACATAACAGCACATTAGACAGTGTATGAAACTTCTATTTTTTACTCTAAGTAGCCTAGAACTTTAAATGTGTGTCAAACATGGCTTTTAAGAGAGAAATAAGCACAATTAAGCAGCGGGGAAAGTCTGAGAATTCCACTGCATTGTAGCATTAAACTCTAAAACATAATTGAGAGACAATATTCACAATATTCTCAGGTCCATAACAGTGTGTAGGAAGTTGTTTGTATATGTGGGCTATGCTTATACTTGGACAAGAAAGCCTAATATACGAAAATACATGAAAACATGAATAATTCAGAGCAAATGTCAGTAAATAGATGAGAACTCGTTTAAAACAGCTGAAACAGATTCTCCAAATCAGTTCTTATTGTAGAAAAGGTATCTAAAATACAGGAAATCATTCATTGGAGTAAAGAGCACATTAAACAGTATATGAAACCTCTTTTACTTACTTAAATTAGCCTAGAACTTTACATGTTTGTCACACAAGGCTTGAAAGAGAGAAATGAGCAAATTGAGCAGCTTTGCAAAGCCTTACAGTTCACAGTAATATAGCATTATACTCTATGAAATAGTTGAAGGACAATGTTCTCGAGTTTTTTCTGTTCATAAAAGTTTGTAGGAAGTTGTTTGTATATGTGGGCAATGCTTATACTTGGAGAAGAAGGCCTAATATAGGAAACTACATGAAAACATGAATAATTCAGAAAAAATGTCCGTAAATAGATGAGAACTCGTTTCGAACAGCTGAAGCAGATTCTGTAAGTCAGTTCTTAGTGTAGAAAAGGTATCTAACATCCAGGAATGCCTTAATTCGAGTTGAGAGCACATTACACATTGTATGAATCCTATATTTTTTACTTAAAGTAGCCTAGAACTTTAAACGTTCGTCCCACAAAGCTTGAAGGAGAGAAATAAGCAAATTAAGTAGCTTTAGAAAGCCTTACACTTCACTGAAATGTATCATTAAACTCTATAACATAGTTGAGAGACAATGTACCCTGAGGTTTTCAGGTTCATAACAGTGTTTAGGTAGTTGTTTTTCCATGTTCCCAATGCTTATTCCTGGACAAGAAGGACTAATGTTAGAAACTATGAGAAAACATCAGTAATACTGGAAAAATAACAGTAAATAGATGAGAACTCGCATAAATCATGTAGAAAACACTTCTCCAAGACTTTTGTTCTTTTATGAAAGGTATCTATTATACGATCCTGGAAATCCTTAATAAGAGTTCAGATCACATGAAACAGTGTATGAATCCTATATTGTTTACTGAAAGGAGCATAGAACAGTAAATGTATGTCATACGAGGCAGAATTCCCTTGAAATAAAGAAAAAAACACAATAAACAGCTTTGGAAAGCCTTACTCTTCACTGCAATATATTATTACATTCTATAACATAATTGAGAGATAATATTCCCGAGCCTTTTCTGTTCATAACAGTGTGTAGGAAGTACTTTATATATGTGGGCTTTGCTTATACCTGGACAAGAAGGCCTAATGTTATAAACTACAATAAAACATCAATAATTCAGGGACAATAAGTAAATAGATGAGAAATCAAATAGAACATGTATAAAACACTTCTCCAAGTCTGTTGTTACTTTATAAAAGGTATCTAAGATCCAGAAAATCCTTAATTAGAGTTAAGATCACATGAAACAGTGTATGAATCCTATATTGTTTACCTAAGGGAGCCTAATTCAGTAAATGTGTATCATACCAGGCAGAATACCATTGAAATAGAGAAATAAACACATTAAGCAGCTATGGAAAGCCTTACATTTCACTGCAATGTAGTATTAAACTCTATAACATAGTTGAGAGACAAAGCTCACTATTATGAGCTTCTTCTGTTCATAATAGTGTGTAGGAAGTTGTTTGTATATTTGGGCTATGCTTATACTTGGACAGGAAGGCCTAATATAGGAAACTACAATACATGAAAACATGGATAATTCAAATAAAATGTCATTAAATAGATGAGAACTGGTTTAGAACAGTGCAAACAGATTCTTCAAGTCAGTTCTTAGTGTAGAAATGCGATCTAAGGTCCAGGAAATCCTTAATTAGTGTTAAGAGCACATTAAACAATGTATGAAACCTCTTTTATTTGCTTAAAGTTACCTAGAAATTTATATGTGTGCCACACAATGCTTGAAAGAGAGAAATAAGCAAATTGAGCAGCTTTGGAAAGCCTTACAGTTCACTGTAATGTAGCATTACACTTTATAACATAGTTGAGGGACAATGTTCCGGAGCTACTTCTGTTCATAACATTGTGTAGGATGTTGTTTGTATAAGCGGGCTATGCTTATACTTTGACAAGAAGCCCAAATATAGGAAACTACATGAAAACATGAATAATTCAGAGAAAATTTCAGTAAATAGATGAGAACTCGTTTACAACAGCTGAATCAGATTCTCCAAATCAGTTGTTAGTGTAGAAGAGGTATCTAACATCCAGAAATTGCTTAATTTGAGTTGAGAGCACATTAAACAGTGTATGACTGCTACATTATTTACTTAAATGATCCTAGAACTGTAAATGTGTGTCACATAAGGCTTGAAAGTGAGAAATAAGCACAAATAAGCAACTGAAGAAAGCCTTAGACTTCACTGCAATGTAGCACTAAACTCTATAACATAGTGGGAAATAATGTTCCCGAGCATCTCAGGTTCATAACCGTGTGTGGGAAGTTGTTTGTCCATATTCCCAATGTTTATACTTTGACAAGAAGGCCTAATATTGGAAGCTACAAGAAAACATCAGTAATTCAGGGAAAATAACAGTAAATAGACGAGAACTTGGATATAACATGTAGGATACACTTCTTCAAGTCTGTTGTTAGGGTATAAAAGGAATCTATGATATAGGAATTCCTTATTTACAGTAAAGTGCTCATTAAACAGTGTATGAAACCTCTATTATTTACTTAAAAGAGCCTAGAACGGTAAATGTGTATCATCAAGGCAAAATAGCCTTGAAATAGAGAAATAAGCACATTTCAGCATCTTTGGAAAGCCTTAGACTTCACGGTAATGTAGTATTAAACTCTATCACATAGGTGAGAATCAATGTTCCTGAGCTTCTCAGGTTCATAACAGTGTGAGAACTCGATTTAACATGTGGAAAACACTTCTACAAGTAAGTGCTTTGTGTAGAAAGATATCTAACATCCACAAAATCCTTATTAGAGTTAAGAGCACATTAAACAGTTTATGAAACCTTTATTATTTACTTAAAGGTGCCTAGAAATGTAAATGTGTGTCATACAATGCACAATATCCTTTAAATATAGAAATAAGAACAGTTAAGCAGCTTCAGAAAGCCTTACACTTCACTGCAAGGAAGTATTAAACTCTATAACATAGTTGAGAGACAATGATCCTGAGCTTCTCAGGTTCTTAATAGTGTACGAACTAGCATTGAACATTTAGTAAACACTTCTCCAAGTAAGTTGTTTGTGTAGAAAGTATCTAACATCCAGAAAATTTTTATAGAAAAGAGTTGAGAGAAAATGTTCCAGAGCCTCTCAGGTTCAAAACATTGTCTAGGAAGTTGTTTGTCCATGTTCCCAATGCTTTCACTTGGACAAGAAGGACTAAAATTGAAAATGAGGAGAAAAGAGTAATTAAGAGAAAATAACAGTAAATAGAGAAGAACTCCCATAAGACATGTAGAAAAATAATACTCCAAGTAAGTTTTTTGTGTAGAAAAGCTATCTAAGATCCAGGAAAACCTTAATTACACTAAAGAGATCATGAAACAATGTATAAAAGCTATTTTATGTACTTCAAAGAGCACATAACTAGAAATGTATGGAATACAAGAAAAAAAATTCATGAAATAGAGAAATAAACATATTTAAGTAGCTTTGGAAACCCTTACACATCACTGAAATGTAGCATGAAACTGTAAAAAAGTGTTGAAAGAGCATATTCCCTCACCCTAACCTTAATTCTTTCCCTAAACCTATCACTAATCCTAACCCTAACGAAAGCCCTAACCATAACCATAACGTTAACCCTACCCTAGTTCTAACCCTAACCTAACCCTAGCCCTAACTCTAACACTAACCCTTGACTTTACCCTAAACCTAACCCTAACTCTAACCCTCAGCCTAGACCAAACCCTAACCCTAGCCTTTACCCTAAACCTAACCCTAACTCTAACCCTCAGCCTAGCCTTAACCCTAACTCTAGACCTAACCCAAACAGTAGCCCTAACCCTAACCCTAACCCTAGCCCTAAACCTAATCCTAGCCCTAACCCTAACCCTAGCCCTAGCCTTTACCCGAAACCTAACCCTAACTCTAACCCTCAGCCTAGCCCTAACCCTAACCCTAGCCCTAACCCTAACAGTAGCCCTAACCCTAACCCTAACCCTAGCCCAAACCCTAACCCTCATTGTAGCCCTAACCCTAACCCTAACCCTATACCTAACCCTAACCCTAACCATAACCCTAGCCCTAAACCTAAACCTAACCCTAACCCTAGCCTTAACCCTAACCCTAACACTAGCACTTAACCTAACCCTAACGCTAGCCCTAACCCTAACCCTAGCCCTATCCCTAACCCTAGCCCTATCCCTAAACCTAACCCTAACCCTAACTCTAGCCTTAACCATAACCCAAACCCAAACCCTAGCACTAACCCTAACCCTAACCCTAACCATAACCATAACCCTAACCCTCGCCCTCACCCTAACCCTAGCCCTAACCCTAACCCTAACAATAAACCTAACCCTAGCCCTCACCCTAGCCCTAACCCTAACCCTAACCCTAACTCTAGCCCTAACCCTAGCATTAACCCTAAACCTATCCCTAACCCTAGCCCTAACCCTAAACCTAACCCTAACCTTAACCCTAACCCTATCCCTAACCCTAGCATTAACCTTAACCCTAACCCTAACCCTAGCCCTAACCCTAACCCTAGCCCTATCCCTAACCCTATCCCTAACCCTAACACTAAAACTAACCCTAGCCCTAACCCTAACCAACACCCTAGTAGTATCCCTAACCCTAAGCCTAACCCTAACCCTAGCTTGTCAGCATAATAAAACTGTGTAGCAAGTTGTTTGTCCATGTGGGCAATGCTTATATTTGGATAAGAACGCCTAATATATGAAACTACAAGAAAATATGAATAATACAGAGAAATTAAGATAAATAGATGAGACCTCGTATATAACAGCTGAAACTGATTTCTCCAAGTCAGTTGTTACTGGAGAAAAGGAATCTAAGGTCCAGGAAATCTTTCATTAAACATAACAACACATTAAACAGTATATGAAACTTCTATTATTTACTTAAAGTAGCCTCGAACTTTAAATGTGTGTCACCCAAGGGTAGAAAGAGAAATAAGCACAAGTATGTAGCCAGGTAATGCCTGAGAATTTACTGCATTGTAGCATTAAACTCTAAAATATAGTTCAGATACAATATTCCCGAATTATTGGTTCCATGACAGGATGTTGGAAGTTGTTTGTAAATTTGGGCTATGCTTATACTTGGACAAGAAGGCCTAATATAGGAAACTAGATGAAAACATGAATAATTCAGAGAAAATGTCAGTAAATAGATGAGAACTCGTTTAGAAGATTTGAAATCAATTCTCAAGTCAGGTCTTAGTGAAGAAAAGGTATCTAATATCCAGGAAATTTTTAATTAGAGTAAAGAGCACATAAAACAGTGTATGAAACCTCTTTTATTTACTTAAAGTAGTCTAGAACATTACATGCGTGTCACACATGGTTTGTAAGAGAGAAATAAACAAATTGAGCTGCTTTGGAAAGCCTTACAGTTTACTGTAATGTAGCATTACAGTCTATAGTTGAGGGACAATGTTCCCAAGCTTAATTTGTTCATAACAGTGTGTAGGAAGTTATTTGTATATGTGGGTAATGCTTATACTTGGACAAGATGCATAATATACGAAAGTACATGAAAACATGAATAATTCAGAGAAAATCACATTAAATAGAAGAGAACTCATTTAGAACAGGTGAAACAGATTCTCCAAATCAGTTGTTAGTGTGGAAAAATTATCTAACATCCGCATATTTCTTAATTAGAGTTAAGAGAACATTAAATAGTGTATGAGTCCTATATTTTTTACTTAAACGAACCTAGAACTTTAAATGTATATCACACAAAGCTTGAAAGAGAGAAATAAGCAAATTGAGCTGCTTTGGAAAGCCTTACAGTTTGCTGTAATGTAGCATTACACTCTATAACATAGCTGAGAGACAATGTTCCTGAGCTTCTTCTGTTCATAACAGTGTGTTGGAAGTTGTTTGTATATGTGGGCAATGCTTATACTTGGACAAGAAGGCCTATTGTAGGAAACTACATGAAAACATGAATAATTCAGAGAAAATGACAGTAAATAGATGAGAACTCGTTTAGAACAACTGAAACAGATTCCCCAAGTCAGTTCTTAGTGTAGAAAAGGTATCTACGATCCAGGAAGTCCCTCATTAGAGTTAAAATACATTAAAAAGTATATAAAACCTCTTTTATTTACTTAAAGTAGCCTAGAACTTTACATGTGTGTCACACAAGGCTTGAAAGAGACAAATAAGCAAATTGAGCAGCATTGTAAAACCTTACAGTTCACTGCAATGTAGTACTACACTCTATAACACAGTTGAGAGACAATGTTTCCGAGCTGCTTCTGTTCATAACAGTGTGTAGGAAGTTGTTTGACAATGTGGGCAAAGCTTATACTTGGACAAGAAGGCAGAATATAGGAAACTACATGAAAATATGAATAATTCAGAGAAAATGACTGTAAACAGATGAGAACTCATTTAGAACAGCTGAAAGTGATTCTCCAAGTTAGTTCTTAGTGTAGAAAAGGTAGCTAAGATCCGGGAAATCCTTAATTCGAGTTAAGATCACATGAAACACTGTATGAATCCTATATTGTTTACTTAAAGGAGCCTAGAGTGGTAAATTTGTGTCATACAAGACAGAATAAAATTGAAATAAAGAAAAAACATGTTAGGCAGCTTTGGAAAGCCTTACCCTTCACTGCAATGTAGTATTACACTCTATAACATAGTTGAGAGACAATGTTCCCGAGCTTCTTCTGTTCATAACAGTGTTCAGGTAGTTGTTCGTCCAAGTTCCCAATGCTTATAACTGGACCAGAAGCCTAATGTTAGAAACTATGAGAAAACATCAGTAATTCTGGGAAAATAACTGTAAATAGATGAGAACTTGCATAGAACATGTATAAAACACTTTTCCAAGTCTGTTGTTAGTTTATAAAAGGTATCTACGAACCAGGAAATCCTTACTTAGAGTTCAGATCACATGTTACCGTGTATAAATCCTATATTGTTTACTTGAAGGTGCCTAGAATGGTAAATGTGTGTCATACAAGGAAGAATACCATTGAAATAGAGAAAGAAACACGTTCGGCAGCTTTGGAAAGCCTTACACTTCACTGCAATGTAGTATTACACTCTAGAACAGAGGTTCCCAAACTTGTTTGTGCCATAGACCCCTTGCCATGTTTTTCGGTTTTGGCTAGACCCCCTACTTACCTGATATTGATTTTTTTGTAAATTTCTAACTGTAGTGAAGTTTAGTGTTAAAAACTTGAAATAAAAACACATGTTAAGTTTTATACATTTATTTATTGAATTTAAATTAAAACTACTCAAAATAAAATTTTGTATCTGTTATATAAAATATACGTGACATAAAATTTAATAAAAAATAATGTACCTACTTTTCTCCGGCATTCTCAAACAAAATAACACTGATTCACTATAATTAGTATGATAAACTACCAGTTTATATTTTTTTAAATGTTTTCTCAGCACTTTCCTATTCAAGATTCAGGAAACGAATGAACGTATTTTTCTCACATTCATATTTATAGAGTGACGAATTGAACAAGTCGGTGCAAGTTCGCTAAACTTTGAGACAAAAATTGGCAAGAATGTTTACTGCGCTTATGCTTGTAACAAGATGATACTGGTATATCATTATGTGCAGGTTTTTATCCTACAACTTACACAATTTTATAAACATATATAATAAATTTTTTAATTCATAGGTACTTTTATAAATAATGTATATGTTTTTATATTATAAGATAATATGATGTAAGTAAATAGGTACTATCAGTGGATGTTGAGATCCACTATCGTGGACCCCCTTTTTCATTTCATGGACCCCCAAATTTTTTTTTCGCTGACGTAGACCCCTTGCAGGTTGTCATAGACCCCTGGGGGTCGATATAGACCACTTTGGGAATCACTGCTCTAGAACATAGTTGAGAGACAATGTTCCCAAGCTTCTTCTGTTCATAACAGTGTGTAGGAAGTTGTTTGTATATGTGGGCAAAGCTTATACTTGGACAAGAAGTCATAATATAGGAAACTACATGAAAACATGAAAAATTCAGCGAAAATGACAGTAAATAGATGAGAACTCCTGTAGAACAGCTGAAACAGATTCGCCAAGTCAGTTCTTAGTGTAGAATAGGTACCTAACATCTAGGAATTCCTTAGATCGAGTTGAAAGCAATTTAAACAGTGTATGAATCCTATATTTTTTAATTAAAGAAGCCTAGAACTTTAAATGTATGTCAAACAAAGCTTGAAAGAGAGAAATGAGCAACTAAGCAGCGTTGGAAAACCTTACAGTTCACGGTAATGTAGCTTTACGCTCTATAGCATAGTTGAGAGACAATGTTCTCGAGGTTTTGAGGTTCATAACAGTGTTTAGGTAGTTCTTTGTCCAAGTTCTCAATGCTTATACCTAGACCAGAAGGCCTAATGTTAGAAACTATGAAAAAACATCAGTAATTCAGATAAAATAACTGTAAATAGATGAGAACTCGCATAGAACATGTATAAAGCACTTCTCCAAGTCAGTTCTTTGTGTAGAAAAAATAGCTAATTTCCAGGAAATCCTTAATGAGAGTTAAGATCACATGAAACCGTGTATGAATCCTATATTGTTTACTTAAAGGAGCCTAGAGTGGTAAAAGCCTGTCATACAGTGCAGAATACCGTTGAAATAGAGAAAGAAACAAGTTAGGCAGCTTTGGAAAGCCTTACACATCACAGCAATGTAGTATTATACTCTATAATATAACATAGTATAGAGATAATATTCCTGAGCATCTTCTTTTCATAACAGTGTGTAGGAAGTTGTTTGTATAAGTGGGCTATGCTTATACTTGGACAAGAAGGCATAATATAGGAAATTACATGAAAACATGAATAATTCAGAGAAAATGTTAGTAAAAAGATGAGAACTAGTTTAGAACAGCTAAAAGAGACTCTCCAAGTAAGTTCTTAGTGTAGAAAAGGTGTCTAACATCCAGGAATTCCTTAACTCGAGTTGAGAGCAGCTTTGGAAAGCCTTACAGTGCACTGTAATGTAGCCATACACGCTATAACATAGTTGAAAGACAATGTTCCCGAGGTTTTTAGGTTCATAACAGTGTTTAGGTAGTCGTTTGTCCATGTTCCCAATGCTTATACCTGGACCAGAATGCCTATTGTTAGAAACTATGAGAAAACATCAGTAATTCTGAGAAAATAACTGTAAATAGATGAGTACTCACATGGAACATGTATAAAACACTTCTCCAAGTCTGTTGTTAGTTTATAAAAGGTATCAACGATTCAGGAAATCTTTAATTAGAGTTCAGATCACATGAAACAGTGTATGATTCCAATACTGTTTACTTAAAGGAGACTAGAGGGGTAAATGTGTGTCATACGAGGCAAAATACCATTGAAATAGAGAAAGAAACACGTCAGGCAGCATTGGAAAGCCTTACACTTCACTGCAATGTAGTATTACACTCTATAACATATTAGAGAGACAATGTTCCTGAGCTTCTTGTTTTCATAACAGTGTGTCCTAAGTTGTTTGTATATGTCAGCTATGCTTATACTTGGACAAGAAGGCATAATATAGGAAACTACATGAAAGCATGAATAATTCAGAGAAAATGTTAGTAAATAGATGAGAACTCATTTAGAACAGCTGAAAGAGATTCTCCAAGTCAGTTCTTAGTTTTGAAAAGGTACCTAAGATCCAGGAAATCCTTAATTCGAGTTGAGAGCACATGAAACACTGTATGAATCCTATATTGTTTACTTAAAGTAGCATAGAGTGGTAAATGAGTGTCATAAAAGGCAGAATATCATTGAAATAGAGAAAGAAACATGTTAGGCAGCTTTGGAAATCCTTACACTTCATTGCAATGTGGTATTAAACTCTATAACATAGTAGAGAGAAAATGTTCCTGAGCTTTTTCTTTTCATAACAGTGTGTACGAAGTTGTTTGTATATGTAGGCTATACTTATACTTGGACAAGGAGGCATAATATTGGAGACTACATGAAAACATGAATAATTCAGAGAAAATGACAGTAAATAAATGAGAATTCCTTTAGAACAGCTGAAAAAGATTCTCAAAGTCCGTTCTTAGTGTAGAAAAGTGATCTAACATTCAAGAATTCCTTAATTGGAGTTGAGAGCACATGAAAGAGTGTATGAATGCTATAGTTTGTACTTAATGGAGCCTAGAACTTTAAATGTATGTCACACAAAGCTTGAAAGAGAGAAATAAGCAAAATAAGCAGGTTTGGAAAGCCTTACAGCTCACTGTAATGTAGCATTACACTCTATAACATAGTTGAGAGACAATGTTCCCGAGGTTTTCAGGCTCATAACAGTGTTCCGGTAATTGTTTGTCCAAGTTCCCAATGCTGATACCTGTACCAGAAGGCCTAATGTTAGAAACTAAGAGAAAACATCAGTAATTCTGTTAAAATAACTGTAAATAGATGAGAACCTGCATAGAACATGTATAAAGCACTTCTGCAAGACTGTTGTTTATTTATAAAAGGTATCTATGATCCAGGAAATATTAATTAGAGTTCAGATAACATGAAACAGTGTATAAATACTTTATTGTTTACTTAAAAGAGCCTAGAGTGGTAAATGCGTGTCATACAATGCAGAATACCATAGAAATAGAGAAAGAAACACGTTAGGCAGCATTGGAAAGCCTTATACTTCACTGCAATGTAGTATTACACTCTATAACATAGTAGAGAGACAATGTTCCTGAGCCTCTTCTTTTCATAACAGTGTGTACTAAGTTGTTTGTATATGTCGGCTATTCTTATACTTGGACAAGAAGGCATAATATAGGAGACTACATGAAAACATGAATAATTCAGAGAAAGTGAGTGTAAATATATGAGAACTCCTTTAGAACAGCTGAAACACATTCTCTAAGTCAGTTCTTCATGTAGAAAAGGGATCTAACATCCAAAAATTCCTAAAATCAAGTTGAGAACTCATGAAACAGTGTATGAATCCTATATTTTTAACTAAATGGAGCCTAGAACTTTAAATGTATGTCACACAAAGCATGAAAAAGAGAAATAAGCAAATTAAGCAGCTTTGGAAAGCCTTACACTTCACTGCAATGTAGTATTCCACTCTATAACATAGTTGAGAGACAATGTTCTCGAGCTTCTTCAGTTCATAACAGTGTGTAGGAAGTTGTTTGTATACGTGGCAAAGCTTATTCTTGGACAAGAACGCAGAATATAGGAAACTATATAAAAACATAAATAATTCAGAGAAAATGTTGGTAAATAGATGAGAACCCTTTGAACAGCTGAAAGAGATTCTCCCAGACAGTTCTTAGTGTAGAAAAGGTAGCTAAGATCCAGGAATTCCTTAATTAGAGTTAAGATCACATGAAACAGCCGGCACCGGTTTGGCTCAGTGGTAGAGCGTCGGTCTGGGGACTGAAAGGTCCAGGGTTCGATTCCGGTCATGGGCATGTACCTTGGCTGCGGGCACATCAGCAGTAGGTGCTGTGCAAGAGGCAGCTGGTCGATGATTCTCTCTCATGGACAAGTTGAGAGAGAGTTTCTAACTCTCTATCCCTCTCTCTTCCTCTATGTGAAAAATCAATAAAAATATATTTTAAAAAAATTTAAAAAACATCACATGAAACAGTGTATGACTCCTATATTGTTTGCTTAAAGGAGCCTAGAGTGGTAAATGAGTGTCATAAAAGGCAGAACACCATTGAAATAGAGAAAGAAACATTCTGCAGCTTTGGAAAGCCTTACACTTCACTCCAATGTAGTACTACACACTATAACATAGTTGAGAGACAATGTTCCGGACCTGCTTCTGTTCATAACAATGTGTAGGAAGTTGTTTGATAATGTGGGCAAAGCTTAAACTTGGACAAGAAGGCAGAATATAGGAAACTACATGAAAACATGAAAAATTCAGAGAAAATGAGTGTAAACACATGGAAAATCGTTTAGAACAGCTGAAAGTGATTTTCCACGTCAGTTCTTAGTGTAGAAAAGGTAGCTAAAATCCGGGAAATCCTTAATTTGAGTTAAGATCACATGAAACACTGTATGAATCCTATATTCTTTACTAAAAGGAGCCTAGAGTGGTAAATGTGTGTCATACAAGGCAGAATACCATGGAAACAGAAAAAGAAACAGGTTTGGCAGGTTCGGAAAGCCTTACACTTCACTGCAATGTAATACTACACTCTATTACATAGTAAAGAGACAATGTTCCTGAGCTGCTTCTTTTCATAACAGTGTGTAGGAAGTTGTTTGTATATGTGGGCAAAGCTTATACTTGGACAAGAAGGCAGAACATAGGAAACTACATAAAAACATGAATAACTCAAAAAATGAATGTAAACAGAGGAGAACTCCCTTACAACAGCTCAGAGATTCTCCAAGTCAGTTCTTAGTGTAGAAAAGGTAACTAAGATCCGGAAAACCCTTACTTCGAGTTAAGATTACATGAAACACTGTATGAATCCTATATTCTTTACTTAAAGGAGACTAGAGTGGTAAATGTGTGTTATACAAGGCAGAATACCATTGAAATAGAGAAAGAAACACGTTCCACAGCTTTGGAAAGCCTTACACTTCACTGCAATGTAGTACTACACTCTATAACATAGTTGAGAGACAATGTTCCCGAGCTGCTTCTGTTCAGAACAGTGTGTAGGAAGTTGTTCGTATATGAGGGCAAAACTTTTACTTTGCCAAGAAGGCAGAATACAGGAAACTACATGAAAACATGAATAATTCAGAGACAATGAATGTAAACAGATCAGAACAGGCTGAGAACAGCTGAAAGAGATTCTCCATGTCACTTCTTAGTATAGAAAGGGTAGCTAAGATCCAGGAATTCCTTAATTCGAGTTAAGATCACATGAAAATCTGTGTGAATACTATATTGTTTACTTAAAGGAGCCTAGAGTGGTAAATGTGTGTCATACAAGGCAGAATATCCTGGAAAAAGAGAAAAGAAACACATTCCACAGCTTTGGAAAGCCTTACACTTCACGGCAATGTAGTACTACACTCTATAACACAGTTGAGAGACAATGTTCCCGAGCTGCCTGAGTTCATAACAGTGTGTAGGAAGTTGTTTGATAAAGTGGGGAAAGCTTATACTTGGACCAGAAGGCAGAATATAGGAAACTACAGGAAAACATGAATAATTCAGAGAAAATGACTGTAAACAGATGAGAAGTGGTTTAGAACAGCTGAAAGAGATCCTCCAAGTCAGTTCTTAGTGTAAAAAAGGTAGCTAAGATCCGAGAAATCCTTAATTCGAGTTAAGAGCACATGAAACACTGTATGAATCCTATATTGTTTACTTAAAGGAGCCTACAGTGGTAAATGTGTGTCATACAAGGCAGAATACCATCGAAATAGAGAAAGAAACATGATCGGCAGCTTTGGAAAGCCTTACAATTCACTGCAATGTAGTACTACACTCTATAACATATTTGAGAGACAATGTTCCCGAGCTGCTACTGTTCATAACAGTGTGTAGGAAGTTGTTTGTATATGTGGGCAAAGCTTAAACTTGGATAAGAAAGCAGAATATAGGAAACTTAATGAAAACATGAATAATTCAGAGAAAATGACTGTAAACAGATGAGAACGGGCTTAGAACAGCTGAAAGAGATTCTCCTCAAGTCAGTTCTTAGTTTCGAAAAGGTAGCTAAGATCCGGGAAATCCTTAATTCGAGTTAAGATCACATGAAACACTGTATGAATCCTATACTGTTTACTTAAAGTAGCCTAGAGTGGTAAATGTGTGTCATACAAGGCAGAATACCATTGAAATAGAGAAATAAACCAGTTCGACAGCTTTGGAAAGCCTTACACTTCACTGCAATATAGTACTACACTCTATAAAGTAGTTCAGAGACAATGTTCCGGAGCTGTTTCTGTTCATAACAGTGTGTGGGAAGTTGTTTGTATTTGTGGGTAAAGCTTATACCTGGACAAGTAGGCAGAATATAGGAAACTACATGAAAACATGAATAATTCAGAGAAAATGAGTGTAAACAGATCAGAACTGGCTGAGAACAGCTGAAAGAGATTTTCCATGTCACTTCTTAGTGTAGAAAGGTTAGCTAATATCCAGGAAATCCTTAATTCCAGTTAAGATCACATGAAACACTGTATGAATCCTATATTGTATACTTAAAGAAACCTAAAATGGTAAATGAGTGTCATACAAGGCAGAGTATCATTGAAGTAGAGAAAGAAACACATTCCGCAGCTTTGGAAATGCTTACACTTCACTGCAATGTAGTACTACACTCTATAAAATAGTTGAGAGACAATGTTCCCGAGCTGCTTCTGTTCATAACAGTTTGTAGGAAGTTGTTTGATAAAGTGGGCAAAGCTTATACTTGGACCAGAAGGCAACCGGGAGAGAGCTGTGTCAAGTCTGAGAAAAATCACTTTCCACTCTGGGGGCACCTCCAGGGCCCCTCCAGAGGTTCCTACTGGACTGGTGGCCAGGCCCCGGGAGCCTGCTTTCTGCCCCATTCGCCGGGAACGCCCTGTCCTGAGGACAAGGGTCCCTTTTGCTGGCATCCAGTCTGAAGCTCAGGCATTGGAGGCTTTAGTGGCCACTTGAGACACTCGTCCAGGTTTCACAGGGCCCCAGGGCGTTAGCCACTGTTGAGGGTTTGGTTGAGGGTTAGGCTTAGTTTTAGGGGTAGGGTTAGCCTTTGACAACGGGGAGAGAGCTGTGTTAAGTTTGCGAAAATCACTTTGTGCTTCAGGGGCACCTCCCCGGCCCCTCCGGAGGTTCTTACTGGCCCGCTGGCCAAGCCCCGGCTGCCAGCTTTCTGCCCCATTCACCGGCAACGCCCTACCCTGAGGACAAGGGAACCTCTTGCTGGCTTCCAGCCTGGAGCTCCGGCATGTGGGGCTTTTGTGGCCACTGGCGGACCTGGTCCACATTCACCAGGCCCCAGGCCCTTCCCCACTGGACGACCTCCAGCTTTTGACACCAGCCCCAACCCACTCTTCCCTTGACTGCTTCCCGCCGGTGAGCTAAGCGCCCGGCCGAGCCGCCGGGCCCCCTCTTTAGGTCCCTGCCGCCGGCAGACCGGCTTGCCGGTCACCCATGTCCCTGACCGCGACCCTCTCTCCTGCTAACCTCACCACTTCAGGCTGTTCACCTGGCCCCGCCCTGGTGATTCCTTGACAGCCTCCAGCTGCTCACCTGGCCCCACAGCCTCCTTGACTTGACCTGGCTCAGCTGTGAGCCTGGGCCCGCCTCCTTGTTCCGGAAACCCCGCCCCTGGTCCATTTGACCAATGAGAGAGCAGAACCACCCAGTCTGCCCTGCTCCCAAACACAGAGGAATAGCCCCCACCACTGGGATGTAAAGGCACATGGCCCTCTGCTCACAGGGTGCCTCCCAAGTCCCCAAGCGTGGGAAGACCAGCCAGCCCTCCCTTCAGGACACCCACGGGCCTCCATGAGCCTCTGGGCCGGCCCTCCTCTCCTAACCCCCCCCCCCCCGTCCCCATGTCTCACACCAAAGGGCAGCTCACAGCAGTGTCCTGGGACACCCACAGTCCTGCCTATGGGCTTTGACAACCGGGAGAGAGCTGTGCCAAGTCCGAGAAAAATCACTTTCCACTCTGGGGGCACCTCCCCGGCCCCTCGGGAGGTTCTTACTGGTCTGGAGGCCGGGTCCCGGGGGCCTGCTTTCTGCCCCATTCGCCCGGAACGCCCTGCCCTGAGGACAAGGGTCCCTTTTGCTGGCATCCAGTCTGAAGCTCAGGCAGGAGAGGCTTTTGTGGCCACTTGAGACCCTCATCCAGCTTTCACAGGGCCCCAGGCCGTTAGCAACTGGTGAGTGTTTGGTTGAGGGATAGGCTTAGTTTTAGGGTTAGGGTTAGCCTTTGACAACGGGGAGAGAGCTGTGTCAAGTTCGAGAAAATCACTTTGTGCTTCGGGGCCACCTCCCCAGCCCCTCCGGATGTTCTTACTGGCCCTCTGGCCGGGCCCCTAAGGCCAGCTTTCTGCCCCATTCGCCGGGAACGCCCTACCCTGAGGACTGGGGAACCTCTTGCTGGGGTCCAGCCTGCAGCTCAGGCATGTGGGGCTTTTTTGGCCACTGGCGACCCTGGTCCACATTCACCGGGCCCCAGGGCCTTCCCCACTGGACCACCTCCAGCTTTTGACACTGGCCCCAACCCACTCTTCCCTTGACTGCTTCCCGCCGGTCAGCTAAGCGCCCGGCCGAGCCGCCGGGCCCCCTCTTTAGGTCCCTGCCGCTGGCAGACCGGCCTGCTAGTCACCTGGGTCCTTGCCCGCGACCCTCTCTCCTGCTTACCTCACCACTTCAGGCTGTTCACCTGGCCCCGCCCCCGTGATCCCATGACCGCCTCCAGCTACTCACCTGGCCCCGCCCCCTCCTTGACTTGACCTAGCTCAGCTGTGGGCCTGGGCCCACCTCCTTGTTCCGGAAACCCCGCCCCTGGTCCATTCGACCAATGAGCGAGCAGCACCAGCCAGTCTGCCCTGCTCCCAAACACAGAGGAATAGCCCCCACCACTGGGATGTAAAGGCACATGGCCCTCTGCTCACAGGGTGCCTCCCAAGTCCCCAAGCGTGGGAAGACCAGCTATCCCTCCCTTCAGGACACCCACGGGCCTCCTTGAGCCTCTGGGCCGGCCCTCCCCCCCTAATGCCCCCCCCATCCCCATGTCTCACACCAAAGGGCAGCTCACAGCAGTGTCCTGGGACGCTCACAGTCCTGCCTATGGGCTTTGACAACCGGGAGAGAGCTGTGCCAAGTCCGAGAAAAATCACTTTCCACTCTGGGGGCACCTCCCCGGCCCCTTGGGAGGTTCTTACTGGTCTGGTGGCCGGGCCCCGGGGCCTGCTTTCTGCCCCATTCGCCGGGAACGCCCTGCCCTGAGGACAAGTGTCCCTCTTTCTGGCATCCAGTCTGAAGCTGAGGCAGGTGAGGCTTTTGTGGGCACTTGAGACCCTCGTCCAGGATTCACAGGGCCCCAGGGCCTTAGCCACTGGTGAGGGTTAGGTTGAGGGATAGGCTTAGTTTTAGGGTTAGGGTTAGCCTTTGACAACGGGGAGAGAGCTGTGTCAAGTCCGAGAAAATCACTTTGCGCTTCGGGGGCACCTTCACCGGGCCCCAGGGCCTTCCCCACAGGACCACCTGCAGCTTTGACACCAGCCCCAACCCACTCTTCCCTTGACCGCATCCTGCCTGTCAGCTAAGCGCCCGGCCGAGCCACTGGGCCCCCTGTTTAGGTCCCTGCCGCTGGCAGACCGGCCTGCTGGTCACCCCGGTCCCTGCCCGCGACCCTCTCTCCTGCTTACCTCACCACTTCAAGCTGTTCACCTGGCCCCGCCCCCGTGATCCCATGACCGCCTGCAGCTGCTCACCTGGCCCCGCCCCCTCCTTGACTTGACCTAGCTCAGCTGTGGGCCTGGGCCCGCCTCCTTGTTCCGGAAACCCCGCCCCTGGTCCATTCGACCAATGAGCGAGCAGCACCAGCCAGTCTGCCCTGCTCCCAAACAGAGGAATAGCCCCCACCACTGGGATGTAAAGGCACATAGCCCTCTGCTCACAGGGTGCCTCCCAGGTCCCCAAGCGTGGGAAGACCAGCCAGCCCTCCCTTCAGGACACCCACGGGCCTCCGTGAGCATCGGGGCCGGCCCTCCCCCCCCCCTCCCCCCGTCCCTATTGCTCACACCAAAGGGCAGCTCACAGCAGAGTGTCCCGGGACGCCCACAGCCCTGCCTATGGGCTTTGACAACCGGGAGAGAGCTCTGCCAAGTCCGAGAAAAATCACTTTCCACTCTGGGGGCACCTCCCTGGCCCCTCGGGAGGTTCTTACTGGTCTGGTGGACGGCCTCGGGAGCCTGCTTTCTGCCCCATTCGCCGGGAACGCCTTGCCCTCAGGACAAGGGTCCCTCTTGCTGGCATCCTGTCTGAAGCTCAGGCTGGAGAGGCTTTTGTGGCCACTTGAGACCCTCGTCCAGTTTTCACAGTGCCCCAGGGCGTTAGCCACTGGTGAGGGTTTGGTTGAGGGATAGGCTTAGTTTTAGGCTTAGGGTTAGCCTTTGTTATCGGGGAGAGAGCTGTGTCAAGTTCGAGAAAACCACTTTGCGTTTCGGGTGAACCTCCCCTGCCCATCCTGAGGTTCTTACTGGCCCTCTGGCCGGGCCTCTGTGGCCAGCTTTCTGCCCCATACGCCGCGGACGCCCTACCCTGAGGACAAGGGAACCTCTTGCTGGGGTCCAGCCTGCAGCTCAGGCATGTGGGCTTTTGTGGCCACTGGCGACCCTGGTCCACATTCACCGAGCCCCAGGGCCTTCCCCACAGGACCACCTGCAGCTTTTGACACCGGACCCAACCCACCCTTCCCTTGACCGCATCCCGCCTGTCAGCTAAGCGCCCTGCCGAGCCACCGGGCCCCCTCTTTAGGTCCCTGCCGCTGGCAGACCGGCCTGCTGCTCACCCGGGTCCCTGCCGGCGACCCTCTCTCCTGCTTACCTCACCACTTCAGGCTGTTCACCTGGCCCCGCCCCCGTGATCCCATGTCCGCCTCCAGCTGCTCACCTGGCCCCGCCCCCTCCTTGACTTGACCTAGCTTAGCTGTGGGCCTGGGCCCGCCTCCTTGTTCCGGAAACCCCGCCCCTGGTCCATTCGACCAATGAGCGAGCAGCACCAGCCAGTCTGCCCTGCTCCCAAACAGAGGAATAGCCCCCACCACTGGGATGTAAAGGCACATGGCCCTCTGCTCACAGGGTGCCTCCCAAGTCCCCAAGGGTGGGAAGACCAGCTATCCCTCCCTTCAGGAAACCAACGGACCTCCATGAGCCTCTGGGCCGGCCCTCCTCCCCTAACCCCCCCCCCCCCCCGTCCCCATGTCTCACACCAAAGGGCAGCTCACAGCAGTGTCCTGGGACGATCACAGTCCTGCCTATGGGCTTTGACATCCGGGAGAGAGCTGTGCCAAGTCCGAGAAAAATCACTTTCCACTCTGGGGGCACCTCCCTGGCCCCTCGGGAGGTTCTTACTGGTCTGGTGGCCGGGCCTCGGGAGTCTGCTTTCTGCCCCATTCGCCGGGAACGCCCTGCCCTCAGGACAAGGGTCCCTCTTGCTGGCATCCAGTCTGAAGCTCAGGCTGGAGAGGCTTTTGTGGCCACTTGAGACCCTCGTCCAGTTTTCACAGGGCCCCAGGGCGTTAGCCACTGGTGAGGGTTTGGTTGAGGGATAGGCTTAGTTTTAGGGTTAGGGTTAGCCTTTGTCATCGGGGAGAGAGCTGTGTCAAGTTCGAGAAAATCACTTTGTGCTACGGGGGCACCTCCCCGGCCCATCCTGAGGTTCTTACTGGCCCTCTGGCCGGGCCCCTGCGGCCAGCTTTCTGCCCCATACGCCGGGGACGCCCTATCCTGAGGACAAGGGAACCTCTTGCTGGGGTCCAGCCTGCAGCTCAGGCATGTGGGGCTTTTGTGGCCATTGGCGACCCTGGTCCACATTCACCGGGCCCCAGGGCCTTCCCCACAGGACCACCTGCAGCTTTGACACCAGCCCCAACCCACTCTTCCCTTGACCGCATCCTGCCTGTCAGCTAAGCGCCCGGCCGAGCCACCGGGCCCCCTGTTTAGGTCCCTGCCGCTGGCAGACCGGCCTGCTGGTCACCCCGGTCCCTGCCCGCGACCCTCTCTCCTGCTTACCTCACCACTTCAGGCTGTTCACCTGGCCCCGCCCCCGTGATCCCATGACCGCCTGCAGCTGCTCACCTGGCCCCGCCCCCTCCTTGACTTGACCTAGCTCAGCTGTGGGCCTGGGCCCGCCTCCTTGTTCCGGAAACCCCGCCCCTGTTCCATTCGACCAATGAGCGAGCAGCACCAGCCAGTCTGCCCTGCTCCCAAACAGAGGATTAGCCCCCTCCACTGGGATGTAAAGGCACATAGCCCTCTGCTCACAGGGTGCCTCCCAGGTCCCCAAGCGTGGGAAGACCAGCCAGCCCTCCCTTCAGGACACCCACGGGCCTCCGTGAGCATCGTGGCCGGCCCTCCCCCCCTCTACCCCCCCCCTCCCCACGTCCCTATTGCTCACACCAAAGGGCAGCTCACAGCAGAGTGTCCAGGGACGCCCACAGCCCTGCCTATGGGCTTTGACAACCGGGAGAGAGCTGTGCCAAGTCCGAGAAAAATCACTTTCCACTCTGGGGGCACCTCCCTGGCCCCTCGGGAGGTTCTTACTGGTCTGGTGGCTGGGCCTCGGGAGCCTGCTTTCTGCCCCATTCGCCGGGAACGCCCTGCCTCAGGACAAGGGTCCCTCTTGCTGGCATCCTGTCTGAAGCTCAGGCTGGAGAGGCTTTTGTGGCCACTTGAGACCCTCGTCCAGTTTTCACAGGGCCCCAGGGCGTTAGCCACTGGTGAGGGTTTGGTTGAGGGATAGGCTTAGTTTTAGGGTTAGGGTTAGCCTTTGTCATCGGGGAGAGAGCTGTGTCAAGTTCGAGAAAATCACTTTGTGCTACGGGGGCACCTCCCCGGCCCATCCTGAGGTTCTTACTGGCCCTCTGGCCGGGCCCCTGCGGCCAGCTTTCTGCCCCATACGCCGGGGACGCCCTATCCTGAGGACAAGGGAACCTCTTGCTGGGGTCCAGCCTGCAGCTCAGGCATGTGGGGCTTTTGTGGCCACTGGCGACCCTGGTCCACATTCACCGGGCCCCAGGGCCTTCCCCACAGGACCACGTGCAGCTTTGACACCAGCCGCAACCCACTCTTCCCTTGACCGCATCCTGCCTGTCAGTTAAGCGCCTGGCCGAGCCACCGGGCCCCCTGTTTAGGTCCCTGCCGCTGGCAGACCGGCCTGCTGGTCACCCCGGTCCCTGCCCGCGACCCTCTCTCCTGCTTACCTCACCACTTCAGGCTGTTCACCTGGCCCCGCCCCCGTGATCCCATGACCGCCTGCAGCTGCTCACCTGGCCCCGCCCCCTCCTTGACTTGACCTAGCTCAGCTGTGGGCCTGGGCCCGCCTCCTTGTTCCGGAAACCCCGCCCCTGTTCCATTCGACCAATGAGCGAGCAGCACCAGCCAGTCTGCCCTGCTCCCAAACAGAGGAATAGCCCCCACCACTGGGATGTAAAGGCACATAGCCCTCTGCTCACAGGGTGCCTCCCAGGTCCCCAAGCGTGGGAAGACCAGCCAGCCCTCCCTTCAGGACACCCACGGGCCTCCGTGAGCATCGGGGCCGGCCCTCCCCCCCCCTCCCCCCGTCCCTATTGCTCACACCAAAGGGCAGCTCACAGCAGAGTGTCCCGGGACGCCCACAGCCCTGCCTATGGGCTTTGACAACCGGGAGAGAGCTGTGCCAAGTCCGAGAAAAATCACTTTCCACTCTGGGGGCACCTCCCTGGCCCCTCGGGAGGTTCTTACTGGTCTGGTGGCCGGGCCTCGGGAGTCTGCTTTCTGCCCCATTCGCCGGGAACGCCCTGCCCTCAGGACAAGGGTCCCTCTTGCTGGCATCCAGTCTGAAGCTCAGGCTGGAGAGGCTTTTGTGGCCACTTGAGACCCTCGTCCAGTTTTCACAGGGCCCCAGGGCGTTAGCCACTGCTGAGGGTTTGGTTGAGGGATAGGCTTAGTTTTAGGGTTAGGGTTAGCCTTTGTCATCGGGGAGAGAGCTGTGTCAAGTTCGAGAAAATCACTTTGTGCTTCGGGGCCACCTCCCCGGCCCCTCCGGAGGTTCTTACTGGCCCTCTGGCCGGGCCCCTGCGGCCAGCTTTCTGCCCCATTCCCCGGGAACACCCTACCCTGAGGACAAGGGAACCTCTTGCTGGGGTCCAGCCTGCAGCTCAGGCATGTGGGGCTTTTTTGGCCACTGGCGACACTGGTCCACATTCACCGGGCCCCAGGGCCTTCCCCACTGGACCACCTCCAGCTTTTGACACTGGCCCCAACCCATTCTTCCCTTGACTGCTTCCCGCCGGTGAGCTAAGC
The DNA here is from genome assembly GCF_964339955.1 of Pipistrellus hanaki. Classification (NCBI taxonomy): domain Eukaryota; kingdom Metazoa; phylum Chordata; class Mammalia; order Chiroptera; family Vespertilionidae; genus Pipistrellus; species Pipistrellus hanaki. The sequence continues at coordinate 91,516,362 of NC_140505.1, read as the reverse complement.
GCCCAGCCGAGCCGCCGGGCCCCCTCTTTAGGTCCCTGCCGCCGGCAGAACGGCCTGCCTGTCACCCGTGTCCCTGACCGCGACCCTCTCTCCTGCTTACCTCACCACTTCAGGCTGTTCACCTGGCCCCGCCCCAGTGATCCCGTGACCACCTCCAGCTGCTCACCTTGCCCCGCCCCCTCCTTGACTTGACCTAGCTCAGCTGTGGGCTTGGGCCTGCTTCCTTGTTCCAGAAACCCCGCCCCTAGTCCATTTGATCAATGAGCGAGCAGCACCAGCCAGTCTGCCCTGCTCCCAAACACAGAGGAATAGCCCCCACCACTGGGATGTAAAGGCACATAGCCCTCTGCTCACAGGGTGCCTCCCAGGTCCCCAAGCGTGGGAAGACCAGCCAGCCCTCCCTTCAGGACACCCACGGGCCTCCGTGAGCATCGGGGCCGGCCCTCCCCCCCCCCTCCCCCCGTCCCCATGTCTCACACCAAAGGGCAGCTCACAGCAGAGTGTCCTGGGACGCCCACAGTCCTGCCTATGGGCTTTGAGAGCCGGGAGAGAGCTGTGCCAAGTCTGAGAAAAATCACTTTCCACTCTGGGGGCACCTCCCCGGCCCCTCGGGAGGTTCTTACTGGTCTGGTGGCCCGGCCCCGGGGACCTGCTTTCTGCCCCGTTCGCCGGGAACGCCCTGCCCTGAGGACAAGTGTCCCTCATTCTGGCATTCAGTCTGGAGCTCAGGCAGGTGAGGCTTTTGTGGGCACTTGAGACCCTCGTCCAGGTTTCACAGGGCCCCAGGGCTTTAGCCACTGGTGAGGGTTAGGTTGAGGGATAGGCTTAGTTTTAGGGTTAGGGTTAGCCTTTGACAACGGGGAGAGAGCTGTGTCAAGTCCGAGAAAATCACTTTGCGCTTCGGGGGCACCTTCACCGGGCCCCAGGGCCTTCCCCACAGGACCACCTGCAGCTTTGACACCGGCCCCAACCCACTCTTCCCTTGACCGCATCCTGCCTGTCAGCTAAGCGCCAGGCCAAGCCGCCGGGCCCCCTCTTTAGGTCCCTGCCACCGGCAGACTCGCCTGCCTGTCACCCGTGTCCCTGCCCGCTACCTGCTCTCCTGCTTACCTCACCACTTCAGGCTGTTCACCTGGCCCCGCCCCCTCGATCCCGTGACCGCCTGCAGCTGCTCACCTGGCCCCGCCCCCTCCTTGACTTGACCAGGCTCAGCTGTGGGACTGGGCCCGCCTCCTTGTTCCAGAAACCCCGCCCCTGGTCCATTCGACCAATGAGCGAGCAGCACCAGCCAGTCTGCCCTGCTCCCAAACAGAGGAATAGCCCCCACCACTGGGATGTAAAGGCACATAGCTCTCTGCTCACCGGGTGCCTCCCAGGTCCCCAAGCGTGGGAAGACCAGCCAGCCCTCCTTCAGGACACCCACGGGCCTCCGTGAGCATCGGGGCAGGCCCTCCCCCCCCCTCCCCCCCCTTCCCCCTGTCCCTATTGCTCACACCAAAGGGCAGCTCACAGCAGAGTGTCCCGGGACACCCACAGCCCTGCCTATGGGCTTTGACAACCGGGAGAGAGCTGTGCCAAGTCCGAGAAAAATCACTTTCCACTCTGGGGGCACCTCCCTGGCCCCTCGGGAGGTTCTTACTGGTCTGGTGGCCGGGCCTCGGGAGCCTGCTTTCTGCCCCATTCGCCGGGAACGCCCTGCCTCAGGACAAGGGTCCCTCTTGCTGGCATCCTGTCTGAAGCTCAGGCTGGAGAGGCTTTTGTGGCCACTTGAGACCCTCGTCCAGTTTTCACAGTGCCCCAGGGCGTTAGCCACTGGTGAGGGTTTGGTTGAGGGATAGGCTTAGTTTTAGGCTTAGGGTTAGCCTTTGTTATCGGGGAGAGAGCTGTGTCAAGTTCGAGAAAACCACTTTGCGTTTCGGGTGAACCTCCCCTGCCCATCCTGAGGTTCTTACTGGCCCTCTGGCCGGGCCTCTGCGGCCAGCTTTCTGCCCATACGCCGCGGACGCCCTACCCTGAGGACAAGGGAACCTCTTGCTGGGGTCCAGCCTGCAGCTCAGGCATGTGGGCTTTTGTGGCCACTGGCGACCCTGGTCCACATTCACCGAGCCCCAGGGCCTTCCCCACAGGACCACCTGCAGCTTTTGACACCGGACCCAACCCACCCTTCCCTTGACCGCATCCCGCCTGTCAGCTAAGCGCCCGGCCAAGCCACCGGGCCCCCTCTTTAGGTCCCTGCCGCTGGCAGACCGGCCTGCTGCTCACCCGGGTCCCTGCCGGCGACCCTCTCTCCTGCTTACCTCACCACTTCAGGCTGTTCACCTGGCCCCGCCCCCGTGATCCCATGTCCGCCTCCAGCTGCTCACCTGGCCCCGCCCCCTCCTTGACTTGACCTAGCTTAGCTGTGGGCCTGGGCCCGCCTCCTTGTTCCGGAAACCCCGCCCCTGGTCCATTCGACCAATGAGCGAGCAGCACCAGCCAGTCTGCCCTGCTCCCAAACAGAGGAATAGCCCCCACCACTGGGATGTAAAGGCACATGGCCCTCTGCTCACAGGGTGCCTCCCAAGTCCCCAAGGGTGGGAAGACCAGCTATCCCTCCCTTCAGGAAACCAACGGACCTCCATGAGCCTCTGGGCCGGCCCTCCTCCCCTAACCCCCCCCCCCCCGTCCCCATGTCTCACACCAAAGGGCAGCTCACAGCAGTGTCCTGGGACGATCACAGTCCTGCCTATGGGCTTTGACATCCGGGAGAGAGCTGTGCCAAGTCCGAGAAAAATCACTTTCCACTCTGGGGGCACCTCCCTGGCCCCTCGGGAGGTTCTTACTGGTCTGGTGGCCGGGCCTCGGGAGTCTGCTTTCTGCCCCATTCGCCGGGAACGCCCTGCCCTCAGGACAAGGGTCCCTCTTGCTGGCATCCAGTCTGAAGCTCAGGCTGGAGAGGCTTTTGTGGCCACTTGAGACCCTCGTCCAGTTTTCACAGGGCCCCAGGGCGTTAGCCACTGGTGAGGGTTTGGTTGAGGGATAGGCTTAGTTTTAGGGTTAGGGTTAGCCTTTGTCATCGGGGAGAGAGCTGTGTCAAGTTCGAGAAAATCACTTTGTGCTTCGGGGCCACCTCCCCGGCCCCTCCGGAGGTTCTTACTGGCCCTCTGGCCGGGCCCCTGCGGCCAGCTTTCTGCCCCATTCCCCGGGAACACCCTACCCTGAGGACAAGGGAACCTCTTGCTGGGGTCCAGCCTGCAGCTCAGGCATGTGGGGCTTTTTTGGCCACTGGCGACACTGGTCCACATTCACCGGGCCCCAGGGCCTTCCCCACTGGACCACCTCCAGCTTTTGACACTGGCCCCAACCCATTCTTCCCTTGACTGCTTCCCGCCGGTGAGCTAAGCGCCCAGCCGAGCCGCCCGGCCCCCTCTTTAGGTCCCTGCCGCCGGCAGACCGGCCTGCCTGTCACCCGTGTCCCTGACCGCGACCCTCTCTCCTGCTTACCTCACCACTTCAGGCTGTTCACCTGGCCCCGCCCCAGTGATCCCGTGACCACCTCCAGCTGCTCACCTTGCCCCGCCCCCTCCTTGACTTGACCTAGCTCAGCTGTGGGCTTGGGCCTGGTTCCTTGTTCCAGAAACCCCGCCCCTAGTCCATTTGATCAATGAGCGAGCAGCACCAGCCAGTCTGCCCTGCTCCCAAACACAGAGGAATAGCCCCCACCACTGGGATGTAAAGGCACATAGCCCTCTGCTCACAGGGTGCCTCCCAGGTCCCCAAGCGTGGGAAGACCAGCCAGCCCTCCCTTCAGGACACCCACGGGCCTCCGTGAGCATCGGGGCCGGCCCTCCCCCCCCCCTCCCCCCGTCCCCATGTCTCACACCAAAGGGCAGCTCACAGCAGAGTGTCCTGGGACGCCCACAGTCCTGCCTATGGGCTTTGAGAGCCGGGAGAGAGCTGTGCCAAGTCTGAGAAAAATCACTTTCCACTCTGGGGGCACCTCCCCGGCCCCTCGGGAGGTTCTTACTGGTCTGGTGGCCCGGCCCCGGGGACCTGCTTTCTGCCCCGTTCGCCGGGAACGCCCTGCCCTGAGGACAAGTGTCCCTCATTCTGGCATTCAGTCTGGAGCTCAGGCAGGTGAGGCTTTTGTGGGCACTTGAGACCCTCGTCCAGGTTTCACAGGGCCCCAGGGCTTTAGCCACTGGTGAGGGTTAGGTTGAGGGATAGGCTTAGTTTTAGGGTTAGGGTTAGCCTTTGACAACGGGGAGAGAGCTGTGTCAAGTCCGAGAAAATCACTTTGCGCTTCGGGGGCACCTTCACCGGGCCCCAGGGCCTTCCCCACAGGACCACCTGCAGCTTTGACACCGGCCCCAACCCACTCTTCCCTTGACCGCATCCTGCCTGTCAGCTAAGCGCCAGGCCAAGCCGCCGGGCCCCCTCTTTAGGTCCCTGCCGCCGGCAGACTCGCCTGCCTGTCACCCGTGTCCCTGCCCGCTACCTGCTCTCCTGCTTACCTCACCACTTCAGGCTGTTCACCTGGCCCCGCCCCCTCGATCCCGTGACCGCCTGCAGCTGCTCACCTGGCCCCGCCCCCTCCTTGACTTCACCAGGCTCAGCTGTGGGACTGGGCCCGCCTCCTTGTTCCAGAAACCCCGCCCCTGGTCCATTCGACCAATGAGCGAGCAGCACCAGCCAGTCTGCCCTGCTCCCAAACAGAGGAATAGCCCCCACCACTGGGATGTAAAGGCACATAGCTCTCTGCTCACCGGGTGCCTCCCAGGTCCCCAAGCGTGGGAAGACCAGCCAGCCCTCCTTCAGGACACCCACGGGCCTCCGTGAGCATCGGGGCAGGCCCTCCCCCCCCCTCCCCCCCCTTCCCCCTGTCCCTATTGCTCACACCAAAGGGCAGCTCACAGCAGAGTGTCCCGGGACACCCACAGCCCTGCCTATGGGCTTTGACAACCGGGAGAGAGCTGTGCCAAGTCCGAGAAAAATCACTTTCCACTCTGGGGGCACCTCCCTGGCCCCTCGGGAGGTTCTTACTGGTCTGGTGGCCGGGCCTCGGGAGCCTGCTTTCTGCCCCATTCGCCGGGAACGCCCTGCCTCAGGACAAGGGTCCCTCTTGCTGGCATCCTGTCTGAAGCTCAGGCTGGAGAGGCTTTTGTGGCCACTTGAGACCCTCGTCCAGTTTTCACAGTGCCCCAGGGCGTTAGCCACTGGTGAGGGTTTGGTTGAGGGATAGGCTTAGTTTTAGGCTTAGGGTTAGCCTTTGTTATCGGGGAGAGAGCTGTGTCAAGTTCGAGAAAACCACTTTGCGTTTCGGGTGAACCTCCCCTGCCCATCCTGAGGTTCTTACTGGCCCTCTGGCCGGGCCTCTGCGGCCAGCTTTCTGCCCCATACGCCGCGGACGCCCTACCCTGAGGACAAGGGAACCTCTTGCTGGGGTCCAGCCTGCAGCTCAGGCATGTGGGCTTTTGTGGCCACTGGCGACCCTGGTCCACATTCACCGAGCCCCAGGGCCTTCCCCACAGGACCACCTGCAGCTTTTGACACCGGACCCAACCCACCCTTCCCTTGACCGCATCCCGCCTGTCAGCTAAGCGCCCGGCCGAGCCACCGGGCCCCCTCTTTAGGTCCCTGCCGCTGGCAGACCGGCCTGCTGCTCACCCGGGTCCCTGCCGGCGACCCTCTCTCCTGCTTACCTCACCACTTCAGGCTGTTCACCTGGCCCCGCCCCCGTGATCCCATGTCCGCCTCCAGCTGCTCACCTGGCCCCGCCCCCTCCTTGACTTGACCTAGCTTAGCTGTGGGCCTGGGCCCGCCTCCTTGTTCCGGAAACCCCGCCCCTGGTCCATTCGACCAATGAGCGAGCAGCACCAGCCAGTCTGCCCTGCTCCCAAACAGAGGAATAGCCCCCACCACTGGGATGTAAAGGCACATGGCCCTCTGCTCACAGGGTGCCTCCCAAGTCCCCAAGGGTGGGAAGACCAGCTATCCCTCCCTTCAGGAAACCAACGGACCTCCATGAGCCTCTGGGCCGGCCCTCCTCCCCTAACCCCCCCCCCCCCCCGTCCCCATGTCTCACACCAAAGGGCAGCTCACAGCAGTGTCCTGGGACGATCACAGTCCTGCCTATGGGCTTTGACATCCGGGAGAGAGCTGTGCCAAGTCCGAGAAAAATCACTTTCCACTCTGGGGGCACCTCCCTGGCCCCTCGGGAGGTTCTTACTGGTCTGGTGGCCGGGCCTCGGGAGTCTGCTTTCTGCCCCATTCGCCGGGAACGCCCTGCCCTCAGGACAAGGGTCCCTCTTGCTGGCATCCAGTCTGAAGCTCAGGCTGGAGAGGCTTTTGTGGCCACTTGAGACCCTCGTCCAGTTTTCACAGGGCCCCAGGGCGTTAGCCACTGGTGAGGGTTTGGTTGAGGGATAGGCTTAGTTTTAGGGTTAGGGTTAGCCTTTGTCATCGGGGAGAGAGCTGTGTCAAGTTCGAGAAAATCACTTTGTGCTTCGGGGCCACCTCCCCGGCCCATCCTGAGGTTCTTACTGGCCCTCTGGCCGGGCCCCTGCGGCCAGCTTTCTGCCCCATACGCCGGGAACACCCTACCCTGAGGACAAGGGAACCTCTTGCTGGGGTCCAGCCTGCAGCTCAGGCATGTGGGGCTTTTTTGGCCACTGGCGACACTGGTCCACATTCACCGGGCCCCAGGGCCTTCCCCACTGGACCACCTCCAGCTTTGACACCGGCCCCAACCCACTCTTCCCTTGACCGCATCCTGACTGTCAGCTAAGCGCCCGGCCGAGCCACCGGGCCCCCTGTTTAGGTCCCTGCCGCTGGCAGACCGGCCTGCCGGTCACCCGGGTCCCTGCCCGCGACCCTCTCTCCTGCTTACCTCACCACTTCAGGCTGTTCACCTGGCCCCGCCCCCGTGATCCCATGACCGCCTGCAGCTGCTCACCTGGCCCCGCCCCCTCCTTGACTTGACCTAGATCAGCTGTGGGCCTGGGCCCGCCTCCTTGTTCCGGAAACCCCGCCCCTGGTCCATTCGACCAATGAGCGAGCAGCACCAGCCAGTCTGCCCTGCTCCCAAACACAGAGGAATAGCCCCCACCACTGGGATGTAAAGGCACATAGCCCTCTGCTCACAGGGTGCCTCCCAGGTCCCCAAGCGTGGGAAGACCAGCCAGCCCTCCCTTCAGGACACCCACGGGCCTCTGTGAGCATCAGGGCCGGCCCTCCCCCCCCCTCCTTCCGTCCCTATTGCTCACACCAAAGGGCAGCTCACAGCAGAGTGTCCCGGGACGCCCACAGCCCTGCCTATGGGCTTTGACAACCGGGAGAGAGCTGTGCCAAGTCCGAGAAAAATCACTTTCCACTCTGGGGGCACCTCCCTGGCCCCTCGGGAGTTTCTTACTGGTCTGGTGGCCGGGCCTCGGGAGTCTGCTTTCTGCCCCATTCGCCGGGAACGCCCTGCCCTCAGGACAAGGGTCCCTCTTGCTGGCATCCAGTCTGAAGCTCAGGCTTGAGAGGCTTTTGTGGCCACTTGAGACCCTCGTCCAGTTTTCACAGGGCCCCAGGGCATTAGCCACTGCTGAGGGTTTGGTTGAGGGATAGGCTTAGTTTTACGGTTAGGGTTAGCCTTTGTCATCGGGGAGAGAGCTGTGTCAAGTCCGAGAAAATCACTTTGCGCTTCGGCGGCACCTTCACCGGGCCCCAGGGCCTTCCCCACTGGACCACCTCCAGCTTTTGACACCGGCCCCAACCCCCTCTTCCCTTGACCGCTTCCCGCCGGTCAGCTAAGCGCCCGGCCAAGCCGCCGGGCCCCCTCTTTAGGTCCCTGCCGCCGGCAGACCCGCCTGCCGGTCACCCGTGTCCCTGACCGCGACCCGCTCTCCTGCTTACCTCACCACTTCAGGCTGTTCACCTGGCCCTGCCCCCTGGATCCCGTGACCACCTGCAGCTGCTCACCTGGCCCCGCCCCCTCCTTGACTTGACCTGGCTCAGCTGTGGGCCTGGGCCCGCCTCCTTGTTCCAGAAACCCCGCCCCTGGTCCATTCGACCAATGAGCGAGCAGCACCAGCCAGTCTGCCCTGCTCCCAAACAGAGGAATAGCCCCCACCACTGGGATGTAAAGGCACATAGCCCTCTGCTCACAGGGTGCCTCCCAGGTCCCCAAGCGTGGGAAGACCAGCCAGCCCTCACTTCAGGACACCCACGGGCCTCCGTGAGCATCAGGGCCGGCCCTCCCCCCCCCCTCCCCCCCCCGATCCCCCCGTCCCTATTGCTCACACCAAAGGGCAGCTCACAGCAGAGTGTCCCGGGACGCCCCCAGCCCTGCCTATGGGCTTTGACAACCGGGAGAGAGCTTTGCCAAGTCCGAGAAAAATCACTTTCCACTCTGGGGGCACCTCCCTGGCCCCTCGGGAGGTTCTTACTGGTCTGGTGGCCGGGCCTTGGGAGCCTGCTTTCTGCCCCATTCGCCGGGAACGACCTGCCCTCAGGACAAGGGTCCCTCTTGCTGGCATCCTGTCTGAAGCTCAGGCTGGAGAGGCTTTTGTGGCCACTTGAGACCCTCGTCCAGTTTTCACAGGGCCCCAGGGCGTTAGCCACTGGTGAGGGTTTGGTTGAGGGATAGGCTTAGTTTTAGGGTTAGGGTTAGCCTTTGTCATCGGGGAGAGAGCTGTGTCAAGTTCGAGAAAACCACTTTGCGCTTCGGGGGCACCTCCCCGGCCCATCCGGAGGTTCTTACTGGCCCTCTGGCCGGGCCCCTGCGGCCAGCTTTCTGCCCCATAGGCCGCGGACGCCCTACCCTGAGGACAAGGGAACCTCTTGCTGGGGTCCAGCCTGCAGCTCAGGCATGTGGGGCTTTTGTGGCCACTGGCGACCCTGGTCCACATTCACCGGGCCCCAGGGCCTTCCCCACAGGACCACCTGCAGCTTTTGACACCGGCCCCAACCCACTCTTCCCTTGACCGCATCCCGCCTGTCAGCTAAGCGCCCGGCGGAGCCACCGGGCCCCCTCTTTAGGTCCCTGCCGCTGGTAGACCGGCCTGCTGGTCACCCGGGTCCCTGCCCGCGACCCTCTCTCCTGCTTACCTCACCACTTCAGGCTGTTCACCTGGCCCCGCCCCCGTGATCCCATGACCGCCTCCAGCTGCTCACCTGGCCCCGCCCCCTCCTTGACTTGACCTAGCTTAGCTGTGGGCCTGGGCCCGCCTCCTTGTTCCGGAAACCCCGCCCCTGGTCCATTCGACCAATGAGCGAGCAGCACCAGCCAGTCTGCCCTGCTCCCAAACAGAGGAATAGCCCCCTCCACTGGGATGTAAAGGCACATAGCCCTCTGCTCACAGGGTGCCTCCCAGGTCCCCAAGCGTGGGAAGACCAGCCAGCCCTCCCTTCAGGACACCCACGGGCCTCCGTGAGTATCAGGGCCGGCCCTCCCCCCCCTCCCCCCCCCTCCCTCGTCACTATTGCTCACACCAAAGGGCAGCTCACAGCAGAGTGTCCCGGGACGCCCACAGCCCTGCCTATGGGCTTTGACTACCGGGAGAGAGCTGTGCCAAGTCCGAGAAAAATCACTTTCCACTCTGGGGGCACGTCCCTGGCCCCTCGGGAGGTTCTTACTAGTCTGGTGGCCGGGCCTCGGGAGCCTGCTTTCTGCCCCATTTGCCGGGAACGCCCTGCCCTCAGGACAAGGGTCCCTCTTGCTGGCATCCTGTCTGAAGCTCAGGCTGGAGAGGCTTTTGTGGCCACTTGAGACCCTTGTCCAGTTTTCACAGGGCCCCAGGGCGTTAGCCACTGTTGAGGGTTTGGTTGAGGGATAGGCTTAGTTTTAGGGTTAGGGTTAGCCTTTGTCATCGGGGAGAGAGCTGTGTCAAGTCCGAGAAAATCACTTTGCGCTTCAGGGGCACCTTCACCCGGCCCCGGGGCCTTCCCCACTGGACCACCTCCAGCTTTTGACACCGGCCCCAACCCCCTCTTCCCTTGACCGCTTCCCGCCGGTCAGCTAAGCGCCCGGCCAAGCCGCCGGGCCCCCTCTTTAGGTCCCTGCCGCCGGCAGACCGGCCTGCCGGTCACCCATGTCCCTGACCGCAACCCTCTCTCCTGCTTACCTCACCACTTCAGGCTGTTCACCTGGCCCCGCCCCAGTGATCCCGTGACCGCCTCCAGCTGCTCACCTTGCCCCGTCCCCTCCTTGACTTGACCTAGCTCAGCTGTGGGCCTGGGCCCGCCTCCTTGTTCCGGAAACCCCGCCCCTGGTCCATTCGACCAATGAGCGAGCAGCACCAGCCAGTCTGCCCTGCTCCCAAACACAGAGGAATAGCCCAAACCACTGGGATGTAAAGGCACATCGCCCTCTGCTCACAGGGTGCCTCCCAGGTCCCCAAGCGTGGGAAGACCAGCCAGCCCTCCCTTCAGGACACCCACCGGCCTCCGTGAGCATCGGGGCCGGCCCTCCCACCCCCCTTCCCCCCCCCTCCCGCCCGTCCCTATTGCTCACAACAAAGGGCAGCTCACAGCAGAGTGTCCCGGGACGCCCACAGTCCTGCCTATGGGCTTTGACAACCGGGAGAGAGCTGTGCAAAGTCCGAGAAAAATCACTTTCCACTCTGGGGGCACCTCCCTGGCCCCTCAGGAGGTTCTTACTGGTCTGGTGGCCGGGCCTCGGGAGCCTGCTTTCTGCCCCATTCGCCGGGAACGCCCTGCCCTCAGGACAAGGGTCCCTCTTGCTGGCATCCAGTCTGAAGCTCAGGCTGGAGAGGCTTTTGTGGCCACTTGAGACCCTCGTCCAGTTTTCACAGGGTCCCAGGGCGTTAGCCACTGGTGAGGGTTTGGTTGAGGGATAGGCTTAGTTTTAGGGTTAGGGTTAGCCTTTGTCATCGGGGAGAGAGCTGTGTCAAGTTCGAGAAAATCACTTTGTGCTACGGGGGCACCTCCCCGGCCCATCCGGAGGTTCTTACTGGCCCTCTGGCCGGGCCCCTGCCGCCAGCTTTCTGCCCCATTCGCCGGGGACGCCCTACCCTGAGGACAAGGGAACCTCTTGCTGGGGTCCAGCCTGCAGCTCAGGCATGTGGGGCTTTGGTGGCCACTGGCGACCCTGGTCCACATTCACCGGCCCCAGGGCCTTCCCCACTGGACCAACTCCAGCTTTTGACACCAGCCGCAACCCACTCTTCCCTTGACTGCTTCCCGCCGGTCAGCTAAGCGCCCGGCCGAGCCGCTGGGCCCCCTCTTTAGGTCCCTGCCGCCGGCAGACCGGCCTGCCGGTCACCCGTGTCCCTGACCAAGACCCTCTCTCCTGCTTACCTCACCACTTCGGGCTGTTCACCTGGCCCCGCCCCCTTGATCCCATGACCACCTCCAGCTGCTCACCTGGCCCCGCCCCCTCCTTGACTTGACCTAGCTTAGCTGTGGGCCTGGGCCCGCCTCCTTGTTCCGGAAACCCCGCCCCTGGTCCATTCGACCAATGAGCGAGCAGCACCAGCCAGTCTGCCCTGCTCCCAAACAGAGGAATAGCCCCCACCACTGGGATGTAAAGGCACATGGCCCTCTGCTCACAGGGTGCCTCCCAAGTCCCCAAGGGTGGGAAGACCAGCTATCCCTCCCTTCAGGACACCCACGGACCTCCATGAGCCTCTGGGCCGGCCCTCCTCCCCTAACCCCCCCCCCCCCCGTCCCCATGTCTCACACCAAAGGGCAGCTCACAGCAGTGTCCTGGGACGATCACAGTCCTGCCTATGGGCTTTGACAACCGGGAGAGAGCTGTGCCAAGTCCGAGAAAAATCACTTTCCACTCTGGGGGCAACTCCCTGGCCCCTCGGGAGGTTCTTACTGGTCTGGTGGCCGGGCCTCGGGAGCCTGCTTTCTGCCCCATTCGCCGGGAACGCCCTGCCCTCAGGACAAGGGTCCCTCTTGCTGGCATCCAGTCTGAAGCTCAGGCTGGAGAGGCTTTTGTGGCCACTTGAGACCCTCGTCCAGTTTTCACAGGGCCCCAGGGCGTTAGCCACTGGTGAGGGTTTGGTTGAGGGATAGGCTTAGTTTTAGGGTTAAGATTAGCCTTTGTCATCGGGGAGAGAGCTGTGTCAAGTTCGAGAAAATCACTTTGTGCTACGGGGGCACCTCCCCGGCCCATCCTGAGGTTCTTACTGGCCCTCTGGCCGGGCCCCTGCGGCCAGCTTTCTGCCCCATACGCCGGGGACGCCCTATCCTGAGGACAAGGGAACCTCTTGCTGGGGTCCAGCCTGCAGCTCAGGCATGTGGGGCTTTTGTGGCCACTGGCGACCCTGGTCCACATTCACCGGGCCCCAGGGCCTTCCCCACAGGACCACCTGCAGCTTTGACACCGGCCCCAACCCACTCTTCCCTTGACCGCATCCTGCCTGTCAGCTAAGTGCCCGGCCGAGCCACCGGGCCCCCTGTTTAGGTCCCTGCCGCTGGCAGACCGGCCTGCTGGTCACCCGGGTCCCTGCCCGCGACCCTCTCTCCTGCTTACCTCAACACTTCAGGCTGTTCACCTGGCCCCGCCCCCGTGATCCCATGACCGCCTGCAGCTGCTCACCTGGCCCCGCCCCCTCCTGGACTTGACCTAGCTCAGCTGTGGGCCTGGGCCCGCCTCGTTGTTCCGGAAACCCCGCCCCTGGTCCATTCGACCAATGAGCGAGCAGCACCAGCCAGTCTGCCCTGCTCCCAAACAGAGGAATAGCCCCCACCACTGGGATGTAAAGGCACATAGCCCTCTGCTCACAGGGTGCCTCCCAGGTCCCCAAGCGTGGGAAGACCAGCCAGCCCTCCCTTCAGGACACCCACGGGCCTCCGTGAGCATCGGGGCCGGCCCTCCCCCCCCCTCCCCCCGTCCCTATTGCTCACACCAAAGGGCAGCTCACAGCAGAGTGTCCCGGGACGCCCACAGCCCTGCCTATGGGCTTTGACAACCGGGAGAGAGCTGTGCCAAGTCCGAGAAAAATCACTTTCCACTCTGGGGGCACCTCCCTGGCCCCTCGGGAGTTTCTTACTGGTCTGGTGGCCGGGCCTCGGGAGTCTGCTTTCTGCCCCATTCGCCGGGAACGCCCTGCCCTCAGGACAAGGGTCCCTCTTGCTGGCATCCAGTCTGAAGCTCAGGCTTGAGAGGCTTTTGTGGCCACTTGAGACCCTCGTCCAGTTTTCACAGGGCCCCAGGGCGTTAGCCACTGCTGAGGGTTTGGTTGAGGGATAGGCTTAGTTTTAGGGTTAGGGTTAGCCTTTGTCATCGGGGAGAGAGCTGTGTCAAGTCCGAGAAAATCACTTTGCGCTTCGGCGGCACCTTCACCGGGCCCCAGGGCCTTCCCCACTGGACCACCTCCAGCTTTTGACACCGGCCCCAACCCCCTCTTCCCTTGACCGCTTCCCGCCGGTCAGCTAAGCGCCCGGCCATGCCGCCGGGCCCCCTCTTTAGGTCCCTGCCGCCGGCAGACCCGCCTGCCGGTCACCCGTGTCCCTGACCGCGACCCTCTCTCCTGCTTACCTCACCACTTCAGGCTGTTCACCTGGCCCTGCCCCCTGGATCCCGTGACCACCTGCAGCTGCTCACCTGGCCCCGCCCCCTCCTTGACTTGACCTGGCTCAGCTGTGGGCCTGGGCCCGCCTCCTTGTTCCAGAAACCCCGCCCCTGGTCCATTCGACCAATGAGCGAGCAGCACCAGCCAGTCTGCCCTGCTCCAAAACAGAGGAATAGCCCCCACCACTGGGATGTAAAGGCACATAGCCCTCTGCTCACAGGGTGCCTCCCAGGTCCCCAAGCGTGGGAAGACCAGCCAGCCCTCCCTTCAGGACACCCACGGGCCTCCGTGAGCATCAGGGCCGGCCGTCCCCCCCCCTCCCCCCCCCGATCCCCCCGTCCCTATTGCTCACACCAAAGGGCAGCTCACAGCAGAGTGTCCCGGGACGCCCCCAGCCCTGCCTATGGGCTTTGACAACCGGGAGAGAGCTTTGCCAAGTCCGAGAAAAATCACTTTCCACTCTGGGGGCACCTCCCTGGCCCCTCGGGAGGTTCTTACTGGTCTGGTGGCCGGGCCTTGGGAGCCTGCTTTCTGCCCCATTCGCCGGGAACGACCTGCCCTCAGGACAAGGGTCCCTCTTGCTGGCATCCTGTCTGAAGCTCAGGCTGGAGAGGCTTTTGTGGCCACTTGAGACCCTCGTCCAGTTTTCACAGGGCCCCAGGGCGTTAGCCACTGCTGAGGGTTTGGTTGAGGGATAGGCTTAGTTTTAGGGTTAGGGTTAGCCTTTGTCATCGGGGAGAGAGCTGTGTCAAGTTCGAGAAAACCACTTTAGGCTTCGGGGGCACCTCCCCGGCCCATCCGGAGGTTCTTACTGGCCCTCTGGCCGGGCCCCTGCGGCCAGCTTTCTGCCCCATAGGCCGCGGACGCCCTACCCTGAGGACAAGGGAACCTCTTGCTGGGGTCCAGCCTGCAGCTCAGGCATGTGGGGCTTTTGTGGCCACTGGCGACCCTGGTCCACATTCACCGGGCCCCAGGGCCTTCCCCACAGGACCACCTGCAGCTTTTGACACCGGCCCCAACCCACTCTTCCCTTGACCGCATCCCGCCTGTCAGCTAAGCGCCCGGCGGAGCCACCGGGCCCCCTCTTTAGGTCCCTGCCGCTGGTAGACCGGCCTGCTGGTCACCCGGGTCCCTGCCCGCGACCCTCTCTCCTGCTTACCTCACCACTTCAGGCTGTTCACCTGGCCCCGCCCCCGTGATCCCATGACCGCCTCCAGCTGCTCACCTGGCCCCGCCCCCTCCTTGACTTGACCTAGCTTAGCTGTGGGCCTGGGCCCGCCTCCTTGTTCCGGAAACCCCGCCCCTGGTCCATTCGACCAATGAGCAAGCAGCACCAGCCAGTCTGCCCTGCTCCCAAACAGAGGAATAGCCCCCTCCACTGGGATGTAAAGGCACATAGCCCTCTGCTCACAGGGTGCCTCCCAGGTCCCCAAGCGTGGGAAGACCAGCCAGCCCTCGCTTCAGGACACCCACGGGCCTCCGTGAGTATCAGGGCCGGCCCTCCCCCCCCCTCCCCCCCCCTCCCTCGTCACTATTGCTCACACCAAAGGGCAGCTCACAGGAGAGTGTCCCGGGACGCCCACAGCCCTGCCTATGGGCTTTGACAACCGGGAGAGAGCTGTGCCAAGTCCGAGAAAAATCACTTTCCACTCTGGGGGCACGTCCCTGGCCCCTCGGGAGGTTCTTACTAGTCTGGTGGCCTGGCCTCGGGAGCCTGCTTTCTGCCCCATTTGCCGGGAACGCCCTGCCCTCAGGACAAGGGTCCCTCTTGCTGGCATCCTGTCTGAAGCTCAGGCTGGAGAGGCTTTTGTGGCCACTTGAGACCCTTGTCCAGTTTTCACAGGGCCCCAGGGCGTTAGCCACTGTTGAGGGTTTGGTTGAGGGATAGGCTTAGTTTTAGGGTTAGGGTTAGCCTTTGTCATCGGGGAGAGAGCTGTGTCAAGTCCGAGAAAATCACTTTGCGCTTCGGGGGCACCTTCACCCGGCCCCGGGGCCTTCCCCACTGGACCACCTCCAGCTTTTGACACCGGCCCCAACCCCCTCTTCCCTTGACCGCTTCCCGCCGGTCAGCTAAGCGCCCGGCCAAGCCGCCGGGCCCCCTCTTTAGGTCCCTGCCGCCGGCAGACCGGCCTGCCGGTCACCCATGTCCCTGACCGCAACCCTCTCTCCTGCTTACCTCACCACTTCAGGCTGTTCACCTGGCCCCGCCCCGGTGATCCCGTGACCGCCTCCAGCTGCTCACCTTGCCCCGTCCCCTCCTTGACTTGACCTAGCTCAGCTGTGGGCCTGGGCCCGCCTCCTTGTTCCGGAAACCCCGCCCCTGGTCCATTCGACCAATGAGCGAGCAGCACCAGCCAGTCTGCCCTGCTCCCAAACACAGAGGAATAGCCCAAACCACTGGGATGTAAAGGCACATAGCCCTCTGCTCACAGGGTGCCTCCCAGGTCCCCAAGCGTGGGAAGACCAGCAAGCCCTCCCTTCAGGACACCCACGGGCCTCCGTGAGCATCAGGGCCGGCCCTCCCACCCCCCTTCCCCCCGCCTCCCGCCCGTCCCTATTGCTCACAACAAAGGGCAGCTCACAGCAGAGTGTCCCGGGACGCCCACAGCCCTGCCTATGGGCTTTGACAACCGGGAGAGAGCTGTGCAAAGTCCGAGAAAAATCACTTTCCACTCTGGGGGCACCTCCCTGGCCCCTCAGGAGGTTCTTACTGGTCTGGTGGCCGGGCCTCGGGAGCCTGCTTTCTGCCCCATTCGCCGGGAACGCCCTGCCCTCAGGACAAGGGTCCCTCTTGCTGGCATCCAGTCTGAAGCTCAGGCTGGAGAGGCTTTTGTGGCCACTTGAGACCCTCGTCCAGTTTTCACAGGGTCCCAGGGCGTTAGCCACTGGTGAGGGTTTGGTTGAGGGATAGGCTTAGTTTTAGGGTTAGGGTTAGCCTTTGTCATCGGGGAGAGAGCTGTGTCAAGTTCGAGAAAATCACTTTGTGCTACGGGGGCACCTCCCCGGCCCATCCGGAGGTTCTTACTGGTCCTCTGGCCGGGCCCCTGCCGCCAGCTTTCTGCCCCATTCGCCGGGGACGCCCTACCCTGAGGACAAGGGAACCTCTTGCTGGGGTCCAGCCTGCAGCTCAGGCATGTGGGGCTTTGGTGGCCACTGGCGATCCTGGTCCACATTCACCGGCCCCAGGGCCTTCCCCACTGGACCAACTCCAGCTTTTGACACTGGCCCCAACCCACTCTTCCCTTGATTGTTTCCCGCTGGTCAGCTAAGCGCCCGGTCGAGCCGCCGGGCCCCCTCTTTAGGTCCCTGCCGGCGGCAGACCCGCCTGCCGGCCACCCGTGTCCCTGCCCGCGACCCGCTCTCCTGCTTACCTCACCACTTCAGGCTGTTCACCTGGCCCCGCCCCCTTGATCCCATGACCACCTCCAGCTGCTCACCTGGCCCCGCCCCCTCCTTGACTTGACCTAGCTTAGCTGTGGGCCTGGGCCCGCCTCCTTGTTCCGGAAACCCCGCCCCTGGTCCATTCGACCAATGAGCGAGCAGCACCAGCCAGTCTGCCCTGCTCCCAAACACAGAGGAATAGCCCACACCACTGGGATGTAAAGGCACATGGCCCTCTGCTCACAGGGTGCCTCCCAAGTCCCCAAGCGTGGGAAGACCAGCCAGCCCTCCCTTCAGGACACCCACGGGCCTCCATGAGCCTCTGGGCCGGCCCTCCTCCCCTACCCCCCCCCCCCCCGTCCCCATGTCTCACACCAAAGGGCAGCTCACAGCAGAGTGTCCCGGGACGCCCACAGCCCTGCCTATGGGCTTTGACAACCGGGAGAGAGCTGTGCCAAGTCCGAGAAAAATCACTTTCCACTCTGGCAGCACCTCCCCGGCCCCTCGGGAGGTTCTTACTGGTCTGGTGGCCGGGCCCCGGGAGCCCGCTTTCTACCCCATTCGCCAGGTACGCCCTGCCCTGAGGAAAAGGGTCTCTCTTGCTGGCATCCAGTCTGAAGCTCAGGCTGGAGAGGCTTTTCTGGCGACTTGAGACCCTCATCCAGCTTTCACAGGGCCCCAGGCCGTTAGCCACTGGTGAGGGTTTGGTTGAGGGATAGGCTTAGTTTTAGGGTGAGGGTTAGCCTTTGACAACGGGGAGAGAGCTGTGTCAAGTTCGAGAAAATCACTTTGTGCTTCGGGGCCACCTCCCCGGCACCTCCGGAGGTTCTTACTGGCCCTCTGGCCGGGCCCCTGTGGCCAGATTTCTGCCCCATTCGCCGGGAACGCCCTACCCTGAGGACAAGGGAACCTCTTGCTGGGGTCCAGCCTGCAGCTCAGGCATGTGGGGCTTTTGTGGCCACTGGCGACGCTGGTCCACATTCACCGGGCCCCAGGGCCTTCCCCACTGGACCACCTCCATCTTTTGACACCAGCCGCAACCCACTCTTCCCTTGACTGCTTCCCACCGGTCAGCTAAGCGCCCGGCCGAGCCGCTGGGCCCCCTCTTTAGGTCCCTGCCGCCGGCAGACCGGCCTGCCGGTCACCCGTGTCCCTGACCAAGACCCTCTCTCCTGCTTACCTCACCACTTTGGGCTGTTCACCTGGCCCCGCCCCCTTGATCCCATGACCACCTCCAGCTGCTCACCTGGCCCCGCCCCCTCCTTGACTTGACCTAGCTTAGCTGTGGGCCTGGGCCCGCCTCCTTGTTCCGGAAACCCCGCCCCTGGTCCATTCGACCAATGAGCGAGCAGCACCAGCCAGTCTGCCTGCTCCCAAACACAGAGGAATATCCCACACCACTGGGATGTAAAGGCACATAGCCCTCTGCTCACAGGGTGCCTCCCAGGTCCCCAAGCGTGGGAAGACCAGCCAGCCCTCCCTTCAGGACACCCACGGGCCTCCGTGAGCATCGGGCCGGCCCTCCCCCCCCTTCCCCCCCCTCCCCCCGTCCCTATTGCTCACACCAAAGGGCAGCTCACAGCAGAGTGTCCCGGGACGCCCACAGCCCTGCCTATGGGCTTTGACAACCGGGAGAGAGCTGTGCCAAGTCCGAGAAAAATCACTTTCCACTCTGGGGGCACCTCCCTGGCCCCTCGGGAGGTTCTTACTGGTCTGGTGGCCGGGCCTCGGGAGCCTGCTTTCTGCCCCATTCGCCGGGAATGCCCTGCCCTCAGGAGAAGGGTCCCTCTTGCTGGCATCCAGTCTGAAGCTCAGGCTGGAGAGGCTTTTGTGGCCACTTGAGACCCTCGTCCAGTTTTCACAGGGCCCCAGGGCGTTAGCCACTGGTGAGTGTTTGGTTGAGGGATAGGCTTAGTTTTAGGGTGAGGGTTAGCCTTTGACAACGGGGAGAGAGCTGTGTCAAGTTCGAGAAAATCACTTTGTGCTTCGGGGCCACCTCCCCGGCCCCTCCGGAGGTTCTTACTGGCCCCGTGTCCGGGCCCCTGCGGCCAGATTTCTGCCCCATTCGCCGTGAACGCCCTACCCTGAGGACAAGGGAACCTCTTGCTGGGGTCCAGCCTGCAGCTAAGGCATGTGGGGCTTTGGTGGCCACTGGCGACGCTGGTCCACATTCACCGGGCCCCAGGGCCTTCCCCACTGGACCACCTCCAGCTTTTGACACCAGCCCCAACCCACTCTTCCCTTGACTGCTTACCGCCGGTCAGCTAAGTGCCCGGCCAAGCCGCCGGGCCCCCTCTTTATGTCCCTGCCGCCGGCAGACCGGCCTGCCGGTCACCCGTGTCCCTGACCGCGACCCTCTCTCCTGCTTACCTCACCACTTCAGGCTGTTCACCTGGCCCCGCCCCCTTGATCCCATGACCACCTACAGCTGCTCACCTGGCCCCGCCCCCTCCTTGACTTGTACCTAGCTTAGCTGTGGGCCTGGGCCCGCCTCCTTGTTCCGGAAACCCCGCCCCTGGTCCATTCGACCAATGAGTGAGCAGCACCAGCCAGTCTGCCCTGCACCCAAACACAGAGGAATATCCCCCACCACTGGGATGTAAAGGCACATAGCCCTCTGCTCACAGGGTGCCTCCCAGGTTCCCAAGCGTGGGAAGACCAGCCAGCCCTCCCTTCAGGACACCCACTGGCCTCCAGGAGCCTCAAAACCGGCCCTCCTCCCCCCCCCCCCCCCGTGTCCCCATCGCTCACACCAAAGGGCAGCTCACAGCAGAGTGTCCTGGGACGCCCACAGTCCTGCCTATGGGCTTTGAGAGCCGGGAGAGAGCTGTGCCAAGTCTGAGAAAAATCACTTTCCACTCTGGGGGCACCTCCCTGGCCCCTCGGGAGGTTCTTACTGGTCTGGTGGCCGGGCCTCGGGAGCCTGCTTTCTGCCCCATTCGCCGGGAATGCCCTGCCCTCAGGACAAGGGTCCCTCTTGCTGGCATCCAGTCTGAAGCTCAGGCTGGAGAGGCTTTTGTGGCCAATTGAGACCCTTGTCCAGTTTTCACAGGGTCCCAGGGCGTTAGCCACTGGTGAGGGTTTGGTTGAGGGATAGGCTTAGTTTTAGGGTTAGGGTTAGTCTTTGTCATCGGGGAGAGAGCTGTGTCAAGTTCGAGATAATCACTTTATGCTATAGGGGCACCTCCCCGGCCCATCCGGAGGTTCTTACTGGCCCTCTGGCCGGGCCCCTGCGGCCAGCTTTCTGCCCCATTCGCCGGGGACGCCCTACCCTGAGGTCAAGGGAACCTCTTGCTGGGGTCCAGCCTGCAGCTCAGGCATGTGGGGCTTTTGTGGCCACTGGCGACCCTGGTCCACATTCACCGGGCCCCAGGGCCTTCCCCACTGGACCACCTCCAGCTTTTGACACTGGCCCCAACCCACTCTTCCCTTGACTGTTTCCCGCCGGTCAGCTAAGCGTCCCGTCGAGCCGCCGGGCCCCCTCTTTAGGTCCCTGCCGCCGGCAGACCGGCCTGCCGGTCACACATGTCCCTGACCGCTACCCTCTCTCCTGCTTACCTCACCACTTCAGGCTGTTCACCTGGCCCCGCCCCAGTGATCCCGTGACTGCCTCCAGCTGCTCACCTTGCCCCGCCCACTCCTTGACTTGAACTAGCTCAGCTGTGGGCCTGGGCCCGCCTCCTTGTTCCGGAAACCCCGCCCCTTGTCAATTCGACCAATGAGCGAGCAGCACCAGCCAGTCTGCCCTGCTCCCAAACACAGAGGAATAGCCCAAACCACTGGGATGTAAAGGCACATAGCCGTCTGCTCACAGGGTGCCTCCCAGATCCCCAAGCGTGGGAAGAACCAGCAAGCCCTCCCTTCAGGACACCCATGGGCCTCCGTGAGCATCGGGGCCGGCCCTCCCACCCCCCTTCTCCCCCCCTCCCCCCGTCCCTATTGCTCACAACAAAGGGCAGCTCACAGCAGAGTGTCCCGGGACGCCCACAGCCCTGCCTATGGGCTTTGACAACCGGGAGAGAGCTGTGCAAAATCCGAGAAAAATCACTTTCCACTCTGGGGGCACCTCCCTGGCCCCTCGGGAGGTTCTTACTGGTCTGGTGGCCGGGCCTCGGGAGCCTGCTTTCTGCCCCATTCGCCGGGAACGCCCTGCCCTCAGGACAAGGGTCCCTCTTGATGGCATCCAGTCTGAAGCTCAGGCTGGAGAGGCTTTTGTGGCCACTTGAGACCCTCGTCCAGTTTTCACAGGGTCCCAGGGCGTTAGCCACTGGTGAGGGTTTGGTTGAGGGATATGCTTAGTTTTAGGGTTAGGGTTAGCCTTTGTCATCGGGGAGAGAGCTGTGTCAAGTTCGAGAAAATCACTTTGTGCTTCGCGGCCACCTCCCCGGCCCCTCCAGAGGTTCTTACTGGCCCTCTGGCCTGGCCTCTGCGGCCAGCTTTCTGCCCCATTCGCAGGGAACGCCCTACCCTGAGGACAAGGGAACCTCTTGCTGGGGTCCAGCCTGCAGCTCACGCATGTGGGGCTTTTTTGGCCACTGGCGACCCTGGTCCACATTCACCGGACCCCAGGGCCTTCCCCAATGGACCACCTCCAGCTTTTGACACTGGCCCCAACCCACTCTTCCCTTGACTGCTTCCCGCTGGTCAGCTAAGAGCCCGGTGGAGCCGCCGGGCCCCCTCTTTAGGTCCCTGCCGCCGGCAGACCGGCCTGCCGGTCACCTGTGTCCCTGACCGCGACCATCTCTCCTGCTTACCTCACCACTTCAGGCTGTTCACCTGGCCCTGCCCCAGTGATCCCGTGACCGCCTCCAGCTGCTCACCTGGCCCCGCCCCCTCCTTGACTTGACCTAGCTCAGCTGTGGGCCTGGGCCCGCCTTCTTGTTCCGGAAACCCCGCCCCTGGTCCATTTGACCAATGAGCGAGCACCACCAGCCAGTCTGCCCTGCTCCCAAACACAGAGGAATAGCCCCCACCACTGGGATGTAAAGGCACATGGCCCTCTGCTCACAGAGTGCCTCCCAAGTCCCCAAGCGTGGGAAGACCAGCCAGCCCTCCCTTCAGGACACCCACGGGCCTCCATGAGCCCCTGGGCCGGCCCTCCTCCCCTACCCCGCCCCCGCCGTCCCCATGTCTCACACCAAAGGGCAGCTCACAGCAGAGTGTCCCGGGACGCCCACAGCCCTGCCTATGGGCTTTGACAACCGGGAGAGAGCTGTGCCAAGTCTGAGAAAAATTACTTTCCACTCTGGGGGCACCTCCCCGTCCCCTCGGGAGGTTCTTACTGGTCTGGTGGCCGGGCCCCGGGGGCCTGCTTTCTGCCCCATTCGCCGGGAACGCCCTGCCCTGAGGAAAAGGCTCCCTCTTGCTGGCATCCAGTCTGAAGCTCAGGCAGGAGAGGCTTTTCTGGCCACTTGAGACCCTCATCCAGCTTTCACAGGGCCCCAGGCCATTAGCAACTGATGAGTGTTTGGTTGAGGGATAGGCTTAGTTTTAGGGTTAGGGTTAGCCTTTGACAACGGGGAGAGAGCTGTGTCAAGTTCGAGAAAATCACTTTGTGCTTCGGGGCCACCTCCCCGGCCCCTCCAGAGGTTCTTACTGGCCCTCTGGCCTGGCCCCTGCGGCCAGCTTTCTGCCCCATTCGCAGGGTACGCCCTACCCTGAGGACAAGGGAACCTCTTCTTGGGGTCCAGCCTGCAGCTCAGGCATGTGGGGCTTTTGTGGCCACTGGCGACCCTGGTCCACATTCACCGGGCCCCAGGGCCTTACCCACAGGACCACCTGCAGCTTTTGACACCGGCCCCAACCCACTCTTCCCTTGACCGCATCCCGCCTGTCAGCTAAGCGCCCGGCCGAGCCACCGGGCCCCCTCTTTAGGTCCCTGCCGCTGGCAGATGGGCCTGCTGGTCACCCGGGTCCCTGCCCGCGACCCTCTCTCCTGCTTACCTCACCACTTCAGGCTGTTCACCTGGCCCCGCCCCCGTGATCCCATGACTGCCTCCAGCTGCTCACCTGGCCCCGCCCCCTCCTTGACTTGACCTAGCTCAGCTGTGGGCCTGGGCCCGCCTCCTTGTTCTGGAAACCCCGCCCCTGGTCCATTCGACCAATGAGCGAGCAGCATCAGCCAGTCTGCCCTGCTCCCAAACACAGAGGAATTGTCCCCACCACTGGGATGTAAAGGCACATGTCCCTCTGCTCACAGGGTGCCTCCCAGGTCCCCAAGCGTGGGAAGACCAGCCAGCCCTCCCTTCAGGACACCCACGGGCCTCCGGGAGCCTCGGGGCCGGCCCTCCTCCCCCCCCCCCCCCCCCGTGTCCCCATCGCTCACACCAAAGGGCAGCTCACAGCAGAGTTTCCTGGGATGCCCACAGTCCTGCCTATGGGCTTTGAGAGCCGGGAGAGAGCTGTGCCAAGTCCGAGAAATATCACTTTCCACTCTGGGGGCACCTCCCCGGCCCCTCGGGAGGTTGTTACTGTTCTGGTGGCCGGGCCCCGGGGCCTGCTTTCTGCCCCATTCGCCGGGAATGCCCTGCCCTCAGGACAAGGGTCCCTCTTGCTGGCATCCAGTCTGAAGCTCAGGCAGGAGAGGCTTTTGTGGCCACTTGAGACCCTCATCCAGTTTTCACAGGGCCCCAGGGCGTTAGCAACTGGTGAGGGTTTGGTTGAGGGATAGGCTTAGTTTTAGGGTTAGGGTTAGCCTTTGGCAATGGGGAGAGAGCTGTGTCAAGTTCGAGAAAATCACTTTGTGCTTCGGGGCCACCTCCCCGGACCCTCCGGAGGTTCTACTGTCCCTCTGGCCGGGCCCCTGCGGCCAGCTTTCTGCCCCATTCGCCAGGAATACCCTACCCTGAGGACAAGGGAACCTCTTGCTGGGGTCCAGCCTGCAGCTCAGGCATGTGGGGCTTTTGTGGCCACTGGCGACCCTGGTCCACATTCACCGGGCCCCAGGGCCTTCCCCACTGGACCACCTCCAGCTTTTGACACCGGCCCCAACCCACTCTTCCCTTGACTGCTTCCCGCTGGTCAGCTAAGCGCCGGGCCGAGACGCCGGGCCCCCTCTTTAGGTCCCTGCCGCCAGCAGACCGGCCTGCCGGTCACCCGTGTCCCTGACCGCGACCATCTCTCCTGCTTACCTCACCACTTCAGGCTGTTCACCTGGCCCTGTCCCAGTGATCCCGTGACCGCCTCCAGCTGCTCACCTGGCCCCGCCCCCTCCTTGACTTGACCTAGCTCAGCTGTGGGCCTGGGCCCGCCTCCTTGTTCCGGAAACACCGCCCCTGGTCCATTCGACCAATGAGCGAGCAGCACCAGCCAGTCTGCCCTGCTCCCAAACACAGAGGAATAGCCCCCACCACTGGGATGTAAAGGCACATGGCCCTCTGCTCACAGGGTGCCTCCCAAGTCCCCAAGCGTGGGAAGACCAGCCAGCCCTCCCTTCAGGACACCCACGGGCCTCCATGAGCCTCTGGGCCGGCCCTCCTCCCCTACCCCCCCCCCCCCCATCCCCATGTCTCACACCAAAGGGCAGCTCACAGCAGAGTGTCCCGGGACGCCCACAGCCCTGCCTATGGGCTTTGACAACCGGGAGAGAGCTGTGCCAAGTCCGAGAAAAATCACTTTCCACTCTGGCCGCACCTTCCCGGCCCCTCGGGAGGTTCTTACTGGTCTGGTGGCTGGGCCCCGGGGGCCCGCTTTCTACCCCATTCGCCAGGAACGCCCTGCCCTGAGGAAAAGGGTCTCTCTTGCTGGCATCCAGTCTGAAGCTCAGGCTGGAGAGGCTTTTCTGGCCACTTGAGACCCTCATCCAGCTTTCACAGGGCCCCAGGCGGTTAGCAACTGGTGAGTGTTTGGTTGAGGGATAGGCTTAGTTTTTGGGTGAGGGTTAGCCTTTGACAACGGGGAGAGAGCTGTGTCAAGTTCGAGAAAATCACTTTGTGCTTCGGGGCCACCTTCCCGGCCCCTCCGGAGGTTCTTACTGGCCCTCTGGCCGGGCCCCTGCGGCCAGCTTTCTGCCCCATTCGCCCGGAATACCCTACCCTGAGGACAAGGGAACCTCTTGCTGGGGTCCAGCCTGCAGCTCAGGCATGTGGGGCTTTTGTGGCCACTGGCGACCCTGGTCCACATTCACCGGGCCCCAGGGCCTTCCCCACTGGACCACCTCCAGCTTTTGACACCGGCCCCAACCCACTCTTCCCTTGACTGCTTCCCGCTGGTCAGCTAAGCGCCCGGCCGAGATGCCGGGCCCCCTCTTTAGGTCCCTGCCGCCAGCAGACCGGCCTGCCGGTCACCCGTGTCCCTGACCGCGACCATCTCTCCTGCTTACCTCACCACTTCAGGCTGTTCACCTGGCCCTGTCCCAGTGATCCCGTGACCGCCTCCAGCTGCTCACCTGGCCCCGCCCCCTCCTTGACTTGACCTAGCTCAGCTGTGGGCCTGGGCCCGCCTCCTTGTTCCGGAAACACCGCCCCTGGTCCATTCGACCAATGAGCGAGCAGCACCAGCCAGTCTGCCCTGCTCCCAAACACAGAGGAATAGCCCCCACCACTGGGATGTAAAGGCACATGGCCCTCTGCTCACAGGGTGCCTCCCAAGTCCCCAAGCGTGGGAAGACCAGCCAGCCCTCCCTTCAGGACACCCACGGGCCTCCATGAGCCTCTGGGCCGGCCCTCCTCCCCTACCCCCCCCCCCCCGTCCCCATGTCTCACACCAAAGGGCAGCTCACAGCAGAGTGTCCCGGGACGCCCACAGCCCTGCCTATGGGCTTTGACAACCGGGAGAGAGCTGTGCAAAGTCCGAGAAAAATCACTTTCCATTCTGGGGGCACCTCCCTGGCCCCTCGGGAGGTTCTTACTGGTCTGGTGGCCGGGCCTCGGGAGCCTGCTTTCTGCCCCATTCGCCGGGAACGCCCTGCCCTCAGGACAAGGGTCCCTCTTGCTGGCATCCAGTCTGAAGCTCAGGCTGGAGAGGCTTTTGTGGCCACTTGAGACCCTCGTCCAGTTTTCACAGGGTCCCAGGGCGTTAGCCACTGGTGAGGGTTTGGTTGAGGGATAGGCTTAGTTTTAGGGTTAGGGTTAGCCTTTGTCATCGGGGAGAGAGCTGTGTCAAGTTCGAGAAAATCACTTTGTGCTACGGGGGCACCTCCCCGGCCCATCCGGAGGTTCTTACTGGCCCTCTGGCCGGGCCCCTGCCGCCAGCTTTCTGCCCCATTCGCCGGGGACGCCCTACCCTGAGGACAAGGGAACCTCTTGCTGGGGTCCAGCCTGCAGCTCAGGCATGTGGGGCTTTGGTGGCCACTGGCGATCCTGGTCCACATTCACCGGCCCCAGGGCCTTCCCCACTGGACCAACTCCAGCTTTTGACACTGGCCCCAACCCACTCTTCCCTTGATTGTTTCCCGCTGGTCAGCTAAGCGCCCGGTCGAGCCGCCGGGCCCCCTCTTTAGGTCCCTGCCGGCGGCAGACCCGCCTGCCGGCCACCCGTGTCCCTGCCCGCGACCCGCTCTCCTGCTTACCTCACCACTTCAGGCTGTTCACCTGGCCCCGCCCCCTTGATCCCATGACCACCTCCAGCTGCTCACCTGGCCCCGCCCCCTCCTTGACTTGACCTAGCTTAGCTGTGGGCCTGGGCCCGCCTCCTTGTTCCGGAAACCCCGCCCCTGGTCCATTCGACCAATGAGCGAGCAGCACCAGCCAGTCTGCCCTGCTCCCAAACACAGAGGAATAGCCCACACCACTGGGATGTAAAGGCACATGGCCCTCTGCTCACAGGGTGCCTCCCAAGTCCCCAAGCGTGGGAAGACCAGCCAGCCCTCCCTTCAGGACACCCACGGGCCTCCATGAGCCTCTGGGCCGGCCCTCCTCCCCTACCCCCCCCCCCCGTCCCCATGTCTCACACCAAAGGGCAGCTCACAGCAGAGTGTCCCGGGACGCCCACAGCCCTGCCTATGGGCTTTGACAACCGGGAGAGAGCTGTGCCAAGTCCGAGAAAAATCACTTTCCACTCTGGCAGCACCTCCCCGGCCCCTCGGGAGGTTCTTACTGGTCTGGTGGCCGGGCCCCGGGAGCCCGCTTTCTACCCCATTCGCCAGGTACGCCCTGCCCTGAGGAAAAGGGTCTCTCTTGCTGGCATCCAGTCTGAAGCTCAGGCTGGAGAGGCTTTTCTGGCGACTTGAGACCCTCATCCAGCTTTCACAGGGCCCCAGGCCGTTAGCCACTGGTGAGGGTTTGGTTGAGGGATAGGCTTAGTTTTAGGGTGAGGGTTAGCCTTTGACAACGGGGAGAGAGCTGTGTCAAGTTCGAGAAAATCACTTTGTGCTTCGGGGCCACCTCCCCGGCACCTCCGGAGGTTCTTACTGGCCCTCTGGCCGGGCCCCTGTGGCCAGATTTCTGCCCCATTCGCCGGGAACGCCCTACCCTGAGGACAAGGGTACCTCTTGCTGGGGTCCAGCCTGCAGCTCAGGCATGTGGGGCTTTTGTGGCCACTGGCGACGCTGGTCCACATTCACCGGGCCCCAGGGCCTTCCCCACTGGACCACCTCCATCTTTTGACACCAGCCGCAACCCACTCTTCCCTTGACTGCTTCCCGCCGGTCAGCTAAGCGCCCGGCCGAGCCGCTGGGCCCCCTCTTTAGGTCCCTGCCGCCGGCAGACCGGCCTGCCGGTCACCCGTGTCCCTGACCAAGACCCTCTCTCCTGCTTACCTCACCACTTTGGGCTGTTCACCTGGCCCCGCCCCCTTGATCCCATGACCACCTCCAGCTGCTCACCTGGCCCCGCCCCCTCCTTGACTTGACCTAGCTTAGCTGTGGGCCTGGGCCCGCCTCCTTGTTCCGGAAACCCCGCCCCTGGTCCATTCGACCAATGAGCGAGCAGCACCAGCCAGTCTGCCTGCTCCCAAACACAGAGGAATATCCCACACCACTGGGATGTAAAGGCACATAGCCCTCTGCTCACAGGGTGCCTCCCAGGTCCCCAAGCGTGGGAAGACCAGCCAGCCCTCCCTTCAGGACACCCACGGGCCTCCGTGAGCATCGGGCCGGCCCTCCCCCCCCTTCCCCCCCTCCCCCCGTCCCTATTGCTCACACCAAAGGGCAGCTCACAGCAGAGTGTCCCGGGACGCCCACAGCCCTGCCTATGGGCTTTGACAACCGGGAGAGAGCTGTGCCAAGTCCGAGAAAAATCACTTTCCACTCTGGGGGCACCTCCCTGGCCCCTCGGGAGGTTCTTACTGGTCTGGTGGCCGGGCCTCGGGAGCCTGCTTTCTGCCCCATTCGCCGGGAATGCCCTGCCCTCAGGAGAAGGGTCCCTCTTGCTGGCATCCAGTCTGAAGCTCAGGCTGGAGAGGCTTTTGTGGCCACTTGAGACCCTCATCCAGTTTTCACAGGGCCCCAGGGCGTTAGCAACTGGTGAGGGTTTGGTTGAGGGATAGGCTTAGTTTTAGGGTTAGGGTTAGCCTTTGGCAATGGGGAGAGAGCTGTGTCAAGTTCGAGAAAATCACTTTGTGCTTCGGGGCCACCTCCCCGGCCCCTCCGGAGGTTCTTACTGGCCCCCTGTCCGGGCCCCTGCGGCCAGATTTCTGCCCCATTCGCCGTGAACGCCCTACCCTGAGGACAAGGGAACCTCTTGCTGGGGTCCAGCCTGCAGCTCAGGCATGTGGGGCTTTGGTGGCCACTGGCGACGCTGGTCCACATTCACCGGGCCCCAGGGCCTTCCCCACTGGACCACCTCCAGCTTTTGACACCAGCCCCAACCCACTCTTCCCTTGACTGCTTACCGCCGGTCAGCTAAGTGCCCGGCCAAGCCGCCGGGCCCCCTCTTTATGTCCCTGCCGCCGGCAGACCGGCCTGCCGGTCACCCGTGTCCCTGACCGCGACCCTCTCTCCTGCTTACCTCACCACTTCAGGCTGTTCACCTGGCCCCGCCCCCTTGATCCCATGACCACCTACAGCTGCTCACCTGGCCCCGCCCCCTCCTTGACTTGTACCTAGCTTAGCTGTGGGCCTGGGCCCGCCTCCTTGTTCCGGAAACCCCGCCCCTGGTCCATTCGACCAATGAGCGAGCAGCACCAGCCAGTCTGCCCTGCACCCAAACACAGAGGAATATCCCCCACCACTGGGATGTAAAGGCACATAGCCCTCTGCTCACAGGGTGCCTCCCAGGTTCCCAAGCGTGGGAAGACCAGCCAGCCCTCCCTTCAGGACACCCACTGGCCTCCAGGAGCCTCAAAACCGGCCCTCCTCCCCCCCCCCCCCCGTGTCCCCATCGCTCACACCAAAGGGCAGCTCACAGCAGAGTGTCCTGGGACGCCCACAGTCCTGCCTATGGGCTTTGAGAGCCGGGAGAGAGCTGTGCCAAGTCTGAGAAAAATCACTTTCCACTCTGGGGGCACCTCCCTGGCCCCTCGGGAGGTTCTTACTGGTCTGGTGGCCGGGCCTCGGGAGCCTGCTTTCTGCCCCATTCGCCGGGAATGCCCTGCCCTCAGGACAAGGGTCCCTCTTGCTGGCATCCAGTCTGAAGCTCAGGCTGGAGAGGCTTTTGTGGCCAATTGAGACCCTTGTCCAGTTTTCACAGGGTCCCAGGGCGTTAGCCACTGGTGAGGGTTTGGTTGAGGGATAGGCTTAGTTTTAGGGTTAGGGTTAGTCTTTGTCATCGGGGAGAGAGCTGTGTCAAGTTCGAGAAAATCACTTTATGCTATAGGGGCACCTCCCCGGCCCATCCGGAGGTTCTTACTGGCCCTCTGGCCGGGCCCCTGCGGCCAGCTTTCTGCCCCATTCGCCGGGGACGCCCTACCCTGAGGTCAAGGGAACCTCTTGCTGGGGTCCAGCCTGCAGCTCAGGCATGTGGGGCTTTTGTGGCCACTGGCGACCCTGGTCCACATTCACCGGGCCCCAGGGCCTTCCCCACTGGACCACCTCCAGCTTTTGACACTGGCCCCAACCCACTCTTCCCTTGACTGTTTCCCGCCGGTCAGCTAAGCGTCCCGT
The DNA here is from genome assembly GCF_964339955.1 of Pipistrellus hanaki. NCBI lineage: Eukaryota > Metazoa > Chordata > Mammalia > Chiroptera > Vespertilionidae > Pipistrellus > Pipistrellus hanaki. The sequence goes on along the minus strand of NC_140505.1, from coordinate 91,486,491 downwards.
CGAGCCGCCGGGCCCCCTCTTTAGGTCCCTGCCGCCGGCAGACCGGCCTGCCGGTCACACATGTCCCTGACCGCTACCCTCTCTCCTGCTTACCTCACCACTTCAGGCTGTTCACCTGGCCCCGCCCCAGTGATCCCGTGACTGCCTCCAGCTGCTCACCTTGCCCCGCCCACTCCTTGACTTGAACTAACTCAGCTGTGGGCCTGGGCCCGCCTCCTTGTTCCGGAAACCCCGCCCCTTGTCAATTCGACCAATGAGCGAGCAGCACCAGCCAGTCTGCCCTGCTCCCAAACACAGAGGAATAGCCCAAACCACTGGGATGTAAAGGCACATAGCCGTCTGCTCACAGGGTGCCTCCCAGATCCCCAAGCGTGGGAAGAACCAGCAAGCCCTCCCTTCAGGACACCCATGGGCCTCCGTGAGCATCGGGGCCGGCCCTCCCACCCCCCTTCTCCCCCCCTCCCCCCGTCCCTATTGCTCACAACAAAGGGCAGCTCACAGCAGAGTGTCCCGGGACGCCCACAGCCCTGCCTATGGGCTTTGACAACCGGGAGAGAGCTGTGCAAAGTCCGAGAAAAATCACTTTCCACTCTGGGGGCACCTCCCTGGCCCCTCGGGAGGTTCTTACTGGTCTGGTGGCCGGGCCTCGGGAGCCTGCTTTCTGCCCCATTCGCCGGGAACGCCCTGCCCTCAGGACAAGGGTCCCTCTTGATGGCATCCAGTCTGAAGCTCAGGCTGGAGAGGCTTTTGTGGCCACTTGAGACCCTCGTCCAGTTTTCACAGGGTCCCAGGGCGTTAGCCACTGGTGAGGGTTTGGTTGAGGGATATGCTTAGTTTTAGGGTTAGGGTTAGCCTTTGTCATCGGGGAGAGAGCTGTGTCAAGTTCGAGAAAATCACTTTGTGCTTCGCGGCCACCTCCCCGGCCCCTCCAGAGGTTCTTACTGGCCCTCTGGCCTGGCCTCTGCGGCCAGCTTTCTGCCCCATTCGCAGGGAACGCCCTACCCTGAGGACAAGGGAACCTCTTGCTGGGGTCCAGCCTGCAGCTCACGCATGTGGGGCTTTTTTGGCCACTGGCGACCCTGGTCCACATTCACCGGACCCCAGGGCCTTCCCCAATGGACCACCTCCAGCTTTTGACACTGGCCCCAACCCACTCTTCCCTTGACTGCTTCCCGCTGGTCAGCTAAGAGCCCGGTGGAGCCGCCGGGCCCCCTCTTTAGGTCCCTGCCGCCGGCAGACCAGCCTGCCGGTCACCTGTGTCCCTGACCGCGACCATCTCTCCTGCTTACCTCACCACTTCAGGCTGTTCACCTGGCCCTGCCCCAGTGATCCCGTGACCGCCTCCAGCTGCTCACCTGGCCCCGCCCCCTCCTTGACTTGACCTAGCTCAGCTGTGGGCCTGGGCCCGCCTTCTTGTTCCGGAAACCCCGCCCCTGGTCCATTTGACCAATGAGCGAGCACCACCAGCCAGTCTGCCCTGCTCCCAAACACAGAGGAATAGCCCCCACCACTGGGATGTAAAGGCACATGGCCCTCTGCTCACAGAGTGCCTCCCAAGTCCCCAAGCGTGGGAAGACCAGCCAGCCCTCCCTTCAGGACACCCACGGGCCTCCATGAGCCCCTGGGCCGGCCCTCCTCCCCTACCCCGCCCCCGCCGTCCCCATGTCTCACACCAAAGGGCAGCTCACAGCAGAGTGTCCCGGGACGCCCACAGCCCTGCCTATGGGCTTTGACAACCGGGAGAGAGCTGTGCCAAGTCTGAGAAAAATTACTTTCCACTCTGGGGGCACCTCCCCGGCCCCTCGGGAGGTTCTTACTGGTCTGGTGGCCGGGCCCCGGGGGCCTGCTTTCTGCCCCATTCGCCGGGAACGCCCTGCCCTGAGGAAAAGGCTCCCTCTTGCTGGCATCCAGTCTGAAGCTCAGGCAGGAGAGGCTTTTCTGGCCACTTGAGACCCTCATCCAGCTTTCACAGGGCCCCAGGCCATTAGCAACTGATGAGTGTTTGGTTGAGGGATAGGCTTAGTTTTAGGGTTAGGGTTAGCCTTTGACAACGGGGAGAGAGCTGTGTCAAGTTCGAGAAAATCACTTTGTGCTTCGGGGCCACCTCCCCGGCCCCTCCAGAGGTTCTTACTGGCCCTCTGGCCTGGCCCCTGCGGCCAGCTTTCTGCCCCATTCGCAGGGTACGCCCTACCCTGAGGACAAGGGAACCTCTTGCTGGGGTCCAGCCTGCAGCTCAGGCATGTGGGGCTTTTGTGGCCACTGGCGACCCTGGTCCACATTCACCGGGCCCCAGGGCCTTACCCACAGGACCACCTGCAGCTTTTGACACCGGCCCCAACCCACTCTTCCCTTGACCGCATCCCGCCTGTCAGCTAAGCGCCCGGCCGAGCCACCGGGCCCCCTCTTTAGGTCCCTGCCGCTGGCAGATCGGCCTGCTGGTCACCCGGGTCCCTGCCCGCGACCCTCTCTCCTGCTTACCTCACCACTTCAGGCTGTTCACCTGGCCCCGCCCCCGTGATCCCATGACTGCCTCCAGCTGCTCACCTGGCCCCGCCCCCTCCTTGACTTGACCTAGCTCAGCTGTGGGCCTGGGCCCGCCTCCTTGTTCTGGAAACCCCGCCCCTGGTCCATTCGACCAATGAGCGAGCAGCATCAGCCAGTCTGCCCTGCTCCCAAACACAGAGGAATTGTCCCCACCACTGGGATGTAAAGGCACATGTCCCTCTGCTCACAGGGTGCCTCCCAGGTCCCCAAGCGTGGGAAGACCAGCCAGCCCTCCCTTCAGGACACCCACGGGCCTCCGGGAGCCTCGGGGCCGGCCCTCCTCCCCCCCCCCCCCCCGTGTCCCCATCGCTCACACCAAAGGGCAGCTCACAGCAGAGTTTCCTGGGACGCCCACAGTCCTGCCTATGGGCTTTGAGAGCCGGGAGAGAGCTGTGCCAAGTCCGAGAAATATCACTTTCCACTCTGGGGGCACCTCCCCGGCCCCTCGGGAGGTTGTTACTGTTCTGGTGGCCGGGCCCCGGGGCCTGCTTTCTGCCCCATTCGCCGGGAATGCCCTGCCCTCAGGACAAGGGTCCCTCTTGCTGGCATCCAGTCTGAAGCTCAGGCAGGAGAGGCTTTTGTGGCCACTTGAGACCCTCATCCAGTTTTCACAGGGCCCCAGGGCGTTAGCAACTGGTGAGGGTTTGGTTGAGGGATAGGCTTAGTTTTAGGGTTAGGGTTAGCCTTTGGCAATGGGGAGAGAGCTGTGTCAAGTTCGAGAAAATCACTTTGTGCTTCGGGGCCACCTCCCTGGACCCTCCGGAGGTTCTACTGTCCCTCTGGCCGGGCCCCTGCGGCCAGCTTTCTGCCCCATTCGCCCGGAATACCCTACCCTGAGGACAAGGGAACCTCTTGCTGGGGTCCAGCCTGCAGCTCAGGCATGTGGGGCTTTTGTGGCCACTGGCGACCCTGGTCCACATTCACCGGGCCCCAGGGCCTTCCCCACTGGACCACCTCCAGCTTTTGACACCGGCCCCAACCCACTCTTCCCTTGACTGCTTCCCGCTGGTCAGCTAAGCGCCCGGCTGAGACGCCGGGCCCCCTCTTTAGGTCCCTGCCGCCAGCAGACCGGCCTGCCGGTCACCCGTGTCCCTGACCGCGACCATCTCTCCTGCTTACCTCACCACTTCAGGCTGTTCACCTGGCCCTGTCCCAGTGATCCCGTGACCGCCTCCAGCTGCTCACCTGGCCCCGCCCCCTCCTTGACTTGACCTAGCTCAGCTGTGGGCCTGGGCCCGCCTCCTTGTTCCGGAAACCCCGCCCCTGGTCCATTCGACCAATGAGCGAGCAGCACCAGCCAGTCTGCCCTGCTCCCAAACACAGAGGAATAGCCCCCACCACTGGGATGTAAAGGCACATGGCCCTCTGCTCACAGGGTGCCTCCCAAGTCCCCAAGCGTGGGAAGACCAGCCAGCCCTCCCTTCAGGACACCCACGGGCCTCCATGAGCCTCTGGGCCGGCCCTCCTCCCCTACCCCCCCCCCCCCCATCCCCATGTCTCACACCAAAGGGCAGCTCACAGCAGAGTGTCCCGGGACGCCCACAGCCCTGCCTATGGGCTTTGACAACCGGGAGAGAGCTGTGCCAAGTCCGAGAAAAATCACTTTCCACTCTGGGGGCACCTCCCTGGCCCCTCGGGAGGTTCTTACTGGTCTGGTGGCTGGGCCCCGGGGGCCCGCTTTCTACCCCATTCGCCAGGAACGCCCTGCCCTGAGGAAAAGGGTCTCTCTTGCTGGCATCCAGTCTGAAGCTCAGGCTGGAGAGGCTTTTCTGGCCACTTGAGACCCTCATCCAGCTTTCACAGGGCCCCAGGCGGTTAGCAACTGGTGAGTGTTTGGTTGAGGGATAGGCTTAGTTTTTGGGTGAGGGTTAGCCTTTGACAACGGGGAGAGAGCTGTGTCAAGTTCGAGAAAATCACTTTGTGCTTCGGGGCCACCTCCCCGGCCCCTCCGGAGGTTCTTACTGGCCCTCTGGCCGGGCCCCTGCGGCCAGCTTTCTGCCCCATTCGCCCGGAATACCCTACCCTGAGGACAAGGGAACCTCTTGCTGGGGTCCAGCCTGCAGCTCAGGCATGTGGGGCTTTTGTGGCCACTGGCGACCCTGGTCCACATTCACCGGGCCCCAGGGCCTTCCCCACTGGACCACCTCCAGCTTTTGACACCGGCCCCAACCCACTCTTCCCTTGACTGCTTCCCGCTGGTCAGCTAAGCGCCCGGCCGAGATGCCGGGCCCCCTCTTTAGGTCCCTGCCGCCAGCAGACCGGCCTGCCGGTCACCCGTGTCCCTGACCGCGACCATCTCTCCTGCTTACCTCACCACTTCAGGCTGTTCACCTGGCCCTGTCCCAGTGATCCCGTGACCGCCTCCAGCTGCTCACCTGGCCCCGCCCCCTCCTTGACTTGACCTAGCTCAGCTGTGGGCCTGGGCCCGCCTCCTTGTTCCGGAAACACCGCCCCTGGTCCATTCGACCAATGAGCGAGCAGCACCAGCCAGTCTGCCCTGCTCCCAAACACAGAGGAATAGCCCCCACCACTGGGATGTAAAGGCACATGGCCCTCTGCTCACAGGGTGCCTCCCAAGTCCCCAAGCGTGGGAAGACCAGCCAGCCCTCCCTTCAGGACACCCACGGGCCTCCATGAGCCTCTGGGCCGGCCCTCCTCCCCTACCCCCCCCCCCCCCATCCCCATGTCTCACACCAAAGGGCAGCTCACAGCAGAGTGTCCCGGGACGCCCACAGCCCTGCCTATGGGCTTTGACAACCGGGAGAGAGCTGTGCCAAGTCCGAGAAAAATCACTTTCCACTCTGGCCGCACCTTCCCGGCCCCTCGGGAGGTTCTTACTGGTCTGGTGGCTGGGCCCCGGGGGCCCGCTTTCTACCCCATTCGCCAGGAACGCCCTGCCCTGAGGAAAAGGGTCTCTCTTGCTGGCATCCAGTCTGAAGCTCAGGCTGGAGAGGCTTTTGTGGCCACTTGAGACCCTCGTCCAGTTTTCACAGGGTCCCAGGGCGTTAGCCACTGGTGAGGGTTTGGTTGAGGGATAGGCTTAGTTTTAGGGTTAGGGTTAGCCTTTGACAACGGGGAGAGAGCTGTGTCAAGTTCGAGAAAATCACTTTGTGCTTCGGGGCCACCTCCCCGGCCCCTCCGGAGGTTCTTACTGGCCCTCTGGCCGGGCCCCTGCGGCCAGATTTCTGCCCCATTCGCCGTGAACGCCCTACCCTGAGGACAAGGGAACCTCTTGCTGGGGTCCAGCCTGCAGCTCAGGCATGTGGGGCTTTTGTGGCCACTGGCGACCCTGGTCCACATTCACCGGGCCCCAGGGCCTTCCCCACTGGACCACCTCCAGCTTTTGACACTGGCCCCAACCCACTCTTCCCTTGACTGTTTCCCGCCGGTCAGCTAAGCGTCTGGTCGAGCCGCCGGGCCCCCTCTTTAGGTCCCTGCCGCCGGCAGACCGGCCTGCCGGTCACACATGTCCCTGACCGCTACCCTCTCTCCTGCTTACCTCACCACTTCAGGCTGTTCACCTGGCCCCGCCCCAGTGATCCCGTGACTGCCTCCAGCTGCTCACCTTGCCCCGCCCACTCCTTGACTTGAACTAGCTCAGCTGTGGGCCTGGGCCCGCCTCCTTGTTCCGGAAACCCCGCCCCTTGTCCATTCGACCAATGAGCGAGCAGCACCAGCCAGTCTGCCCTGCTCCCAAACACAGAGGAATAGCCCAAACCACTGGGATGTAAAGGCACATAGCCCTCTGCTCACAGGGTGCCTCCCAGATCCCCAAGCGTGGGAAGACCAGCAAGCCCTCCCTTCAGGACACCCACGGGCCTCCGTGAGCATCGGGGCCGGCCCTCCCACCCCCCTTCTCCCCCCCTCCCCCCGTCCCTATTGCTCACAACAAAGGGCAGCTCACAGCAGAGTGTCCCGGGACGCCCACAGCCCTGCCTATGGGCTTTGACAACCGGGAGAGAGCTGTGCAAAGTCCGAGAAAAATTACTTTCCATTCTGGGGGCACCTCCCTGGCCCCTCGGGAGGTTCTTACTGGTCTGGTGGCTGGGCCTCGGGAGCCTGCTTTCTGCCCCATTCGCCGGGAACGCCCTGCCCTCAGGACAAGGGTCCCTCTTGCTGGCATCCAGTCTGAAGCTCAGGCTGGAGAGGCTTTTGTGGCCACTTGAGACCCTCGTCCAGTTTTCACAGGGTCCCAGGGCGTTAGCCACTGGTGAGGGTTTGGTTGAGGGATATGCTTAGTTTTAGGGTTAGGGTTAGCCTTTGACAACGGGGAGAGAGCTCTGTCAAGTTCGAGAAAATCACTTTGTGCTTCACGGCCACCTCCCCGCCCCCTCCAGAGGTTCTTACTGGCCCTCTGGCCGGGCCCCTGCGGCCAGCTTTCTGCCCCATTCGCAGGGTACGCCCTACCCTGAGGACAAGGGAACCTCTTGCTGGGGTCCAGCCTGCAGCTCACGCATGTGGGGCTTTTTTGGCCACTGGCGACCCTGGTCCACATTCACTGGGCCCCAGGGCCTTCCCCACTGGACCACCTCCAGCTTTTGACACTGGCCCCAACCCACTCTTCCCTTGACTGCTTCCCGCTGGTCAGCTAAGAGCCCGGTGGTGCCGCCGGGCCCCCTCTTTAGGTCCCTGCCGCCGGCAGACCGGCCTGCCGGTCACCTGTGTCCCTGACCGCGACCATCTCTCCTGCTTACCTCACCACTTCAGGCTGTTCACCTGGCCCTGCCCCAGTGATCCCGTGACCGCCTCCAGCTGCTCACCTGGCCCCGCCCCCTCCTTGACTTGACCTAGCTCAGCTGTGGGCCTGGGCCCGCCTCCTTGTTCCGGAAACCCCGCCCCTGGTCCATTTGACCAATGAGCGAGCACCACCAGCCAGTCTGCCCTGCTCCCAAACACAGAGGAATAGCCCCCACCACTGGGATGTAAAGGCACATGGCCCTCTGCTCACAGGGTGCCTCCCAAGTCCCCAAGCGTGGGAAGACCAGCCAGCCCTCCCTTCAGGACACCCACGGGCCTCCATGAGCCCCTGGGCCGGCCCTCCTCCCCTACCCCGCCCCCGCCGTCCCCATGTCTCACACCAAAGGGCAGCTCACAGCAGAGTGTCCCGGGACGCCCACAGCCCTGCCTATGGGCTTTGACAACCGGGAGAGAGCTGTGCCAAGTCTGAGAAAAATCACTTTCCACTCTGGGGGCACCTCCCCGGCCCCTCGGGAGGTTCTTACTGGTCTGGTGGCCGGGCCCCGGGGGCCTGCTTTCTGCCCCATTCGCCGGGAACGCCCTGCCCTGAGGAAAAGGCTCCCTCTTGCTGGCATCCAGTTTGAAGCTCAGGCAGGAGAGGCTTTTCTGGCCACTTGAGTCCCTCATCCAGCTTTCACAGGGCCCCAGGCCATTAGCAACTGATGAGTGTTTGGTTGAGGGATAGGTTTAATTTTAGGGTTAGGGTTAGCCTTTGACAACGGGGAGAGAGCTGTGTCAAGTTCGAGAAAATCACTTTGTGCTTCGGGGCCACCTCCCCGGCCCCTCCAGAGGTTCTTACTGGCCCTCTGGCCTGGCCCCTGCCGCCAGCTTTCTGCCCCATTCGCAGGGTACGCCCTACCCTGAGGACAAGGGAACCTCTTGCTGGGGTCCAGCCTGCAGCTCAGGCATGTGGGGCTTTTGTGGCCACTGGCGACCCTGGTCCACATTCACCGGGCCCCAGGGCCTTACCCACAGGACCACCTGCAGCTTTTGACACCGGCCCCAACCCACTCTTCCCTTGACCGCATCCCGCCTGTCAGCTAAGCGCCCGGCCGAGCCACCGGGCCCCCTCTTTAGGTCCCTGCCGCTGGCAGACAGGCCTGCTGGTCACCCGGGTCCCTGCCCGCGACCCTCTCTCCTGCTTACCTCACCACTTCAGGCTGTTCACCTGGCCCCGCCCCCGTGATCCCATGACTGCCTCCAGCTGCTCACCTGGCCCCGCCCCCTCCTTGACTTGACCTAGCTCAGCTGTGGGCCTGGGCCCGCCTCCTTGTTCTGGAAACCCTGCCCCTGGTCCATTCGACCAATGAGCGAGCAGCATCAGCCAGTCTGCCCTGCTCCCAAACACAGAGGAATAGTCCCCACCACTGGGATGTAAAGGCAGATGGCCCTCTGCTCACAGGGTGCCTCCCAGGTCCCCAAGCGTGGGAAGACCAGCCAGCCCTCCCTTCAGGACACCCACGGGCCTCCGGGAGCCTCGGGGCCGGCCCTCCTCCCCCCCCCCCCCCCCGTGTCCCCATCGCTCACACCAAAGGGCAGCTCACAGCAGAGTTTCCTGGGACGCCCACAGTCCTGCCTATGGGCTTTGAGAGCCGGGAGAGAGCTGTGCCAAGTCCGAGAAATATCACTTTCCACTCTGGGGGCACCTCCCCGGCCCCTCGGGAGGTTGTTACTGTTCTGGTGGCCGGGCCCCGGGGCCTGCTTTCTGCCCCATTCGCCGGGAATGCCCTGCCCTCAGGACAAGGGTCCCTCTTGCTGGCATCCAGTCTGAAGCTCAGGCAGGAGAGGCTTTTGTGGCCACTTGAGACCCTCATCCAGTTTTCACAGGGCCCCAGGGCGTTAGCAACTGGTGAGGGTTTGGTTGAGGGATAGGCTTAGTTTTAGGGTTAGGGTTAGCCTTTGACAATGGGGAGAGAGCTGTGTCAAGTTCGAGAAAATCAGTTTGTGCTTCGGGGCCACCTCCCCGGACCCTCCGGAGGTTCTACTGTCCCTCTGGCCGGGCCCCTGCGGCCAGCTTTCTGCCCCATTCGCCCGGAATACCCTACCCTGAGGACAAGGGAACCTCTTGCTGGGGTCCAGCCTGCAGCTCAGGCATGTGGGGCTTTTGTGGCCACTGGCGACCCTGGTCCACATTCACCGGGCCCCAGGGCCTTCCCCACTGGACCACCTCCAGCTTTTGACACCGGCCCCAACCCACTCTTCCCTTGACTGCTTCCCGCCGGTCAGCTAAGCGCCCGGCGGAGCCGCCAGGCCCCCTCTTTAGGTCCCTGCCGCCGGCAGACCCGCCTGCTGGTCACCAGTGTCCCTGCCCGGGACCCGCTCTCCTGCTTACCTCACCACTTCAGGCTGTTCACCGGGCCCGCCCCCTCGATCCCGTGACCGCCTCCAGCTTCTCACCTGGCCCCGCCCCCTCCTTGACTTGACCTAGCTCAGCTGTGGGCCTGGGCCCGCCTCTTTGTTCCGGAAACCCCGCCCCTGGTCCATTCGACCAATGAGCGAGCAGCACCAGCCAGTCTGCCCTGCTCCCAAACACAGAGGAATAGCCACCACCACTGGGATGTAATGGCACATAGCCATCTGCTCACAGGGTGCCTCCCAGGTCTCCAAGCGTGGGCAGACCAGCCAGCCCTCCCTTTAGGGCACCCACGGGCCTCCGTGAGCCTCGGGGCCGGCCCTCTAACCCCCGCCCCCACCACCGGCCCCCATCGCTCCCACCAAAGTGCAGCTCACAGCAGAGTGTCCTGGTACGCCCACAGCCCTGCCTATGGGCTTTGACAACCTGGAGAGAGCTGTGTCAAATCCGAGAAAAATAACTTTCCACTGTGGGGGCACCTCCCCGGCCCCTCCGGAGGTTCTTACTGCTCTGGTGGCTTGGACCCGCGGGCCTGCTTTCTGCCCCATTCACCGGGAACTCCCTGCCCTGAGGACAAGGGTCCCTCTTGCTGGCATCCAGTCTGAAGCTCAGGCAGTTGAGGCTTTTGTGGCCACTTGAGACCCTCGTCTAGGTTTCACAGTGCCCCGGGGCGTTAGCCACTGGTGAGGGTTAGGTTGAGGGATAGGCTTAGTTTTAGGGTTAGGGTTAGCCTTTGACAACGGGGAGAGAGCTGTGTCAAGTCTGAAAAAATCACTTTGCGCTTCGGGGGCACCTCCCCGGCCCTTCCGGAGGTTCTTACTGGTCCACTGGCCGGGCCCCGGCGGCCTGCTTTCTGCCCCATTCGCCGGGAACGCCCTTCCCTGAGGACAAGGGTCCATCTTGCTGGCATTCAGTCTGAAATTCAGGCAGGTGAGGCTTTTGTGGCCACTTGAAACCCTCGTCCAGGTTTCACAGGGTCCCAGGGCCTTCCCCACTGGACCACCTCCAGCTTTTGACACCGGCCCCAACCCACTCTTCCCTTGACCACTTCCCACTTGTCAGCTAAGCGCCCGGCCAAGCCGCCGGGCCCCCTCTTTAGGTCCCTGCCACCAGCAGACCGGCCTGCCGGTCACCCATGTCTCCGCCCGGGACCCATTCTCCTGATTATCTCACCACTTCAGGCTGTTCACCTGGGCCCGCCCCCTTGATCCCGTGACCTCCTCCAGCTGCTCACCTTGCCCCGCCCCCTCCTTCACTTGACAGGGCTCAGCTGTAGGCCTGGGCCTGTCTCCTTGTTCGGGAAGCCCCGCCCCTGGTCCATTCGACCAATGAGCGAGCAGCACCAGCCAGTCTGCCCTGCTCCCAAACACAGAGGAATAGCCCCCACCACTGGGATGTAAAGGCACATAGCCCTCTGCTCACAGGGTGCCTCCCAGGTCCCCAAGCGTGGGCAGTCCAGCCAGCCCTCCCTTCAGTACACCCACGAGCCTCCATGAGCCTCAGGGCCGGTCCACTCCCCTCCCCCGCCCCCATCGCTCCTACCAGGGAGCAGCTCACAGAAGAGTGTCCTGGGACACCCACAGCCCTGTCTATGGGCTGCTATGACAACCGGGAGAGAGCTGTGTCAAGTCTGAGAAAAATCACTTTCTGCTCTGGGGGCACCTCTCCGGCCCCTCCAGAGGTTATTTTTGGTCTGGTAGCCGGGCCCCGGGGGCCTGCTTTCTGCCCCATTTGCCGAGAACGCCCTGCCCTGAGGACAAGGGTCCCTCTTGCTGGCATCCAGTCTGAAGCTCAGGCAGGTGAAGCTTTTGTGGCCACTTGAGACCCTCGTCCAGGTTTCACTGGGCCCCAGGGCATTAGCCACTGGTAAGGGTTTGGTTGAGGGATAGGCTTAGTTTTAGGGTTAGGGTTAGCCTTTGACAATGGGGAGAGAGCTGTGTCAAGTCGGAGAAAATCACTTTCCCCTGTGGGGGCACATCCTCCTGTAAAATACGGTTGAAAGATAATATTCCCTACTTTTTGAGGTTGATTACAGTGTTTAGGAAGTTGTTTGTACATGTGGGCAATGATTATGCTTGGACAAGAAGGCCTAATATAGGGATGTAGAAGAAATCATGAATAATTCATTGTAATAATCGTAAGTAAATGAGAACTCTCATAGAATATGTAGAAAACACTATTCCTAGTAAGTTGTTAATGCAGAAAGTTATCTATGATCCAGGAAATTTTTAATTACAGTAAAGAGCACATTGAACAGTGTATGAAACCTATATTATTTACTTACAGTAGTCTAGAGCTGTAAATGTGTGTCATACAAGGCTTGAAAGAGGGAAATATGCACAATTAATCTGTTATGGAAAGTCTTAGACTTCATAGCAATGTAGCATTGAACTCTAAACCATAGTTGAGGGAAAATGTTTCCTAGATTCTCAGGTTCATTACAATATTTATGAAGTATTTTGTTCTTGTGGGCAATGTTTTTACTTGGACAAGAAGGCCTTATTCAGGAAACTACAAGAAAACATGAATAATTCAGAAGTAATAACAGTAAATAGATGAGAACTCTAATAGAACATGTAGAAGACACTTCTCCAAGTCAGTTGTTAGTATAGAAAAAGTATCGAAGATCCAGGAAATCTTTAATTAGGGTTAAGAGCACATTAAACAGTGTATGAAACCTCTTTTATTTACTTAAAGGAGCCTAGAACTATAAATGTGTGTCATACAAGCAATAATATCCTTGAAATAGAGAAATAAGCACATTTAAGCAGCTTTAGAAAGCCTTAGACTTCACTGCAATGTAGCTTTAAACCCTATAACATAGTTGAGATACAATGTTCCCGACATTCTCAGGTTCATAACAGTTTGTAGGAAGTTGTTTGTACATGTAGGCAATGGTTATACTTGGACAACAATGCCTCATATAGGAAACTACAGGAAAACATGAGTCATTCATAAAAATAACATTAAGTAGATGAGAACATGCGTAGAACATGTAGAACACACTTTTCCAAGTCAGTTGTTAGTGTAGAAAATGTATCTAAGATACAGGAAATCCTTAGAGATTAGAGCACATGAAACCATGTATGAAACCTCTATTATTTACTATAAAAGCCTAGAACTGTTATGTGTTTCATACAAGGCAGAATATCCTTGAATTGGAGAAATAAGCACATTTTAGTAGCTTTGGAAAGCCTTACACTTCACTGAAATGTAGCATTAAACTCTAAAACATAATTGAGAGACAATGTTCCCACGCTTCTCATGTCATTAACAGTGTGTAAAAGTTGTTTGTATATGTGGGCAATGTTTATACTTGGACAAGAAGGCCTAATATGGGAAACTACCTGAAAACATGAGTAATTCAGAGAAAATAAAAGTAAATAGATGAAAACTGGTATAGAACGGGTGAAACTGATTCCCCAATTCAGTTGTTAGTGTAGAAAAGGTATCGAAGATCTTGGGAATCCTTAGCATAAATAGCACATTTAACATTGTATGAAACGTCTATTATTTACTTAACGGATCCAAGAACTTTAAATGTGTGTCATAGAAGACTTGAAAGAGAGAAATAAGCACAGTTAAGCAGCTTTGGAAAGGCTTAGACTTCACTGCAATGTAGCAATAAACTGTAAAACATGGTTGAGAGACAATGTTCCCTAGTTTCTCAGGTTGATTATAGTGTTTAGGTAGTTGTTTGTACATGTGTGCAATGCTTATACTTGGATAAGCAGGCCTAATATAGAAAACTACAAGAAAGCATGAATAATTCAGAAGAAATAATAGTAAATAGATGAGAACTCTCATAGAACATGTAGAAAACACTAATCCATGTAAGTTGTTAGTGCAGAAAGTTATCTAAGATCCAGGAAATTTTTAATTACAATAAAGAGCACATTAAACAGTGTATGAAACCTCTATTATTTACTTACAGTAGCCTACAACTGTAAATATGTGTCATACAAGGCTTAAAAGAGAGAAATATGCACAATTAAGCAGCTTTGGAAAGCCTTTGACTTAATTGCAGTGTAGCATTAAACCCTATAACTTAGTGGAGAGACAATGTTCTCAAACTTCTCAGGTTCATAACAGTGTGTGGGAAGTTGTTTGTACATGTTAGCAATGCTTATACTTGGACAAGAAAGCCAAATATAGAAAACTCAAGAAAACATGAGTAATTCAGAGATAATAACAGTAAATAGATGAGAACTCCCATAGTACATGTAGAACACACTTCTCCAAGTAAGTTGTTAGCGTAAAAAGGTATCTATGATCCAGGAAATTTTTAATTACAGTAAAGAGCACATTAAACAGTGTATGAAACCTCTATTATTTACTTAAAAAAGCCTAAACTGTAAATGTGTGTCATACAAGGCTTGAAAGAGAGAAATATGCACAATTAAGCAGCTTTAGAAAGCCTTAGACTTCACTGCAAGATAGCATTAAACTCTAAACCATAGTTGCAAGAAAAATGTTCCCGAGCTTCTCAGGTTCATGACAGTGTGTAAGAAGTTGTTTGTTTATGTGTGCAATGCTTATACTTGGAAAAGAAGGCCTAATATAGGAAACTACAGAAAACATGAGTAATTTATGGAAAATAACAGTAAATAGATGAGAACTCCCATAGAACAGGTAAAACACATTCTGCTAGTCAGTCGTTAGTGTAGAAAATGTACCTAAGATCCAGAAATCCTTAATTAGAGTAAATATCACATTTAAGATTGTATGAAACCTCTATTATTTACTGAAAGGAGCCTAGAACTTTACATGTGTGTCATACAAGGCTTGAAAGAGGGAAATATGCACAAGTAAGCAGCTTTGGAAAGCCTTAGACTTCACAGCAATGTAGCATTAAACTCTAAACCGTAGTTGAGAGAAAATGTTCCCTAGCTTCTCAGGTTCATTACAGTGTGTAGGAAGTTGTTTGTATATGTGAGCAATGCTTATACTTGGACAAGAAGGCCTAATATAGGAAACTACAAGAAAACATGAATAATTCGGAGAAAATAACAATATATAGATGAAAAATTGCATAAAAAATGTGGAAGACACTTCTCCAAGTCAGTTGTTAGTATAGAAAAAGTATCGAAGATCCAGAAAATCCTTAGAGTTAAGAGCAGATTAAACAGTGTATGAAGCCTCTATTATTTACTTAAAGGAGCCTAGAACTGTAAATGTGTGTCATACAAGACTTGAGAGAAATAAGCACAATTAAGCACCTGGAGAAAGCCTTAGACTTCACTGCAATGTAGCATTAAACTCTCAAACATAGTTGAGAGACAATGTTCCTGAGCTTCTCAGCTTCATAACAGTGTGTAGTAAGTTGATTGTACATGTGAGCAATGTTTATGATTGGACAAGAACGTCTAATATAGGAAACTACAAGAAAACATGAGTAATTCAGAAGTAATAACAGTAAATAGATGAGAACTCTCATAGAACATGTAGAAAACAGGTCTCCAGGTAAGTTGTTAGTGTAGAAAGTTATCTAAGATCCAGGAAATCATTAATTAGAGATTAGAGCACATTAAACGGTGAATGAAACCTCTATTATTTACTTAAAGGTGCCTAGAACTGTAATTGTGTGTCATACAAGGCAGAATATCTTTGAAATATAGAAATAAGCACATCTAAACAGCTTTGGAAAGCCTTAGATTTCACTGCAATGTAGCATTAAACTCTAAAACATTTAAGCAGTTGTGGAAACCATTAGACTTCACTGCAATGTATCATTAAACTCTATAACATAGTTGAGAGACAATGTTCTGGCGTTTCTCAGGTTATTAACAGTGTGTACAAAGTTGTGTGTATATGTGGGCAAAGCTTATCCTTGGAAAGAAGGCCTAATATATAAAACTAAAAGAAAACATGAGTAATTCAGAGAAAATAACAGTAAATAGATGAAAACTGGTATAGAAAAAGTGAAACAGATTCTCCTACTCAGTTGTTAGTGTAGAAAAGTTATCTAAGATCCAGGAAAAATAACAGTAAATACATGAGAACTCCCATAGAATGTATAGAAAACACTACTTCAAGTAAGTTGTTAGTGTAGAAAGGTATCTAAGATCCAGGAAATCCTTAATTAGAGTAAAGAGCACATGAAACAATGCATGAAACATCTATTATTTACTTAAAGAAGCCTAGAACTGTAAATGTGTGTCATACAAGGCAGAATATCCTTTAAATGGAGAAATAAGCACATTTAATCAGCTTTGGAAAGCCTTAGAGTTCACTGCAATGTAGCCTTAAACCCTTTAACAATGCTTATAATAAGGCAAGAATGCTGAATATACGAAACTACAAGAAAACATGAGTAATTCAGAACAAATAACAATAAATAAATGAGAACTCTAATAGAACATGTTGAAAACACTTCTTCAAGTAAGTTGTTAGTGTAGAAAGTTATATAAGATACAGGAAATCCTAACTTAGAGTTAAGAGAACTGTAAATGTGTGTCATAGAAGCTTGAAAGAAAGACGTAAGCACATTTAAGCAGTGTGTAGGAAGTTGTTTGTACCTGTGGACAATGCTTATACTTGGACTAGAAGGCCTGATGTAGTAAACTACAAGAAAACTTGAGTAATTCAGAGAAAATAACAGTAAAAGGATTAGAACTCGAATAGAAGGGGTAGAACACTCTTCTCCACGTTAGTTGTTATTGTAGAAATGTATTGAAGATCCAGGAAATTCTTAATTAGAGTTAAGAGCACATGAATCAATGTATGAAACCTCTATTATTTACTTAAAGGGGCCTAGAACTTTAAATGTGTGACACAGAAAGATTGAAAGAGAGAAATAAACACAATTAAGCAGCTTTGGAAAGCCTTAGACTTCACTGCAATGTAGCATTAAACTCTAAAATATGGTTGAGAGACAATGTTCCCGAGTTCTCAGCTTCATAACATTGTGTAGGAAATTGTTTGTACATATGGGCAATGCTTATAATTGGACAAGAAATCCTAATATAGGAAACTACAAGAAAACCTGAGTAATTCAGAAAAAATAACAGAAAATAGATGAGAACTCTCATAGTACATGTAGAAAACACTTCTCCAAGTAAGTTGTTAGTGTAGAAAAGGAACCTGTTTAACCTGTTCTAAACGAGTTCTCATCTATTTACTGTTATTTTCGCTGAATTACTCATGTTTTCATGTAGTTGCCTATATTAGGCCTTCTTGTTTAAGTATAAGCATTGCCTACTTAAACAAACACACTGTTATGAACCTAAGAGCAGGGTAACATTGTCTCTCAACTACGTTATAGAGTTTAAAGCTAAATTGTAGTGAAGTCTAAGGCTTTTCAAAGCTGCTGAATTGTGCTTATTTCACTCTTTCAAGACTTGTATGAGGTTTCATATTGAGTTTAATGTGCTCTTAAGTTTAATTAAGGATTTTCTGGATCTTAGATACCTTCTCTACACTAACAACTGACTTAGAGAAATCTGTTTCACCTGTTCTATGCTAATTCTCATCTGTTTACTGTTATTTTCCCGGAATTAGTGATGTTATAGAGTTTAATAGTACATTATAGTGAAGGGTAAGGCTTTCCAAAGCTGCTTAATTATGCTTATTTCTCTCATTCAAGCCTTGTTTGAGACATATTTAAAGTTCTAAGCACCTTTAAGTACATAATGTAGGGTTCATACACTGTTTAATGTGATCGTAACTCTAATTAAGGATTTCCTGGATCTTAGATACCTTTTCAACTTTATCAACTGACTTGGAGAATCTGTTTCACCAGTTCGATACAAGTTATCATCTATTTAATGTAGTTTTCTCTGTATTACTGATGTTTTCTTGTAGTTCCCAATATTAGGCCTCTTTTTCAAAGAATAAGCATTGGGATATGGACAAACAACTTTCTACACAAGGTTATGAACCTGAGAAGCTCTGGAACATTGTCTCTCAACTATATTATAGAGTTAAATGCTACATTATCATGAAGCAGGAGTCTTTCCAAAGTTGCTTAAATTGTTTATTTGTCTATTTCAAGGATATTTTTCCTTGTATGACACCCATTTACCATTCTAGGCTCCTGTAAGTAAACAATTCATACACTGTTTAATGTGATCTTAACTCTAATTAAGGATTTCCTGGATCGTAGATACATTTTATAAACTAACAACAGACTTGGAGAAATGTTTTCTAGATGTCCTATGGGAGTTCTCATCTATTTACTGTTATTTTCCCTGAATTACTGATGTTTTCTTGTAGTTTCCAATATTAGGCCTTCTTGTCCAAGTATAAGCATTGCCCACATGTACAAACAACTTCCTGCACACTGTTATGAACCCGAGAAGCTCGAGAACATTGTCTCTCAACTATGTTTTAGAGTTTAATGCTACAATGCAGTGAAGTCTAAGGATTTCCAAAGTTGCTTAATTGTTTTATATATTAGGACTTCTTATCCAATTATAAGCATTGCCCACAAGGACAAACAACTTGCTACACACTGTTATGAAGCTGGGAAGCTAGGGTTAAAGTTAGGGCTAGGGTTAGGGTTAGGGCTAGTTTTAGGGTTAGGGTTAGTGATAGGGTTAGGGCTACGGTTATGGTTAGGGTGAGGGAATATTG
Organism: Pipistrellus hanaki; assembly: GCF_964339955.1. Lineage (NCBI taxonomy): Eukaryota > Metazoa > Chordata > Mammalia > Chiroptera > Vespertilionidae > Pipistrellus > Pipistrellus hanaki. The sequence continues at coordinate 91,468,283 of NC_140505.1, read as the reverse complement.
TCTTTCAACTCTGTTATAGAGTTTAATGCTACATTTCAGTGAAGTGTAAGGGTTTCCAAAGCTACTTAAATATGTTTATTTCTCTATTTCAAGGATTTCTGTCTTGTATGACATACATTTATAGTTATGTGCTCCTTTAAGTACATAATATAGGTTTTAATGATCTCTTTAGTATAAATAAGGTTTTCCTGGATCTTAGATAACTTTTCTACACTAACAACTGACTTGTAGAAGTGTTTTCTACATGTTCTATGCGAGTTCTCATTTATTTACTGTTATTTTCTCTGAATTACTGTTTTCTTCTAGTTTCCAATATTAGGCTTTCTTGTCCAAGTATAAGCATTGGGAACATGGACAAACAACTACCTAAACACTGTTTTGAACCTGAGAAGCTCTGGAACATTGTCTCTCAACTATGTTATAGAGTTTAATGCTACATTACAGTGAAGTCAAAAGCTTTCCAAAGCTGCTTAAATATGCTTATTTCTCTATTTCAAGGATATTCTGTCTTGCATGACACACATTTACAGTGCTAGGCTACTTTAAGTAAATAATAGAGGTTTCATACACTGTTTTATGTGCTCTTAACTCTAATTAAGTATTTCCTGGATGTTAGATACCTTTCTACAAAAACAACTTACTTGGAGAAGTGTTTCCTACATATTACATGCGAGTTCTCACACTGTTAACAACCTGAGAAACTCAGGAACATTGATTCTCACCTATATTATAGAGTTGAATACTACATTGCTGTGAAGTCTAAGACTTTCCAAAGATGCTGAAATGTGCGTATTTCTCTATATCAAGGATATTTTGCCTTGCATGTCACACATTTACAGTTCTAGGCTCCTTTAAGTAAATAATAGAGGGTTCCTACACGGTTTAATGAGCTCTTTACTGTAATTAAGGATTTCCTGGATCTTAGATTCCTTTTATACACAAACAACAGACTTGGAGAAGTGTTTTCTACATGTTCTATGCCAGTATTCATCTATTTACTGTTATTTTCCCTGAATTACTGAATTACTGATATTTTCTTATAGTTTCCAATATTAGGACTTCTTGTCAAAGTATAAGCATTGGAGATATGGACAAACAACTTCCTACACACGGTTATGAACCTGACAAGCTCTGGAACATTGTCCCTCAACTATGTTATAGAGTTCAATGCTACATTGCAATGAAGTCTAAGGCTTTCTCCAGTTGCTTAATTGTGCTTATTTCTCTCTTTCAAGCCTTGTGTGACACATATTTAAAGATCTGGGCTCCTTTACGTAAATAATATGGGATTCATACACTGTTTAATGTGCTCTTAACTCTAATTAAGGAATTCCTGGATATTAGATACCTTCTCTATACTAACAACTGACTTGGAGAATCTGTTTCACCTGTTCTAAACGAGTTCTCATCTATTTACTGTCATTTTCTCTGAATTATTCATGTTTTCATGTAGTTTCTTATATTAGGCCTTCTTGTCCAAGTATAAGCATTGCCCACATGTACAAACAACTTCCTGCACACTGTTATGAACCAGAGAAGCTTGGAAACATTGTCTCTCAACTATGTTTTAGAGTTTAATGCTACAATGCAGTAAAGTCTAAGGATTTCCAAAGCTGCTTAATAGTGCTTATTTCTCTCTTTCAAGCCTTGTGTGACACACATTTAAAGTTCTAGGCTACCTTAAGAAAATAATAGAGGTTTCATACACTGTTTAATGTGCTGTTCCATTTAATTAAAGATTGCCTGGGTCTTAGATTCCTTTTCTCCACTAATAACTGACTTGTAGAAATCTGTTTCAGCTGTTTTATATGAGGTCTCATCTATTTACTGTTGATTTCTCTGTATTACTCATTTTTTCTCGTGGTTTCATATATTAGGCCTTCTTATCCAAATATAAGCATTGCCCACAAGGACAAACAACTTGCTACACACTGTTATGAAGCTGGGAAGCTAGGGTTAGGGTTAGGGCTAGGGTTAGGGTTAGGGCTAGGGTTAGGATTAGGGTTAGGTTTAGGGTTAGAACTAGGGTTAGGGTTAGGGCTAGGGTTAGGGTTAGGGTTAGGGTTAGGGTTAGGGTTAGGACTAGGGTTAGGGTTAGGGATAGGGTTATGGTTAGGGTGAGGGAATATTGTCTTTCAACTCTGTTATAGAATTTAATGCTACATTTCAGTGAAGTGTAAGGGTTTCCAAAGTTACTTAAATATGTTTATTTCTCTATTTCAAGTATTTCTGTCTTGTATGACATACCTTTACAATTATGTGGTTTTTTTGGTTTATTGGTTTCATACACTGTTTAATGATATCTTTAGTGTAATTAAGGTTTTCCTGGATCTTAGAAACCTTTTCTACCCTAACAACTGACTTGGAGAATTGTTTTCTACATGTTCTATGCGAGTTCTCATCTATTTACTGTTATTTTCTCTGAATTACTGTTTTCTTCTAGTTTCCAATATTATGCCTTCTTGTTCAAGTATAAGCATTGGGAACATGGACAAACAAATACCTAAACACTGTTTTGAACCTGAGAAGCTCTGGAACATTTCTCTCAACTATGTTTTAGAGTTTAATGCTACATTACAGTGAAGTCAAAAGCTTTCCAAAGCTGCTTAAATATGCTTATTTCTCTATTTAAAGGATATTCTGTCTTGCATGGCACACATTTACAGTTCCACGCTACTTTAATTAAATAAAAAGTCTGCATACACTGTTTCATGTGCTCTTAACTCTAATTAAGGATTTCCTGGATGTTAAATACCTTTCTACACAAACAACTTACTTGGAGAAGTGTTTCCTACATATTACACACGAGTTCTCACGCTGTTAACAACCTGAGAAGCTCAGGAACATTGTATCTCACCTATATTATAGAGTTTAATACTACATTGCAGTGATGTGTAAGGCTTTCCAAAGATGCTGAAATGTGCTTATTTGTCTATTTCAAGGATATTTTGCTTTGTATGACACACATTTACACTTCTAGGCTCCATTAAGAAATAATAGAGATTTCATACACAGTTTAATGAGCTCTTTACTGTAATAAGGATTTCCTGGATCTTAGATTCCTTTTATACACAAACAACAGACTTGGAGAAGTGTTTTCTACATGTTCTATGTGAGTTCTCATTTATTTAATGTTATTTTCCCTGAATTAATGATATTTTCTTGTAGTTTCCAACATTAGGCCTTGTTGTCAACGTATAAGCATTGGGGATATGGACAAACAACTTCCTACACACGGTTATGAACCTGAGAAGCTCTGGAATATTGTCTCTCAACTATGTTATAGAGTTCAATGCTATATTGCAGTGAAGTGTAAGGCTTTCTCCAGCTGCTTAATTGTGCTTATTTCTCTCTTTCAAGCCTTGTGTGACACACATTTAAACTTCTAGGTTCCTGTAGAATCCAAGATGGCTGCTCAGGTAGACACCTAGCCGCAGCCGCACCCAACAATTTCAATAAAATACAACTAAAATATAAAATGGACATTACCCAGAACTACAGGAAAGTCGACTGACTGGAAATTCTACAGCGAGAAGTAAGCAGAAAACCAGAAGGAAGCGCAGAGGAGTTGTAAAAGCCTAAGGTACGGAGAAATGCCACGCTTGCAGAGAGGACGGAGCCGGAGAGGATGGAGCTAGAGAGGAGGGAGGCTGAGTGCCTGGCTGGCATTCCCTTGCAGGAAGGAGATAAAAGCTCCAACTGTGCTGGGCCCCAGTTCCGACTGCTCTGAACCCCAGTTCTAGGCCAGACCCCGGGGACCCAGGCTCATCCATAGGAACCTGGGCTGCAAGGCATATCCTTGGGGGAACGGCGAAAGGAGGTCCCGATGGCTTGCACATTGTGCACAGAGAAGGGACGGTTGGCTGTGCCGCGGGATTGCCCTGGCGGAAAGGAGACTGGGGCTCCAGACTGCTCTGAACGCCACCTCCAGCTCCACTTCCAACTGAACTGAACCCCAATACCGGGCTCATTTGGCGAAAGCCTAGACTCTTTGGTAGCAGGCGAAAATCAAGGGCACCTTTCTCTCAGAGGCACTTGCAGCATGGACTGAAGGACCCTGAGACCCAGGAGCCACGGGGCTGACGGAAGCCAAGGCTGTAGGCTCCACCCTGAAATGCCATCCCATCTGTAGCTGGGAAATGCGACAATGAAATAGATCACAAATGAAAGAAATGGAGGACAAAAAGCGACTGGACATAGAGTTCAAATCTACGCTTATAAAGTTTTTCAAGAATTTCCTAGAAAAGATCGATAAGACCTATGAGGATATGAAAAGAGATCAACTAGAATTAATAAGGAATCAACAAGAAATGATAAGGGATCAATAAGAAATGATAAGGGATCAACAAGAAATAAAGAATACATTGTCTGAAATAAAAAAAATATTATACAGAGTCCTAAAAACAGAATGGAAGATAGCAAGAATCAAGTCGAAGATTTGGAACATAAAGAGCCAGAAGACACTCCTCCACAGAACCTAGAAGGCAAGAGAATCCAGAAAATTGAACATAATGTAAGAAATCTCTGGGACAACTTCAAGCGAACCAACATCAGAATTACGGGGGTCCCGGAAGATGAGAGAGAGCAAGATATCGAAAACATACTGAAAGAAATAGTGACAGAAAACTTCCCCCGCCTGGTGAAAGAATTAGACTTACAAGTCCAGGAAGTGCACAGAACTTCAAACAAAAGGAATCCAAAGAGGACCAAACCAAGACAAATCATAATTAAAATTCCAAGAGCAAAAGGCAAAGAGAGAATATTAAAAGCAGCAAGAGCAAAGAAGTTAGTTACCTATAAAGGAGCACCTATACGATTGTCAGCTGATTTATCAACAGAAACCATGCAGGCCAGACAGGAATGGCAAGAAATATTCGAGGTGATGAATAGTAAGAACCTACAGCCAAAGATAATCTATCCAGCAAAGCTATTACTCAGAATCAAAGGTCAGATAAAGAGCTTCACTAATAAAAAAAAAAAGCTAAAGGAGTTCATCAAAAAACAAACCAGAATTATATGAATTGCTGAAGGGGGTTCTTTCAGAAGAGAAAGTAAATAAAGAAAAATTATGAACAACAAATACGTAACTATCAACAAGTGAATCTAAAAACCAAGGAAATTAAAAAAAAATCTGATGAACAATATTAACTGTTGAATGTAATAGAATCAGAGGTATGGAAGGGGAGTGAACTGATGATTCTTGGGGAAAAGGGCACAGGGGGATGTGGGAAGAGACTGAACATTAACTGTGCACCTATGGACGAGGACAATGGGGAGAGGGGAAAGGGCAGAGGGTGGGGTGGGAACCTGGTGGAGGAGAGCAATGGTGGTGGTGGGGAAAGGTACATTTGTAATAATATGAACAATAAAAATTTATTTTAAAAAATAAAGATATTGGATGCAAAAAAAATAAACTTCTAGGTTCCTTTAAGTAAATAATATAAGATTCACACACTGCTTATTGTGATTGTGACTCTAATTAAGGATTTCCTGGCTCATAAATATCTTTTATACACTAAGAACAGACTTGGAGAAGTGTTTTCTACATATTACATGCGAGTTCTCACACTGTTATCAACCTGAGAAGCTCAGGAACATTGTATCTCACCTATATTATAGAGTTTAATACTACATTGCGGTGAAGTGTAAGGCTTTCCAAAGATGCTGAAATGTGCTTATTTGTCTATTTTAAGACTATTTTACCTTGTATGACAGATATTTACACTTCTAGGCTCCATTAAGAAATAATAGAGGTTTCATACACTGTTTAATGAGCTCTTTACTGTAATACGGATTTCCTGGATCTTAGATTCTTTTTATACACAAACAACAGACTTGGAGAAGTGTTTTCTACATGTTCTATGCGAGTACTCATCTATTTAATGTTATTTACCCTGAATTACTGATATTTTCTTGTAGTTCCCAATATTAGGCCTTGTTGTCAACGTATAAGCATTGGGGATAAGGACAAACAACTTCCTACACACGGTTATGAACCTGAGAAGTTCTGGAACATTGTCTCTCAACTATGTTATAGCGTTCAATGCTACAATGCAGTGAACTGTAAGGCTTTTTCCAGCTGCTCAATGAAGGATTTCCTGGATCGTAGATACATTTATAAACTAACAGCAGAGTTGCAGAAGTGTTTTATACATGTTCTATGTGAGTTCACATCTATTTTCTGTTATTTTCCCAGAATTACTGTTGTTTTCTTGTAGTTTCTAACATTAGTCCTTCTTGTCCAGGTATAAGCATTGGGAACATGGACAAACAGCTACCTAAACACTGTTATGAACCTGAAAAGCTCGAGAACATTGTCTCTCAGCTATCAATATGTTATAGAGTTTAATGATACATTTCAGTAAAGTGTAAGGCTTTCCGTAGCTACTTAATTTGCTTATTTCTCTATTTCAAGCTTTGTGTGACAAACATTTAAAGTTCTAGGCTCCTTTAAGTAAGAAATAAAGGATTCATACACTGTTTAATGAACTCTCAACTCGAATTAAGGAATTCCTGGATGTTAGATAACTTTTCTACACTAACAACTGTCTTGGAGAATCTGTTTCACCTGTTCTAAACGAGTTCTCATGTATTTACTGACATTTTCTTTGAATTATTCATGTTTTTAAGTAGTTTCCTATATTTGGCATACTTGTCCAAGTATAAGCATAGCCCACATATACAAACAACTTCCTACACACTGTTATGAACAGAAGAAGCTAGGGAACATTGTCTATCAACTATGTTATAGATTGTAATGCTACATTACAGTGATCTGTAAGGCTTTCCAAAGCTGCTTAATAGTGCTTATTTCTCTCTTTCAAGCCTTGTGTGACACACATGTAAAGTTTTAGGTTATTTTAAGTAAACAAAAGTGGTTTCGTACACTGCTTAATGTGCTCTTAACTCTAATTAAGCATTTCCTGGGTCTTAGATAACTTTTCTACACTAAAGTCTGACTTGGTAAATCTGTTTCAGCTGTTCTAAACGAGTTCTCATGTATTTACTGACATTTTCTCTGAATTATTCATGTTTTCTTGTAGTTTCCTATAGTAGGCCTTCTTGTCCAAGTAAAAGTATAGCCCACATATACAAACAACTTCCTACACACTGTTATGAACAGAAGAAGCTCGGGAACATTGTCTCTCAACTATGTTATAGAGTGTAATCCTACATTTCAGTGAAGTGTAAGGCTTTCCAAAGCTGCTTAATGTTTTTCTTTCTCTATTTCAATGGCATTCTGCATTGTATGACACACATTTATCGTTCTAGGCTCCTTTAAGTGAACAATATAGGTTTCATACACGGTTTCATGTGATCTTGACTCTAATTAAGCATTTCCTGGATCATAGATACCTTTTATAGACTAACAGCAGACTTGGAGAAGTGTTTTATACATGTTCTATGCGAGTTCTCATCTACTTACTGTTATTTTCCCAGAATTACTGATGTTTTCTTGTAGTTTCTAACATTAGTCCTTGTCCAGGTATAAGCATTGGGAACATGGACAAACAACTACCTAAACACTGTTATGAACATTACAAGCTCGAGAACATTGTCTCTCAACTATGTTATAGAGTTTAATGATACATAAGTGAAGTGTAAGGCTTTCCAAAGCTGCTCAATTTGCTTATTTCTCTCTTTCAAGCCTTTTATGATGCACATGTCAAGTTCTAGGCTATTTTAAGTAAACAAAAGAGGTTTCATACACTGCTTAATGTGCTCTTAACTCTAATTAAGCATTTCCTGGGTCTTAGATAACTTTTCTACACTAAAATCTGACTTGGAGAATCTGTTTTAGCTGTTCTAAATGAGTTCTCATCTATTTACTGACATTTTATCTGAATTATTCATGTTTTCATGTAGTTTCCTATAGTAGGCCTTCTTGTCCAAGTAAAAGTATAGCCCACATATACAAACAACTTCCTACACACTGTTATGAACAGAAGAAGCTAGGGAACATTGTCTATCAACTATGTTATAGAGTGTAATCCTACATTGCAGTGAAGTGTAAGGCTTTCCAAAGCTGCTTAATGTGTTTCTTTCTCTATTTCAATGGCACTCTACCTTGTATGACACACATTTATTGTTCTAGGCTCCTTTAAATAAACAATATAGGTTTCTTACAATGTTTCATGTGATCTTGACTCTAATTAATCATTTCCTAGATGGTAGATACCTTTTATAAATGAACAACAGAATTGGAGAAGTGTTTTATACACGTTGAATGTGAGTTCACACTGTTATGAACCTGTAAACCTCGGGAACATTGTCTCTCAACTATGTTATAGAGTGTAATACTACATTGCAGGGAAGTGTAAGGCTTCACAAGCTGCATAATGTGTTTATTTCTCCATTTCAATGGAATTCTACCTGTATGACAACATTTACCTTTCTAGGCCCCTTTAAGTAAACAATATAGGATTAATACACTGTTTCATTGCTTTAAACTCTAATTAAGAATTTCTTGGATCTTTGATACCTTTTTACACTAAGAACTGACTTGGAGAATCTGTTTCAGCTGTTCTAAACGAGTTCTCATCTATTTACAGTCATTTATTCTGAATTATTCATGTTTTCATATAGTTTCCTATATTATGCCTTCTTTTCTAAGTATAAGCTTTACCCACATATAAAACAACTTCCTACACACTGTTATGAACAGAAGAAGCTCGGGAACATTGTCTCTCAACTATGTGATAGAGTGTAATACTATTGTACATTGCAGTGAAGTGTAAGGCTTCACAAGCAGCATAATGTGTTTATTTCTCTATTTCACTGGAATTCTGCCTGTATGACAACATTTACCATTCCAGGCTCCTTTAAGTACACAATATAGGATTCATACACTGTTTGATATAATATGAACTCTAATTTAGAATTTCCTGGATCTTAGATAACTTTCTACACTAAGAACTGACTTGGAGAATCTGTTTCAGCTCTTCTGAAAGAGTTCTCATCATTTATTGACATTTTCTATGAATTATTCATGTTTTCATGTAATTTCCTATATTAGGCCTTCTTGTCCAATATAAGCTTTGCCCACATATACAAACAACTTCCCACACACTGTTATGAACAGAAAAGGCTCGGGAACATTGTCTTTCAACTATGTTATAGAGTGTAATGCTAAATTACAGTGAACTGTAAGGCTTTCCAAAGCTGCTTAATTTGATTATTTCTGTCTTTCAAGCTTTGTGTGACATACATTTAACGTTCTAGGCTCCAATAAGTTAAAAATCTAGGATTCATACACTGTTTCATGTGCTCTAAACTTGAATTAAGGAATTCCTTGATGTTAGATCCCTTTTCTACACTAAGAACTGATTGGAAAATCTGTTTCACCTGTTCTAAACTAGTTCTCATCTATTTACTGTCATTTACTCAAATTATTCATGTTTTCATTTTGTTTCCTTTATTAGGCCTTCTTGTCTACGTATAAGTTTTGCCCCCATATGCAAACAATGTCCTACACACTGTTATGAACAGAAGAAGGTCGGGAACATTGTCTCTCAACTATGTTATAGAGTGTAATACTACATTGCAGTGAAGTGTAAGGCTTACCAAAGCTGCCTAAAGTGTTTCTTACTCTATTTCAATGGTATTCTGCCTGTATGACACACATTTACCGTTCTAGGATCCTTTAAGTAAACAATGTAGGATTCATACACTGTTTCATGTGATCTGAACTCTAATTAAGGATTTCCTGGATCCTAGATAACTTTTATAAACTAACAACAGACTTAGAGAAGCGTTTTATACATGTTCTATGCAGGTTCTCATCTATTTACTGTTATTTTAACAGAATTACTGATGTTTTCTCATAGTTTCTAACATTAGGCCTTCTGGTCCAGGTATAAGCATTGGTAACATGGACAAACAACTACCTAAACACTGTTATGAACCTGAAAACCTCGGGAACATTGTTTCTCAAGTATGTTATAGAGTGTAGTACTACATTTCAGTGAAGTATAAGGCTTTCCAAAGCTGCCGAACGTGTTTCTTTCTCTATTTCAATGGTATTCTGCCTTGTATGTCACACATTTACAATTCTAGGCTCCTTTAAGTAAACAATATAGGATTTATACAGTGTTTCATGCGATCTTAACTCTAATTAAGGAATTCCTGGATCCTAGATAACTTTTATAAACTAACAACAGACTTAGAGAAGTGTTTTATACATGTTCTATTCCAGTTCTCATCTATATACTGTTATTTTCCCAGAATTTCAGATGTTTTCTCATAGTTTCTAACATTAGGCCTTCTGGACCAGGTATAAGCATTGGGAACATGGACAAACAACTACCTGAACATTGTTATGAACCTGACAACCTCGGGAACATTGTCTCTCAACTTTGTTATAGAGTTTAAGGATACATTTCAGTGAAGTGTAAGGCTTTCCAAAGCTGCTTAATTTGCTTATTTCTCTCTTTCAAGCTTTGAGTGACATACATTTAAGGTTCTGGGCTTCAGTTAGTAAAAATATAGGATTCATACACTGTTTCATGTGCTCTCAACTCGAATTAAGGAATTCCTGGATGTTAGATCCCTTTACTACACTATGAACTGACTTGGATAATCTGTTTCACCTGTTCTAAACTAGTTCTCATCTATTTACTCTCATTTACTCTGAATTATTCATGTTTTCATGTAGTTTTCTATATTAGGCCTTCTTGTCTAAGTATAAGCATAGCCCACACATACAAACAACTTCCTACACACAGTTACAAACAGAAGAAGCTCAGGAACATTGTCTGTCAACCATGTTATAGAGTGTAATACTACATTGCAGTGAAATTTAAGGATTTCCAAAGATGCTAAATGTTCTCTATTTCAATGGTATTCTGCCTGTATGACACACATTTACCTTTCTAGGCTCCTTTAAGTTAACAAATATAGGATTCATACACTGTTTCATGTGATCTTAACTCTAATTTAGAATTTCCTGGATCTTAGATACATTTTTACACTAAGAACTGACTTGGAGAATCTGTTTCAGCTGTTCTAAATGAGTTCTCATCTATTTACTGACATTTTCTCTGAATTATTCATGTTTTCATGTAGTTTCCTATATTATGCTTTCTTGTCCAAGAACAAGCTTTGCCCACATATACAAACAATGTCCTACACACTGTTATGAATAGAAGAAGCTCGGGAACATTGTATCAACTATGTTATAGAGTATAATACTACATTGCAGTGAAGTGTAAGGCTTCCATAAGCTGCTTAATATGTTTATTTCTCTATTTCAATAGTATTCTACCTGTAGGACAACATTTATCTTTCTAGGTTCCTTTAAGTAAACAATATAGGATTCGTACACTGTTTGATGTGATGTTAACTCTATTTTAGAATATTCTGGATCTTATATACCTTTGTACACTAAGAACTAACTTGGAGAATCTGTTTCAGCTGTTCTAAACGAGTTCTCATCTATTTACTGCCATTTTCTCTGAATTATTCAGGTTTTCATGTAGTTTCCTAAATTATGCCTTCTTGTCCATGTATAAGCTTTGCCCACATATAAAAAGAACTTCCAACATACTGTTATGAACAGAAGAAGCTGGTAACATTGTCTCTAAACTATGTTATAGAGTGTAATACTACATTGCAATGAAGTGTAAGGATTTCCAAAACTGCTTAATGTGTTTAATTCTCTATTACAATGGTATTCTGCCTTGTATGACACACAGGTACCATTCTAGGCTCCTTTAAGTAAACAATATAGGATTCAAACACTGTTTCATGTGATCTGAACTCTAATTAAGGATTTCCTGGATCGTAGATACCTTTTATAGACTAACTGCAGACTTGGGGAAATGTTTTATACATGTTCTATGGGAGTTCTCATCTATTTACTGTTAATTTCCCAGAATTACTGATGTTTTCTCATAGTTTCTAACATTAGGCCTTCTAGTCCAGGTATAAGCATTGGGAACGTGGACAAACAAATACCTAAACATTGTTATGAACTTGAAAACCTCGGGAACATTGTCTCTCAACTATGTTATAGAGTTTAATGCTATATTACAGTAAAGTGTAAGGCTTTCCAAAGCTGCTTAATTTGCTTATTTCTCTCTTTCGAGCTTTGTGTGACATTCATTTAAAGTTCTAGGCTCCAATAAGTAAAAAATATAGGATTCATGCACTGTTTCATGTGCTCTAAACTCTAATTAAGAATTTCTTGGATCTTTGATACGTTTTACACTAAGAACTGACTTGGAGAATATGTATCAGCTGTTCTAACCGAGTTCTCATCTATTTACTGTCATTTATTCTGAATTATCCATGTTTTCATATAGTTTCCTATATTATGCCTTCTTTTCTAAGTATAAGCTTTACCCACATATACAAACAACGTCCTACACACTGTTATGAACAGAAGAAGCTCGGGAACATTGTCTCTCAACTATGCGATAGAGTGTAATACTACATTGCAGTGAAGTGTAAGGCTTCACAAGCTGCATAATGTGTTTATTTCTCTATTTCAATGGAATTCTGCCTATATGACAACATTTACCATTCCAGGCTCCTTTAAGTAAACAATATAGGATTCATACACTGTTTGATGTGATCTGAACTCTAATTTAGAATTTCCTGGATCTTAGATAACTTTCTACACTAAGAACTGACTTGGAGAATCTGTTTCAGCTCTTCTGAAAGAGTTCTCATCTATTTACTGACATTTTCTCTGAATTTTTCATGTTTTCATGTAGTTTCCTATATTAGGCCTTCTTGTCCAATATAAGCTTTACCGACATATATAAACAAAGTCCTACACACTGTTATGAACATCAGAAGCTCAGGAATATTGTCTCTCAACTATGTTAAAGAGTGTAAAACTAGGTTGCAGTGAATTGTAAGGCTTTCCAAAGCAGCTTAATGTGTTTATTTATCCATTTAAATGGTATTCTCCCTTGTATGACACACATTTACCATTTTAGGCTACTTTAAGTAAACAATAGAGGATTTATACACTGTTTCATGTGATCTGAACTCTAATTAAGGATTTCCTGGATCGTAGATACCTTTGATAAACTAAAAACAGACTTGGAGAATTGTTTTATACATGTTCTATTCGGGGTCTCATCTATTTACTGTTATTTTCCCAGAATTACTGATGTTTTCTCATAGTTTCTAACATTAGGCCTTCTGGTCCAGGTATAAGCATTGGGAACATGGACAAACAACAACATAAACATTGTTATGAACCTGAAAACCTCGGGAACATTGTCTCTCAACTATGTTATAGAGTGTAATGCTACATTACAGTGAACTGTAAGGCTTTCCAAAGCTGCTAAATTTGCTTATTTCTCTCTTTCAAGCTTTGTGTGACATGCATTTAAAGTTCTAGGCTCCAATAAGTAAAAAATGTAGGATTCATACACTGTTTCATGTGATCTGAACTCTAATTAAGGATTTCCTGGATCTTAGATACCTTTCTACACTAAGAACTGACCTGGAGAATCTGTTTGAGCTGTTCTAAATGAGTTCTCATCTATTTTCTGACATTTGATCTGAATTTTTCATGTTTTCAAGTAGTTTCCTATATTATGCCTTCTTGTCCACGTACAAGCTTTGCCCACATAAACAAACAACGTCTTACACACTGTTATGAACAGAAGAAGCTACGGAACATTGTCTCTCAACTATGTTAGAGAGTGTAATACTATATTTCAGTGAAGTGTAAGCTTTCCAAAGATGCTTAATGTGTTTATTTCTCTATTTCAATGGTAATCTGCCTTTTACCTTTCTAGGCTCATTTAAGTAAACAATATAGGATTCATACACTGTTTCATGTGATCTGAAATCTAATTAAGGATTTCCTGAATCTTAGATATCTATTCTACACTAAGAACTAACCTGGAGAATCTGTTTGAGCTGTTCTAAATGAGTTTTCATCTATTTTCTGACATTTTCTCTGAACTATTCATGTTTTCATGTAGTTTCCTATTTTATGCCTTCTTGTCCATGTATAAGCTTTGCCCACATATACAAAGAACTTACTACACACTGTTATGAAATGAAGCAGCTCGGGAACATTGTCTCTCAACTGTGTTATAGAGTGCAATATGGGTCGGCAGCTAAGTAATTGCGGATTTTTTAAAGAAAATCAAAGACAATTTTTTCATGGAACTAAATAACTTTATTCTGTAATGTATTGCCCATTTTGATCAATGACCTTTTGCCATCTTTCAGGCAGCATCATAATCCCACGTTCAAAAAACTTCTGGTTTTTATTAGCAAAAAACTGAATCAGGTACGATTTGACATCATCATCATTATTGAAATTTTTACCATTCAAGGAGTTTTGTAAAGATCGAAACAAAAAGTAATCAGATGGTGCAAGGTCAGGCCTATATGGTGGATGTGGCAAAACATCCCAACCAAGCTCCATTAATTTTTGCCGAGTGAACAAAGTTGTGTGTGGCCTTGCATTGTCATGATGGAATACAACACCTTTTCGATTTGTCAATTCGGGCCGCTTTTCTTCAACTGCATTGTTTAATTTCGTTAGTTGTTCAATGTAGACATCAGAATTGATCGTTCGGTTGGGTGGTAAGAGTTCAAAGTAGACAATTCCTTTGTAATCCCACCAAACTGATAACAAAACCTTCTTTTGATGAATATCAGCTTTTGATGTTGTTTGAGTTGGTTCACCTGGCCTGCTCCACGATCTTTTCCGCTTGATATTGTTGTAAACAACCCATTTTTCATCGCCAGTTATCAGTCGTTTTAAAAATGGATCATTTTCATTACGTTTCTTTAGCAAATCACAGCTGCTAATGCGTTGCGTTAACTGTGATTCTTTCAGTTCGTGAGGAACCCATGTATCGAGTTTTTAAACATAGCCAAGTTGTTTTAAGTGATTTTCAATGCATGTATGTGATACATGAAGCTTCTCTGCAATCTCACGTGTTGTACTGTGACAGTCCGAATTGATTATTGCTTTGATTAGGGCGTCATCAACTTCAACTGGACGACCAGAGCGTTTTTCATCTTTGAGTGAAAAATCACCAGAACGAAATTTGGCAAACCAATTTTGACACTGCCGTTCTTTTAAGGCTTCGTCACCATAAACAGCACATAACTTTTTATGAGCTTGCGATGCGTTTTTCCCTTTGAGGAAATAAAAAAGCAAAATATGACGAAAATGTTCCTTTTGATTTTCCATTTTTTAACGAACGCCAAACGAAAACTACAAAACAGATCAAAAAACTTTTTTTACTGATTAACAGCTGAATAGCCAACTATCAAATAACAAAATGTGTTTTACATTTGTACTACGTCTGCAAACCTAAAAATTCAACTGAAGCCATATAAGTGTGAAACCCGCAATTACTTAGTTGCCGACCCAATACATTGAAGTGACGTGTAAGGCTTTCCAAAGCTGCCTAACGTTTTTCTTTCTCTATTACAATGGTATTCTGCCTTGTATGACAAATTTAGAATTCCAGGCTCCTTTAAGTAAACAATATAGGATTTATATACTGTTTCTTGTGATCTGAACACTAATTAAGGATTTCCTGGATTATAGATACTTTTATACACTAACATCAGACTTGGAGAAGTGTTTTATACTTGTTCTATCCGAGTTCCCATCTATTTATGTTTATTTTCTCAGAATTACTGATTTTTTGTCATAGTTACTAACAATAGGCCTTCTGATCCAGGTATAAGCATTGGGAACATGGACAAACAACTACCTAAACACTGTTTTGAACCTGAAAACCTCGGGAACATTGTCTCTCAACCATTTTATAGAGTGTAATACTACATTGCAGTCAAGTGTAAGGCTTTCCAAAGCTGCCTAACGTATTTCTTTCTCTATTTCAATGCTATTCTGCCTGGTATGACTCAAATTTATCATTGAAGGCTCCTTTAAGTAAACAATATAGGATTTATACATTGTATCATGTGATCTGAACTTGAATTAAGAATTTCCTGGATCATAAAACTTTTATAAACTAACAACAGACTTGGAGAAGTGTTTTATACATGTTCTATGCGAGGTCTCATCTATTTACTGTTATTTTCTCAGAATTACTGATGTTTTCTCATAGTTTCTAACATTAGGCCTTCAGGTCCAGGTATAAGCATTGGGAACATGGACAAACAACTACCTAAACACTGCTTTGAACCTGAAAACCTCGGGAACATTGTCTCTCAACCATGTTATAGAGTGTAATACTACATTGCAGTCAAGTGTAAGGCTTTCCAAAGCTGCCTAAAGTGTTCCTTTCTCTATTTCAATGGTATTCTGCCTTGTATGACACACATTTACCATTCCAGGCTCCTTTAAGTTAACAATATAGGATTTGTACACTGTTTCATGTAATCTGAACTCTAATTAAGGATTTCTTGGATCGTAGATACCTTTTTTTAAACTAACAACAGACTTGGAGAAGTGTTTTATACATGTTCTATGCGAGTTCTCATCTATTTACTGTTATATTCCCAGAATTATTGATGTTTTCTCATAGTTTCTAACATTAGGCCTTCTGATCCAGGAATAAGCATTGGGAACATGGACAAAAAACTACCTAAACATAGTTATGAACCTGAAAACCACGGGAACATTGTCTCTCAATTATGTTATAGAGTGTAATGCTACATTAAGTGAACTTTAGGGCTTTCCAAAGCTGCTTAATTTGCTTATTTCTCTCTTTCAAGCTTTGTGTGACATACATGTAAAGTTCTAGGCTCCAATAAGTAAAAAATATAGGATTCATATAATGATTCATGTTCTCTAAACTCTAATTATGGATTTCCTGGATCTTAGATACCTTTCTACACTAAGATCTGACTTGGATAATCTGTTTCAGCTGTTCTAAATGCGTTCTGATCTATTTACTGACATTTTCTATGAATTATTCATTTTTTCTTGTAGTTTCCTATATTATGCCTACTTGTTCATGTATAAGCTTTGCCCACATATACAAACAACTTCCTACACACTGTTATGAACACAAGAAGCTCGGGAACATTGTCTCTCAACTATGTTATAGAGTGTAATACTACATTGCAGTGAAGTGTAAAGCTTTCCAAAGCTACCTAATGTGTTACTTTCTCTATTTCATTGGTATTCTGCCTTGTATGACACACATTTACCCTTCCAGGCTCCTTTAAGTAAACAATATGGGATTTATACACTGTTTCATGTGATCTGAACTCTAATTAAGGATTTCCTGGATTGTAGATACCTTTTTTAAACTAACAGCAGACTTGGAGAAGTGTTTTATACATGTTCTATACGAGTTCTCATCTATTTACTGTTATTTTCCGAGAATTACTGATGTTTTCTCATAGTATCTAACATTAGGCCTTCTTGTCCAGGTATAAGCATTGGGAACAAGGACAAACAACTACCTAAACATTGTTATGAACCTGAAAACCTCGGGAACATTGTCTCTCAACTATGTTATAGAGTGTAATACTACATTGCAGTGAAATGTAAGGCTTTCCAAAGCTGCCTAACTTGTTTCTTTCTCTATATCTATGGTATTCTGCCTTGTAGGACACACATTTACCATTCCAATTTCCTTTAAGTAAACAATATAGGATTTATACAGTGTTTCATGTGATCTTAACTCGAACTAAGGATTTCCCGGATCTTAGCTACCTTTTCTACACTAAGAACTGACTTGGAGAATCTCTTTCAGCTGTTCTAAACGAGTTCTCATCTGTTTACAGTCATTTTCTGTGAATAGTTCATGTTTTCATGTAGTTTCCTATATTCTGCCTTCTTGTTCAAGTATAAGCTTTGCCTACATGTAAAAACAACTTCCTCCACACTGTTATGAACAGAAGCAGCTCGGGAACATTGTCTCTCAACTATGTTATAGAGTGTAGTACTACATTGCAGTGAAGTGTAAGGCTTTCCAAAGCTGCCTAACGTGTTCCTTTCTCTATTTCAATGGTATTCTACCTTGTATGACACATATTTACTATTCCAGGCTCCTTTGAGTAAACAATATATCATTTGTACACTGTTTCATGTGATCGGAACACTAATTAAGAATTTCTTGGAACGTAGATACCTTTTTTTAAACTAAAAACAGACTTGGAGAAGTGTTTTATAAATGTTCTATGCGAGTTCTCATCTATTTACTGTTATTTTCCCAGAATTACTATTGTTTTCTCATAGGTTCTAACACTAGGCCTTCTGGTCCAGGTACAAGCATAGGGAACATGGACAAACAACTACTTAAACATAGTTATGAACCTGAAAACCTCCGGAACATTTTCCCTCAATTATGTTATAGAGTGTAATGCTACATTAAGTGAACTTTAGGGCTTTCCAAAGCTGCTTAATTTGCTTATTTCTCTCTTTCCAGCTTTGTGTGACATACATGTAAAGTTCTAGGCTCCAATAAGTAAAAAATATAGGATTCATATAATGTTTCATGTTCTCTAAACTCTAATTATGGATTTCTTGGATCTTAGAAACATTTCTACACTGCGAACTGACTTGGAGAATCTCCTTCAGCTGTTCTAAACGAGTTTTCAGATGTTTAAAGTCATTTTCCTGAATTATTCATGTTTCCATGAAGTTTCCTATATTCTGCCTTTTTGTCCAAGTATAAGCTTTGCCCACATGTACAAAGAACTTCCTCCACACGGTTATGAACAGAAGCAGCTCTGGAACATTGTCTCTCAACTAGAGTGTAGTAATACATTACCATGAAGTGTAAGGCTTTCCAAAGCTGCCGAACGAGTTTATTTCTCTATTTCAATGGTATTCTGCCTTGTATTTCACACATTTACCACTCTAGGCTCCTTTAAGTAAACAATATATGATTCATACAGTTTTTCATGTGATCTTAACTCGAACTAAGGATTTCCCGGATCTTAGCTACATTTTCTACACTAAGAACTGTCTTGGAGAATCTCTTTCAGCTGTTCTAAACGAGTTCTCATCTGCATACAGTCATTTTCTCTGAATTATTCAAGTTTTCATGTAGTTTCCTATATTCTGCCTTCTTGTCCAAATATAAGCTTTGCCCACATGTATAAACAACTTCAAACACAGGGTTATGAACTGAAGCAGCTCGGGAACATTGTCTCTCAACCATGTAATAAAGTATAGTACTACACTGCAGTGAAGTGTAAGGCTTTCCAAAGCTGCCGAACGTGTTTCTTTCTCTATTTAAATGGTATACTCCCTTGTATAACACACATTTACCACTCTAGTCTCCTTTAAGTAAAGAAATAGGATTCATACAGTGTTTCATGTGATCTAAACTCGAATTAAGGATTTCCCGGATCTTAGCTACCTTTTCTACACTAAGAACTGACTTGGAGTATCTCTTTCACTGTTCTAAAGGAGTTCTCATCTGTTTACAGTCATTTTCTCTGAATTATTCATGTTTTCATGTAGTTTCCTATATTCTGCCCTCTTGTCCAAGTATAAGCTTTGCCCACATGTACAAAGAACTTCCTCCACACTGTTATGAACAGAAGCAGCTCGGGAACATTGTCTCTCAACTGCGTTATAGAGTGTAGTACTATATTGCGGTGAAGATTAAGGCTTTCCAAAGCTGCCGAACTTGTTACTTTCTCTATTTCAACGTTATTCTGCCTTGTATGAAACACATTTACCACTATAGGCTACTTCAAGTAAACAATATACGATTCATACAGTGTTTCATGTGATCTGAACTCGAATTTAGGATTTCCCGGATCTTAGCTATCTTGTCTACACTAACAAATGACTTGGAGAATCTCTTTCATATGTTCTAAACCAGTTCTCATCTGTTTACATTCATTTTCTCTGAATTATTCATGTTTTCATGTAGTTTCCTATATTCTGCCTTCTTGTCCAAGTATAAGCATTGCCCACATGTGCAAACAGCTTCCTAAACACCGTTATGAACAGAAGCAGCTCGGGAACATTGTCTGTAAACTATGTTATAGAGTGTAGTACTACATTGCCGTGGAGTGTAAGGCTTTACAAAGCTGCCGAATGTGTTTCTTTCTCTATTTCAATGGTATTCTGCCTTGTATGACACACTTTTATACTCTACGCTCCTTGAAGTACACAATATAAGATTCATACAGTGTTTCATGTGATCGGAACTCGAACTAAGGATTTCCAGAAAATTAGCTACCATTTCTACACTAAGAACTGACTTGGAGAATCTCTCAGCTGTTCTAAATGAGTTCTCATCTATTTACAGTCGTTTTCTCTGAATTATTCATGTTTTCATGTAGTTTTCAATATTTGGCCTTCTTGTCCAAGTATAAGCTTTGCGCACATGTACAAACAACTTCCTCCACACTGTTATGAACACAAGAAGCTCGGGAACATTGTCTCTCAACTATGTTACAGAGTGTAGTACTACATTTCAGTGAAGTGTAAGGCTTTCCAAAGCTGCCGATGCTGTTTCTTTCTCTATTTCAATGATATTCTGCATTGTATAACACACATTTACCACTCTAGTCTCCTTTAAGTAAAGAATATAGCATTCATACAGTGTTTCATGGTATCTTAACTCCTACTAAAGATTTCCTGGATTTAGCTACCTTTTCTACACTAAGAACTGACTTGAAGAATCTCCTACAGCTGTTCTAAACGAGTTCTCATCTGTTTATAGTCATTTTCTCTGAATTATACATGTTTTCATGCAGTTTCCTATATTCTGCTTCTGGTACAAGTATAATCTTTGCACA
Organism: Pipistrellus hanaki; assembly: GCF_964339955.1. Lineage (NCBI taxonomy): Eukaryota > Metazoa > Chordata > Mammalia > Chiroptera > Vespertilionidae > Pipistrellus > Pipistrellus hanaki. The sequence goes on along the minus strand of NC_140505.1, from coordinate 91,447,610 downwards.
CTTTATCAAACAACTTCCTACACACTGTTATGAACTGAGGCAGCTCGGGAAGATTGTCTCTCAACTGTGTTATAGAGTGTAGTACTACATTTCAGTGAAGTGTAAGGCTTTCCAAAGCTGCCGAATGTGTTTCTTTCACTATTTCAATGATATTCTGCCTTGTATATCACACATTTACCACTCTAGTCTCCTTTCAGTAAAGAATATAGGAATCATACAGTGTTTCATGTGATCTTAACTCGAATTAAGGATTTCCCATATCTTAGCTACCTTTTCTACACTAAGAACTTACTTGGAGAATCTCTTTAAGCTGTTCTAAAAGAGTTCTCATCTGTTTACAGTCATTTTCTCTGAATTATACATGCTTTCATGCAGTTTTCTATATTCTGCTTCTGTTACAAGTATTATCTTTGCCCACTTTTTCAAACAACTTCCTACATACTGTTATGAACTGAGGCAGGTCGGGAACATTGTCTCTCAACTGTGTGATAGAGTGTAGTACTACATTTCAGTGAAGTGTAAGGCTTTCCAAAGCTGCTGAACGTGTTTCTTTTTCTATTTCAATGGTATTCTGCCTTGTATATTACACATTTACCACTCTAGTCTCCTTTAAGTAAACAATATAGGATTCATAAAGTGTTTCACGTGATCTTAACTCGAATTAAGGATTTCCCGGATCTAAGCTACCTTTTCTACACTAAGAACTGACTTGGAGAATCTCTTTCACTTGTTCTAAAGTAGTTCTCATCTGTTTACAGTCACTTTCTCTGAATTATTCATGTTTTCATGTAGTTGCCTATATTCTGCCTTCCTGTCCATGTATAAGGTTTGCACACATATACAAACAACTTCCTACACACTGTTATGAACAGAGTCAGCTCGGGAACATTGTCTCTCAACTGTGTTATAGAGTGTAGTACTACATTTCAGTGAAGTGTATGGCTTTCCAAAGCTGACGAACGTGTTTCTTTCTCTATTTAATGGTATTCTGCCTTGTATATCACACATTTACCACTCTAGTCTTCTTTAAGTAAAGAATATAGAAATCATACAGTGTTTCATGTGATCTTAACTCCAATTAAGGATTTCCCGGATCTTAGCTACCTTTTCTACACTAAGAACTGACTTGGAGAATCTCTTTCAGGTGTTCTAAAAGAGTTCTCATCTGTTTACAGTCATTTTCTCTGAATTATACATATTTTCATGCAGTTTCTTATATTCTGCTTCTGGTACAAGTATTATCTTTGCCCACTTTATCAAACAACTTCCTACATACTGTCATGAACTGAGGCAGCTCGGGAACATTGTCTCTCAACTGTGTTATAGAGTGTAGTACTACATTTCAGTGAAGTGTAAGGCTTTCCAAAGCTGCCGAACGTGTTTCTTTTTCTATTTCAATGGTATTCTGCCTTGTATATCACACATTTACCACTCTAGTCTCCTTTAAGTAAACAATATAGGATTCATACACTGTTTCATGTGATCTTAACTCGAATTAAGGATTTCCCGGATCTTAGTTACCTTTTCTACACTAAGAACTGACTTGGAGAATCTCTTTCAGCTGTTCTAAAAGAGTTCAAATCTGTTTGTAGTCATTTTCTCTGAATTATACATGTTTTCATGCAGTTTCCTGTATTCTGCTTCTGGTACAATGGAAAGCATTACATTTCACTGTAATGTAGCATTAAACTCTATAACATAATTGAAGGACAATGTTCCCGAGCTTCTTCCTTTCATAACAGGGTGTAGGAAGTTGTTTGTTTATGTGGGCAATGGTCATACTTTTATGTGAAGGCCTAATATAGGAAACTCCGTAACATGAGTAATTCAAAGAAAATGACAGTAAATAGATGAGAACTGGTTTCGAACAGGAGAAATACATTCTCCGTGTCAGTTGTTAATGTAGAAAATGTATCCATGTACCAGGAAATCCTAAATTAGAGTTAAGAGCACATTAAACGGTGTATGAAACCTCTTTTATTTACTTAAAGGAGCCTAGAACTTTACATGTGTGTCACACAAGGCTTGAAAGAGAGAAATAAGTAAATTGAGCAGCTTTGGAAAGCCTTACATTTCTCTGTAATGTAGCATTAAACTCTATAACATAGTTGAGGGACAATGTTCCCGAGCTTCTTCTGTTCATAACAGTGTAGGGAAGTTGTTTGTATATATGGGCAATGCTCATACACGGACAAGAAGGCCTAATATAGGAAACTCCATGATAACATGAATTATTCTTAGAAAATGACAGTATATAAATGAGAACTGGTTTAGAACAGTGGAAACAGCATCTCCGAGTCAGTTGTTAGTGTAGAAAAGCTATCTATGATCCAGGAATGTGGGAAGCTGTTTTCCATGTGGCCCGAGGGCAAGGATGGAGCATATGGTAGGGACGCCTACCTGCTCTCCTACAGGGGATTGAGCGCAGGGTAGGGACGCCTACCTGCTCTCCCCTAATCCTTCAGGGTCAACTAGGGACAGGGCAGACCATAGCCCCAGTGTTAGGGAGTGCGCGTGATGCACGACTTATCTGGATGTTCTAGGCTAGGCTGTTCTCAATGATATCTAGCCAGATGCTTGCTCTATGTATCTTTTTCCAAGAATGTCTTGAGGAGCTGACGGGCGGCCTTGTCCTGGGAAAGGGGAACTTGGAGAAATGCCCAGAAAGGCTGCATAAATGTATGCCTGCAACTAATAAAGTTGCTGCAGTCTCATCATGGACTAGCAGTCCTCCTGAAGCCCCGCTTTCTCTTGTCTTTATTTCTCTTAAACCTCCTAGCCCTACCTCAAGGACCTGTGATACCGGCTGGATCCGGTAACTGGCACCCGTGAACAGGGACCTGGAGACACTGGGACAAGTAGGAAGGTCGCCGTGGGTAAAGGTCACGTCGGAACAGTGAGTAAAGGCTGATTGTTTTTGTTTTTTTTTAATTCAGGAGTAACAAAATGGGGCAAGTACAGGGCAGGGATCTTTTTATACAGGTCCTGCACAGCATGCTTGTGTCTCGCGGTGCCTGTGTAAAGCATGGGACAAAGTAAAAGTGCTCTTTAGAGTGAATGTTGAAGTCTATGTGATCACAAAATAATGTTGTTTATTGTTGAAATTAGAATCTTAGTATATGTATGGAATTTAAAATCTGTAATAAGTGGAACTCCACTGCTGAAACTGCCTCTGATGTGGATAAATTCAAAGGCAGCTGGAGAGGGCAGGGCTATCTGCTCTCCCACATTAAGATTACTTGTGATAAGACTGCTTAATGCCTTGTTTAAAAATTATAAGAAAACTCACAGGGAAATGCAAATGTTGGCCAAATTGGGTATTAGTTATTGTTTCAGAAAGCCAAAAAGGAAGAGAAAAAAATTGAGATCTGTCTATCTTTTAAGCATGAAAAGAAATTCAGCCAGATTTATGACTGATGCTTCCCCTGAAGTAAGCATGATGTGGGGGAAGTCAGAGACATGAGGCGATCCAATATAGAAGCTGCTATCCTAATATAATAAATTAAAAGTTTCCTTTCTTGCCATAAAAAAGTTTTGAAAATTTAGAAATGCGTCAGGGATATCTGTACACGTGTAAAGAGAAAGCTAGTATAAGACAGAATGCACGCACGTCCGATTTCGGATATTAGATAAGTCTTGAACTAGCCTTAACTCTTTACGAGAGCTACAGAAATGAACAACCCAGAACTGATTCTTTTTCCTGAGAAAAACAGCGAAAAAATCTTCTTGAAAGAAATTCAAGCTAATTCCAGCAACAAGATTTGCATTTCCATAATAAAGAGTAGTTTTCAAAATGCTAGTGAACCTTATTGAAAAGTTAACTTTTAAGGCCTTCAAGAAAATAAATAAATTTGTCTCTGTCATAGAATTTATCCAAAGTAAATACTTTAAAATAATTATAATTGATTCTAGAATCTCAAAGAAATTATTAAAATATAGATGAATAAATAATGCATTAATACTAAAGATCTAAGTAGTCCAGGTAACTGGCTATATCCTTTGTTAAGGGAGGAAAGGGTAGAGGCCCTTCCCCCAGCAGACAGTTAATATAGTAGTAACCATCTTAAAGAATGTGATAATGTATAGTCGAATAAACAAAACCTAGTTTCCCAGAGCCACTGGCAAATAAAAATTAAAGTTTAAATTTGCCTCATAAGAAACCTAGAGGACAAAATTGAATCTATTAATTGATTATGTCTTGTATTTTTCTTAGAAATATAAAGTGTTATCAATCTAAGAACTGCTAAATATATTTAACTTGCCAGCTTTAAAAGTTCAAAGTACAAATTAAATTAGAAAAAATTATAGAGTTGTAGTGATTAAATACTTAAAGCATAAAAACTTATTTTTAAGAAAATAAAATATATTTCCTCTAATAATTAGGAATTCAAAATAAGTTGCTTATTATTGATCTAATTAAAAAGAGGATTAATTCTATGATCTCAGCCAAAAATTTTCTATACAAAAACTAGTCTAAATCTAATTGATATCTTAAGATAATAATAGACAATAATAACAAATATTAAAATATTTAAATCCTATATAGATATTTATTTGATGGTTTTTTCCATGGTAAAATTTCAAGGCATTAGCAGAGATGTTTCTTGGAAAGTTCTAAGGGCCCGGAGTAATACAAGAAATTTATTCTCTCTTCTTATAGGAAAACTTTTTAAAGCAGATCTAATATATTTAAAATTGCATGGAAAGCCTTATCAAATAAAATTTAATAGATATATATTAAATATTATAAAAGTTTTCACCTGTACGAAAGGCAAAAGCAATATATTTCTTGAATATAGCCAAATTTTTCAACAGCAGTAGAATTTCAAGAAAGACAAAAGCCATGCTTTTAGATCAGACCAATAAAGTATCAAACCTATAAGTTTTACTGAATAAGTTTCTTTGCCATTTTTTTTAAAATTAAAGATACCTACTTAAGTTACTTTATAAATTAGCTTTTACAATATAATCAATATCATATAAATTAAGTTACATGAGAAGCCAATGTTTTATAAATAATTGAATCCTAACTGTATATGGCCACCTACATTTTAATTAAGCTAAAGGCAAGGCAACATTTATAGCTTATGAATTCAAAAGTAAATTTGCTTTATTTTTAAAGTAAAGATACCTTACCATGATAGCAGTCAGCACCTGTACATTACTACAAGTTGCCCAAGAGGAAGGTTGGTGTACACACTCTTCTACATAGAAGTCAAAATATTAATATTTTATATTCTACCGGGAACCCTGGCTTAGGGACTTGATTTATTTCAAACACAAGGAATAGTATTAACTACCACATTAAAAGAAATTTTTTATCTCAAGTATTAACCATTTTTACAGATAGATCCAGTTCTAAAAAGGCTAGATATACTACAGCAAAGGAGCAAAGATCCTTCAAACCTCATATTTCAGTAGAAATACAAGCTCTTATTTATACCTTAACAGATTTTACTACAGAGCCGACGGGGAAGAGGTACCAGTGGGTTTGGATCTTCTGATGCTTATTGGATAAGGGAGGTAAAAAAGGAGAGGCCAGAGCTAGAATTATGGATAGATGGGAAAAGATTCACTGGACTCCTAGATACTGGCACGGACATTTCAGTAATCTGCTGATCATTGGCCCGCTGCATGGCCATTACAAGATACCAGTACATTCCTGCAAGGGATAGGGCAGAGTCAATCGCCCCAGCAAAGTAACAGAATACTGACTTGGAAGGATAAAGAGGGGGTGTCGGGTACTTTCCAGCCTTATGTAGTACCGTTTCTGCCCGTTAACCTGTGGGGACGTGACATTATGGAGAAAATGGTGTGTATCTTTGGAGTCCAAATGCTACTGTGACAAATCAGCTGATGAATCAAGGACTGCTTCCTGATCAAGGCCTTGGTAAAGAAGGGCAAGGTATAACCCAACCTATCCTCCCTAAGTGGAAGCTAGACAGAGCAGGCCTGGGACATTTCTAGCAGAGGCCATTTATTCTCCTGCTATTCATGCTGATAAGATTCAATGGAAGTCTGATGACCCAGTATGGGTAGATCAATTGCCTCTGACTCAGGAGAAACTACAGGCAGCCCAGCAACTGGTGCAGGAGCAGTTACAATCTGGGCATACTGAGCCCTCCAATTCTTCCTGGAACTCGCCTATATTTGTCATTAAGAAGAAGTCAGGGAAATGGAGACTATTACAGGACCTAAGAAAAGTTAATGAAACCATGTTTATGATGGGGGCGCTACAGCCCGGATTGCCATCACCTATGGCCATACCAGGTCAAACCTTTAAAATAATTGTAGATTTGAAAGACTGTTTTTATACTATCCCTCTGCACCCAAAGGATTGCCAGGGATTTGCTTTTAGTGTACCGCCTGTTAATTTGAAAGAGCCAATGACTAGATATCATTGGAAGGTGTTGCCTCAGGGCATGGCCAATAGTCCAACTTTATGCCAGAAGTTTGTCCAAATAGCTATAGGAAAGACTAGGCAGTACCATCCAGGGGTATATATCATCCATTATATGGATGATATCTTACTAGCTCATAAACAGCATGAAGAGTTGACAGTGGCCTATGGGCATATGCAGGAAGGATTAAGGCGGTATGGTCTGCAAGTGGCTAATGAAAAGGTGCAATTACAGCACCCATATGGATACTTGGGCTATACATTATACCCTAGACATTTCGCGCCGCAGCAAATCAGAATTAGAATGGCAGACTGTAGGACCTTGAATGATTTTCAAAAGTTGTTAGGGGACATAAATTGGATTCGTCCTACCTTAGGACTCACAACAGGAGAGCTAAAGCCACTATTTGACATACTCAAAGCTGATTCTGATCCCACTTCACCAAGGCAGCTCACTGAGGAGGCTAGGCAGAGCTTACAAAAGGTTGAACAGGCCATTACTAACTCCCAGCTAACTTACTGTTTGCACAGTGAACCTTGGCAGCTTTTAATTTTGGCAACTGCCCTTACCCCAACAGGTGTCCTATATCAGCACGGGGTGCTTCAGTGGTTACATGGAGCCGCCACCCCTTCTAAAGTTTTGGCACCGTTATTATGAGCTTGTGGCCGAAAGGATACAGCAGGGAAGGAAATGTAGCATCTTACACCTTGGACAAGAACCAGCTGTTATTGCTATTCCTTATACAGCCAAACAACTTGACTGGTTGCTAAACATGACCAATTCTTTTCCTCTAGCCTTGGCTCATTACACGGGAAAAGTATTGCACCATTACCCTCCTGATAAAATTATTCACTTTGCTTCTAGAGCAACGTTCATCTTTCCTTCAATTGTAAAAGCTCAACCCATTCCCCAGGCGTTGTTAGTTTTCACTGATGGGTCATCAAATGGGACTGCGGCAGTCACTACCTTTGATTGCCAGCGCTCTTGGAGTACTAATTATACCTCAGCTCAGCAGGTAGAATTATTCGCCATCAAGCAGGCTTTGACACTATATCCTCAACCTATCAATATCTATTCAGACAGCCAGTATGCTATGTTAGCTCTAAACCTAATAGAGACAGTACCCCATATTGCCTCTGCCAATGAGACAATACAGCAATTGTTTCAGGAGATACAAGAAGTTTTACGCTCTCGCAAGCGAGCTTGCTTTATAGGGCATATTCGGGGCCACTCTCAGTTAGCAGGACCTTTAGCAGAAGGTAATGAACTTGCAGACGGTCAAATGCAGGGCTATTTCCTAGCCATTACTGATCCAGTCCAGGCAGCAAAAGTCAGCGCAAGGGCTTCGACAGCAATTCAAGATCTCACGCGAGGCAGCCAGGCAAATTATCCGTGACTGTCCTCAGTGTGCACAGCTGTTACCTGTACCTCATTTTGGGGTAAACCCCCGCGGTTTAAAGTCCAATCAGTTATGGCAGATGGATGTTACGCATGTTTCCTCCTTTGGGAAGCAGAAATATGTTCATGTAACTTTAGATACCTTCTCTCACTTTATCCTAGCATCACCTCAGACAGGTGAGGGAGCCAAGCATTGCATAGATCATTTATTATATTGTTTTTCCATTTTGGGTATTCCACAGCAGATTAAGACTGATAATGCACCTGCCTACTGCAGTAAAAAATTTCAGCAGTTCTGCACAACTTTTAGAATCTCCCTTAAACATGGCATTTCTTACAACCCACAGGGGCAAGGCATTGTGGAGCAAGCTCATCAAGAACTCAAAAATCAGCTTTTTAAAATTAAAAAGGGGGAGTATTATACCCACACCCCCAGGAATTTACTTAATCATATAATCTTTATTTTAAATTTTTTGCAAATGGACAAAGACGGCCAGACGGCGGCTCAGCGGTTTTGGGAGCCCACACCAAAACGCTTTCCAGATGTATACTGGAGAGATCGACTGACTAGGGAATTGCATGCGCCGGATCCAGTACTAATGTGGGGTCGAGGCTATGTTTGTGTTTTCCCTACAGGAGACGATAATCCGCGGTGGTTGCCAGAGCGGTGTGTTCGACATGCCTCGAAGCAAAATCGCGCTGCTGCGAGCCCAGCTGAAGGGCCTGATGCGTCAGAAGAAGAAGAGGCAGCTTGGGGGCCGGCGAAGGAGAGTTTCCCTTGGCTGTGACAAGCTGCCAGAGATCCGTGTGGTTGCGCAGTTGGTTTCCTTCTTATGGCTACTATTGCGATTGATGGCTGTGCATGCTGCTGTTTATTGGGCATATGTACCCAACCCACCACTGCTGCATCCAGCAACCTGGAGGATAAGAACATTCCTGTTTATGTTAATGACACCAAGATCTTGGGGCTTATGTCCTCGGGCCACATTTCTCCAGCCTGGGCAGAAAGGTACAATTATCAAGGAGTTACCAAAGGGACATCAGTGTGTTTTTCCTTTGAGGATAAAGAGGGCTGCACCATGGTCCAGAGGCTGTCTGATATCGATACCAATCATTCTGCGGGTATCCACTGGAGTATGGATAGCTATTACATTGCTAGGAATGGCACCACGGCACACCATGATCCTGGGACATACCTGCAGGGAGTCAAACCTTGTGGGCCTTTGGGACCATCTAAAAATGACCTTGGGCTGATGTGGCAGACATGTCAGGCGAATGAAACAGTCTGCCGCAGGTCCCTATGCGATTGGGCCGAGATGGACAGCAATCTTTGGCCAAGGAACTTAGTGACTGGACTTTGGACAATGGACAATATTACTTACCAAAGAGATTTGTGGAAAATGGTGGCCGCCATGGACTATATCACTGTCGGGAAGGAGAATGTGACGGTGCAGCCGCAAAGGGGAGTCATTAGTGGCTCGAGGAACAGCTGGAATGTGAGCATGTCCGCATGTATACCTGAACCTTATGCCTTGTTACTGGGTAATTTTAATATTAGCCTAGATAATGAAACTGGAATAACCAGCCTCGCCTGTAATAATTGCAGTCTAACCAATTGCATTAATGGCACTACGCCTTCCTTGTTAATCTTATATCAACCTGTATTTGTCCTCCTGCCAGTTTACACCACCCAAGAGTGGTACTCTGACAAGGGGCTTGCTGTGCTTCAGACAGTAGAAAAGGCCTTAGGCTGAACGAAAAGATTTGTAGGATTGTTAATAGCGGGTATCACTGCCTTAATCACTTTAATTGCTTCTGCCACTGCATCTGCCATATCGTTAACGACTTCCATTCGAACAGCAGACTATGTAAACAACCTGGCTTACAATGTAACGCAAGCACTACAAGCCCAAGAGAACTGGGACAAGAAAATAGAGCAAAGGGTGAACGCTCTCTATGATGTAGTACAAATCCTAGGCGATGAAATTGTAAGCTTGGAGGTGAAAAGCTCTCTAAGATGCCACGCCGCATTCTCATGGATTTGCATAACCCCAAAAGAATATAATGACTCTAGGTTTCCATGGGAAAATGTCAAAAGGCATCTCAGGGTATATGGCATGATGCACCTTCCTTGATTTGCGAATGTTGCATGGAGAAATCTAAAATTTGCTGAACGCACCAAAGCTTGATATTGATATAGCCAGAGAAGCCTCAGAGTTTGTATCCCTGCTACGGGACAACTTCCCAACTACAAGTGCTTTCCTTCATGGAGTAATAGGCCTAATTGCAGTAGCAAGTTTCCTGGTACTTTTATTGAGTAAAAGTTTTTATTTCTCTTAAGCAAATTGAGCTGCTTTGGAGAGCCCTACAGTTCAGTGTAAGGTAGCATTAAACTCTATAACATAGTTGAGAGACAATGTTCCCTAGCTTTTTCTGTTCATAACAGTGTGTAGGAAGTTGTTTTTATATGCGGGCTATGCTTATACTTGGACAAGTATGCCTAATATATTAAACTTCATGATAAAAAGAATTAATCTTAGAAAATGACAGTAAATACAAGAATACTGGTTTAGAACAGGGAAAACAGAATCTCCAAGTCATTTGATAGTGTAGAAAAGCTATCTAAGATCCAGAAAATCCTTATTTATACTTAAGAACACATTAAACAGTGTATAAAACTTCTTTTATTTACTTAAAGAAGCCTAGAACTTTACATGTGTGTCACAAAAGGTTTTAAAGTTAGAAATAAGCAAATTGAGCAGCTTTGGAAAGCCTTACAGTTCACTGTAATGTAGCATTAAACTCTATAACATGTTGTTGCCTTTCTGTATAAGATTAATCTGTAAGCAAATGTACAAGTTAGCCATGGACATCAGCCTGCTTCAGCTTCATCAAGAGAAGGACAGCATTCCCCTTAAGTTGTAATAAATTAAAAAGGGGGAGCTGTGGGAAGCCGTGTTCCATGGGGCCCGAGGGCAAGGATGGAGCATATGATAGGGACGCCTACCTGCTCTCCCCTAAGCCTTCAGGGTCAACTAGGGACAGGGCAGACCATAGCCCCATTGTTAGGGAGTGCCCGTGATGCACGACTTATCTGGATGTTCTCAGCTAGGCTGTTCTCAATGATATCTAGCCAGATGCTTGCTCTATGTATCTTTTTCCAAGAATGTCTTGAGGAACTGACAGGCGGCCTTGTCCTGGGAAAGGGGCACTTGGAGAAATGCCCAGAAAGGCCGCATAAATGTACGCCTGCAACTAATAAAGTTGCTGCAGTCTCATCATGGACTAGCAGTACTCCTGAAGCCCCGCTTTCTCTTGTTTTTATTTCTCTTAAACCTCCTAGCCCTACCTCCAGGACCTGTGATACTGGCTGGATCCGGTACAGGAAATTCTTAATTAGCGTTAAGAGCACATCAAACAGTGTATGAAACCTCTTTTATTTACTTAAAAAAGCCAAGAACTTTACATGTGTGTCACACAAGACTTGAAAGAGAGAAATAAGCAAATTGAGCTGCTTTGGAGAGCCCTACAGTTCAGTGTAAGGTAGCATTAAACTCTATAACATAGTTGAGAGACAATGTTCCCTAGCTTTTTCTGTTCATAACAGTGTGTAGGAAGTTGTATGTATATGTGGGCAATGCTTATACTTGGACAAGTAGGCCTAACATAGGAAACTCCATGATAACAATTATCATTCTTAGAAAATGACAGTATATAGATGAGAACTGGTTTAGAAAAGGGGAAACAGAATTTCTGAGTCAGTTGTTAGTGTTGAAAAGCTATCTAAGATCCAGGAAATTCTTAATTAGAGTTAAGAGCACATCACACAGTGTATGAAACCTCTTTTATTTACTTAAAAAAGCCTAGACCTTTACATGTGTGTCACACAAGGTTTGAAAGTTATGAATAAGCAAATTGAGCAGCTTTGGAAAGCCTTACAGTTCACTGTAATGTAGCATTAAACTCTATAACATAGTTGAGGGACAATGCTGCCGAGCTTCTTTTGTTCATAACAGTGTTTAGGAAGTTGTTTGTATATGTGAGCAATGCTTATACTTGGACAAGTATGCCTAATATATTAAACTCCATAATAACATGAATTAATCTTAGAAAATGACAGTAAATACATGAGAACTGGTTTAGAACAGGGGAAAGAGAATCTCCAAGTCAGTTGTTAGTGTAGAAAAGCTATCTAAGATCCAGGAAATCCTTAATTAGAGTTAAGAGCACATCAAACAGTGTATTACACCTCTTTCATTTACTTTAAAAAGCCAAGAACTTTATATGTGTGTCACACAAGGCTTGAAAGAGAGGAATTAGCAAATTGAGCAGCTTTGGAGAGCCTTACAGTTCAACGTAATTTAGCATTAAACTCTAAAACATCGTTAAGAGACAATATTCCTGATCTTCTCTGGTCCATAACAGTGTGTAGGAAGTTGTTTGTATATGTGGGCTATGCTTATACTTGGACAAGAAGGCCTAATATAGGAAAATACATGAAAACATGAATACTTCAGAGCAAATTTCAGTAAATAGATGAGAACTCGTTTAAAACAGCTGAAAGAGATTCTCCAAGTCTGTTGTTAGTTTATAAACGGTATCTAAGATCCAGAAAATCCTTAGAGTTACGATCACATGAAACAATGTACGAATCCTATATTTTTTACTTAAAGTAGCCTAGAACGGTAAATGTGTGTCATACAAGGCAGAATGCCATGGAAATAGAGAAATAAACACATCAAGCAGCTTTGGAAAGTCTTACCCTTCACTGCAATGTAGTACTACACTCTATAACACAGTTGAGAGAAAATGTTCCCGAGCTTCTTCTGTTCATGACAGTGTATAGGAAGTTGTTTTCATATGTGGGCTATGCTTATTCTTGAACAAGAAGGCCTATTATAGAAAACTACATGAAAACATGAATAATTCAGAGAAAATATCAGTAAATAGATGAGAACAGGTTTAGAACAGCTTGAACAGATTCTCCAAATAAGTTCTTAGTTTAGAAAAGGTATCTAACATCCAGCAATTTCTTAATTCGAGTCGAGAGCACATTAAACAGTGTATTAATCCTATATTTTTTACTTAAAGTAGCCTAGAACATTAAAGGTGTGTGAAACATGTCTTGAAAGAGAGAAATAAGCACAATTAAGCAGCTAAGGAAAGTAGGAGAATTCACTGCATTGTAGCATTAAACTCTATAACATAGATCTTCTCGGGTCCATAACAGTGTGTAGGAAGTTGTTTGTATATGTGGGCTATGCTTATACTTGGACAAGAAGGCCCAATATATGAAACTACATGAAATCAGGAATAATTCAGAGAAAATATCAGTAAATAGATGAGAACTCATTTAGAACAGCTGAAACAAATTCTCCAGTCAGTTCTTAGTGAAGAAAAGGTATCTAAGATCCAGGAAATACTTAAATTAAGTAAAGAGCACATTAAACAGTGTATGAAACCTCTTTTATTTACTTAAAGTATCCTAGAACTTTACATGTGTGTCACACAAGGCTTAAAAGAGAGAAATAAGGAAATTGAGCAGCTTTGGAAAGCCTTACAATAAACTGTAATGTAGCATTACACTCTATAACATAGTTAAGGGACAATGATCTGTTCATCACAGTGTGAAGGAAGTTGTTTGAATAGGTGGACTATGCTTATACTTGGACAAAAAAAACTAATATAGGAAACTCCTTGAAAACATGAATAATTCAGAGAAAATGACAGTAAATAGATGAGAACTCATTTAGAACAGGTGAAAGAGATTCTCAAAGTCAGTTGTTAGTGTAACAAAGGTATCTAACATCCTGAAATTGCTTAATTCTAGTTGAGAGCACTTTAAACAGTGTATGACTGGTATGTTTTTTAATTAAAAGAGCCTAGAACTGTAAATGTGTGTCACATAAGGCTTGAAAGAGATAAATAACACAATTAAGCAACTGGAGAAATCTTTAGAATTCACTGCAATGTAGCATTAAACTCTATAACATAGTGAGAGACAATGTTCCGGAGCTTCTCAGTTTCAAAACCATGTGTGGGAAGTTGTTTGTCCATATTCCCAATTTTTATACTTTGACAAGTAAGCCTAATGTTGGAAACTACAAGTTAACATCAGTAATTCAATGAAAATTACAGTAAATAGATATGAACTTGCATAGAACATGATGGAAACACTTCTTCAAGTCTGTTGGTAGGGTATAAAAGGAATTTATGTTATTGGAATTCCTTAATTAAAGTAAAGAGCACATTAAACAGTGTATGAAACCTCGAGCCTAGAACGGTAAATGTGTGCCATACAAGGCAAGATAGCATTAAAATAGAGAGAAAAGCACATTTCAGCATCTTTGGTAAACCTTAGACTTCACGGCAATGTAGTATTAAACTCTATAACATAGGTGAGAATGAATGTTCCTGAGCTTCTCAGGTTCATAACAGTGTGAGAACACAGGTTCATAACAGTGTAGAAAAACAATGCTCCAAGTCAGTTGTTGGTGTAGAAAAGCTATCTAAGATCCAAGAAAGCCTTAATTACACTAAAGAGATCATTAAACACTGTATAAAATATATATTATGTACTTAAAGGAGCATATACCTATAAATGTATGTCAAACAAGACCGAAATCCATGAAATAGAAAAATAAACATATTTAAGTAGCTTTGGAAACACTTACACATCACTGAAAAGTAGCATGAAATTCTATAACAGAGTTGAAAGACAATATTCCCTCACCCTATCCCTAACACTATCGCTAACCCTAGCCCGAACGCTAGCCCTAAACAAAGCCATAACCCTAACCCAGGTGTCCTCAAACTTTTTAAAGTGGGGGCCAGATCACGGTCCCCCAGAGAGCTGGAGGGCCGGACTATATGAACTACTAATTCCTACTGTAACACCTCGGCTGCGCTCACTGCCAAAAAAACCTGGCAGGCCGGATCAAACTCCTCTGCGGGCCGCATGTCGCCCATGGGCCATAGTTTGAAGACCCCTGCAGCCCTAACACTAACCCTAACACTAGCCTTAACCCTAACCCTAACCCAAGACCTAACCCTCACCCTAGCCCTAACCCTAACCCTAACCCTAACATTAACCCTAACCCCAGTACTAACTCTAACCCTAAACCTAGCTCTAACCCTAACCCTAGCCCTAACCCTAATCCTAACCCTAACCGAAGCCCTAACTTGAACCCTAGCCCTAGCCCTTACCCTATCCCTAGCGCTAACGCTAACCCTAACCCTAATCCTGAATCTAACCATAGCCCTAGCCATAAACCTAACACTAAGCCAAACCCTAGCCCTAACCCTAACCCTAACCCTAGCCCTAACCCTCACAATAGCCCTAACCCTAACCCTAACCCTAACTCTAATCCTAGCACAAATTCAAACCTTAACCCTAGCCCAAAACCTAACCCTAACGCTAACCAAAACCCTAGTACTAACTCTAACCCTAATCCTAAACCTAACACTAGGCCTAACCCTAACCCTAACCTTCCTCTAACCCTAAACCTAACCCTAGCCCAAACAGTAACCCTAACCCTAACTCTAAACCTAGCCCTAGCTCTAAAACTAGCCCTAACACTAATCCTTAACCATAACCCTAACCCTAAACCTAACCCTAGCCCTAACCCTAACCCTAGCCCTAACCCTAACCCTAACCCTAACCCTAACTCTAAACCTAGCCCTAGCTCTAAACCTAGCCCTAACCCTAATCCTTAACCATAACCCTAACCCTAAACCTAACCCTGGCCCTAACCCTAACCCTAGCCCTAACCCTAACCTTAACCCTAACCCTAACCCTAACCCTAGCCCTAACACTAACTCTAGCCCTAACCATAATCCTAGCTTGTCAGCATAATAAGAGTGTGTAGCATGTTGTTTGTCCACATGGGCAATGCTTATATTTGGATAAGAAGGCCTAATGTATGAAACTACTTGAAAATATGAGTAATACAGAGAAATTAAGAGTAACTACATGAGACCTGCTATAAAAGCTGAAACAGATTTCTCCAAGTCAGTTGGTAATGGAGAAAAGGAATATAAGATCCAGGAAATCTTTAATTAAACATAACAGCACATTAGACAGTGTATGAAACTTCTATTTTTTACTCTAAGTAGACTAGAATGTTAACTGTGTGTCATACATGATTTTAAGAGAGAAATAAGCACAATTAAGCAGCGGGGAAAGTCTGAGAATTCCACTGCATTGTAGCATTAAACTCTAAAACATAGTTGAGAGACAATATTCACAATATTCTCAGATCCATAACAGTGTGTAGGAAGTTGTTTGCATATGTGGGCTATGCTTATACTTGGACAAGAAGGCCTAATATACGAAACTACATGAAAAAATGAATAATTCAGAGCAAATGTCAGTAAATAGATGAGAACTCGTTTAAAACAGCTGAAACAGATTCTCCAAATCAGTTCTTATTGTAGAAAATGTATCTAAAATACAGGAAAATCTTCATTAGAGTAAAGAGCACATTAAACAGTATATGAAACCTCTTTTATTTACTTAAAGTAGCCTAGAACTTTACATGTGTGTCACACAAGGCTTGAAAGAAAGAAATAAGCAAATTGAGCAGCTTTGGAAAGCCTTACAGTTCACAGTATGGTAGCATTACACTCTATAAAATAGTTGAGGGACAATGTTCTCGAGTTTCTTCTGTTCCTAAAAGTTTGTAGGATGTTGTTTCTATATGTGGTCAATGCTTATACTTGGACAAGAAGGCCTAGTATAGGAAACTACATGAAAACTTGAATAATTCAGAGAAAATGTCAGTAAATAGATGAGAACTCATTTAGAACAGCTGAAACAGATTCTCTAAGTCAGTTCTTAGTGTAGAAAAGGTATCTAACATCCAGGAATTCCTTAATTCGAGTTGAGAGCACATTAAACAGTGTATGAATCCTATATTTTTTACTTAAATTAGCCTAGAACTTTAAACATTTGTCACACAAAGCTTGAAGGAGAGAAATAAGCAAATTAAGTAGCTTTAGAAAGCCTTACACTTCACGGAAATGTATCATTAAACTCTATAACATAGTTGAGAGACAATGAACCCGAAGTTTTCAGGTTCATAACAGTGTTTAGGTAGTTGTTTTTCCATGTTCCCAATGCTTATACCTGGACAAGAAGGCCTAATCTTAGAAACTATGAGAAAACATCAGTAATTCTGGGAAAATAACAGTAAAAAATGAGAACTCGCATAGAACATGTATAAAACACTTCCCCAAGTCTTTTGTTATTTTATGAAAAATATCTACGAAAGAGGAAAACCTTAATTAGAGTTAAGATCAAATGAAACAGTGTATGAATCCTATATTGTTTACTTAAAGGAGCATAGACTGGTAAATGTGTGTCATACAAGGCAGAATACCCGTGAAATAAAGAAATAAACACAATAAACAGCTTTGGAAAGCCTTACACTTCACTGCAATGTATTATTACATTCTATAAAATAATTGAGAGAAAATATTCCCAAGCCTCTTCTGTTCATAACAGTGTATAGGAAATACTTTATATATGTGGGCTTTTCTCATACCTGGACAAGAAGGCCTAATGTTAGAAACTACAATAAAACATCAGTAATTATGGGAAAATAAATAAATAGATGAGAACTCAAATAGAACAGGTATAAAACACTTCTCTAAGTCTGTTGTTAGTATATAAAAGGTATCTAAGATCCACAAAATCCTAAATTAGAGTTAAGATCACATGAAACAGTGTATGAATCCTATATTGTTTACCTAATGGAGCCTCGATCGGTAAATGTGTCATACCAGGCAGCATACCATTGAAATAGAGAAATAAACACATTAAGCAGCTATGGAAAGCCTTATTCTTCACTGCAATGTAGTATTAAACTCTATAACATAGTTGAGAGACAATGTTCCCGAGCTTCTTCTGTTCATAACAATGTGTAGGAAGTTGTTTGTATATGTGAACTATGCTTATACTTGGACAGGAAGGCCTAATATAGGAAACTACATGAAAACATGGATAATTTAGTGAAAATGTCAGTAAATAGATGAGAACTGGTTTAGAACAGGGGAAACAGATTCTCCAAGACAGTTCTTAATGTAGAAAAGGTATCTAACATCAAGAAATTGCTTAATTCTAGTTGAGAGCACATTAAACAGTGTATGACTGCTACGTTATTTACTTAAAAGAGCCTAGACCTGTAAATGTGTGTCACATAAGGCTTGAAAGAGAGAAATAAGCACAATTAAGCAACTGAAGAAAGCCTTAGACTTCACTGAAATATAGCATTAAACTCTATAACATAGTGAGAGACAATATACCGAGCTTCTCAGGTTCATAACTGTGTGTGGGAAGTTGTTTGTCCATATTCCCAATGTTTATACTTTGACAAGAAGGCCTAATATTGGAAGCTACAAGAAAACATCAGTAATTCAGGGATAATAACAGTAAATAGATGAGAACGTGCATATAACATGTAGGAAACATTTCTTCAAGTCTGTTGTTAGGGTATAAAAGGAATCTATGATATAGGAATTCCTAAATTACAAAAAAGTGCTCATTAAACAGTGTATGAAATCTCGATTATTTACTTCAAAGAGCCTAGAACGGTATATGTGTGTCATACAAGGCAAAATAGCATTGAAATAGAGAAATAAGCACATTTCAGCATCTTTGGAAAGCTTTAGACTTCACGGCAATGTAGTATTAAACTCTATCACATAGGTGAGAATCAATGTTCCTGAGCTTCTCAGGTTCATAACAGTGTGAGAACTCGATTTAACATGTGGAAAACACTTCTACAAGTAAGTGCTTTGTGTAGAAAGTTATCTAACATCCACAAAATCCATATTATTGTTAAGAGCAAATTAAACAGTGTATGAAACATTTAATATTTACTTAAAGGAGCCTAGAAATGTATAATACATGTGTGTCATACAATGCAGAATATCCTTTAAAAATAGAAATAAGCACAGTTTAGCAGCTTCAGAAAGCCTTACACTTCACTGCAAGGAAGTATTAAACTCTATAACATAGTTAAGAGACAATGATCCTGAGCTTCTCAGGTTCTTAATAGTGTACGAACTAGCATTGAACATGTAGTAAACAATTCTCCAAGTAAGTTGTTTGTTTAGAAAGTATCACACATACAGGAAATTTTTATAGAAAAGAGTTGATAGAAAATGTTCCAGAGCCTTTCAGGTTCAAAACATTGTATAGGTAGTTGTTTGTCCATGTTCCCAATGCTTATACTTGGACAAGAAGGATTAATATTGGAAACTAGAGGAAAACAGTAATTCAGAGAAAATAACAGTAAATAGAGAAGAATCACATAAGACATGTATAAAACCACTGCTTCAAGTCAGTTGATAGTGTAGAAAAGCAATCTAAAATCCTGGAAAACCTTAATTACAATAAAGAGATCATTAAACAATGTATAAAACCTATATTATGTACTTAAAGAAGCACATAACTATAAATGAATGGCATACAAGAAAAAAAATCCATGAAATAGAGAAATAAACATATTTAAGTAGCTTTGGAAACCCTTACACATCACTGAAAAGTAGCATGAAACTGTAAAAAAGAGTTGAAAGAGCATATTCCCTCACCCTAACCTTAACAATCCCTAACCATATCGCTAATCCTAACCCTAAAGCAAGCCCTAACCATAACCATAACGCAACCCTAGCCCTAGCCCTAACCCTAATCCTAACCCTAGCCCTAACTCTAACCCTAACCCTACCCCTAGCCCTAACCTAACCCTAACCCTAACCCTAGCCCTAACTCTAACTCTACCCCTAACCCTAACCCTAACCCTAACCCTAACCCTACCCCCAACCCTAACCCTAGCCCTAACCCTAACCCTAACCCTAGCCCTAACCCTAACCCTAACCCTAGCCCTAACTCTAACCCTAAACCTATCCCTAACCCGAACCCTAGCCCTAACCCTAACCATAGCCCTAACCCTAACTCTACCCCTAACCCTAGACCTAGCCCTAACCCTAAACCTAACCCTAACTCTAACCCTAACCCTAGCCCAAACCTAACCCTAACTTTAGCACTAAACCTAATCCTAACCCTAGCCCTAACCCTAGCATTAACCCTAGTATTAACCCTAACCCTAGCCCTAACCCTAAATCTAATCCTAACCCTAACCCTAACCCTAGCCCAAA
This sequence comes from Pipistrellus hanaki, assembly GCF_964339955.1. Lineage (NCBI taxonomy): Eukaryota > Metazoa > Chordata > Mammalia > Chiroptera > Vespertilionidae > Pipistrellus > Pipistrellus hanaki. The sequence goes on along the minus strand of NC_140505.1, from coordinate 91,427,652 downwards.
CCCTAGCATTAACCCTAACCCTAACCCTAACCCTAACCCTAGCATTAACCCTAACCCTAACCCTAGCCCTAATTCTAACTCTAACCCTAACCCTAACCCTAGCCCTAACCCTAACACTAACCCTAGCCCTAACCCTAACCCTAGTGCTATCCCTAACACTAAACCTCACCCTAGCCCTAACCCTAACCCTAACCATAGCACTAACCCTAACCTTAAGCCTAACCCTAACCCTAGCTTGTCAGCATAATAAAACTGTGTAGGAAGTGGTTTGTATATGTGGGCAATGCTTATACTAGGACAAGAAGGCCAAATATTGGAAACTCCATGATAACATGAATAATACAGTGAAAATGGCAGTAAATAGATGAGAACTGGTTTAGAATCTTTGAGTCAGTTGTTAGTGTAGAAAGGCAATCTAAGATCAAGGAAATCCTTTATTAGAGTTAAGAGCACATTAAACAGTGTATGAAACCTCTTATATTTAGTTCACTATAATGTAGCATTAAACTCTATAACATAGTTGAAGGAACAAAGTTTCCAAGCTTCTTTTGTTCATAATGGTGTGTAGGAAGTTGTTTTATATGTGCGCAATGCTTATACTTGGACAAGTAGGCTTAATATAGGAAAATCCATGAAAACATTAATAATTCAGAGAAAATGACAGTAAATAGATGAGAACTCAGTTTTGAACAGGAAAAACAGAGTCTCAAAGTCATTTGGTAGTGTAGAAAAGGTATTAGCATCCAGGAAATCCTTAATTAGAGTTAAGAGTACATTAAACAGTGTATGGAACCTGCTATCTTTATTAAAGAAGCCAAGAACTTTACATGTGTGTCACACAAGGTTTGCAAGAGGGAAATGAGCAAATTGAGCAGCTTTGGAAAACCTTACAGTTGACTGTAATGTATTAGTAAACTCTGTAACATAGTTGGGGTACAATCGCCATGAGCTTCTTCTCTTCATAACAGTGTGTAGGAAGTTGTTTGTATTGTATATGAGGGCAATGCTTATAGTTGGACAAGAATGCCTAATATAAGAAATTCCATGAAAACATGTATAATTCAGAGAAAATGACAGTAAATAGAAGGTATCTAAGATCCAGGAAATCCTTAATTAGAGTTAAGAGAACATTAAACAGTGTATGAAACCTCTTTTATTTACTTAAAGAAGCCTACAATTTTACATTTGTGGAACACAAGGCTTGAAAGAGAGAAATAAGCAATTGAGCAGCTTTGTAAAGCCTTACATTTATCTGTAATGTAGCATTAAAGACTATAACATTGTTGAGGGACAATGTTCCCAAGCTTCTCAGGTTCATAACAGTGTGTAGGAAGTTGTTTGTCCATGTTACCAATGCGTATACTTGGAACAGAAGGCCTAATATTGGAAAATACTAGAAAACAACAGTAATTCAGAGAAAATGACAGAAAATAGAGGAGAACTCGCATAGAACATGTAAAAAACACTTCTCCAAGTAAGTTTTTTGTGTAGTTAGATATCTAACATCAAGGAATTACTTAGTTAAGAGCACATTTAGCAGTGTAGGAAACGTCATTTATTTACATAAAGTAGCCTAGAACTTTACATGTGTGTCTCACAGGGCTTGAAAGAGAGAAATAAGCAAATTGAGCAGCTTTGGAAAGCCTTACAGTTCACTTTAATGTAGCATTAAACTCTAAGACATAGTTGAGAGGCAATGTTCCCGAGCTTCTTCTGTTCCTAACAGTGTGTAGGAAGTTGTTCGTATATGTGGGCAATGCTTATACTTGGTCAAGAAGGCCTAATATAGGAACTACATGCAAACATGTATAATTCAGATAAAATAATAGTAAATAGATTAGAACTCGTTTAGAACTGGGGAAACAGATTCTCCAAAACAGTTGTTAGTGTAGAAAAGGTATGTAGCATCCAGGAAATCCTTAATTAGAGTTAAGAGCAAATTAAACTTCGTTTGAAAACTCTTTTATTACATAAAAAAGCCTAGAACTTTACATGTGTGTCACACAAGGCTTGACAGAGAGAAATAAGCAAATGGAGCAACTTTGAAAAGGATTACATTTCACTGTAATGTAGCATTAAAGTTTATAACATAATTGAGGGACAGTGTTCCCAAGATTCTTCTGTTCATAACAGGGTGTAGGAATTTGTTGTATATGAGGGCAATGCTGACACTTGGAGAAGAAGGCCTAATATAGGAAACTCCATGAAAACATGAATAACTCAGAGAAAAGGACAGTAAATAGATGAAAACTAGGTTATCATAGGGGAAACAGAATCAACAAGTCAGTTGTTAGTGTAGAAAAGCTATCTAAGATACAGGAAATCAATAATTAGAGTAAGGAGCACATTAAACAGTGTATGAAACCTTTTTTATTTACTTAAAGAATCCTAGAACTTTACATGTTTGTCACACAAGGCTTGAAAGAGAGAAATAAGCAAATTGAGCAGCTTTGGGAAGCCTTACAATTCACTGTAATGTAGCATTTAACTCTATTACCTGGTTGATGGACAATTTTCCCCATCTTCTTGTGTTCCTTACAGTGTGTAGGAAGTTGTTTGTATATGTGGGCAATGCTTATACTTGGACAAGTAGGCCAAACATAGGAAACTCCATAATAACATTTATTATTCTTAGAAAATGACAGTATATAGATGAGAACTGATTTAGAACAGGGGAAACAGAATCTCTCAGTCAATTGTTAGTGTTGAAAAGCTATCTAAGATCTAGGAAATTCTTAATTAGGGTCAAGAGCACATTAAACAGTGTATGATACCTCTTTTATTTACTTAAATAAGCCTTGAAATTTACATTTGTGTTACACAAGACATTAAAGAGAAAAATTAGCAAATTGAGCAGCTTCAGAAAGCCTTACCGTTCCCTGTAATGTAGCATTTAACGATATTACATAGTTGAGGGACAATGTTCCCGATCTTCTTCTGTTCGTAACAGTGTGTAGGAAGATGTTTGTATATGTGGGCAATGCTTATACTTGGACAAGTAGGCCTAACATAGGAAACTCCATGATAACATTTATTATTCTAAGAAAATAACAGTTTACAGAGGAGAACTGGTTTAGAACAGGAGAAACAGAATTTCTGAGTCAGTTGTTAGTGTTGAAAAGCTATCTAAGATCCAGGAAATTCTTAACTAGAGTTAAGAGCACATCAAACAGTGTATGAAACCTCTTTTATTTACTCAAAGAAGCCTAGAATTTTACATGTGTGTTACACAAAACTTGAAAAAGAGAATTAAGCAAATTGAGCAGCTTTGGAAATCATTACAGTTCACTGTAATGTAGCATTAAACTCTATAACCTAGTTTAAGGATAATGTTCCTGAGCTTCTTCTATTCATAACACTGCGTAGGAAGTTGTTTGTTTTTGTGGTCAATGCTTATACTTGGACAAGAGGGCCTAATATAGGAAACTCCATGAAAACATGAATAATTCAGAGAAATTGACAGTAAATAGAAGGTATCTAAGATCCAGGAAATCCTTAATTAGAGTTAAGAGCACACTAAAAAGTGCATAAAACTTTTTGTATTTACTTGAAGAAGACTAGACCCTTACATGTGTGTCACACAAGGTTTGAAAGTTATGAATAAGCATATTGAGCAGATTTGGAAAGCCTTACAGTTCACTGTAATGTAGCATTATACTCTATAACATAGTTGAGGGACAATCCTGATGAGCTTCTTTTGTTCATAACAGTGTGTAGGAAGTTTTTGTATATGTGAGCAATGCTTATACTTGGACAAGTATGCCTAATATATTAAACTCCATAATAACATGAATTAATCTTAGAAAATGGCAGTAAATACATGAGAACTGGTTTAGAACATGGGAAACCAATCTCCAAGTCAGTTGTTAGTGTAGAAAAGCTATCTAAGATCCCGGAAATCCTTAATTAGAGTTAAGAGCACATTAAACAGTGTATGATACCTCTTTTATTTACTTAAATACGCCTGGAACTTTAAATCTGTGTCGCACAAGGCTTGAAAGAGAGAAATAAGCAAATTGAGCAGCTTCAGAAAGACTTACAGTTCACTATAATGTAGCATTTAACTCTATTACATAGTTTAGGGACAATTTTAATGAGTTTCTAATGTTCATAACAGTTTGTAGGAAGTTGTTTGTATATGTGGGCAATGCTTATACTTGGACAACTAGGCCTAACATAGGAAACTCCATGATTATGTTTATTATTCTTAGAAAATGACAGTGTAAAGATGAGAACTGGTTTGGAACATGGGAAACAGAACCTCTCAGTCAGTTGTTAGTGTGGAAAAGCTATCTAAGAACCAGGAAATTCTTAATTAGAGTTAAGAGCACATCAAACACTGTATGAAACCTCTTTTATTTACTTAAAGAAGCCAAGAACTTTACATGTGTGTCACACAAGGCTTGAAAGAGAGGAATAAGCAAATTGAGCAGCTTTGGAGAGCCTTACAGTTCAATGTAATGTAGCATTAAACTCTAAAATAGGGGTGTCGAACTCAATCAGAGAAGGGGCCAAAATCTAAAATCCAGCCTAAATCGCGGGCCGAATGGTTTACTGAACAGTCATAAACTGACAATGTCATAAACTGACAGGGGAGTGCAGTGATGACAGAGCGGTGCGGGCCACATTGCAAGGCCTGGCGGGCTGGATTTGGCCCGCGGGCCTTGTGTTTGACACATGTGCTCTAAAACATCGTTGAGAGACAATATTCCCGATCTTCTCTGGTCTATAACAGTGTGTAGGAAGTTCTTTGTATATGTGGGCTATACTTATACTTGGACAAGAAGGCCTAATATTGGAAAATACATGAAAACATGAATAATTCAGAGCAAATATCAGTAAATAGATGAGAACTCGTTTAAAACAGCTGAAAGAGATTCTCCAAGTCTGTTGTTAGTTTATAAACGGTATCTAAGATCCAGAAAATCCTTAATTAGAGTTAAGATCACATGAAACAATGTACTAATCCTATATTTTTTACTTAAAGTAGCCTAGAACGGTAAATGTGTGTCATACAAGGCAGAATGCCATGGAAATAGAGAAATAAACACATCAAGCAGCTTTGGAAAGTCTTACCCTTCACTGCAATGTAGTACTACACTCTATAACACAGTTGAGAGACAATGTTCCCGAGCTTCTTCTGTTCATAACAGTGTGTTGGAAGTTGTTTTTATATGTGGGCTATACTTATTCTTGAACAAGAAGGCCTAATATAGGAAACTTCATGAAAACATGAATAATTAAGAGAAAATGTCAGTAAATAGATGAGAACTCGTTTACAACAGCTGAAACAGATTCTCCAAATAAGTTCTTAAAAAGGTATCTAAATCCAGCAATTCCTTAATTCGAGTTGTGAGCACATTAAACAGTGTATGAATCATATATTTTTTACTTAAAGTAGCCTAGAATATTAAAGATGTGTCACACATGGCTTGAAAGAGAGAAATAAGCACAATTAAGCAGCAAAGGAAAGTCTGAGAATTCACTGCATTATAGCATTAAACTCTATAACATAGTTGAGATACAATATTCCTGATCTTCTTGGGTCCATAACAGTGTGTAGTAAGTTGTTTGTATATGTGGGTATAGCTTATACTTGGACAAGAAGGAATAATAAGGAAACTACATGAAAACATGAATAATTCAGAGAAAATGTTAGTAAATAGATGAGAACTTGTTTAGAACAGCTGAAACAAATTATCCAGTCAGTTCTTAGTAAAGAAAAGGTATCTAAGATCCAGGAAATACTTAAATAAAGTAAAGAGCACATTAAACAGTGTATGAAACCTGTTTTATTTACTTAATGTATTCTAGAACTTTACATGTGTGTCACACAAGGCTTAAAAGAGAGAAATAAGGAAATTGAGCAGATTTGGAAAGCCTAACAGTTCACTGTAATGTAGCATTACACCTTATAACATAGTTGAGTGACAATGTTCCGGAACTTCTTCTGTTCATAATAGTGTGTAGGAAGTTGTTTGAATAGGTGAACTATGCTTATACTTGGAGAAGAAAGCCTAATATAGGAAATTCCTTTAAAACATGAATAATTCAGAGAAAATGACAGTAAATAGATGAGAACTCATTTAGAGCAGGTGAAACAGATGCTCCAAGTCAGTTGTTAGTGTAGAAAAGTTATCTAACATCCAGAAATTGCTTACTTCGTGTTGAGAGCACTTTAAACAGTGTATGACTGGTATGTTTCTTACTAAAAAGAGCCTAGAACTGTAAATGTGTGTCACATAAGGCTTGAAAGGGAGAAATAACACAATTAAGCAACTGGAGAAATCTTTAGACTTCACTGCAATGTAGCATTAAACTCTATAACATAGTGAGAGACAATCTTCTGGAGCTTCTCAGGTTCATAACCGTGTGTGGGAAGTTGTGTGTCCATATTTCCAATGTATATACTTGGACAAGTATGCCTAATATTGGAAACTACAAGTAAACATCAGTATTTTCAATGAAAATTACAGTAAATACATGAGAGCTTGCATAGAACATGTTGGAAACACTTTTTCAAGTCTGTTGGTAGGGTATAAAAGTAATCTATGATATTGGAATTCCTTAATTACAGTAAAGAGCTAATTAAACAGTGTATGAAACCTCGAGCCTAGAACGGTTAATGTGTGTCATACAAGGCAAAATAGCATTGAAATAGAGAAAAGCACATTTCAGCATCTTTGGAAACCCTTAGACTTCACTGCAATGTAATATTCACCTCTATAACATAGGTGAGAATGAATGTTCCTTAGCTTCTCAGGTTCATAACAGTGTGAGAACACAGGTTCATAACAGTGTAGAAAAACAATGCTCCAAGTCAGTTGTTGATGTAGAAAAGCTATCTAAGATCCAGGAAAACCTTAATTACACTAAAGAGATCATTAAACACGTATAAAACATATATTATGTACTTAAAGGAGCACATAACCATAAATGTATATCATACGAGACACAAATCCAGGAAATAGAGAAATAAACATATTTAAGTAGCTTTGGAAACACACATAACTGAAAAGTAGCATGAAATCCTATAACAGAGTTGAAAGACAATATTCCCTCAGCCTATCCGTAACCCTATCCCTAAACCCTATTGCTAACATTAACCCTAAAGCTAGCCCTAACCATAGCCATAACCCTAACCCCAGCCCTAGCCCTAACACTAGCCTTAACCCTAACCCTAAACCTAGCCCTAACCCTAACCCTAACCCTACCCCAAAACCTAACCCTAACCCTAACCCTAGCCCTATCTCTAACCCTAACCCTAACCCTAGCCCTAACCCTAACCCTAACCCTAACCCTAACCCAAAACCTAACCCTAGCCCTAAACCTAACCCTAACCCTAACCCTAGCTCTAACCCTCAGCTAACCCTAACCCAAACCCTAACCCTAACCCTAACCCTAGCCCTAACCCTAAACCTAACCCTAACCCAAAACCTAACCCTAGCCCTAATCCTAGCCATAACCCTAACCCTAACCCTAGCCCTTACCCTAGCCATAAACCTAACCCTAGCCCTAACCCTAACCCTAACCCTAACCCTAACCCTAACCCTAAACCTAACCCTAGCCCTAACCCTAACCCTAGTTCTAACCCTAAACCTAACCCTAACCCTAACCCTAGCCCTAACACTAACACTAGCCCTAACCATAACCCTAGCTTGTCAGCAAAATAACAGTGTGTAGCATGTTGTTTGTCCATGTGGGCAATGCTTATATTTGGATAAGAAGGCCTAATATATGAAACTACAAGAAAATATGAGTAATACAGAGAAATTAAGAGTAACTAGATGAGACCTGCTATAAAACAGCTGAAACAGATTTCTCCAAGTCAGTTGGTAATGGAGAAAAGGAATATAAGATCCAGGAAATCTTTAATTAAACATAACAGCACATTAGACAGTGTATGAAACTTCTATTTTTTACTCTAAGTAGCCTAGATCTTTAAATGTGTGTCACACATGGCTTTTAAGAGAGAAATAAGCATAATTAAGCAGTGGGGAAAGTCTGAGAATTCACTGCATTGTAGCATTAAACTCTAAAACATAGTTGAGAGACAATATTCACAATATTCTCAGGTCCATAACAGTGTGTAGGAAGTTGTTTGTATATGTGGGCTATACTTATACTTGGACAGGAAGGCCTAATATAGGAAACTACATGAAAACATGCATAATTCAGAGAAAATCTCACTAAATAGATGAGACCACAATTGGAACAGATGAAACATTCTCAAAGTCAATTCTTAGGGTAGAAAAGGTATCAAAGATCCAGGAAATCCAAAATTAGAGATAAGAGCACATTAAACAGTGTATGAAACATCTTTTATTTACTTAAAGTAGCGTAGAACTTTACATGTTTGTCACACAAGGCTAGAAAGAGAGAATTCAGCAAATTGAGTGGTTTTGGAAAGCATTACCGTTCACTGTAAAATATTATAGCATTACACTCGATAACACAGTTGAGGGACAAGGTTCTAGAGCTTCTTCTGTTTATATCAGTGTCTAGGAAGTTGTTAGTATGTGGGGCAATGCTTATACTTGGACAAGAAGGCCAAATATCAGAAACTACATGAAAACATGAATAATTCAGAGAAAATGTCAGTAAATAGATGAGAACTCATTTAGAACAGCTGAAACAGATTCTCCAAGTCAGTTTTTAGTGTAGAAAAGCTATCTAAGATCCAGGAAATCCATAATTAGAGTTAAGAGCACATTAAACAGTGTATGAAACCACTTTCACATTCTTAAAGTAGCCTAAAACTTTAGATGTGTGTCACACAAGGCTTGAAAGAGAAAAATAAGCAAATTGAGCAGCTTTGGAAAGCCTTACAATTCAATGTAATGTAGCATTACACTATAACATAGTTGAGGGACAATGTTCTCGAGCTTGTTCTGTTCATAACTGTGTGAAGGAAGTTGTTTGTATATGTGGGTAATGCTTATACTGGGACAAGAAGGCCTAATATAGGAAACTACATGAAAACATGAATAGTTCAGAGAAAATGTCATTAAATAGATGAGAACTCATTTAGAACAGCTGAAACAGATTCTTGAAGTCAGTTCTTAGTGTAGAAAAGGTATCTAACCTCCAGGAATTCCTTAATTCGACTGACAGCACATTAAAAAGTGTATGAATCATATATTTTTTACTTAAAGAAGCCAAGAATTTAAATGTGTGTCACACAAAGCTTGAAAGAGAGAAATAAGCAAAGTACGTAGCTTTTGAAAGCCTTACACTTCATGGAAAAGTATCATTAAACTCTATATCATAGTTGAGAGACAACGTTCCCGACTTCTCAGGCTCATAACCGTGTTAGGAAGTTATTTGTATATGTGGGCAATGCTTGTACTTGGACAAGATGCCTAATATTAGAAAGTACATGAAAACATGAATAATTCAGAGAAAATCAGAGTAAATAGATGAGAACTCGTTTAGAGATGGTGAAACAGATTCTCCAAATCAGTTGTTAGTGTTGAAAAGGTATCTAACATCTGGGTATTTCTTAATTAGAGTTAAGAGAACATCAAGCAGTGTATGAATCCTATATTTTTTAAAGGTTTCTAGAACTTTAAATGTGTGTCAGACAAGGCTTGAAAGAGAGAAATAAGCAAATTAAGTAGCTTTGGAAAGCATTACACTTCACTGTAATGTAGCATTACACTCTATAACATAGTTGAGAGACAATGTTCTTGAGGTTTTCAGGTTCATATTACTGTTTAGGTAGTTGTTTGTCCATGTTCCCAATGCTTGTAACTGGACAAGAACGCCTAATATTAGAAACCATGAGTAAACATTAGTAATTCTGGACAAATAACAGTAAATAGATGAGAATTCGCATAGAACATGTATAACACACTTCTTCAAGTCTGTGGTTACATTATTAAAGATATCTAAGATCCAGGAAATCCTTAATTAGAGTACAGATCACATGAAACAGTTTATGGATCATATATTGTTTACTTAAAGAAGCCTAGAACGGAAAATGTGTGTCATACAAGGCAGAATACCATTTAAATACAGAAATAAACACATTAAGCAGCTTTGGAAAGCCTTACACTTCACTGCAATGTAGTATTAAACTCTATAACATAGTTGAGAGACAATGTTCCCGAGCTTCTACCGTTCATAACAGTGTGCATTAAGTTGTTTATATATGTGGGCTATGCTTATACTTGGACAAGAAGGCATAATATAGGAAACTACATGAAAACATGCATAATTCAGAGAAAATGTCAGTAAATAGATGAGAACTATCATAGAACATGTATAAAACACTTCTCAAAGTCTTTTGTTACTTTATAACAGGTATCTTTGATCCAGGAAATCCTTAATTAGAGTTAAAATCACATGAAACAGTGTATGAATCCTATATTGTTTACTTAAAGGAACCTAGAAAGGTAACTGTGTGTCATACAAGGCAGGATACCATTGAAATAGACAAATAAACACATTATACTGCTTTGGAAAGCCTTACACTTCACTGCAATGTAGTATTACACTCTATAACATAGTTGAGAGACAATGTTCCCGAGCTTTTCAGCTTCATAATTGTGTTTAGGTAGTTGTTTGTCCATGTTCCCATTGCTTATACCTGGACAAGAAGGCCTAATGTTTGAAACCATGAGAAAACATAAGTAATTCTGGGAAAATAACAATAAATAGATTAGAACTCCCATAGAACATGTATAAATCATGTCTTTTGTTAGTTTATAAAAGGTATCTATGATCCAAGAAATCCTTAATTAGAGTTCATATCACATGAAACAGTGTATGAATCCTACATCTTTTTCTTAAGGGAGCCTAGAACTTTAAATGTGTGTCACACAAAGCTTTAAATGTATGTCACTGAAAGAGAGAAATAAGCAAATTAAGTAGCTTTGGAAAGCCTTACACTCACTGATATGTTTCATTAAACTCTATAACATAGTTGAGAGACAATGTTCCCGAGTTGTCAGGTTCATAACAGTGTTTAGGTAGTTGTTTGTCCATGTTCCCAATGCTTATACCTGGACAAGTAAGGCTAATGTTTGAAACTACAAGAAAACATAAGTAATTCTGGGTAAATAGCAGTAAATAGAGGAGAACTCTCATATAACATGTATAAAACACTCCTCCAAGTCTTTTTACTTTCTTTTTAAAATGTATCTACGATCCAGGAAATCCTTAATTAGAGTTCAGATCACATAAAACCGTGTATGAAACAGAGAAAATGAGAATAAATAGATGAGAACACGTTTAGAACAGCTGAAACAGATTCTCCAAGTCAGTTCATAGTGTAGAGCAGGTATGTAACATCCAGGAATTCCTTAGAGAAAAGAGCAAATTTAACAGTCTCTGAAATCTCCATTATTTACTTAAAGTAGCCGTGAAATGTAAATGTGTGTCATGCAAGGCAAAATATCCTTAAAATAGAGGAATAAGCGCATTTAAGCAGCTTTGGAAAGCTTTTGACTTCACTGTAATGTAGCATTAAACTCAATAACATAGTTGAGAAATAATGTTCCTGAGATTCTCAAGGTCTTAAGAGTGTACGAACAAGCATTGAACATGAAGTAAACACTTCTCCAAGTAAGTTGTTCGTGTAGAAAGGAATCTAACATTCAGGAAATCCTTAGAGAAAAGAGTCCATTTAACAGTATATGAAACCTCCATTATTTATTTAAAGTAGCATAGGATGGTAAATGCGTGTCATACAAAGCAGAATACCCTTGAAATAGAGAAATAAGCACATTTAAGCAGCTTTGGAAAGCTTTTGACTTCAATGTAATGTAGCATTAAACTCAATAACAGAGTTGAGAGACAATGTTCCAGAGCTTCTCAGGTTCAAAGCAGTGTTGAGGTACCTGTTTGTCCATGTTCCCAATGCTTAAACTTGGACAAGAATGACTAAAATTGGAAATGAGAAGAAAACACTAATTAAGAGAAAATAAAAGTAAATAGAGAAGAAATCACATAAGACATATAGAAAAACAGTGCTCCAAGTCAGTTGTTAGTGTAGAAAAGCTATCTAAGATCCAGGAAAACCTTAATTACACTAAATATATCATTAAAAAATGTATAAAAGCTATATTATGTACTTAAAGAAGCACATAACTATAAATGTATGTCATACAAGACAGAAATCCATAAAATAGGGAAATAAAAATATTTAAGTAGCTTTGGAAACCCTTACACATCACTGAAAAGTGGCATGAAACTCTATAAAAGAGTTGAAAGACAATATTCCATGACCTTAACCCTAACCCTACCCCGAACTCCAATTGTTAACCCTAGCCCTAGCCCTAGCCATAACATTAACACTAATCCTAACCCTAACCCTAGCCCTAACCCTAACCCTAGCCCTAACCCTAACCCTAACCCTAACCCTAGCCCTAACCCTAACCCTAGCCCTAACCCTAAACCTAAACCTAACCCTAACCCTAGCTCTAACCCTAAACCTAACACTAACCCTAGCCCTAACCCTAACCCTAGCACTAAACCTAACCCTAACCCTAGCCCTAACCAAACCCTAGCCCTAACCCTAGCCCAAACCCTAACCCTAACCCTAACCCTAGCCCTAACCCTAACCCTAACCCTAGCTCTAATCCTAACCCTAACCCTAACACTAGCCCTAACCCTGAACCTAACCCTAACCCTAACCCTAAGCCTAACCCTAGCCTTAACCCTAGCATTAACCCTAACCCTAACCCTAGCCTTAACCCTGACCCTAACCCTAGCCCTAATCCTAACCCTAGCCCTATCCCTAACACTAAACCTAACCCTAACACTAACCCTAACCCTAACCCTCACCCTAGCACTAACCCTAACCCTAAGCCTAACCCTAACCCTAGCTTGTCAGCATAATAAAACTGTGTAGCAAGTTGTTTGTCCTTGTGAGCAATGCTTATATTTGGATAAGAACCCCTAATATATGAAACTACAAGAAAATATGAGTAATACAGAGAAATTAAGAGTAAGTAGATGAGACCTCGTAGAGTATAGCTGAAAAAGATTTCTCCAAGTCAGTTGTTACTGGAGAAAAGAATCTGAGATCCAGGAAATCTTTAATTAAGCATAACAACACATTAAACAGTGTATGAAACTTCTATTATTTATTTAAAATAGCCTAGAACTTTAAATGTGTGTCCCACAAGGATTGAAAGAAATAAGGAAAATTAAGCAGCCAGGGAAAGCCTGAGAATTAACTGCATTGTAGCATTAAACTCTAAAACATAGTTGAGAGACTATATTCCCGATCTTCTCGGGTCCATAACAGTGTGTAGGAAGTTGTTTGTAAATGTCGGCTATGCTTATACTTGGACAAGAAGGCCTAATATATGAAACTACATGAAAGCAGGAAAAATTGAGAGAAAATGTCAGTAACTACAATAGATGAGAACTCGTTTAGAACAGCTGAAACAGATTTCGAAGTCAATTCATTGTGTAGAAAAGGTACGTAAGACCCAAGAAATCCTAAATTACATTTAAGAGCACACTAAACAGTGTATGGAACCTCTTATTTACTTACATTAGCCTAGAACTCTTCATGTGTGTCACACAAAGTAGTCTTGAACTTTAAATGTGTCTCATACAAGGCTTGAAAGAGAGAAATAAGAGAGAAATAAGCAAATTAAGTACAATAGCTTTGGAAAGCCTTACACTTCACTGAAATTTATCATTAAACTCTATAACATAGTTGAGAGACAATGTTCCCCAGCTTTTCAGGTTCATAACAGTGTTTAAGTAGTTGTTTTTCCATGTTACCAATGCTTATACCTTGACAAGAAGGCCTAATGATAGAAACCAAGAGAAAATATCAGTAATTCTGGGAAAATAACAGTAAATAGATAAGAACTCGCATAGAACATGTATAAAACACTTCTCCAAGTCTATTGTTAGTTTATAAAACATATCTGAGATCCAGGAAATCCTTAATTAGATTTAAGATCACATGAAACAGTGTATGAATCCCATATTGTTTACTTAAAGGAGCCTACAATGGTAAATTGGTGTCATACTAGGCAGAATATCCTTGAAATAGAGAAATAAACACATTAAGCAGCTTTGGAAAGCCTTATAGTTCACTTTAATGTAGCATTAAACTCTATGACATAGTTGAGAGTCAATGTTCCTCAGCTTCTTCTGTTCCTACCAGTGTGTAGGAAGTGGTTTGTATATGTGGGCAATGCTTATACTAGGACAAGAAGGCCTAATATTGGAAACTCCATGATAACATGAATAATACAGTGAAAATGACAGTAAATAGATGAGAACTGGTTTACAACAGGGGTAACAGAATCTCTGAGTTAGTTGTTAGTGTAGAAAGGCAATCTAAGATCCAGGAAATACTTTATTAGAGTTACGAGCACATTAAACAGTGTATGAAACCTCTTCTATTTACTTAAAGAAGACTAGAAATTTACATGTGTGTCACACAAGGTTTGCAAGAAAAAATAAGCAAATTGAGGAGCTTTGGAAAGCCTTACAGTTCACTATAATGTAGCATTAAACTCTATAACTTAGTTGAGGGACAATGTTCCCGAGCTTCTTTTGTTCATAACAGTGTGTAGGAAGTTGTTGTATATGTGCGCAATGCTTATATTTGGAGAAGTAGGCTTAATATAGGAAACTCCATGAAAACATGAATAATTCAGAGAAAATGACAGTAAAAAGCTGATAGCTTGGTTTAGAACAGGAAAAACAGAGTCTCAAAGTCATTTGGTAGTGTAGAAAAGGTATTAGCATCCAGGAAACCCTTAAATACAGTTAAGATTACATTAAACAGTGTATGGAACCTGTTATCTTTACTAAAAGAAGCCAAGAACTTTACATGAGTGTCACACAAGGTTTGCAAGAGAGAAATAAGCAAATTGAGCAGCTTTGGAAAATCTTTCGGTTGTCTGTAATGTATGAGTAAACTCTATAACATAGTTGGGGTACAATGGTCATAAGCTTCTTCTGTTCATAACAGTGTGTAGGAAGTTGTTTGTATATGAGGGTAATGCTTATAGCTGGACAAGAATGCCTAATATAGGAAATTCCATGAAAACATGTATAATTCAGAGAAAATGACAGTAAATAGAAGGTTTCTAAGATCCAGGAAATCCTTAATTAGAGTTAAGAGCACATTAAACAGTGTATGAAACCTTTTGTATTTACTTAAAGAAGACTAGAACTTTACATGTGTGTCACACAAGGCTTCAAAGAAATAAATAAGCAACTTGAGCGCTTTGGAAAGCCTTACAGTTCACTGTAATGTAGTATTAAACTCTATAACATAGTTGAGGGACAATGCTCCCAAGCTTCTTCTGTTCATAACAGTAGGTAGGAAGTTGTTTGTATATGTGGGCAATTCTTATACTTGGACTAGAAGGCGTAATATAGGAAACTCCATGATAACATGAATAATTCAGAGAAAACAACAGTAAATAGATGAGAACTTATTTAGAACAGGAAAATAGATTCTCAAAGTCAGTTGTTACTGTAGAAAATGTATCTAGCATCCAGGAAATCCTTATTTTGAGTTAAGAGCACATTAAACAGTGTATGAAACCTCTTTTATTTACTGAAAGAAGACTAGAACTTTACAGGTTTGTCACACAAGGCTTGAAAGAGAGAAATAAGCAAATTGAGCAGCTTTAGAAAGTCTTACTATTCACTGTAATGTAGCATTAAACTATATAACATAGTTGAGGGACAATGTTTGCGAGCTTCTTCTGTTCATAACAGTGTGTAGTAAGTTGTTTTCATATCTGGGCAATGCTTATACTTGGACAAGAAGGCCTAATATAAGAAACTCCATGATAATATGAATAATTCAGAGACAATGACGGTAAATAGATGAGAACTGGTTTAGAACAGGGGAAACAGATTCTCCAACTCATTTTGTAGTGTAGAAAATGTAAGTAGCATCCAGGAATTCCTTAATTAGAGTTAAGAGCACATTAAACTTCGTTTGAAACCTCTTTTGTTTACGTAAAGAATCCTAGAACTTTACATGTGTGTCTCAAAAGGCTTGACAGAGAGAAATAAACAAATTGACCAGCTTTGGAAAGCCTTACAGTTCACTTTAATGTAGCATTAAACTCTATAACAGTTGAGGAACAATGTTGCAGAGCTTCTTTGGTTCATAACAGTGAGTAGGAAGTTGTTTTATATGTGGGCGATGCTTATACTTGGACAAGTAGGCTTAATATAGAAAAATCCATGAAAAAAATGAATAATTCAGAGAAAATTATACTAAATAGATAAGGACTCAGTTTAGAACAGGAAAAACAGAGTTTCAAAGTCATTTGGTAGTGTAGAAAATGTATTAGCATCAGGAAATCCTTAAATACAGTTAAGAGTACATTAAACATTGTATGGAACCTGTGATCTTTACTAAAAGAAGCCAAGAACTTTACATGTGTGTCACACAAGGTTTGCAAGAGAGAAATAAGCAAATTGAGCAGCTTTGGAAAACCTTTCAGTTGTCTGCAATGTATCAGTAAACTCTATAACATAGTTGGTGTACAATGGTCATGAGCTTCTTCTTTTCATAATAGTGTGTAGGAAGTTGTTTGTATATGAGGGCAATGCTTATAGTTGGACAAGAATGCCTAATATAGGAAACTCCATGAAAACATGAATAATTCAGAGAAAATGACAGTAAATAGAAGGAATCTAAAATCCAGGAAATCCTTAAGTAGAGTTAAGAGCACATTAAACAGTGTATGAAACTTTTTGTATTTACTTAAAGAAGACTAGAACATTACATGTGTGTTACACAAGGCTTGAAGGAGAGAAATAAGCAACTTGAGCAGCTTTGGAAAGCATTACATTTCACTGTAATGTAGTATTAAACTCTATAACATAATTGAGGGACAAAGTTCCCAAGATTCTTCTGTTCATAACAGGGTGTAGGAAGTTGTTTGTATATGTGGGCAATGCTAATACTTGGACAAGAAAGCCTGATTCAGGAAACTACATGAAAACATGTATAATTAAGAGAAAATGATAGTATTGTAAATAGGTGAGAAATCCTTTAGAACTATGGAAACAGATTCTCCATGTCAGTTGTTAGTGTAGAAAAGGTATCTAAGATCCAGGAAATCCTTATAGTTAAGAGCACATTAAACAGTGTATGAAACCTCTTTTATTTACTTAAAGAAGGCTAGAACTTTACATGTGTGTGACACAAGACTTGAAAGAGAAATAAGCAATTGAACAACTTTGGAAAACCTTACTTTTCTCTGTAATGTAGCATTAAACACTATAACATTGTTGAGGGACAATGTTCCCGAGCTTTTTCTGTTCATAACACTGTATAGGAAGTTGTTTGTATATGAGGGCAATAGTCATATTTGTACGAGAAGGCCTAATATAGGAAACTTCATGATAACGTGAATAATTCAGAGAAAATGAAGGTATATAGATGAGAACTGGTTTACAACAGGGGAATCAGATTCTGCAAGTCAGTTGTTAATGTAGAAAAGGTATCTAATATCCAGGAAATCCTTTATTAGAGTTAAGAGCACATGAAACAGTGTATGAAATCTCTTTATTTACTTAAAGAAGCCTAAAACTTTACATGTGTGTAACACAAGGCTTGGAAGAGAGAAATAAACAAATTTAGCAGCTTTGGAAAGCCTTATAGTTCACTATAATGTAGCATTGAACTCTATAACATAATTGAGGAAAAACATTCCCGAGCTTCTTTTGTTCATAACAGTGTGTAGGAAGTTGTTTTATATGTGCACAATGTTTATACTTGGACAAGAAGGCTTAATATTGGAAACTCCATGAAAACATGAATAATTCAGAGAAAATGAGAGTAAATAGATGAGAACTGGTTTACAACAGGGGAAACAGATTCTGCAAGTGAGTTGTTAATGTAGAAAAGGTATCTAAGATCCAGGAAATCCTTAATTAGAGTTAAGAACACATTTAACAGTGTATGAAATCTCTTTTATTTACTTAAAGAAGCCTACAATTTTACATATGTGTCACACAAGGCTTGAAAGAGAGAAATAAGCAAATTGAGCAGCTTTGGAAAGCCTTACAATTCACTGTAATGTAGCATTAAACTCTCTACCATAGTTGAGGGACAATGTTCCTGAGCTCCTTCCGTTCATAAAAGTGTGTAGGAAGTTGTTTGTATATGTGGGCAATGCTCATACACTGACAAGAAGGCCTAATATTGGAAAATCCATGGTAACATGATAAATCAGAGAAAATAACAGTAAATAGATGAGTTCTTGTTTAGAACGGGGGAAACAGAATATCAAAGTCAGTTATTAGTGTAGAAAAGGTATCTAGCATCCATGAAATCCTTAATTAGTGTTAAGAGCACATTAAACAGTGTATGAAATCTCTTTTATTTACTTAAGAAGCCTATAACTTTACATGTGTGTCACAAAAGGCTTGAAAGAGAGAAATAAGCAAATTGAGCAGCTTAGGAAAGCCTTACAGTTCACTATAATGAAGCATTAAACTCTATAACATAGTTGAGGGACAATGTTCTCTAGCTTGTTCAGTTCATAAGAGTGTGTAGCAAGTTGTTTGTATATGTGGGCAATGCTTATACTTGGTCAAGGAGGCCTAATATAGGAACTACATGAAAACATGAATAATTCAGAGAAAATAACAGTAAATAGATTAGAACTCGTTTAGATCTAGAGAAACAGATTCTCCAAAACAGTTGTTAGTGTAGAAAAGGTATGTAGCATCCAGGAAATCCTTAATTAGAGTTAAGAGCATCTTAAACTTCGTTTTAAACCTCTTTTATTACATAAAGAAGCCTAGAACTTTACATGTGTGTCACACATGGCTTGACATAGAGAAATAAGCAAATTGAGCAGCTTTGGAAAGGATTACATTTCACTGTAATGTAGCATTAAACTCTATAACATAATTGAGGGACAATGTTCCCGAGCTTCTTCTGTTCATAACAGGGTGTAGGAAGTTGTTTGTATATGTGGGCAATGCTCATACTTGTATGAGAAGGCCTAATATAGGAAACTCTATGATAACATTTATTATTCTTAGAAAATGACAGTATATAGATGAGAACTGGTTTCGAACAGGGGAAACAGAATCTCTGAGTCAGTTGTTAATGTTGAAAAGCTATCTAAGATCCAGGAAATTCTTAATTAGAGTTAAGAGCACATCAAACTGTGTTTAAAACCTCTATTATTTACTTTAAAAAGCCAAGAACTTTATATGTGTGTCACACAAGGCTTGAAAGAGAGAAATAAGCAAATTGAGAATTTTTGGAAAGCCTTAGAGTTCACTGTAATGTAGCATTTAACTCTATTACATAGTTGAGGGACAATGTTCCTGATCTTCTTCTGTTCATAACAGTGTGTAGGAAGTTGTTTGTATATGTGGGCAATGCTTATATTTGAACAAGTAGGCCTAAAATAGGAAACTCCATGATAACATGAAATATTCTTAAAAACTGACAGTATATAGATGAGAACTGGTTTGGAACAGGGGAAACAGAATCTCCTAGTCAGTTGTAAGTGTAGAAAAGCTATCTAAGATCCAGGAAATTCTTAATTAGAATTAAGAGCACATCAAACAGTGTATTAAACCTCTTTTATTTACTTAAAAAAAGCCAAGAACTTTACATGTGTGTCACACAAGGCTTGAAAGAGAGGAATAAGCAAATTGAGCAGCTTTGGAGAACCTTACAGTTCAATGTAATGTAGCATTAAACTCTAAAACATCGTTGAGAGACAATATTCACAATCTTCTCTGGTCCATAACAGTGTGTCGGAAGTTGTTTGTATATGTGGGCTATGTTTATACTTGGACAAGAAGGCCTAATATTGGAAAATACATGAAAACATGAATATTTCAGAGCAAATGTCAGTCAATAGATGAGAACTCATTAAAAACAGCTGAAAGAGATTCTCCAAGTCTGTTGTTAGTTTATAAATGGAATCTAAGATCCAGAAAATCCTTAATTAGAGTTAAGATCACATGAAACAATGTACGAATCCTATACTTTTTACTTAAAGTAGCCTGGAAGGTAAATGTGTGTCATATAAGGCGGAATGCCATGGAAATAGCGAAATAAACACATTAGGCAGCTTTGGAAAGCCTTACACTTCACTGCAATGCAGTATTAAACTCTATAACACAGTTGAGAGACAATATTCCTGAGCTTCTTCTGTTCATAACCGTGTGTAGGAAGTTGTTTTTATATGTGGGCTATGCTTATTCTTGAACAAGAAGGCCTAATATATATAAGAAACTTCATGAAAACATGAATAATTCAGAGAAAATGTCAGTAAATAGATGAGAACTCGTTTAGAACACCTGAAACAGATTCTCCAAATAAATTCTTAGTTTAGAAAAGGTATCTAACATCCAGCCATTCCTTAATTCGAGTTGAGAGCACATTAAACATTGTATGAATCCTATATTTTTTACTTAAAGTAGCCTAGAACATTAAAAGTGTGTCACACATGGCTTGAAGGAGAGAAATAAGCACAATTAAGCACGTAAGGAAAGTCTGAGAATTCACTGCATTGTAGCATCAAACTCTATAACATAGTTGAGAAAAATATTCCCAATCTTCTCGGGTCCATAACAGTGTGTAGGAACTTGTTTGTATATGTGGGCTATGTAAGAGAGAAATAAGGAAATTGAGCAGCTTTGGAAAGCCTTACTTTTCTCTGTAATGTAGCATTACACCCTAGAACATAGTTGAGGGACAATGTTCCGGAGCATCTTCTGTTCATCACAGTGTGTAGGAAGTTGTTTGTATAGGTGGACTATGCTTATACTTGGACAATATGGCCTAATATAGGAAACTACATGAAAACATGAATAATTCAGAGAAAATGACAGTAAATAGATGAGAACTCATTTAGAACAGGTGAAACAGATTCTTCAAGTAAGCTGTTAGTGTAGAAAAGGTATCTAACATCCAGAAATTGCTTAATTCAAGTTTAGTGCACTTTAAACAGTGTATGACTGGTATGTTTTTTAATTAAAAGAGCCTAGAACTGTAAATGTGTGTCACATAAGGCTTGAAAGAGAGAAGTAACAAAATTAAGCAACTGGAAAAGCTTTAGACTTCACTGCAATGTAGCATTAAACTCTAAAACATAGTGAGAGACAATGTTCCGGAGCTTCTCAGGTTCATAACCATGTGTGGGAAGTTGTTTGTCCATATTTCCAATGTTTATACTTTGAGAAGTAAGCATAATATTGGAAAATACAAATAAATATCAGTAATTCAATGAAAATTACAGTAAATAGATGAGAACTTGCATAGAACATGTAGGAAATACTTCTTCAAGTCTGTTGGTAGGGTATAAAAGGAATTTATGATATTGGAATTCCTTAATTAAAGAGCTCATTAAACAGTGTATGAAACCTCGAGCCTAGAACGGTAAATGTGTGTCATACAAGGCAAAATAGCATTGAAATAGAGAAAAAAAGCACATCTCAGAATCTTTGGAAAAAGTTAGACTTCACGGCAATGTAGTATTAAACTCTATAACATAGGTGAGAATCAATATTCCTGAGCTTCTCAGGATCATAACAGTGTGAGAACAAATGTTCATAACAGTGTAGAAAAACAATGCTCCAAGTCAGTTGTTAGTGTAGAAAAGCTATCTAAGATCCAGGAAAACCTTAATTACACTAAAGAGAACAGTAAACACTGTATAAAACATATATTATATACTTAAAGGAGCACATAACTATAAATGTATGTCATACAAGACAGAAATACATGAAATAGAGAAATAAACATATTTAAGTAGCTTTGGAAACACAAATCACTGAAAAGTAGCATGAAATTCTATAACAGAGTTGAAATACAATTACCCTCACCCTATTCCTAACACTATCCCTAACCCTATCGCTAACACTAACACTAACGATAGCCCTAACCATAGCCATAACCCTAACCCTAGCCCTAGCTCTAACACTAACCCTAACACTAGCCTTAACCCTGACCCTAACCCGAGCCCTAACCCTCACCCTAGCTCTAACCCTAACCCTAACCCTAACACTAACCCTAACGCTAGTACTAACTCTAACCCTAAACCTAGCTCTAACCCTAACCCTAGCCCTAACTCTTACCCTAACCCTAACGCTAACCAAAGCCCTTACTCTAACCCTAGCCCTAGCCCTTACCCAAACCCTAGCCCTAACCCTAACTGTAATCCTGAATCTAACCATAGCCCTAGCCATAAACCTAACACTAAGCCAAACCCTAGCCCTAACCCTAACCCTAGCCCTAACCCTCACAATAGCCCTAATCCTAACCCTAACCCTAACTCTAACCCTAATCCTAGCCCTAATTCTAACTGTAACCCTAGCCCGAACCCGTATCCTAACCCTAACCCTAACCCTAACCCTAACCCTAACCCTAACCCTAGCTCTAACCCTCAGCTAACCCTAACCCAAACCCTAACCCTAACCCTAACCCTAGCCCTAACTCTAACCCTAGCCCTAACCCTAACCCTAACCCTAACCCTAGCCCTTACCCTAACCCTAACCATAACCCTAATCCTAAACCTAACCCTAGCCCTAAACCTAGCCCTAACCCTAAACCTAGCTCTAACCCTAACCCTAACCCTAACCCTAACCCTAACCCTAACCTTAACCCTAACCCTAACCCTAGCCCTAACACTAACACTAGCCCTAACCATAACCCTAGCTTGTCAGCATAATAACAGTGTGTAGCATGTTGTTTGTCCACGTGGGCAATGCTTATATTTGGATAAGAAGGCCTAATATATGAAACTACAAGAAAATATGAGTAATACAGAGAAATTAAGAGTAACTAGATGAGACCTGCTATAAAACAGCTGAAACAGATTTTTCCAAGTCAGTTGGTAATGGAGAAAAGGAATATAAGATCCAGGAAATCTTTAATTAAACATAACAGCACATTAGACAGTGTATGAAACTTCTATTTTTTACTCTAAGTAGCCTAGAACTTTAAATGTGTGTCAAACATGGCTTTTAAGAGAGAAATAAGCACAATTAAGCAACGGGGAAAGTCTGAGAATTCCACTGCATTGTAGCATTAAACTCTAAAACATAGTTGAGAGACAATATTCACAATATTCTCAGGACCATAACAGTGTGTAGGAAGTTGTTTGTATATGTGGGCTATGCTTATACTTGGACAAGAAAGCCTAATATACGAAAATACATGAAAACATGAATAATTCAGAGCAAATGTCAGTAAATATATAGATGAGAACTCGTTTAAAACAGCTGAAACAGATTCTCCAAATCAGTTCTTATTGTAGAAAAGGTATCTAAAATACAGGAAATCATTCATTGGAGTAAAGAGCACATTAAACAGTATATGAAACCTCTTTTACTTACTTAAATTAGCCTAGAACTTTACATGTTTGTCACACAAGGCTTGAAAGAGAGAAATGAGCAAATTGAGCAGCTTTGCAAAGCCTTACAGTTCACAGTAATATAGCATTATACTCTATAAAATAGTTGAAGGACAATGTTCTCGAGTTTTTTCTGTTCATAAAAGTTTGTAGGAAGTTGTTTGTATATGTGGGCAATGCTTATACTTGGAGAAGAAGGCCTAATATAGGAAACTACATGAAAACATGAATAATTCAGAAAAAATGTCCGTAAATAGATGAGAACTCGTTTCGAACAGCTGAAGCAGATTCTGTAAGTCAGTTCTTAGTGTATAAAAGTTATCTAACATCCAGGAATGCCTTAATTCGAGTTGAGAGCACATTACACATTGTATGAATCCTATATTTTTTACTTAAAGTAGCCTAGAACTTTAAACGTTCGTCCCACAAAGCTTGAAGGAGAGAAATAAGCAAATTAAGTAGCTTTAGAAAGCCTTAAACTTCACTGAAATGTATCATTAAACTCTATAACATAGTTGAGAGACAATGTACCCTGAGGTTTTCAGGTTCATAACAGTGTTTAGGTAGTTGTTTTTCCATGTTCCCAATGCTTATACCTGGACAAGAAGGACTAATGTTAGAAACTATGAGAAAACATCAGTAATACTGGAAAAATAACAGTAAATAGATGAGAACTCGCATAAATCATGTAGAAAACACTTCTCCAAGACTTTTGTTCTTTTATGAAAGGTATCTATTATCCGATCCTGGAAATCCTTAATGAGAGTTCAGATCACATGAAACAGTGTATGAATCCTATATTGTTTACTGAAAGGAGCATAGAACAGTAAATGTATGTCATACGAGGCAGAATTCCCTTGAAATAAAGAAAAAAACACAATAAACAGCTTTGGAAAGCCTTACTCTTCACTGCAATATATTATTACATTCTATAACATATTTGAGAGATAATATTCCCGAGCCCTTTCTGTTCATAACAGTGTGTAGGAAGTACTTTATATATGTGGGCTTTGCTTATACCTGGACAAGAAGGCCTAATGTTATAAACTACAATAAAACATCAATAATTCAGGGACAATAAGTAAATAGATGAGAACTCAAATAGAACATGTATAAAACACTTCTCCAAGTCTGTTGTTACTTTATAAAAGGTATCTAAGATCCAGAAAATCCTTAATTAGAGTTAAGATCACATGAAACAGTGTATGAATCCTATATTGTTTACCTAAGGGAGCCTAATTCGGTAAATGTGTATCATACCAGGCAGAATACCATTTAAATAGAGAAATAAACACATTAAGCAGCTATGGAAAGCCTTACATTTCACTGCAATGTAGTATTAAACTCTATAACATAGTTGAGAGACAAAGCTCACTATTATGAGCTTCTTCTGTTCATAATAGTGTGTAGGAAGTTGTTTGTATATTTGGGCTATGCTTATACTTGGACAGGAAGGCCTAATATAGGAAACTACAATACATGAAAACATGGATAATTCAGATAAAATGTCATTAAATAGATGAGAACTGGTTTAGGACAGTGCAAACAGATTCTTCAAGTCAGTTCTTAGTGTAGAAATGCGATCTAAGGTCCAGGAAATCCTTAATTAGTGTTAAGAGCACATTAAACAATGTATGAAACCTCTTTTAATTGCTTAAAGTTACCTAGAAATTTATATGTGTGCCACACAAGGCTTGAAAGAGAGAAATAAGCAAATTGAGCAGCTTTGGAAAGCCTTATAGTTCACTGTAATGTAGCATTATACTTTATAACATAGTTGAGGGACAATGTTCCAGAGCTACTTCTGTTCATAACATTGTGTAGGATGTTGTTTGTATAAGTGGGCTATGCTTATACTTTGACAAGAGGCCCAAATATAGGAAACTACATGAAAACATGAATAATTCAGAGAAAATTTCAGTAAATAGATGAGAACTCGTTTACAACAGCTGAATCAGATTCTCCAAATCAGTTGTTAGTGTAGAAGAGGTATCTAACATCCAGAAATTGCTTAATTTGAGTTGAGAGCACATTAAACAGTGTATGACTGCTACATTATTTACTTAAATGAGCCTAGAACTGTAAATGTGTGTCACATAAGGCTTGAAAGTGAGAAATAAGCACAATTAAGCAACTGAAGAAAGCCTTAGACTTCACTGCAATGTAGCACTAAACTCTATAACATAGTGGGAAATAATGTTCCCGAGCATCTCAGGTTCATAACCGTGTGTGGGAAGTTGTTTGTCAATATTCCCAATGTTTATACTTTGACAAGAAGGCCTAATATTGGAAGCTACAAGAAAACATCAGTAATTCAGGAAAAAAAACAGTAAATAGACGAGAACTTGGATATAACATGTAGGAAACACTTCTTCAAGTCTGTTGTTAGGGTATAAAAGGAATCTATGATATAGGAATTCTTTATTTACAGTAAAGTGCTCATTAAACAGTGTATGAAACCTCTATTATTTACTTAAAAGAGCCTAGAACGGTAAATGTGTGTCATCAAGGCAAAATAGCCTTGAAATAGAGAAATAAGCACATTTCAGCATCTTTGGAAAGCCTTAGACTTCACGGTAATGTAGTATTAAACTCTATCACATAGGTGAGAATCAATGTTCCTGAGCTTCTCAGGTTCATAACAGTGTGAGAACTCGATTTAACATGTGGAAAACACTTCTACAAGTAAGTGCTTTGTGTAGAAAGATATCTAACATCCACAAAATCCTTATTAGAGTTAAGAGCACATTAAACAGTTTATGAAACCTTTATTATTTACTTAAAGGTGCCTAGAAATGTAAATGTGTGTCATACAATGCACAATATCCTTTAAATATAGAAATAAGAACAGTTAAGCAGCTTCAGAAAGCCTTACACTTCATTGCAAGGAAGTATTAAACTCTATAACATAGTTGAGAGACAATGATCCTGAGCTTCTCAGGTTCTTAATAGTGTACGAACTAGCATTGAACATTTAGTAAACACTTCTCCAAGTAAGTTGTTTGTGTAGAAAGTATCTAACATCCAGAAAATTTTTATAGAAAAGAGTTGAGAGAAAATGTTCCAGAGCCTCTCAGGTTCAAAACATTGTCTAGGAAGTTGTTTGTCCAAGTTCCCAATGCTTTCACTTGGACAAGAAGGACTAAAATTGAAAATGAGAAGAAAAGAGTAATTAAGAGAAAATAACAGTAAATAGAGAAGAACTCCCATAAGACATGTAGAAAAATAATACTCCAAATAAGTTTTTTGTGTAGAAAAGCTATCTAAGATCCAGGAAAACCTTAATTACACTAAAGAGATCATGAAACAATGTATAAAAGCTATTTTATGTACTTCAAAGAGCACATAACTAGAAATGTATGGAATACAAGAAAAAAAATTCATGAAATAGAGAAATAAACATATTTAAGTAGCTTTGGAAACCCTTACACATCACTGAAATGTAGCATGAAACTGTAAAAAAGTGTTGAAAGAGCATATTCCCTCACCCTAACCTTAATTCTTTCCCTAAACCTATCACTAATCCTAACCCTAACGAAAGCCCTAACCATAACCATAACGTTAACCCTAGCCCTAGTTCTAACCCTAACCTAACCCTAGCCCTAACTCTAACCCTAACCCTTGACTTTACCCTAAACCTAACCCTAACTCTAACCCTCAGCCTAGCCCTAACCCTAACCCTAGCCCTAACCCTAACAGTAGCCCTAACCCTAACCCTAACCCTAGCCCAAACCCTAACCCTCATTGTAGTCCTAACCCTAACACTAACCCTATACCTAACCCTAACCATAACACTAGCCCTAAACCTAAACCTAAACCTAACCCTAACCCTAGCCTTAACCCTAACCCTAACACTAGCACTTAACCTAACCCTAACGCTAGCCCTAACCATAACCCTATCCCTAAACCTAACCCTAACCCTAACTCTAGCCTTAACCATAACCCAAACCCAAACTCTAGCACTAACCCTAACCCTAACCCTAACCATAACCATAACCCTAACCCTAGCCCTCACCCTAACCCTAGCCCTAACCCTAACCCTAACCATAAACCTAACCCTAGCCCTCACCCTAACCCTAGCCCTAGCCCTAAACCTAACCCTAACCCTAACTCTAGCCCTAACCCTAGCATTAACCCTAACCCTATCCCTAACCCTAGCCCTAACCCTAAACCTAACCCTAACCCTAACCTTAACCCTAACCCTATCCCTAACCCTAGCATTAACCTTAACCCTAACCCTAACCCTAGCCCTAACCCTAACCCTAGCCCTAGCCCTAACCCTATCCCTAACCCTAACACTAAAACTAACCCTAGCCCTAACCCTAACCAACACCCTAGTAGTATCCCTAACCCTAAGCCTAACCCTAACCCTAGCTTGTCAGCATAATAAAACTGTGTAGCAAGTTGTTTGTCCATGTGGGCAATGCTTATATTTGGATAAGAACGCCTAATATATGAAACTACAAGAAAATATGAGTAATACAGAGAAATTAAGATAAATAGATGAGACCTCGTATATAACAGCTGAAACTGATTTCTCCAAGTCAGTTGTTACTGGAGAAAAGGAATCTAAGGTCCAGGAAATCTTTCATTAAACATAACAACACATTAAACAGTATATGAAACTTCTATTATTTACTTAAAGTAGCCTCGAACTTTAAATGTGTGTCACCCAAGGGTAGAAAGAGAAATAAGCACAAGTATGTAGCCAGGTAATGCCTGAGAATTTACTGCATTGTAGCATTAAACTCTAAAATATAGTTCAGATACAATATTCCCGAATTATTGGTTCCATGACAGGATGTTGGAAGTTGTTTGTAAATTTGGGCTATGCTTATACTTGGACAAGAAGGCCTAATATAGGAAACTAGATGAAAACATGAATAATTCAGAGAAAATGTCAGTAAATAGATGAGAACTCGTTTAGAAGATTTGAAATCAATTCTCAAGTCAGGTCTTAGTGAAGAAAAGGTATCTAATATCCAGGAAATTTTTAATTAGAGTAAAGAGCACATAAAACAGTGTATGAAACCTCTTTTATTTACTTAAAGTAGTCTAGAACATTACATGCGTGTCACACATGGTTTGTAAGAGAGAAATAAACAAATTGAGCTGCTTTGGAAAGCCTTACAGTTTACTGTAATGTAGCATTACAGTCTATAGTTGAGGGACAATGTTCCCACGCTTAATTTGTTCATAACAGTGTGTAGGAAGTTATTTGTATATGTGGGTAATGCTTATACTTGGACAAGATGCGTAATATATGAAAGTACATGAAAACATGAATAATTCAGAGAAAATCACATTAAATAGAAGAGAACTCATTTAGAACAGGTGAAACAGATTCTCCAAATCAGTTGTTAGTGTGGAAAAATTATCTAACATCCGCATATTTCTTAATTAGAGTTAAGAGAACATTAAATAGTGTATGAGTCCTATATTTTTTATTTAAACGAACCTAGAACTTTAAATGTATATCACACAAAGCTTGAAAGAGAGAAATAAGCAAATTGAGCTGCTTTGGAAAGCCTTACAGTTTGCTGTAATGTAGCATTACACTCTATAACATAGCTGAGAGACAATGTTCCTGAGCTTCTTCTGTTCATAACAGTGTGTTGGAAGTTGTTTGTATATGTGGGCAATGCTTATACTTGGACAAGAAGGCCTATTGTAGGAAACTACATGAAAACATGAATAATTCAGAGAAAATGACAGTAAATAGATGAGAACTCGTTTAGAACAACTGAAACAGATTCCCCAAGTCAGTTCTTAGTGTAGAAAAGGTATCTACGATCCAGGAAGTCCCTCATTAGAGTTAAAATACATTAAAAAGTATATAAAACCTCTTTTATTTACTTAAAGTAGCCTAGAACTTTACATGTGTGTCACACAAGGCTTGAAAGAGACAAATAAGCAAATTGAGCAGCATTGTAAAACCTTACAGTTCACTGCAATGTAGTACTACACTCTATAACACAGTTGAGAGACAATGTTTCCGAGCTGCTTCTGTTCATAACAGTGTGTAGGAAGTTGTTTGACAATGTGGGCAAAGCTTATACTTGGACAAGAAGGCAGAATATAGGAAACTACATGAAAATATGAATAATTCAGAGAAAATGACTGTAAACAGATGAGAACTCATTTAGAACAGCTGAAAGTGATTCTCCAAGTTAGTTCTTAGTGTAGAAAAGGTAGCTAAGATCCGGGAAATCCTTAATTCGAGTTAAGATCACATGAAACACTGTATGAATCCTATATTGTTTACTTAAAGGAGCCTAGAGTGGTAAATTTGTGTCATACAAGACAGAATAAAATTGAAATAAAGAAAGAAACACGTTCGGCAGCTTTGGAAAGCCTTACACTTCACTGAAATGTAGTATTACACTCTATAACATAGTTGAGAGACAATGTTCCCGAGCTTCTTCTGTTCATAACAGTGTTCAGGTAGTTGTTCGTCCAAGTTCCCAATGCTTATAACTGGACCAGAAGCCTAATGTTAGAAACTATGAGAAAACATCAGTAATTCTGGGAAAATAACTGTAAATAGATGAGAACTTGCATAGAACATGTATAAAACACTTTTCCAAGTCTGTTGTTAGTTTATAAAAGGTATCTACGAACCAGAAAATCCTTACTTAGAATTCAGATCACATGTTACCGTGTATAAATCCTATATTGTTTACTTGAAGGTGCCTAGAATGGTAAATGTGTGTCATACAAGGAAGAATACCATTGAAATAGAGAAAGAAACACGTTCGGCAGCTTTGGAAAGCCTTACACTTCACTGCAATGTAGTATTACACTCTAGAACAGAGATTCCCAAACTTGTTTGTGCCATAGACCCCTTGCCATGTTTTTCGGTTTTGGCTAGACCCCCTACTTACCTGATATTGATTTTTTTGTAAATTTCTAACTGTAGTGAAGTTTAGTGTTAAAAACTTGAAATAAAAACACATGTTAAGTTTTATACATTTATTTATTGAATTTAAATTAAAACTACTCAAAATAAAATTTTGTATCTGTTATATAAAATATACGTGACATAAAATTTAATAAAAAATAATGTACCTACTTTTCTCCGGCATTCTCAAACAAAATAACACTGATTCACTATAATTAGTATGATAAACTACCAGTTTATATTTTTTAAAATGTTTTCTCAGCACTTTCCTATTCAAGATTCAGGAAACGAATGAACGTATTTTTCTCACATTCATATTTATAGAGTGACGAATTGAACAAGTCGGTGCAAGTTCGCTAAACTTTGAGACAAAAATTGGCAAGAATGTTTACTGCGCTTATGCTTGTAAAAAGATGATACTGGTATATCATTATGTGCAGGTTTTTATCCTACAACTTACACAATTTTATAAACATATATAATAAATTTTTTAATTCATAGGTACTTTTATAAATAATGTATATGTTTTTATATTATAAGATAATATGATGTAAGTAAATAGGTACTATCAGTGGATGTTGAGATCCACTATCGTGGACCCCCTTTTTCATTTCATGGACCCCCAAATTTTTTTTCGCTGACGTAGACCCCTTGCAGGTTGTCATAGACCCCTGGGGGTCGATATAGACCACTTTGAGAATCACTGCTCTAGAACATAGTTGAGAGACAATGTTCCCAAGCTTCTTCTGTTCATAACAGTGTGTAGGAAGTTGTTTGTATATGTGGGCAAAGCTTATACTTGGACAAGAAGTCATAATATAGGAAACTACATGAAAACATGAAAAATTCAGTGAAAATGACAGTAAATAGATGAGAACTCCTGTAGAACAGCTGAAACAGATTCGCCAAGTCAGTTCTTAGTGTAGAATAGGTACCTAACGTCTAGGAATTCCTTAGATCGAGTTGAAAGCAATTTAAACAGTGTATGAATCCTATATTTTTTAATTAAAGAAGCCTAGAACTTTAAATGTATGTCAAACAAAGCTTGAAAGAGAGAAATGAGCAACTAAGCAGCGTTGGAAAACCTTACAGTTCACGGTAAAGTAGCTTTACACTCTATAGCATAGTTGAGAGACAATGTTCTCGAGGTTTTGAGGTTCATAACAGTGTTTAGGTAGTTGTTTGTCCAAGTTCTCAATGCTTATACCTAGACCAGAAGGCCTAATGTTAGAAACTATGAAAAAACATCAGTAATTCTGATAAAATAACTGTAAATAGATGAGAACTCGCATAGAACATGTATAAAGCACTTCTCCAAGTCAATTCTTGGTGTATAAAAAATAGCTAATTTCCAGGAAATCCTTAATGAGACTTAAGATCACATGAAACCGTGTATGAATCTTATATTGTTTACTTAAAGGAGCCTAGAGTGGTAAAAGCCTGTCATACAGTGCAGAATACCGTTGAAATAGAGAAAGAAACAAGTTAGGCAGCTTTGGAAAGCCTTACACATCACAGCAATGTAGTATTATACTCTATAATATAACATAGTATAGAGATAATATTCCTGAGCTTCTTCTTTTCATAACAGTGTGTAGGAAGTTGTTTGTATAAGTGGGCTATGCTTATACTTGGACAAGAAGGCATAATATAGGAAATTACATGAAAACATGAATAATTCAGAGAAAATGTTAGTAAAAAGATGAGAACTAGTTTAGAACAGCTAAAAGAGACTCTCCAAGTAAGTTCTTAGTGTAGAAAAGGTGTCTAACATCCAGGAATTCCTTAACTCGAGTTGAGAGCAGCTTTGGAAAGCCTTACAGTGCACTGTAATGTAGCCATACACGCTATAACATAGTTGAAAGACAATGTTCCCGAGGTTTTTAGGTTCATAACAGTGTTTAGGTAGTCGTTTGTCCATGTTCCCAATGCTTATACCTGGACCAGAATGCCTATTGTTAGAAACTATGAGAAAACATCAGTAATTCTGAGAAAATAACTGTAAATAGATGAGTACTCACATAGAACATGTATAAAACACTTCTCCAAGTCTGTTGTTAGTTTATAAAAGGTATCAACGGTTCAGGAAATCTTTAATTAGAGTTCAGATCACATGAAACAGTGTATGATTCCAATACTGTTTACTTAAAGGAGACTAGAGGGGTAAATGTGTGTCATACAAGGCAAAATACCATTGAAATAGAGAAAGAAACACGTCAGTCAGCATTGGAAAGCCTTACACTTCACTGCAATGTAGTATTACACTCTATAACATATTAGAGAGACAATGTTCCTGAGCTTCTTGTTTTCATAACAGTGTGTACTAAGTTGTTTGTATATGTCAGCTATGCTTATACTTGGACAAGGAGGCATAATATTGGAGACTACATGAAAACATGAATAATTCAGAGAAAATGACAGTAAATAAATGAGAATTCCTTTAGAACAGCTGAAAAAGATTCTCAAAGTCCGTTCTTAGTGTAGAAAAGTGATCTAACATTCAAGAATTCCTTAATTCGAGTTGAGAGCACATGAAAGAGTGTATGAATGCTATAGTTTGTACTTAATGGAGCCTAGAACTTTAAATGTATGTCACACAAAGCTTGAAAGAGAGAAATAAGCAAAATAAGCAGGTTTGGAAAGCCTTACAGCTCACTGTAATGTAGCATTACACTCTATAACATAGTTGAGAGACAATGTTCCCGAGGTTTTCAGGCTCATAACAGTGTTCCGGTAATTGTTTGTCCAAGTTCCCAATGCTGATACCTGGACCAGAAGGCCTAATGTTAGAAACTAAGAGAAAACATCAGTAATTCTGTTAAAATAACTGTAAATAGATGAGAACCTGCATAGAACATGTATAAAGCACTTCTGCAAGTCTGTTGTTTATTTATAAAAGGTATCTATGATCCAGGAAATATTAATTAGAGTTCAGATAACATGAAACAGTGTATAAATACTTTATTGTTTACTTAAAGGAGCCTAGAGTGGTAAATGCGTGTCATACAATGCAGAATACCATAGAAATAGAGAAAGAAACACGTTAGGCAGCTTTGGAAAGCCTTATACTTCACTGCAATGTAGTATTACACTCTATAACATAGTAGAGAGACAATGTTCCTGAGCCTCTTCTTTTCATAACAGTGTGTACTAAGTTGTTTGTATATGTCGGCTATTCTTATACTTGGACAAGAAGGCATAATATAGGAGACTACATGAAAACATGAATAATTCAGAGAAAATGACAGTAAATATATGAGAACTCCTTTAGAACAGCTGAAACACATTCTCTAAGTCAGTTCTTCATGTAGAAAAGGGATCTAACATCCAAAAATTCCTAAAATCAAGTTGAGAACTCATGAAACAGTGTATGAATCCTATATTTTTAACTAAATGGAGCCTAGAACTTTAAATGTATGTCACACAAAGCATGAAAGAGAGAAATGAGCAAATTAAGCAGCTTTGGAAAGCCTTACACTTCACTGCAATGTAGTATTCCACTCTATAACATAGTTGAGAGACAATGTTCTCGAGCTTCTTCAGTTCATAACAGTGTGTAGGAAGTTGTTTGTATACGTGGCAAAGCTTATTCTTGGACAAGAACGCAGAATATAGGAAACTATATAAAAACATAAATAATTCAGAGAAAATGTTGGTAAATAGATGAGAACCCTTTGAACAGCTGAAAGAGATTCTCCCAGACAGTTCTTAGTGTAGAAAAGGTAGCTAAGATCCAGGAATTCCTTAACTAGAGTTAAGATCACATGAAACAGCCGGCAACGGTTTGGCTCAGTGGTAGAGCGTCGGTCTGGGGACTGAAAGGTCCAGGGTTCGATTCCGGTCATAGTCATGTACCTTGGCTGCGGGCACATCCCCAGTAGGTGCTGTGCAAGAGGCAGCTGGTCGATGATTCTCTCTCGTGGACAAGCTGAGAGAGAGTTTCTAACTCTCTATCCCTCTCTCTTCCTCTATGTGAAAAATCAATAAAAATATATTTTAAAAAAATTTTAAAAACATCACATGAAACAGTGTATGAGTCCTATATTGTTTGCTTAAAGGAGCCTAGAGTGGTAAATGAGTGTCATAAAAGGCAGAACACCATTGAAATAGAGAAAGAAACATTCAGCAGCTTTGGAAAGCCTTACACTTCACTCCAATGTAGTACTACACTCTATAACATAGTTGAGAGACAATGTTCCTGACCTGCTTCTGTTCATAACAATGTGTAGGAAGTTGTTTGATAATGTGGGCAAAGCTTAAACTTGGACAAGAAGGCAGAATATAGGAAACTACATGAAAACATGAAAAATTCAGAGAAAATGAGTGTAAACAGATGGGAAATCGTTTAGAACAGCTGAAAGTGATTTTCCACGTCAGTTCTTAGTGTAGAAAAGGTAGCTAAAATCCGGGAAATCCTTAATTTGAGTTAAGATCACATGAAACACTGTATGAATCCTATATTCTTTACTAAAAGGATCCTAGAGTGGAAAATGTGTGTCATACAAGGCAGAATACCATGGAAACAGAGAAAGAAACAGGTTTGGCAGGTTCGGAAAGCCTTACACTTCACTGCAATGTAATACTACACTTCATTACATAGTAAAGAGACAATGTTCCTGAGCTGCTTCTGTTCATAACAGTGTGTAGGAAGTTGTTTGTATATGTGGGCAAAGCTTATACTTGGACAAGAAGGCAGAATATAGGAAACTACATGAAAACATGAATAACTCAAAAAAATGACTGTAAACATAGGAGAACTCCCTTACAACAGCTCAAAGAGATTCTCCAAGTCAGTTCTTAGTGTAGAAAAGGTAACTAAGATCCGGAAAACCCTTACTTCGAGTTAAGATCACATGAAACACTGTATGAATCCTATATTCTTTACTTAAAGGAGACTAGAGTGGTAAATGTGTGTTATACAAGGCAGAATACCATTGAAATAGAGAAAGAAACACGTACCACAGCTTTGGAAAGCCTTACACTTCACTGCAATGTAGTACTACACTCTATAACATAGTTGAGAGACAATGTTCCCGAGCTGCTTCTGTTCAGAACAGTGTGTAGGAAGTTGTTCGTATATGAGGGCAAAACTTTTACTTTGCCAAGAAGGCAGAATACAGGAAACTACATGAAAACATGAATAATTCAGAGACAATGAATGTAAACAGATCAGAACTCGCTGAGAACAGCTGAAAGAGATTCTCCATGTCACTTCTTAGTATAGAAAGGGTAGCTAAGATCCAGGAATTCCTTAATTCGAGTTAAGATCACATGAAACTCTGTGTGAATCCTATATTATTTACTTAAAGGAGCCTAGAGTGGTAAATGTGTGTCATACAAGGCAGAATATTCTGGAAAAAGAGAAAAGAAACACATTCCG
Organism: Pipistrellus hanaki; assembly: GCF_964339955.1. Classification (NCBI taxonomy): domain Eukaryota; kingdom Metazoa; phylum Chordata; class Mammalia; order Chiroptera; family Vespertilionidae; genus Pipistrellus; species Pipistrellus hanaki. The sequence continues at coordinate 91,392,032 of NC_140505.1, read as the reverse complement.
CAGCTTTGGAAAGCTTTACACTTCACGGCAATGTAGTACTACACTCTATAACATAGTTGGGAGACAATGTTCCCAAGCTGCTTCTGTTCATAACAGTGTGTAGGAAGTTGTTTGTATATGTGGGCAAAGCTTAAACTTCAACAACAAGGCAGAATATAGGAAACTACATGAAAACATGAATAATTCAGAGAAAATGACAGTAAACAGATAAGAACTCATTTAGAATAGCTGAAAGAGATTTTCCAAGTCAGTTCTTAGTGTAAAAAAGGTAGCTAAGATCCAGGAAATCCTTAAATCGAGTTAAGATCACATGAAACATTGTATGAATCCTATATTCTTTACTTAAAGGAGACTAGAGTGGTAAATGTGTGTTATACAAGGCAGAATACCAAGGAAACAGAGAAAGAAACAGGTTCGGCAGCTTTGGAAAGCCTTACACTTCACGGCAATGTAGTACTATACTCCACAACATAGATGAGAGACAATGTTCCCGAGCTGCTTCTGTTCATAACAGTGTGTAGGAAGTTGTCTGTATATGTGGCAAAGCTTATTCTTGGACAAGAAGGCAGAATATAGGAAACTATATAAAAACATAAATAATTCAGAGAAAATGTTGGTAAATAGATGAAAACGCTTTGAACAGCTGAAAGAGATTCTCCCAGACAGTTCTTAGTGTAGAAAAGGTAGCTAAGATCCAGGAATTCCTTAATTAGAGTTAAGATCACATGAAACAGCCGGCACCGGTTTGGCTCAGTGGTAGAGCGTCGGTCTGGGGACTGAAAGGTCCAGGGTTCGATTCCGGTCATAGTCATGTACCTTGGCTGCGGGCACATCCCCAGTAGGTGCTGTGCAAGTGGCAGCTGGTCGATGATTCTCTCTCATGGACAAGCTGAGAGAGAGTTTCTAACTCTCTATCCCTCTCTCTTCCTCTATGTGAAAAATCAGTAAAAATATATTTTAAAAAAATTAAAAAACATCACATGAAACAGTGTATGAATCCTATATTGTTTGCTTAAAGGAGCCTAGAGTGGTAAATGAGTGCCATAAAAGGCAGAACACAATTGAAATAGAGAAAGAAACACATTCTGCAGCTTTGGAAAGCCTTACACTTCACTCCGATGTAGTACTACACTCTATAACAAAGTTGAGAGACAATGTTCCTGACCTGCTTCTGTTCATAACAATGTGTAGGAAGTTGTTTGATAATGTGGGCAAAGCTTAAACTTGGACAAGAAGGCAGAATATAGGAAACTACATGAAAACATGAATAACTTAAAAAAATGACTGTAAACAGAGGAGAACTCGCTTACAACAGCTGAAAGAGATTCTCCAAGTCAGTTCTTAGTGTAGAAAAGGTAACTAAGATCCGGAAAATCTTTACTTCTAGTTAAGATCAAATGAAACACTGTATGAATCCTATATTGCTTACTTAAAATAGCCTAGAGTGGTAAATGAGTGTCATAAAAGGCAGAACACCATTGAAATAGAGAAAGAAACACATTCCACAGCTTTTAAAAGCCTTACACTTCACTCCAATGTAGTACTACACTCTAACATAGTTGAGAGACAATGTTCCAGAGCTGCTTTTGTTCCTAACTATGTGTAGGAAGTTGTTTGTATATGTGGGAAAAGCTTATACTTGGACAAGAAGGCAGAATATAGGAAACTACATGAAAACATGAATAACTCAAAAAAATGACTGTAAACATAGGAGAACTCCCTTACAACATCTCAAAGAGATTCTCCAAGTCAGTTCTTAGTGTAGAAAAGGTAACTAAGATCCGGAAAATCCTTACTTCGAGTTTAGATCACATGAAACACTGTATGAATCCTATATTGCTTACTTAAAGAAGCCTAGAGTGGTAAATGTGTGTCATACAAGGGAGAATACCAACAAAATAGAGGAAGGAACATGTTCCGCAGCTTTGGAAAGCCTTACACTTCACTGCAATGTAGTACTACACTCTATAACATAGTTGAGAGACAATGTTCCCGAGCTGCTTCTGTTCCTAATGGTGTTTACGAAGTTGTTTTTATATGTGGGCAAAGCTTATACTTGGACAAGCAAGCAGAATATAGGAAACTACATGAAAACATGAAAAATTCAGAGAAAATATGTGTAAACAGATGGGAAATCGTTTAGAACAGCTGAAAGTGATTTTCCACATCAGTTCTTAGTGTAGAAAAGGTAGCTAAAATCCGGGAAATCCTTAATTTGAGTTAAGATCACATGAAACACTGTATGAATCCTATATTCTTTACTAAAAGGAGCCTAGAGTGGTAAACGTGTGTCATACAAGGCAGAATACCATGGAAACAGAGAAAGAAACAGGTTTGGCAGCTTCTGAAAGCGTTACACTTCACTGCAATGTAATACTACACTTCATTACATAGTAAAGAGACAAAGTTCCTGAGCTGCTTCTGTTCATAACAGTGTGTAGGAAGTTGTTTGTATATGAGGGCAAAGCTTATACTTGGACAAGAAGGCAGAATATAGGAAACTACATGAAAACATGAATAACTCTAAAAAATGACTGTAAACAGAGGAGAACTCCCTTACAACAGCTCAAAGAGATTCTCCAAGTCAGTTCTAAGTGTAGAAAAGGTAGCTAAGATCCGGAAAATCCTTACTTTGAGTTAAGATCACATGAAACACTGTATGAATCCTATATTGCTTACTTAAAGTAGCATAGAGTGGTAAATGTGTGTCATACAAGGCAGAATACCATCAAAATAGAGCAAGAAACATGTTCCGCAGCTTTGGAAAGCCTTACACTTCACTGCAATGTAGTACTACACTCTATAACATAGTTGAGAGACAATGTTCCCGAGCTGCTTCTGTTCAGAACAGTGTGTAGGAAGTTGTTCGTATATGAGGGCAAAACTTTTACTTTGCCAATAAGGCAGAATACAGGAAATTACATGAAAACATGAATAATTCAGAGAAAATGACTGTAAACAGTTGAAAACTCCCTTAGAACAGCTGAAAGATATTCTCCAAGTCAGTTCTTAGTGTAGAAATGGTGGCTAGGATCCGGGAAATACTTTCTTCGAGGTAAGATCACATGAAACACTGTATGAATCCTATATTGTTTACTTAAAGGAGCCGAGAGTGGTTAATGTGTGTCATACAAGGAAGAATATCATTGAAAATGAGAAAGAAACACATTCGGCAGCTTTGGAAAGCCTTACACTTCACAGCAATGTAGTACAACACTCTATATCATAGTAGAGAGACAATGTTCCCGAGCTGCTTCTGTTCATAACAGTGTGTAGGAAGTTGTTTGTATATGTGGGCAAAGCCTATACTTGGACAAGAAGGCAGAATATAGGAAACTGCATGAAAACATGAATAATTCAGAGAAAATGACTGTAAACAGATAACTGGCTTAGAACAGCTGAAAGAGATTCTCCTAGTCAGTTGTTAGAGTAGAAAAGGTAGCTAGCATCCGGGAAATCTTTACTTCGAGGTAAGATCACATGAAACACTGCATGAATCCTATATTGTTTTCTTAAAGAGCCTAAAGTGGTAAATGAGTGTCATAAAGGCAGAATATCATTGAAATAGAGAAAGAAACACATACCGCAGCTTTGGAAAGCCTTACACTTCACGGCGATGTAGTACTACACTTGAGAGACAATGTTCCCGAGCTGCTTCTGTTCATAACAGTGTGTAGGATGTTGTTTGTATATATGGGCAAAGCTTAAACTTGGACAAGAAGGCAGAATATTGGAAACCAGAGGAAAACATGAATTATTCAGAGGAAATGACTGTAAACTGATAAGAACTGATTTAGAATAGCTGAAAGAGATTTTCCAAGTCAGTTATTAGTGTAAAAAAGGCAGCTAAGATCTGGGAAATCCTTAATTCGAGTTAAGATCACATGAAACACTGTATGAATCCTATATTGTTTACTTAAAGGAGCCGAGAGTGGTAAATGTGTGTCATACAAGGAAGAATACCATTGAAATAGAGAAAGAAACACGTTCGGCAGTTTTGGAAAGCCATACACTTCACTGCAATGTAGTATTACACCCTATAACATAGTTGAGAGACAATGTTCCCGAGCTGCTTCAGTTCAAAGAGTGTGTTGGAAGTTGTTTGTATATGTGGGCAAAGCTTATACCTCGACAAGAAGGCAGAATATAGGAAACTACATGAAAACATGAATAATACAGAGAAAATGACTGTAAAGAGATGAAAACTTGCTTAGAACCGCTGAAAGAGATTCTCCAAGTCAGTTCTTAGTGTAGAAAGGGTAGCTAAGATCCGGAAAATCCTTAATTCGAGTTAAGATCACATGAAACACTGTATGAATCCTATATTCCTTACTTGATGGAGACTAGAGTGGTAAATGTGTGTTATACAAGGCAGAATAGCATTGAAATTGAGAAAGAAACATGTTCGGCAGCTTTGGAAAGCCTTACACTTCACGGCAATGTAGTACTACACGCTATAACATAGTTGAGAGACAATGTTCCCGAGCTGCTTCTGTTCATAACAGTATGTAGGAACTTGTTTGTATATGTGGGCAAACCTTAAACTTAGACAATAAGGGAGAATATTGGAAACTACATGAAAACAAAAATAATTCAGAGAAAATGACTGAAAACAGATGAGAACTGGCTTAGAACAGCTGAAAGAGATTCTCCAAGACAGTTCTTAGTGTAGAAAATGTAGCTAGGATCTGGAAATACTTAATTCGAGTTAAGATCACATGAAAAACTGTATGAATCCTATATTGTTTATTTAAAAGAGCCGAGAGTGGTAAATGTGTGTCATACAAGGCAAAATACCATTGAAATAGAGAAAGAAACCTTTTCGGCAGATTTGGAAGCCTTACACTTCACTGCAATGTAGTACTACACTCTATAAAATAGTTGAGAGACAATGTTCCCGAGCTGGTTCTGTTCATAACAGTGTGTAGGAAGTTGTTTGATAAAGTGGGCAAAGCTTATACATGGACCAGAAGGCAACCGGGAGAGAGCTGTGTCAAGTCCGAGAAATTATCACTTTCCACTCTGGGGGCACCTCCCGGGCCCCTCCGGGGGTTCTGACTGGTCTGGTGGCCCGGCCCCGGGGGCCTGCTTTCTGCCCCGTTCGCCGGGAACGCCCTGCCCTGAGGACAAGTGTCCCTCTTTCTGGCATCCAGTCGGAAGCTCAGGCAGGTGAGGCTTTTGTGGGCACTTGAGACCCTCGTCCAGGTTTCACAGGGCCCCAGGGCCTTAGCCACTGGTGAGGGTTAGGCTGAGGGATAGGCTTAGTTTTAGGGTTAGGGTTAGCCTTTGACAACGGGGAGAGAGCTGTGTCAAGTCCGAGAAAATCACTTTGCGCTTCGGGGGCACCTTCACCGGGCCCCAGGGCCCTCCCCACTGGACCACCTCCAGCTTTTGACACCGGCCCCAACCCCCTCTGCCCTTGACCGCTTCCCGCCGGTCAGCTAAGCGCCCGGCCAAGCCGCCGGGCCCCCTCTTTAGGTCCCTGCCGCCGGCAGACCCGCCTGCCGGTCGCCCGTGTCCCTGCCCGCGACCCGACCCGCTCTCCTGCTTACCTCACCACTTCAGGCTGTTCACCTGGCCCCGCCCCCTCGATCCCGTGACCGCCTCCAGCTGCTCACCTGGCCCCGCCCCCTCCTTGACTTGACCGGGCTCAGCTGTGGGCCTGGGCCCGCCTCCTTGTTCCGGAAACCCCGCCCCTGGTCCATTGGACCAATGAGCGAGCAGCACCAGCCAGTCTGCCCTGCTCCCAAACAGAGGAATAGCCCCCACCACCGGGATGTAAAGGCACATAGCCCTCTGCTCACAGGGTGCCTCCCGGGTCCCCAAGCGTGGGCAGACCAGCCAGCCCTCCCTTCAGGACCCCCAGGGGCCTCCGTGAGCCTCGGGGCCGGCCCTCTAACCCCTCCCCCCGGCCCCCATCGCTCCCACCAAAGGGCAGCTCACAGCAGATTGTCCTGGGACGCCCAGAGCCCTGCCTATGGGCTTTGTCAACCGGGAGAGAGCTGTGTCAAGTCCGAGAAATTATCACTTTCCACTCTGGGGGCACCTCCCGGGCCCCTCCGGGGGTTCTGACTGGTCTGGTGGCCCGGCCCCGGGGGCCTGCTTTCTGCCCCGTTCGCCGGGAACGCCCTGCCCTGAGGACAAGTGTCCCTCTTTCTGGCATCCAGTCGGAAGCTCAGGCAGGTGAGGCTTTTGTGGGCACTTGAGACCCTCGTCCAGGTTTCACAGGGCCCCAGGGCCTTAGCCACTGGTGAGGGTTAGGCTGAGGGATAGGCTTAGTTTTAGGGTTAGGGTTAGCCTTTGACAACGGGGAGAGAGCTGTGTCAAGTCCGAGAAAATCACTTTGCGCTTCGGGGGCACCTTCACCGGGCCCCAGGGCCCTCCCCACTGGACCACCTCCAGCTTTTGACACCGGCCCCAACCCCCTCTGCCCTTGACCGCTTCCCGCCGGTCAGCTAAGCGCCCGGCCAAGCCGCCGGGCCCCCTCTTTAGGTCCCTGCCGCCGGCAGACCCGCCTGCCGGTCGCCCGTGTCCCTGCCCGCGACCCGACCCGCTCTCCTGCTTACCTCACCACTTCAGGCTGTTCACCTGGCCCCGCCCCCTCGATCCCGTGACCGCCTCCAGCTGCTCACCTGGCCCCGCCCCCTCCTTGACTTGACCGGGCTCAGCTGTGGGCCTGGGCCCGCCTCCTTGTTCCGGAAACCCCGCCCCTGGTCCATTGGACCAATGAGCGAGCAGCACCAGCCAGTCTGCCCTGCTCCCAAACAGAGGAATAGCCCCCACCACCGGGATGTAAAGGCACATAGCCCTCTGCTCACAGGGTGCCTCCCGGGTCCCCAAGCGTGGGCAGACCAGCCAGCCCTCCCTTCAGGACCCCCAGGGGCCTCCGTGAGCCTCGGGGCCGGCCCTCTAACCCCTCCCCCCGGCCCCCATCGCTCCCACCAAAGGGCAGCTCACAGCAGATTGTCCTGGGACGCCCAGAGCCCTGCCTATGGGCTTTGTCAACCGGGAGAGAGCTGTGTCAAGTCCGAGAAATTATCACTTTCCACTCTGGGGGCACCTCCCGGGCCCCTCCGGGGGTTCTGACTGGTCTGGTGGCCCGGCCCCGGGGGCCTGCTTTCTGCCCCGTTCGCCGGGAACGCCCTGCCCTGAGGACAAGTGTCCCTCTTTCTGGCATCCAGTCGGAAGCTCAGGCAGGTGAGGCTTTTGTGGGCACTTGAGACCCTCGTCCAGGTTTCACAGGGCCCCAGGGCCTTAGCCACTGGTGAGGGTTAGGCTGAGGGATAGGCTTAGTTTTAGGGTTAGGGTTAGCCTTTGACAACGGGGAGAGAGCTGTGTCAAGTCCGAGAAAATCACTTTGCGCTTCGGGGGCACCTTCACCGGGCCCCAGGGCCCTCCCCACTGGACCACCTCCAGCTTTTGACACCGGCCCCAACCCCCTCTGCCCTTGACCGCTTCCCGCCGGTCAGCTAAGCGCCCGGCCAAGCCGCCGGGCCCCCTCTTTAGGTCCCTGCCGCCGGCAGACCCGCCTGCCGGTCGCCCGTGTCCCTGCCCGCGACCCGACCCGCTCTCCTGCTTACCTCACCACTTCAGGCTGTTCACCTGGCCCCGCCCCCTCGATCCCGTGACCGCCTCCAGCTGCTCACCTGGCCCCGCCCCCTCCTTGACTTGACCGGGCTCAGCTGTGGGCCTGGGCCCGCCTCCTTGTTCCGGAAACCCCGCCCCTGGTCCATTGGACCAATGAGCGAGCAGCACCAGCCAGTCTGCCCTGCTCCCAAACAGAGGAATAGCCCCCACCACCGGGATGTAAAGGCACATAGCCCTCTGCTCACAGGGTGCCTCCCGGGTCCCCAAGCGTGGGCAGACCAGCCAGCCCTCCCTTCAGGACCCCCAGGGGCCTCCGTGAGCCTCGGGGCCGGCCCTCTAACCCCTCCCCCCGGCCCCCATCGCTCCCACCAAAGGGCAGCTCACAGCAGATTGTCCTGGGACGCCCAGAGCCCTGCCTATGGGCTTTGTCAACCGGGAGAGAGCTGTGTCAAGTCCGAGAAATTATCACTTTCCACTCTGGGGGCACCTCCCGGGCCCCTCCGGGGGTTCTGACTGGTCTGGTGGCCCGGCCCCGGGGGCCTGCTTTCTGCCCCGTTCGCCGGGAACGCCCTGCCCTGAGGACAAGTGTCCCTCTTTCTGGCATCCAGTCGGAAGCTCAGGCAGGTGAGGCTTTTGTGGGCACTTGAGACCCTCGTCCAGGTTTCACAGGGCCCCAGGGCCTTAGCCACTGGTGAGGGTTAGGCTGAGGGATAGGCTTAGTTTTAGGGTTAGGGTTAGCCTTTGACAACGGGGAGAGAGCTGTGTCAAGTCCGAGAAAATCACTTTGCGCTTCGGGGGCACCTTCACCGGGCCCCAGGGCCCTCCCCACTGGACCACCTCCAGCTTTTGACACCGGCCCCAACCCCCTCTGCCCTTGACCGCTTCCCGCCGGTCAGCTAAGCGCCCGGCCAAGCCGCCGGGCCCCCTCTTTAGGTCCCTGCCGCCGGCAGACCCGCCTGCCGGTCGCCCGTGTCCCTGCCCGCGACCCGACCCGCTCTCCTGCTTACCTCACCACTTCAGGCTGTTCACCTGGCCCCGCCCCCTCGATCCCGTGACCGCCTCCAGCTGCTCACCTGGCCCCGCCCCCTCCTTGACTTGACCGGGCTCAGCTGTGGGCCTGGGCCCGCCTCCTTGTTCCGGAAACCCCGCCCCTGGTCCATTGGACCAATGAGCGAGCAGCACCAGCCAGTCTGCCCTGCTCCCAAACAGAGGAATAGCCCCCACCACCGGGATGTAAAGGCACATAGCCCTCTGCTCACAGGGTGCCTCCCGGGTCCCCAAGCGTGGGCAGACCAGCCAGCCCTCCCTTCAGGACCCCCAGGGGCCTCCGTGAGCCTCGGGGCCGGCCCTCTAACCCCTCCCCCCGGCCCCCATCGCTCCCACCAAAGGGCAGCTCACAGCAGATTGTCCTGGGACGCCCAGAGCCCTGCCTATGGGCTTTGTCAACCGGGAGAGAGCTGTGTCAAGTCCGAGAAATTATCACTTTCCACTCTGGGGGCACCTCCCGGGCCCCTCCGGGGGTTCTGACTGGTCTGGTGGCCCGGCCCCGGGGGCCTGCTTTCTGCCCCGTTCGCCGGGAACGCCCTGCCCTGAGGACAAGTGTCCCTCTTTCTGGCATCCAGTCGGAAGCTCAGGCAGGTGAGGCTTTTGTGGGCACTTGAGACCCTCGTCCAGGTTTCACAGGGCCCCAGGGCCTTAGCCACTGGTGAGGGTTAGGCTGAGGGATAGGCTTAGTTTTAGGGTTAGGGTTAGCCTTTGACAACGGGGAGAGAGCTGTGTCAAGTCCGAGAAAATCACTTTGCGCTTCGGGGGCACCTTCACCGGGCCCCAGGGCCCTCCCCACTGGACCACCTCCAGCTTTTGACACCGGCCCCAACCCCCTCTGCCCTTGACCGCTTCCCGCCGGTCAGCTAAGCGCCCGGCCAAGCCGCCGGGCCCCCTCTTTAGGTCCCTGCCGCCGGCAGACCCGCCTGCCGGTCGCCCGTGTCCCTGCCCGCGACCCGACCCGCTCTCCTGCTTACCTCACCACTTCAGGCTGTTCACCTGGCCCCGCCCCCTCGATCCCGTGACCGCCTCCAGCTGCTCACCTGGCCCCGCCCCCTCCTTGACTTGACCGGGCTCAGCTGTGGGCCTGGGCCCGCCTCCTTGTTCCGGAAACCCCGCCCCTGGTCCATTGGACCAATGAGCGAGCAGCACCAGCCAGTCTGCCCTGCTCCCAAACAGAGGAATAGCCCCCACCACCGGGATGTAAAGGCACATAGCCCTCTGCTCACAGGGTGCCTCCCGGGTCCCCAAGCGTGGGCAGACCAGCCAGCCCTCCCTTCAGGACCCCCAGGGGCCTCCGTGAGCCTCGGGGCCGGCCCTCTAACCCCTCCCCCCGGCCCCCATCGCTCCCACCAAAGGGCAGCTCACAGCAGATTGTCCTGGGACGCCCAGAGCCCTGCCTATGGGCTTTGTCAACCGGGAGAGAGCTGTGTCAAGTCCGAGAAATTATCACTTTCCACTCTGGGGGCACCTCCCGGGCCCCTCCGGGGGTTCTGACTGGTCTGGTGGCCCGGCCCCGGGGGCCTGCTTTCTGCCCCGTTCGCCGGGAACGCCCTGCCCTGAGGACAAGTGTCCCTCTTTCTGGCATCCAGTCGGAAGCTCAGGCAGGTGAGGCTTTTGTGGGCACTTGAGACCCTCGTCCAGGTTTCACAGGGCCCCAGGGCCTTAGCCACTGGTGAGGGTTAGGCTGAGGGATAGGCTTAGTTTTAGGGTTAGGGTTAGCCTTTGACAACGGGGAGAGAGCTGTGTCAAGTCCGAGAAAATCACTTTGCGCTTCGGGGGCACCTTCACCGGGCCCCAGGGCCCTCCCCACTGGACCACCTCCAGCTTTTGACACCGGCCCCAACCCCCTCTGCCCTTGACCGCTTCCCGCCGGTCAGCTAAGCGCCCGGCCAAGCCGCCGGGCCCCCTCTTTAGGTCCCTGCCGCCGGCAGACCCGCCTGCCGGTCGCCCGTGTCCCTGCCCGCGACCCGACCCGCTCTCCTGCTTACCTCACCACTTCAGGCTGTTCACCTGGCCCCGCCCCCTCGATCCCGTGACCGCCTCCAGCTGCTCACCTGGCCCCGCCCCCTCCTTGACTTGACCGGGCTCAGCTGTGGGCCTGGGCCCGCCTCCTTGTTCCGGAAACCCCGCCCCTGGTCCATTGGACCAATGAGCGAGCAGCACCAGCCAGTCTGCCCTGCTCCCAAACAGAGGAATAGCCCCCACCACCGGGATGTAAAGGCACATAGCCCTCTGCTCACAGGGTGCCTCCCGGGTCCCCAAGCGTGGGCAGACCAGCCAGCCCTCCCTTCAGGACCCCCAGGGGCCTCCGTGAGCCTCGGGGCCGGCCCTCTAACCCCTCCCCCCGGCCCCCATCGCTCCCACCAAAGGGCAGCTCACAGCAGATTGTCCTGGGACGCCCAGAGCCCTGCCTATGGGCTTTGTCAACCGGGAGAGAGCTGTGTCAAGTCCGAGAAATTATCACTTTCCACTCTGGGGGCACCTCCCGGGCCCCTCCGGGGGTTCTGACTGGTCTGGTGGCCCGGCCCCGGGGGCCTGCTTTCTGCCCCGTTCGCCGGGAACGCCCTGCCCTGAGGACAAGTGTCCCTCTTTCTGGCATCCAGTCGGAAGCTCAGGCAGGTGAGGCTTTTGTGGGCACTTGAGACCCTCGTCCAGGTTTCACAGGGCCCCAGGGCCTTAGCCACTGGTGAGGGTTAGGCTGAGGGATAGGCTTAGTTTTAGGGTTAGGGTTAGCCTTTGACAACGGGGAGAGAGCTGTGTCAAGTCCGAGAAAATCACTTTGCGCTTCGGGGGCACCTTCACCGGGCCCCAGGGCCCTCCCCACTGGACCACCTCCAGCTTTTGACACCGGCCCCAACCCCCTCTGCCCTTGACCGCTTCCCGCCGGTCAGCTAAGCGCCCGGCCAAGCCGCCGGGCCCCCTCTTTAGGTCCCTGCCGCCGGCAGACCCGCCTGCCGGTCGCCCGTGTCCCTGCCCGCGACCCGACCCGCTCTCCTGCTTACCTCACCACTTCAGGCTGTTCACCTGGCCCCGCCCCCTCGATCCCGTGACCGCCTCCAGCTGCTCACCTGGCCCCGCCCCCTCCTTGACTTGACCGGGCTCAGCTGTGGGCCTGGGCCCGCCTCCTTGTTCCGGAAACCCCGCCCCTGGTCCATTGGACCAATGAGCGAGCAGCACCAGCCAGTCTGCCCTGCTCCCAAACAGAGGAATAGCCCCCACCACCGGGATGTAAAGGCACATAGCCCTCTGCTCACAGGGTGCCTCCCGGGTCCCCAAGCGTGGGCAGACCAGCCAGCCCTCCCTTCAGGACCCCCAGGGGCCTCCGTGAGCCTCGGGGCCGGCCCTCTAACCCCTCCCCCCGGCCCCCATCGCTCCCACCAAAGGGCAGCTCACAGCAGATTGTCCTGGGACGCCCAGAGCCCTGCCTATGGGCTTTGTCAACCGGGAGAGAGCTGTGTCAAGTCCGAGAAATTATCACTTTCCACTCTGGGGGCACCTCCCGGGCCCCTCCGGGGGTTCTGACTGGTCTGGTGGCCCGGCCCCGGGGGCCTGCTTTCTGCCCCGTTCGCCGGGAACGCCCTGCCCTGAGGACAAGTGTCCCTCTTTCTGGCATCCAGTCGGAAGCTCAGGCAGGTGAGGCTTTTGTGGGCACTTGAGACCCTCGTCCAGGTTTCACAGGGCCCCAGGGCCTTAGCCACTGGTGAGGGTTAGGCTGAGGGATAGGCTTAGTTTTAGGGTTAGGGTTAGCCTTTGACAACGGGGAGAGAGCTGTGTCAAGTCCGAGAAAATCACTTTGCGCTTCGGGGGCACCTTCACCGGGCCCCAGGGCCCTCCCCACTGGACCACCTCCAGCTTTTGACACCGGCCCCAACCCCCTCTGCCCTTGACCGCTTCCCGCCGGTCAGCTAAGCGCCCGGCCAAGCCGCCGGGCCCCCTCTTTAGGTCCCTGCCGCCGGCAGACCCGCCTGCCGGTCGCCCGTGTCCCTGCCCGCGACCCGACCCGCTCTCCTGCTTACCTCACCACTTCAGGCTGTTCACCTGGCCCCGCCCCCTCGATCCCGTGACCGCCTCCAGCTGCTCACCTGGCCCCGCCCCCTCCTTGACTTGACCGGGCTCAGCTGTGGGCCTGGGCCCGCCTCCTTGTTCCGGAAACCCCGCCCCTGGTCCATTGGACCAATGAGCGAGCAGCACCAGCCAGTCTGCCCTGCTCCCAAACAGAGGAATAGCCCCCACCACCGGGATGTAAAGGCACATAGCCCTCTGCTCACAGGGTGCCTCCCGGGTCCCCAAGCGTGGGCAGACCAGCCAGCCCTCCCTTCAGGACCCCCAGGGGCCTCCGTGAGCCTCGGGGCCGGCCCTCTAACCCCTCCCCCCGGCCCCCATCGCTCCCACCAAAGGGCAGCTCACAGCAGATTGTCCTGGGACGCCCAGAGCCCTGCCTATGGGCTTTGTCAACCGGGAGAGAGCTGTGTCAAGTCCGAGAAATTATCACTTTCCACTCTGGGGGCACCTCCCGGGCCCCTCCGGGGGTTCTGACTGGTCTGGTGGCCCGGCCCCGGGGGCCTGCTTTCTGCCCCGTTCGCCGGGAACGCCCTGCCCTGAGGACAAGTGTCCCTCTTTCTGGCATCCAGTCGGAAGCTCAGGCAGGTGAGGCTTTTGTGGGCACTTGAGACCCTCGTCCAGGTTTCACAGGGCCCCAGGGCCTTAGCCACTGGTGAGGGTTAGGCTGAGGGATAGGCTTAGTTTTAGGGTTAGGGTTAGCCTTTGACAACGGGGAGAGAGCTGTGTCAAGTCCGAGAAAATCACTTTGCGCTTCGGGGGCACCTTCACCGGGCCCCAGGGCCCTCCCCACTGGACCACCTCCAGCTTTTGACACCGGCCCCAACCCCCTCTGCCCTTGACCGCTTCCCGCCGGTCAGCTAAGCGCCCGGCCAAGCCGCCGGGCCCCCTCTTTAGGTCCCTGCCGCCGGCAGACCCGCCTGCCGGTCGCCCGTGTCCCTGCCCGCGACCCGACCCGCTCTCCTGCTTACCTCACCACTTCAGGCTGTTCACCTGGCCCCGCCCCCTCGATCCCGTGACCGCCTCCAGCTGCTCACCTGGCCCCGCCCCCTCCTTGACTTGACCGGGCTCAGCTGTGGGCCTGGGCCCGCCTCCTTGTTCCGGAAACCCCGCCCCTGGTCCATTGGACCAATGAGCGAGCAGCACCAGCCAGTCTGCCCTGCTCCCAAACAGAGGAATAGCCCCCACCACCGGGATGTAAAGGCACATAGCCCTCTGCTCACAGGGTGCCTCCCGGGTCCCCAAGCGTGGGCAGACCAGCCAGCCCTCCCTTCAGGACCCCCAGGGGCCTCCGTGAGCCTCGGGGCCGGCCCTCTAACCCCTCCCCCCGGCCCCCATCGCTCCCACCAAAGGGCAGCTCACAGCAGATTGTCCTGGGACGCCCAGAGCCCTGCCTATGGGCTTTGTCAACCGGGAGAGAGCTGTGTCAAGTCCGAGAAATTATCACTTTCCACTCTGGGGGCACCTCCCGGGCCCCTCCGGGGGTTCTGACTGGTCTGGTGGCCCGGCCCCGGGGGCCTGCTTTCTGCCCCGTTCGCCGGGAACGCCCTGCCCTGAGGACAAGTGTCCCTCTTTCTGGCATCCAGTCGGAAGCTCAGGCAGGTGAGGCTTTTGTGGGCACTTGAGACCCTCGTCCAGGTTTCACAGGGCCCCAGGGCCTTAGCCACTGGTGAGGGTTAGGCTGAGGGATAGGCTTAGTTTTAGGGTTAGGGTTAGCCTTTGACAACGGGGAGAGAGCTGTGTCAAGTCCGAGAAAATCACTTTGCGCTTCGGGGGCACCTTCACCGGGCCCCAGGGCCCTCCCCACTGGACCACCTCCAGCTTTTGACACCGGCCCCAACCCCCTCTGCCCTTGACCGCTTCCCGCCGGTCAGCTAAGCGCCCGGCCAAGCCGCCGGGCCCCCTCTTTAGGTCCCTGCCGCCGGCAGACCCGCCTGCCGGTCGCCCGTGTCCCTGCCCGCGACCCGACCCGCTCTCCTGCTTACCTCACCACTTCAGGCTGTTCACCTGGCCCCGCCCCCTCGATCCCGTGACCGCCTCCAGCTGCTCACCTGGCCCCGCCCCCTCCTTGACTTGACCGGGCTCAGCTGTGGGCCTGGGCCCGCCTCCTTGTTCCGGAAACCCCGCCCCTGGTCCATTGGACCAATGAGCGAGCAGCACCAGCCAGTCTGCCCTGCTCCCAAACAGAGGAATAGCCCCCACCACCGGGATGTAAAGGCACATAGCCCTCTGCTCACAGGGTGCCTCCCGGGTCCCCAAGCGTGGGCAGACCAGCCAGCCCTCCCTTCAGGACCCCCAGGGGCCTCCGTGAGCCTCGGGGCCGGCCCTCTAACCCCTCCCCCCGGCCCCCATCGCTCCCACCAAAGGGCAGCTCACAGCAGATTGTCCTGGGACGCCCAGAGCCCTGCCTATGGGCTTTGTCAACCGGGAGAGAGCTGTGTCAAGTCCGAGAAATTATCACTTTCCACTCTGGGGGCACCTCCCGGGCCCCTCCGGGGGTTCTGACTGGTCTGGTGGCCCGGCCCCGGGGGCCTGCTTTCTGCCCCGTTCGCCGGGAACGCCCTGCCCTGAGGACAAGTGTCCCTCTTTCTGGCATCCAGTCGGAAGCTCAGGCAGGTGAGGCTTTTGTGGGCACTTGAGACCCTCGTCCAGGTTTCACAGGGCCCCAGGGCCTTAGCCACTGGTGAGGGTTAGGCTGAGGGATAGGCTTAGTTTTAGGGTTAGGGTTAGCCTTTGACAACGGGGAGAGAGCTGTGTCAAGTCCGAGAAAATCACTTTGCGCTTCGGGGGCACCTTCACCGGGCCCCAGGGCCCTCCCCACTGGACCACCTCCAGCTTTTGACACCGGCCCCAACCCCCTCTGCCCTTGACCGCTTCCCGCCGGTCAGCTAAGCGCCCGGCCAAGCCGCCGGGCCCCCTCTTTAGGTCCCTGCCGCCGGCAGACCCGCCTGCCGGTCGCCCGTGTCCCTGCCCGCGACCCGACCCGCTCTCCTGCTTACCTCACCACTTCAGGCTGTTCACCTGGCCCCGCCCCCTCGATCCCGTGACCGCCTCCAGCTGCTCACCTGGCCCCGCCCCCTCCTTGACTTGACCGGGCTCAGCTGTGGGCCTGGGCCCGCCTCCTTGTTCCGGAAACCCCGCCCCTGGTCCATTGGACCAATGAGCGAGCAGCACCAGCCAGTCTGCCCTGCTCCCAAACAGAGGAATAGCCCCCACCACCGGGATGTAAAGGCACATAGCCCTCTGCTCACAGGGTGCCTCCCGGGTCCCCAAGCGTGGGCAGACCAGCCAGCCCTCCCTTCAGGACCCCCAGGGGCCTCCGTGAGCCTCGGGG
Organism: Pipistrellus hanaki; assembly: GCF_964339955.1. Lineage (NCBI taxonomy): Eukaryota > Metazoa > Chordata > Mammalia > Chiroptera > Vespertilionidae > Pipistrellus > Pipistrellus hanaki. Next base: position 91,376,005 of record NC_140505.1, on the reverse strand, counting down.
CCGGCCCTCTAACCCCTCCCCCCGGCCCCCATCGCTCCCACCAAAGGGCAGCTCACAGCAGATTGTCCTGGGACGCCCAGAGCCCTGCCTATGGGCTTTGTCAACCGGGAGAGAGCTGTGTCAAGTCCGAGAAATTATCACTTTCCACTCTGGGGGCACCTCCCGGGCCCCTCCGGGGGTTCTGACTGGTCTGGTGGCCCGGCCCCGGGGGCCTGCTTTCTGCCCCGTTCGCCGGGAACGCCCTGCCCTGAGGACAAGTGTCCCTCTTTCTGGCATCCAGTCGGAAGCTCAGGCAGGTGAGGCTTTTGTGGGCACTTGAGACCCTCGTCCAGGTTTCACAGGGCCCCAGGGCCTTAGCCACTGGTGAGGGTTAGGCTGAGGGATAGGCTTAGTTTTAGGGTTAGGGTTAGCCTTTGACAACGGGGAGAGAGCTGTGTCAAGTCCGAGAAAATCACTTTGCGCTTCGGGGGCACCTTCACCGGGCCCCAGGGCCCTCCCCACTGGACCACCTCCAGCTTTTGACACCGGCCCCAACCCCCTCTGCCCTTGACCGCTTCCCGCCGGTCAGCTAAGCGCCCGGCCAAGCCGCCGGGCCCCCTCTTTAGGTCCCTGCCGCCGGCAGACCCGCCTGCCGGTCGCCCGTGTCCCTGCCCGCGACCCGACCCGCTCTCCTGCTTACCTCACCACTTCAGGCTGTTCACCTGGCCCCGCCCCCTCGATCCCGTGACCGCCTCCAGCTGCTCACCTGGCCCCGCCCCCTCCTTGACTTGACCGGGCTCAGCTGTGGGCCTGGGCCCGCCTCCTTGTTCCGGAAACCCCGCCCCTGGTCCATTGGACCAATGAGCGAGCAGCACCAGCCAGTCTGCCCTGCTCCCAAACAGAGGAATAGCCCCCACCACCGGGATGTAAAGGCACATAGCCCTCTGCTCACAGGGTGCCTCCCGGGTCCCCAAGCGTGGGCAGACCAGCCAGCCCTCCCTTCAGGACCCCCAGGGGCCTCCGTGAGCCTCGGGGCCGGCCCTCTAACCCCTCCCCCCGGCCCCCATCGCTCCCACCAAAGGGCAGCTCACAGCAGATTGTCCTGGGACGCCCAGAGCCCTGCCTATGGGCTTTGTCAACCGGGAGAGAGCTGTGTCAAGTCCGAGAAATTATCACTTTCCACTCTGGGGGCACCTCCCGGGCCCCTCCGGGGGTTCTGACTGGTCTGGTGGCCCGGCCCCGGGGGCCTGCTTTCTGCCCCGTTCGCCGGGAACGCCCTGCCCTGAGGACAAGTGTCCCTCTTTCTGGCATCCAGTCGGAAGCTCAGGCAGGTGAGGCTTTTGTGGGCACTTGAGACCCTCGTCCAGGTTTCACAGGGCCCCAGGGCCTTAGCCACTGGTGAGGGTTAGGCTGAGGGATAGGCTTAGTTTTAGGGTTAGGGTTAGCCTTTGACAACGGGGAGAGAGCTGTGTCAAGTCCGAGAAAATCACTTTGCGCTTCGGGGGCACCTTCACCGGGCCCCAGGGCCCTCCCCACTGGACCACCTCCAGCTTTTGACACCGGCCCCAACCCCCTCTGCCCTTGACCGCTTCCCGCCGGTCAGCTAAGCGCCCGGCCAAGCCGCCGGGCCCCCTCTTTAGGTCCCTGCCGCCGGCAGACCCGCCTGCCGGTCGCCCGTGTCCCTGCCCGCGACCCGACCCGCTCTCCTGCTTACCTCACCACTTCAGGCTGTTCACCTGGCCCCGCCCCCTCGATCCCGTGACCGCCTCCAGCTGCTCACCTGGCCCCGCCCCCTCCTTGACTTGACCGGGCTCAGCTGTGGGCCTGGGCCCGCCTCCTTGTTCCGGAAACCCCGCCCCTGGTCCATTGGACCAATGAGCGAGCAGCACCAGCCAGTCTGCCCTGCTCCCAAACAGAGGAATAGCCCCCACCACCGGGATGTAAAGGCACATAGCCCTCTGCTCACAGGGTGCCTCCCGGGTCCCCAAGCGTGGGCAGACCAGCCAGCCCTCCCTTCAGGACCCCCAGGGGCCTCCGTGAGCCTCGGGGCCGGCCCTCTAACCCCTCCCCCCGGCCCCCATCGCTCCCACCAAAGGGCAGCTCACAGCAGATTGTCCTGGGACGCCCAGAGCCCTGCCTATGGGCTTTGTCAACCGGGAGAGAGCTGTGTCAAGTCCGAGAAATTATCACTTTCCACTCTGGGGGCACCTCCCGGGCCCCTCCGGGGGTTCTGACTGGTCTGGTGGCCCGGCCCCGGGGGCCTGCTTTCTGCCCCGTTCGCCGGGAACGCCCTGCCCTGAGGACAAGTGTCCCTCTTTCTGGCATCCAGTCGGAAGCTCAGGCAGGTGAGGCTTTTGTGGGCACTTGAGACCCTCGTCCAGGTTTCACAGGGCCCCAGGGCCTTAGCCACTGGTGAGGGTTAGGCTGAGGGATAGGCTTAGTTTTAGGGTTAGGGTTAGCCTTTGACAACGGGGAGAGAGCTGTGTCAAGTCCGAGAAAATCACTTTGCGCTTCGGGGGCACCTTCACCGGGCCCCAGGGCCCTCCCCACTGGACCACCTCCAGCTTTTGACACCGGCCCCAACCCCCTCTGCCCTTGACCGCTTCCCGCCGGTCAGCTAAGCGCCCGGCCAAGCCGCCGGGCCCCCTCTTTAGGTCCCTGCCGCCGGCAGACCCGCCTGCCGGTCGCCCGTGTCCCTGCCCGCGACCCGACCCGCTCTCCTGCTTACCTCACCACTTCAGGCTGTTCACCTGGCCCCGCCCCCTCGATCCCGTGACCGCCTCCAGCTGCTCACCTGGCCCCGCCCCCTCCTTGACTTGACCGGGCTCAGCTGTGGGCCTGGGCCCGCCTCCTTGTTCCGGAAACCCCGCCCCTGGTCCATTGGACCAATGAGCGAGCAGCACCAGCCAGTCTGCCCTGCTCCCAAACAGAGGAATAGCCCCCACCACCGGGATGTAAAGGCACATAGCCCTCTGCTCACAGGGTGCCTCCCGGGTCCCCAAGCGTGGGCAGACCAGCCAGCCCTCCCTTCAGGACCCCCAGGGGCCTCCGTGAGCCTCGGGGCCGGCCCTCTAACCCCTCCCCCCGGCCCCCATCGCTCCCACCAAAGGGCAGCTCACAGCAGATTGTCCTGGGACGCCCAGAGCCCTGCCTATGGGCTTTGTCAACCGGGAGAGAGCTGTGTCAAGTCCGAGAAATTATCACTTTCCACTCTGGGGGCACCTCCCGGGCCCCTCCGGGGGTTCTGACTGGTCTGGTGGCCCGGCCCCGGGGGCCTGCTTTCTGCCCCGTTCGCCGGGAACGCCCTGCCCTGAGGACAAGTGTCCCTCTTTCTGGCATCCAGTCGGAAGCTCAGGCAGGTGAGGCTTTTGTGGGCACTTGAGACCCTCGTCCAGGTTTCACAGGGCCCCAGGGCCTTAGCCACTGGTGAGGGTTAGGCTGAGGGATAGGCTTAGTTTTAGGGTTAGGGTTAGCCTTTGACAACGGGGAGAGAGCTGTGTCAAGTCCGAGAAAATCACTTTGCGCTTCGGGGGCACCTTCACCGGGCCCCAGGGCCCTCCCCACTGGACCACCTCCAGCTTTTGACACCGGCCCCAACCCCCTCTGCCCTTGACCGCTTCCCGCCGGTCAGCTAAGCGCCCGGCCAAGCCGCCGGGCCCCCTCTTTAGGTCCCTGCCGCCGGCAGACCCGCCTGCCGGTCGCCCGTGTCCCTGCCCGCGACCCGACCCGCTCTCCTGCTTACCTCACCACTTCAGGCTGTTCACCTGGCCCCGCCCCCTCGATCCCGTGACCGCCTCCAGCTGCTCACCTGGCCCCGCCCCCTCCTTGACTTGACCGGGCTCAGCTGTGGGCCTGGGCCCGCCTCCTTGTTCCGGAAACCCCGCCCCTGGTCCATTGGACCAATGAGCGAGCAGCACCAGCCAGTCTGCCCTGCTCCCAAACAGAGGAATAGCCCCCACCACCGGGATGTAAAGGCACATAGCCCTCTGCTCACAGGGTGCCTCCCGGGTCCCCAAGCGTGGGCAGACCAGCCAGCCCTCCCTTCAGGACCCCCAGGGGCCTCCGTGAGCCTCGGGGCCGGCCCTCTAACCCCTCCCCCCGGCCCCCATCGCTCCCACCAAAGGGCAGCTCACAGCAGATTGTCCTGGGACGCCCAGAGCCCTGCCTATGGGCTTTGTCAACCGGGAGAGAGCTGTGTCAAGTCCGAGAAATTATCACTTTCCACTCTGGGGGCACCTCCCGGGCCCCTCCGGGGGTTCTGACTGGTCTGGTGGCCCGGCCCCGGGGGCCTGCTTTCTGCCCCGTTCGCCGGGAACGCCCTGCCCTGAGGACAAGTGTCCCTCTTTCTGGCATCCAGTCGGAAGCTCAGGCAGGTGAGGCTTTTGTGGGCACTTGAGACCCTCGTCCAGGTTTCACAGGGCCCCAGGGCCTTAGCCACTGGTGAGGGTTAGGCTGAGGGATAGGCTTAGTTTTAGGGTTAGGGTTAGCCTTTGACAACGGGGAGAGAGCTGTGTCAAGTCCGAGAAAATCACTTTGCGCTTCGGGGGCACCTTCACCGGGCCCCAGGGCCCTCCCCACTGGACCACCTCCAGCTTTTGACACCGGCCCCAACCCCCTCTGCCCTTGACCGCTTCCCGCCGGTCAGCTAAGCGCCCGGCCAAGCCGCCGGGCCCCCTCTTTAGGTCCCTGCCGCCGGCAGACCCGCCTGCCGGTCGCCCGTGTCCCTGCCCGCGACCCGACCCGCTCTCCTGCTTACCTCACCACTTCAGGCTGTTCACCTGGCCCCGCCCCCTCGATCCCGTGACCGCCTCCAGCTGCTCACCTGGCCCCGCCCCCTCCTTGACTTGACCGGGCTCAGCTGTGGGCCTGGGCCCGCCTCCTTGTTCCGGAAACCCCGCCCCTGGTCCATTGGACCAATGAGCGAGCAGCACCAGCCAGTCTGCCCTGCTCCCAAACAGAGGAATAGCCCCCACCACCGGGATGTAAAGGCACATAGCCCTCTGCTCACAGGGTGCCTCCCGGGTCCCCAAGCGTGGGCAGACCAGCCAGCCCTCCCTTCAGGACCCCCAGGGGCCTCCGTGAGCCTCGGGGCCGGCCCTCTAACCCCTCCCCCCGGCCCCCATCGCTCCCACCAAAGGGCAGCTCACAGCAGATTGTCCTGGGACGCCCAGAGCCCTGCCTATGGGCTTTGTCAACCGGGAGAGAGCTGTGTCAAGTCCGAGAAATTATCACTTTCCACTCTGGGGGCACCTCCCGGGCCCCTCCGGGGGTTCTGACTGGTCTGGTGGCCCGGCCCCGGGGGCCTGCTTTCTGCCCCGTTCGCCGGGAACGCCCTGCCCTGAGGACAAGTGTCCCTCTTTCTGGCATCCAGTCGGAAGCTCAGGCAGGTGAGGCTTTTGTGGGCACTTGAGACCCTCGTCCAGGTTTCACAGGGCCCCAGGGCCTTAGCCACTGGTGAGGGTTAGGCTGAGGGATAGGCTTAGTTTTAGGGTTAGGGTTAGCCTTTGACAACGGGGAGAGAGCTGTGTCAAGTCCGAGAAAATCACTTTGCGCTTCGGGGGCACCTTCACCGGGCCCCAGGGCCCTCCCCACTGGACCACCTCCAGCTTTTGACACCGGCCCCAACCCCCTCTGCCCTTGACCGCTTCCCGCCGGTCAGCTAAGCGCCCGGCCAAGCCGCCGGGCCCCCTCTTTAGGTCCCTGCCGCCGGCAGACCCGCCTGCCGGTCGCCCGTGTCCCTGCCCGCGACCCGACCCGCTCTCCTGCTTACCTCACCACTTCAGGCTGTTCACCTGGCCCCGCCCCCTCGATCCCGTGACCGCCTCCAGCTGCTCACCTGGCCCCGCCCCCTCCTTGACTTGACCGGGCTCAGCTGTGGGCCTGGGCCCGCCTCCTTGTTCCGGAAACCCCGCCCCTGGTCCATTGGACCAATGAGCGAGCAGCACCAGCCAGTCTGCCCTGCTCCCAAACAGAGGAATAGCCCCCACCACCGGGATGTAAAGGCACATAGCCCTCTGCTCACAGGGTGCCTCCCGGGTCCCCAAGCGTGGGCAGACCAGCCAGCCCTCCCTTCAGGACCCCCAGGGGCCTCCGTGAGCCTCGGGGCCGGCCCTCTAACCCCTCCCCCCGGCCCCCATCGCTCCCACCAAAGGGCAGCTCACAGCAGATTGTCCTGGGACGCCCAGAGCCCTGCCTATGGGCTTTGTCAACCGGGAGAGAGCTGTGTCAAGTCCGAGAAATTATCACTTTCCACTCTGGGGGCACCTCCCGGGCCCCTCCGGGGGTTCTGACTGGTCTGGTGGCCCGGCCCCGGGGGCCTGCTTTCTGCCCCGTTCGCCGGGAACGCCCTGCCCTGAGGACAAGTGTCCCTCTTTCTGGCATCCAGTCGGAAGCTCAGGCAGGTGAGGCTTTTGTGGGCACTTGAGACCCTCGTCCAGGTTTCACAGGGCCCCAGGGCCTTAGCCACTGGTGAGGGTTAGGCTGAGGGATAGGCTTAGTTTTAGGGTTAGGGTTAGCCTTTGACAACGGGGAGAGAGCTGTGTCAAGTCCGAGAAAATCACTTTGCGCTTCGGGGGCACCTTCACCGGGCCCCAGGGCCCTCCCCACTGGACCACCTCCAGCTTTTGACACCGGCCCCAACCCCCTCTGCCCTTGACCGCTTCCCGCCGGTCAGCTAAGCGCCCGGCCAAGCCGCCGGGCCCCCTCTTTAGGTCCCTGCCGCCGGCAGACCCGCCTGCCGGTCGCCCGTGTCCCTGCCCGCGACCCGACCCGCTCTCCTGCTTACCTCACCACTTCAGGCTGTTCACCTGGCCCCGCCCCCTCGATCCCGTGACCGCCTCCAGCTGCTCACCTGGCCCCGCCCCCTCCTTGACTTGACCGGGCTCAGCTGTGGGCCTGGGCCCGCCTCCTTGTTCCGGAAACCCCGCCCCTGGTCCATTGGACCAATGAGCGAGCAGCACCAGCCAGTCTGCCCTGCTCCCAAACAGAGGAATAGCCCCCACCACCGGGATGTAAAGGCACATAGCCCTCTGCTCACAGGGTGCCTCCCGGGTCCCCAAGCGTGGGCAGACCAGCCAGCCCTCCCTTCAGGACCCCCAGGGGCCTCCGTGAGCCTCGGGGCCGGCCCTCTAACCCCTCCCCCCGGCCCCCATCGCTCCCACCAAAGGGCAGCTCACAGCAGATTGTCCTGGGACGCCCAGAGCCCTGCCTATGGGCTTTGTCAACCGGGAGAGAGCTGTGTCAAGTCCGAGAAATTATCACTTTCCACTCTGGGGGCACCTCCCGGGCCCCTCCGGGGGTTCTGACTGGTCTGGTGGCCCGGCCCCGGGGGCCTGCTTTCTGCCCCGTTCGCCGGGAACGCCCTGCCCTGAGGACAAGTGTCCCTCTTTCTGGCATCCAGTCGGAAGCTCAGGCAGGTGAGGCTTTTGTGGGCACTTGAGACCCTCGTCCAGGTTTCACAGGGCCCCAGGGCCTTAGCCACTGGTGAGGGTTAGGCTGAGGGATAGGCTTAGTTTTAGGGTTAGGGTTAGCCTTTGACAACGGGGAGAGAGCTGTGTCAAGTCCGAGAAAATCACTTTGCGCTTCGGGGGCACCTTCACCGGGCCCCAGGGCCCTCCCCACTGGACCACCTCCAGCTTTTGACACCGGCCCCAACCCCCTCTGCCCTTGACCGCTTCCCGCCGGTCAGCTAAGCGCCCGGCCAAGCCGCCGGGCCCCCTCTTTAGGTCCCTGCCGCCGGCAGACCCGCCTGCCGGTCGCCCGTGTCCCTGCCCGCGACCCGACCCGCTCTCCTGCTTACCTCACCACTTCAGGCTGTTCACCTGGCCCCGCCCCCTCGATCCCGTGACCGCCTCCAGCTGCTCACCTGGCCCCGCCCCCTCCTTGACTTGACCGGGCTCAGCTGTGGGCCTGGGCCCGCCTCCTTGTTCCGGAAACCCCGCCCCTGGTCCATTGGACCAATGAGCGAGCAGCACCAGCCAGTCTGCCCTGCTCCCAAACAGAGGAATAGCCCCCACCACCGGGATGTAAAGGCACATAGCCCTCTGCTCACAGGGTGCCTCCCGGGTCCCCAAGCGTGGGCAGACCAGCCAGCCCTCCCTTCAGGACCCCCAGGGGCCTCCGTGAGCCTCGGGGCCGGCCCTCTAACCCCTCCCCCCGGCCCCCATCGCTCCCACCAAAGGGCAGCTCACAGCAGATTGTCCTGGGACGCCCAGAGCCCTGCCTATGGGCTTTGTCAACCGGGAGAGAGCTGTGTCAAGTCCGAGAAATTATCACTTTCCACTCTGGGGGCACCTCCCGGGCCCCTCCGGGGGTTCTGACTGGTCTGGTGGCCCGGCCCCGGGGGCCTGCTTTCTGCCCCGTTCGCCGGGAACGCCCTGCCCTGAGGACAAGTGTCCCTCTTTCTGGCATCCAGTCGGAAGCTCAGGCAGGTGAGGCTTTTGTGGGCACTTGAGACCCTCGTCCAGGTTTCACAGGGCCCCAGGGCCTTAGCCACTGGTGAGGGTTAGGCTGAGGGATAGGCTTAGTTTTAGGGTTAGGGTTAGCCTTTGACAACGGGGAGAGAGCTGTGTCAAGTCCGAGAAAATCACTTTCCCCTATGGGGGCACATCCTCCTGTAAAATACGGTTGAAAGATAATATTCCCTACTTTCTCAGGTTGATTACTGTGTTTAGGAAGTTGTTTGTACATGTGGGCAATGATTATGCTTGGACAAGAAGGCCTAATATAGGAATGTAGAAGAAATCATGAATAATTCATTGTAATAATCGTAAATAAATGAGAACTCTCATAGAATATGTAGAAAACACTATTCCTAGTAAGTTGTTAATGCAGAAAGTTATCTATGATCTTGGAAATTTTTAATTACAGTAAAGAGCACATTGAACAGTGTATGAAACCTATATTATTTACTCACAGTAGTCTAGAGCTGGAAATGTGTGTCATACAAGGCTTGAAAGAGGGAAAGATGCACAATTAATCTGTTATGGAAAGTCTTAGACTTCATAGCAATGTAGCATTCAACTCTAAACCATAGTTGAGGGAAAATGTTTCCTAGATTCTCAGGTTCATTACAATATTTATGAAGTATTTTGTTCTTGTGGGCAATGTTTTTACTTGGACAAGAAGGCCTTATTCAGGAAACTACAAGAAAACATGAATAATTCAGAAGTAATAACAGTAAATAGATGAGAACTCTAATAGAACATGTAGAAGACACTTCTCCAAGTCAGTTGTTAGTATAGAAAAAGTATCGAAGATCCAGGAAATCTTTAATTAGGGTTAAGAGCACATTAAACAGTGTATGAAACCTCTTTTATTTACTTAAAGGAGCCTAGAACTATAAATGTGTGTCATTCAAGGAATAATATCCTTGAAATAGAGAAATAAGCACATTTAAGCAGCTTTGGAAAGCCTTAGACTTCACTGCAATGTAGCTTTAAACCCTATAACATAGTTGAGATACAATGTTCCCGACATTCTCAGGTTCATAACAGTTTGTAGGAAGTTGTTTGTACATGTAGGCAATGGTTATACTTGGACAACAATGCCTCATATAGGAAACTACAGGAAAACATGAGTCATTCATAAAAATAACATTAAGTAGATGAGAACATGCGTAGAACATGTAGAACACACTTTTCCAAGTCAGTTGTTAGTGTAGAAAACGTATCTAAGATACAGGAAATCCTTAGAGATTAGAGCACATGAAACCATGTATGAAACCTCTATTATTTACTATAAAAGCCTAGAACTGTTATGTGTTTCATACAAGGCAGAATATCCTTGAATTGGAGAAATAAGCACATTTTAGTAGCTTTGGAAAGCCTTACACTTCACTGAAATGTAGCATTAAACTCTAAAACATAATTGAGAGACAATGTTCCCACGCTTCTCATGTCATTAACAGTGTGTAAAAAGTTGTTTGTATATGTGGGCAATGTTTATAGTTGGATAAGAAGGCCTAATATGGGAAACTACCTGAAAACATGAGTAATTCAGAGAAAATAAAAGTAAATAGATGAAAACTGGTATAGAACGGGTGAAACTGATTCCCCAATTCAGTTGTTAGTGTAGAAAAGGTATCGAAGATCTTGGGAATCCTTAGAATAAATAGCACATTTAACATTGTATGAAACGTCTATTATTTACTTAACGGATCCAAGAACTTTAAATGTGTGTCATAGAAGACTTGAAAGAGAGAAATAAGCACAGTTAAGCAGCTTTGGAAAGGCTTAGACTTCACTGCAATGTAGCAATAAACTGTAAAACATGGTTGAGAGACAATGTTCCCTAGTTTCTCAGGTTGATTATAGTGTTTAGGTAGTTGTTTGTACATGTGTGCAATGCTTATACTTGGATAAGCAGGCCTAATATAGAAAACTACAAGAAAGCATGAATAATTCAGAAGAAATAATAGTAAATAGATGAGAACTCTCATAGAACATGTAGAAAACACTAATCCATGTAAGTTGTTAGTGCAGAAAGTTATCTAAGATCCAGGAAATTTTTAATTACAATAAAGAGCACATTAAACAGTGTATGAAACCTCTATTATTTACTTACAGTAGCCTACAACTGTAAATATGTGTCGTACAAGGCTTAAAAGAGAGAAATATGCACAATTAAGCAGCTTTGGAAAGCCTTTGACTTAACTGCAGTGTAGCATTAAACCCTATAACTTAGTGGAGAGACAATGTTCTCAAACTTCTCAGGTTCATAACAGTGTGTGGGAAGTTGTTTGTACATGTGAGCAATGCTTATACTTGGACAAGAAAGCCAAATATAGAAAACTCAAGAAAACATGAGTAATTCAGAGATAATAACAGTAAATAGATGAGAACTCCCATAGTACATGTAGAACACACTTCTCCAAGTAAGTTGTTAGCATAGAAAGGTATCTATGATCCAGGAAATTTTTAATTACAGTAAAGAGCACATTAAACAATGTATGAAACCTCTATTATTTACTTAAAAAAGCCTAAACTGTAAATGTGTGTCATACAAGGCTTGAAAGAGAGAAATATGCACAATTAAGCAGCTTTAGAAAGCCTTAGACTTCACTGCAAGACAGCATTAAACTCTAAACCATAGTTGCAAGAAAAATGTTCCCGAGCTTCTCAGGTTCATGACAGTGTGTAAGAAGTTGTTTGTTCATGTGTGCAATGCTTATACTTGGAAAAGAAGGCCTAATATAGGAAACTACAGAAAACATGAGTAATTTATGGAAAATAACAGTAAATAGATGAGAACTCCCATAGAACAGGTATAACACATTCTGCTAGTCAGTCGTTAGTGTAGAAAATGTACCTAAGATCCAGAAATCCTTAATTAGAGTAAATATCACATTTAAGATTGTATGAAACCTCTATTATTTACTGAAAGGAGCCTAGAACTTTACATGTGTGTCATACAAGGCTTGAAAGAGGGAAATATGCACAAGTAAGCAGCTTTGGAAAGCCTTAGACTTCACAGCAATGTAGCATTAAACTCTAAACCGTAGTTGAGAGAAAATGTTCCCTAGCTTCTCAGGTTCATTACAGTGTGTAGGAAGTTGTTTGTATATGTGAGCAATGCTTATACTTGGACAAGAAGGCCTAATATAGGAAACTACAAGAAAACATGAATAATTCGGAGAAAATAACAATATATAGATGAAAAATTGCATAAAAAATGTGGAAGACACTTCTCTAAGTCAGTTGTTAGTATAGAAAAAGTATCGAAGATCCAGAAAATCCTTAGAGTTAAGAGCAGATTAAACAGTGTATGAAGCCTCTATTATTTACTTAAAGGAGCCTAGAACTGTAAATGTGTGTCATACAAGACTTGAGAGAAATAAGCACAATTAAGCACCTGGAGAAAGCCTTAGACTTCACTGCAATGTAGCATTAAACTCTCAAACATAGTTGAGAGACAATGTTCCCAAGCTTCTCAGCTTCATAACAGTGTGTAGTAAGTTGATTGTACATGTGAGCAATGTTTATGATTGGACAAGAACGTCTAATATAGGAAACTACAAGAAAACATGAGTAATTCAGAAGTAATAACAGTAAATAGATGAGAACTCTCATAGAACATGTAGAAAACAGGTCTCCAGGTAAGTTGTTAGTGTAGAAAGTTATCTAAGATCCAGGAAATCATTAATTAGAGATTAGAGCACATTAAACGGTGAATGAAACCTCTATTATTTACTTAAAGGTGCCTAGAACTGTAATTGTGTGTCATACAAGGCAGAATATCTTTGAAATAGAGAAATAAGCACATCTAAGCAGCTTTGGAAAGCCTTAGATTTCACTGCAATGTAGCATTAAACTCTAAAACATTTAAGCAGTTGTGGAAACCATTAGACTTCACTGCAATGTATCATTAAACTCTATAACATAGTTGAGAGACAATGTTCTGGCGTTTCTCAGGTTCTTAACAGTGTGTACAAAGTTGTGTGTATATGTGGGCAAAGCTTATCCTTGGAAAGAAGGCCTAATATATAAAACTAAAAGAAAACATGAGTAATTCAGAGAAAATAACAGTAAATAGATGAAAACTGGTATAGAAAAAGTGAAACAGATTCTCCTACTCAGTTGTTAGTGTAGAAAAGTTATCTAAGATCCAGGAAAAATAACAGTAAATACATGAGAACTCCCATAGAATGTATAGAAAACACTACTTCAAGTAAGTTGTTAGTGTAGAAAGGTATCTAAGATCCAGGAAATCCTTAATTAGAGTAAAGAGCACATGAAACAATGCATGAAACATCTATTATTTACTTAAAGAAGCCTAGAACTGTAAATGTGTGTCATACAAGGCAGAATATCTTTTAAATGGAGAAATAAGCACATTTAAGCAGCTTTGGAAAGCCTTAGAGTTCACTGCAATGTAGCCTTAAACCCTTTAACAATGCTTATAATAAGGCAAGAATGCTGAATATACGAAACTACAAGAAAACATGAGTAATTCAGAACAAATAACAATAAATAAATGAGAACTCTAATAGAACATGTTGAAAACACTTCTTCAAGTAAGTTGTTAGTGTAGAAAGTTATATAAGATACAGGAAATCCTAACTTAGAGTTAAGAGAACTGTAAATGTGTGTCATAGAAGCTTGAAAGAAAGACGTAAGCACATTTAAGCAGTGTGTAGGAAGTTGTTTGTACCTGTGGGCATTGCTTATACTTGGACTAGAAGGCCTACTGTAGTAAACTACAAGAAAACTTGAGTAATTCAGAGAAAATAACAGTAAAAGGATTAGAACTCGAATAGAAGAGGTAGAACACTCTTCTCCACGTTAGTTGTTATTGTAGAAATGTATTGAAGATCCAGGAAATTCTTAATTAGAGTTAAGAGCACATGAATCAGTGTATGAAACCTCTATTATTTACTTAAAGGGGCCTAGAACTTTAAATGTGTGACATACAGGGATTGAAAGAGAGAAATAAACACAATTAAGCAGCTTTGGAAAGCCTTAGACTTCACTGCAATGTAGCATTAAACTCTAAAACATGGTTGAGAGACAATGTTCCCGAGTTCTCAGCTTCATAACATTGTGTAGGAAATTGTTTGTACATATGGGCAATGCTTATAATTGGACAAGAAATCCTAATATAGGAAACTACAAGAAAACCTGAGTAATTCAGAAAAAATAACAGAAAATAGATGAGAACTCTCATAGTACATGTAGAAAACACTTCTCCAAGTAAGTTGTTAGTGTAGAAAAGGAACCTGTTTAACCTGTTCTAAACGAGTTCTCATCTATTTACTGTTATTTTCGCTGAATTACTCATGTTTTCATGTAGTTGCCTATATTAGGCCTTCTTGTTTAAGTATAAGCATTGCCTACTTAAACAAACACACTGTTATGAACCTAAGAGCAGGGTAACATTGTCTCTCAACTACGTTATAGAGTTTAAAGCTAAATTGTAGTGAAGTCTAAGGCTTTTCAAAGCTGCTGAATTGTGCTTATTTCACTCTTTCAAGACTTGTATGAGGTTTCATATTGAGTTTAATGTGCTCTTAAGTTTAATTAAGGATTTTCTGGATCTTAGATACCTTCTCTACACTAACAACTGACTTAGAGAAATCTGTTTCACCTGTTCTATGCTAATTCTCATCTGTTTACTGTTATTTTCCCGGAATTAGTGATGTTATAGAGTTTAATAGTACATTATAGTGAAGGGTAAGGCTTTCCAAAGCTGCTTAATTATGCTTATTTCTCTCATTCAAGCCTTGTTTGAGACATATTTAAAGTTCTAAGCACCTTTAAGTAAATAATGTAGGGTTCATACACTGTTTAATGTGATCGTAACTCTAATTAAGGATTTCCTGGATCTTAGATACCTTTTCAACTTTATCAACTGACTTGGAGAATCTGTTTCACCAGTTCGATACAAGTTATCATCTATTTAATGTAGTTTTCTCTGTATTACTGATGTTTTCTTGTAGTTCCCAATATTAGGCCTCTTTTTCAAAGAATAAGCATTGGGATATGGACAAACAACTTTCTACACAAGGTTATGAACCTGAGAAGCTCTGGAACATTGTCTCTCAACTATATTATAGAGTTAAATGCTACATTATCATGAAGCAGGAGTCTTTCCAAAGTTGCTTAAATTGTTTATTTGTCTATTTCAAGGATATTTTTCCTTGTATGACACCCATTTACCATTCTAGGCTCCTGTAAGTAAATAATTCATACACTGTTTAATGTGATCTTAACTCTAATTAAGGATTTCCTGGATCGTAGATACATTTTATAAACTAACAACAGACTTGGAGAAATGTTTTCTAGATGTCCTATGGGAGTTCTCATCTATTTACTGTTATTTTCCCTGAATTACTGTTGTTTTCTTGTAGTTTCCAATATTAGGCCTTCTTGTCCAAGTATAAGCATTGCCCACATGTACAAACAACTTCCTGCACACTGTTATGAACCCAAGAAGCTCGAGAACATTGTCTCTCAACTAAGTTTTAGAGTTTAATGCTACAATGCAGTGAAGTCTAAGGATTTCCAAAGTTGCTTAATTGTTTTATATATTAGGACTTCTTATCCAATTATAAGCATTGCCCACAAGGACAAACAACTTGCTACACACTGTTATGAAGCTGGGAAGCTAGGGTTAAAGTTAGGGCTAGGGTTAGGGTTAGGGCTAGTTTTAGGGTTAGGGTTAGTGATAGGGTTAGGGCTACGGTTATGGTTAGGGTGAGGGAGTATTGTCTTTCAACTCTGTTATAGAGTTTAATGCTACATTTCAGTGAAGTGTAAGGGTTTCCAAAGCTACTTAAATATGTTTATTTCTCTATTTCAAGGATTTCTGTCTTTTATGACATACATTTATAGTTATGTGCTCCTTTAAGTACATAATATAGGTTTTAATGATCTCTTTAGTATAAATAAGGTTTTCCTGGATCTTAGATACCTTTTCTACACTAACAACTGACTTGTAGAAGTGTTTTCTACATGTTCTATGCGAGTTCTCATTTATTTACTGTTATTTTCTCTGAATTACTGTTTTCTTCTAGTTTCCAATATTAGGCTTTCTTGTCCAAGTATAAGCATTGGGAACATGGACAAACAACTACCTAAACACTGTTTTGAACCTGAGAAGCTCTGGAACATTGTCTCTCAACTATGTTATAGAGTTTAATGCTACATTACAGTGAAGTCAAAAGCTTTCCAAAGCTGCTTAAATATGCTTATTTCTCTATTTCAAGGATATTCTGTCTTGCATGACACACATTTACAGTGCTAGGCTACTTTAAGTAAATAATAGAGGTTTCATACACTGTTTTATGTGCTCTTAACTCTAATTAAGTATTTCCTGGATGTTAGATACCTTTCTACAAAAACAACTTACTTGGAGAAGTGTTTCCTACATATTACATGCGAGTTCTCACACTGTTAACAACCTGAGAAACTCAGGAACATTGATTCTCACCTATATTATAGAGTTGAATACTACATTGCTGTGAAGTCTAAGACTTTCCAAAGATGCTGAAATGTGCGTATTTCTCTATATCAAGGATATTTTGCCTTGCATGTCACACATTTACAGTTCTAGGCTCCTTTAAGTAAATAATAGAGGGTTCCTACACGGTTTAATGAGCTCTTTACTGTAATTAAGGATTTCCTGGATCTTAGATTCCTTTTATACACAAACAACAGACTTGGAGAAGTGTTTTCTACATTTTCTATGCCAGTATTCATCTATTTACTGTTATTTTCCCTGAATTACTGATATTTTCTTATAGTTTCCAATATTAGGACTTCTTGTCAAAGTATAAGCATTGGAGATATGGACAAACAACTTCCTACACACGGTTATGAACCTGACAAGCTCTGGAACATTGTCCCTCAACTATGTTATAGAGTTCAATGCTACATTGCAGTGAAGTCTAAGGCTTTCTCCAGTTGCTTAATTGTACTTATTTCTCTCTTTCAAGCCTTGTGTGACACATATTTAAAGATCTGGGCTCCTTTACGTAAATAATATGGGATTCATACACTGTTTAATGTGCTCTTAACTCTAATTAAGGAATTCCTGGATATTAGATACCTTCTCTATACTAACAACTGACTTGGAGAATCTGTTTCACCTGTTCTAAACGAGTTCTCATCTATTTACTGTCATTTTCTCTGAATTATTCATGTTTTCATGTAGTTTCCTATATTAGGCCTTCTTGTCCAAGTATAAGCATTGCCCACATGTACAAACAACTTCCTGCACACTGTTATGAACCAGAGAAGCTTGGAAACATTGTCTCTCAACTATGTTTTAGAGTTTAATGCTACAATGCAGTAAAGTCTAAGGATTTCCAAAGCTGCTTAATAGTGCTTATTTCTCTCTTTCAAGCCTTGTGTGACACACATTTAAAGTTCTAGGCTACCTTAAGAAAATAATAGAGGTTTCATACACTGTTTAATGTGCTGTTCCATTTAATTAAAGATTGCCTGGGTCTTAGATTCCTTTTCTCCACTAATAACTGACTTGTAGAAATCTGTTTCAGCTGTTTTATATGAGGTCTCATCTATTTACTGTTGATTTCTCTGTATTACTCATTTTTTCTCGTGGTTTCATATATTAGGCCTTCTTATCCAAATATAAGCATTGCCCACAAGGACAAACAACTTGCTACACACTGTTATGAAGCTGGGAAGCTAGGGTTAGGGTTAGGGCTAGGGTTAGGGTTAGGGCTAGGGTTAGGATTAGGGTTAGGTTTAGGGTTAGAACTAGGGTTAGGGTTAGGGCTAGGGTTAGGGTTAGGGTTAGGGTTAGGGTTAGGGTTAGGACTAGGGTTAGGGTTAGGGATAGGGTTATGGTTAGGGTGAGGGAATATTGTCTTTCAACTCTGTTATAGAATTTAATGCTACATTTCAGTGAAGTGTAAGGGTTTCCAAAGTTACTTAAATATGTTTATTTCTCTATTTCAAGGATTTCTGTCTTGTATGACATACCTTTATAATTATGTGGTTTTTTTGGTTTATTGGTTTCATACACTGTTTAATGATCTCTTTAGTGTAATTAAGGTTTTCCTGGATCTTAGAAACCTTTTCTACCCTAACAACTGACTTGGAGAATTGTTTTCTACATGTTCTATGCGAGTTCTCATCTATTTACTGTTATTTTCTCTGAATTACTGTTTTCTTCTAGTTTCCAATATTATGCCTTCTTGTTCAAGTATAAGCATTGGGAACATGGACAAACAAATACCTAAACACTGTTTTGAACCTGAGAAGCTCTGGAACATTTCTCTCAACTATGTTTTAGAGTTTAATGCTACATTACAGTGAAGTCAAAAGCTTTCCAAAGCTGCTTAAATATGCTTATTTCTCTATTTAAAGGATATTCTGTCTTGCATGGCACACATTTACAGTTCCACGCTACTTTAATTAAATAAAAAGTCTGCATACACTGTTTCATGTGCTCTTAACTCTAATTAAGGATTTCCTGGATGTTAAATACCTTTCTACACAAACAACTTACTTGGAGAAGTGTTTCGTACATATTACACGCGAGTTCTCACGCTGTTAACAACCTGAGAAGCTCAGGAACATTGTATCTCACCTATATTATAGAGTTTAATACTACATTGCAGTGATGTGTAAGGCTTTCCAAAGATGCCGAAATGTGCTTATTTGTCTATTTCAAGGATATTTTGCTTTGTATGACACACATTTACACTTCTAGGCTCCATTAAGAAATAACAGAGATTTCATACACAGTTTAATGAGCTCTTTACTGTAATAAGGATTTCCTGGATCTTAGATTCCTTTTAAACACAAACAACAGACTTGGAGAAGTGTTTTCTACATGTTCTATGTGAGTTCTCATCTATTTAATGTTATTTTCCCTGAATTAATGATATTTTCTTGTAGTTTCCAACATGAGGCCTTGTTGTCAACGTATAAGCATTGGGGATATGGACAAACAACTTCCTACACACGGTTATGAACCTGAGAAGCTCTGGAATATTGTCTCTCAGCTATGTTATAGAGTTCAATGCTCTATTGCAGTGAAGTGTAAGGCTTTCTCCAGCTGCTTAATTGTGCTTATTTCTCTCTTTCAAGCCTTGTGTGACACACATTTAAACTTCTAGGTTCCTGTAGAATCCAAGATGGCTGCTCAGGTAGACACCTAGCCGCAGCCGCACCCAACAATTTCAATAAAATACAACTAAAATATAAAATGGACATTACCCAGAACTACAGGAAAGTCGACTGACTGGAAATAATACAGCGAGAAGTAAGCAGAAAACCAGAAGGAAGCGCAGAGGAGTTGTAAAAGCCTAAGGTACGGAGAAATGCCACGCTTGCAGAGAGGACGGAGTCGGAGAGGATGGAGCTAGAGAGGAGGGAGGCTGAGTGCCTGGCTGGCATTCCCTTGCAGGAAGGAGATAAAAGCTCCAACTGTGCTGGGCCCCAGTTCCGACTGCTCTGAATCCCAGTTCTAGGCCAGACCCCGGGGACCCAGGCTCATCCATAGGAACCTGGGCTGCAAGGCAGATCCTTGGGGGAACGGCGAAAGGAGGTCCCGATGGCTTGCACATTGTGCACAGAGAAGGGACGGTTGGCTGTGCCGCGGGATTGCCCTGGCGGAAAGGAGACTGGGGCTCCAGACTGCTCTGAACGCCACCTCCAGCTCCACTTCCAACTGAACTGAACCCCAATACCGGGCTCATTTGGCGAAAGCCTAGACTCTTTGATAGCAGGCGAAAATCAAGGGCACCTTTCTCTCAGAGGCACTTGCAGCATGGACTGAAGGACCCTGAGACCCAGGAGCCACGGGGCTGACGGAAGCCAAGGCTGTAGGCTCCACCCTGAAATGCCATCCCATCTGTAGCTGGGAAATGCGACAATGAAATAGATCACAAATGAAAGAAATGGAGGACAAAAAGCGACTGGACATAGAGTTCAAATCTACGCTTATAAAGTTTTTCAAGAATTTCCTAGGAAAGATCGATAAGACCTATGAGGATATGAAAAGAGATCAACTAGAATTAATAAGGAATCAACAAGAAATGATAAGGGATCAATAAGAAATGATAAGGGATCAACAAGAAATAAAGAATACATTGTCTGAAATAAAAAAAATATTATACAGAGTCCTAAAAACAGAATGGAAGATAGCAAGAATCAAGTCAAAGATTTGGAACATAAAGAGCCAGAAGACACTCCTCCACAGAACCTAGAAGGCAAGAGAATCCAGAAAATTGAACATAATGTAAGAAACCTCTGGGACAACTTCAAGCGAACCAACATCAGAATTATGGGGGTCCCGGAAGATGAGAGAGAGCAAGATATCGAAAACATACTGAAAGAAATAGTGACAGAAAACTTCCCCCGCCTGGTGAAAGAATTAGACTTACAAGTCCAGGAAGTGCACAGAACTTCAAACAAAAGGAATCCAAAGAGGACCAAACCAAGACAAATCATAATTAAAATTCCAAGAGCAAAAGGCAAAGAGAGAATATTTAAAGCAGCAAGAGCAAAGAAGGTAGTTACCTATAAAGGAGCACCTATACGATTGTCAGCTGATTTCTCAACAGAAACCATGCAGGCCAGACAGGAATGGCAAGAAATATTCGAGGTGATGAATAGTAAGAACCTACAGCCAAAGATAATCTATCCAGCAAAGCTATTACTCAGAATCAAAGGTCAGATAAAGAGCTTCACTAATAATAAAAAAAAAAAGCTAAAGGAGTTCATCAAAAAACAAACCAGAATTATATGAATTGCTGAAGGGGGTTCTTTCAGAAGAGAAAGTAAATAAAGATAAAAATTATGAACAACAAATACGTAACTATCAACAAGTGAATCTAAAAACCAAGGAAATTAAAAAAAAATCTGATGAACAATATTAACTGTTGAATGTAATAGAATCAGAGGTATGGAAGGGGAGTGAACTGATGATTCTTGGGGAAAAGGGCACAGGGGGATGTGGGAAGAGACTGAACATTAACTGTGCACCTATGGACGAGGACAATGGGGAGAGGGGAAAGGGCAGAGGGTGGGGTGGGAACCTGGTGGAGGAGAGCAATGGTGGTGGTGGGGAAAGGTACATTTGTAATAATATGAACAATAAAAATTTATTTAAAAAAATAAAGATATTGGATGCAAAAAAATAAACTTCTAGGTTCCTTTAAGTAAATAATATAAGATTCACACACTGCTTATTGTGATTGTAACTCTAATTAAGGATTTCCTGGCTCATAAATATCTTTTATACACTAAGAACAGACTTGGAGAAGTGTTTCCTACATATTACATGCGAGTTCTCACACTGTTATCAACCTGAGAAGCTCAGGAACATTGTATCTCACCTATATTATAGAGTTTAATACTACATTGCGGTGAAGTGTAAGGCTTTCCAAAGATGCTGAAATGTGCTTATTTGTCTATTTTAAGACTATTTTGCCTTGTATGACAGATATTTACACTTCTAGGCTCCATTAAGAAATAATAGAGGTTTCATACACTGTTTAATGAGCTCTTTACTGTAATACGGATTTCCTGGATCTTAGATTCTTTTTATACACAAACAACAGACTTGGAGAAGTGTTTTCTACATGTTCTATGCGAGTACTCATCTATTTAATGTTATTTTCCCTGAATTACTGATATTTTCTTGTAGTTCCCAATATTAGGCCTTGTTGTCAACGTATAAGCATTGGGGATAAGGACAAACAACTTCCTACACACGGTTATGAACCTGAGAAGTTCTGGAACATTGTCTCTCAACTATGTTATAGCGTTCAATGCTACAATGCAGTGAACTGTAAGGCTTTTTCCAGCTGCTCAATGAAGGATTTCCTGGATCGTAGATACATTTATAAACTAACAGCAGAGTTGCAGAAGTGTTTTATACATGTTCTATGTGAGTTCACATCTATTTTCTGTTATTTTCCCAGAATTACTGTTGTTTTCTTGTAGTTTCTAACATTAGTCCTTCTTGTCCAGGTATAAGCATTGGGAACATGGACAAACAGCTACCTAAACACTGTTATGAACCTGAAAAGCTCGAGAACATTGTCTCTCAGCTATCAATATGTTATAGAGTTTAATGATACATTTCAGTAAAGTGTAAGGCTTTCCAAAGCGACTTAATTTGCTTATTTCTCTATTTCAAGCTTTGTGTGACATACATTTAAAGTTCTAGGCTCCTTTAAGTAAGAAATAAAGGATTCATACACTGTTTAATGAACTCTCAACTCGAATTAAGGAATTCCTGGATGTTAGATAACTTTTCTACACTAACAACTGTCTTGGAGAATCTGCTTCACCTGTTCTAAACGAGTTCTCATGTATTTACTGACATTTTCTTTGAATTATTCATGTTTTTAAGTAGTTTTCTATATTTGGCATACTTGTCCAAGTATAAGCATAGCCCACATATACAAACAACTTCCTACACACTGTTATGAACAGAAGAAGCTAGGGAACATTGTCTATCAACTTTGTTATAGATTGTAATGCTACATTACAGTGATCTGTAAGGCTTTCCAAAGCTGCTTAATAGTGCTTATTTCTCTCTTTCAAGCCTTGTGTGACACACATGTAAAGTTTTAGGTTATTTTAAGTAAACAAAAGTGGTTTCATACACTGTTTAATGTGCTCTTAACTCTAATTAAGCATTTCCTGGGTCTTAGATAACTTTTCTACACTAAAATCTGACTTGGTAAATCTGTTTCAGCTGTTCTAAACGAGTTCTCATGTATTTACTGACATTTTCTCTGAATTATTCATGTTTTCTTGTAGTTTCCTATAGTAGGCCTTCTTGTCCAAGTAAAAGTATAGCCCACATATACAAACAACTTCCTACACACTGTTATGAACAGAAGAAGCTCGGGAACATTGTCTCTCAACTATGTTACAGAGTGTAATCCTACATTGCAGTGAAGTGTAAGGCTTTCCAAAGCTGCTTAATGTTTTTCTTTCTCTATTTCAATGGCATTCTGCATTGTATGACACACATTTATCGTTCTAGGCTCCTTTAAGTGAACAATATAGGTTTCATACACGGTTTCATGTGATCTTGACTCTAATTAAGCATTTCCTGGATCATAGATACCTTTTATAGACTAACAGCAGACTTGGAGAAGTGTTTTATACATGTTCTATGCGAGTTCTCATCTACTTACTGTTATTTTCCCAGAATTACTGATGTTTTCTTGTAGTTTCTAACATTAGTCCTTGTCCAGGTATAAGCATTGGGAACATGGACAAACAACTACCTAAACACTGTTATGAACATTACAAGCTCGAGAACATTGTCTCTCAACTATGTTATAGAGTTTAATGATACATAAGTGAAGTGTAAGGTTTCCAAAGCGACTTAATTTGCTTATTTCTCTCTTGCAAACTTTGTGTGACATACATTTAAAGTTCTAGGCTCCTTTAAGTAAGAAATAAAGGATTCATACACTGTTTAATGAACTCTCAACTCGAATTAAGGAATTCCTGGATGCTAGATAACTTTTCTACACTAACAACTGTCTTGGAGAATCTGTTTCACCTGTTCTAAACGAGTTCTCATGTATTTACTGACATTTTCTTTGAATTATTCATGTTTTCAAGTAGTTTCCTATATTTGGCATACCTATCCAAGTATAAGCATAGCCCACATATACAAACAACTTCCTACACACTGTTATGAACAGAAGAAGCTAGGGAACATTGTCTATCAACTATGTTATAGATTGTAATGCTACATTACAGTGATCTGTAAGGCTTTCCAAAGCTGCTCAATTTGCTTATTTCTCTCTTTCAAGCCTTGTATGACACACATGTAAAGTTCTAGGTTATTTTAAGTAAACAAAAGAGGTTTCATACACTGCTTAATGTGCTCTTAACTCTAATTAAGCATTTCCTGGGTCTTAGATAACTTTTCTACACTAAAATCTGACTTAGAGAATCTGTTTTAGCTGTTCTAAATGAGTTCTCATCTATTTACTGACATTTTATCTGAATTATTCATGTTTTCATGTGGTTTCCTATAGTAGGCCTTCTTGTCCAAGTAAAAGTATAGCCCACATATACAAACAACTTCCTACACACTGCTATGAACAGAAGAAGCTAGGGAACATTGTCTATCAACTATGTTATAGAGTGTAATCCTACATTGCAGTGAAGTATAAGGCTTTCCAAAGCTGCTTAATGTGTTTCTTTCTCTATTTCAATGGCACTCTACCTTGTATGACACACATTTATTGTTCTAGGCTCCTTTAAATAAACAATATAGGTTTCTTACAATGTTTCATGTGATCTTGACTCAAATTAATCATTTCCTAGATGGTAGATACCTTTTATAAATGAACAACAGAATTGGAGAAGTGTTTTATACACGTTGAATGCGAGTTCACACTGTTATGAACCTGTAAACCTCGGGAACATTGTCTCTCAACTATGTTATAGAGTGTAATACTACATTGCAGGGAAGTGTAAGGCTTCACAAGCTGCATAATGTGTTTATTTCTCCATTTCAATGGAATTCTACCTGTATGACAACATTTACCTTTCTAGGCTCCTTTAAGTAAACAATATAGGATTCATACACTGTTTCATTGCTTTAAACTCTAATTAAGAATTTCTTGGATCTTTGATACCTTTTTACACTAAGAACTGACTTGGAGAATCTGTTTCAGCTGTTCTAAACGAGTTCTCATCTATTTACTGTCATTTATTCTGAATTATTCATGTTTTCATATAGTTTCCTATATTATGCCTTCTTTTCTAAGTATAAGCTTTACCCACATATAAAACAACTTCCTACACACTGTTATGAACAGAAGAAGCTCGGGAACATTGTCTCTCAACTATGTGATAGAGTGTAATACTATTGTACATTGCAGTGAAGTGTAAGGCTTCACAAGCAGCATAATGTGTTTATTTCTCTATTTCAATGGAATTCTGCCTGTATGACAACATTTACCATTCCAGGCTCCTTTAAGTACACAATATAGGATTCATACACTGTTTGATATGATCTGAACTCTAATTTAGAATTTCCTGGATCTTAGATAACTTTCTACACTAAGAACTGACTTGGAGAATCTGTTTCAGCTCTTCTGAAAGAGTTCTCATCATTTATTGACATTTTCTATGAATTATTCATGTTTTCATGTAATTTCCCATATTAGGCCTTCTTGTCCAATATAAGCTTTGCCCACATATACAAACAACTTCCCACACACTGTTATGAACAGAAAAGGCTCGGGAACATTGTCTTTCAACTATGTTATAGAGTGTAATGCTAAATTACAGTGAACTGTAAGGCTTTCCAAAGCTGCTTAATTTGATTATTTCTGTCTTTCAAGCTTTGTGTGACATACATTTAACGTTCTAGGCTCCAATAAGTTAAAAATCTAGGATTCATACACTGTTTCATGTGCTCTAAACTTGAATTAAGGAATTCCTTGATGTTAGATCCCTTTTCTACACTAAGAACTGATTGGAAAATCTGTTTCACCGGTTCTAAACTAGTTCTCATCTATTTACTGTCATTTACTCAAATTATTCATGTTTTCATTTTGTTTCCTTTATTAGGCCTTCTTGTCTACGTATAAGTTTTGCCCCCATATGCAAACAATGTCCTACACACTGTTATGAACAGAAGAAGGTCGGGAACATTGTCTCTCAACTATGTTATAGAGTGTAATACTACATTGCAGTGAAGTGTAAGGCTTTCCAAAGCTGCCTAAAGTGTTTCTTACTCTATTTCAATGGTATTCTGCCTGTATGACACACATTTACCGTTCTAGGCTCCTTTAAGTAAACAATGTAGGATTCATACACTGTTTCATGTGATCTGAACTCTAATTAAGGATTTCCTGGATCCTAGATAACTTTTATAAACTAACAACAGACTTAGAGAAGTGTTTTATACATGTTCTATGCAGGTTCTCATCTATTTACTGTTATTTTCCCAGAATTACTGATGTTTTCTCATAGTTTCTAACATTAGGCCTTCTGGTCCAGGTATAAGCATTGGTAACATGGACAAACAACTACCTAAACACTGTTATGAACCTGAAAACCTCGGGAACATTGTTTCCCAAGTATATTATAGAGTGTAGTACTACATTTCAGTGAAGTATAAGGCTTTCCAAAGCTGCCGAACGTGTTTCTTTCTCTATTTCAATGGTATTCTGCCTTGTATGTCACACATTTACAATTCTAGGCTCCTTTAAGTAAACAATATAGGATTTATACAGTGTTTCATGCGATCTGAACTCTAATTAAGGATTTCCTGGATCCTAGATAACTTTTATAAACTAACAACAGACTTAGAGAAGTGTTTTATGCATGTTCTATTCCAGTTCTCATCTATATACTGTTATTTTCCCAGAATTTCAGATGTTTTCTCATAGTTTCTAACATTAGGCCTTCTGGACCAGGTATAAGCATTGGGAACATGGACAAACAACTACCTGAACATTGTTATGAACCTGACAACCTCGGGAACATTGTCCCTCAACTTTGTTATAGAGTTTAAGGATACATTTCAGTGAAGTGTAAGGCTTTCCAAAGCTGCTTAATTTGCTTATTTCTCTCTTTCAAGCTTTGAGTGACATACATTTAAGGTTCTGGGCTTCAGTTAGTAAAAATATAGGATTCATACACTGTTTCATGTGCTCTCAACTCGAATTAAGGAATTCCTGGATGTTAGATCCCTTTACTACACTATGAACTGACTTGGATAATCTGTTTCACCTGTTCTAAACGAGTTCTAATCTATTTACTCTCATTTACTCTGAATTATTCATGTTTTCATGTAGTTTCCTATATTAGGCCTTCTTGTCTAAGTATAAGCATAGCCCACACATAAAACAACTTCCTACACACAGTTACGAACAGAAGAAGCTCAGGAACATTGTCTGTCAACCATGTTATAGAGTGTAATACTACATTGCAGTGAAATTTAAGGATTTCCAAAGATGCTAAATGTTCTCTATTTCAATGGTATTCTGCCTGTATGACACACATTTACCTTTCTAGGCTCCTTTAAGTTAACAATATAGGATTCATACACTGTTTCATGTGATCTTAACTCTAATTTAGAATTTCCTGGATCTTAGATACATTTTTACACTAAGAACTGACTTGGAGAATCTGTTTCAGCTGTTCTAAATGAGTTCTCTTCTATTTACTGACATTTTCTCTGAATTATTCATGTTTTCATGTAGTTTCCTATATTATGCTTTCTTGTCCAAGTACAAGCTTTGCCCACATATACAAACAATGTCCTACACACTGTTATGAATAGAAGAAGCTCGGGAACATTGTATCAACTATGTTATAGAGTATAATACTACATTGCAGTGAAGTGTAAGGCTTCCATAAGCTGCTTAATATGTTTATTTCTCTATTTCAATAGTATTCTACCTGTAGGACAACATTTATCTTTCTAGGTTCCTTTAAGTAAACAATATAGGATTCGTACACTGTTTGATGTGATGTTAACTCTATTTTAGAATATCCTGGATCTTATATACCTTTGTACACTAAGAACTAACTTGGAGAATCTGTTTCAGCTGTTCTAAACGAGTTCTCATCTATTTACTGACATTTTCTGTGAATTATTCAGGTTTTCATGTAGTTTCCTAAATTATGCCTTCTTGTCCATGTATAAGCTTTGCCCACATATAAAAAGAACTTCCAACATACTGTTATGAACAGAAGAAGCTGGTAACGTTGTCTCTCAACTATGTTATAGAGTGTAATACTACATTGCAATGAAGTGTAAGGATTTCCAAAACTGCTTAATGTGTTTAATTCTCTATTACAATGGTATTCTGCCTTGTATGACACACAGGTACCATTCTAGGCTCCTTTAAGTAAACAATATAGGATTCAAACACTGTTTCATGTGATCTGAACTCTAATTAAGGATTTCCTGGATCGTAGATACCTTTTATAGACTAACTACAGACTTGGGGAAATGTTTTATACATGTTCTATGGGAGTTCTCATCTATTTACTGTTAATTTCCCAGAATTACTGATGTTTTCTCATAGTTTCTAACATTAGGCCTTCTAGTCCAGGTATAAGCATTGGGAACGTGGAGAAACAAATACCTAAACATAGTTATGAACTTGAAAACCTCGGGAACATTGTCTCTCAACTATGTTATAGAGTTTAATGCTATATTACAGTGAAGTGTAAGGCTTTCCAAAGCTGCTTTATTTGCTTATTTCTCTCTTTCGAGCTTTGTGTGACATTCATTTAAAGTTCTAGGCTCCAATAAGTAAAAAATATAGGATTCATGCACTGTTTCATGTGCTCTAAACTCTAATTAAGAATTTCTTGGATCTTTGATACGTTTTACACTAAGAACTGACTTGGAGAATATGTATCAGCTGTTCTAACCGAGTTCTCATCTATTTACTGTCATTTATTCTGAATTATCCATGTTTTCATATAGTTTCCTATATTATGCCTTCTTTTCTAAGTATAAGCTTTACCCACATATACAAACAATGTCCTACACACTGTTATGAACAGAAGAAGCTCGGGAACATTGTCTCTCAACTATGCGATAGAGTGTAATACTACATTGCAGTGAAGTGTAAGGCTTCACAAGCTGCATAATGTGTTTATTTCTCTATTTCAATGGAATTCTGCCTATATGACAACATTTACCATTCCAGGCTCCTTTAAGTAAACAATATAGGATTCATACACTGTTTGATGTGATCTGAACTCTAATTTAGAATTTCCTGGATCTTAGATACCTTTCTACACTAAGAACTGACTTGGAGAATCTGTTTCAGCTCCTCTGAAAGAGTTCTCATCTATTTACTGACATTTTCTCTGAATTTTTCATGTTTTCATGTAGTTTCCTATATTAGGCCTTCTTGTCCAATATAAGCTTTACCGACATATATAAACAAAGTCCTACACACTGTTATAAACATCAGAAGCTCAGGAATATTGTCTCTCAACTATGTTAAAGAGTGTAAAACTAGGTGGCAGTGAATTGTAAGGCTTTCCAAAGTGGCTTAATGTGTTTATTTATCCATTTAAATGGTATTCTCCCTTGTATGACACACATTTACCATTTTAGGCTACTTTAAGTAAACAATAAAGGATTTATACACTGTTTCATGTGATCTGAACTCTAATTAAGGATTTCCTGGATCGTAGATACCTTTGATAAACTAAAAACAGACTT
The DNA here is from genome assembly GCF_964339955.1 of Pipistrellus hanaki. Taxonomy (NCBI): domain Eukaryota; kingdom Metazoa; phylum Chordata; class Mammalia; order Chiroptera; family Vespertilionidae; genus Pipistrellus; species Pipistrellus hanaki. Next base: position 91,347,367 of record NC_140505.1, on the reverse strand, counting down.
GGAGAATTGTTTTATACATGTTCTATTCGGGTTCTCATCTATTTACTGTTATTTTCCCAGAATTACTGATGTTTTCTCATAGTTTCTAACATTAGGCCTTCTGGTCCAGGTATAAGCATTGGGAACATGGACAAACAACAACATAAACATTGTTATGAACCTGAAAACCTCGGGAACATTGTCTCTCAACTATGTTATAGAGTGTAATGCTACATTACAGTGAACTGTAAGGCTTTCCAAAGCTGCTAAATTTCCTTATTTCTCTCTTTCAAGCTTTGTGTGACATGCATTTAAAGTTCTAGGCTCCAATAAGTAAAAAATGTAGGATTCATACACTGTTTCATGTGATCTGAACTCTAATTAAGGATTTCCTGGATCTTAGATACCTTTCTACACTAAGAACTGACCTAAAGAATCTGTTGGAGCTGTTCTAAATGAGTTCTCATCTATTTTCTGACATTTGATCTGAATTTTTCATGTTTTCATGTAGTTTCCTATATTATGCCTTCTTGTCCACGTACAAGCTTTGCCCACATAAACAAACAACGTCTTACACACTGTTATGAACAGAAGAAGCTAGGGAACATTGTCTCTCAACTATGTTAGAGAGTGTAATACTATATTTCAGTGAAGTGTAAGCTTTCCAAAGCTGCTTAATGTGTTTATTTCACTATTTCAATGGTAATCTGCCTTGTATGACACACTTTTACCTTTCTAGGCTCATTTAAGTAAACAATATAGGATTCATACACTGTTTCATGTGATCTGAAATCTAATTAAGGATTTTCTGGATCTTAGATATCTATTCTACACTAAGAACTAACCTGGAAAATCTGTTTGAGCTGTTCTAAATGAGTTTTCATCTATTTTCTGACATTTTCTCTGAACTATTCATGTTTTCATGTAGTTTCCTATTTTATGCCTTCTTGTCCATGTATAAGCTTTGCCCACATATACAAACAACTTCCTACACACAGTTATGAACAGAGGCAGCTCGGGAACATTGTCCCTCAACTGTGTTATAGAGTGTAGTACTACATTTCAGTGAAGTGTATGGCATTCCAAAGCTGCCGAACGTGTTTCTTTCTCTATTTCAATGGTATTCTGCCTTATATAACACACATTTACCACTCTAGTCTCCCTCAAGTAAAGAATATAGGATTCATACAGTGTTTCATGTGCGCTTAACTCGAATTAAGGATTTCCCGGATCTTAGCTACCTTTTCTACACTAAGAACTGACTTGGAGAATCTCTTTCAGCTGTTCTAAACGAGTTCTCATCTGTTTACAGTCATTTTCTATCAATTATTCATGTTTTCATGTAGTTTCCTATATTCTGCCTTCTGGTCCAAGTATAAGCTTTGCCCACTATATCAAACAACTTCCTAAACACTGTTATGAACTGAGGCAGCCCGGGAACATTGTCTCTCAACTGTGTTGCAGAGTGTAGTACTACATTTCAGTGAAGTGTAAGGCTTTTCAAAGCTGCCGAACGTGTTTCTTTCTCTAATTCAATGGTATTCTGCCTTATATAACACACATATACCACTCTAGTCTCCTTTAAGTCTAGAATATAGGATTCATACAGTGTTTCATGTGATCTTAACTCGAATTAAGGATTTCCCGGATCTTAGCGACCTTTTCTACACTAAGAACTGATTTGTAGAATCTCTTTAAGCTGTTCTAAACGAGTTCTCATCTGTTTACAGTCATTTTCTCTGAATTATTCATGTTTTCATGTTGTTTCCTATATTCTGCCTTCTGGTCCAATTATAAGCTTTGCCCACTTAATCAAACAACTTCCTACACACTGTTATGAACTGAGGCAGCTCGGGAACATTGTCTCTCAACTGTGTTACAGAGTGTAGTACTACATTTCAGTGAAGTGTAAGGCTTTCCAAAGCTGCGGAACGTGTTTCTTTCTCTATTTCAATGGTATTCTGCCTTAAAGAACACACATTTACCACTCTAGTCTCCCTCAAGTAAAGAATATAGGATTCATACAGTGTTTCAGGTGATCTTAACTCACATTAAGGATTTCCCGGATCTTAGCTACCTTTTCTACACTAAGAACTGAATTGGAGAATCTCTTTCAGCTGTTCTATACTAGTTCTCATCTGCTTACAGTCATTTTCTCTGAATTATTCATGTTTTCATTTAGTTTCCTATATTCAGCCTTCTGGTACAAGTATAAGCTTTGCCCACTTAATCAAACAACTTCCTACACACTGTTATGAACTTAGGCAACTCGGGAACATTGTCTCTCAACTGTGTTATAGAGTGTAGTACTACATTTCAGTGAAGTGGAAGGCTTTCCAAAGCTGCCAAACGTGTTTCTTTCTCTATTTCAATGGTATTCTGCCTTGTATAACACATATTTAACACTCTAGTCTCCTTTAAGTAAAGAATATAGGATTCATACAATGTTTCTTGTGATCTTAACTCGATTTAAGGATTTCCCGGATCTTAGCTACCTTTTCTACACTAAGAACTGACTTGGAGAATCTCTTTCAGCTGTTCTAAACGAGTTCTCATCTGTTTAGAGTCATTTTCTCTGAATTATTTATGTTTTCCTTTAGTTTCCTAAATTCTGCCTTCTGGTCCAAATATAAGCTTTGCCCACATGTACAAAGAACTTCCTACACACTGTTATGAACAGAAGCAGCTCGGGAAAATTGTCTCTCAACCATGTAATAAGTAAAGTACTACACTGTAGTGAAGTGTAAGGCTTTCCAAAGCTGCCGAACGTGTTTCTTTCTCTATTTCAATGGTATTCTGCCTTGTATAACACACATTTACTTCTCTAGTCTCCTTTAAGTAAAGAATATAGGATTCATACAGTGTTTCATGTTATCTTAACTCGAATTAATGATTTCCCGGATCTTAGCTACCATTTCTACACTAAGAACTGACTTGGAGAATCACTTTCAGCTGTTCTATACCAGTTCTCTTCAGTTTACAGTCATTTTCTCTGAATTATTCATATTTTCATGTAGTTTGCTATATTCTGCCTTCTGGTCCAGGTATAATCTTTGCCCACTTTATCAAAAAACTTCCTCACACTGCTATGAACAGAAGCAGCTCGGGAACATAGTCTCTCAACTATGTTATAGAGTGTACTACTACATTGCAGTGAATTGTAAGGCTTTCCAAAGCTGACGTACTTGTTTCTTTCTCCATTTCTATTGTATTCTGCCTTGTATGACATACATTTACCACTCTAGGCTCCATTAAGTAAACAATATAGGATTCATACAGTGTTTCATGTGACCTTAACTCGAATTCAGGATTTCCTGGATCTTAGCTACCTTTTCTACACTAAGAACTGACTGGCTGATTCTCTTTCAGCTGTTCTACACGAGTTCTCATCAGTTTACAGTCATTTTCTCTGAATTATTCATATTTTCATGTAGTTTTCTATATTCTGCCTTCTGGTCCAGGTATAATCTTTGCCCACTTTATCAAAAAACTTCCTCACACTGCTATGAACAGAAGCAGCTCGGGAACATAGTCTCTCAACTATGTTATAGAGTGTAGTACTACATTTCAGTGAAGTGTAAGTCTTTCCAAAGCTGCCTAACGTGTTTCTTTCTCTATTTCAATGGTACACTGCCTTGTATGACACATATTTAATACTCTAGTCTCCTTGAAGTAAACAATATAGGATTCATACAGTGTTTCATGTGATCTTAACTCGAAGTAAGGATTTCCCGGATCATAGCTACCTTTTCTAAACTAAGAACTGACTTGGAGAATCTCTTTCAGCTGTTCTAAAGGAGTTCTCATCTGTTTACAGTCATTTTCTCTGAATTATCCATATTTTCATGCTGTTTCCTATATTCTGCCTTCTGGTACATGTATAAAATTTCCCCACTTTATCAAACAACTTCCTACACACTGTTAGAAACTGAGGCAGCTCGGGAACATTGTCTCTCAACTGTGTTATAGAGTGTAGTACTACATTTCAGTGAAGTGTAAGGCTTTCCAAAGCTGCCGAACATGTTTCTTTCTCTATTTCAATGTTATTCTGCCTTGTATATCACACATTTACCACTCTAGTCTTCTTTAAGTAAAGAATATAGGATTCATACAGTGTTTCATGTTATCTTAACTCGAATTAATGATTTCCCGGATCTTAGCTACCATTTCTACACTAAGAACTGACTTGGAGAATCACTTTCAGCTGTTCTATACCAGTTCTCTTCAGTTTACAGTCATTTTCTCTGAATTATTCATGTTTTCATGTAGTTTGCTATATTCTGCCTTCTGGTCCAGGTATAATCTTTGCCCACTTTATCAAAAAACTTCCTCACACTGCTATGAACAGAAGCAGCTCGGGAACATAGTCTCTCAACTATGTTATAGAGTGTACTACTACAATGCAGTGAATTGTAAGGCTTTCCAAAGCTGACGTACTTGTTTCTTTCTCCATTTCTATGGTATTCTGCCTTGTATGACATACATTTACCACTCTAGGCTCCATTAAGTAAACAATATAGGATTCATACAGTGTTTCATGTGACCTTAACTCGAATTCAGGATTTCCTGGATCTTAGCTACCTTTTCTACACTAAGAACTGACTGGCTGATTCTCTTTCAGCTGTTCTACACGAGTTCTCATCAGTTTACAGTCATTTTCTCTGAATTATTCATATTTTCATGTAGTTTTCTATATTCTGCCTTCTGGTCCAGGTATAATCTTTGCCCACTTTATCAAAAAACTTCCTCACACTGCTATGAACAGAAGCAGCTCGGGAACAGAGTCTCTCAACTATGTTATAGAGTGTAGTACTACATTTCAGTGAAGTGTAAGTCTTTCCAAAGCTGCCGAACGTGTTTCTTTCTCTATTTCAATGGTACACTGCCTTGTATGACACATATTTAATACTCTAGTCTCTTTGAAGTAAACAATATAGGATTCATACAGTGTTTCATGTGATCTTAACTCGAATTAAGGATTTCCCGGATCATAGCTACCTTTTCTAAACTAAGAACTGACTTGGAGAATCTCTTTCAGCTGTTCTAAAGGAGTTCTCATCTGTTTACAGTCATTTTCTCTGAATTATCCATGTTTTCATGCTGTTTCCTATATTCTGCCTTCTGGTACAAGTATAAAATTTCCCCACTTTATCAAACAACTTCCTACACACTATTAGAAACTGAGGCAGCTCGGGAACATTGTCTCTCAACTGTGTTATAGAGTGTAGTACTACATTTCAGTGAAGTGTAAGGCTTTTCAAAGCTGCCGAACATGTTTCTTTCTCTATTTCAATGTTATTCTGCCTTGTATATCACACATTTACCACTCTAGTCTCCTTTAAGTATAGAATATAGGATTCATACAGTGTTTCATGTGATCTTAACTCGAATTATTGATTTCCCGGATCTTAGCTATCTTTTCCACACTAAGAACTGATTTGGGAATCTCTTTAAGCTGTTCTAAACGAGTTCTCTTCTGTTTACAGTGATTTTCTCTGAATTATTCATGTTTTCATGTAGTTTCCTATATTCTGCCTTCTGGCCCAAGTATAAGCTTTGCCCACTTATACAAACAACTTCCTACACACTGTTATGAACAGAGGCAGCTCGGGAACATTGTCTCTCAACTGTGTTATAGAGTGTAGTACTACATTTCAGTGAAGTGTTAGGCTTTCCAAAGCTGCCGAATGTGTTTCTTTCTCTATTTCAATGGTATACTGCCTTGTATGACACACATTTACCACTCTAGTCTCCTTAAAGTAAACAATATAGGATTCATAAAGAGTTTCATGTGATCTTAACTTGTATTAAGGAATTCCCGGATCTTAGCTACCTTTTCTACACTAAGAACTGATTTGGAGAATCTCTTTAAGCTTTTCTAAACGAGTTCTCATCTTTTTACAGTCATTTCTCTGATTTATGCATGTATTCATGTATTTTCCTATATTCTGACTTCTATACCATGTATAAGCTTTGCCCACATACACAAACAACTTCATACACACAGTTATTAACCAAGGAAGCTCAGGAACATTGTCTCTCAACTGTGTTATAGAGTGTAGGACTACATTCCAGTGAAGTCTAAGGATTTCAAATGCTGCCGAACGTGTTTCTTTCTCTATTTCAATGGTATTCTGCATTGTATATCACACATTTACCACTCTAGTCTCCTTTAAGTAAAGAATGTAGGAATCATACAGTGTTTCATGTGATCTTAACTCGAAATAAGGATTTCCCGTATCTTAGCTACCATTTCTACACTAAGAACTTACTTGGAGAATCTCTTCTAGCAGTTCTAAAAGAGTTCTCATCTGTTTACAGTCATTTTCTCTGAATTATTCATGTTTTCATTAGTTTCCTATATTCTGCTTCTGGTACAAGTATAATCTTTGCCATCTTTATCATACAACTTCCTACACAGTGTTCTGAACTGAGGCAGCTCGGGAACATTGTCTCTCAACTGTGTTATAGAGTGTAGTACTACATTTCAGTGAAGTGCAAGGCTTTCCAAAGCTGCCAAACATGTTTCTTTCTCTATTTCGATGATATTCTGCCTTGTATGACACACATTTACCACTCTATTCTTTTTTAAGTAAAGAATATAGGAATCATACAGTGTTTCATGTGTTCTTAACACGAAATAAGGATTTCCCGTATCTTAGCTACCTTTTCTACACTAAGAAATGACTTGGAGAATCTCTTTAAGCTTTTCTAAACGAGTTCTCCTCTGTTTACAGTCATTTCCTCTGAATTATCCATGTTTTCATGCAGTGTCCTATATTCTGCTTCTGGTACAATATAATCTTTGCCCACTTTCTCAAACAACTTCCTACACACTGTTATGAACTGAGGCAGCTTGGGAACATTGTCTCTCAACTGTGTTATAGAATGTAGTACTACATTTCAGTGAAGTGTAAGGCTTTCCAAAGCTGCCGAATATGTTTCTTTTTGTATTTCAATGATATTCTGCCCTGTATGACACACATTTACCACTCTAGTCTCCTTTAAGTAAAGAATATGAATCATACAGTGTTTCATGTAATCTTAACTCAAATTAAGGATTTCCCGGATCTTAGCTACCTTTTCTACACTAAGAACTTACTTGGAGAATCTCTTTAAGCTTTTCTGAAAGGGGTTCTCATATGTTTACAGTCATTTTCTCTGAATTATTCATGTTTTCATGTAGTTTCCTATATTCTGCCTTCTGGTCCATGTAAAAGCTTTGCCCACATATACAAACAACTTCCTACACACTGTTATGAACTGAGGCAGCTTGGGAACATTGTCTCTCAACTGTGTTATAGAGTGTAGTACTACATTTCAGTGAAGTGTAAGGCTTTCCAAAGCTGCCAAACGTGTTTCTTTCTCTATTTCGATGATATTCTGCCTTGTATGACACACATTTACCACTCTCGTCTCCTTTAAGTAAACAATATAGGATTCAAAATGTGTTTCATGTAATCATAACTCGAAATAAGGATTATCCGGATCTTAGCTACCTTTTCTACACTAATAACTGATTTGTAGAATCTCTTTAAGCTGTTCTAAACGAGTTCTCATCTGTTTACAAGCATTATCTCTGAATTATTCATGTTTTCATGTAGTTTCCTATATTCTGCCTTCTAGTCCTTGTACAAGCTTTGCACACATATACAAACAACTTCCTACACACTGTTATGAACAGAGGCAGCTTGGTAACATTGTCTCTCAACTGTGTTATAGAGTGTAGTACTTCATTTCAGTGAAGTGTATGGCTTTCCAAACCTTCCGAACGTGTTTCTTTCTCTATTTCAATGGTACACTGCCTTGTATGACACACATTTACTACTCTAGTCTCCTTGAAGTAAACAATATAGGATTCATACAGTGTTTCATGTGATCTTAACTCGAATTAAGGATTCCCCGGATCATAGCTACCTTTTCTAAACTAAGAACTGACTTGGAGAATCTCTTTCAGCTGTTCTAAACGAGTTCTCATCTGATTACAGTCATTTTCTCTGAATTATCCATGTTTTCATGCTGTTTCCTATATTCTGCCTTCTGGTACAAGTATAAAATTTCCCCACTTTATCAAACAACTTCCTACACACTGTTAGGAACTGAGGCAGCTCGGAAACATTGTCTCTCAACTGTGTTATAGAGTGTAGTACTACATTTCAGTGAAGTGTAAGGCTTTCCAAAGCAGCCGAACATGTTTCTTTCTCTATTTCAATGGTATTCTGCCTTGTATATCACACATTTACCACTCTAGTTTCCTTTAAGTAAAGAATATAGGATTCAAAATGTGTTTCATGTAATCATAACTTGAAATAAGGATTTTCCGGATCTTAGCTACATTTTCTACACTAATAACTGATTTGGAGAATCTCTTTAAGCTGTTCTAAACGAGTTCTCATCTGTTCACAAGCATTATCTCTGAATTATTCATGTTTTCATGTAGTTTCCTATATTCTGCCTTCTAGTCTCTGTACAAGCTTTGCCCACTTTATCAAACAACTTCCTACACACTGTTAGGAACTGAGGCAGCTCGGGAACATTGTCTCTCAACTGTGTTATAGAGTGTAGTACTACATTTCAGTGAAGTGTAAGGCTTTCCAAAGCTGCCAAACATGTTTCTTTCTCTATTTCAATGGTATTCTGCCTTGTATATCACACATTTACCACTGTAGTTTCCTTTAAGTAAAGAATATAGGATTCATACAGTGTTTCATGTGATCTTAACTCGAATTAATGATTTCCCGGATCTTAGCTATCTTTTCCACACTAAGAACTGATTGGGAATCTCTTTAAGCTGTTCTAAACGAGTTCTCATCTGTTTACTTTCATTTTCTCTGAATTATCCATGTTTTCATGCAGTTTCCTATATTCTGCTTCTGGTACAAGTATAATCTTTTCCCACTTTATCCAACAACTTCCGAAAAAATGTTATGAACTGAGGCAGCTCGGGAACAGTGTCTCTCAACTGTGTTTTAGAGGGTAGTAGTACATTTCAGTGAAGTGTAAGGCTTTCCAAAGCTGCCAAACGTGTTTCTTTCTCTATTTCGATGATATTCTGCCTTGTATGACACACATTTACCACTCTCGTCTCCTTTAAGTAAACAATATAGGATTCAAAATGTGTTTCATGTAATCATAACTCGAAATAAGGATTATCCGGATCTTAGCTACCTTTTCTACACTAATAACTGATTTGTAGAATCTCTTTAAGCTGTTCTAAACGAGTTCTCATCTGTTTACAAGCATTATCTCTGAATTATTCATGTTTTCATGTAGTTTCCTATATTCTGCCTTCTAGTCCTTGTACAAGCTTTGCACACATATACAAACAACTTCCTACACACTGTTATGAACAGAGGCAGCTTGGTAACATTGTCTCTCAACTGTGTTATAGAGTGTAGTACTTCATTTCAGTGAAGTGTATGGCTTTCCAAACCTTCCGAACGTGTTTCTTTCTCTATTTCAATGGTACACTGCCTTGTATGACACACATTTACTACTCTAGTCTCCTTGAAGTAAACAATATAGGATTCATACAGTGTTTCATGTGATCTTAACTCGAATTAAGGATTCCCCGGATCATAGCTACCTTTTCTAAACTAAGAACTGACTTGGAGAATCTCTTTCAGCTGTTCTAAACGAGTTCTCATCTGATTACAGTCATTTTCTCTGAATTATCCATGTTTTCATGCTCTTTCCTATATTCTGCCTTCTGGTACAAGTATAAAATTTCCCCACTTTATCAAACAACTTCCTACACACTGTTAGGAACTGAGGCAGCTCGGAAACATTGTCTCTCAACTGTGTTATAGAGTGTAGTACTACATTTCAGTGAAGTGTAAGGCTTTCCAAAGCAGCCGAACATGTTTCTTTCTATATTTCAATGGTATACTGCCTTGTATATCACACGTTTACCACTCTAGTTTCCTTTAAGTAAAGAATATAGAATTCAAAATGTGTTTCATGTAATCATAACTTGAAATAAGGATTTTCCGGATCTTAGCTACCTTTTCTACACTAATAACTGATTTGGAGAATCTCTTTAAGCTGTTCTAAATGAGTTCTCATCTGTTCACAAGCATTTTCTCTGAATTATTCATGTTTTCATGTAGTTTCCTATATTCTGCCTTCTAGTCTCTGTACAAGCTTTGCCCACTTTATCAAACAACTTCCTACACACTGTTAGGAACTGAGGCAGCTCAGGAACATTGTCTCTCAACTGTGTTATAGAGTGTAGTACTACATTTCAGTGAAGTGTAAGGCTTTCCAAAGCTGCCAAACAAGTTTCTTTCTCTATTTCAATGGTATTCTGCCTTGTATATCACACATTTACCACTCTAGTTTTCTTTAAGTAAAGAATATAGGATTCATACAGTGTTTCATGTGATCTTAACTCGAATTAATGATTTCCCGGATCTCAGCTATCTTTTCCACACTAAGAACTGATTGGGAATCTCTTTAAGCTGTTCTAAACGAGTTCTCATCTGTTTACTTTCATTTTCTCTGAATTATCCATGTTTTCATGCAGTTTCCTATATTCTGCTTCTGGTACAAGTATAATCTTAGCCCACTTTCTCAAACAACTTCCTACACACTGTTATGAACTGGGGCAGCTTGGGAACATTGTCTCTCAACTGTGTTATAGTGTGTAGTACTACATTTCAGTGAAGTGTAAGGCTTTCCAAAGCTTATGAAAGTGTTTCTTTCTCTATTTCAAGGATATTCTACCGTGTATATCACACATTTACCACTCTAGTCCCCGGTAAGTAAAGAATATAGGAATCATACAGTGTTTCATGTGATCTTAACTCGAATTAGGGATTTCCCGGATCTTAGCTACCTTTTCTACACTAAGAACTTACTTGGAGAATCTCTTTAAGCTGTTCCAAATGAGTTCTCATCTGTTTACAGTCATTTTCTCTGAATTATCCATATATTCATGCAGTTTCCTATATTCTGCTACTGATACAAGTATAATCTTTGCCCACTTTATCAAACAACATCCGAAAAAATGTTATGAACTGAGGTAGCTCGGGAACAGTGTCTCTCAACTGTGTTTTAGAGGGTAGTAGTACATTTCAGTGAAGTGTAAGGCTTTCCAAAGCTGCCAAACGTGTTTCTTTCTATATTTCGATGATATTCTGCCTTGTATGACACACATTTACCACTCTCGTCTCCTTTAAGTAAACAATATAGGATTCAAAATGTGTTACATGTAATCATAACTCGAAATAAGGATTTTCCGGATCTTAGCTACCTTTTCTACACTAATAACTGATTTGGAGAATCTCTTTAAGCTGTTCTAAACGAGTTCTCATCTGTTTACAAGCATTATCTCTGAATTATTCATGTTTTCATGTAGTTTCCTATATTCTGCCTTCTAGTCCCTGTACAAGCTTTGCCCACATATACAAACAACTTCCTACACACTGTTATGAACAGAGGCAGCTCGGGAAAATTGTCTCTCATCTGTGTTATAGAGTGTAGTACTATATTTCATTGAAGTGTATGGCTTTCCAAAGCTGCTGAACGTGTTTCTTTCTCTACTTCAATGGTATACTGCCTTGTATGACACACATTTACCACTCTAGTCTCCTTTAAGTAAAGAATATAGGATTCATACAGTGTTTCATGTGATTTGAACTCAAATTAAGGATTTCCCGGATCTTAGCTACCTTTTCTACACTAAGAACTTACTTGGAGAATCTCTTTCAGCTGTTCTAAAAGAGTTCTCATCTGTTTACAGTAATTTTCTCTGAAATATCCATGATTTCATTCAGTTTTCTATATTCTGCTTCTGGTACAAGTATAATCTTTGCCCACATTATCAAACTACTTCCTACACACTGTTATGAACTGAGGCAGCTCGGGAACATTGTCTCTCAACTGTGTTATAGAGTGTAGTACTACATTTCAGTGAAGTGTAAGGCTTTCCAAAGCTGCCGAATATGTTTCTTTTTGTATTTCAATGATATTCTGCCTTGTATGACACACATTTACCACTCTAGTCTCCTTTAAGTAAAGAATATGAATCATACAGTGTTTCATGTGATCTTACCTCAAATTAAGGATTTCCCGGATCTTAGCTACCTTTTCTACACTAAGAACTTACTTGGAGATTCTCTTTAAGCTTTTCTAAAAGAGTTCTCATCTGTTTACAGTCATTTTCTCTGAATTATCCATGTTTTCATGCAGTTTTCTATATTCTGCTTCTGGTACAAGTATAATCTTTGCCCACTTTATCAAACTACTTTCTACACACTGTTATGAACTGATGCAGCTCAGGAACATTGTCTCTCAACTGTGTTATAGAGTGTAGTACTACATTTCAGTGAAGTGTAAGGCTTTCCAAAGCTGCTGAATATGTTTCTTTTTGTATTTCAATGATATTCTGCCTTGTATGACACACATTTACCACTCTAGTCTCCTCTAAGTAAACAATATAGGATTCATACAGTGTTTCATGTGATCTGAACTCAAATTAAGGATTTCCCGGATCTTAGCTAGCTTTTTTACACTACGAACTTACTTGGAAAATCTCTTTAAGCTTTTCTAAAAGGGGTTCTCATATGTTTACAGTCATTTTCTCAGAATTATTCATGTTTTCATGTAGTTTCCTATATTCTGCCTTCTGGTCCATGTAAAAGCTTTGCCCACATATACAAACAACTTCCTACACACTGTGATGAACAGAGGCAGCTCAGGAACATTGTCTCTCAACTGTGTTATAGAGTGTAGTACTACATTTCAGTGAAGTGTATGGCTTTCCAAAGCTGCTGAACGTGTTTCTTTCTCTACTTCAATGGTATACTGCCTTGTATGACACACATTTACCACTGTAGTCTCCTTTAAGTAAAGGATATAGGATTCATACAGTGTTTCATGTGATCTTAACTGGAATTAAGGGTTACCCGGATCTTAGCTAGCTTTTCTACACTAAGAACTTACTTGGAGAATCTCTTTCAGCTGTTCTAAAAGAGTTCTCATCTGTTTACAGTCATTTTCTCTGAATTATCCATGTTTTCATGCAGTTTCCTATATTCTATTTCTGGTACAAGTATAATCTTTGCCCACTTTATCAAACTACTTCCTACACACTGTTATGAGCAGAGGCAGCTTGGGAACATTGTCTCTCAACTGTGTTATAGGGTGTAGTACAACAATTCAGTGAAGTGTAAGGCTTTCCAAAGCTGCCGAATATGTTTCTTTTTGTATTTCAATGATATTCTGCCATGTATGACACACATTTACCACTCTAGTCTCCTTTAAGTAAAGAATATGAATCATACAGTGTTTCATGTGATCTTAACTCAAATTAAGGATTTCCCGGATCTTAGCTACCTTTTCTACACTAAGAACTTACTTGGAGAATCTCTTTAAGCTTTTCTGAAAGGGGTTCTCATATGTTTACAGTCATTTTCTCTGAATTATTCATGTTTTCATGTAGTTTCCTATATTCTGCCTTCTGGTCCATGTAAAAGCTTTGCCCACATATACAAACAACTTCCTACACACTGTTATGAAAAGAGGCAGCTCGGGAGCATTGTCTCTCAACTGTGTTATAGAGTGTAGTACTACATTTCAGTGAAGTGTAAGGCTTTCCAAAGCTGCCAAACGTGTTTCTTTCTCTATTTCAATGGTATTCTGCCTTGTATAACACACATTTACCACTCTAGTCTCCTTTAAGTAAAGAATATGGGATTCATACAGTGTTTCATGTGATCTTAACTCGAATTAAGGATTTTCCGGATCTTAGCTACCTTTTCTACACTAAGAACTGACTTGAAGAATCTCTTTAAGCTATTCTAAACAAGTTCTCATGTGTTTATAGTCATTTTCTCTGAATTATTCATGTTTTCATCATGTTTCCTATATTCTGCCTTCTAGTCCATATATAAGCTTTGCCCACATATACAAACAACTTCCTACACAGTGTTATGAACAGAGTCAGCTCGGGAACATTGTCTCTAAACTGTGTTATAGAGTGTAGTACTACATTTCAGTGAAGTGTATGGCTTTCCAAAGCTGCCGAACGTGTTTCTTTCTCTATTTTAGTGGTATTCTGCCTTGTATATCACAGATTTACCCCTCTACTCTCCTTTAAGTAAAGGATATAGGAATAATACAGTGTTTCATGTGATCTTAACTCGAATTAAAGATTTCCCGGATCTTAGCTACCTTTTCTACACTAAGAACTTACTTGGAGAATCTCTTTCAGCTGTTCTAAAAGAGTTCTCATCTGTTTACAGTCATTTTCTCTGAATTATCCATGTTTTCATGCAGTTTCCTATATTCTGCTTCTGGTACAAGTATAATCTTTGCCCACTTTATCAAACTACTTCCTACACACTGTTATGAGCTGAGGCAGCTCGGGAACATTGTCTCTCAACTGTGTTATAGAGTGTAGTACTACATTTCAGTGAAGTGTAAGGCTTTCCAAAGCTGCTGAACGTGTTTCTTTCTCTACTTCAGTGGTATACTGCCTTGTATGACACACATTTACCACTCTAGTCTCCTTTAAGTAAAGCATATGGGATTCATACAGTGTTTCATGTGTTCTTAACTCGAATTAAGGATTTCCCGGATCTTAGCTACCTTTTCTACACTAAGAACTGATTTGTAGAATCTCTTTAAGCTGTTCCAAACGAGTTCTCATCTGTTTACAGTCATTTTCTCTGAATTATTCATGTTTTCATCCTGTTTCCTATATTCTGCCTTCTAGTCCATGTATAAGCTTTGCCCACATATACAAACAACTTCCTACACACTGTTATGAACTGAGGCAGCTAGGGAACATTGTCTCTCAACTGTGTTATAGAGTGTAGTACTACATTTCAGTGAAGTGTATGGATTTCCAAAGCTGCTGAACGTGTTTCTTTCTCTACTTCAATGGTATACTGCCTTGTATGACACACATTTACCACTCTAGTCTCCTATAAGTAAAGGATATAGGAATCATACAGTGTTTCATGTGATCTTAATTCGAATTAAGGATTACCCGTATCTTAGCTACATTTTCTACACTAAGAACTTACTTGGAGAATCTCTTTCAGCTGTTCTAAAAGAGTTCTCATCTCTTTACAGTCATTTTCTCTGAATTATCCATGTTTTCATGCAGTTTTCTATATTCTGCTTCTGGTACAAGTATAATCTTTGCCCACTTTATCAAAGTACTTCCTACACACTGTTATGAACTGATGCAGCTCAGGAACATTGTCTCTCAACTGTGTTATAGAGTGTAGTACTACATTTCAGTGAAATGTAAGGCTTTCCAAAGCTGCCGAATATGTTTCTTTTTGTATTTCAATGATATTCTGCCTTGTATGACACACATTTACCACTCTAGTCTCCTCTAAGTAAACAATGTAGGATTCATACAGAGTTTCATGTGATCTGAACTCAAATTAAGGATTTCCCGGATGTTATCTACCTTTTCTACACTAAGAACTTACTTGGAGAATCTCTTTAAGCTTTTCTAAAAGGGGTTCTCAAATGTTTACAGTCATTTTCTCGGAATTATTCATGTTTTCATGTAGTTTCCTATATTCTGCCTTCTGGTCCATGTAAAAGCTTTGCCCACATATACAAACAACTTCCTACACACTGTGATGAACAGAGGCAGCTCGGGAACATTGTCTCTCAACTGTGTTATAGAGTGTAGTACTACATTTCAGTGAAGTGTATGGCTTTCCAAAGCTGCTTAACGTGTTTTTTTCTCTACTTCAATGGTATACTGCCTTGTATGACACACGTTTACCACTGTAGTCTCCTTTAAGTAAAGGATATAGGATTCATACAGTGTTTCATGTGATCTTAACTGGAATTAAGGGTTTCCCGGATCTCAGCTAGCTTTTCTACACTAAGAACTGATTTGTAGAATCTCTTTAAGCTGTTCTAAACGAGTTCTCATCTGTTTACAGTCATTTTCTCGGAATGATTCATGTTTTCATATAGTTTCCTATATTCTGCCTTCTGGTCCATGTAAAAACTTTGCCCACATATACAAACAACTTCCTACACACTGTGATGAACAGAGGCAGCTCGGGAACATTGTCTCTCAACTGTGTTATAGAGTGTAGTACTACATTTCAGTGAAGTGTATGGCTTTCCAAAGCTGCTTAACGTGTTTCTTTCTCTACTTCAATGGTATACTGCCTTGTATTACACACATTTACCACTCTAGTCTCCTTTAAGTAAACAATATAGGATTCATACAGTGTTTCATGTGATCTGAACTCAAATTAAGGATTTCCCGGATCTTAGCTACCTTTTCTACACTAAGAACTTACTTGGAGAATCTCTTTAAGCTTTTCTAAAAGGGGTTCTCATATGTTTACATCATTTTCTTGGAATTATTCATGTTTTCATGTAGTTTCCTATATTCTGCCTTCTGGTCCATGTAAAAGCTTTGCCCACATATACAAACAACTTCCTACACACTGTGATGAACAGAGGCAGCTCGGGAACATTGTCTCTCAACTGTGTTATAGAGTGTAGTACTACATTTCAGTGAAGTGTATGGCTTTCCAAAGCTGCTGAACGTGTTTCCTTCTCTACTTCAATGGTATACTGCCTTGTATGACACACATTTACCACTCTAGTCTCCTTTAAGTAAAGGATATAGAAATCATACAGTGTTTCATGTGATCTTAACTCGAATTAAGGATTACGCGGATCTTAGCTACCTTTTCTACACTAAGAACTTACTTGGAGAATCTCTTTCAGCTGTTCTAAAAGAGTTCTCATCTGTTTACCGTCATTTTCTCTGAAATATCCATATTTTCATGCAGTTTCCTATATTCTGCTTCTGGTACAAGTATAATCTTTGCCCACTTTATCAAACTACTTCCTACACACTGTTATGAGCTGAGGCAGCTCGGGAACATTGTCTCTCAACTGTGTTATAGAGTGTAGTACTACATTTCAGTGAAGTGTAAGGCTTTCCAAAGCTGCTGAACGTGTTTCTTTCTCTACTTCAGTGGTATACTGCCTTGTATGACACACATTTACCACTCTAGTCTCCTTTAAGTAAAGAATATGGGATTCATACAGTGTTTCATGTGTTCTTAACTCGAATTAAGGATTTCCCGGATCTTAGCTACCTTTTCTACACTAAGAACTGATTTGTAGAATCTCTTTAAGCTGTTCCAAACGAGTTCTCATCTGTTTACAGTCATTTTCTCTGAATTATTCATGTTTTCATCCTGTTTCCTATATTCTGCCTTCTAGTCCATGTATAAGCTTTGCCCACATATACAAACAACTTCCTACACACTGTTATGAACTGAGGCAGCTCGGGAACATTGTCTCTCAACTGTGTTATAGAGTGTAGTACTACATTTCAGTGAAGTGTAAGGCTTTCCAAAGCTGCCGAATATGTTTCTTTTTGTATTTCAATGATATTCTGCCTTGTATGACACACATTTACCACTCTAGTCTCCTTTAAGTAAACAATATAGGATTCATACAGTGTTTCATGTGATCTGAACTCAAATTAAGGATTTCCCGGATCTTAGCTAGCTTTTTTACACTAAGAACTTACTTGGAGAATCTCTTTAAGCTTTTCTAAAAGGGGTTCTCATATCTTTACAGTCATTTTCTCGGAATTATTCATGTTTTCATGTAGTTTCCTATATTCTGCCTTCTGGTCCATGTAAAAGCTTTGCCCACATATACAAACAACTTCCTACACACTGTGATGAACAGAGGCAGCTCGGGAACATTGTCTCTCAACTGTGTTATAGAGTGTAGTACTACGTTTCAGTGAAGTGTAAGGCTTTCCAAAGCTGCTGAACGTGTTTCTTTCTCTACTTCAGTGGTATACTGCCTTGTATGACACACATTTACCACTCTAGTCTCCTTTAAGTAAAGAATATGGGATTCATACAGTGTTTCATGTGTTCTTAACTCGAATTAAGGATTTCCCAGATCTTAGCTACCTTTTCTACACTAAGAACTGATTTGTAGAATCTCTTTAAGCTGTTCTAAACGAGTTCTCATCTGTTTACAGTCATTTTCTCTGAATTATTCATGTTTTCATCCTGTTTCCTATATTCTGCCTTCTAATCCATGTATAAGCTTTGCCCACATATACAAACAACTTCCTACACAGTGTTATGAACAGAGGCAGCTCGGGAACATTGTCTCTAAACTGTGTTATAGAGTGTAGTACTACATTTCAGTGAAGTGTAATGCTTTCCAAAGCAGCCGAACATGTTTCTTTCTCAATTTTAGTGGTATTCTGCCTTGTATATTACAGATTTACCCCTCTACTCTCTTTTAAGTAAAGGATATAGGAATCATACAGTGTTTCATGTGATCTTAACTCGAATTAAGGATTACCCGGATCTTAGCTACCTTTTCTACACTAAGAACTTACTTGGGAATCTCTTCAAGCTTTTCTAAAAGGGGTTCTCATAAGTTTACAGTCATTTTCTCGGAATTATTCATGTTTTCATGTAGTTTCCTATATTCTGCCGTCTGGTCCATGTAAAAGCTTTGCCCACATATACAAACAACTTCCTACACACTGTTATGAACAGAGGCAGCTCGGGAACATTGTCTCTCAACTGTGTTATAGAGTGTAGTACTACATTTCAGTGAAATGTATGGCTTTCCAAAGCTGCTGAACGTGATTCTTTCTCTACTTCAGTGGTATACTGCCTTGTATGACACACATTTACCACTCTAGTCTCCTTTAAGTAAAGAATATGGGATTCATACAGTGTTTCATGTGTTCTTAACTCGAATTAAGGATTTCCCGGATCTTAGCTACCTTTTCTACACTAAGAACTGATTTGTAGAATCTCTTTAAGCTGTTCCAAACGAGTTCTCATCTGTTTACAGTCATTTTCTCTGAATTATTCATGTTTTCATCCTGTTTCCTATATTCTGCCTTCTAGTCCATGTATAAGCTTTGCCCACATATACAAACAACTTCCTACACAGTGTTATGAACTGAGGCAGCTAGGGAACATTGTCTCTCAACTGTGTTATAGAGTGTAGTACTACATTTCAGTGAAGTCTATGGATTTCCAAAGCTGCTTAACGTGTTTCTTTCTCTACTTCAATGGTATACTGCCTTGTATGACACACATTTACCACTCTAGTCTCTTTTAAGTAAAGGATATAGGAATCATACAGTGTTTCATGTGATCTTAACTCGAATTAAGGATTACCCGGATCTTAGCTACCTTTTCTACACTAAGAACTTACTTGGAGAATCTCTTTAAGCTGTTCTAAAAGAGTTCTCATCTGTTTACAGTCATTTTTTCTGAATTATCCATGTTTTCATGCAGTTTCCTATATTCTGCTTCTGGTACAAGTATAATCTTTGCCCACTTTATCAAAGTACTTCCTACACACTGTTATGAACTGAGGCAGCTGGGGAACATTGTCTCTCAACTGTGTTATAGAGTGTAGTACTACATTTCAGTGAAGTGTATGGCTTTCCAAAGCTGCTGAACGTGTTTCTTTCTCTACTTCAATGGTATACTGCCTTTTATGACACACATTTACCACTCTAGTCTCCTTTAAGTAAAGAATATGAATCATACAGTGTTTCATGTGATCTTAACTCAAATTAAGGGTTTCCCGGATCTTTGCTACCTTTTCTACACTAAGAAGTTACTTGGGAATCTCTTTAAGCTTTTCTAAAAGGGGTTCTCATATGTTTACAGTCATTTTCTCGGAATTATTCATGTTTTCATGTAGTTTCCTATATTCTGCCTTCTGGTCCATGTAAAAGCTTTGCCCACATATAGAAACAACTTCCTACACACTGTTATGAATAGAGGCAACTCGGGAACATTGTCTCTCAACTGTGTTATAGAGTGTAGTACTACATTTCAGTGAAGTGTATGGCTTTCCAAAGCTGCTGAACGTGTTTCTTTCTCTACTTCCATGGTATACTGCCTTGTATGACACACATTTAGCACAATAGTCTCCATCAAGTAAAGAATATGGGATTCATACAGTGTTTCATGTGATCTTTACTCAAATTAAGGATTTGCCGGATCTTAGCTACCTTTTCTACACTAAGAACTTACTTGGAGAATCTCTTTAACCTTTTCTAAAACGGGTTCTCATATGTTTAGAGTCATTTTCTCGGAATTATTCATGTTTTCATGTAGTTTCCTATATTCTGCCTTCTGGTCAATGTAAAAGCTTTGCCCACATATACGAACAACTTCCTACACACTGTTATGAACTGAGGCAGCTCGGGAACATTGTCTCTCAACTGTGATATTGAGTGTAGTACTACATTTCAGTGAAGTGTATGGCTTTCCAAAGCTGCTGAACATGTTTCTTTCTCTACTACAATGGTATACTGCCTTGTATGACACACATTTACCACTTTAGTCTCCTTCAAGTAAAGAATATGGGATTCATACAGTGTTTCATGTGATCTTAACTCGAATTAAGGATTTCCCGGATCTTAGCTACCTTTTCTACACTAAGAACTGATTTGTAGAATCTCTTTAAGCTGTTCTAAACGAGTTCTCATCTGTTTACAGTCCTTTTCTCTGAATTATCCATGTTTTCATGCAGTTTCCTATATTCTGCTTCTGGTACAAGTATAATCTTTGTCCACTTTATCAAACTACTTCCTACACACTGTTATGAACTGAGGCAGCTCGGGAACATTGTCTCTCAACTGTGTTATAGAGTGTAGTACTACATTTCAGTGAAGTGTATGGCTTTCCAAAGCTGCTGAACGTGTTTCTTTCTCTACTTCAATGATATACTGCCTTGTATGACACACATTTACCACTCTAGTCTCCTTTAAGTAAAGAATATGAATCATACAGTGTTTCATGTGATCTTAACTCAAATTAAGGATTTCCCGGATCTTAGCTACCTTTTCTACACTAAGAACTTACTTGGGAATCTCTTCAAGCTTTTCAAAAAGGGGTTCTCATAAGTTTACAGTCATTTTCTCAGAATTATTCATGTTTTCATGTAGTTTCCTATATTCTGCCTTCTGGTCTATGTAAAAGCTTTGCCCACATATAGAAACAACTTCCTACACACTGTTATGAACAGAGGCAGCTCGGGAACATTGTCTCTCAACTGTGTTATAGAGTGTAGTAGTACTACATTTCAGTGAAGTGTATGGCTTTCCAAAGCTGCTGAACGTGTTTCTTTCTCTACTTCAATGGTATACTGCCTTGTATGACACACATTTACCACTCTAGTCTCCTTTAAGTAAAGAATATGGGATTCATACAGTGTTTCATGTGATCTTAACTCGAATTAAGGATTTCCCGGATCTTAGCTACCTTTTCTACACTAAGAACTGATTTGTAGAATCTCTTTAAGCTGTTCTAAACGAGTTCTCATCTGTTTACAGTCATTTTCTCTGAATTATTCATGTTTTCATCATGTTTCCTATATTCTGCCTTCTAGTCCATATATAAGCTTTGCCCGCATATACAAACAACTTCCTACACAGTGTTATCAACAGAGGCAGCTCGGGAACATTGTCTCTCAACTGTGTTATAGAGTGTAGTACTACATTTCAGTGAAGTGTATGGCTTTCCAAAGCTGCTGAACGTGTTTCTTTCTCTACTTCAATGGTATACTGCCTTGTATGACACACATTTACCACTCTAGTCTCCTTTAAGTAAAGAATATGAATCATATAGTGTTTCATGTAATCTTAACACAAATTAAGGATTTCCCGTATCTTAGCTACCTTTTCTACACTAAGAACTGATTTGTAGAATCTCTTTAAGCTGTTCTAAACGAGTTCTCATCTGTTTACAGTCATTTTCTCTGAATTATTCATGTTTTCATCCTGTTTCCTATATTCTGCCTTCTAGTCCATGTATAAGCTTTGCGCACATATACAAACAACTTCCTACACACTGTTATGAACAGAGACAGCTCGGGAAAATTGTCTCTCAACTGTGTTATAGAGTGTAGTACTACATTTCAGTGAAGTGTATGGCTTTCCAAAGCTGCTGAACGTGTTTCTTTCTCTACTTCAATGGTATACTGCCTTATATTACACACATTTACCAGATAGTCTCCTTTAAGTAAAGAATATGGGATTCATGCAGTGTTTCATGTGATCTTAACTCGAATTAAGGATTTCCCGGATCTTAGCTACCTTTTCTACACTAAGAACTTACTTTGAGAATCTCTTTAAGCTGTTCTAAACGAGTTCTCCTCTGTTTACAGTCATTTTCTCTGAATTATCCATGTTTTCATGCAGTTTCCTATATTCTGCTTCTGGTACAAGTATAATCTTTGTCCACTTTATCAAACTACTTCCTACACACTGTTATGAACTGAGGCAGCTCGGGAACATTGTCTCTCAACTGTGTTATAGAGTGTAGTACTACATTTCAGTGAAGTGTATGGCTTTCCAAAGCTGCTGAACGTGTTTCTTTCTCTACTTCAATGGTATACTGCCTTGTATGACACACATTTACCACTCTACTCTCCTTTAAGTAAAGAATATGAATCATACAGTGTTTCATGTGATCTTAGCTCAAATTAAGGATTTCCCGGATCTTAGCTACCTTTTCTACACTAAGAACTTACTTGGGAATCTCTTTAAGCTTTTCTAAAAGGGGTCCTCATATGTTTACAGTCATTTTCGCGGAATTATTCATGTTTTCATGTAGTTTCCTATATTCTGCCTTCTGGTCCATGTAAAAGCTTTGCCCACATATAGAAACAACTTCCTACACACTGTTATGAACAGAGGCAGCTCGGGAACATTGTCTCTCAACTGTGTTATAGAGTGTAGTACTACATTTCAGTGAAGTGTATGGCTTTCCAAAGCTGCTGAACGTGTTTCTTTCTCTACTTCAATGGTATACTGCCTTGTATTACACACATTTACCACTATAGTCTCCTTTAAGTAAATAATATGGGATTCATGCAGTGTCTCATGTGATCTTAACTCGAATTAAGGATTTCCCAGATCTTAGCTACCTTTTCTACACTAAGAACTGATTTGTAGAATCTCCTTAAGCTGTTCTAAACGAGTTCTCATCTGTTTACAGTCATTTTCTCTGAATTATTCATGTTTTCATCATGTTTCCTATATTCTGCCTTCTAGTCCATGTATAAGCTTTGCCCACATATACAAACAACTTCCTACACAGTGTTATGAACAGAGGCAGCTCGGGAACATTGTCTCTCAACTGTGTTATAGAGTGTAGTACTACATTTCAGTGAAGTGTAAGGCTTTCCAAAGCTGCCGAATATGTTTCTTTTTGTATTTCAATGATATTCTGCCTTGTAGGACACACATTTACCACTCTAGTCTCCTTTAAGTAAAGAATATGAATCATAGAGTGTTTCATGTGATCTTAACTCAAATTAAGGATTTCCCGGATGTTATCTACCTTTTCTACACTAAGAACTTACTTGGAGAATCTCTTTAAGCTTTTCTAAAAGGGGTTCTCATAGGTTTACAGTCATTTTCTCGGAATTATTCATGTTTTCATGTAGTTTCCTATATTCTGCCTTCTGGTCCATGTAAAAGCTTTGCCCACATATACAAACAACTTCCTACACACTGTTATGAACAGAGGCAGCTCGGGAACATTGTCTCTCAACTGTGTTATAGAGTGTAGTACTACATTTCAGTGAAGTGTATGGCTTTCCAAAGCTGCTGAACGTGTTTCTTTCTCTACTTCAATGGTATACTGCCTTGTATTACACACATTTACCACTATAGTCTCCTTTAAGTAAAGAATATGGGATTCATGCAGTGTTTCATGTGATCTTAACTCGAATTAAGGATTTCCCAGATCTTAGCTACCTTTTCTACACTAAGAACTGATTTGTAGAATCTCTTTAAGCTGTTCTAAACGAGTTCTCATCTGTTTACAGTCATTTTCTCTGAATTATCCATGTTTTCATGCAGTTTCCTATATTCTGCTTCTGGTACAAGTATATTCTTTGTCTACTTTATCAAACTACTTCCTACACACTGTTATGAACTGAGGCAGCTCGGGAACATTGTCTCTCAACTGTGTTATAGAGTGTAGTACTACATTTCAGTGAAGTGTATGACTTTCCAAAGCTGCTGAACGTGTTTCTTTCTCTACTTCAATGGTATACTGCCTTGTATGACACACATTTACCACTCTAGTCTCCTTTAAGTAAAGAATATGAATCATACAGTGTTTCATGTGATCTTAACACAAATTAAGGATTTCCCGTATCTTAGCTACCTTTTCTACACTAAGAACTGATTTGTAGAATCTCTTTAAACTGTTCTAAACGAGTTCTCATCTGTTTACAGTCATTTTCTCTGAATTATTCATGTTTTCATCCTGTTTCCTATATTCTGCCTTCTAGTCCATGTATAAGCTTTGCGCACATATACAAACAACTTCCTACACACTGTTATGAACAGAGACAGCTCGGGAAAATTGTCTCTCAACTGTGTTATAGAGTGTAGTACTACATTTCAGTGAAGTGTATGGCTTTCCAAAGCTGCTGAACGTGTTTCTTTCTCTACTTCAATGGTATACTGCCTTGTATTACACACATTTACCACTATAGTCTCCTTTAAGTAAAGAATATGGGATTCATGCAGTGTTTCATGTGATCTTAACTCGAATTAAGGATTTCCCGGATCTTAGCTACCTTTTCTACACTAAGAACTTACTTTGAGAATCTCTTTAAGCTGTTCTAAACGAGTTCTCCTCTGTTTACAGTCATTTTCTCTGAATTATCCATGTTTTCATGCAGTTTCCTATATTCTGCTTCTGGTACAAGTATAATCTTTGTCCACTTTATCAAACTACTTCCTACACACTGTTATGAACTAAGGCAGCTCGGGAACATTGTCTCTCAACTGTGTTATAGAGTGTAGTACTACATTTCAGTGAAGTGTATGGCTTTCCAAAGCTGCTGAACGTGTTTATTTCTCTACTTCAATGGTATACTGCCTTGTATGACACACATTTACCACTCTAGTCTCCTTTAAGTAAAGAATATGAATCATACAGTGTTTCATGTGATCTTAACTCAAATTAAGGATTTCCCGGATGTTATCTACCTTTTCTACACTAAGAACTTACCTGGAGAATCTCTTTAAGCTTTTCTAAATGGGGTTCTCATAGGTTTACAGTCATTTTCTCGGAATTATTCATGTTTTCATGTAGTTTCCTATATTCTGCCTTCTAGTCCATGTAAAAGCTTTGCCCACATATACAAACAACTTCCTACACACTGTTATGAACAGAGGCAGCTCGGGAACATTGTCTCTCAACTGTGTTATAGAGTGTAGTACTACATTTCAGTGAAATGTATGGCTTTCCAAAGCTGCTGAACGTGATTCTTTCTCTACCTCAATGGTATACTGCCTTGTATTACACACATTTACCACTATAGTCTCCTTTAAGTAAAGAATATGGGATTCATGCAGTGTTTCATGTGATCTTAACTCGAATTAAGGATTTCCCAGATCTTAGCTACCTTTTCTACACTAAGAACTGATTTGTAGAATTTCTTTAAGCTGTTCTAAACGAGTTCTCATCTGTTTACAGTCATTTTCTCTGAATTATCCATGTTTTCATGCAGTTTCCTATATTCTGCTTCTGGTACAAGTATATTCTTTGTCTACTTTATCAAACTACTTCCTACACACTGTTATGAACTGAGGCAGCTCGGGAACATTGTCTCTCAACTGTGTTATAGAGTGTAGTACTACATTTCAGTGAAGTGTATGACTTTCCAAAGCTGCTGAACGTGTTTCTTTCTCTACTTCAATGGTATACTGCCTTGTATGACACACATTTACCACTCTAGTCTCCTTTAAGTAAAGAATATGAATCATACAGTGTTTCATGTGATCTTAACTCAAATTAAGGGTTTCCCGGATCTTTGCTACCTTTTCTACACTAAGAAGTTACTTGGGAATCTCTTTAAGCTTTTCTAAAAGGGGTTCTCATATGTTTACAGTCATTTTCTCGGAATTATTCATGTTTTCATGTAGTTTCCTATATTCTGCCTTCTGGTCCATGTAAAAGCTTTGCCCACATATTCAAAAAACTTCCTACACACTGTTATGAACAGAGGCAGCTCGGGAACATTGTCTCTCAACTGTGTTATAGAGTGTAGTACTACATTTCAGTGAAGTGTATGGCTTTCCAAAGCTGCTGAACGTGTTTCTTTCTCTACTTCAATGGTATACTGCCTTGTATGACACACATTTACCACTCTACTCTCCTTTAAGTAAAGAATATGAATCATACAGTGTTTCATGTGATCTTAACTCAAATTAAGGATTTCCCGGATCTTAGCTACCTTTTCTACACTAAGAACTTACATGGGAATCTCTTTAAGCTTTTCTAAAAGGGGTTCTCATATGTTTACAGTCATTTTCTCGGAATTATTCATGTTTTCATGTAGTTTCCTATATTCTGCCTTCTGGTCCATGTAAAAGCTTTGCCCACATATAGAAACAACTTCCTACACACTGTTATGAATAGAGGCAGCTCGGGAACATTGTCTCTCAACTGTGTTATAGAGTGTAGTACTACATTTCAGTGAAGTGTATGGCTTTCCAAAGCTGCTGAACGTGTTTCTTTCTCTACTTCCACGGTATACTGCTTTGTATGACACACATTTAGCACTCTAGTCTCCTTCAAGTAAAGAATATGGGATTCATACACTGTTTCATGTGATCTTTACTCAAATTAAGGATTTCCCGGATCTTAGCTACCTTTTCTACACTAAGAACTGATTTGTAGAATCTCTTTAAGCTGTTCTAAATGAGTTCTCATCTGTTTACAGTCATTTTCTCTGAATTATCCATGTTTTCATTCAGTTTCCTATATTCTGTTTCTGGTACAAGTATAATCTTTGTCCACTTTATCAAACTACTTCCTACACACTGTTATGAACTGAGGCAGCTCGGGAACATTGTCTCTCAACTGTGTTATAGAGTGTACTACTACATTTCAGTGAAGTGTAAGGCTTTCCAAAGCTGCCGAATATGTTTCTTTTTGTATTTCAATGATATTCTGCCTTGTAGGACACACATTTACCACTCTAGTCTGCTTTAAGTAAAGAATATGAATCATACAGTGTTTCATGTGATCTTAACTCAAATTAAGGATTTCCCGGATGTTATCTACCTTTTCTACACTAAGAACTTACTTGGAGAATCTCTTTAAGCTTTTCTAAAAGGGGTTCTCATAGGTTTACAGTCATTTTCTCGGAATTATTCATGTTTTCATGTAGTTTCCTATATTCTGCCTTCTGGTCCATGTAAAAGTTTTGCCCACATATACAAACAACTTCCTACAAACTGTTATGAACAGAGGCAGCTCGGGAACATTGTCTCTCAACTGTGTTATAGAGTGTAGTACTACATTTCAGTGAAGTGTATGGCTTTCCAAAGCTGCTGAACGTGTTTCTTTCTCTACTTCAATGGTATACTGCCTTGTATTACACACATTTACCACTATAGTCTCCTTTAAGTAAAGAATATGGGATTCATGCAGTGTTTCATGTGATCTTAACTCGAATTAAGGATTTCCCAGATCTTAGCTACCTTTTCTACACTAAGAACTGATTTGTAGAATCTCTTTAAGCTGTTCTAAACGAGTTCTCATCTGTTTACAGTCATTTTCTCTGAATTATCCATGTTTTCATACAGTTTCCTATATTCTGTTTCTGGTACAAGTATAATCTTTGTCCACTTTATCAAACTAATTCCTACACACTGTTATGAACTGAGGCAGCTCGGGAACGTTGTCTCTCAACTGTGTTATAGAGTGTAGTACTACATTTCAGTGAAGTGTATGGCTTTCCAAAGCTGCTGAACGTGTTTCTTTCTCTACTTCAATGGTATACTGCCTTGTATAACACACATTTACCACTCTAGTCTCCTTTAAGTAAAGAATATGAATCATACAGTGTTTCATGTGATCTTAACTCAAATTAAGGATTTCCCGGATCTTAGCTACCTTTTCTACACTAAGAACTTACTTGGGAATCTCTTCAAGCTTTTCTAAAAGGGGTTCTCATAAGTTTACAGTCATTTTCTCAGAATTATTCATGTTTTCATGTAGTTTCCTATATTCTGCCTTCTGGTCTATGTAAAAGCTTTGCCCACATATACAAACAACTTCCTACACACTGTTATGAACAGAGGCAGCTCGGGAACATTGTCTCTCAACTGTGTTATAGAGTGTAGTAGTACTACATTTCAGTGAAGTGTATGGCTTTCCAAAGCTGCTGAACGTGTTTCTTTCTCTACTTCAATGGTATACTGCCTTGTATGACACACATTTACCACTCTAGTCTCCTTTAAGTAAAGAATATGGGATTCATACAGTGTTTCATGTGATCTTAACTCGAATTAAGGATTTCCCGGATCTTAGCTACCTTTTCTACACTAAGAACTGATTTGTAGAATCTCTTTAAGCTGTTCTAAACGAGTTCTCATCTGTTTACAGTCATTTTCTCTGAATTATTCATGTTTTCATCATGTTTCCTATATTCTGCCTTCTAGTCCATATATAAGCTTTGCCCGCATATACAAACAACTTCCTACACAGTGTTATCAACAGAGGCAGCTCGGGAACATTGTCTCTCAACTGTGTTATAGAGTGTAGTACTACATTTCAGTGAAGTGTATGGCTTTCCAAAGCTGCTGAACGTGTTTCTTTCTCTACTTCAATGGTATACTGCCTTGTATGACACACATTTACCACTCTAGTCTCCTTTAAGTAAAGAATATGAATCATATAGTGTTTCATGTAATCTTAACACAAATTAAGGATTTCCCGTATCTTAGCTACCTTTTCTACACTAAGAACTGATTTGTAGAATCTCTTTAAGCTGTTCTAAACGAGTTCTCATCTGTTTACAGTCATTTTCTCTGAATTATTCATGTTTTCATCCTGTTTCCTATATTCTGCCTTCTAGTCCATGTATAAGCTTTGCGCACATATACAAACAACTTCCTACACACTGTTATGAACAGAGACAGCTCGGGAAAATTGTCTCTCAACTGTGTTATAGAGTGTAGTACTACATTTCAGTGAAGTGTATGGCTTTCCAAAGCTGCTGAACGTGTTTCTTTCTCTACTTCAATGGTATACTGCCTTATATTACACACATTTACCAGATAGTCTCCTTTAAGTAAAGAATATGGGATTCATGCAGTGTTTCATGTGATCTTAACTCGAATTAAGGATTTCCCGGATCTTAGCTACCTTTTCTACACTAAGAACTTACTTTGAGAATCTCTTTAAGCTGTTCTAAACGAGTTCTCCTCTGTTTACAGTCATTTTCTCTGAATTATCCATGTTTTCATGCAGTTTCCTATATTCTGCTTCTGGTACAAGTATAATCTTTGTCCACTTTATCAAACTACTTCCTACACACTGTTATGAACTGAGGCAGCTCGGGAACATTGTCTCTCAACTGTGTTATAGAGTGTAGTACTACATTTCAGTGAAGTGTATGGCTTTCCAAAGCTGCTGAACGTGTTTCTTTCTCTACTTCAATGGTATACTGCCTTGTATGACACACATTTACCACTCTACTCTCCTTTAAGTAAAGAATATGAATCATACAGTGTTTCATGTGATCTTAGCTCAAATTAAGGATTTCCCGGATCTTAGCTACCTTTTCTACACTAAGAACTTACTTGGGAATCTCTTTAAGCTTTTCTAAAAGGGGTCCTCATATGTTTACAGTCATTTTCGCGGAATTATTCATGTTTTCATGTAGTTTCCTATATTCTGCCTTCTGGTCCATGTAAAAGCTTTGCCCACATATAGAAACAACTTCCTACACACTGTTATGAACAGAGGCAGCTCGGGAACATTGTCTCTCAACTGTGTTATAGAGTGTAGTACTACATTTCAGTGAAGTGTATGGCTTTCCAAAGCTGCTGAACGTGTTTCTTTCTCTACTTCAATGGTATACTGCCTTGTATTACACACATTTACCACTATAGTCTCCTTTAAGTAAATAATATGGGATTCATGCAGTGTCTCATGTGATCTTAACTCGAATTAAGGATTTCCCAGATCTTAGCTACCTTTTCTACACTAAGAACTGATTTGTAGAATCTCCTTAAGCTGTTCTAAACGAGTTCTCATCTGTTTACAGTCATTTTCTCTGAATTATTCATGTTTTCATCATGTTTCCTATATTCTGCCTTCTAGTCCATGTATAAGCTTTGCCCACATATACAAACAACTTCCTACACAGTGTTATGAACAGAGGCAGCTCGGGAACATTGTCTCTCAACTGTGTTATAGAGTGTAGTACTACATTTCAGTGAAGTGTAAGGCTTTCCAAAGCTGCCGAATATGTTTCTTTTTGTATTTCAATGATATTCTGCCTTGTAGGACACACATTTACCACTCTAGTCTCCTTTAAGTAAAGAATATGAATCATAGAGTGTTTCATGTGATCTTAACTCAAATTAAGGATTTCCCGGATGTTATCTACCTTTTCTACACTAAGAACTTACTTGGAGAATCTCTTTAAGCTTTTCTAAAAGGGGTTCTCATAGGTTTACAGTCATTTTCTCGGAATTATTCATGTTTTCATGTAGTTTCCTATATTCTGCCTTCTGGTCCATGTAAAAGCTTTGCCCACATATACAAACAACTTCCTACACACTGTTATGAACAGAGGCAGCTCGGGAACATTGTCTCTCAACTGTGTTATAGAGTGTAGTACTACATTTCAGTGAAGTGTAAGGCTTTCCAAAGCTGCTGAACGTGTTTCTTTCTCTACTTCAGTGGTATACTGCCTTGTATGACACACATTTACCACTCTAGTCTCCTTTAAGTAAAGAATATGGGATTCATACAGTGTTTCATGTGTTCTTAACTCGAATTAAGGATTTCCCAGATCTTAGCTACCTTTTCTACACTAAGAACTGATTTGTAGAATTTCTTTAAGCTGTTCTAAACGAGTTCTCATCTGTTTACAGTCATTTTCTCTGAATTATTCATGTTTTCATCCTGTTTCCTATATTCTGCCTTCTAATCCATGTATAAGCTTTGCCCACATATACAAACAACTTCCTACACAGTGTTATGAACAGAGGCAGCTCGGGAACATTGTCTCTAAACTGTGTTATAGAGTGTAGTACTACATTTCAGTGAAGTGTAATGCTTTCCAAAGCAGCCGAACATGTTTCTTTCTCAATTTTAGTGGTA
Source organism: Pipistrellus hanaki (assembly GCF_964339955.1). Classification (NCBI taxonomy): domain Eukaryota; kingdom Metazoa; phylum Chordata; class Mammalia; order Chiroptera; family Vespertilionidae; genus Pipistrellus; species Pipistrellus hanaki. The sequence goes on along the minus strand of NC_140505.1, from coordinate 91,316,222 downwards.
TTCTGCCTTGTATATTACAGATTTACCCCTCTACTCTCTTTTAAGTAAAGGATATAGGAATCATACAGTGTTTCATGTGATCTTAACTCGAATTAAGGATTACCCGGATCTTAGCTACCTTTTCTACACTAAGAACTTACTTGGGAATCTCTTCAAGCTTTTCTAAAAGGGGTTCTCATAAGTTTACAGTCATTTTCTCGGAATTATTCATGTTTTCATGTAGTTTCCTATATTCTGCCGTCTGGTCCATGTAAAAGCTTTGCCCACATATACAAACAACTTCCTACACACTGTTATGAACAGAGGCAGCTCGGGAACATTGTCTCTCAACTGTGTTATAGAGTGTAGTACTACATTTCAGTGAAATGTATGGCTTTCCAAAGCTGCTGAACGTGATTCTTTCTCTACTTCAGTGGTATACTGCCTTGTATGACACACATTTACCACTCTAGTCTCCTTTAAGTAAAGAATATGGGATTCATACAGTGTTTCATGTGTTCTTAACTCGAATTAAGGATTTCCCGGATCTTAGCTACCTTTTCTACACTAAGAACTGATTTGTAGAATCTCTTTAAGCTGTTCCAAACGAGTTCTCATCTGTTTACAGTCATTTTCTCTGAATTATTCATGTTTTCATCCTGTTTCCTATATTCTGCCTTCTAGTCCATGTATAAGCTTTGCCCACATATACAAACAACTTCCTACACAGTGTTATGAACTGAGGCAGCTAGGGAACATTGTCTCTCAACTGTGTTATAGAGTGTAGTACTACATTTCAGTGAAGTCTATGGATTTCCAAAGCTGCTTAACGTGTTTCTTTCTCTACTTCAATGGTATACTGCCTTGTATGACACACATTTACCACTCTAGTCTCTTTTAAGTAAAGGATATAGGAATCATACAGTGTTTCATGTGATCTTAACTCGAATTAAGGATTACCCGGATCTTAGCTACCTTTTCTACACTAAGAACTTACTTGGAGAATCTCTTTAAGCTGTTCTAAAAGAGTTCTCATCTGTTTACAGTCATTTTTTCTGAATTATCCATGTTTTCATGCAGTTTCCTATATTCTGCTTCTGGTACAAGTATAATCTTTGCCCACTTTATCAAACTACTTCCTACACACTGTTATGAACTGAGGCAGCTCGGGAACATTGTCTCTCAACTGTGTTATAGAGTGTAGTACTACATTTCAGTGAAGTGTATGGCTTTCCAAAGCTGCTGAACGTGTTTCTTTCTCTACTTCAATGGTATACTGCCTTTTATGACACACATTTACCACTCTAGTCTCCTTTAAGTAAAGAATATGAATCATACAGTGTTTCATGTGATCTTAACTCAAATTAAGGGTTTCCCGGATCTTTGCTACCTTTTCTACACTAAGAAGTTACTTGGGAATCTCTTTAAGCTTTTCTAAAAGGGGTTCTCATATGTTTACAGTCATTTTCTCGGAATTATTCATGTTTTCATGTAGTTTCCTATATTCTGCCTTCTGGTCCATGTAAAAGCTTTGCCCACATATAGAAACAACTTCCTACACACTGTTATGAATAGAGGCAACTCGGGAACATTGTCTCTCAACTGTGTTATAGAGTGTAGTACTACATTTCAGTGAAGTGTATGGCTTTCCAAAGCTGCTGAACGTGTTTCTTTCTCTACTTCCATGGTATACTGCCTTGTATGACACACATTTAGCACAATAGTCTCCTTCAAGTAAAGAATATGGGATTCATACAGTGTTTCATGTGATCTTTACTCAAATTAAGGATTTGCCGGATCTTAGCTACCTTTTCTACACTAAGAACTTACTTGGAGAATCTCTTTAACCTTTTCTAAAACGGGTTCTCATATGTTTAGAGTCATTTTCTCGGAATTATTCATGTTTTCATGTAGTTTCCTATATTCTGCCTTCTGGTCAATGTAAAAGCTTTGCCCACATATACGAACAACTTCCTACACACTGTTATGAACTGAGGCAGCTCGGGAACATTGTCTCTCAACTGTGATATTGAGTGTAGTACTACATTTCAGTGAAGTGTATGGCTTTCCAAAGCTGCTGAACATGTTTCTTTCTCTACTACAATGGTATACTGCCTTGTATGACACACATTTACCACTTTAGTCTACTTCAAGTAAAGAATATGGGATTCATACAGTGTTTCATGTGATCTTAACTCGAATTAAGGATTTCCCGGATCTTAGCTACCTTTTCTACACTAAGAACTGATTTGTAGAATCTCTTTAAGCTGTTCTAAACGAGTTCTCATCTGTTTACAGTCCTTTTCTCTGAATTATCCATGTTTTCATGCAGTTTCCTATATTCTGCTTCTGGTACAAGTATAATCTTTGTCCACTTTATCAAACTACTTCCTACACACTGTTATGAACTGAGGCAGCTCGGGAACATTGTCTCTCAACTGTGTTATAGAGTGTAGTACTACATTTCAGTGAAGTGTATGGCTTTCCAAAGCTGCTGAACGTGTTTCTTTCTCTACTTCAATGGTATACTGCCTTGTATGACACACATTTACCACTCTACTCTCCTTTAAGTAAAGAATATGAATCATACAGTGTTTCATGTGATCTTAACTCAAATTAAGGATTTCCCGGATCTTAGCTACCTTTTCTACACTAAGAACTTACATGGGAATCTCTTTAAGCTTTTCTAAAAGGGGTTCTCATATGTTTACAGTCATTTTCTCGGAATTATTCATGTTTTCATGTAGTTTCCTATATTCTGCCTTCTGGTCCATGTAAAAGCTTTGCCCACATATAGAAACAACTTCCTACACACTGTTATGAATAGAGGCAGCTCGGGAACATTGTCTCTCAACTGTGTTATAGAGTGTAGTACTACATTTCAGTGAAGTGTATGGCTTTCCAAAGCTGCTGAACGTGTTTCTTTCTCTACTTCCACGGTATACTGCTTTGTATGACACACATTTAGCACTCTAGTCTCCTTCAAGTAAAGAATATGGGATTCATACACTGTTTCATGTGATCTTTACTCAAATTAAGGATTTCCCGGATCTTAGCTACCTTTTCTACACTAAGAACTGATTTGTAGAATCTCTTTAAGCTGTTCTAAATGAGTTCTCATCTGTTTACAGTCATTTTCTCTGAATTATCCATGTTTTCATTCAGTTTCCTATATTCTGTTTCTGGTACAAGTATAATCTTTGTCCACTTTATCAAACTACTTCCTACACACTGTTATGAACTGAGGCAGCTCGGGAACATTGTCTCTCAACTGTGTTATAGAGTGTACTACTACATTTCAGTGAAGTGTAAGGCTTTCCAAAGCTGCCGAATATGTTTCTTTTTGTATTTCAATGATATTCTGCCTTGTAGGACACACATTTACCACTCTAGTTTGCTTTAAGTAAAGAATATGAATCATACAGTGTTTCATGTGATCTTAACTCAAATTAAGGATTTCCCGGATGTTATCTACCTTTTCTACACTAAGAACTTACTTGGAGAATCTCTTTAAGCTTTTCTAAAAGGGGTTCTCATAGGTTTACAGTCATTTTCTCGGAATTATTCATGTTTTCATGTAGTTTCCTATATTCTGCCTTCTGGTCCATGTAAAAGTTTTGCCCACATATACAAACAACTTCCTACAAACTGTTATGAACAGAGGCAGCTCGGGAACATTGTCTCTCAACTGTGTTATAGAGTGTAGTACTACATTTCAGTGAAGTGTATGGCTTTCCAAAGCTGCTGAACGTGTTTCTTTCTCTACTTCAATGGTATACTGCCTTGTATTACACACATTTACCACTATAGTCTCCTTTAAGTAAAGAATATGGGATTCATGCAGTGTTTCATGTGATCTTAACTCGAATTAAGGATTTCCCAGATCTTAGCTACCTTTTCTACACTAAGAACTGATTTGTAGAATCTCTTTAAGCTGTTCTAAACGAGTTCTCATCTGTTTACAGTCATTTTCTCTGAATTATCCATGTTTTCATACAGTTTCCTATATTCTGTTTCTGGTACAAGTATAATCTTTGTCCACTTTATCAAACTAATTCCTACACACTGTTATGAACTGAGGCAGCTCGGGAACGTTGTCTCTCAACTGTGTTATAGAGTGTAGTACTACATTTCAGTGAAGTGTATGGCTTTCCAAAGCTGCTGAACGTGTTTCTTTCTCTACTTCAATGGTATACTGCCTTGTATAACACACATTTACCACTCTAGTCTCCTTTAAGTAAAGAATATGAATCATACAGTGTTTCATGTGATCTTAACTCAAATTAAGGATTTCCCGGATCTTAGCTACCTTTTCTACACTAAGAACTTACTTGGGAATCTCTTCAAGCTTTTCTAAAAGGGGTTCTCATAAGTTTACAGTCATTTTCTCAGAATTATTCATGTTTTCATGTAGTTTCCTATATTCTGCCTTCTGGTCTATGTAAAAGCTTTGCCCACATATACAAACAACTTCCTACACACTGTTATGAACAGAGGCAGCTCGGGAACATTGTCTCTCAACTGTGTTATAGAGTGTAGTAGTACTACATTTCAGTGAAGTGTATGGCTTTCCAAAGCTGCTGAACGTGTTTCTTTCTCTACTTCAATGGTATACTGCCTTGTATGACACACATTTACCACTCTAGTCTCCTTTAAGTAAAGAATATGGGATTCATACAGTGTTTCATGTGATCTTAACTCGAATTAAGGATTTCCCGGATCTTAGCTACCTTTTCTACACTAAGAACTGATTTGTAGAATCTCTTTAAGCTGTTCTAAACGAGTTCTCATCTGTTTACAGTCATTTTCTCTGAATTATTCATGTTTTCATCATGTTTCCTATATTCTGCCTTCTAGTCCATATATAAGCTTTGCCCGCATATACAAACAACTTCCTACACAGTGTTATCAACAGAGGCAGCTCGGGAACATTGTCTCTCAACTGTGTTATAGAGTGTAGTACTACATTTCAGTGAAGTGTATGGCTTTCCAAAGCTGCTGAACGTGTTTCTTTCTCTACTTCAATGGTATACTGCCTTGTATGACACACATTTACCACTCTAGTCTCCTTTAAGTAAAGAATATGAATCATATAGTGTTTCATGTAATCTTAACACAAATTAAGGATTTCCCGTATCTTAGCTACCTTTTCTACACTAAGAACTGATTTGTAGAATCTCTTTAAGCTGTTCTAAACGAGTTCTCATCTGTTTACAGTCATTTTCTCTGAATTATTCATGTTTTCATCCTGTTTCCTATATTCTGCCTTCTAGTCCATGTATAAGCTTTGCGCACATATACAAACAACTTCCTACACACTGTTATGAACAGAGACAGCTCGGGAAAATTGTCTCTCAACTGTGTTATAGAGTGTAGTACTACATTTCAGTGAAGTGTATGGCTTTCCAAAGCTGCTGAACGTGTTTCTTTCTCTACTTCAATGGTATACTGCCTTATATTACACACATTTACCAGATAGTCTCCTTTAAGTAAAGAATATGGGATTCATGCAGTGTTTCATGTGATCTTAACTCGAATTAAGGATTTCCCGGATCTTAGCTACCTTTTCTACACTAAGAACTTACTTTGAGAATCTCTTTAAGCTGTTCTAAACGAGTTCTCCTCTGTTTACAGTCATTTTCTCTGAATTATCCATGTTTTCATGCAGTTTCCTATATTCTGCTTCTGGTACAAGTATAATCTTTGTCCACTTTATCAAACTACTTCCTACACACTGTTATGAACTGAGGCAGCTCGGGAACATTGTCTCTCAACTGTGTTATAGAGTGTAGTACTACATTTCAGTGAAGTGTATGGCTTTCCAAAGCTGCTGAACGTGTTTCTTTCTCTACTTCAATGGTATACTGCCTTGTATGACACACATTTACCACTCTACTCTCCTTTAAGTAAAGAATATGAATCATACAGTGTTTCATGTGATCTTAGCTCAAATTAAGGATTTCCCGGATCTTAGCTACCTTTTCTACACTAAGAACTTACTTGGGAATCTCTTTAAGCTTTTCTAAAAGGGGTCCTCATATGTTTACAGTCATTTTCGCGGAATTATTCATGTTTTCATGTAGTTTCCTATATTCTGCCTTCTGGTCCATGTAAAAGCTTTGCCCACATATAGAAACAACTTCCTACACACTGTTATGAACAGAGGCAGCTCGGGAACATTGTCTCTCAACTGTGTTATAGAGTGTAGTACTACATTTCAGTGAAGTGTATGGCTTTCCAAAGCTGCTGAACGTGTTTCTTTCTCTACTTCAATGGTATACTGCCTTGTATTACACACATTTACCACTATAGTCTCCTTTAAGTAAATAATATGGGATTCATGCAGTGTCTCATGTGATCTTAACTCGAATTAAGGATTTCCCAGATCTTAGCTACCTTTTCTACACTAAGAACTGATTTGTAGAATCTCCTTAAGCTGTTCTAAACGAGTTCTCATCTGTTTACAGTCATTTTCTCTGAATTATTCATGTTTTCATCATGTTTCCTATATTCTGCCTTCTAGTCCATGTATAAGCTTTGCCCACATATACAAACAACTTCCTACACAGTGTTATGAACAGAGGCAGCTCGGGAACATTGTCTCTCAACTGTGTTATAGAGTGTAGTACTACATTTCAGTGAAGTGTAAGGCTTTCCAAAGCTGCCGAATATGTTTCTTTTTGTATTTCAATGATATTCTGCCTTGTAGGACACACATTTACCACTCTAGTCTCCTTTAAGTAAAGAATATGAATCATAGAGTGTTTCATGTGATCTTAACTCAAATTAAGGATTTCCCGGATGTTATCTACCTTTTCTACACTAAGAACTTACTTGGAGAATCTCTTTAAGCTTTTCTAAAAGGGGTTCTCATAGGTTTACAGTCATTTTCTCGGAATTATTCATGTTTTCATGTAGTTTCCTATATTCTGCCTTCTGGTCCATGTAAAAGCTTTGCCCACATATACAAACAACTTCCTACACACTGTTATGAACAGAGGCAGCTCGGGAACATTGTCTCTCAACTGTGTTATAGAGTGTAGTACTACATTTCAGTGAAGTGTATGGCTTTCCAAAGCTGCTGAACGTGTTTCTTTCTCTACTTCAATGGTATACTGCCTTGTATTACACACATTTACCACTATAGTCTCCTTTAAGTAAAGAATATGGGATTCATGCAGTGTTTCATGTGATCTTAACTCGAATTAAGGATTTCCCAGATCTTAGCTACCTTTTCTACACTAAGAACTGATTTGTAGAATCTCTTTAAGCTGTTCTAAACGAGTTCTCATCTGTTTACAGTCATTTTCTCTGAATTATCCATGTTTTCATGCAGTTTCCTATATTCTGCTTCTGGTACAAGTATATTCTTTGTCTACTTTATCAAACTACTTCCTACACACTGTTATGAACTGAGGCAGCTCGGGAACATTGTCTCTCAACTGTGTTATAGAGTGTAGTACTACATTTCAGTGAAGTGTATGACTTTCCAAAGCTGCTGAACGTGTTTCTTTCTCTACTTCAATGGTATACTGCCTTGTATGACACACATTTACCACTCTAGTCTCCTTTAAGTAAAGAATATGAATCATACAGTGTTTCATGTGATCTTAACACAAATTAAGGATTTCCCGTATCTTAGCTACCTTTTCTACACTAAGAACTGATTTGTAGAATCTCTTTAAACTGTTCTAAACGAGTTCTCATCTGTTTACAGTCATTTTCTCTGAATTATTCATGTTTTCATCCTGTTTCCTATATTCTGCCTTCTAGTCCATGTATAAGCTTTGCGCACATATACAAACAACTTCCTACACACTGTTATGAACAGAGACAGCTCGGGAAAATTGTCTCTCAACTGTGTTATAGAGTGTAGTACTACATTTCAGTGAAGTGTATGGCTTTCCAAAGCTGCTGAACGTGTTTCTTTCTCTACTTCAATGGTATACTGCCTTGTATTACACACATTTACCACTATAGTCTCCTTTAAGTAAAGAATATGGGATTCATGCAGTGTTTCATGTGATCTTAACTCGAATTAAGGATTTCCCGGATCTTAGCTACCTTTTCTACACTAAGAACTTACTTTGAGAATCTCTTTAAGCTGTTCTAAACGAGTTCTCCTCTGTTTACAGTCATTTTCTCTGAATTATCCATGTTTTCATGCAGTTTCCTATATTCTGCTTCTGGTACAAGTATAATCTTTGTCCACTTTATCAAACTACTTCCTACACACTGTTATGAACTAAGGCAGCTCGGGAACATTGTCTCTCAACTGTGTTATAGAGTGTAGTACTACATTTCAGTGAAGTGTATGGCTTTCCAAAGCTGCTGAACGTGTTTATTTCTCTACTTCAATGGTATACTGCCTTGTATGACACACATTTACCACTCTAGTCTCCTTTAAGTAAAGAATATGAATCATACAGTGTTTCATGTGATCTTAACTCAAATTAAGGATTTCCCGGATGTTATCTACCTTTTCTACACTAAGAACTTACCTGGAGAATCTCTTTAAGCTTTTCTAAATGGGGTTCTCATAGGTTTACAGTCATTTTCTCGGAATTATTCATGTTTTCATGTAGTTTCCTATATTCTGCCTTCTAGTCCATGTAAAAGCTTTGCCCACATATACAAACAACTTCCTACACACTGTTATGAACAGAGGCAGCTCGGGAACATTGTCTCTCAACTGTGTTATAGAGTGTAGTACTACATTTCAGTGAAATGTATGGCTTTCCAAAGCTGCTGAACGTGATTCTTTCTCTACCTCAATGGTATACTGCCTTGTATTACACACATTTACCACTATAGTCTCCTTTAAGTAAAGAATATGGGATTCATGCAGTGTTTCATGTGATCTTAACTCGAATTAAGGATTTCCCAGATCTTAGCTACCTTTTCTACACTAAGAACTGATTTGTAGAATTTCTTTAAGCTGTTCTAAACGAGTTCTCATCTGTTTACAGTCATTTTCTCTGAATTATCCATGTTTTCATGCAGTTTCCTATATTCTGCTTCTGGTACAAGTATATTCTTTGTCTACTTTATCAAACTACTTCCTACACACTGTTATGAACTGAGGCAGCTCGGGAACATTGTCTCTCAACTGTGTTATAGAGTGTAGTACTACATTTCAGTGAAGTGTATGACTTTCCAAAGCTGCTGAACGTGTTTCTTTCTCTACTTCAATGGTATACTGCCTTGTATGACACACATTTACCACTCTAGTCTCCTTTAAGTAAAGAATATGAATCATACAGTGTTTCATGTGATCTTAACTCAAATTAAGGGTTTCCCGGATCTTTGCTACCTTTTCTACACTAAGAAGTTACTTGGGAATCTCTTTAAGCTTTTCTAAAAGGGGTTCTCATATGTTTACAGTCATTTTCTCGGAATTATTCATGTTTTCATGTAGTTTCCTATATTCTGCCTTCTGGTCCATGTAAAAGCTTTGCCCACATATTCAAAAAACTTCCTACACACTGTTATGAACAGAGGCAGCTCGGGAACATTGTCTCTCAACTGTGTTATAGAGTGTAGTACTACATTTCAGTGAAGTGTATGGCTTTCCAAAGCTGCTGAACGTGTTTCTTTCTCTACTTCAATGGTATACTGCCTTGTATGACACACATTTACCACTCTACTCTCCTTTAAGTAAAGAATATGAATCATACAGTGTTTCATGTGATCTTAACTCAAATTAAGGATTTCCCGGATCTTAGCTACCTTTTCTACACTAAGAACTTACATGGGAATCTCTTTAAGCTTTTCTAAAAGGGGTTCTCATATGTTTACAGTCATTTTCTCGGAATTATTCATGTTTTCATGTAGTTTCCTATATTCTGCCTTCTGGTCCATGTAAAAGCTTTGCCCACATATAGAAACAACTTCCTACACACTGTTATGAATAGAGGCAGCTCGGGAACATTGTCTCTCAACTGTGTTATAGAGTGTAGTACTACATTTCAGTGAAGTGTATGGCTTTCCAAAGCTGCTGAACGTGTTTCTTTCTCTACTTCCACGGTATACTGCTTTGTATGACACACATTTAGCACTCTAGTCTCCTTCAAGTAAAGAATATGGGATTCATACACTGTTTCATGTGATCTTTACTCAAATTAAGGATTTCCCGGATCTTAGCTACCTTTTCTACACTAAGAACTGATTTGTAGAATCTCTTTAAGCTGTTCTAAATGAGTTCTCATCTGTTTACAGTCATTTTCTCTGAATTATCCATGTTTTCATTCAGTTTCCTATATTCTGTTTCTGGTACAAGTATAATCTTTGTCCACTTTATCAAACTACTTCCTACACACTGTTATGAACTGAGGCAGCTCGGGAACATTGTCTCTCAACTGTGTTATAGAGTGTACTACTACATTTCAGTGAAGTGTAAGGCTTTCCAAAGCTGCCGAATATGTTTCTTTTTGTATTTCAATGATATTCTGCCTTGTAGGACACACATTTACCACTCTAGTCTGCTTTAAGTAAAGAATATGAATCATACAGTGTTTCATGTGATCTTAACTCAAATTAAGGATTTCCCGGATGTTATCTACCTTTTCTACACTAAGAACTTACTTGGAGAATCTCTTTAAGCTTTTCTAAAAGGGGTTCTCATAGGTTTACAGTCATTTTCTCGGAATTATTCATGTTTTCATGTAGTTTCCTATATTCTGCCTTCTGGTCCATGTAAAAGTTTTGCCCACATATACAAACAACTTCCTACAAACTGTTATGAACAGAGGCAGCTCGGGAACATTGTCTCTCAACTGTGTTATAGAGTGTAGTACTACATTTCAGTGAAGTGTATGGCTTTCCAAAGCTGCTGAACGTGTTTCTTTCTCTACTTCAATGGTATACTGCCTTGTATTACACACATTTACCACTATAGTCTCCTTTAAGTAAAGAATATGGGATTCATGCAGTGTTTCATGTGATCTTAACTCGAATTAAGGATTTCCCAGATCTTAGCTACCTTTTCTACACTAAGAACTGATTTGTAGAATCTCTTTAAGCTGTTCTAAACGAGTTCTCATCTGTTTACAGTCATTTTCTCTGAATTATCCATGTTTTCATACAGTTTCCTATATTCTGTTTCTGGTACAAGTATAATCTTTGTCCACTTTATCAAACTAATTCCTACACACTGTTATGAACTGAGGCAGCTCGGGAACGTTGTCTCTCAACTGTGTTATAGAGTGTAGTACTACATTTCAGTGAAGTGTATGGCTTTCCAAAGCTGCTGAACGTGTTTCTTTCTCTACTTCAATGGTATACTGCCTTGTATGACACACATTTACCACTCTAGTCTCCTTTAAGTAAAGAATATGAATCATACAGTGTTTCATGTGATCTTAACTCAAATTAAGGATTTCCCGGATCTTAGCTACCTTTTCTACACTAAGAACTTACTTGGGAATCTCTTCAAGCTTTTCTAAAAGGGGTTCTCATAAGTTTACAGTCATTTTCTCAGAATTATTCATGTTTTCATGTAGTTTCCTATATTCTGCCTTCTGGTCTATGTAAAAGCTTTGCCCACATATACAAACAACTTCCTACACACTGTTATGAACAGAGGCAGCTCGGGAACATTGTCTCTCAACTGTGTTATAGAGTGTAGTAGTACTACATTTCAGTGAAGTGTATGGCTTTCCAAAGCTGCTGAACGTGTTTCTTTCTCTACTTCAATGGTATACTGCCTTGTATGACACACATTTACCACTCTAGTCTCCTTTAAGTAAAGAATATGGGATTCATACAGTGTTTCATGTGATCTTAACTCGAATTAAGGATTTCCCGGATCTTAGCTACCTTTTCTACACTAAGAACTGATTTGTAGAATCTCTTTAAGCTGTTCTAAACGAGTTCTCATCTGTTTACAGTCATTTTCTCTGAATTATTCATGTTTTCATCATGTTTCCTATATTCTGCCTTCTAGTCCATATATAAGCTTTGCCCGCATATACAAACAACTTCCTACACAGTGTTATCAACAGAGGCAGCTCGGGAACATTGTCTCTCAACTGTGTTATAGAGTGTAGTACTACATTTCAGTGAAGTGTATGGCTTTCCAAAGCTGCTGAACGTGTTTCTTTCTCTACTTCAATGGTATACTGCCTTGTATGACACACATTTACCACTCTAGTCTCCTTTAAGTAAAGAATATGAATCATATAGTGTTTCATGTAATCTTAACACAAATTAAGGATTTCCCGTATCTTAGCTACCTTTTCTACACTAAGAACTGATTTGTAGAATCTCTTTAAGCTGTTCTAAACGAGTTCTCATCTGTTTACAGTCATTTTCTCTGAATTATTCATGTTTTCATCCTGTTTCCTATATTCTGCCTTCTAGTCCATGTATAAGCTTTGCGCACATATACAAACAACTTCCTACACACTGTTATGAACAGAGACAGCTCGGGAAAATTGTCTCTCAACTGTGTTATAGAGTGTAGTACTACATTTCAGTGAAGTGTATGGCTTTCCAAAGCTGCTGAACGTGTTTCTTTCTCTACTTCAATGGTATACTGCCTTATATTACACACATTTACCAGATAGTCTCCTTTAAGTAAAGAATATGGGATTCATGCAGTGTTTCATGTGATCTTAACTCGAATTAAGGATTTCCCGGATCTTAGCTACCTTTTCTACACTAAGAACTTACTTTGAGAATCTCTTTAAGCTGTTCTAAACGAGTTCTCCTCTGTTTACAGTCATTTTCTCTGAATTATCCATGTTTTCATGCAGTTTCCTATATTCTGCTTCTGGTACAAGTATAATCTTTGTCCACTTTATCAAACTACTTCCTACACACTGTTATGAACTGAGGCAGCTCGGGAACATTGTCTCTCAACTGTGTTATAGAGTGTAGTACTACATTTCAGTGAAGTGTATGGCTTTCCAAAGCTGCTGAACGTGTTTCTTTCTCTACTTCAATGGTATACTGCCTTGTATGACACACATTTACCACTCTACTCTCCTTTAAGTAAAGAATATGAATCATACAGTGTTTCATGTGATCTTAGCTCAAATTAAGGATTTCCCGGATCTTAGCTACCTTTTCTACACTAAGAACTTACTTGGGAATCTCTTTAAGCTTTTCTAAAAGGGGTCCTCATATGTTTACAGTCATTTTCGCGGAATTATTCATGTTTTCATGTAGTTTCCTATATTCTGCCTTCTGGTCCACGTAAAAGCTTTGCCCACATATAGAAACAACTTCCTACACACTGTTATGAACAGAGGCAGCTCGGGAACATTGTCTCTCAACTGTGTTATAGAGTGTAGTACTACATTTCAGTGAAGTGTATGGCTTTCCAAAGCTGCTGAACGTGTTTCTTTCTCTACTTCAATGGTATACTGCCTTGTATTACACACATTTACCACTATAGTCTCCTTTAAGTAAATAATATGGGATTCATGCAGTGTCTCATGTGATCTTAACTCGAATTAAGGATTTCCCAGATCTTAGCTACCTTTTCTACACTAAGAACTGATTTGTAGAATCTCCTTAAGCTGTTCTAAACGAGTTCTCATCTGTTTACAGTCATTTTCTCTGAATTATTCATGTTTTCATCATGTTTCCTATATTCTGCCTTCTAGTCCATGTATAAGCTTTGCCCACATATACAAACAACTTCCTACACAGTGTTATGAACAGAGGCAGCTCGGGAACATTGTCTCTCAACTGTGTTATAGAGTGTAGTACTACATTTCAGTGAAGTGTAAGGCTTTCCAAAGCTGCCGAATATGTTTCTTTTTGTATTTCAATGATATTCTGCCTTGTAGGACACACATTTACCACTCTAGTCTCCTTTAAGTAAAGAATATGAATCATAGAGTGTTTCATGTGATCTTAACTCAAATTAAGGATTTCCCGGATGTTATCTACCTTTTCTACACTAAGAACTTACTTGGAGAATCTCTTTAAGCTTTTCTAAAAGGGGTTCTCATAGGTTTACAGTCATTTTCTCGGAATTATTCATGTTTTCATGTAGTTTCCTATATTCTGCCTTCTGGTCCATGTAAAAGCTTTGCCCACATATACAAACAACTTCCTACACACTGTTATGAACAGAGGCAGCTCGGGAACATTGTCTCTCAACTGTGTTATAGAGTGTAGTACTACATTTCAGTGAAGTGTATGGCTTTCCAAAGCTGCTGAACGTGTTTCTTTCTCTACTTCAATGGTATACTGCCTTGTATTACACACATTTACCACTATAGTCTCCTTTAAGTAAAGAATATGGGATTCATGCAGTGTTTCATGTGATCTTAACTCGAATTAAGGATTTCCCAGATCTTAGCTACATTTTCTACACTAAGAACTGATTTGTAGAATCTCTTTAAGCTGTTCTAAACGAGTTCTCATCTGTTTACAGTCATTTTCTCTGAATTATCCATGTTTTCATGCACTTTCCTATATTCTGCTTCTGGTACAAGTATATTCTTTGTCTACTTTATCAAACTACTTCCTACACACTGTTATGAACTGAGGCAGCTCGGGAACATTGTCTCTCAACTGTGTTATAGAGTGTAGTACTACATTTCAGTGAAGTGTATGACTTTCCAAAGCTGCTGAACGTGTTTCTTTCTCTACTTCAATGGTATACTGCCTTGTATGACACACATTTACCACTCTAGTCTCCTTTAAGTAAAGAATATGAATCATACAGTGTTTCATGTGATCTTAACACAAATTAAGGATTTCCCGTATCTTAGCTACCTTTTCTACACTAAGAACTGATTTGTAGAATCTCTTTAAACTGTTCTAAACGAGTTCTCATCTGTTTACAGTCATTTTCTCTGAATTATTCATGTTTTCATCCTGTTTCCTATATTCTGCCTTCTAGTCCATGTATAAGCTTTGCGCACATATACAAACAACTTCCTACACACTGTTATGAACAGAGACAGCTCGGGAAAATTGTCTCTCAACTGTGTTATAGAGTGTAGTACTACATTTCAGTGAAGTGTATGGCTTTCCAAAGCTGCTGAACGTGTTTCTTTCTCTACTTCAATGGTATACTGCCTTGTATTACACACATTTACCACTATAGTCTCCTTTAAGTAAAGAATATGGGATTCATGCAGTGTTTCATGTGATCTTAACTCGAATTAAGGATTTCCCGGATCTTAGCTACCTTTTCTACACTAAGAACTTACTTTGAGAATCTCTTTAAGCTGTTCTAAACGAGTTCTCCTCTGTTTACAGTCATTTTCTCTGAATTATCCATGTTTTCATGCAGTTTCCTATATTCTGCTTCTGGTACAAGTATAATCTTTGTCCACTTTATCAAACTACTTCCTACACACTGTTATGAACTAAGGCAGCTCGGGAACATTGTCTCTCAACTGTGTTATAGAGTGTAGTACTACATTTCAGTGAAGTGTATGGCTTTCCAAAGCTGCTGAACGTGTTTATTTCTCTACTTCAATGGTATACTGCCTTGTATGACACACATTTACCACTCTAGTCTCCTTTAAGTAAAGAATATGAATCATACAGTGTTTCATGTGATCTTAACTCAAATTAAGGATTTCCCGGATGTTATCTACCTTTTCTACACTAAGAACTTACCTGGAGAATCTCTTTAAGCTTTTCTAAATGGGGTTCTCATAGGTTTACAGTCATTTTCTCGGAATTATTCATGTTTTCATGTAGTTTCCTATATTCTGCCTTCTAGTCCATGTAAAAGCTTTGCCCACATATACAAACAACTTCCTACACACTGTTATGAACAGAGGCAGCTCGGGAACATTGTCTCTCAACTGTGTTATAGAGTGTAGTACTACATTTCAGTGAAGTGTATGGCTTTCCAAAGCTGCTGAACGTGTTTCTTTCTCTACTTCAATGGTATACTGCCTTATATTACACACATTTACCAGATAGTCTCCTTTAAGTAAAGAATATGGGATTCATGCAGTGTTTCATGTGATCTTAACTCGAATTAAGGATTTCCCGGATCTTAGCTACCTTTTCTACACTAAGAACTTACTTTGAGAATCTCTTTAAGCTGTTCTAAACGAGTTCTCCTCTGTTTACAGTCATTTTCTCTGAATTATCCATGTTTTCATGCAGTTTCCTATATTCTGCTTCTGGTACAAGTATAATCTTTGTCCACTTTATCAAACTACTTCCTACACACTGTTATGAACTGAGGCAGCTCGGGAACATTGTCTCTCAACTGTGTTATAGAGTGTAGTACTACATTTCAGTGAAGTGTATGGCTTTCCAAAGCTGCTGAACGTGTTTCTTTCTCTACTTCAATGGTATACTGCCTTGTATGACACACATTTACCACTCTACTCTCCTTTAAGTAAAGAATATGAATCATACAGTGTTTCATGTGATCTTAGCTCAAATTAAGGATTTCCCGGATCTTAGCTACCTTTTCTACACTAAGAACTTACTTGGGAATCTCTTTAAGCTTTTCTAAAAGGGGTCCTCATATGTTTACAGTCATTTTCGCGGAATTATTCATGTTTTCATGTAGTTTCCTATATTCTGCCTTCTGGTCCATGTAAAAGCTTTGCCCACATATAGAAACAACTTCCTACACACTGTTATGAACAGAGGCAGCTCGGGAACATTGTCTCTCAACTGTGTTATAGAGTGTAGTACTACATTTCAGTGAAGTGTATGGCTTTCCAAAGCTGCTGAACGTGTTTCTTTCTCTACTTCAATGGTATACTGCCTTGTATTACACACATTTACCACTATAGTCTCCTTTAAGTAAATAATATGGGATTCATGCAGTGTCTCATGTGATCTTAACTCGAATTAAGGATTTCCCAGATCTTAGCTACCTTTTCTACACTAAGAACTGATTTGTAGAATCTCCTTAAGCTGTTCTAAACGAGTTCTCATCTGTTTACAGTCATTTTCTCTGAATTATTCATGTTTTCATCATGTTTCCTATATTCTGCCTTCTAGTCCATGTATAAGCTTTGCCCACATATACAAACAACTTCCTACACAGTGTTATGAACAGAGGCAGCTCGGGAACATTGTCTCTCAACTGTGTTATAGAGTGTAGTACTACATTTCAGTGAAGTGTAAGGCTTTCCAAAGCTGCCGAATATGTTTCTTTTTGTATTTCAATGATATTCTGCCTTGTAGGACACACATTTACCACTCTAGTCTCCTTTAAGTAAAGAATATGAATCATAGAGTGTTTCATGTGATCTTAACTCAAATTAAGGATTTCCCGGATGTTATCTACCTTTTCTACACTAAGAACTTACTTGGAGAATCTCTTTAAGCTTTTCTAAAAGGGGTTCTCATAGGTTTACAGTCATTTTCTCGGAATTATTCATGTTTTCATGTAGTTTCCTATATTCTGCCTTCTGGTCCATGTAAAAGCTTTGCCCACATATACAAACAACTTCCTACACACTGTTATGAACAGAGGCAGCTCGGGAACATTGTCTCTCAACTGTGTTATAGAGTGTAGTACTACATTTCAGTGAAGTGTATGGCTTTCCAAAGCTGCTGAACGTGTTTCTTTCTCTACTTCAATGGTATACTGCCTTGTATTACACACATTTACCACTATAGTCTCCTTTAAGTAAAGAATATGGGATTCATGCAGTGTTTCATGTGATCTTAACTCGAATTAAGGATTTCCCAGATCTTAGCTACATTTTCTACACTAAGAACTGATTTGTAGAATCTCTTTAAGCTGTTCTAAACGAGTTCTCATCTGTTTACAGTCATTTTCTCTGAATTATCCATGTTTTCATGCAGTTTCCTATATTCTGCTTCTGGTACAAGTATATTCTTTGTCTACTTTATCAAACTACTTCCTACACACTGTTATGAACTGAGGCAGCTCGGGAACATTGTCTCTCAACTGTGTTATAGAGTGTAGTACTACATTTCAGTGAAGTGTATGACTTTCCAAAGCTGCTGAACGTGTTTCTTTCTCTACTTCAATGGTATACTGCCTTGTATGACACACATTTACCACTCTAGTCTCCTTTAAGTAAAGAATATGAATCATACAGTGTTTCATGTGATCTTAACACAAATTAAGGATTTCCCGTATCTTAGCTACCTTTTCTACACTAAGAACTGATTTGTAGAATCTCTTTAAACTGTTCTAAACGAGTTCTCATCTGTTTACAGTCATTTTCTCTGAATTATTCATGTTTTCATCCTGTTTCCTATATTCTGCCTTCTAGTCCATGTATAAGCTTTGCGCACATATACAAACAACTTCCTACACACTGTTATGAACAGAGACAGCTCGGGAAAATTGTCTCTCAACTGTGTTATAGAGTGTAGTACTACATTTCAGTGAAGTGTATGGCTTTCCAAAGCTGCTGAACGTGTTTCTTTCTCTACTTCAATGGTATACTGCCTTGTATTACACACATTTACCACTATAGTCTCCTTTAAGTAAAGAATATGGGATTCATGCAGTGTTTCATGTGATCTTAACTCGAATTAAGGATTTCCCGGATCTTAGCTACCTTTTCTACACTAAGAACTTACTTTGAGAATCTCTTTAAGCTGTTCTAAACGAGTTCTCCTCTGTTTACAGTCATTTTCTCTGAATTATCCATGTTTTCATGCAGTTTCCTATATTCTGCTTCTGGTACAAGTATAATCTTTGTCCACTTTATCAAACTACTTCCTACACACTGTTATGAACTAAGGCAGCTCGGGAACATTGTCTCTCAACTGTGTTATAGAGTGTAGTACTACATTTCAGTGAAGTGTATGGCTTTCCAAAGCTGCTGAACGTGTTTATTTCTCTACTTCAATGGTATACTGCCTTGTATGACACACATTTACCACTCTAGTCTCCTTTAAGTAAAGAATATGAATCATACAGTGTTTCATGTGATCTTAACTCAAATTAAGGATTTCCCGGATGTTATCTACCTTTTCTACACTAAGAACTTACTTGGGAATCTCTTTAAGCTTTTCTAAAAGGGGTCCTCATATGTTTACAGTCATTTTCGCGGAATTATTCATGTTTTCATGTAGTTTCCTATATTCTGCCTTCTGGTCCACGTAAAAGCTTTGCCCACATATAGAAACAACTTCCTACACACTGTTATGAACAGAGGCAGCTCGGGAACATTGTCTCTCAACTGTGTTATAGAGTGTAGTACTACATTTCAGTGAAGTGTATGGCTTTCCAAAGCTGCTGAACGTGTTTCTTTCTCTACTTCAATGGTATACTGCCTTGTATTACACACATTTACCACTATAGTCTCCTTTAAGTAAATAATATGGGATTCATGCAGTGTCTCATGTGATCTTAACTCGAATTAAGGATTTCCCAGATCTTAGCTACCTTTTCTACACTAAGAACTGATTTGTAGAATCTCCTTAAGCTGTTCTAAACGAGTTCTCATCTGTTTACAGTCATTTTCTCTGAATTATTCATGTTTTCATCATGTTTCCTATATTCTGCCTTCTAGTCCATGTATAAGCTTTGCCCACATATACAAACAACTTCCTACACAGTGTTATGAACAGAGGCAGCTCGGGAACATTGTCTCTCAACTGTGTTATAGAGTGTAGTACTACATTTCAGTGAAGTGTAAGGCTTTCCAAAGCTGCCGAATATGTTTCTTTTTGTATTTCAATGATATTCTGCCTTGTAGGACACACATTTACCACTCTAGTCTCCTTTAAGTAAAGAATATGAATCATAGAGTGTTTCATGTGATCTTAACTCAAATTAAGGATTTCCCGGATGTTATCTACCTTTTCTACACTAAGAACTTACTTGGAGAATCTCTTTAAGCTTTTCTAAAAGGGGTTCTCATAGGTTTACAGTCATTTTCTCGGAATTATTCATGTTTTCATGTAGTTTCCTATATTCTGCCTTCTGGTCCATGTAAAAGCTTTGCCCACATATACAAACAACTTCCTACACACTGTTATGAACAGAGGCAGCTCGGGAACATTGTCTCTCAACTGTGTTATAGAGTGTAGTACTACATTTCAGTGAAGTGTATGGCTTTCCAAAGCTGCTGAACGTGTTTCTTTCTCTACTTCAATGGTATACTGCCTTGTATTACACACATTTACCACTATAGTCTCCTTTAAGTAAAGAATATGGGATTCATGCAGTGTTTCATGTGATCTTAACTCGAATTAAGGATTTCCCAGATCTTAGCTACATTTTCTACACTAAGAACTGATTTGTAGAATCTCTTTAAGCTGTTCTAAACGAGTTCTCATCTGTTTACAGTCATTTTCTCTGAATTATCCATGTTTTCATGCACTTTCCTATATTCTGCTTCTGGTACAAGTATATTCTTTGTCTACTTTATCAAACTACTTCCTACACACTGTTATGAACTGAGGCAGCTCGGGAACATTGTCTCTCAACTGTGTTATAGAGTGTAGTACTACATTTCAGTGAAGTGTATGACTTTCCAAAGCTGCTGAACGTGTTTCTTTCTCTACTTCAATGGTATACTGCCTTGTATGACACACATTTACCACTCTAGTCTCCTTTAAGTAAAGAATATGAATCATACAGTGTTTCATGTGATCTTAACACAAATTAAGGATTTCCCGTATCTTAGCTACCTTTTCTACACTAAGAACTGATTTGTAGAATCTCTTTAAACTGTTCTAAACGAGTTCTCATCTGTTTACAGTCATTTTCTCTGAATTATTCATGTTTTCATCCTGTTTCCTATATTCTGCCTTCTAGTCCATGTATAAGCTTTGCGCACATATACAAACAACTTCCTACACACTGTTATGAACAGAGACAGCTCGGGAAAATTGTCTCTCAACTGTGTTATAGAGTGTAGTACTACATTTCAGTGAAGTGTATGGCTTTCCAAAGCTGCTGAACGTGTTTCTTTCTCTACTTCAATGGTATACTGCCTTGTATTACACACATTTACCACTATAGTCTCCTTTAAGTAAAGAATATGGGATTCATGCAGTGTTTCATGTGATCTTAACTCGAATTAAGGATTTCCCGGATCTTAGCTACCTTTTCTACACTAAGAACTTACTTTGAGAATCTCTTTAAGCTGTTCTAAACGAGTTCTCCTCTGTTTACAGTCATTTTCTCTGAATTATCCATGTTTTCATGCAGTTTCCTATATTCTGCTTCTGGTACAAGTATAATCTTTGTCCACTTTATCAAACTACTTCCTACACACTGTTATGAACTAAGGCAGCTCGGGAACATTGTCTCTCAACTGTGTTATAGAGTGTAGTACTACATTTCAGTGAAGTGTATGGCTTTCCAAAGCTGCTGAACGTGTTTATTTCTCTACTTCAATGGTATACTGCCTTGTATGACACACATTTACCACTCTAGTCTCCTTTAAGTAAAGAATATGAATCATACAGTGTTTCATGTGATCTTAACTCAAATTAAGGATTTCCCGGATGTTATCTACCTTTTCTACACTAAGAACTTACCTGGAGAATCTCTTTAAGCTTTTCTAAATGGGGTTCTCATAGGTTTACAGTCATTTTCTCGGAATTATTCATGTTTTCATGTAGTTTCCTATATTCTGCCTTCTAGTCCATGTAAAAGCTTTGCCCACATATACAAACAACTTCCTACACACTGTTATGAACAGAGGCAGCTCGGGAACATTGTCTCTCAACTGTGTTATAGAGTGTAGTACTACATTTCAGTGAAGTGTATGGCTTTCCAAAGCTGCTGAACGTGTTTCTTTCTCTACTTCAATGGTATACTGCCTTATATTACACACATTTACCAGATAGTCTCCTTTAAGTAAAGAATATGGGATTCATGCAGTGTTTCATGTGATCTTAACTCGAATTAAGGATTTCCCGGATCTTAGCTACCTTTTCTACACTAAGAACTTACTTTGAGAATCTCTTTAAGCTGTTCTAAACGAGTTCTCCTCTGTTTACAGTCATTTTCTCTGAATTATCCATGTTTTCATGCAGTTTCCTATATTCTGCTTCTGGTACAAGTATAATCTTTGTCCACTTTATCAAACTACTTCCTACACACTGTTATGAACTGAGGCAGCTCGGGAACATTGTCTCTCAACTGTGTTATAGAGTGTAGTACTACATTTCAGTGAAGTGTATGGCTTTCCAAAGCTGCTGAACGTGTTTCTTTCTCTACTTCAATGGTATACTGCCTTGTATGACACACATTTACCACTCTACTCTCCTTTAAGTAAAGAATATGAATAATACAGTGTTTCATGTGATCTTAGCTCAAATTAAGGATTTCCCGGATCTTAGCTACCTTTTCTACACTAAGAACTTACTTGGGAATCTCTTTAAGCTTTTCTAAAAGGGGTCCTCATATGTTTACAGTCATTTTCGCGGAATTATTCATGTTTTCATGTAGTTTCCTATATTCTGCCTTCTGGTCCATGTAAAAGCTTTGCCCACATATAGAAACAACTTCCTACACACTGTTATGAACAGAGGCAGCTCGGGAACATTGTCTCTCAACTGTGTTATAGAGTGTAGTACTACATTTCAGTGAAGTGTATGGCTTTCCAAAGCTGCTGAACGTGTTTCTTTCTCTACTTCAATGGTATACTGCCTTGTATTACACACATTTACCACTATAGTCTCCTTTAAGTAAATAATATGGGATTCATGCAGTGTCTCATGTGATCTTAACTCGAATTAAGGATTTCCCAGATCTTAGCTACCTTTTCTACACTAAGAACTGATTTGTAGAATCTCCTTAAGCTGTTCTAAACGAGTTCTCATCTGTTTACAGTCATTTTCTCTGAATTATTCATGTTTTCATCATGTTTCCTATATTCTGCCTTCTAGTCCATGTATAAGCTTTGCCCACATATACAAACAACTTCCTACACAGTGTTATGAACAGAGGCAGCTCGGGAACATTGTCTCTCAACTGTGTTATAGAGTGTAGTACTACATTTCAGTGAAGTGTAAGGCTTTCCAAAGCTGCCGAATATGTTTCTTTTTGTATTTCAATGATATTCTGCCTTGTAGGACACACATTTACCACTCTAGTCTCCTTTAAGTAAAGAATATGAATCATAGAGTGTTTCATGTGATCTTAACTCAAATTAAGGATTTCCCGGATGTTATCTACCTTTTCTACACTAAGAACTTACTTGGAGAATCTCTTTAAGCTTTTCTAAAAGGGGTTCTCATAGGTTTACAGTCATTTTCTCGGAATTATTCATGTTTTCATGTAGTTTCCTATATTCTGCCTTCTGGTCCATGTAAAAGCTTTGCCCACATATACAAACAACTTCCTACACACTGTTATGAACAGAGGCAGCTCGGGAACATTGTCTCTCAACTGTGTTATAGAGTGTAGTACTACATTTCAGTGAAGTGTATGGCTTTCCAAAGCTGCTGAACGTGTTTCTTTCTCTACTTCAATGGTATACTGCCTTGTATTACACACATTTACCACTATAGTCTCCTTTAAGTAAAGAATATGGGATTCATGCAGTGTTTCATGTGATCTTAACTCGAATTAAGGATTTCCCAGATCTTAGCTACATTTTCTACACTAAGAACTGATTTGTAGAATCTCTTTAAGCTGTTCTAAACGAGTTCTCATCTGTTTACAGTCATTTTCTCTGAATTATCCATGTTTTCATGCAGTTTCCTATATTCTGCTTCTGGTACAAGTATATTCTTTGTCTACTTTATCAAACTACTTCCTACACACTGTTATGAACTGAGGCAGCTCGGGAACATTGTCTCTCAACTGTGTTATAGAGTGTAGTACTACATTTCAGTGAAGTGTATGACTTTCCAAAGCTGCTGAACGTGTTTCTTTCTCTACTTCAATGGTATACTGCCTTGTATGACACACATTTACCACTCTAGTCTCCTTTAAGTAAAGAATATGAATCATACAGTGTTTCATGTGATCTTAACACAAATTAAGGATTTCCCGTATCTTAGCTACCTTTTCTACACTAAGAACTGATTTGTAGAATCTCTTTAAACTGTTCTAAACGAGTTCTCATCTGTTTACAGTCATTTTCTCTGAATTATTCATGTTTTCATCCTGTTTCCTATATTCTGCCTTCTAGTCCATGTATAAGCTTTGCGCACATATACAAACAACTTCCTACACACTGTTATGAACAGAGACAGCTCGGGAAAATTGTCTCTCAACTGTGTTATAGAGTGTAGTACTACATTTCAGTGAAGTGTATGGCTTTCCAAAGCTGCTGAACGTGTTTCTTTCTCTACTTCAATGGTATACTGCCTTGTATTACACACATTTACCACTATAGTCTCCTTTAAGTAAAGAATATGGGATTCATGCAGTGTTTCATGTGATCTTAACTCGAATTAAGGATTTCCCGGATCTTAGCTACCTTTTCTACACTAAGAACTTACTTTGAGAATCTCTTTAAGCTGTTCTAAACGAGTTCTCCTCTGTTTACAGTCATTTTCTCTGAATTATCCATGTTTTCATGCAGTTTCCTATATTCTGCTTCTGGTACAAGTATAATCTTTGTCCACTTTATCAAACTACTTCCTACACACTGTTATGAACTAAGGCAGCTCGGGAACATTGTCTCTCAACTGTGTTATAGAGTGTAGTACTACATTTCAGTGAAGTGTATGGCTTTCCAAAGCTGCTGAACGTGTTTATTTCTCTACTTCAATGGTATACTGCCTTGTATGACACACATTTACCACTCTAGTCTCCTTTAAGTAAAGAATATGAATCATACAGTGTTTCATGTGATCTTAACTCAAATTAAGGATTTCCCGGATGTTATCTACCTTTTCTACACTAAGAACTTACCTGGAGAATCTCTTTAAGCTTTTCTAAATGGGGTTCTCATAGGTTTACAGTCATTTTCTCGGAATTATTCATGTTTTCATGTAGTTTCCTATATTCTGCCTTCTAGTCCATGTAAAAGCTTTGCCCACATATACAAACAACTTCCTACACACTGTTATGAACAGAGGCAGCTCGGGAACATTGTCTCTCAACTGTGTTATAGAGTGTAGTACTACATTTCAGTGAAATGTATGGCTTTCCAAAGCTGCTGAACGTGATTCTTTCTCTACCTCAATGGTATACTGCCTTGTATTACACACATTTACCACTATAGTCTCCTTTAAGTAAAGAATATGGGATTCATGCAGTGTTTCATGTGATCTTAACTCGAATTAAGGATTTCCCAGATCTTAGCTACCTTTTCTACACTAAGAACTGATTTGTAGAATTTCTTTAAGCTGTTCTAAACGAGTTCTCATCTGTTTACAGTCATTTTCTCTGAATTATCCATGTTTTCATGCAGTTTCCTATATTCTGCTTCTGGTACAAGTATATTCTTTGTCTACTTTATCAAACTACTTCCTACACACTGTTATGAACTGAGGCAGCTCGGGAACATTGTCTCTCAACTGTGTTATAGAGTGTAGTACTACATTTCAGTGAAGTGTATGACTTTCCAAAGCTGCTGAACGTGTTTCTTTCTCTACTTCAATGGTATACTGCCTTGTATGACACACATTTACCACTCTAGTCTCCTTTAAGTAAAGAATATGAATCATACAGTGTTTCATGTGATCTTAACTCAAATTAAGGGTTTCCCGGATCTTTGCTACCTTTTCTACACTAAGAAGTTACTTGGGAATCTCTTTAAGCGTTTCTAAAAGGGGTTCTCATATGTTTACAGTCATTTTCTCGGAATTATTCATGTTTTCATGTAGTTTCCTATATTCTGCCTTCTGGTCCATGTAAAAGCTTTGCCCACATATTCAAAAAACTTCCTACACACTGTTATGAACAGAGGCAGCTCGGGAACATTGTCTCTCAACTGTGTTATAGAGTGTAGTACTACATTTCAGTGAAGTGTATGGCTTTCCAAAGCTGCTGAACGTGTTTCTTTCTCTACTTCCATGGTATACTGCCTTGTATTACACACATTTACCACTACAGTCTCCTTTAAGTAAAGAATATGGGATTCATGCAGTGTTTCATGTGATCTTAACTCGAATTAAGGATTTCCCAGATCTTAGCTACCTTTTCTACACTAAGAACTGATTTGTAGAATCTCTTTAAGCTGTTCTAAACGAGTTCTCATCTGTTTACAGTCATTTTCTCTGAATTATCCATGTTTTCATGCAGTTTCCTATATTCTGCTTCTGGTACAAGTATATTCTTTGTCTACTTTATCAAACTATTTCCTACACACTGTTATGAACTGAGGCAGCTCGGGAACATTGTCTCTCAACTGTGTTATAGAGTGTAGTACTACATTTCAGTGAAGTGTATGACTTTCCAAAGCTGCTGAACGTGTTTCTTTCTCTACTTCAATGGTATACTGCCTTGTATGACACACATTTACCACTCTAGTCTCCTTTAAGTAACGAATATGAATCATACAGTGTTTCATGTGATCTTAACTCAAATTAAGGGTTTCCCGGATCTTTGCTACCTTTTCTACACTAAGAAGTTACTTGGGAATCTCTTTAAGCTTTTCTAAAAGGGGTTCTCATATGTTTACAGTCATTTTCTCGGAATTATTCATGTTTTCATGTAGTTTCCTATATTCTGCCTTCTGGTCCATGTAAAAGCTTTGCCCACATATACAAACAACTTCCTACACACTGTTATGAATAGAGGCAACTCGGGAACATTGTCTCTCAACTGTGTTATAGAGTGTAGTACTACATTTCAGTGAAGTGTATGGCTTTCCAAAGCTGCTGAACGTGTTTCTTTCTCTACTTCCATGGTATACTGCCTTGTATGACACACATTTAGCACTCTAGTCTCCTTCAAGTAAAGAATATGGGATTCATACAGTGTTTCATGTGATCTTTACTCAAATTAAGGATTTGCCGGATCTTAGCTACCTTTTCTACACTAAGAACTTACTTGGAGAATCTCTTTAACCTTTTCTAAAACGGGTTCTCATATGTTTAGAGTCATTTTCTCGGAATTATTCATGTTTTCATGTAGTTTCCTATATTCTGCCTTCTGGTCCATGTAAAAGCTTTGCCCACATATACGAACAACTTCCTACACACTGTTATGAACTGAGGCAGCTCGGGAACATTGTCTCTCAACTGTGATATTGAGTGTAGTACTACATTTCAGTGAAGTGTATGGCTTTCCAAAGCTGCTGAACATGTTTCTTTCTCTACTACAATGGTATACTGCCTTGTATGACACACATTTACCACTTTAGTCTACTTCAAGTAAAGAATATGGGATTCATACAGTGTTTCATGTGATCTTAACTCGAATTAAGGATTTCCCGGATCTTAGCTACCTTTTCTACACTAAGAACTGTTTTGTAGAATCTCTTTAAGCTGTTCTAAACGAGTTCTCATCTGTTTACAGTCCTTTTCTCTGAATTATCCATGTTTTCATGCAGTTTCCTATATTCTGCTTCTGGTACAAGTATAATCTTTGTCCACTTTATCAAACTACTTCCTACACACTGTTATGAACTGAGGCAGCTCGGGAACATTGTCTCTCAACTGTGTTATAGAGTGTAGTACTATATTTCAGTGAAGTGTATGGCTTTCCAAAGCTGCTGAACGTGTTTCTTTCTCTACTTCAATGGTATACTGCCTTGTATGACACACATTTACCACTCTACTCTCCTTTAAGTAAAGAATATGAATCATACAGTGTTTCATGTGATCTTAACTCAAATTAAGGATTTCCCGGATCTTAGCTACCTTTTCTACACTAAGAACTTACATGGGAATCTCTTTAAGCTTTTCTAAAAGGGGTTCTCATATGTTTACAGTCATTTTCTCGGAATTATTCATGTTTTCATGTAGTTTCCTATATTCTGCCTTCTGGTCCATGTAAAAGCTTTGCCCACATATACAAACAACTTCCTACACACTGTTATGAACAGAGGCAGCTCGGGAACATTGTCTCTCAACTGTGTTATAGAGTGTAGTACTACATTTCAGTGAAGTGTATGGCTTTCCAAAGCTGCTGAACGTGTTTCTTTCTCTACTTCAATGGTATACTGCCTTGTATTACACACATTTACCACTATAGTCTCCTTTAAGTAAAGAATATGGGATTCATGCAGTGTTTCATGTGATCTTAACTCGAATTAAGGATTTCCCAGATCTTAGCTACCTTTTCTACACTAAGAACTGATTTGTAGAATCTCTTTAAGCTGTTCTAAACGAGTTCTCATCTGTTTACAGTCATTTTCTCTGAATTATCCATGTTTTCATGCAGTTTCCTATATTCTGCTTCTGGTACAAGTATATTCTTTGTCTACTTTATCAAACTACTTCCTACACACTGTTATGAACTGAGGCAGCTCGGGAACATTGTCTCTCAACTGTGTTATAGAGTGTAGTACTACATTTCAGTGAAGTGTATGACTTTCCAAAGCTGCTGAACGTGTTTCTTTCTCTACTTCAATGGTATACTGCCTTGTATGACACACATTTACCACTCTAGTCTCCTTTAAGTAAAGAATATGAATCATACAGTGTTTCATGTGATCTTAACACAAATTAAGGATTTCCCGTATCTTAGCTACCTTTTCTACACTAAGAACTTATTTGTAGAATCTCTTTAAACTGTTCTAAACGAGTTCTCATCTGTTTACAGTCATTTTCTCTGAATTATTCATGTTTTCATCCTGTTTCCTATATTCTGCCTTCTAGTCCATGTATAAGCTTTGCGCACATATACAAACAACTTCCTACACACTGTTATGAACAGAGACAGCTCGGGAAAATTGTCTCTCAACTGTGTTATAGAGTGTAGTACTACATTTCAGTGAAGTGTATGGCTTCCCAAAGCTGCTGAACGTGTTTCTTTCTCTACTTCAATGGTATACTGCCTTGTATTACACACATTTACCACTATAGTCTCCTTTAAGTAAAGAATATGGGATTCATGCAGTGTTTCATGTGATCTTAACTCGAATTAAGGATTTCCCGGATCTTAGCTACCTTTTCTACACTAAGAACTTACTTTGAGAATCTCTTTAAGCTGTTCTAAACGAGTTCTCCTCTGTTTACAGTCATTTTCTCTGAATTATCCATGTTTTCATGCAGTTTCCTATATTCTGCTTCTGGTACAAGTATAATCTTTGTCCACTTTATCAAACTACTTCCTACACACTGTTATGAACTGAGGCAGCTCGGGAACATTGTCTCTCAACTGTGTTATAGAGTGTAGTACTACATTTCAGTGAAGTGTATGGCTTTCCAAAGCTGCTGAACGTGTTTATTTCTCTACTTCAATGGTATACTGCCTTGTATGACACACATTTACCACTCTAGTCTCCTTTAAGTAAAGAATATGAATCATACAGTGTTTCATGTGATCTTAACTCAAATTAAGGATTTCCCGGATGTTATCTACCTTTTCTACACTAAGAACTTACTTGGAGAATCTCTTTAAGCTTTTCTAAATGGGGTTCTCATAGGTTTACAGTCATTTTCTCGGAATTATTCATGTTTTCATGTAGTTTCCTATATTCTGCCTTCTAGTCCATGTAAAAGCTTTGCCCACATATACAAACAACTTCCTACACACTGTTATGAACAGAGGCAGCTCGGGAACATTGTCTCTCAACTGTGTTATAGAGTGTAGTACTACATTTCAGTGAAGTGTATGGCTTTCCAAAGCTGCTGAACGTGATTCTTTCTCTACCTCAATGGTATACTGCCTTGTATTACACACATTTACCACTATAGTCTCCTTTAAGTAAAGAATATGGGATTCATGCAGTGTTTCATGTGATCTTAACTCGAATTAAGGATTTCCCAGATCTTAGCTACCTTTTCTACACTAAGAACTGATTTGTAGAATCTCTTTAAGCTGTTCTAAACGAGTTCTCATCTGTTTACAGTCATTTTCACTGAATTATTCATGTTTTCTTGTAGTTTCCTATATTCTGCCTTCTGGCCCAAGTATAAGCTTTGCCCACTTTATCAAACAACTTCCTACACACTGTTATGAACTGAGGCAGCTCCGGAACATTGTCTCTCAACTGTGTTATAGAGTGTAGTACTACATTTCAGTGAAGTGTATGGCTTTCCAAAGCTGCTGAACGTGTTTATTTCTCTACTTCAATGGTATACTGCCTTGTATGACACACATTTACCACTCTAGTCTCCTTTAAGTAAAGAATATGAATCATACAGTGTTTCATGTGATCTTAACTCAAATTAAGGGTTTCCCGGATCTTTGCTACCTTTTCTACACTAAGAAGTTACTTGGGAATCTCTTTAAGCTTTTCTAAAAGGGGTTCTCATATGTTTACAGTCATTTTCTCGGAATTATTCATGTTTTCATGTAGTTTCCTATATTCTGCCTTCTGGTCCATGTAAAAGCTTTGCCCACATATAGAAACAACTTCCTACACACTGTTATGAATAGAGGCAACTCGGGAACATTGTCTCTCAACTGTGTTATAGAGTGTAGTACTACATTTCAGTGAAGTGTATGGCTTTCCAAAGCTGCTGAACGTGTTTCTTTCTCTACTTCCATGGTATACTGCCTTGTATGACACACATTTAGCACTCTAGTCTCCTTCAAGTAAAGAATATGGGATTCATACAGTGTTTCATGTGATCTTTACTCAAATTAAGGATTTGCCGGATCTTAGCTACCTATTCTACACTAAGAACTTACTTGGAGAATCTCTTTAACCTTTTCTAAAACGGGTTCTCATATGTTTAGAGTCATTTTCTCGGAATTATTCATGTTTTCATGTAGTTTCCTATATTCTGCCTTCTGGTCCATGTAAAAGCTTTGCCCACATATACGAACAACTTCCTACACACTGTTATGAACTGAGGCAGCTCGGGAACATTGTCTCTCAACTGTGATATTGAGTGTAGTACTACATTTCAGTGAAGTGTATGGCTTTCCAAAGCTGCTGAACATGTTTCTTTCTCTACTACAATGGTATACTGCCTTGTATGACACACATTTACCACTTTAGTCTACTTCAAGTAAAGAATATGGGATTCATACAGTGTTTCATGTGATCTTAACTCGAATTAAGGATTTCCCGGATCTTAGCTACCTTTTCTACACTAAGAACTGATTTGTAGAATCTCTTTAAGCTGTTCTAAACGAGTTCTCATCTGTTTACAGTCCTTTTCTCTGAATTATCCATGTTTTCATGCAGTTTCCTATATTCTGCTTCTGGTACAAGTATAATCTTTGTCCACTTTATCAAACTACTTCCTACACACTGTTATGAACTGAGGCAGCTCGGGAACATTGTCTCTCAACTGTGTTATAGAGTGTAGTACTACATTTCAGTGAAGTGTATGGCTTTCCAAAGCTGCTGAACGTGTTTCTTTCTCTACTTCAATGGTATACTGCCTTGTATGACACACATTTACCACTCTACTCTCCTTTAAGTAAAGAATATGAATCATACAGTGTTTCATGTGATCTTAACTCAAATTAAGGATTTCCCGGATCTTAGCTACCTTTTCTACACTAAGAACTTACATGGGAATCTCTTTAAGCTTTTCTAAAAGGGGTTCTCATATGTTTACAGTCATTTTCTCGGAATTATTCATGTTTTCATGTAGTTTCCTATATTCTGCCTTCTGGTCCATGTAAAAGCTTTGCCCACATATAGAAACAACTTCCTACACACTGTTATGAATAGAGGCAGCTCGGGAACATTGTCTCTCAACTGTGTTATAGAGTGTAGTACTACATTTCAGTGAAGTGTATGGCTTTCCAAAGCTGCTGAACGTGTTTCTTTCTCTACTTCCACGGTATACTGCCTTGTATGACACACATTTAGCACTCTAGTCTCCTTCAAGTAAAGAATATGGTATTCATACACTGTTTCATGTGATCTTTACTCAAATTAACGATTTCCCGGATCTTAGCTACCTTTTCTACACTAAGAACTGATTTGTAGAATCTCTTTAAGCTGTTCTAAATGAGTTCTCATCTGTTTACAGTCATTTTCTCTGAATTATCCATGTTTTCATACAGTTTCCTATATTCTGTTTCTGGTACAAGTACAATCTTTGTCCACTTTATCAAACTACTTCCTACACACTGTTATGAACTGAGGCAGCTCGGGAACATTGTCTCTCAACTGTGTTATAGAGTGTACTACTACATTTCAGTGAAGTGTAAGGCTTTCCAAAGCTGCCGAATATGTTTCTTTTTGTATTTCAATGATATTCTGCCTTGTAGGACACACATTTACAACTCTAGTCTGCTTTAAGTAAAGAATATGAATCATACAGTGTTTCATGTGATCTTAACTCAAATTAAGGATTTCCCGGATCTTAGCTACCTTTTCTACACTAAGAACTTACTTGGGAATCTCTTCAAGCTTTTCTAAAAGGGGTTCTCATAAGTTTACAGTCATTTTCTCGGAATTATTCATGTTTTCATGTAGTTTCCTATATTCTGCCTTCTGGTCTATGTAAAAGCTTTGCCCACATATAGAAACAACTTCCTACACACTGTTATGAACAGAGGCAGCTCGGGAACATTGTCTCTCAACTGTGTTATAGAGTGTAGTAGTACTACATTTCAGTGAAGTGTATGGCTTTCCAAAGCTGCTGAACGTGTTTCTTTCTCTACTTCAATGGTATACTGCCTTGTATGACACACATTTACCACTCTAGTCTCCTTTAAGTAAAGAATAAGGGATTCATACAGTGTTTCATGTGATCTTAACTCGAATTAAGGATTTCCCGGATCTTAGCTACCTTTTCTACACTAAGAACTGATTTGTAGAATCTCTTTAAGCTGTTCTAAACGAGTTCTCATCTGTTTACAGTCATTTTCTCTGAATTATTCATGTTTTCATCATGTTTCCTATATTCTGCCTTCTAGTCCATGTATAAGCTTTGCCCGCATATACAAACAACTTCCTACACAGTGTTATGAACAGAGGCAGCTCGGGAACATTGTCTCTCAACTGTGTTATAGAGTGTAGTACTACATTTCAGTGAAGTGTAAGGCTTTCCAAAGCTGCCGAATATGTTTCTTTTTGTATTTCAATGATATTCTGCCTTGTAGGACACACATTTACCACTCTAGTCTCCTTTAAGTAAAGAATATGAATCATACAGTGTTTCATGTGATCTTAACTCGAATTAAGGATTTCCCGGATGTTATCTACCTTTTCTACACTAAGAACTTACTTGGAGAATCTCTTTAAGCTTTTCTGAAAGGGGTCCTCATAGGTTTACAGTCATTTTCTCGGAATTATTCATGTTTTCATGTAGTTTCCTATATTCTGCCTTCTGGTCCATGTAAAAGCTTTGCCCACATATACAAACAACTTACTACACACTGTTATGAACAGAGGCAGCTCGGGAACATTGTCTCTCAACTGTGTTATAGAGTGTAGTACTACATTTCAGTGAAGTGTATGGCTTTCCAAAGCTGCTGAACGTGTTTCTTTCTCTACTTCAATGGTATACTGCCTTGTTTTACACACATTTACCACTATAGTCTCCTTTAAGTAAAGAATATGGGATTCATGCAGTGTTTCATGTGATCTTAACTCGAATTAAGGATTTCCCAGATCTTAGCTACCTTTTCTACACTAAGAACTGATTTGTAGAATCTCTTTAAGCTGTTCTAAACGAGTTCTCATCTGTTTACAGTCATTTTCTCTGAATTATCCATGTTTTCATGCAGTTTCCTATATTCTGCTTCTGGTACAAGTATATTCTTTGTCCACTTTATCAAACTACTTCCTACACACTGTTATGAACTGAGGCAGCTCGGGAACATTGTCTCTCAACTGTGTTATAGAGTGTAGTACTACATTTCAGTGAAGTGTATGGCTTTCCAAAGCTGCTGAACGTGTTTCTTTCTCTACTTCAATGGTATACTGCCTTGTATGACACACATTTACCACTCTAGTCTCCTTTAAGTAAAGAATATGAATCATATAGTGTTTCATGTAATCTTAACACAAATTAAGGATTTCCCGTATCTTAGCTACCTTTTCTACACTAAGAACTGATTTGTAGAATCTCTTTAAGCTGTTCTAAACGAGTTCTCATCTGTGTACAGTCATTTTCTCTGAATTATTCATGTTTTCATCCTGTTTCCTATATTCTGCCTTCTAGTCCATGTATAAGCTTTGCGCACATATACAAACAACTTCCTACACACTGTTATGAACAGAGACAGCTCGGGAAAATTGTCTCTCAACTGTGTTATAGAGTGTAGTACTACATTTCAGTGAAGTGTATGGCTTCCCAAAGCTGCTGAACGTGTTTCTTTCTCTACTTCAATGGTATACTGCCTTGTATTACACACATTTACCACTATAGTCTCCTTTAAGTAAAGAATATGGGATTCATGCAGTGTTTCATGTGATCTTAACTCGAATTAAGGATTTCCCGGATCTTAGCTACCTTTTCTACACTAAGAACTTACTTTGAGAATCTCTTTAAGCTGTTCTAAACGAGTTCTCCTCTGTTTACAGTCATTTTCTCTGAATTATCCATGTTTTCATGCAGTTTCCTATATTCTGCTTCTGGTACAAGTATAATCTTTGTCCACTTTATCAAACTACTTCCTACACACTGTTATGAACTGAGGCAGCTCGGGAACATTGTCTCTCAACTGTGTTATAGAGTGTAGTACTACATTTCAGTGAAGTGTATGGCTTTCCAAAGCTGCTGAACGTGTTTATTTCTCTACTTCAATGGTATACTGCCTTGTATGACACACATTTACCACTCTAGTCTCCTTTAAGTAAAGAATATGAATCATACAGTGTTTCATGTGATCTTAACTCAAATTAAGGATTTCCCGGATGTTATCTACCTTTTCTACACTAAGAACTTACTTGGAGAATCTCTTTAAGCTTTTCTAAATGGGGTTCTCATAGGTTTACAGTCATTTTCTCGGAATTATTCATGTTTTCATGTAGTTTCCTATATTCTGCCTTCTAGTCCATGTAAAAGCTTTGCCCACATATACAAACAACTTCCTACACACTGTTATGAACAGAGGCAGCTCGGGAACATTGTCTCTCAACTGTGTTATAGAGTGTAGTACTACATTTCAGTGAAGTGTATGGCTTTCCAAAGCTGCTGAACGTGATTCTTTCTCTACCTCAATGGTATACTGCCTTGTATTACACACATTTACCACTATAGTCTCCTTTAAGTAAAGAATATGGGATTCATGCAGTGTTTCATGTGATCTTAACTCGAATTAAGGATTTCCCAGATCTTAGCTACCTTTTCTACACTAAGAACTGATTTGTAGAATCTCTTTAAGCTGTTCTAAACGAGTTCTCATCTGTTTACAGTCATTTTCACTGAATTATTCATGTTTTCTTGTAGTTTCCTATATTCTGCCTTCTGGCCCAAGTATAAGCTTTGCCCACTTTATCAAACAACTTCCTACACACTGTTATGAACTGAGGCAGCTCCGGAACATTGTCTCTCAACTGTGTTATAGAGTGTAGTACTACATTTCAGTGAAGTGTATGACTTTCCAAAGCTGCTGAACGTGTTTCTTTCTCTACTTCAATGGTATACTGCCTTGTATGACACACATTTACCACTCTAGTCTCCTTTACGTAAAGAATATGAATCATACAGTGTTTCATGTGATCTTAACTCAAATTAAGGGTTTCCCGGATCTTTGCTACCTTTTCTACACTAAGAAGTTACTTGGGAATCTCTTTAAGCTTTTCTAAAAGGGGTTCTCATATGTTTACAGTCATTTTCTCGGAATTATTCATGTTTTCATGTAGTTTCCTATATTCTGCCTTCTGGTCCATGTAAAAGCTTTGCCCACATATAGAAACAACTTCCTACACACTGTTATGAATAGAGGCAACTCGGGAACATTGTCTCTCAACTGTGTTATAGAGTGTAGTACTACATTTCAGTGAAGTGTATGGCTTTCCAAAGCTGCTGAACGTGTTTCTTTCTCTACTTCCATGGTATACTGCCTTGTATGACACACATTTAGCACTCTAGTCTCCTTCAAGTAAAGAATATGGGATTCATACAGTGTTTCATGTGATCTTTACTCAAATTAAGGATTTGCCGGATCTTAGCTACCTATTCTACACTAAGAACTTACTTGGAGAATCTCTTTAACCTTTTCTAAAACGGGTTCTCATATGTTTAGAGTCATTTTCTCGGAATTATTCATGTTTTCATGTAGTTTCCTATATTCTGCCTTCTGGTCCATGTAAAAGCTTTGCCCACATATACGAACAACTTCCTACACACTGTTATGAACTGAGGCAGCTCGGGAACATTGTCTCTCAACTGTGTTATAGAGTGTAGTACTACATTTCAGTGAAGTGTATGGCTTTCCAAAGCTGCTGAACATGTTTCTTTCTCTACTTCAATGGTATACTGCCTTGTATGACACACATTTACCACTATAGTCTCCTTTAAGTAAATAATATGGGATTCATGCAGTGTCTCATGTGATCTTAACTCGAATTAAGGATTTCCCAGATCTTAGCTACCTTTTCTACACTAAGAACTGATTTGTAGAATCTCCTTAAGCTGTTCTAAACTAGTTCTCATCTGTTTACAGTCATTTTCTCTGAATTATTCATGTTTTCATCATGTTTCCTATATTCTGCCTTCTAGTCCATGTATAAGCTTTGCCCACATATACAAACAACTTCCTACACAGTGTTATGAACAGAGGCAGCTCGGGAACATTGTCTCTCAACTGTGTTATAGAGTGTAGTACTACATTTCAGTGAAGTGTAAGGCTTTCCAAAGCTGCCGAATATGTTTCTTTTTGTATTTCAATGATATTCTGCCTTGTAGGACACACATTTACCACTCTACTCTCCTTTAAGTAAAGAATATGAATCATACAGTGTTTCATGTGATCTTAACTCAAATTAAGGATTTCCCGGATCTTAGCTACCTTTTCTACACTAAGAACTTACTTGGAGAATCTCTTTAAGCTTTTCTAAAAGGGGTTCTCATAGGTTTACAGTCATTTTCTCGGAATTATTCATGTTTTCATGTAGTTTCCTATATTCTGCCTTCTGGTCCATGTAAAAGCTTTGCCCACATATACAAACAACTTCCTACACACTGTTATGAACAGAGGCAGCTCGGGAACATTGTCTCTCAACTGTGTTATAGAGTGTAGTACTACATTTCAGTGAAGTGTATGGCTTTCCAAAGCTGCTGAACGTGTTTCTTTCTCTACTTCAATGGTATACTGCCTCGTATTACACACATTTACCACTATAGTCTCCTTTAAGTAAAGAATATGGGATTCATGCAGTGTTTCATGTGATCTTAACTCGAATTAAGGATTTCCCAGATCTTAGCTACCTTTTCTACACTAAGAACTGATTTGTAGAATCTCTTTAAGCTGTTCTAAACGAGTTCTCGTCTGTTTACAGTCATTTTCTCTGAATTATCCATGTTTTCATGCAGTTTCCTATATTCTGCTTCTGGTACAAGTATATTCTTTGT
Source organism: Pipistrellus hanaki (assembly GCF_964339955.1). NCBI lineage: Eukaryota > Metazoa > Chordata > Mammalia > Chiroptera > Vespertilionidae > Pipistrellus > Pipistrellus hanaki. The sequence continues at coordinate 91,278,848 of NC_140505.1, read as the reverse complement.
CTACTTTATCAAACTACTTCCTACACACTGTTATGAACTGAGGCAGCTCGGGAACATTGTCTCTCAACTGTGTTATAGAGTGTAGTACTACATTTCAGTGAAGTGTATGACTTTCCAAAGCTGCTGAACGTGTTTCTTTCTCTACTTCAATGGTATACTGCCTTGTATGACACACATTTACCACTCTAGTCTCCTTTAAGTAAAGAATATGGGATTCATGCAGTGTTTCATGTGATCTTAACTCGAATTAAGGATTTCCCGTATCTTAGCTACCTTTTCTACACTAAGAACTGGTTTGTAGAATCTCTTTAAGCTGTTCTAAACGAGTTCTCATCTGTTTACAGTCATTTTCTCTGAATTATTCATGTTTTCATCCTGTTTCCTATATTCTGCCTTCTAGTCCATGTATAAGCTTTGCGCACATATACAAACAACTTCCTACACACTGTTATGAACAGAGACAGCTCGGGAAAATTGTCTCTCAACTGTGTTATAGAGTGTAGTACTACATTTCAGTGAAGTGTATGGCTTTCCAAAGCTGCTGAACGTGTTTCTTTCTCTACTTCAATGGTATACTGCCTTGTATTACACACATTTACCACTATAGTCTCCTTTAAGTAAAGAATATGGGATTCATGCAGTGTTTCATGTGATCATAACTCGAATTAAGGATTTCCCGGATCTTAGCTACCTTTTCTACACTAAGAACTTACTTTGAGAATCTCTTTAAGCTGTTCTAAACGAGTTCTCCTCTGTTTACAGTCATTTTCTCTGAATTATCCATGTTTTCATGCAGTTTCCTATATTCTGCTTCTGGTACAAGTATAATCTTTGTCCACTTTATCAAACTACTTCCTACACACTGTTATGAACTGAGGCAGCTCGGGAACATTGTCTCTCAACTGTGTTATAGAGTGTAGTACTACATTTCAGTGAAGTGTATGGCTTTCCAAAGCTGCTGAACGTGTTTATTTCTCTACTTCAATGGTATACTGCCTTGTATGACACACATTTACCACTCTACTCTCCTTTAAGTAAAGAATATGAATCATACAGTGTTTCATGTTATCTTAGCTCAAATTAAGGATTTCCCGGATCTTAGCTACCTTTTCTACACTAAGAACTTACTTGGGAATCTCTTTAAGCTTTTCTAAATGGGGTCCTCATAGGTTTACAGTCATTTTCGCGGAATTATTCATGTTTTCATGTAGTTTCCTATATTCTGCCTTCTGGTCCATGTAAAAGCTTTGCCCACATATAGAAACAACTTCCTACACACTGTTATGAACAGAGGCAGCTCGGGAACATTGTCTCTCAACTGTGTTATAGAGTGTAGTACTACATTTCAGTGAAGTGTATGGCTTTCCAAAGCTGCTGAACGTGTTTCTTTCTCTACTTCAATGGTATACTGCCTTGTATTACACACATTTACCACTATAGTCTTCTTTAAGTAAATAATATGGGATTCATGCAGTGTTTCATGTGATCTTAACTCGAATTAAGGATTTCCCAGATCTTAGCTACCTTTTCTACACTAAGAACTGATTTGTAGAATCTCCTTAAGCTGTTCTAAACGAGTTCTCATCTGTTTACAGTCATTTTCTCTGAATTATTCATGTTTTCATCATGTTTCCTATATTCGGCCTTCTAGTCCATGTATAAGCTTTGCCCACATATACAAACAACTTCCTACACAGTGTTATGAACAGAGGCAGCTCGGGAACATTGTCTCTCAACTGTGTTATAGAGTGTAGTACTACATTTCAGTGAAGTGTATGGCTTTCCAAAGCTGCTGAACGTGTTTCTTTCTCTACTTCAATGGTATACTGCCTTGTATTACACACATTTACCACTATAGTCTCCTTTAAGTAAAGAATATGGGATTCATGCAGTGTTTCATGTGATCTTAACTCGAATTAAGGATTTCCCGGATCTTAGCTACCTTTTCTACACTAAGAACTTACTTTGAGAATCTCTTTAAGCTGTTCTAAACGAGTTCTCCTCTGTTTACAGTCATTTTCTCTGAATTATCCATGTTTTCATGCAGTTTCCTATATTCTGCTTCTGGTACAAGTATAATCTTTGTCCACTTTATCAAACTACTTCCTACACACTGTTATGAACTGAGGCAGCTCGGGAACATTGTCTCTCAACTGTGTTATAGAGTGTAGTACTACATTTCAGTGAAGTGTATGGCTTTCCAAAGCTGCTGAACGTGTTTATTTCTCTACTTCAATGGTATACTGCCTTGTATGACACACATTTACCACTCTAGTCTCCTTTAAGTAAAGAATATGAATCATACAGTGTTTCATGTGATCTTAACTCAAATTAAGGATTTCCCGGATGTTATCTACCTTTTCTACACTAAGAACTTACTTGGAGAATCTCTTTAAGCTTTTCTAAATGGGGTTCTCATAGGTTTACAGTCATTTTCTCGGAATTATTCATGTTTTCATGTAGTTTCCTATATTCTGCCTTCTAGTCCATGTAAAAGCTTTGCCCACATATACAAACAACTTCCTACACACTGTTATGAACAGAGGCAGCTCGGGAACATTGTCTCTCAACTGTGTTATAGAGTGTAGTACTACATTTCAGTGAAGTGTATGGCTTTCCAAAGCTGCTGAACGTGATTCTTTCTCTACCTCAATGGTATACTGCCTTGTATTACACACATTTACCACTATAGTCTCCTTTAAGTAAAGAATATGGGATTCATGCAGTGTTTCATGTGATCTTAACTCGAATTAAGGATTTCCCGGATCTTAGCTACCTTTTCTACACTAAGAACTTACTTTGAGAATCTCTTTAAGCTGTTCTAAACGAGTTCTCCTCTGTTTACAGTCATTTTCTCTGAATTATCCATGTTTTCATGCAGTTTCCTATATTCTGCTTCTGGTACAAGTATAATCTTTGTCCACTTTATCAAACTACTTCCTACACACTGTTATGAACTGAGGCAGCTCGGGAACATTGTCTCTCAACTGTGTTATAGAGTGTAGTACTACATTTCAGTGAAGTGTATGGCTTTCCAAAGCTGCTGAACGTGTTTATTTCTCTACTTCAATGGTATACTGCCTTGTATGACACACATTTACCACTCTAGTCTCCTTTAAGTAAAGAATATGAATCATACAGTGTTTCATGTGATCTTAACTCAAATTAAGGATTTCCCGGATGTTATCTACCTTTTCTACACTAAGAACTTACTTGGAGAATCTCTTTAAGCTTTTCTAAATGGGGTTCTCATAGGTTTACAGTCATTTTCTCGGAATTATTCATGTTTTCATGTAGTTTCCTATATTCTGCCTTCTAGTCCATGTAAAAGCTTTGCCCACATATACAAACAACTTCCTACACACTGTTATGAACAGAGGCAGCTCGGGAACATTGTCTCTCAACTGTGTTATAGAGTGTAGTACTACATTTCAGTGAAGTGTATGGCTTTCCAAAGCTGCTGAACGTGATTCTTTCTCTACCTCAATGGTATACTGCCTTGTATTACACACATTTACCACTATAGTCTCCTTTAAGTAAAGAATATGGGATTCATGCAGTGTTTCATGTGATCTTAACTCGAATTAAGGATTTCCCAGATCTTAGCTACCTTTTCTACACTAAGAACTGATTTGTAGAATCTCTTTAAGCTGTTCTAAACGAGTTCTCATCTGTTTAGAGTTATTTTCTCTGAATTATCCATGTTTTCATGCAGTTTCCTATATTCTGCTTCTGGTACAAGTATATTCTTTGTCCACTTTATCAAACTACTTCCTACACACTGTTATGAACTGAGGCAGCTCGGGAACATTGTCTCTCAACTGTGTTATAGAGTGTAGTACTACATTTCAGTGAAGTGTATGGCTTCCAAAGCTGCTGAACGTGTTTCTTTCTCTACTTCAATGGTATACTGCCTTGTATGACACACATTTACCACTCTAGTCTCCTTTAAGTAAAGAATATGAATCATACAGTGTTTCATGTGATCTTAACTCAAATTAAGGATTTCCCGGATCTAAGCTTCCTTTTCTACACTAAGAACTTACTTGGGAATCTCTTTAAGCTTTTCTAAAAGGGGTTCTCATATGTTTACAGTCATTTTCTCGGAATTATTCATGTTTTCATGTAGTTTCCTATATTCTGCCTTCTGGTCCATGTAAAAGCTTTGCCCACATATAGAAACAACTTCCTACACACTGTTATGATCAGAGGCAGCTCGGGAACATTGTCTCTCAACTGTGTTATAGAGTGTAGTACTACATTTCAGTGAAGTGTATGGCTTTCCAAAGCTGCTGAACGTGTTTCTTTCTCTACTTCAATGGTATACTGCCTTGTATTACACACATTTACCACTATAGTCTCCTTTAAGTAAAGAATATGGGATTCATGCAGTGTTTCATGTGATCTTAACTCGAATTAAGGATTTCCCAGATCTTAGCTACCTTTTCTACACTAAGAACTGATTTGTAGAATCTCTTTAAGCTGTTCTAAACGAGTTCTCATCTGTTTACAGTCATTTTCTCTGAATTATTCATGTTTTCATCATGTTTCCTATATTCTGCCTTCTAGTCCATGTATAAGCTTTGCCCACATATACAAACAACTTCCTACACAGTGTTATGAACGGAGGCAGCTCGGGAACATTGTCTCTCAACTGTGTTATAGAGTGTAGTACTACATTTCAGTGAAGTGTAAGGCTTTCCAAAGCTGCCGAATATGTTTCTTTTTGTATTTCAATGATATTCTGCCTTGTAGGACACACATTTACCACTCTAGTCTCCTTTAAGTAAAGAATATGAATCATACAGTGTTTCATGTGATCTTAACTCAAATTAAGGATTTCCCGGATGTTATCTACCTTTTCTACACTAAGAACTGATTTGTAGAATCTCTTTAAGCTGTTCTAAACGAGTTCTCATCTATTTTCAGTTATTTTCTCTGAATTATCCATGTTTTCATGCAGTTTCCTATATTTTGCTTCTGGTACAGGTATATTCTTTGTCCACTTTATCAAACTACTTCCTACACACTGTTATGAACTGAGGCAGCTCGGGAACATTGTCTCTCAACTGTGTTATAGAGTGTAGTACTACATTTCAGTGAAGTGTATGGCTTTCCAAAGCTGCTGAACGTGTTTCTTTCTCTACTTCAATGGTATACTGCCTTGTATGACACACATTTACCACTCTAGTCTCCTTTAAGTAAAGAATATGAATCATACAGTGTTTCATGTGATCTTAACTCAAATTAAGGATTTCCCGGATCTTAGCTACCTTTTCTACACTAAGAACTTACTTGGGAATCTCTTCAAGCTTTTCTAAAAGGGGTTCTCATAAGTTTACAGTCATTTTCTCGGAATTATTCATGTTTTCATGTAGTTTCCTATATTCTGCCTTCTGGTCTATGTAAAAGCTTTGCCCACATATAGAAACAACTTCCTACACACTGTTATGAACAGAGGCAGCTCGGGAACATTGTCTCTCAACTGTGTTATAGAGTGTAGTAGTACTACATTTCAGTGAAGTGTATGGCTTTCCAAAGCTGCTGAACGTGTTTCTTTCTCTACTTCCATGGTATACTGCCTTGTATGACACACATTTACCACTCTAGTCTCCTTTAAGTAAAGAATATAGGATTCATACAGTGTTTCATGTGATCTTAACTCGAATTAAGGATTTCCCGGATGTTATCTACCTTTTCTACACTAAGAACTTACTTGGAGAATCTCTTTAAGCTTTTCTAAAAGGGGTTCTCATAGGTTTACAGTCATTTTCTCGGAATTATTCATGTTTTCATCCTGTTTCCTATATTCTGCCTTCTGGTCCATGTAAAAGCTTTGCCCACATATACAAACAACTTCCTACACACTGTTATGAACAGAGGCAGCTCAGGAACATTGTCTGTCAACTGTGTTATAGAGTGTAGTACTACATTTCAGTGAAGTGTATGGCTTTCCAAAGCTGCTGAACGTGTTTCTTTCTCTACTTCAATGGTATACTGCCTTGTATTACACACATTTACCACTATAGTCTCCTTTAAGTAAAGAATATGGGATTCATGCAGTGTTTCATGTGATCTTAACTTGAATTAAGGATTTCCCGGATCTTAGCTACCTTTTCTACACTAAGAACTGATTTGTAGAATCTCTTTAAGCTGTTCTAAACGAGTTCTCATCTGTTTACAGTCATTTTCTCTGAATTATTCATGTTTTCATCATGTTTCCTATATTCTGCCTTCTAGTCCATGTATAAGCTTTGCCCACATATACAAACAACTTCCTACACAGTGTTATGAACAGAGGCAGCTCGGGAACATTGTCTCTCAACTGTGTTATAGAGTGTAGTACTACATTTCAGTGAAGTGTAAGGCTTTCCAAAGCTGCCGAATATGTTTCTTTTTGTATTTCAATGATATTCTGCCTTGTAGGACACACAGTTACCACTCTAGTCTCCTTTAAGTAAAGAATATGAATCATACTGGGTTTCATGTAATCTTAACTCAAATTAAGGATTTCCCGGATGTTATCTACCTTTTCTACACTAAGAACTTACTTGGAGAATCTCTTTAAGCTTTTCTAAAAGGGGTTCTCATAGGTTTACAGTCATTTTCTCGGAATTATTCATGTTTTCATGTACTTTCCTATATTCTGCCTTCTAGTCCATGTATAAGCTTTGCGCACATATACAAACAACTTCCTACACACTGTTATGAATAGAGACAGCTTGGGAATATTGTCTCTCAACTGTGTTATAGAGTGTAGTACTACATTTCAGTGAAGTGTATGGCTTTCCAAAGCTGCTGAACGTGTTTCTTTCTCTACTTCAATGGTATACTGCCTTGTATGACACACATTTACCACTCTAGTCTCCTTTAAGTAAAGAATATGAATCATACAGTGTTTCATGTGATCTTAACTCGAATTAAGGATTTCCCAGATCTTAGCTACCTTTTCTACACTAAGAACTGATTTGTAGAATCTCTTTAAGCTGTTCTAAACGAGTTCTCATCTGTTTACAGTCATTTTCTCTGAATTATCCATGTTTTCATGCAGTTTCCTATATTCTGCTTCTGGTACAAGTATATTCTTTGTCCACTTTATCAAACTACTTCCTACACACTGTTATGAACTGAGGCAGCTCGGGAACATTGTCTCTCAACTGTGTTATAGAGCGTAGTACTACATTTCAGTGAAGTGTATGGCTTTCCAAAGCTGCTGAACGTGTTTCTTTCTCTACTTCAATGGTATACTGCCTTGTATGACACACATTTACCACTCTAGTCTCCTTTAAGTAAAGAATATGGGATTCATACAGTGTTTCATGTGATATTAACTCGAATTAAGGATTTCCCGGATCTTAGCTACCTTTTCTACACTAAGAACTGATTTGTAGAATCTCTTTAAGCTGTTCTAAACGAGTTCTCATCTGTTTACAGTCATTTTCTCTGAATTATTAATGTTTTCATCCTGTTTCCTATATTCTGCCTTCTAGTCCATGTATAAGCTTTGCGCACATATACAAACAACTTCCTACACACTGTTATGAACAGAGACAGCTCGGGAAAATTGTCTCTCAACTGTGTTATAGAGTGTAGTACTACATTTCAGTGAAGTGTATGGCTTTCCAAAGCTGCTGAACGTGTTTCTTTCTCTACTTCAATGGTATACTGCCTTGTATTACACACATTTACCACTATAGTCTCCTTTAAGTAAAGAATATGGGATTCATGCAGTGTTTCATGTGATCTTAACTCGAATTAAGGATTTCCCGGATCTTAGCTACCTTTTCTACACTAAGAACTTACTTGGAGAATCTCTTTAAGCTTTTCTAAAAGGGGTTCTCATAGGTTTACAGTCATTTTCTCGGAATTATTCATGTTTTCATGTAGTTTCCTATATTCTGCCTTCTGGTCCATGTAAAAGCTTTGCCCACATATACAAACAACTTCCTACACACTGTTATGAACAGAGGCAGCTCAGGAACATTGTCTCTCAACTGTGTGATAGAGTGTAGTACTACATTTCAGTGAAGTGTATGGCTTTCCAAAGCTGCTGAACGTGTTTCTTTCTCTACTTCAATGGTATACTGCCTTGTATTACACACATTTACCACTATAGTCTCCTTTAAGTAAAGAATATGGGATTCATGCAGTGTTTCATGTGATCTTAACTCGAATTAAGGATTTCCCAGATCTTAGCTACCTTTTCTACACTAAGAACTGATTTGTAGAATCTCTTTAAGCTGTTCTAAATGAGTTCTCATCTGTTTACACTCATTTTCTCTGAATTATCCATGTTTTCATGCAGTTTCCTATATTCTGCTTCTGGTGCAAGTATATTTTTTGTCCACTTTATCAAACTACTTCCTACACACTGTTATGAACTGAGGCAGCTCGGGAACATTGTCTCTCAACTGTGTTATAGAGTGTAGTACTACATTTCAGTGAAGTGTATGGCTTTCCAAAGCTGCTGAATGTGTTTCTTTCTCTACTTCAATGGTATACTGCCTTGTATGACACACATTTACCACTCTAGTCTCCTTTAAGTAAAGAATATGAATCATACAGTGTTTCATGTGATCTTAACACAAATTAAGGATTTCCCGTATCTTAGCTACCTTTTCTTTTTTTTTTTTTTTTTTTTTTTTTTAGCAGAAACAATAATTTAATTATTGGGCAATCTAAAAACTCAGCAGGGCCGAAACCGGTTTGGCTCAGTGGATAGAGCTTCGGTCTGCGGACTGAAAGGTCCTGGGTTCGATTCCGGTCAAGGGCATGTAGTACATTGGTTGTGGGCACATCCCCAGTAGGGGGTGTGCAGGAGGCAGCTGGTCGATGTTTCTCTCTCATTGATGTTTCTAGCTCTCCATCCCTCTCCCTTCCTCTCTGTAAAAAATAAATAAAATATATATATATATATATATATATATATATATATATATATATATATATATATTTTTTTTTATTGCCCCCCTCCCTCCCTCCCACACATCCCCTCCCTCCCCATAGTTTTATGTCCATTGGTTGTACTTATATGCATTTATACAAGTCCTTCGGTTGATCTATTATCTCCCCCTGATATCCCTACCCTCCCCACTGTAATTTGACAGTCTGCCTGTTGCTTTACTTTCTCTATATCTGTCTCTTGGTTCATCAGTTTATAAAGATCTTTATCATCCACCGATGTGTGAGGTCATGTGGTGTTTCTCTTTCGTTGATTGGCTTATTTCACTCAGCATGATGCTCTCCAATTCCATCCAGGTTGCTGCAAATGATGAGAATTCCTTCTTCTTTATGGCAGCATAGTATTCCATTGTGTAGATGTACCATAGTTTTTGGATCCAATCATCTGCTGACGGGCACCTAGGCTGTTTCCAAATTCTGGCTATTGTAGATTGTGCTGCTATGAACATAGGGGTGCATATATCCTTTCTGATTGGTGTTTCTAGTTTCTTGGGATATATTCCTAGAAGTGGGATTACTGGGTCAAATGGGAGTTCCATTTTCAGTTTTTTGAGGAAACTCCACACTGTTCTCCACAGTGGTTGCACCAGTCTGCATTCCCACCAGCAGTGCACGAGAGTTCCTTTTTCTCCGCAACCTCGCCAACACTTGTCGTTTGTTGATTTGTTGATGTTGGCCATTCTGACAGGTGTGAGATGGTACCGCATTGTTGTTTTGATTTGCACCTCTCGGATACTTAGTGACTTTGAGCATGTTTTCATGTGCCTTTTGGCCTTCCTTCTGTCTTCTTTTGAAAATATTCTGTTTAGGTCCATTGCCCATTTTTTAATTGGATCATTCATCTTCCTTTTATTTAGTTGTATAAGCTGTCTGTAAATGTTGGAGATTAAACCTTTATCAGTGGTAATATTTGCAAATATGATCTCCCACACCGTGGGCTTTCTTGTTGTTTTATTGATGGTTTCTTTTGCTGTAAAAAAGCTTTTTATTTTGAAGTAGTCCCATTTGTTTATTTTCTCTTTAGCTTCCATTGCCCTAGGGGCAGTATCAGTGAAGAAGTTATTTTGGCATACGTCTGAGATTTTGCTACCTGTGGATGCTTCTAGTATTTTTATGGTTTCCCGTCTGATGTTTAAGTCCTGTATCCATTTTGAGTTTATCCTTGTGAATGGTGTAAGTTGGTGATCTAGTTTCATTCTTTTGCATGTGTCTTTCCAATTTTCCCAACACCATTTATTGAAGAGACTGTCTTGACTCCATTGTATATTCGTGCCTCCTTTGTCAAATATTAATTGAGCATAGTGATTTGGGTTGATATCTGGGTTCTCAATTCTATTCCATTGATCTATTTGTCTGTTCTTGTGCCAGTACCAGGCTGTTTTGAGAACAGTGGCTTTGTAGCTACCTTTTCTACACTAATAACTGATTTGTAGAATCCCTTTAAGCTGTTCTAAACGAGTTCTCATCTGTTTACAGTCATTTTCTCTGAATTATTCATGTTTTCATCATGTTTCCTATATTCTGCCTTCTAGTCCATGTATAAGCTTTGCCCACATATACAAACAAATTCCTACACAGTGTTATGAACAGAGGCAGCTCGGGAACATTGTCTCTCAACTGTGTTATAGAGTGTAGTACTACATTTCAGTGAAGTGTAAGGCTTTCCAAAGCTGCCGAATATGTTTCTTTTTGTATTTCAATGATATTCTGCCTTGTAGGACACACATTTACCAGTCTAGTCTCCTTTAAGTAAAGAATATGAATCATACAGGGTTTCATGTGATCTTAACTCAAATTAAGGATTTCCCGGATGTTATCTACCTTTTCTACACTAAGAACTTACTTGGAGAATCTCTTTAAGCTTTTCTAAAAGGGGTTCTCATAGGTTTACAGTCATTTTCTCGGAATTATTCATGTTTTCATGTAGTTTCCTATATTCTGCCTTCTGGTCCATGTAAAAGCTTTGCCCACATATACAAACAACTTAATACACACTGTTATGAACAGAGGCAGCTCGGGAGCATTGTCTCTCAACTGTGTTATAGAGTGTAGTACGACATTTCAGTGAAGTGTATGGCTTTCCAAAGCTGCTGAACGTGTTTCTTTCTCTACTTCAATGGTATACTGCCTTGTATTACACACATTTACCACTATAGTCTCCTTTAAGTAAAGAATATGGGATTCATGCAGTGTTTCATGTGATCTTAACTCGAATTAAGGATTTCCCGGATCTTAGCTACCTTTTCTACACTAAGAACTGATTTGTAGAATCTCTTTAAGCTGTTCTAAACGAGTTCTCATCTGTTTACAGTCATTTTCTCTGAATTATCCATGTTTTCATGCAGTTTCCTACATTTTGCTTCTGGTACAAGTATATTGTTTGTCCACTTTATCAAACTACTTCCTACACACTGTTATGAACTGAGGCAGCTCGGGAACATTGTCTCTCAACTGTGTTATAGAGCGTAGTACTACATTTCAGTGAAGTGTATGGCTTTCCAAAGCTGCTGAACGTGTTTCTTTCTCTACTTCAATGGTATACTGCCTTGTATGACACACATTTACCACTCTAGTCTCCTTTAAGTAAAGAATATGGGATTCATACAGTGTTTCATGTGATATTAACTCGAATTAAGGATTTCCCGGATCTTAGCTACCTTTTCTACACTAAGAACTGATTTGTAGAATCTCTTTAAGCTGTTCTAAACGAGTTCTCATCTGTTTACAGTCATTTTCTCTGAATTATTAATGTTTTCATCCTGTTTCCTATATTCTGCCTTCTAGTCCATGTATAAGCTTTGCGCACATATACAAACAACTTCCTACACACTGTTATGAACAGAGACAGCTCGGGAAAATTGTCTCTCAACTGTGTTATAGAGTGTAGTACTACATTTCAGTGAAGTGTATGGCTTTCCAAAGCTGCTGAACGTGTTTCTTTCTCTACTTCAATGGTATACTGCCTTGTATTACACACATTTACCACTATAGTCTCCTTTAAGTAAAGAATATGGGATTCATGCAGTGTTTCATGTGATCTTAACTCGAATTAAGGATTTCCCGGATCTTAGCTACCTTTTCTACACTAAGAACTTACTTTGAGAATCTCTTTAAGCTGTTCTAAACGAGTTCTCCTCTGTTTACAGTCATTTTCACTGAATTATCCATGTTTTCATGCAGTTTCCTATATTCTGCTTCTGGTACAAGTATAATCTTTGTCCACTTTATCAAACTACTTCCTACACACTGTTATGAACTGAGGCAGCTCGGGAACATTGTCTCTCAACTGTGTTATAGAGTGTAGTACTACATTTCAGTGAAGTGTATGGCTTTCCAAAGCTGCTGAACGTGTTTCTTTCTCTACTTCAATGGTATACTGCCTTGTATGACACACATTTACCACTCTAGTCTCCTTTAAGTAAAGAATATGAATCATACAGTGTTTCATGTGATCTTAACTCAAATTAAGGATTTCCCGGATCTTAGCTACCTTTTCTACACTAAGAACTTACTTGGGAATCTCTTCAAGCTTTTCTAAAAGGGGTTCTCATAAGTTTACAGTCATTTTCTCGGAATTATTCATGTTTTCATGTAGTTTCCTATATTCTGCCTTCTGGTCTATGTAAAAGCTTTGCCCACATATAGAAACAACTTCCTACACACTGTTATGAACAGAGTCAGCTCGGGAACATTGTCTCTCAACTGTGTTATAGAGTGTAGTAGTACTACATTTCAGTGAAGTGTATGGCTTTCCAAAGCTGCTGAACGTGTTTCTTTCTCTACTTCCATGGTATACTGCCTTGTATGACACACATTTACCACTCTAGTCTCCTTTAAGTAAAGAATATGGGATTCATACAGTGTTTCATGTGATCTTAACTCGAATTAAGGATTTCCGGGATCTTAGCTACCTTTTCTACACTAAGAACTGATTTGTAGAATCTCTTTAAGCTGTTGTAAACGAGTTCTCATCTGTTTACAGTCATTTTCTCTGAATTATTCATGTTTTCATCATGTTTCCTATATTCTGCCTTCTAGTCCATGTATAAGCTTTGCCCACATATACAAACAACTTCCTACACAGTGTTATGATCAGAGGCAGCTCGGGAACATTGTCTCTCAACTGTGTTATAGAGTGTAGTACTACATTTCAGTGAAGTGTAAGGCTTTCCAAAGCTGCCGAATATGTTTCTTTTTGTATTTCAATGATTTTCTGCCTTGTAGGACACACAGTTACCACTCTAGTCTCCTTTAAGTAAAGAATATGAATCATACTGGGTTTCATGTAATCTTAACTCAAATTAAGGATTTCCCGGATGTTATCTACCTTTTCTACACTAAGAACTTACTTGGAGAATCTCTTTAAGCTTTTCTAAAAGGGTTCTCATAGGTTTACAGTCATTTTCTCGGAATTATTCATGTTTTCATGTAGTTTCCTATATTCTGCCTTCTGGTCCATGTAAAAGCTTTGCCCACATATACAAACAACTTCCTACACACTGTTATGAACAGAGGCAGCTCAGGAACATTGTCTATCAACTGTGTGATAGAGTGTAGTACTACATTTCAGTGAAGTGTATGGCTTTCCAAAGCTGCTGAACGTGTTTCTTTCTCTACTTCAATGGTATACTGCCTTGTATGACACACATTTACCACTCTAGTCTCCTTTAAGTAAAGAATATGAATCATACAGTGTTTCATGTGATCTTAACTCGAATTAAGGATTTCCCAGATCTTAGCTACCTTTTCTACACTAAGAACTGATTTGTAGAATCTCTTTAAGCTGTTCTAAACGAGTTCTCATCTGTTTACAGTCATTTTCTCTGAATTATCCATGTTTTCATGCAGTTTCCTATATTCTGCTTCTGGTACAAGTATATTCTTTGTCCACTTTATCAAACTACTTCCTACACACTGTTATGAACTGAGGCAGCTCGGGAACATTGTCTCTCAACTGTGTTATAGAGCGTAGTACTACATTTCAGTGAAGTGTATGGCTTTCCAAAGCTGCTGAACGTGTTTCTTTCTCTACTTCAATGGTATACTGCCTTGTATGACACACATTTACCACTCTAGTCTCCTTTAAGTAAAGAATATGGGATTCATACAGTGTTTCATGTGATATTAACTCGAATTAAGGATTTCCCGGATCTTAGCTACCTTTTCTACACTAAGAACTGATTTGTAGAATCTCTTTAAGCTGTTCTAAACGAGTTCTCATCTGTTTACAGTCATTTTCTCTGAATTATTAATGTTTTCATCCTGTTTCCTATATTCTGCCTTCTAGTCCATGTATAAGCTTTGCGCACATATACAAACAACTTCCTACACACTGTTATGAACAGAGACAGCTCGGGAAAATTGTCTCTCAACTGTGTTATAGAGTGTAGTACTACATTTCAGTGAAGTGTATGGCTTTCCAAAGCTGCTGAACGTGTTTCTTTCTCTACTTCAATGGTATACTGCCTTGTATTACACACATTTACCACTATAGTCTCCTTTAAGTAAAGAATATGGGATTCATGCAGTGTTTCATGTGATCTTAACTCGAATTAAGGATTTCCCGGATCTTAGCTACCTTTTCTACACTAAGAACTTACTTGGAGAATCTCTTTAAGCTTTTCTAAAAGGGGTTCTCATAGGTTTACAGTCATTTTCTCGGAATTATTCATGTTTTCATGTAGTTTCCTATATTCTGCCTTCTGGTCCATGTAAAAGCTTTGCCCACATATACAAACAACTTCCTACACACTGTTATGAACAGAGGCAGCTCAGGAACATTGTCTCTCAACTGTGTGATAGAGTGTAGTACTACATTTCAGTGAAGTGTATGGCTTTCCAAAGCTGCTGAACGTGTTTCTTTCTCTACTTCAATGGTATACTGCCTTGTATTACACACATTTACCACTATAGTCTCCTTTAAGTAAAGAATATGGGATTCATGCAGTGTTTCATGTGATCTTAACTCGAATTAAGGATTTCCCAGATCTTAGCTACCTTTTCTACACTAAGAACTGATTTGTAGAATCTCTTTAAGCTGTTCTAAATGAGTTCTCATCTGTTTACACTCATTTTCTCTGAATTATCCATGTTTTCATGCAGTTTCCTATATTCTGCTTCTGGTGCAAGTATATTTTTTGTCCACTTTATCAAACTACTTCCTACACACTGTTATGAACTGAGGCAGCTCGGGAACATTGTCTCTCAACTGTGTTATAGAGTGTAGTACTACATTTCAGTGAAGTGTATGGCTTTCCAAAGCTGCTGAATGTGTTTCTTTCTCTACTTCAATGGTATACTGCCTTGTATGACACACATTTACCACTCTAGTCTCCTTTAAGTAAAGAATATGAATCATACAGTGTTTCATGTGATCTTAACACAAATTAAGGATTTCCCGTATCTTAGCTACCTTTTCTTTTTTTTTTTTTTTTTTTTTTTTTTAGCAGAAACAATAATTTAATTATTGGGCAATCTAAAAACTCAGCAGGGCCGAAACCGGTTTGGCTCAGTGGATAGAGCTTCGGTCTGCGGACTGAAAGGTCCTGGGTTCGATTCCGGTCAAGGGCATGTAGTACATTGGTTGTGGGCACATCCCCAGTAGGGGGTGTGCAGGAGGCAGCTGGTCGATGTTTCTCTCTCATTGATGTTTCTAGCTCTCCATCCCTCTCCCTTCCTCTCTGTAAAAAATAAATAAAATATATATATATATATATATATATATATATATATATATATATATATATATTTTTTTTTATTGCCCCCCTCCCTCCCTCCCACACATCCCCTCCCTCCCCATAGTTTTATGTCCATTGGTTGTACTTATATGCATTTATACAAGTCCTTCGGTTGATCTATTATCTCCCCCTGATATCCCTACCCTCCCCACTGTAATTTGACAGTCTGCCTGTTGCTTTACTTTCTCTATATCTGTCTCTTGGTTCATCAGTTTATAAAGATCTTTATCATCCACCGATGTGTGAGGTCATGTGGTGTTTCTCTTTCGTTGATTGGCTTATTTCACTCAGCATGATGCTCTCCAATTCCATCCAGGTTGCTGCAAATGATGAGAATTCCTTCTTCTTTATGGCAGCATAGTATTCCATTGTGTAG
The DNA here is from genome assembly GCF_964339955.1 of Pipistrellus hanaki. NCBI lineage: Eukaryota > Metazoa > Chordata > Mammalia > Chiroptera > Vespertilionidae > Pipistrellus > Pipistrellus hanaki. Next base: position 91,262,774 of record NC_140505.1, on the reverse strand, counting down.
ATGTACCATAGTTTTTGGATCCAATCATCTGCTGACGGGCACCTAGGCTGTTTCCAAATTCTGGCTATTGTAGATTGTGCTGCTATGAACATAGGGGTGCATATATCCTTTCTGATTGGTGTTTCTAGTTTCTTGGGATATATTCCTAGAAGTGGGATTACTGGGTCAAATGGGAGTTCCATTTTCAGTTTTTTGAGGAAACTCCACACTGTTCTCCACAGTGGTTGCACCAGTCTGCATTCCCACCAGCAGTGCACGAGAGTTCCTTTTTCTCCGCAACCTCGCCAACACTTGTCGTTTGTTGATTTGTTGATGTTGGCCATTCTGACAGGTGTGAGATGGTACCGCATTGTTGTTTTGATTTGCACCTCTCGGATACTTAGTGACTTTGAGCATGTTTTCATGTGCCTTTTGGCCTTCCTTCTGTCTTCTTTTGAAAATATTCTGTTTAGGTCCATTGCCCATTTTTTAATTGGATCATTCATCTTCCTTTTATTTAGTTGTATAAGCTGTCTGTAAATGTTGGAGATTAAACCTTTATCAGTGGTAATATTTGCAAATATGATCTCCCACACCGTGGGCTTTCTTGTTGTTTTATTGATGGTTTCTTTTGCTGTAAAAAAGCTTTTTATTTTGAAGTAGTCCCATTTGTTTATTTTCTCTTTAGCTTCCATTGCCCTAGGGGCAGTATCAGTGAAGAAGTTATTTTGGCATACGTCTGAGATTTTGCTACCTGTGGATGCTTCTAGTATTTTTATGGTTTCCCGTCTGATGTTTAAGTCCTGTATCCATTTTGAGTTTATCCTTGTGAATGGTGTAAGTTGGTGATCTAGTTTCATTCTTTTGCATGTGTCTTTCCAATTTTCCCAACACCATTTATTGAAGAGACTGTCTTGACTCCATTGTATATTCGTGCCTCCTTTGTCAAATATTAATTGAGCATAGTGATTTGGGTTGATATCTGGGTTCTCAATTCTATTCCATTGATCTATTTGTCTGTTCTTGTGCCAGTACCAGGCTGTTTTGAGAACAGTGGCTTTGTAGCTACCTTTTCTACACTAATAACTGATTTGTAGAATCCCTTTAAGCTGTTCTAAACGAGTTCTCATCTGTTTACAGTCATTTTCTCTGAATTATTCATGTTTTCATCATGTTTCCTATATTCTGCCTTCTAGTCCATGTATAAGCTTTGCCCACATATACAAACAAATTCCTACACAGTGTTATGAACAGAGGCAGCTCGGGAACATTGTCTCTCAACTGTGTTATAGAGTGTAGTACTACATTTCAGTGAAGTGTAAGGCTTTCCAAAGCTGCCGAATATGTTTCTTTTTGTATTTCAATGATATTCTGCCTTGTAGGACACACATTTACCAGTCTAGTCTCCTTTAAGTAAAGAATATGAATCATACAGGGTTTCATGTGATCTTAACTCAAATTAAGGATTTCCCGGATGTTATCTACCTTTTCTACACTAAGAACTTACTTGGAGAATCTCTTTAAGCTTTTCTAAAAGGGGTTCTCATAGGTTTACAGTCATTTTCTCGGAATTATTCATGTTTTCATGTAGTTTCCTATATTCTGCCTTCTGGTCCATGTAAAAGCTTTGCCCACATATACAAACAACTTAATACACACTGTTATGAACAGAGGCAGCTCGGGAGCATTGTCTCTCAACTGTGTTATAGAGTGTAGTACGACATTTCAGTGAAGTGTATGGCTTTCCAAAGCTGCTGAACGTGTTTCTTTCTCTACTTCAATGGTATACTGCCTTGTATTACACACATTTACCACTATAGTCTCCTTTAAGTAAAGAATATGGGATTCATGCAGTGTTTCATGTGATCTTAACTCGAATTAAGGATTTCCCGGATCTTAGCTACCTTTTCTACACTAAGAACTGATTTGTAGAATCTCTTTAAGCTGTTCTAAACGAGTTCTCATCTGTTTACAGTCATTTTCTCTGAATTATCCATGTTTTCATGCAGTTTCCTACATTTTGCTTCTGGTACAAGTATATTGTTTGTCCACTTTATCAAACTACTTCCTACACACTGTTATGAACTGAGGCAGCTCGGGAACATTGTCTCTCAACTGTGTTATAGAGCGTAGTACTACATTTCAGTGAAGTGTATGGCTTTCCAAAGCTGCTGAACGTGTTTCTTTCTCTACTTCAATGGTATACTGCCTTGTATGACACACATTTACCACTCTAGTCTCCTTTAAGTAAAGAATATGGGATTCATACAGTGTTTCATGTGATATTAACTCGAATTAAGGATTTCCCGGATCTTAGCTACCTTTTCTACACTAAGAACTGATTTGTAGAATCTCTTTAAGCTGTTCTAAACGAGTTCTCATCTGTTTACAGTCATTTTCTCTGAATTATTAATGTTTTCATCCTGTTTCCTATATTCTGCCTTCTAGTCCATGTATAAGCTTTGCGCACATATACAAACAACTTCCTACACACTGTTATGAACAGAGACAGCTCGGGAAAATTGTCTCTCAACTGTGTTATAGAGTGTAGTACTACATTTCAGTGAAGTGTATGGCTTTCCAAAGCTGCTGAACGTGTTTCTTTCTCTACTTCAATGGTATACTGCCTTGTATTACACACATTTACCACTATAGTCTCCTTTAAGTAAAGAATATGGGATTCATGCAGTGTTTCATGTGATCTTAACTCGAATTAAGGATTTCCCGGATCTTAGCTACCTTTTCTACACTAAGAACTTACTTTGAGAATCTCTTTAAGCTGTTCTAAACGAGTTCTCCTCTGTTTACAGTCATTTTCACTGAATTATCCATGTTTTCATGCAGTTTCCTATATTCTGCTTCTGGTACAAGTATAATCTTTGTCCACTTTATCAAACTACTTCCTACACACTGTTATGAACTGAGGCAGCTCGGGAACATTGTCTCTCAACTGTGTTATAGAGTGTAGTACTACATTTCAGTGAAGTGTATGGCTTTCCAAAGCTGCTGAACGTGTTTCTTTCTCTACTTCAATGGTATACTGCCTTGTATGACACACATTTACCACTCTAGTCTCCTTTAAGTAAAGAATATGAATCATACAGTGTTTCATGTGATCTTAACTCAAATTAAGGATTTCCCGGATCTTAGCTACCTTTTCTACACTAAGAACTTACTTGGGAATCTCTTCAAGCTTTTCTAAAAGGGGTTCTCATAAGTTTACAGTCATTTTCTCGGAATTATTCATGTTTTCATGTAGTTTCCTATATTCTGCCTTCTGGTCTATGTAAAAGCTTTGCCCACATATAGAAACAACTTCCTACACACTGTTATGAACAGAGTCAGCTCGGGAACATTGTCTCTCAACTGTGTTATAGAGTGTAGTAGTACTACATTTCAGTGAAGTGTATGGCTTTCCAAAGCTGCTGAACGTGTTTCTTTCTCTACTTCCATGGTATACTGCCTTGTATGACACACATTTACCACTCTAGTCTCCTTTAAGTAAAGAATATGGGATTCATACAGTGTTTCATGTGATCTTAACTCGAATTAAGGATTTCCGGGATCTTAGCTACCTTTTCTACACTAAGAACTGATTTGTAGAATCTCTTTAAGCTGTTGTAAACGAGTTCTCATCTGTTTACAGTCATTTTCTCTGAATTATTCATGTTTTCATCATGTTTCCTATATTCTGCCTTCTAGTCCATGTATAAGCTTTGCCCACATATACAAACAACTTCCTACACAGTGTTATGATCAGAGGCAGCTCGGGAACATTGTCTCTCAACTGTGTTATAGAGTGTAGTACTACATTTCAGTGAAGTGTAAGGCTTTCCAAAGCTGCCGAATATGTTTCTTTTTGTATTTCAATGATTTTCTGCCTTGTAGGACACACAGTTACCACTCTAGTCTCCTTTAAGTAAAGAATATGAATCATACTGGGTTTCATGTAATCTTAACTCAAATTAAGGATTTCCCGGATGTTATCTACCTTTTCTACACTAAGAACTTACTTGGAGAATCTCTTTAAGCTTTTCTAAAAGGGTTCTCATAGGTTTACAGTCATTTTCTCGGAATTATTCATGTTTTCATGTAGTTTCCTATATTCTGCCTTCTGGTCCATGTAAAAGCTTTGCCCACATATACAAACAACTTCCTACACACTGTTATGAACAGAGGCAGCTCAGGAACATTGTCTATCAACTGTGTGATAGAGTGTAGTACTACATTTCAGTGAAGTGTATGGCTTTCCAAAGCTGCTGAACGTGTTTCTTTCTCTACTTCAATGGTATACTGCCTTGTATTACACACATTTACCACTATAGTCTCCTTTAAGTAAAGAATATGGGATTCATGCAGTGTTTCATGTGATCTTAACTTGAATTAAGGATTTCCCAGATCTTAGCTACCTTTTCTACACTAAGAACTGATTTGTAGAATCTCTTTAAGCTGTTCTAAACGAGTTCTCATCTGTTTACAGTCATTTTCTCTGAATTATCCATGTTTTCATGCAGTTTCCTATATTCTGCTTCTGGTACAAGTATATTCTTTGTCCACTTTATCAAACTACTTCCTACACACTGTTATGAACTGAGGCAGCTCGGGAACATTGTCTCTCAACTGTGTTATAGAGTGTAGTACTACATTTCAGTGAAGTGTATGGCTTTCCAAAGCTGCTGAACGTGTTTCTTTCTCTACTTCAATGGTATACTGCCTTGTATTACACACATTTACCACTATAGTCTCCTTTAAGTAAAGAATATGGGATTCATGCAGTGTTTCATGTGATCTTAACTCGAATTAAGGATTTCCCGGATCTTAGCTACCTTTTCTACACTAAGAACTTACTTTGAGAATCTCTTTAAGCTGTTCTAAACGAGTTCTCCTCTGTTTACAGTCATTTTCTCTGAATTATCCATGTTTTCATGCAGTTTCCTATATTCTGCTTCTGGTACAAGTATAATCTTTGTCCACTTTATCAAACTACTTCCTACACACTGTTATGAACTGAGGCAGCTCGGGAACATTGTCTCTCAACTGTGTTATAGAGTGTAGTACTACATTTCAGTGAAGTGTATGGCTTTCCAAAGCTGCTGAACATGTTTCTTTCTCTACTTCAATGGTATACTGCCTTGTATGACACACATTTACCACTCTACTCTCCTTTAAGTAAAGAATATGAATCATACAGTGTTTCATGTGATCTTAACTCAAATTAAGGATTTCCCGGATCTTAGCTACCTTTTCTACACTAAGAACTTACTTGGGAATCTCTTTAAGCTTTTCTAAAAGGGGTTCTCATATGTTTACAGTCATTTTCTCGGAATTATTCATGTTTTCATGTAGTTTCCTATATTCTGCCTTCTGGTCCATGTAAAAGCTTTGCCCACATATAGAAAAAACTTCCTACACACTGTTATGATCAGAGGCAGCTTGGGAACATTGTCTCTCAACTGTGTTATAGAGTGTAGTACTACATTTCAGTGAAGTGTATGGCTTTCCAAAGCTGCTGAACGTGTTTCTTTCTCTACTTCCATGGTATACTGCCTTGTATTACACACATTTACCACTATAGTCTCCTTTAAGTAAAGAATATGGGATTCATGCAGTGTTTCATGTGATCTTAACTCGAATTAAGGATTTCCCAGATCTTAGCTACCTTTTCTACACTAAGAACTGATTTGTAGAATCTCTTTATGCTGTTCTAAACGAGTTCTCATCTGTTTACAGTCATTTTCTCTGAATTATTCATGTTTTCATCATGTTTCCTATATTCTGCCTTCTAGTCCATGTATAAGCTTTGCCCACATATACAAACAACTTCCTACACAGTGTTATGAACAGAGGCAGCTCGGGAACATTGTCTCTCAACTTTGTTATAGAGTGTAGTACTACATTTCAGTGAAGTGTAAGGCTTTCCAAAGCTGCCGAATATGTTTCTTTTTGTATTTCAATGATATTCTGCCTTGTAGGACACACATTTACCACTCTAGTCTCCTTTAAGTAAAGAATATGAATCATACAGTGTTTCATGTGATCTTAACTCAAATTAAGGATTTCCCGGATGTTATCTACCTTTTCTACACTAAGAACTGATTTGTAGAATCTCTTTAAGCTGTTCTAAACGAGTTCTCATCTGTTTACAGTTATTTTCTCTGAATTATCCATGTTTTCATGCAGTTTCCTATATTTTGCTTCTGGTACAGGTATATTCTTTGTCCACTTTATCAAACTACTTCCTACACACTGTTATGAACTGAGGCAGCTCGGGAACATTGTCTCTCAACTGTGTTATAGAGTGTAGTACTACATTTCAGTGAAGTGTATGGCTTTCCAAAGCTGCTGAACGTGTTTCTTTCTCTACTTCAATGGTATACTGCCTTGTATGACACACATTTACCACTCTAGTCTCCTTTAAGTAAAGAATATGAATCATACAGTGTTTCATGTGATCTTAACTCAAATTAAGGATTTCCCGGATCTTAGCTACCTTTTCTACACTAAGAACTTACTTGGGAATCTCTTCAAGCTTTTCTAAAAGGGGTTCTCATAAGTTTACAGTCATTTTCTCGGAATTATTCATGTTTTCATGTAGTTTCCTATATTCTGCCTTCTGGTCTATGTAAAAGCTTTGCCCACATATAGAAACAACTTCCTACACACTGTTATGAACAGAGGCAGCTCGGGAACATTGTCTCTCAACTGTGTTATAGAGTGTAGTAGTACTACATTTCAGTGAAGTGTATGGCTTTCCAAAGCTGCTGAACGTGTTTCTTTCTCTACTTCCATGGTATACTGCCTTGTATGACACACATTTACCACTCTAGTCTCCTTTAAGTAAAGAATATGGGATTCATACAGTGTTTCATGTGATCTTAACTCGAATTAAGGATTTCCCGGATCTTAGCTACCTTTTCTACACTAAGAACTGATTTGTAGAATCTCTTTAAGCTGTTCTAAACGAGTTCTCATCTGTTTACAGTCATTTTCTCTGAATTATTCATGTTTTCATCATGTTTCCTATATTCTGCCTTCTAGTCCATGTATAAGCTTTGCCCACATATACAAACAACTTCCTACACAGTGTTATGAACAGAGGCAGCTCGGGAACATTGTATCTCAACTGTGTTATAGAGTGTAGTACTACATTTCAGTGAAGTGTAAGGCTTTCCAAAGCTGCCGAATATGTTTCTTTTTGTATTTCAATGATATTCTGCCTTGTAGGACACACAGTTACCACTCTAGTCTCCTTTAAGTAAAGAATATGAATCATACAGTGTTTCATGTGATCTTAACACAAATTAAGGATTTCCCGGATGTTATCTACCTTTTCTACACTAAGAACTTACTTGGAGAATCTCTTTAAGCTTTTCTAAAAGGGGTTCTCATAGGTTTACAGTCATTTTCTCGGAATTATTCATGTTTTCATGTAGTTTCCTATATTCTGCCTTCTAGTCCATGTATAAGCTTTGCGCACATATACAAACAACTTCCTACACACTGTTATGAATAGAGACAGCTTGGGAATATTGTCTCTCAACTGTGTTATAGAGTGTAGTACTACATTTCAGTGAAGTGTATGGCTTTCCAAACCTGCTGAACGTGTTTCTTTCTCTACTTCAATGGTATACTGCCTTGTATGACACACATTTACCACTCTAGTCTCCTTTAAGTAAAGAATATGGGATTCATGCAGTGTTTCATGTGATCTTAACTCGAATTAAGGATTTCCCAGATCTTAGCTACCTTTTCTACACTAAGAACTGATTTGTAGAATCTCTTTAAGCTGTTCTAAACGAGTTCTCATCTGTTTACAGTCATTTTCTCTGAATTATCCATGTTTTCATGCAGTTTCCTATATTCTGCTTCTGGTACAAGTATATTCTTTGTCCACTTTATCAAACTACTTCCTACACACTGTTATGAACTGAGGCAGCTCGGGAACATTGTCTCTCAACTGTGTTATAGAGCGTAGTACTACATTTCAGTGAAGTGTATGGCTTTCCAAAGCTGCTGAACGTGTTTCTTTCTCTACTTCAATGGTATACTGCCTTGTATGACACACATTTACCACTCTAGTCTCCTTTAAGTAAAGAATATGGGATTCATACAGTGTTTCATGTGATATTAACTCGAATTAAGGATTTCCCGGATCTTAGCTACCTTTTCTACACTAAGAACTGATTTGTAGAATCTCTTTAAGCTGTTCTAAACGAGTTCTCATCTGTTTACAGTCATTTTCTCTGAATTATTAATGTTTTCATCCTGTTTCCTATATTCTGCCTTCTAGTCCATGTATAAGCTTTGCGCACATATACAAACAACTTCCTACACACTGTTATGAACAGAGACAGCTCGGGAAAATTGTCTCTCAACTGTGTTATAGAGTGTAGTACTACATTTCAGTGAAGTGTATGGCTTTCCAAAGCTGCTGAACGTGTTTCTTTCTCTACTTCAATGGTATACTGCCTTGTATTACACACATTTACCACTATAGTCTCCTTTAAGTAAAGAATATGGGATTCATGCAGTGTTTCATGTGATCTTAACTCGAATTAAGGATTTCCCGGATCTTAGCTACCTTTTCTACACTAAGAACTTACTTTGAGAATCTCTTTAAGCTGTTCTAAACGAGTTCTCCACTGTTTACAGTCATTTTCTCTGAATTATCCATGTTTTCATGCAGTTTCCTATATTCTGCTTTTGGTACAAGTATAATCTTTGTCCACTTTATCAAACTACTTCCTACACACTGTTATGAACTGAGGCAGCTCGGGAACATTGTCTCTCAACTGTGTTATAGAGTGTAGTACTACATTTCAGTGAAGTGTATGGCTTTCCAAAGCTGCTGAACGTGTTTCTTTCTCTACTTCAATGGTATACTGCCTTGTATGACACACATTTACCACTCTAGTCTCCTTTAAGTAAAGAATATGAATCATACAGTGTTTCATGTGATCTTAACTCAAATTAAGGATTTCCCGGATCTTAGCTACCTTTTCTACACTAAGAACTTACTTGGAGAATCTCTTTAAGCTTTTCTAAAAGGGGTTCTCATAGTTTTACAGTCATTTTCTCGGAATTATTCATGTTTTCATGTAGTTTCCTATATTCTGCCTTCTGGTCCATGTAAAAGCTTTGCCCACATATACAAACAACTTCCTACACACTGTTATGAACAGAGGCAGCTCAGGAACATTGTCTCTCAACTGTGTGATAGAGTGTAGTACTACATTTCAGTGAGGTGTATGGCTTTCCAAAGCTGCTGAACGTGTTTCTTTCTCTACTTCAATGTTATACTGCCTTGTATTACACACATTTACCACTATAGTCTCCTTTAAGTAAAGAATATGGGATTCATGCAGTGTTTCATGTTATCTTAACTCGAATTAAGGATTTCCCAGATCTTAGCTACCTTTTCTACACTAAGAACTGATTTGTAGAATCTCTTTAAGCTGTTCTAAATGAGTTCTCATCTGTTTACACTCATTTTCTCTGAATTATCCATGTTTTCATGCAGTTTCCTATATTCTGCTTCTGGTGCAAGTATATTCTTTGTCCACTTTATCAAACTACTTCCTACACACTGTTATGAACTGAGGCAGCTCGGGAACATTGTCTCTCAACTGTGTTATAGAGTGTAGTACTACATTTCAGTGAAGTGTATGGCTTTCCAAAGCTGCTGAATGTGTTTCTTTCTCTACTTCAATGGTATACTGCCTTGTATGACACACATTTACCACTCTAGTCTCCTTTAAGTAAAGAATATGAATCATACAGTGTTTCATGTGATCTTAACACAAATTAAGGATTTCCCGTATCTTAGCTACCTTTTCTACACTAAGAACTGATTTGTAGAATCCCTTTAAGCTGTTCTAAACGAGTTCTCATCTGTTTACAGTCATTTTCTCTGAATTATTCATGTTTTCATCATGTTTCTTATATTCTGCCTTCTAGTCCATGTATAAGCTTTGCCCACATATACAAACAAATTCCTGCACAGTGTTATGAACAGAGGCAGCTCGGGAACATTGTCTCTCAACTGTGTTATAGAGTGTAGTACTACATTTCAGTGAAGTGTAAGGCTTTCCAAAGCTGCCGAATATGTTTCTTTTTGTATTTCAATGATATTCTGCCTTGTAGGACACACATTTACCAGTCTAGTCTCCTTTAAGTAAAGAATATGAATCATACAGGGTTTCATGTGATCTTAACTCAAATTAAGGATTTCCCGGATGTTATCTACCTTTTCTACACTAAGAACTTACTTGGAGAGTCTCTTTAAGCTTTTCTAAAAGGGGTTCTCATAGGTTTACAGTCATTTTCTCGGAATTATTCATGTTTTCATGTAGTTTCCTATATTCTGCCTTCTGGTCCATGTAAAAGCTTTGCCCACATATACAAACAACTTCCTACACACTGTTATGAACAGAGGCAGCTCGGGAACATTGTCTCTCAACTGTGTTATAGAGTGTAGTACGACATTTCAGTGAAGTGTATGGCTTTCCAAAGCTGCTGAACGTGTTTCTTTCTCTACTTCAATGGTATACTGCCTTGTATTACACACGTTTACCACTATAGTCTCCTTTAAGTAAAGAATATGGGATTCATGCAGTGTTTCATGTGATCTTAACTCGAATTAAGGATTTCCCAGATCTTAGCTACCTTTTCTACACTAAGAACTGATTTGTAGAATCTCTTTAAGCTGTTCTAAACGAGTTCTCATCTGTTTACAGTCATTTTCTCTGAATTATCCATGTTTTCATGCAGTTTCCTATATTCTGCTTCTGGTACAAGTATATTCTTTGTCCACTTTATCAAACTACTTCCTACACACTGTTATGAACTGAGGCAGCTCGGGAACATTGTCTCTCAACTGTGTTATAGAGCGTAGTACTACATTTCAGTGAAGTGTATGGCTTTCCAAAGCTGCTGAACGTGTTTCTTTCTCTACTTCAATGGTATACTGCCTTGTATGACACACATTTACCACTCTAGTCTCCTTTAAGTAAAGAATATGGGATTCATACAGTGTTTCATGTGATATTAACTCGAATTAAGGATTTTCCGGATCTTAGCTACCTTTTCTACACTAAGAACTGATTTGTAGAATCTCTTTAAGCTGTTCTAAACGAGTTCTCCTCTGTTTACAGTCATTTTCTCTGAATTATTGATGTTTTCATCCTGTTTCCTATATTCTGCCTTCTAGTCCATGTATAAGCTTTGCGCACATATACAAACAACTTCCTACACACTGTTATGAACAGAGACAGCTCGGGAAAATTGTCTCTCAACTGTGTTATAGAGTGTAGTACTACATTTCAGTGAAGTGTATGGCTTTCCAAAGCTGCTGAACGTGTTTCTTTCTCTACTTCAATGGTATACTGCCTTGTATTACACACATTTACCACTATAGTCTCCTTTAAGTAAAGAATATGGGATTCATGCAGTGTTTCATGTGATCTTAACTCGAATTAAGGATTTCCCAGATCTTAGCTACCTTTTCTACACTAAGAACTGATTTGTAGAATCTCTTTAAGCTGTTCTAAACGAGTTCTCATCTGTTTACAGTCATTTTCTCTGAATTATCCATGTTTTCATGCAGTTTCCTATATTCTGCTTCTGGTACAAGTATATTCTTTGTCCACTTTATCAAACTATTTCCTACACACTGTTATGAACTGAGGCAGCTCGGGAACATTGTCTCTCAACTGTGTTATAGAGCGTAGTACTACATTTCAGTGAAGTGTATGGCTTTCCAAAGCTGCTGAACGTGTTTCTTTCTCTACTTCAATGGTATACTGCCTTGTATGACACACATTTACCACTCTAGTCTCCTTTAAGTAAAGAATATGGGATTCATACAGTGTTTCATGTGATATTAACTCGAATTAAGGATTTCCCGGATCTTAGCTACCTTTTCTACACTAAGAACTGATTTGTAGAATCTCTTTAAGCTGTTCTAAACGAGTTCTCATCTGTTTACAGTCATTTTCTCTGAATTATTAATGTTTTCATCCTGTTTCCTATATTCTGCCTTCTAGTCCATGTATAAGCTTTGCGCACATATACAAACAACTTCCTACACACTGTTATGAACAGAGACAGCTCGGGAAAATTGTCTCTCAACTGTGTTATAGAGTGTAGTACTACATTTCAGTGAAGTGTATGGCTTTCCAAAGCTGCTGAACGTGTTTCTTTCTCTACTTCAATGGTATACTGCCTTGTATTACACACATTTACCACTATAGTCTCCTTTAAGTAAAGAATATGGGATTCATGCAGTGTTTCATGTGATCTTAACTCGAATTAAGGATTTCCCGGATCTTAGCTACCTTTTCTACACTAAGAACTTACTTTGAGAATCTCTTTAAGCTGTTCTAAACGAGTTCTCCACTGTTTACAGTCATTTTCTCTGAATTATCCATGTTTTCATGCAGTTTCCTATATTCTGCTTTTGGTACAAGTATAATCTTTGTCCACTTTATCAAACTACTTCCTACACACTGTTATGAACTGAGGCAGCTCGGGAACATTGTCTCTCAACTGTGTTATAGAGTGTAGTACTACATTTCAGTGAAGTGTATGGCTTTCCAAAGCTGCTGAACGTGTTTCTTTCTCTACTTCAATGGTATACTGCCTTGTATGACACACATTTACCACTCTAGTCTCCTTTAAGTAAAGAATATGAATCATACAGTGTTTCATGTGATCTTAACTCAAATTAAGGATTTCCCGGATCTTAGCTACCTTTTCTACACTAAGAACTTACTTGGAGAATCTCTTTAAGCTTTTCTAAAAGGGGTTCTCATAGGTTTACAGTCATTTTCTCGGAATTATTCATGTTTTCATGTAGTTTCCTATATTCTGCCTTCTGGTCCATGTAAAAGCTTTGCCCACATATACAAACAACTTCCTACACACTGTTATGAACAGAGGCAGCTCAGGAACATTGTCTCTCAACTGTGTGATAGAGTGTAGTACTACATTTCAGTGAGGTGTATGGCTTTCCAAAGCTGCTGAACGTGTTTCTTTCTCTACTTCAATGGTATACTGCCTTGTATTACACACATTTACCACTATAGTCTCCTTTAAGTAAAGAATATGGGATTCATGCAGTGTTTCATGTGATCTTAACTCGAATTAAGGATTTCCCAGATCTTAGCTACCTTTTCTACACTAAGAACTGATTTGTAGAATCTCTTTAAGCTGTTCTAAATGAGTTCTCATCTGTTTACACTCATTTTCTCTGAATTATCCATGTTTTCATGCAGTTTCCTATATTCTGCTTCTGGTGCAAGTATATTTTTTGTCCACTTTATCAAACTACTTCCTACACACTGTTATGAACTGAGGCAGCTCGGGAACATTGTCTCTCAACTGTGTTATAGAGTGTAGTACTACATTTCAGTGAAGTGTATGGCTTTCCAAAGCTGCTGAATGTGTTTCTTTCTCTACTTCAATGGTATACTGCCTTGTATGACACACATTTACCACTCTAGTCTCCTTTAAGTAAAGAATATGAATCATACAGTGTTTCATGTGATCTTAACACAAATTAAGGATTTCCCGTATCTTAGCTACCTTTTCTACACTAAGAACTGATTTGTAGAATCCCTTTAAGCTGTTCTAAACGAGTTCTCATCTGTTTACAGTCATTTTCTCTGAATTATTCATGTTTTCATCATTTTTCCTATATTCTGCCTTCTAGTCCATGTATAAGCTTTGCCCACATATACAAACAAATTCCTACACAGTGTTATGAACAGAGGCAGCTCGGGAACATTGTCTCTCAACTGTGTTATAGAGTGTAGTACTACATTTCAGTGAAGTGTAAGGCTTTCCAAAGCTGCCGAATATGTTTCTTTTTGTATTTCAATGATATTCTGCCTTGTAGGACACACATTTACCAGTCTAGTCTCCTTTAAGTAAAGAATATGAATCATACAGGGTTTCATGTGATCTTAACTCAAATTAAGGATTTCCCGGATGTTATCTACCTTTTCTACACTAAGAACTGATTTGTAGAATCTCTTTAAGCTGTTCTAAACGAGTTCTCATCTGTTTACAGTCATTTTCTCTGAATTATTCATGTTTTCATCATGTTTCCTATATTCTGCCTTCTAGTCCATGTATAAGCTTTGCCCACATATACAAACAACTTCCTACACAGTGTTATGATCAGAGGCAGCTCGGGAACATTGTCTCTCAACTGTGTTATAGAGTGTAGTACTACATTTCAGTGAAGTGTAAGGCTTTCCAAAGCTGCCGAATATGTTTCTTTTTGTATTTCAATGATATTCTGCCTTGTAGGACACACAGTTACCACTCTAGTCTCCTTTAAGTAAAGAATATGAATCATACTGGGTTTCATGTAATCTTAACTCAAATTAAGGATTTCCCGGATGTTATCTACCTTTTCTACACTAAGAACTTACTTGGAGAATCTCTTTAAGCTTTTCTAAAAGGGTTCTCATAGGTTTACAGTCATTTTCTCGGAATTATTCATGTTTTCATGTAGTTTCCTATATTCTGCCTTCTGGTCCATGTAAAAGCTTTGCCCACATATACAAACAACTTCCTACACACTGTTATGAACAGAGGCAGCTCGGGAACATTGTCTCTCAACTGTGTTATAGAGTGTAGTACTACATTTCAGTGAAGTGTATGGCTTTCCAAAGCTGCTGAACGTGTTTCTTTCTCTACTTCAATGGTATACTGCCTTGTATTACACACATTTACCACTATAGTCTCCTTTAAGTAAAGAATATGGGATTCATGCAGTGTTTCATGTGATCTTAACTCGAATTAAGGATTTCCCAGATCTTAGCTACCTTTTCTACACTAAGAACTGATTTGTAGAATCTCTTTAAGCTGTTCTAAACGAGTTCTCATCTGTTTACAGTCATTTTCTCTGAATTATCCATGTTTTCATGCAGTTTCCTATATTCTGCTTCTGGTACAAGTATATTCTTTGTCCACTTTATCAAACTACTTCCTACACACTGTTATGAACTGAGGCAGCTCGGGAACATTGTCTCTCAACTGTGTTATAGAGCGTAGTACTACATTTCAGTGAGGTGTATGGCTTTCCAAAGCTGCTGAACGTGTTTCTTTCTCTACTTCAATGGTATACTGCCTTGTATTACACACATTTACCACTATAGTCTCCTTTAAGTAAAGAATATGGGATTCATGCAGTGTTTCATGTGATCTTAACTCGAATTAAGGATTTCCCAGATCTTAGCTACCTTTTCTACACTAAGAACTGATTTGTAGAATCTCTTTAAGCTGTTCTAAATGAGTTCTCATCTGTTTACACTCATTTTCTCTGAATTATCCATGTTTTCATGCAGTTTCCTATATTCTGCTTCTGGTGCAAGTATATTCTTTGTCCACTTTATCAAACTACTTCCTACACACTGTTATGAACTGAGGCAGCTCGGGAACATTGTCTCTCAACTGTGTTATAGAGTGTAGTACTACATTTCAGTGAAGTGTATGGCTTTCCAAAGCTGCTGAATGTGTTTCTTTCTCTACTTCAATGGTATACTGCCTTGTATGACACACATTTACCACTCTAGTCTCCTTTAAGTAAAGAATATGAATCATACAGTGTTTCATGTGATCTTAACACAAATTAAGGATTTCCCGTATCTTAGCTACCTTTTCTACACTAAGAACTGATTTGTAGAATCCCTTTAAGCTGTTCTAAACGAGTTCTCATCTGTTTACAGTCATTTTCTCTGAATTATTCATGTTTTCATCATGTTTCCTATATTCTGCCTTCTAGTCCATGTATAAGCTTTGCCCACATATACAAACAAATTCCTACACAGTGTTATGAACAGAGGCAGCTCGGGAACATTGTCTCTCAACTGTGTTATAGAGTGTAGTAGTACATTTCAGTGAAGTGTAAGGCTTTCCAAAGCTGCCGAATATGTTTCTTTTTGTATTTCAATGATATTCTGCCTTGTAGGACACACATTTACCAGTCTAGTCTCCTTTAAGTAAAGAATATGAATCATACAGGGTTTCATGTGATCTTAACTCAAATTAAGGATTTCCCGGATGTTATCTACCTTTTCTACACTAAGAACTTACTTGGAGAATCTCTTTAAGCTTTTCTAAAAGGGGTTCTCATAGGTTTACAGTCATTTTCTCGGAATTATTCATGTTTTCATGTAGTTTCCTATATTCTGCCTTCTGGTCCATGTAAAAGCTTTGCCCACATATACAAACAACTTCCTACACACTGTTATGAACAGAGGCAGCTCGGGAACATTGTCTCTCAACTGTGTTATAGAGTGTAGTACGACATTTCAGTGAAGTGTATGGCTTTCCAAAGCTGCTGAACGTGTTTCTTTCTCTACTTCAATGGTATACTGCCTTGTATTACACACATTTACCACTATAGTCTCCTTTAAGTAAAGAATATGGGATTCATGCAGTGTTTCATGTGATCTTAACTCGAATTAAGGATTTCCCAGATCTTAGCTACCTTTTCTACACTAAGAACTGATTTGTAGAATCTCTTTAAGCTGTTCTAAACGAGTTCTCCTCTGTTTACAGTCATTTTCTCTGAATTATTAATGTTTTCATCCTGTTTCCTATATTCTGCCTTCTAGTCCATGTATAAGCTTTGCGCACATATACAAACAACTTCCTACACACTGTTATGAACAGAGACAGCTCGGGAAAATTGTCTCTCAACTGTGTTATAGAGTGTAGTACTACATTTCAGTGAAGTGTATGGCTTTCCAAAGCTGCTGAACGTGTTTCTTTCTCTACTTCAATGGTATACTGCCTTGTATTACACACATTTACCACTATAGTCTCCTTTAAGTAAAGAATATGGGATTCATGCAGTGTTTCATGTGATCTTAACTCGAATTAAGGATTTCCGGGATCTTAGCTACCTTTTCTACACTAAGAACTTACTTTGAGAATCTCTTTAAGCTGTTCTAAACGAGTTCTCCTCTGTTTACAGTCATTTTCACTGAATTATCCATGTTTTCATGCAGTTTCCTATATTCTGCTTCTGGTACAAGTATAATCTTTGTCCACTTTATCAAACTACTTCCTACACACTGTTATGAACTGAGGCAGCTCGGGAACATTGTCTCTCAACTGTGTTATAGAGTGTAGTACTACATTTCAGTGAAGTGTATGGCTTTCCAAAGCTGCTGAAAGTGTTTCTTTCTCTACTTCAATGGTATACTGCCTTGTATGACACACATTTACCACTCTAGTCTCCTTTAAGTAAAGAATATGAATCATACAGTGTTTCATGTGATCTTAACTCAAATTAAGGATTTCCCGGATCTTAGCTACCTTTTCTACACTAAGAACTTACTTGGGAATCTCTTCAAGCTTTTCTAAAAGGGGTTCTCATAAGTTTACAGTCATTTTCTCGGAATTATTCATGTTTTCATGTAGTTTCCTATATTCTGCCTTCTGGTCTATGTAAAAGCTTTGCCCACATATAGAAACAACTTCCTACACACTGTTATGAACAGAGGCAGCTCGGG
Source organism: Pipistrellus hanaki (assembly GCF_964339955.1). Classification (NCBI taxonomy): domain Eukaryota; kingdom Metazoa; phylum Chordata; class Mammalia; order Chiroptera; family Vespertilionidae; genus Pipistrellus; species Pipistrellus hanaki. The sequence continues at coordinate 91,245,264 of NC_140505.1, read as the reverse complement.
AACATTGTCTCTCAACTGTGTTATAGAGTGTAGTAGTACTACATTTCAGTGAAGTGTATGGCTTTCCAAAGCTGCTGAACGTGTTTCTTTCTCTACTTCCATGGTATACTGCCTTGTATGAAACACATTTACCACTCTAGTCTCCTTTAAGTAAAGAATATGGGATTCATACAGTGTTTCATGTGATCTTAACTCGAATTAAGGATTTCCGGGATCTTAGCTACCTTTTCTACACTAAGAACTGATTTGTAGAATCTCTTTAAGCTGTTCTAAACGAGTTCTCATCTGTTTACAGTCATTTTCTCTGAATTATTCATGTTTTCATCATGTTTCCTATATTCTGCCTTCTAGTCCATGTATAAGCTTTGCCCACATATACAAACAACTTCCTACACAGTGTTATGATCAGAGGCAGCTCGGGAACATTGTCTCTCAACTGTGTTATAGAGTGTAGTACTACATTTCAGTGAAGTGTAAGGCTTTCCAAAGCTGCCGAATATGTTTCTTTTTGTATTTCAATGATATTCTGCCTTGTAGGACACACAGTTACCACTCTAGTCTCCTTTAAGTAAAGAATATGAATCATACTGGGTTTCATGTAATCTTAACTCAAATTAAGGATTTCCCGGATGTTATCTACCTTTTCTACACTAAGAACTTACTTGGAGAATCTCTTTAAGCTTTTCTAAAAGGGTTCTCATAGGTTTACAGTCATTTTCTCGGAATTATTCATGTTTTCATGTAGTTTCCTATATTCTGCCTTCTGGTCCATGTAAAAGCTTTGCCCACATATACAAACAACTTCCTACACACTGTTATGAACAGAGGCAGCTCGGGAACATTGTCTCTCAACTGTGTTATAGAGTGTAGTACTACATTTCAGTGAAGTGTATGGCTTTCCAAAGCTGCTGAACGTGTTTCTTTCTCTACTTCAATGGTATACTGCCTTGTATTACACACATTTACCACTATAGTCTCCTTTAAGTAAAGAATATGGGATTCATGCAGTGTTTCATGTGATCTTAACTCGAATTAAGGATTTCCCAGATCTTAGCTACCTTTTCTACACTAAGAACTGATTTGTAGAATCTCTTTAAGCTGTTCTAAACGAGTTCTCATCTGTTTACAGTCATTTTCTCTGAATTATCCATGTTTTCATGCAGTTTCCTATATTCTGCTTCTGGTACAAGTATATTCTTTGTCCACTTTATCAAACTACTTCCTACACACTGTTATGAACTGAGGCAGCTCGGGAACATTGTCTCTCAACTGTGTTATAGAGTGTAGTACTACATTTCAGTGAAGTGTATGGCTTTCCAAAGCTGCTGAACGTGTTTCTTTCTCTACTTCAATGGTATACTGCCTTGTATGACACACATTTATCACTCTAGTCTCCTTTAAGTAAAGAATATGAATCATACAGTGTTTCATGTGATCTTAACACAAATTAAGGATTTCCCGTATCTTAGCTACCTTTTCTACACTAAGAACTGATTTGTTGAATCTCTTTAAGCTGTTCTAAAGGAGTTCTCATCTGTTTACAGTCATTTTCTCTGAATTATTCATGTTTTCATCCTGTTTCCTATATTCTCCCTTCTAGTCCATGTATAAGCTTTGCGCACATATACAAACAACTTCCTACACACTGTTATGAACAGAGACAGCTCGGGAATATTGTCTCTCAACTGTGTTATAGAGTGTAGTACTACATTTCAGTGAAGTGTAAGGCTTTCCAAAGCTGCCGAATATGTTTCTTTTTGTATTTCAATGATATTCTGCCTTGTAGGACACATTTAACACTCTAGTCTCCTTTAAGTAAAGAATATGAATCATACTGGGTTTCATGTAATCTTAACTCAAATTAAGGATTTCCCGGATGTTATCTACCTTTTCTACAGTAAGAACTTACTTGGAGAATCTCTTTAAGCTTTTCTAAAAGGGGTTCTCATAGGTTTACAGTCATTTTCTCGGAATTATTCATGTTTTCATGTAGTTTCCTATATTCTGCCTTCTGGTCCATGTAAAAGCTTTGCCCACATATACAAACAACTTCCTACACACTGTTATGAACAGAGGCAGCTCGGGAACATTGTCTCTCAACTGTGTTATAGAGTGTAGTACTACATTTCAGTGAAGTGTATGGCTTTCCAAAGCTGCTGAACGTGTTTCTTTCTCTACTTCAATGGTATACTGCCTTGTATGACACACATTTACCACTCTAGTCTCCTTTAAGTAAAGAATATGAATCATACAGTGTTTCATGTGATCTTAACACATATTAAGGATTTCCAGGATCTTAGCTACCTTTTCTACACTAAGAACTTACTTGGGAATCTCTTTAAGCTTTTCTAAAAGGGGTTCTCATCTGTTTACAGTCATTTTCTCTGAATTATTCATATTTTCATGTAGTTTCCTATATTCTGCCTTCTGGTCCATGTAAAAGCTTTGCCCACATATAGAAACAACTTCCTACACACTGTTATGAACAGAGACAGCTCGGGAAAATTGTCTCTCAACTGTGTTATAGAGTGTAGTACTACATTTCAGTGAAGTGTATGGCTTTCCAAAGCTGCTGAACGTGTTTCTTTCTCTACTTCAATAGTATACTGCCTTGTATTACACACATTTACCACTATAGTCTCCTTTAAGTAAAGAATATGGGATTCATGCAGTGTTTCATGTGATCTTAACTCGAATTAAGGATTTCCCGGATCTTAGCTACCTTTTCTACACTAAGAACTTACTTTGAGAATCTCTTTAAGCTGTTCTAAACAAGTTCTCCTCTGTTTACAGTCATTTTCTCTGAATTATCCATGTTTTCATGCAGTTTCCTATATTCTGCTTCTGGTACAAGTATAATCTTTGTCCACTTTATCAAACTACTTCCTACACACTGTTATGAACTGAGGCAGCTCGGGAACATTTTCTCTCAACTGTGTTATAGAGTGTAGTACTACATTTCAGTGAAGTGTATGGCTTTCCAAAGCTGCTGAACGTGTTTATTTCTCTACTTCAATGGTATACTGCCTTGTATGACACACATTTACCACTCTACTCTCCTTTAAGTAAAGAATATGAATCATACAGTGTTTCATGTGATCTTAACTCAAATTAAGGATTTCCCGGATCTTAGCTACCTTTTCTACACTAAGAACTTACTTGGGAATCTCTTTAAGCTTTTCTAAAAGGTGTTCTCATATGTTTACAGACATTTTCTCGGAATTATTCATGTTTTCATTTAGTTTCCTATATTCTGCCTTCTGGTCCATGTAAAAGCTTTGCCCACATATAGAAACAACTTCCTACAAACTGTTATGAACAGAGGCAGCTCGGGAACATTGTCTCTCAACTGTGTTATAGAGTGTAGTACTACATTTCAGTGAAGTGTATGGCTTTCCAAAGCTGCTGAACGTGTTTCTTTCTCTACTTCAATGGTATACTGCCTTGTATTACACACATTTACCACTATAGTCTCCTTTAAGTAAAGAAAATGGATTCATGCAGTGTTTCATGTGATCTTAACTCGAATTAAGGATTTCCCAGATCTTAGCTACCTTTTCTACACTAAGAACTGATTTGTAGAATCTCTTTAAGCTGTTCTAAACGAGTTCTCATCTGTTTACAGTCATTTTTTCTGAATTATCCATGTTTTCATGCAGTTTCCTATATTCTGCTTCTGGTACAAGTATATTCTTTGTCCACTTTATCAAACTACTTCCTACACACTGTTATGAACTGAGGCAGCTCGGGAACATTGTCTCTCAACTGTGTTATAGAGTGTAGTACTACATTTCAGTGAAGTGTATGGCTTTCCAAAGCTGCTGAACGTGTTTCTCTCTCTACTTCAATGGTATACTGCCTTGTATGACACACATTTACCACTCTAGTCTCCTTTAAGTAAAGAATATGAATCATACAGTGTTTCATGTGATCTTAACACAAATTAAGGATTTCCCGGATCTTAGCTACCTTTTCTACACTAAGAACTTACTTGGGAATCTCTTCAAGCTTTTCTAAAAGGGGTTCTCATAAGTTTACAGTCATTTTCTCAGAATTATTCATGTTTTCATGTAGTTTCCTATATTCTGCTTCTGGTCTATGTAAAAGCTTTGCCCACATATAGAAACAACTTCCTACACACTGTTATGAACAGAGGCAGCTCGGGAACATTGTCTCTCAACTGTGTTATAGAGTGTAGTACTACATTTCAGTGAAGTGTAAGGCTTTCCAAAGCTGCCGAATATGTTTCTTTTTGTATTTCAATGATATTCTGCCTTGTAGGACACACATTTACCACTCTAGTCTCCTTTAAGTAAAGAATATGGGATACATACAGTGTTTCATGTGATCTTAACTCGAATTAAGGATTTCCCGGATATTAGCTACCTTTTCTACACTAAGAACTGATTTGTTGAATCTCTTTAAGCTGTTCTAAATGAGTTCTCATCTGTTTACAGTCATTTTCTCTGAATTATCCATGTTTTCAGGCTGTTTTCTATATTCTGCCTTCTAGGCCATGTATAAGCTTTGCCCACATATACAACTTCCTACACACTGTTATGAACAGAGGCAGCTCGGGAACATTGTCTCTCAACTGTGTTATAGAGTGTAGTACTACATTTCAGTGAAGTGTAAGGCTTTCCAAAGCTGCTGAATGTGTTTCTTTCTCTACTTCAATGGTATACTGCCTTGTATGACACACATTTACCACTCTAGTCCCCTTTAAGTAAAGAATATAGGATTCATACAGTGTTTCATGTGATCTTAACTCGAATGTAGGATTTCCCGGATCTTAGCTACCTTTTCTACACTAAGAATTGACTTGGAGAATCTCTTAAAGCTGTTGTAAAAGAGTTCTCATCTGTTTACAGTCATTTTCTCTGAATTTTCCATGTTTTCATGCTGTTTCCTATATTCTGCTTCTGGTACAAGGATAATCTTTGCCCACTTTATCAAACAACTTCCTACACACTGTTATGAACTGAGGCAGCTCAGAAACATTGTCTCTCAACTGTGTTATAGAGTGTAGTACTACATTTCAGTGAAGTGTAAGGCTTCCCAAAGCTGCCGAAGCTGTTTCTTTCTCTATTTCAATAGTATTCTGCCTTGTATATCACACATTTACCACTCTAGTCTCCTTTAAGTAAAGGATATAGGAATCATACAGTGTTTCATGTGATCTTAACTCGAATTAAGGATTACCCGGATCTTAGCTACCTTTTCTACACTAAGAATTGACTTGGAGAATCTCTTTCAGCTGTTTTAAATGAGTTCTCATCTGTTTACTGTCCTTTTCTCTGAATTATCCATGTTTTCAGGCTGTTTCCTATATTCTGCCTTCTGGTACAAGTATAGGCTTTGCCCACTTCATCAAACAACTTCCTACACACTGTTATGAACTTAGGCAGCTCGGGAACATTGTCTCTCAACTGTGATATAGAGTGTAGTACTACATTTCAGTGAAGTGTAAGGCTTTCCAAAGCTGCCGAACGTGTTTCTTTCTCTATTTCAATGGTATTCTGCCTTGTATATCACACATTTACCACTCTAGTCTAATTTAAGTAAAGGATATAGGAATCATACAGTGTTTCATGTAATCTTAACTCGAATGTAGGATTTCCCGGATCTTAGCTACCTTTTCTACACTAAGAATTGACTTGGAGAATCTCTTTCAGCTGTTTTAAACGAGTTCTCATCATTTTACAGTCATTTTCTCTGAATTATCCATGTTTTCAGGCTGTTTCCTATATTCTGCCTTCTGGTACAAGTATAATCTTTGCCCACTTTATCAAACAACTTCCTGCACACTTTCTCTGAATTATCCATGTTTTCAGGCTGTTTCCTATATTCTGCCTTCTGGTACAAGTATAATCTTTGCCCACTTTATCAAACAACTTCCTACACACTGTTATGAACTGAGGCAGCTCTGGAACATTGTCTCTCAACTGTGTTATAGAGTGTAGTACTACATTTCAGTGAAATGTAAGGCTTTCCAAAGCTGCTGAACGTGTTTCTTTCTCTACTTCAATGGTATACTGCCTTGTATGACACACATTTACCACTCTAGTCCCCTTTAAGTAAAGAATATAGGATTCATACAGTGTTTCATGTGATCTTAACTCGAATGTAGGATTTCCCGGATCTTAGCTACCTTTTCTACACTAAGAATTGACTTGGAGAATCTCTTAAAGCTGTTCTAAAAGAGTTCTCATCTGTTTACAGTCATTTTCTCTGAATTATCCATGTTTTCATGCTGTTTCCTATATTCTGCTTCTGGTACAAGGATAATCTTTGCCCACTTTATCAAACAACTTCCTACACACTGTTATGAAGTGAGGCAGCTCAGAAACATTGTCTCTCAACTGTGTTATAGAGTGTAGTACTACATTTCAGTGAAGTGTAAGGCTTTCCAAAGCTGCCGAAGCTGTTTCTTTCTCTATTTCAATGGTATTCTGCCTTGTATATCACACATTTACCACTCTAGTCTCCTTTAAGTAAAGGATATAGGAATCATACAGTGTTTCATGTGATCTTAACTCGAATTAAGGATTACCCGGATCTTAGCTACCTTTTCCACACTAAGAACTTACTTGGAGAATCTCTTTCAGCTGTTCTAAAAGAGTTTTCATCTTTTTTCAGTCATTTTCTCTGAATTATCCATGTTTTCATACAGTTTCCTATATTCTGCTTCCGGTACAAGTATAATCTTTGCCCACTGTATCAAACTACTTCCTACACACTGTTATGAACTGATGCAGCTCGGGAACATTGTCTCTCAACTGTTTTATAGAGTGTAGTACTACATTTCAGTGAAGTGTATGGCTTTCCAAAGCTGCTGAACGTGTTTCTTTCTCTACTTCAATGGTATACTGCCTTGTATGACACACATTTACCACTCTAGTCTCCTTTAGTAAAGAATATAGGATTCATACATTGTTTCATGTGATCTTAACTCGAATGGAGGATTTCCCGGATCTTAGCTACCTTTTCTACACTAAGAATTGACTTGGAGAATCTCTTTCAGCTGTTTTAAATGAGTTCTCATATGTTTACTGTCCTTTTCTCTGAATTATCCATGTTTTCAGGCTGTTTCCTATATTCTGCCTTCTGGTACAAGTATAAGCTTTGCCCACTTCATCAAACAACTTCCTACACACTGTTATGAACTTAGGCAGCTCGGGAACATTGTCTCTCAACTGTGATATAGAGTGTAGTACTACATTTCAGTGAAGTGTAAGACTTTCCAAAGCTGCCGAACGTGTTTCCTTCTCTATTTCAATGGTATTCTGCCTTGTATATCACACATTTACCACTCTAGTCTCCTTTAAGTAAATAATATAGGAATCATACTGTGTTTCATGTGATCTTTTTTTTTTTAAATATATTTTATTCATTTTGTACAGAGAGGAAGGGAGAGAGATAGAGAGTTAGAAACATCGATGAGAGAGACTCATCGATCAGCTGCATCTTTCACACCCCCTACTGGGGATATGCCCGCAACCAAGGTATATGCCCTTGACCGGAATCGAACCCGGGACCTTTCAGTCCCCAAGCCGACGCTCTATCCATTGAGCCAAACCAGTCCAGGCTGTTTCATGTGATCTTAACTCGAATGTTGGATTTCCCGGATCTTAGCTACCTTTTCTACACTAAGAATTGACTTGGAGAATCTCTTTCAGCTGTTTTAAACGAGTTCTCATCAGTTTACAGTCCTTTTCTCTGAATTATCCATGTTTTCAGGCTGTTTCCTATATTCTGCCTCCTGGTACAAGTATAATCTTTGCCCACTTTATCAAACAACTTCCTGCACACTTTCTCTGAATTATCCATGTTTTCAGGCTGTTTCCTATATTCTGCCTTCTGGTACAAGTATAATCTTTGCCCACTTTATCAAACAACTTCCTACACACTGTTATGAACTGAGGCACCTCTGGAACATTGTCTCTCAACTGTGTTATAGAGTGTAGTACTACATTTCAGTGAAGTGTAAGGCTTTCCAAAGCTGCTGAACGTGTTTCTTTCTCTACTTCAATGGTATACTGCCTTGTATGACACACATTTACCACTCTAGTCTCCTTTAGTAAAGAATATAGGATTCATACATTGTTTCATGTGATCTTAACTCGAATGTAGGATTTCCCGGATCTTAGCTACCTTTTCTACACTAAGAATTGACTTGGAGAATCTCTTTCAGCTGTTTTAAATGAGTTCTCATCTGTTTACTGTCCTTTTCTCTGAATTATCCATGTTTTCAGGCTGTTTCCTATATTCTGCCTTCTGGTACAAGTATAGGCTTTGCCCACTTCATCAAACAACTTCCTACACACTGTTATGAACTTAGGCAGCTCGGGAACATTGTCTCTCAACTGTGATATAGAGTGTAGTACTACATTTCAGTGAAGTGTAAGGCTTTCCAAAGCTGCCGAACGTGTTTCTTTCTCTATTTCAATGGTATTCTGCCTTTTATATCACACATTTACCACTCTAGTCTAATTTAAGTAAAGGATATAGGAATCATACAGTTTTTCATGTAATCTTAACTCGAATGTAGGATTTCCCGGATCTTAGCTACCTTTTCTACACTAAGAATTGACTTGGAGAATCTCTTTCAGCTGTTTTAAACGAGTTCTCATCATTTTACAGTCATTTTCTCTGAATTATCCATGTTTTCAGGCTGTTTCCTATATTCTGCCTTCTGGTACAAGTATAATCTTTGCCCACTTTATCAAACAACTTCCTGCACACTTTCTCTGAATTATCCATGTTTTCAGGCTGTTTCCTATATTCTGCCTTCTGGTACAAGTATAATCTTTGCCCACTTTATCAAACAACTTCCTACACACTGTTATGAACTGAGGCAGCTCTGGAACATTGTCTCTCAACTGTGTTATAGAGTGTAGTACTACATTTCAGTGAAGTGTAAGGCTTTCCAAAGCTGCTGAACGTGTTTCTTTCTCTACTTCAATGGTATACTGCCTTGTATGACACACATTTACCACTCTAGTCCCCTTTAAGTAAAGAATATAGGATTCATACAGTGTTTCATGTGATCTTAACTCGAATGTAGGATTTCCCGGATCTTAGCTACCTTTTCTACACTAAGAATTGACTTGGAGAATCTCTTAAAGCTGTTCTAAAAGAGTTCTCATCTGTTTACAGTCATTTTCTCTGAATTATCCATGTTTTCATGCTGTTTCCTATATTCTGCTTCTGGTACAAGGATAATCTTTGCCCACTTTATCAAACAACTTCCTACACACTGTTATGAACTGAGGCAGCTCTGGAACATTGTCTCTCAACTGTGTTATAGAGTGTAGTACTACATTTCAGTGAAATGTAAGGCTTTCCAAAGCTGCTGAACGTGTTTCTTTCTCTACTTCAATGGTATACTGCCTTGTATGACACACATTTACCACTCTAGTCCCCTTTAAGTAAAGAATATAGGATTCATACAGTGTTTCATGTGATCTTAACTCGAATGTAGGATTTCCCGGATCTTAGCTACCTTTTCTACACTAAGAATTGACTTGGAGAATCTCTTAAAGCTGTTCTAAAAGAGTTCTCATCTGTTTACAGTCATTTTCTCTGAATTATCCATGTTTTCATGCTGTTTCCTATATTCTGCTTCTGGTACAAGGATAATCTTTGCCCACTTTATCAAACAACTTCCTACACACTGTTATGAAGTGAGGCAGCTCAGAAACATTGTCTCTCAACTGTGTTATAGAGTGTAGTACTACATTTCAGTGAAGTGTAAGGCTTTCCAAAGCTGCCGAAGCTGTTTCTTTCTCTATTTCAATGGTATTCTGCCTTGTATATCACACATTTACCACTCTAGTCTCCTTTAAGTAAAGGATATAGGAATCATACAGTGTTTCATGTGATCTTAACTCGAATTAAGGATTACCCGGATCTTAGCTACCTTTTCCACACTAAGAACTTACTTGGAGAATCTCTTTCAGCTGTTCTAAAAGAGTTTTCATCTTTTTTCAGTCATTTTCTCTGAATTATCCATGTTTTCATACAGTTTCCTATATTCTGCTTCCGGTACAAGTATAATCTTTGCCCACTGTATCAAACTACTTCCTACACACTGTTATGAACTGATGCAGCTCGGGAACATTGTCTCTCAACTGTTTTATAGAGTGTAGTACTACATTTCAGTGAAGTGTATGGCTTTCCAAAGCTGCTGAACGTGTTTCTTTCTCTACTTCAATGGTATACTGCCTTGTATGACACACATTTACCACTCTAGTCTCCTTTAGTAAAGAATATAGGATTCATACATTGTTTCATGTGATCTTAACTCGAATGGAGGATTTCCCGGATCTTAGCTACCTTTTCTACACTAAGAATTGACTTGGAGAATCTCTTTCAGCTGTTTTAAATGAGTTCTCATCTGTTTACTGTCCTTTTCTCTGAATTATCCATGTTTTCAGGCTGTTTCCTATATTCTGCCTTCTGGTACAAGTATAAGCTTTGCCCACTTCATCAAACAACTTCCTACACACTGTTATGAACTTAGGCAGCTCGGGAACATTGTCTCTCAACTGTGATATAGAGTGTAGTACTACATTTCAGTGAAGTGTAAGACTTTCCAAAGCTGCCGAACGTGTTTCCTTCTCTATTTCAATGGTATTCTGCCTTGTATATCACACATTTACCACTCTAGTCTCCTTTAAGTAAATAATATAGGAATCATACTGCGTTTCATGTGATCTTTTTTTTTTAAAATATATTTTATTCATTTTGTACAGAGAGGAAGGGAGAGAGATAGAGAGTTAGAAACATCGATGAGAGAGACTCATCGATCAGCTGCATCTTTCACACCCCCTACTGGGGATATGCCCGCAACCAAGGTATATGCCCTTGACCGGAATCGAACCCGGGACCTTTCAGTCCCCAAGCCGACGCTCTATCCATTGAGCCAAACCAGTCCAGGCTGTTTCATGTGATCTTAACTCGAATGTTGGATTTCCCGGATCTTAGCTACCTTTTCTACACTAAGAATTGACTTGGAGAATCTCTTTCAGCTGTTTTAAACGAGTTCTCATCAGTTTACAGTCATTTTCTCTGAATTATCCATGTTTTCAGGCTGTTTCCTATATTCTGCCTTCTGGTACAAGTATAATCTTTGCCCACTTTATCAAACAACTTCCTGCACACTTTCTCTGAATTATCCATGTTTTCAGGCTGTTTCCTATATTCTGCCTTCTGGTACAAGTATAATCTTTGCCCACTTTATCAAACAACTTCCTACACACTGTTATGAACTGAGGCAGCTCTGGAACATTGTCTCTCAACTGTGTTATAGAGTGTAGTACTACATTTCAGTGAAGTGTAAGGCTTTCCAAAGCTGCTGAACGTGTTTCTTTCTCTACTTCAATGGTATACTGCCTTGTATGACACACATTTACCACTCTAGTCCCCTTTAAGTAAAGAATATAGGATTCATACAGTGTTTCATGTGATCTTAACTCGAATGTAGGATTTCCCGGATCTTAGCTACCTTTTCTACACTAAGAATTGACTTGGAGAATCTCTTAAAGCTGTTCTAAAAGAGTTCTCATCTGTTTACAGTCATTTTCTCTGAATTATCCATGTTTTCATGCTGTTTCCTATATTCTGCTTCTGGTACAAGGATAATCTTTGCCCACTTTATCAAACAACTTCCTACACACTGTTATGAAGTGAGGCAGCTCAGAAACATTGTCTCTCAACTGTGTTATAGAGTGTAGTACTACATTTCAGTGAAGTGTAAGGCTTTCCAAAGCTGCCGAAGCTGTTTCTTTCTCTATTTCAATGGTAATCTGCCTTGTATATCACACATTTACCACTCTAGTCTCCTTTAAGTAAAGGATATAGGAATCATACAGTGTTTCATGTGATCTTAACTCGAATTAAGGATTACCCGGATCTTAGCTACCTTTTCCACACTAAGAACTTACTTGGAGAATCTCTTTCAGCTGTTCTAAAAGAGTTTTCATCTTTTTTCAGTCATTTTCTCTGAATTATCCATGTTTTCATACAGTTTCCTATATTCTGCTTCCGGTACAAGTATAATCTTTGCCCACTGTATCAAACTACTTCCTACACACTGTTATGAACTGATGCAGCTCGGGAACATTGTCTCTCAACTGTTTTATAGAGTGTAGTACTACATTTCAGTGAAGTGTATGGCTTTCCAAAGCTGCTGAACGTGTTTCTTTCTCTACTTCAATGGTATACTGCCTTGTATGACACACATTTACCACTCTAGTCTCCTTTAGTAAAGAATATAGGATTCATACATTGTTTCATGTGATCTTAACTCGAATGGAGGATTTCCCGGATCTTAGCTACCTTTTCTACACTAAGAATTGACTTGGAGAATCTCTTTCAGCTGTTTTAAATGAGTTCTCATCTGTTTACTGTCCTTTTCTCTGAATTATCCATGTTTTCAGGCTGTTTCCTATATTCTGTCTTCTGGTACAAGTATAGGCTTTGCCCACTTCATCAAACAACTTCCTACACACTGTTATGAACTTAGGCAGCTCGGGAACATTGTCTCTCAACTGTGATATAGAGTGTAGTACTACATTTCAGTGAAGTGTAAGGCTTTCCAAAGCTGCCGAACGTGTTTCTTTCTCTATTTCAATGGTATTCGGCCTTGTATATCACACATTTACCACTCTAGTCTAATTTAAGTAAAGGATATAGGAATCATACAGTGTTTCATGTAATCTTAACTCGAATGTTGGATTTCCCGGATCTTAGCTACCTTTTCTACACTAAGAATTGACTTGGAGAATCTCTTTCAGCTGTTTTAAACGAGTTCTCATCAGTTTACAGTCATTTTCTCTGAATTATCCATGTTTTCAGGCTGTTTCCTATATTCTGCCTTCTGGAACAAGTATAATCTTTGCCCACTTTATCAAACAACTTCCTGCACACTTTCTCTGAATTATCCATGTTTTCAGGCTGTTTCCTATATTCTGCCTTCTGGTACAAGTATAATCTTTGCCCACTTTATCAAACAACTTCCTACACACTGTTATGAACTGAGGCAGCTCTGGAACATTGTCTCTCAACTGTGTTATAGAGTGTAGTACTACATTTCAGTGAAGTGTAAGGCTTTCCAAAGCTGCTGAACGTGTTTCTTTCTCTACTTCAATGGTATACTGCCTTGTATGACACACATTTACCACTCTAGTCCCCTTTAAGTAAAGAATATAGGATTCATACAGTGTTTCATGTGATCTTAACTCGAATGTAGGATTTCCCGGATCTTAGCTACCTTTTCTACACTAAGAATTGACTTGGAGAATCTCTTAAAGCTGTTCTAAAAGAGTTCTCATCTGTTTACAGTCATTTTCTCTGAATTATCCATGTTTTCATGCTGTTTCCTATATTCTGCTTCTGGTACAAGGATAATCTTTGCCCACTTTATCAAACAACTTCCTACACACTGTTATGAAGTGAGGCAGCTCAGAAACATTGTCTCTCAACTGTGTTATAGAGTGTAGTACTACATTTCAGTGAAGTGTAAGGCTTTCCAAAGCTGCCGAAGCTGTTTCTTTCTCTATTTCAATGGTATTCTGCCTTGTATATCACACATTTACCACTCTAGTCTCCTTTAAGTAAAGGATATAGGAATCATACAGTGTTTCATGTGATCTTAACTCGAATTAAGGATTACCCGGATCTTAGCTACCTTTTCCACACTAAGAACTTACTTGGAGAATCTCTTTCAGCTGTTCTAAAAGAGTTTTCATCTTTTTTCAGTCATTTTCTCTGAATTATCCATGTTTTCATACAGTTTCCTATATTCTGCTTCCGGTACAAGTATAATCTTTGCCCACTGTATCAAACTACTTCCTACACACTGTTATGAACTGATGCAGCTCGGGAACATTGTCTCTCAACTGTTTTATAGAGTGTAGTACTACATTTCAGTGAAGTGTATGGCTTTCCAAAGCTGTTGAACCTGTTTCTTTCTCTACTTCAATGGTATACTGCCTTGTATGACACACATTTACCACTCTAGTCTCCTTTAGTAAAGAATATAGGATTCATACATTGTTTCATGTGATCTTAACTCGAATGTAGGATTTCCCGGATCTTAGCTACCTTTTCTACACTAAGAATTGACTTGGAGAATCTCTTTCAGCTGTTTTAAATGAGTTCTCATCTGTTTACTGTCCTTTTCTCTGAATTATCCATGTTTTCAGGCTGTTTCCTATATTCTGCCTTCTGGTACAAGTATAAGCTTTGCCCACTTCATCAAACAACTTCCTACACACTGTTATGAACTTAGGCAGCTGGGGAACATTGTCTCTCAACTGTGATATAGAGTGTAGTACTACATTTCAGTGAAGTGTAAGACTTTCCAAAGCTGCCGAACGTGTTTCCTTCTCTATTTCAATGGTATTCTGCCTTGTATATCACACATTTACCACTCTAGTCTCCTTTAAGTAAACAATATAGGAATCATACTGTGTTTCATGTGATCTTTTTTTTTTTAAATATATTTTATTCATTTTGTACAGAGAGGAAGGGAGAGAGATAGAGAGTTAGAAACATCGATGAGAGAGACTCATCGATCAGCTGCATCTTTCACACCCCCTACTGGGGATATGCCCGCAACCAAGGTATATGCCCTTGACCGGAATCGAACCCGGGACCTTTCAGTCCCCAAGCCGACGCTCTATCCATTGAGCCAAACCAGTCCAGGCTGTTTCATGTGATCTTAACTCGAATGTTGGATTTCCCGGATCTTAGCTACCTTTTCTACACTAAGAATTGACTTGGAGAATCTCTTTCAGCTGTTCTAAACGAGTCCTCATCTGTTTACAGTCATTTTCTCTGAATTATCCAAGTTTTCCTCCTGTTTCCTATATTCTGCCTTCTGGTACAAGTATAATCTTTGCCCACTTTATCAAACAACTTCCTACACACTGTTATGAACTGAGGCAGCACGGGAACATTGTCTCTCAACTGTGTTATAGAGTGTAGTACTACATTTCAGTGAAGTATAAGGCTTTCCAAAGCTGCCGAACGTGTTTCTTTCTCTATTTCAATGGTATTCTGCCTTGTATATCACACATTTACCACTCTAGTCTAATTTAAGTAAAGGATATAGGAATCATACAGTGTTTCATGTAATCTTAACTCGAATGTAGGATTTCCCGGATCTTAGCTACCTTTTCTACACTAAGAATTGACTTGGAGAATCTCTTTCAGCTGTTTTAAACGAGTTCTCATCAGTTTACAGTCATTTTCTCTGAATTATCCATGTTTTCAGGCTGTTTCCTATATTCTGCCTTCTGGTACAAGTATAATCTTTGCCCACTTTATCAAACAACTTCCTGCACACTTTCTCTGAATTATCCATGTTTTCAGGCTGTTTCCTATATTCTGCCTTCTGGTACAAGTATAATCTTTGCCCACTTTATCAAACAACTTCCTACACACTGTTATGAACTGAGGCAGCTCTGGAACATTGTCTCTCAACTGTGTTATAGAGTGTAGTACTACATTTCATTGAAGTGTAAGGCTTTCCAAAGCTGCCAAACATGTGTCTTTCTCTATTTCAATGGTTTTCTGCCTTGTATATCACACATTTACCACTCTAGTCCCCTTTAAGTAAACAATAAAGGAATCATACAGTGTTTCATGTGATCTTAACTCGAATTAAGGATTTCCCGGATCTTAGCTACCTTTTCTACACTAAGAAATTACTTGGAGAATCTCTTTAAGCTTTTCTAAAAGAGTTCTCATCTGTTTACAGTCATTTTCTCTGAATTATTCATGTTTTCATGTAGTTTCCTATATTCTGCCTTCTAGTCCATGTATAAGCTTTGCCCACATTTAAAAACAACTTCCTACACACTGTTATGAACAGAGGCTGCTCGGGAACATTGTCTCTCAACTGTGTTATAGAGTGTAGTACTACATTTCAGTGAAGTGTAAGGCTTTCCAAAACTGCCGAACGTGTTTCTTTCTCTATTTCAATGATATTCTGCCTTGTATATCACACATTTACCACTCTAGTCTCCTTTAAGTAAAGAATATAGGATTCATACAGTGTTTCATGTGATCTTAACTCGAATTAAGGATTTCCTGGATCTTAGCTACCTTTTCTACACTAAGAACTGATTTGGAGAATCTCTTTAAGCTGTTCTAAAGGAGTTCTCATCTGTTTACAGTCATTTTCTCTGAATTATTCATGTTTTCATGTAGTTTCCTGTATAATGCCTTCTAATCCATGTATAAGCTTGGCCCACATATACAAACAATTTCCTACACACTGTTATGAAGGGAGGCAGCTCGGGAACGTTGTCTCTCAACTGTGTTATACAGTGTAGTACTACATTTCAGTGAAGTGTATGGCTTCCCAAAGCAAAGAATATAGAAATCATACAGTGATTCATGTTATCTTAACTCAAATTAAGGATTTCCCGGATCTTAGCTATCTTTTCTACACTAAGAATTTAGCTCTCTAGTCTCCTTTAGTAAAGAATATAGGACTCATACAGTGTTTCATGTGATCTTAACTCGAATGTAGGATTTCCCTGATCTTAGCTACCTTTTCTACACTAAGAATTGACTTGGAGAATCTCTTTCAGCTGTTGTAAACGAGTTCTCATCTGTTTACAGTCATTTTCTCTGAATTATCCATGTTTTCAGGCTGTTTCCTTTATTCTGCCTTCTGGTACAAGTATAATCTTTGCCCACTTTATCAAACAACTTCCTACCCACTGTGATGAATAGAGGCCGCTCGGGAACATTGTCTCTCAACTGTGTTATAGAGTGTAGTACTACATTTCATTGAAGTGTAAGGCTTTCCAAAGCTGCCGAACGTGTTTCTTTCTCTATTTCAATGATATTCTGCCTTGTATATCACACTTTTACCACTCTAGTCTCTTTTAAGTAAAGATTATAGAATTCATACAGTGTTTCATGTGATCTTAACTCGAATTAAGGATTTGCCAGTTCTTAGCTACCTTTCCTACACTAAGAACTGATTTGTAGAATCTCTTTAAGCTGTTCTAAAAGAGTTCTCATCTGTTTACTGTCATTTTCTCTGAATTATTCATGTTTTCATGTAGTTTCCTATATTTTGCCTTTTGTCCATGTATAAGCTTTGCACACATATACAAACAACTTCCTACACACTGTTATGAACAGAGGCAGCTCGGGAACATTGTCTCTCAACTGTGTTATAGAGTGTAGTACTACATTTCAGTGAAGTGTAAGGATTTCCAAAGCTGCCGAACGTGTTTCTTTCTCTACTTCAATGGCATACTGCCTTGTATGACACACATTTACCACTCTAGTCTCCTTTAAGTAAAGAATATGGGATTCATACATTGTTTCATGTGACCTTAACTCGAATGTAGGATTTCCCGGATCTTACCTACCTTTTCTACACTAAGAATTGACTTAGAGAATCTCTTTCAGCTGTTTTAAACGAGTTCTCTTCTGTTTACAGTCATTATCTCTGAATTATCCATGTTTTCATGCTGTTTCCTGTAGTCTGCCTTCTGGTACAAGTATAATCTTTGCCCACTTTATCAAACAACTTCCTACACACTTTCTCTAAATTATCTATGTTTTCAGGCTGTTTCCTATATTCTGCCTTCTGGTACAAGTATAATCTTTGCCCACTTTATGAAACAACTTCCTACACACTGTTATGAACAGAGGCAGCTCGGGATCATTGTCTCTCAACTGTGTTATAGAGTGCAGTACTACATTTCAGTGAAGTGTAAGTCTTTCCAAACCTGCTGAACCTGTTTCTTTCTCTATTTCAATGTATTCTGCCTTGTATATCACACATTTACCACGCTAGTCTCCTTTAAGTAAAGGATATATAATTCATACAGTGTTTCATGTGATCTTAACTTGAATTAAGGATTTCCCGGATCTTAGCTACCTTTTCTACAGTAAGAACTGATTTGGAGAATCTCTTTAAGCTGTTCTAAAAGGGGTTTTCATCTGTTTATAGTCATTTTCTCTTATAAATGACTTCTCATCTATTTACAGTCATTTTCTCTGAATTATTCATGTTTTCATGTAGTTTCCTATATTCTGCTTTCTGGTCCATGTAAAAGCTTTTCCCGCATATACAAACAACTTCCTACACACTGTTATGAACTGAGGCAGCTCAGGAACATTGTCTCTCAACTGTGTTATAGAGTGTAGAACTACATTTCAGTGAAGTGTATAGCTTTCCAAAGCTGCTGAACGTGTTTCTTTCTCTACTTCAATGGTATACTGCCTTGTATGACACACGTTTACAACTGTAGTCTCCTTTAAGTAAAGAATATGGGATTCATACAGTGTTTCATGTGATCTTAACTCGAATGTAGGATTTCCCTGATCTTAGCTACCTTTTCTACACTAAGAATTGACTTGGAGAATCTCTTTCAGCTGTTGTAAACGAGTTCTCATCTGTTTACAGTCATTTTCTTTGAATTATCCATGTTTTAATGCAGTTTCCTTTATTCTGCCTTCTGGTACAAGTATAATCTTTGCCCACTTTAACAAACAACTTCCTACCCACTGTGATGAATAGAGGCCGCTCGGGAACATTGTCTCTCAACTGTGTTATAGAGTGTAGTACTACATTTCATTGAAGTGTAAGGCTTTCCAAAGCTGCCGAACGTGTTTCTTTCTCTATTTCAATGATATTCTGCCTTGTATATCACACTTTTACCACTCTAGTCTCTTTTAAGTAAACAATATAGCAATCATACAGTGTTTCATGTGATCTTAACTCGAATTAAGGATTTCCCGGATATTAGCTACCTTTTCTACACTAAGAAATTACTTGGAGAATCTCTTTAAGCTGTTCTAAAAGAGTTCTCATCTGTTTACCGTCATTATCTCTGAATTATCCATGTTTTCATGCTGTTTCCTGTAGTCTGCCTTCTGGTACAAGTATAATTTTTGCCCACTTTATCAAACAACTTCCTACACACTTTCTCTAAATTATCTATGTTTTCAGGCTGTTTCCTATATTCTGCCTTCTGGTACAAGTATAATCTTTGCCCACTTTATGAAACAACTTCCTACACACTGTTATGAACAGAGGCAGCTCGGGATCATTGTCTCTCAACTGTGCTATAGAGTGCAGTACTACATTTCAGTGAAGTGTAAGTCTTTCCAAACCTGCTGAACCTGTTTCTTTCTCTATTTCAATGTATTCTGCCTTGTATATCACACATTTACCACGCTAGTCTCCTTTAAGTAAAGGATATATAATTCATACAGTGTTTCATGTGATCTTAACTTGAATTAAGGATTTCCCGGATCTAGCTACCTTTTCTACAGTAAGAACTGATTTGGAGAATCTCTTTAAGCTGTTCTAAAAGGGGTTTTCATCGGTTTATAGTCATTTTCTCTTATAAATGACTTCTCATCTATTTACAGTCATTTTCTCTGAATTATTCATGTTTTCATGTAGTTTCCTATATTCTGCTTTCTGGTCCATGTAAAAGCTTTTCCCGCATATACAAACAACTTCCTACACACTGTTATGAACAGAGGCAGCTCGGGAACATTGTTTCTCAATTGTGTTATAGAGTATAGTAATACATTTCAGTGCAGTGTATGGCTTTCCAAACCTGCTGAAAATGTTTCTTTCTCTACTTCAATGGCATACTGCCTTGTATGACACATTTACCACTCTAGTCTCCTTTAAGTAAAGAATATGGGATTCATACATTGTTTTATGTGACCTTAACTCGAATGTAGGATTTCCCGGATCTTACCTACCTTTTCTACACTAAGAATTGACTTAGAAAATCTCTTTCAGCTGTTTTAAACGAGTTCTCATCTGTTTACAGTCATTTTCTCTGAATTATCCATGTTTTCAGGCTGTTTCCTATATTCTGCCTTCTGGTACAAGTATAATCTTTGCCCACTTTATAAAACAACTTCCTACACACTGTTATAAACTGAGGCAGCTGGGGAACAATGTCTCTCAACTGTGTTATAGAGTGTAGTACTACATTTCAGTTAAGTGCATGGCTTTCCAAAGCTGCCGAACGTGTTTCTTTCTCTATTTCAATAGTATACTGCCTTGTATGACACACATTTACCACTCTAGTCTCCTTAAGTAAAGAATATAGTATTCATACAGTGTTTCATGTGATCTTAACTCGAATTTAGGAATTCCAGGACCTTAGCTACTTTTTCTACACTAAGAATTGACTTGGAGAATCGCTTTCAGCTGTTTTAAACGAGTTCTCATCTGTTTACAGTCATTTTCTCTAAATTATCCATGTTTTCAGGCTGTTTCCTATATTCTGCCTTCTGGTACAAATATAATCTTTGCCCACTTTATCAAACAACTTCCTACACACTGTTTTGAACTGAGGCAGCTCTGGAACATTGTCTCTCAACTGTGTTATAGAGTGTAGTACTACATTTCAGTGAAGTGTAAGGCTTTCCAAAGCTGCCGAACGTGTTTCTTTCTCTATTTCAATAGTATACTGCCTTGTATGACACACATTTACCACTCTAGTCTCCTTAAGTAAAGAATATAGTATTCATACAGTGTTTCATGTGATCTTAACTCGAATTTAGGAATTCCAGGACCTTAGCTACTTTTTCTACACTAAGAATTGACTTGGAGAATCGCTTTCAGCTGTTTTAAACGAGTTCTCATCTGTTTACAGTCATTTTCTCTGAATTATCCATGTTTTCAGGCTGTTTCCTATATTCTGCCTTCTGGTACAAATATAATCTTTGCCCACTTTATCAAACAACTTCCTACACACTGTTTTGAACTGAGGCAGCTCTGGAACATTGTCTCTCAACTGTGTTACAGAGTGAAGTACTACATTTCAGTGAAGTGTAAGGCTTTCGAAAGTTGCGGAACGTGTGTCTTTCTCTATTTCAATGGTATTCTGCCTTGTATATCTCACATTTACCACTCTAGTCTCCTTTAAGCAAAGAATATACGATTCATACAGTGTTTCATGTGATCTTAACTCGAATTAAGGATTTCCCGGATCTTAGCTACCTTTTCTACACTAAGAACTGACTTGGAGAATCTCTTTCAGCTGTTCTAAACGAGTTCTCATCTGTTTACAGTCATTTTCTCTGAATTATCCATGTTTTCATGCAGTTTCCTATATTCTGCTTCTGGTACAAGTATAATCTTTGCCCACTTTATCAAACAACTTCCTTCACCCTGTTATGAACTGAGGCAGGTCGGGAACATTGTCTCTCAACTGTGTTATAGAGTGTAGTACTACATTTCAGTGAAGTGTATAGCTTTCCAAAGCTGCTGAACGTGTTTCTTTCTCTACGTCAATGGTATACTGCCTTGTATGACACACATTTACCACTCTAGTCTCCTTTAAGTAAAGAATAGGGTATTCATACAGTGTTTCATGTGATCTTAACTGGAATGTAGGATTTCCCGGATCTTAGCTACCTTTTCTACACTAACAATTTACTTGGAGAATCTCTTTGAGCTGTTCTAAACTAGTTCTCATTTGTTTACAGTCATTTTCTCTGAATTATCCATGTTTTATGCTGTTTCCTATATTCTGCTTCTGGTACAAGGATAATCTTTGCCCACTTTATCAAACAACTTCCTCCACACTGTTATGAACAGAGGCAGCTAGGCAACATTGTCTCTCAACTGTGCTATATAGAGTGTAGTATTACATTTCAGTGAAGTGTATGGCTTTCCAAAGCTACTGAACGTGTTTCTCTCTCTACCTCAATGCTATACTGCCTTTTATGACACACATTTACCACTCTAGTCTCCTTTAAGCAAAGAATATAGGATTCATACAGTGTTTCATGTGATTTTTACTCGAATTAAGGATTTCCCGGATCTTAGCTACCTTTTCTACACTAAGAACTGATTTGCAGAATGTCTTTAAGCTGTTCTAAACGAGTTCTCATCTGTTTACAGTCATTTTCTCTGAATTATTCATGTTTTCAAGTAGTTTCCTATATTCTGCCTTCTAGTCCATGTATAAGCTTTGTCCACATATACAAACAACTTCCTACACACTCTTATGAACAGAGGCAGCTCGGGAACATTGTTTCTCAATTGTGTTATAGAGTATAGTAATACATTTCAGTGCAGTGTATGGCTTTCCAAACCTGCTGAACGTGTTTCTTTCTCTACTTCAATGGCATACTGCCTTGTATGACACACATTTACCACTCTAGTCTCCTTTAAGTAAAGAATATGGGATTCATACATTGTTTCATGTGACCTTAACTCGAATGTAGGATTTCCCGGATCTTACCTACCTTTTCTACACTAAGAATTGACTTAGAAAATCTCTTTCAGCTGTTTTAAACGAGTTCTCATCTGTTTACAGTCATTTTCTCTGAATTATCCATGTTTTCAGGCTGTTTCCTATATTCTGCCTTCTGGTACAAGTATAATCTTTGCCCACTTTATAAAACAACTTCCTACACACTGTTATAAACTGAGGCAGCTGGGGGACATTGTCTCTCAACTGTGTTATAGAGTGTAGTACTACATTTCAGTGAAGTGCATGGCTTTCCAAAGCTGCCGAACGTGTTTCTTTCTCTATTTCAATAGTATACTGCCTTGTATGACACACATTTTCCACTCTAGTCTCCTTAAGTAAAGAATATAGTATTCATACAGTGTTTCATGTGATCTTAACTCGAATTTAGGAATTCCAGGACCTTAGCTACTTTTTCTACACTAAGAATTGACTTGGAGAATCGCTTTCAGCTGTTTTAAACGAGTTCTCATCTGTTTACAGTCATTTTCTCTGAATTAATCATGTTTTCAGGCTGTTTCCTTTATTCTGCCTTCTGGTACAAGTATAATATTTGCCCAGTTTATCAAACAACTTCCTACACCCTGTTATGACCTGAAGCAGGTCGAGAACATTGTCTCTCAACTGTGTTATAGAGTGTAGTACTACATTTCAGTGAAGTGTAAGGATTTCCAAAGCTGCCGAACGTGTTTCTTTCTCTATTTCAATGATATTCTGCCTTGTCTATCACACATTTACCACTCTAATCTCCTTTAAGTAAACAATATAGGATTCATACAGTGTTTCATGTGCTTTTAACTCGAATTAAGGATTTCCCGGATCTTAGCTACCTTTTCTACACTAAGAAATGATTTGCAGAATGTCTTTAAGCTGTTCTAAATGAGTTCTCATCTGTTTACAGTCATTTTCTCTGAATTATTCATGTTTTCATGTAGTTTCCTATATTCTGCCTTCTAGTCCATGTATAAGCTTTGCCCACATATACAAACAACTTCCTACACACTGTTATGAACAGAGGCAGCTCGGGAACATTGTCTCTCAACTGTGTTATAGAGCGTAGTACTACATTTCAGTGAAGTGTATGGCTTTCCAAAGCTGCTGAACGTGTTTCTTTGTCTACTTCAATGGTATACTGCCTTGCATGACACACATTTACCAGTCTAGTCTCCTTTAAGTAAAGAATAGGGGATTCATACAGTGTTTCATGTGATCTTAACTCGAATGTAGGCTTTCCTGGATCTTACCTACGTTTTCTACACTAATAATTGACTTGGAGAATCTCTTTCAGCTGTTTTAAACGAGTTCTCATCCGTTTACAGTCATTTTCTATTAATTATGCATGTTTTCATCCTGTTTCTTATATTCTCCCTTCTAGTCCATGTATAAGCTTTGCCCACATATACAAACAAATTCCTACACACTGTTATGAAGAGAGGCATCTTGGGAACATTGTCTCTCAACTGTGTTATAGAGTGTAGTAATACATTTCAGTGAAGTATAAGGCTTTCCAAAGCTGCCGAATATGTTTCTTTCTCTATTTCAATGATATTCTGCCTTGTATATCACACATTTACCACTCTAGTCTCCTTTAAGTAAAGAATATAGGAATCCTACAGTGTTTCATGTTATCTTAACTCGAATTAAGGATTTCCCGGATCTTAGCTACCTTTTCTACACTAAGAACTTACTTGGAGAATCCCTTTAAGCTGTTCTAATGTAGTTCTCATCTGATTACAGTCATTTTCTCTGAATAATTCATGTTTTCATGTAGTTTCTTATATTCTGCCTTCTTGTCCATGTATAAGCTTTGCCCACATATACAAACAACTTCCTACACACTGTTGTGAACACATGCAGCTCGGGAACATTGTCTCTCAACTGTGTTATAGAGTGTAGTCCTACATTTCATTGAAGTGTAAGGCTTTCCAAAGCTGCCGAACGTGTTTCTTTCTCTATTTCAATGATATTTTGCCTTGTATATCACACATTTACCACTCTAGTCTCCTTTAAGCAAAGAATATAGGAATCATACAGTGATTCATGTTATCTTAACTCGATTTAAGGATTTCCCGGATCTTTGCTACCTTTTCTACACTAAGAACTTACTTGGAGAATCTCTTTAAGCTGTTCTAAAAGAGTTCTTATCTGTTTACAGTCATTTTCTATGAATAATTCATGTCTTCATGTAGTTTCCTATATTCTGCCTTCTTGTCCATGTATAATCTTTGCCCAATTTATCAAACTACTTCCTACACACTGTTATGAACTGAGGCAGCTCGGGAACATTGTCTCTCAACTATGTTATAGAGTGTAGAACTACATTTCAGTGAAGTGTAAGGCTTTCCAAAGCTGCCGAATATGTTTCTTTCTCTATTTCAATGATATTATGCCTTGTATATCACACATTTAGCACTCTAGTCTCCTTTAAGTAAAGGATATAGGATTCAAACAGTGTTTCACGTGATTATAAGTCGAATTAAGGATTTCCCGGATCTTAGCTACCTTTTCTACACTAAGAACTGATTTGGAGAATCTCTTTCAGCTGTCCTAAACGAGTTCTAATCTGTTTACAGTCATTTTCTCTGAATTATTCATGTTTTCATGTAGTTTCCTATATTCTGCCTTCTTGTCCATGTATAAGCTTGGCCCACATATACAAACAACTTCCTACACAATGTTATGAACAGAGGCAGCTCGGGAATATTTTCTCTCAACTGTGTTAGAGAGTGTAGTACTACATTTCAGTGAAGTGTAAGGCTTTCCAAAGCTTCCGAACGTGTTTCTTTCTCTATTTCAATGATATTCTGCCTTGTATATCACACATTTACCACTCTAGTCTCCTTTAAGTAAAGAATACAGGAATCATACAATGATTCATGTTATCTTAACTCGAATTAAGGATTTCCTGGATCTTAGCTACCTTTTCTACACTAAGAACTTACTTGGAGAATCTCTTTAAGCTGTTCTATAAGAGTTCTCATCTGTTTACAGTCATTTTCTCTGAATTATTCATGTTTTCATGTAGTTTCCTATATTCTGCCTTCTTGTCCATGTATAATCTTTGCCCAATTTATCAAACTACTTCCTACACACTGTTATGAACTGAGGCAGCTCGGGAACATTGTCTCTCAACTGTGTTATAGAGTGTAGTACTACATTTCAGTGAAGTGTAAGGCTTTCCAAAGCTGCCGAATATGTTTCTTTCTCTATTTCAATGATATTATGCCTTGTATATCACACATTTACCACTCTAGTCTCCTTTAAGTAAAGGATATAGGATTCAAACAGTGTTTCACGTGATTATAAGTCGAATTAAGGATTTCCCGGATCTTAGCTACCTTTTCTACACTAAGAACTGATTTGGAGAATCTCTTTCAGCTGTCCTAAACGAGTTCTAATCTGTTTACAGTCATTTTCTCTGAATTATTCATGTTTTCATGTAGTTTCCTATATTCTGCCTTCTTGTCCATGTATAAGCTTGGCCCACATATACAAACAACTTCCTACACAATGTTATGAACAGAGGCAGCTCGGGAATATTTTCTCTCAACTGTGTTAGAGAGTGTAGTACTACATTTCAGTGAAGTGTAAGGCTTTCCAAAGCTTCCGAACGTGTTTCTTTCTCTATTTCAATGGTATTCTGCCCTGTATATCACACATTTACCACTCTAGTCTCCTTTAAGTAAAGAATATAGGAATCGTACAGTGTTTCATGTTATCTTAGCTCGAATTAAGGATTTCCCGGATTTTAGCTACCTTTTCTACACTAAGAACTTACTTGGAGAATCTCTTTAAGCTGTTCTAATGTAGTTCTCATCTGTTTACAGTCATTTTCTCTGAATAATTCATGTTTTCACGTAGTTTCTTATATTCTGCCTTCTTGTCCATGTATAAGCTTTGCCCACATATACAAACAACTTCCTACACACTGTTGTGAACACATGCAGCTCGGGAACATTGTCTCTCAACTGTGTTATAGAGTGTAGTCCTACATTTCAGTGAAGTGTAAGGCTTTCCAAAGCTGCCGAACGTGTTTCTTTCTCTATTTCAATGATATTTTGCCATGTATATCACACATTTACCACTCTAGACTCCTTTAAGCAAAGAATGTAGGAATCATACAGTGATTCATGTTATCTTAACTCGAATTAAGGATTTCCCGGATCTTAGCTACCTTTTCTACACTAAGAACTTACTTGGAGAATCTTTTTAAGCTGTTCTAAAAGAGTTCTCATCTGTTTACAGTCATTTTCTCTGAATAATTCACGTTTTCATGTAGTTTCCTATATTCTGCCTTCTTGTCCATGTATAATCTTTGCCCACTTTATCAAACTACTTCCTACACACTGTTATGAACTGAGGCAGCTCGGGAACATTGTCTCTCAACTGTGTTATAGAGTGTAGTACTACATTTCAGTGAAGTGTAAGGCTTTCCAAAGCTGTCGAATATGTTTCTTTCTCTATTTCAATGATATTCTGCCTTGTATATCACACATTTACCACTCTAGTCTCCTTTAAGTAAACAATATAGGATTCAAACAGTGTTTCATGTGCTTTTAACTCGAATTAAGGATTTCCCGGATCTTAGCTACCTTTTCTACACTAAGAAATGATTTGCAGAATGTCTTTAAGCTGTTCTAAATGAGTTCTCATCTGTTTACAGTCATTTTCTCTGAATTATTCATGTTTTCATGTAGTTTCCTATATTCTGCCTTCTTGTCCATGTATAAGCTTGGCCCACATATACAAACAACTTCCTACACAATGTTATGAACAGAGGCAGCTCGGGAATATTTTCTCTCAACTGTGTTAGAGAGTGTAGTACTACATTTCAGTGAAGTGTAAGGCTTTCCAAAGCTTCCGAACGTGTTTCTTTCTCTATTTCAATGATATTCTGCCTTGTATATCACACATTTACCACTCTAGTCTCCTTTAAGTAAAGAATACAGGAATCATACAATGATTCATGTTATCTTAACTCGAATTAAGGATTTCCTGGATCTTAGCTACCTTTTCTACACTAAGAACTTACTTGGAGAATCTCTTTAAGCTGTTCTATAAGAGTTCTCATCTGTTTACAGTCATTTTCTCTGAATTATTCATGTTTTCATGTAGTTTCCTATATTCTGCCTTCTTGTCCATGTATAAGCTTTGCCCACATATACAAAAAACTTCCTACACACTGTTATGAACAGCGGCAGCTCGGGAACATTGGCTCTCAACTGTGTTATAGAGTGTAGTACTACATTTCAGTGAAGTGTATGGCTTTCCAAAGCTTCCGAACGTGTTTCTTTCTCTATTTCCATTGTATACTGCCTTGTATGACACACATTTACCACTCTAGTCTCCTTTAATCAAAGAATATAGGAATCATACAGTGATTCATGTTATCTTAACTCGAATTAAGGATTTCCCGGATCTTAGCTACCTTTTCTACACTAAGAACTTACTTGGAGAATCTCTTTAAGGTGTTCTTATAGAGTTCTCATCTGTTTACAGTCATTTTCTCTGAATTATTCATGTTTTCATGTAGTTTCCTATATTCTGCCTTCTAGTCCATGTATAAGCTTTGCCCACATATACAAACAACTTCCTACACACTGTTATGAACAGAAGCAGCTCAGGAACATTGTTTATCATCTGTGTTACAGAGTGTAGTACCACATTTCAGTGAAGTGTAAGGCTTTCAAAGCTGCCAAACGTGTTTCTTTCTCTATTTCAATGGTATTCTGCCCTGTATATCACACATTTACCACTCTATTCTCCTTTAAGTAAAGAATATAGGAATCGTACAGTGTTTCATGTTATCTTAGCTCGAATTAAGGATTTCCCGGATCTTAGCTACCTTTTCTACACTAAGAACTTACTTGGAGAATCTCTTTAAGCTGTTCTAATGTAGTTCTCATCTGTTTACAGTCATTTTCTCTGAATAATTCATGTTTTCACGTAGTTTCTTATATTCTGCCTTCTTGTCCATGTATAAGCTTTGCCCACATATACAAACAACTTCCTACACACTGTTGTGAACACATGCAGCTCGGGAACATTGTCTCTCAACTGTGTTATCGAGTGTAGTCCTACATTTCAGTGAAGTGTAAGGCTTTCCAAAGCTGCCGAACGTGTTTCTTTCTCTATTTCAATGATATTTTGCCATGTATATCACACATTTACCACTCTAGACTCCTTTAAGCAAAGAATATAGGAATCATACAGTGATTCATGTTATCTTAACTCGAATTAAGGATTTCCCGGATCTTAGCTACCTTTTCTACACTAAGAACTTACTTGGAGAATCTTTTTAAGCTGTTCTAAAAGAGTTCTCATCTGTTTACAGTCATTTTCTCTGAATAATTCACGTTTTCATGTAGTTTCCTATATTCTGCCTTCTTGTCCATGTATAATCTTTGCCCACTTTATCAAACTACTTCCTACACACTGTTATGAACTGAGGCAGCTCGGGAACATTGTCTCTCAACTGTGTTATAGAGTGTAGTACTACATTTCAGTGAAGTGTAAGGCTTTCCAAAGCTGTCGAATATGTTTCTTTCTCTATTTCAATGATATTCTGCCTTGTATATCACACATTTACCACTCTAGTCTCCTTTAAGTAAACAATATAGGATTCAAACAGTGTTTCACGTGATTATTAGTCGAATTAAGGATTTGCCGGATCTTAGCTACCTTTTCTACACTAAGAACTGATTTGGAGAATCTCTTTCAACTGTTCTAAATAGTTCTCTTTGGTTTACAGTCATTTTTTCTGAATTATTCATGTTTTCTTGTAGTTTCCTATATTCTGCCTTCTTGTCCATGTATAAGCTTTGCCCACATATACAAACAACTTCCTACACAATGTTATGAACAGGGGCAGCTCGGGAACATTGTCTCTCAACTGTGTTATAGAGTGTAGTACTACATTTCAGTGAAGTCTAAGGCTTTCCAAAGCTGCCGAACGTGTTTCTTTCCCTATTTGAATGTAGTCTGCTTGTACATCACACATTTACCACCCTAGTCTTCTTTAAGTAAAGAATATAGGAATCATACAGTGTTTCATGTGATCTTAACGCGAATTAAGGATTTCCCGGACCTTAGCTACCTTTTCTACACTAAGAATTACTTGGAGAATCTCTTTAAGCTGTTCTAAAAGAGTTCTCATCTGTTTACAGTCATTTTCTCTGAATTATCCATGTTTTCATGTAGTTTCCTATATTCTGCCTTCTTGTCTATGTATAATCGTTGCCTGCTTTATCAAACTACTTCCTACACACTGTTATGAACTGAGGCAGCTCGGGAACATTGTATCTCAACTGTGTTATAGAGTGTAGTACTACATTTCAGTGAAGTGTAAGGCTTTCCAAAGCTGCCGAACGTGTTTCTTTCTCTATTTCAATGGTATTCTGGCTTGTATGTCACACATTTACCACTCTAGTCTCCTTTACGTACAGGATATAAGATTCATACACTGTTTCATGTGATTATAAATCGAATTATGGATTTCCCGGATCTTAGCTACCTTTTCTACACTAAGAACTGATTTGGAGAATCTCTTTAAGCTGTTCTAAAAGGGGTTCTCATCTGTTTACAGTCATTTTCTCTGAATTATCTATATTTTCATGCAGTTTTTTATATTCTGCTTCTGGTCCATGTATAAGCTTTGCCCACATATACAACTTCCAACACACTGTTATGAACAGACGCAGCTCGGGAACAATGTCTGTCATCTGTGTTGCAGAGTGTGGTACTACATTTTAGGGAAGTCTAAGGGATTCCAAAGCTGCCGAACGTGTTGCTTTCCCTATTTCAATGTAGTCTGCTTGTACATCACACATTTACCACCCTAGTCTCCTTTAAGTAAAGAATATAGGAATCATACAGTGTTTCATGTGATCTTAACACGAATTAAGGATTTCCCGGACCTTAGCCACCTTTTCTACACTAAGAATTACTTAGAGAATCTATTTAAGCTGTTCTAAACGAGTTCTCATCTGTTTACAGTCATTTTCTCTGAATTATCCATGTTTTCATGCAGTTTCCTATATTCTGCCTTCTTGTCCATGTATAATCGTTGCCCACTTTATCAAACTACTTCCTAAACACTGTTATGAACTCAGGCAGCTCGGAAACATTGTCTCTCAACTGTGTTATAGAGTGTAGTACTACATTTCCGTGAAGTGTAAGGCTTTCCAAAGCTGCCGAACGTGTTTCTTTCTCTATTTCAATGGTATTCTGGCTTGTATATCACACATTTACCACTCTAGTCTCCTTTACGTAACGGATATAGGATTCATACAGTGTTTCATGTGATTATAAATCAAATTATAGATTTCCCGGATCTTAGCTACCTTCTCTACACTAAGAACTGATGTGGAGAATCTCTTTAAGCTGTTCTAAAAGGGGTTCTCATCTCTTTACAGTCATTTTCTCTGAATTATTCATGTTTTCCTGTAGTTTCCTATATTCTGCCTTCTGGTACAAGTATAATCTTTGCCCACTTTATCAAACAACTTCCTACACACTGTTATGAACTGAGGCAGCTCGGGAACATTGTCTCTCAACTGTGTTATAATGTGTAGTACTACATTTCAGTGAAGTGTAAGGCTTTCCAAAGCTGCCGAATATGTTTCTTTCTCTATTTCAATAGTATTCTGCCTTGTATATCACACCTTTACCACTCTACTCTCCTTTAAGTAAAGAATATAGGAAGGAATCATACAGTGTTTCATGTTATCTTAACTCGAATTAAGGATTTCCCGGATTTTAGCTACCTTTTCTACACTAAGAACTGACTTGGAGAATTTCTTTCAGCTATTCCAAACGAATTCTCATCTGATTACAGTCATTTTCTCTGAATTATCCATGTTTTCATGCAGTTTCCTATATTCTGCTTCCGGTACAAGTATAATCTTTGCCCACTTTATCAAACTACTTCCTACACACTGTTCTGAACTGAGGCAGCTCGGGAACATTGTCTCTCAACGGTGTTATAGAGTGTAGTACTACATTTCAGTGAAGTGTATGGCTTTCAAAAGCTGCCGAACGTGTTTCTTTCTCTATTTCAATGATATTCTGCCTTGTATATCACACCTTTACCACTCTAGTTTCCTTTAAGTAAACAATATAGGATTCAAACAGTGTTTCATGTGATTATAAATGGAATTAAGGATTTGACGGATCTTAGATACCTTTTCTACATTAAGAATTGACTTGGAGGATCTCTTTCAGTTGTTCTAAAGTAGTTCTCATATGTTTACAGTCATTTTCTATGAATTATCCATGTTTTCATGCTTTTTCCTATATTCTGCCTTCCTGCCCATGTATAAGCTTTGCCCACATATACAAACAACTTCCTACACACTGTTATGAACAGAGGCAGTTTGGGAACATTGTCTCTCAACTGTGTTATAGAGTGTAGTACTACATTTCAGTGAAGTGTAAGGCTTTCCAAAGCTGCCGAACGTGTTTCTTTCTCTATTTCAAAGGTATTCTGCCTTGTATGACACACATTTACCACTCCAGTCTCCATTAAGTAAACAATAAAGGATTCATACAGTGTTTCATGCAATCTTAATTCGAACTAAGGATTTCCCGGATCTTAGCTACCTTTTCCACACTAAGAAATGACTTGGAGAATCTTTTTCAGCTGTCCTAAACGAGTTCTCATTTGTTTACAGTGATTTTCTCTGCATTATTCATTTTTTCATGTAGTTTCCTGTATTTTGCCTTCTAGTCCATGTATAAGCTTTGGCCACATATACAAAGAACTTCCTACACACTGTTATGAAAAGAGGCAACTAGGGCACATTGTCTCTCAACTATGTTATAGACTCTATAACAGTGTAGTATTTCATTTCAGTGAAGTGTAAGGCTATCCAAAGCTACCAAACCTGTTTCTTGCACTATTTCAATGGTATTCTGCATTTTATGACACACATTTACCACTCTAGTCTCCTTTTAGTTGACAATATAGGATTCATACAGTGTTTCATGTGATCTTAACTCGAATTAAGGATTTCCCGGATCTTATCTACCTTTTCTATACAAAGAACTGTTTTGGAGAATCTCTCTCACCTGTTCTAAATCAGTTCTCATCTGTTTACAGTCATTTTCTCTGAATTATTCATGTTTTCATGTAGTTTCCTATACTCTGCCTTCTTATCCATGCATAAGCTT
The DNA here is from genome assembly GCF_964339955.1 of Pipistrellus hanaki. Lineage (NCBI taxonomy): Eukaryota > Metazoa > Chordata > Mammalia > Chiroptera > Vespertilionidae > Pipistrellus > Pipistrellus hanaki. The sequence goes on along the minus strand of NC_140505.1, from coordinate 91,212,823 downwards.
TGCCCACATATACAAACTACTTCCTACACACTGTTATGAAAAGAGGCAGCTTGGGAATATTGTCTTTCAACTATGTTATGGACTCTATAACAGTGTAGTACTACATTTCAGTGAATTGTAAGACTTTCCAAAGCTGCCAAAGGTATTTCTTTCAGTATTTCAATGGTATACTGCCTTGAATGACACACATTTACCACTCTAGTCTCCTTTCAGTAAACAATATAGGATTCATACAGTGTTTCATGTGATCATAACTCGAATTAGTTATTTCCCGGATCTGAAATACCTTTTCTACACTAAAAACTGACTTGAAGAATCTCTTTCAGCTGTTATAAACGAGTTCTCATCTGTTTACTGTCATTTTCTCTGAATTATCCATGTTTTCATGTAGTTTCCTATATTCTGCCTTCTCGTCCAAGTATAAGCTTTGCCCACTTTATGAAACTACTTCCTACACAGTGTTATGAACAGAAGTAGGTCAAGAACATTTTCTCTCAATTCTGTTATAGAGTGTAGTACTACATTTCAGTGAAGTGTAAGGCTTTCCAAAGCTGCGGAACGTGTTTCCTTTTCTGTTTCAATGATATTCTTCCTTGTATGACACACATTTACCACTCTAGTATCCTTTAAGTAAACAATATAGGATTCATACCGTGTTTCATGTGATCTTAACTAGAATTAATGATTATCCCTGGATTTGAGCTACCTTTTCTACACTAAGAACTGACATGGAGAATCTCTTTCAGCTGTTCTAAATGAGTTCTCATCTGTTTACAGTCATTTTCTCTGAATTTTCCATGTTTTCATGTAGTTTCCTATATTCTGCCTGCTGGTCCAAGTATAATCTTTGCCCACTTTATCAAACAACTTCCTACACACTGTTATGAACTGAGGCAGCTCAGGAACATTGTCTCTCAACTGTGTTATAGAGTGTAGTACTACATTTCAGTGAAGTGTAAGGATTTCCAAAGCTGCCGAACGTGTTTCTTTCTCTATTTCAATGGTATTCTGCCTTGTATGACACACATTTACCACTCCAGTCTCCATTAAGTAAACAATATAGGATTCATACAGTGTTTCATGCGATCTTAATTCGAACTAAGGATTTCCCGGATCTTAGCTACCTTTTCCACACTAAGAACTGACTTGGAGAATCTTTTTCAGCTGTTCTAAACGAGTTCTCATCTGTTTACAGTGATTTTCTCTGCATTATTCATTTTTTCATGTAGTTTCCTGTATTTTGCCTTCTAGTCCATGTATAAGCTTTGCCCACATATACAAAGAACTTCCTACACACTGTTATGAAAAGAGGCAGCTAGGGCACATTGTCTCTCAACTATGTTATAGACTCTATAACAGTGTAGTATTTCATTTCAGTGAAGTGTGAGGCTTTCCAAAGCTACCAAACCTGTTTCTTGCACTATTTCAATGGTATTCTGCATTTTATGACACACATTTACCACTCTAGTCTCCTTTAAGTTGACAATATAGGATTCATACAGTGTTTCATGTGATCTTAACTCGAATTAAGGATTTCCCGGATCTTATCTACCTTTTCTACACAAAGAACTGACTTGGAGAATCTCTCTCAGCTGTTCTAAATGAGTTCTCATCTGTTTGCAGTCATTTTCTCTGAATTATTCATGTTTTCATGTAGTTTCCTATACTCTGCCTTCTTGTCCATGCATAAGCTTTGCCCACATATACAAACTACATCCTACACACTGTTATGAAAAGAGGCAGCTTGGGAACATTGTCTTTCAACAATGTTATAGAATCTATAACAGTGTAGTACTACATTTCAGTGAATTGTAAGGCTTTCCAAAGCTGCCGAAGGTGTTTCTTTCTCTATTTCAATGGTATACTGCCTTGAATGACACACATTTACCACTCTAGTCTCCTTTAAGTAAACAATATAGGATTCATACAGTGTTTCATGTGATCATAACTCAAATTAGTTATTTCCCGGATCTGAAATACCTTTTCTACACTAAGAACTGACTTGGAGAATCTCTTTCAGCTGTTATAAACGAGTTCTCATCTGTTTACAGTCATTTTCTCTGAATTATCCATTTTTTCATGTAGTTTCCTATATTCTGCCTTCTCGTCCAAGTATAAGCTTTGCCCACTTTATCAAACTACTTCCTACACAGTGTTATGAACAGAAGTAGGTCAAGAACATTTTCTCTCAATTCTGTTATAGAGTGTAGTACTACATTTCAGTGAAGTGTAAGGCTTTCCAAAGCTGCGGAACGTGTTTCTTTTTCTGTTTCAATGGTATTCTTCCTTGTATGACACACATTTACCACTCTAGTCTCCTTTAAGTAAACAATATAGGATTCATACTGTGTTTCATGTGATCTTAACTAGAATTAAGGATTATCCCTGGATTTGAGCTACCTTTTCTACACTAAGAACTGACTTGGAGAATCTCTTTCAGCTGTTCTAAATGAGTTCTCATCTGTTTACAGTCATTTTCTCTGAATTATTCATGTTTTCATGTAGTTTCCTATACCCTCCCTTCTTGTCCATGTATAAGCTTTGCCCACATATACAAACTACTTCCTACACACTGTTATGAAAAGAGGCAACTTGGGAACATCGTCTCTCAACTGTGTTATAGAGTGTAGTACTACATTTCAGTGAAGTGTAAGGCTTTCCAAACATGCTGAACGTGTTTCTTTCTCTATTTCAATGATATTCTGCCTTGTATGACACACATTTACCACTCTAGTGTACTTAAAGTAAAGAATATAGGAATCATAGAGTGTTTCATGTTATCTTAACTCGAATTAAGGATTTCCCGGTTCTTAGCTACATTTTCTACACTAAGAACATACTTGGAGAATCTCTTTAAGCTGTTCTAAAAGAGTTCTCATTTGTTTCCAGTCATTTTCTCTGAATTATCCATGTTTTCACGCAGTTTCCTATATTCTGCTTCTGGTACAAGTATAATCTTTGCCCACTTTATCAAACAACTTCCTACACACTGTTATGAACTGAGGCAGCTCAGGAACATTGTCTCTCAACGGTGTTATAGAGTGTAGTACTACATTTCAGTGAAGTGTAAGGCTTTCCAAAGCTGCCGAACGTGTTTCTTTCTCTATTTCAATGGTATTCTGCCTTGTATAACACACATTTACCACTCTTGTCTTCTTTAAGTAAAGAATATAGGAATCATACAGTGTTTCATGTGATCTTAACTCAAATTAAGGATTTCCCAGATCTTAGCTACCTTTTCTACACTAAGAACTTACTTGGAGAATCTCTTTAAGCTGTTCTAAAAGAGTTCTCATCTGTTTGCAGTCATTTTCTCTGAATTATCCATGTTTTCGTGCAGTTTCCTATATTCTGCTTCTGGTACAAGTATAATCTTTGCCCACTTTATCAAACAACTTCCTACACACTGTTATGAACTGAGGCAGCTCAGGAACATTGTCTCTCAATTGTGTTACAGAGTGTAGTACTACATTTCAGTGAAGTGTGAGGCTTTCCAAAGCTGCCGAACATGTTTCTTTCTCTATTTCAATGGCATTCTGCGTTGTATATAACACATTTACCACTCTAGTCTTCTTTAAGTAAAGAATATAGGAATCATACAGTGTTTCATGTGATCGTAACTCGAATTAATGATTTCCCGGATCTTAGCTACCATTTCTACACTAAGAACTGATTTGGAGAATCTCTTTAAGATGTTCTAAACGAGTTCTCTTCTGTTTACAGTCATTTTCTCTGAATTATTCATGCTTTCATGTAGTTTCCTATATTCTGCCGTCCAGTCCATGTATAAGCTTTGCCCACATATACAAACAACTTCCTACACACTGTTATGAACTGAGGCAGCTCAGGAATATTGTCTCTCAACTGTATTATAGACTGTAGTACTACATTTCAGTGAATTGTAAGGCTTTCCAAAGCTGCCAAAGGTGTTTCTTTCTCTATTTCAATGGTATACTGCCTTGAATGACACACATTTACCACTCTAGTCTCCTTTAAGTAAACAATATAGGATTCATACAGTGTTTCATGTGATCATAACTCGAATTAGTTATTTCCCGGATCTGAAATACCTTTTCTACACTAAGAACTGACTTGGAGAATCTCTTTCAGCTGTTATAAACGAGTTCTCATCTGTTTACAGTCATTTTCTCTGAATTATCCATTTTTTCATGTAGTTTCCTATATTCTGCCTTCTCGTCCAAGTATAAGCTTTGCCCACTTTATCAAACTACTTCCTACACAGTGTTATGAACAGAAGTAGGTCAAGAACATTTTCTCTCAATTCTGTTATAGAGTGTAGTACTACATTTCAGTGAAGTGTAAGGCTTTCCAAAGCTGCGGAACGTGTTTCTTTTTCTGTTTCAATGGTATTCTTCCTTGTATGACACACATTTACCACTCTAGTCTCCTTTAAGTAAACAATATAGGATTCATACCGTGTTTTATGTGATCTTAACTGGAATTAAGGATTATCCCTGGATTTGAGCTACCTTTTCTACACTAAGAACTGACATGGAGAATCTCTTTCAGCTGTTCTAAATGAGTTCTCATTTGTTTACAGTCATTTTCTCTGAATTTTCCATGTTTTCATGTAGTTTCCTATATTCTGCCTGCTGGTCCAAGTATAATCTTTGCCCACTTTATCAAACAACTTCCTACACACTGTTATGAACTGAGGCAGCTCAGGAACATTGTCTCTCAACTGTGTTATTGAGTGTAGTACTACATTTCAGTGAAGTGTAAGGCTTTCCAAAGCTGCCGAACGTGTTTCTTTCTCTATTTCAATGGTATTCTGCCTTGTATGACACACATTTACCATTCCAGTCTCCATTAAGTAAACAATATAGGATTCATACAGTGTTTCATGCGATCTTAATTCGAACTAAGGATTTCCCGGATCTTAGCTACCTTTTCCACACTAAGAACTGACTTGGAGAATCTTTTTCAGCTGTTCTAAACGAGTTCTCATCTGTTTACAGTGATTTTCTCTGCATTATTCATTTTTTCATGTAGTTTCCTGTATTTTGCCTTCTAGTCCATGTATAAGCTTTGCCCACATATACAAAGAACTTCCTACACACTGTTATGAAAAGAGGCAGCTAGGGCACATTGTCTCTCAACTATGTTATAGACTCTATAACAGTGTAGTATTTCATTTCAGTGAAGTGTAAGGCTTTCCAAAGCTACCAAACCTGTTTCTTGCACTATTTCAATGGTATTCTGCATTTTATGACACACATTTACCACTCTAGTCTCCTTTAAGTTGACAATATAGGATTCATACAGTGTTTCATGTGATCTTAACTCGAATTAAGGATTTCCCGGATCTTATCTACCTTTTCTACACAAAGAACTGACTTGGAGAATCTCTCTCAGCTGTTCTAAATGAGTTCTCATCTGTTTGCAGTCATTTTCTCTGAATTATTCATGTTTTCCTGTAGTTTCCTATACTCTGCCTTCTTGTCCATGCATAAGCTTTGCCCACATATACAAACTACATCCTACACACTGTTATGAAAAGAGGCAGCTTGGGAACATTGTCTTTCAACAATGTTATAGAATCTATAACAGTGTAGTACTACATTTCAGTGGATTGTAAGGCTTTCCAAAGCTGCCGAAGGTGTTTCTTTCTCTATTTCAATGGTATACTGCCTTGAATGACACACATTTACCACTCTAGTCTCCTTTAAGTAAACAATATAGGATTCATACAGTGTTTCATGTGATCTTAACTCGAATTAATGATTTCCCGGATCTTAGCTACCATTTCTACACTAAGAACTGATTTGGAGAATCTCTTTAAGATGTTCTAAACGAGTTCTCTTCTGTTTACAGTCATTTTCTCTGAATTATTCATGTTTTCATGTAGTTTCCTATATTCTGCCGTCCAGTCCATGTATAAGCTTTGCCCACATATACAAACAACTTCCTACACACTGTTATGAACTGAGGCAGCTCAGGAATATTGTCTCTCAACTGTATTATAGACTGTAGTACTACATTTCAGTGAAGTGTAAGGCTTTCCAAAGCTGCCGAACGTGTTTCTTTCTCTATTTCAAAGGTATTCTGCCTGGTATATCACACATTTACCACTCTAGTCTCCTTGAAGTAAAAAATATAGGATTCATACAGTGTTTCATGTGATATTAACTCGAATTAAGGTTTTCCCGGATCTTAGCTACCTTTTCTACACTAAGAACTGATTTGGAGAATCTCTTTAAGCTATTCTCAATGAGTTCTAATCTGTTTACAGTCATTTTCTATGAATTATTCATGTTTTCATGTTGTTTCCTATATTCTTCCTTCTAGTCCATGTATAACCTTTGCCCACATATACAAACAACTTCCTACACAGTGTTATGAACAGAGGCAGCTTGGGAACATTGTCTCTCAACTATGTTATAGACTCTATAACAGTGTAGTACTACATTTCAGTGAATTGTAAGATTTTCCAAAGCTGCGGAAGGTTTTTCTTTCTCTATTTCAATGGTATACTGGCTTGAATGACACACATTTACTACTCTATTCTCCTTTAAGAAAAGTATATACGATTCATACAGTGTTTCATGTGATCTTAACTCGAATTAAGGATTTCCCGGAACGTAGCTACCTTTTCTACACTAGAAACTGACTTGGAGAATTTCTTTCAGCTGTTCTAAATGAGTTCTCATCTGTTTACAGTCATTTTCTCTGAATTATCCATGTTTTCATGTAGTTTCCTATATTCTGCCTTCTGGTCCAAGTATACGCTTTGCCCACTTTATCAAATTACTTCCTACACAGTGTTATGAACTGAAGTAGCTCAAGAAAATTTTCTCTCAATTCTGTTATAGAGTGTAATACTACATTTCAGTGAAGCATAAGACTTTCCAAAGCTGCCGAAGATGTTTCTTTCTGTATTCCAATGGTATTCTGTCTTGTATAACACACATTTACCACTCTAGTCTCCTTTAAGTAAAGAATATCGGATTCATACAGAGTTTCATGTGTTCATGTAGTTTCCTATATTCTGCCTTCTGGTCCAAGTATAAGCTTTGCCCACTTTATCAAACATCTTCCTACAATCTGTTATGATCAGAGGCAGCTTGGGAACATTGTCTCTCATCTGTGTTATAGACTGTACTACTACATTTCAGTGAAGTGTAAGGCTTTCTAATTCTCTCGAATGTGTTTCACTTTCTATTTCAATGGTATTCTGCCTTGTATATCACACATTTACCACTCTAGTCTCCTTTAAGTAAAGAATATAGGATTCATTCAGTGTTTCATGTGATCTTAACTCGATTTAAGGATTTCACCGATCTAAGCTACCTTTTCTACACTAAGAACTGATATGGAGAATCTCTTTCAGCTGTTCTAAACGAGTTCTCATCTGTTTACAGTTATTTTTTCTGAATTATTCATGTTTTCATGTAGTTTCCTATATTCTGCCTTCTGGTCCAAGTATAAGCTTTACCCACATATACAAATAATTTCCTACACACTGTTAACAACAAAAGAAGCTCGGGAACACTGTATCTCAACCATGTTATAGAGTGTAGTACTACAATCCAGTGAAGTGTAAGGCTTTCCAAAGCTTCTGAATGTGTTTGTTTCTATATTTCAATTGTATTCTGACTTGTATGACCCACATTTACCACTCTAGGCTCCTTAAAGTAAACAATAAAGGATTGATACAGTGTTTCATGTGATCTTAACTCTGATGAAGGATTTCCTGGGTCTTAGCTATCATTTCTACACTAAAGACTGACTTGGAGCATCTCTTTCACCTGTTCTAAACGAGTTCTCATCTATTTACAGTCATTTTCTCTGAATTATTTATGCTTTATGTAGTTTCCTATATTCTGACTTCTTGTCCAAGTATAAACTTTGCCCACATATACGAACAGCGTCCTATACACTGTTATGAACACAAGAAGCTCAGAAACATTGTCTCTCAACTATGTTATAGAGTGTAGTACTATATTTCAGTGAAGTGTAAGGCTTACCAAAGCTGCCGAACGTGTTTCTTTCTCCTTTTCAATGGTATTCTGCCTTGTATGACACACATTTACCACTCCAGGCTCCCTTAAGTAAAAAATATAGGATTCATACAGTGTTTCATCCGATCTTAACTCTAATGAAGGATTTCCTGGATCTTAGCTACCTTATCTACCCTAAGAACTGACTTGGAGCTTCTCTTTCAGCACTTCTAAAAGAGTTCTAATCTATTTACAGTCATTTTCTCTGAATTATTCATGTTTTCATGTAGTTTCCTATATTCGGACTTCTTATCCAAGTATCAGCTTTGCCCACTTATACAAACAACTTCCTCCACACTTTTAGGAACAGAAGAAGCTCGGGAACATTGTCTCTCAACCATGTTATACAGTGTAGTACTACATTGAAGTGAAGTGTAAGGCTTTCCAAAGCTTCCGAACGTGTTTCTTTCTCTATTTAAATGGTATTCTGCCTTGTATGACACAAATTTACCACTCTAGGCTCCTTTAAGTAAACAATATAGGATTCATACTGTGTTTCATGTGATCTTAACTTTAATGATTTCTTGGATCTTAGATACCTTTTCTTCACTAAGAAATGACTTGGAGCATCTCTTTCAGCTGTTCTAAACGAGTTCTCATCTATTTACACTCATTTTCTCTGAATTATTCATGTTTTCATGTAGATTCCTATATTCGGCCATCTTGTCCAAGTATAAGCTTTGCCCACATATACAAACAATTTCCTACACACTGTTATTAACAGAAGAAGCTCGGGAACATTGTCTCTCAACTATATTATAGAGTGTACTACTACATTACAGTGAAGTGTAAGGCTATCCAAATCTGTCCAAGGAATTTCTTTCTATATTTCAACAGTATTCTGCCTTGAGTGACACACATTTACCACTCTAGGCTCCTTAAAGTAAACAATATATGATTCATACAGTGTTTCATGTGATCTTAACTCGAATTAAGGATTTCCTGGATCTCATCTGCCTTATCTACACTAAGAACTGACTTGGAGCATCTCTTTCAGCACTTCTAAACGAGTTCTCATCTCTTTACTGTCAATTTCTCTAAATTATCTATGTTTTCATGTAGTTTCCTCTATTCTGCCTCCTTGTCCAAGTATCACCTTTGCCTACATATACATACAACTTCCTCCACACTTTTATGAACAGAAGAAGCTCGGGAACATTGTCTCTCAACCATATTATAGAGTGTAGTACTACATTGCAGTGAAGTGTAAGGCTTTCCAAAGCTTCCGAGCATGTTTCTTTCTCTATTTCAATGGTATTCTGCCTTGTATGACACAAATTTACCACTCTAGGCTCCTTTAAGTAAACAATATAGGATTCATACAGTGTTTCATGTGATCTTAACTTTAATGATTTCCTGGATCTTAGATACCTTTCCTTCACTAAGAAATGACTTGGAGCATCTCTTTCAGCTGTTCTAAACGAGTTATAATCTATTTACACTCATTTTATCTGAATTATTCATGTTTTCATGTAGTTTCCTATATTTGGCCTTCTTGTCCAAGTATAAGCTTTGCCCACATATACAAACAATATCCTACACACTGTTATCAACAAAAGAAGCTCGGGAACATTGTCTCTCAACTATATTATAGAGTGTAGTACTACATTGCAGTGAAGTGTAAGGCTATCCAAATCTGTCCAACGAATTTCTTTCTATATTTCAACAGTATTCTGCCTTGAATGACACATATTTACCACTCTAGGCTCCTTAAAGTAAACAATATAGGATTCATACAGTGTTTCATGTGATCTTAACTCGAATTAAGGATTTCCTGGATCTTAGCTACCTTACCTACAGTAAGAACTGACTTGGAGCATCTCTTTCAGCTGTTCTAAATGATTTCACATCTATTTACAGTCATTTTCTCTAAATTACTCATGTTTTCATGTAGTTTCCCATATTCTGCCTTCTTGTCCAAGTATAAGCTTTGCCCACATATACAAACAACGTCCTACACACTGTTATAAACAGAAGAAGCTCCTGAACATTGTCTCTCAACTATATTATAGAGCGTAGTACTACATTGCAGTGAAGTGTAAGGCTATCCAAAGCTGCGGAACCTGTCTCTTTTTCTATTTCAATGGTATTCTTCCTTGTATTACACACATTTTCCACTTTAGGATCCTTTAAGTAAACAATATAGATTCATACAGTGTTTCATATGATTTTAACTCTAATGTAGGATTTCCTGGATCTTTTCTACCTTATCTACACTAAGAAATGCCTTGGAGCAACTCTTTCAGCTCTTCTAAACGAGTTCTCATGTATTTACAGTCATTTTCTCGGAATTATTCATGTTTTAATGTAGTTTCATCTATTCTGCCTCCTTGTCCAAGTATAAGCTTTGCCCACATATACAAAGAACGTCCTACACACTGTTATTTACAGAAGAAGCTCGGGAACATTGTCTCTCAACCATGTTATAGAGTGTAGTACTACATTGCAGTGAAGTGTAAGCCTTTCCAATGCTGCCGAACGTGTTTCTTTCAATATTTCAATGGTATTCTGCCTTTTATGACACACATTTACCTCTCTAGGCTCCTTTAAGTAACCAATATAGGATTCATACAGTGTTTCATGTGATCTTAACTTTATTGAAGGATTTCCTAGATCTTAGCTACCTTTTCTACACTAAGAAATGACCTTGAGCATCTCTTTCAGCTCTTCTTAATGAGTTCTCATCTATTTACAGTTATTTTCTCTGAATTATTCATCTTTTGATGTAGTTTCCTATATTCTGCCTTCATGTCCAAGTATAAGCTTTGCCCACATATACAAATAACTTCCTACACACTGTAATGAACAGAAGAAGCTCGGGAACATTGTCTCTCAACTATGTTTAAGAGTGTATTACTACATTGCAGTGAAGTGTAAGGCTTTCCAAAGCTGCCAAACGTGTTTCATTCTCTATTTCAATGGTATTCTGCCTTGAATGACACACATTTACCACTCTAGGCTCCTTAGAGTAAACAATGTAGGATTCATACAGTGTTTCATGTGATCTTAACTCTAATGAAGGATTTCCTGGATCGTGGCTACCTTATCTACACTAAGAACTGACTTGGAGCCTCTCTTTCAGCTCTTATAAATGATTTCTCCTCTATTTACAGTCATTTTCTCTGAATTATTCATATTTTCATGTAGTTTCCTATATTCGGCCTTCTTGTCCAAGTATCAGCTTTGCCCACATATACAAACAATTTCCTCCACACTTTTATGAACAGAAGAGGCTCGGGTACATTGTCTCTCAACCATGTTATAGAGTGAAGTACTACATTGCAGTGAAGTGTAAGGCTTTCCAAAGCTGCCGAATGTGTTTCTTTCTCTATTTAAATTGTATTCTTCCTTGTATAACACACATTTACCACTCTAGGCTCCTTTAAGTAAACAATATAGGATTCATACAGTGTTTCATGTGATCTTAACTTTAATGGAGGATTTCCTGGATCTTAGCTACCTTTTTGTCACCAAGAAGTGACTTGGAGCATCTCTTTCAGCTCTTATAAATGACTTCTCATCTATTTACAGTCATTTTCTCTGAATTATTCATGTTTTCATGTAGTTTCCTATATTTGGCCTTCTTGTCCAAGTATCAGCTTTGCCCACATATACAAACAACTTCCTACACACTTTTATGAACAGAAGAAGCTCGGGAACATTGTCTCTCAACCATGTTATAGAGTGTAGTACTACATTGCAGTGAAGTGTAAGGCTTTCCAAAGCTGCCGAACCTGTCTCTTTCTCTATTTCAATGGTATTCTTCCTTGTATTACACACATTTTCCACTTTAGGATCCTTAAGTAAACAATATTGGATTCATACAGTGTTTCATATGATCTTAACTCTAATGAAGGATTTCTTGGATCTTAGCTACCTTATCTACACTAAGAACTGACTTGGAGCATCTCTTTTAGCTGTTCTAAACGAGTTCTCATCTATTTACAGTCATTTTCTCTGAATTTTTCATGTTTTCATGTAGTTTCCCATATTCTGCCTTCTTGTCCAAGTATAAGCTTTGCCCACATAAACAAACAACGTCCTACAAACTGTTATGAACAGAAGAAGCTCGGGAACATTGTCTCTCAACTATATTATAGAGGGTAGAACTACATTGCAGTGAAGTGTAAGGCTTTCCAAAGCTGCCGAACCTGTCTCTTTCTCTATTTAAATGGTATTCTGCCTTGTATAACACACATTTACCACTCTAGGCTCCTTTAAGTAAACAACATAGGATTCAGACAGTGTTTCATGTGATCTTTACTCTAATGAAGGATTTCCTGGATCTTAGCCAGCTTATGTACAATAAGAACTGACTTGGCGCATCTCTTTCAGCTCTTCAAAGTGAGTTCTCATCTATTTTCAGTCATTTTCTCTGAATTATTCATGTTTTCATGTAGTTTCCTCTATTTTGCCTCCTTGTCCAAGTATCAGCTTTGCCCACATATACTTACCACATCCTCCACACTTTTATGAACAGAAGAAGCTCGGGAACATTGTCTCTCAACCATGTTATAGAGTGTAGTACTACATTGCAGTGAAGTGTAAGGCTTTTCAAAGCTGCCGAACGTGTTTCTTTCTCTATTTCAATGGTATTCTTCCTTGTATGACACACATTTCCTGTTCTAGGCTCTTTAAGTAAACAATATACTATTCATACACTGTTTCATTTTATCTTAACTCTAAGGATTTTCTGCATCTAGATAACTTTTATAAACTGACAACAGAATTGGAGATGTGTTTTATACATGTTCTATGGGAGGTCTCATCTATTTACTGTTAGTTTCCCAGAATAACTGATGTTTTCTCCTAGTTTCTAACATTAGGCCTTCTTCTCCAGGTATAAGCATTGGGAACAAGGACAAGCAACAACCTAAACACTATTTTGAACCTGAAAAGTTCGGGAATGTTGTCTCTCAACTATTTTATAGAGTTTCATGATATATTTCAGTGAAGTGTAAGGCTTTCCAAAGCTACTTAATTTGCTTATTGATCTTTTTCAAGCTTTTTGTGACATACTTTTAAAGTTCTAGGCTTCATTAAGTAAAAAAATAGGATTCATACACTGTAGAATGTGCTCTCAACTCGAATTAAAGAATTCCTGGATGTTAGATACCTTTTCTACACTAAGAACTGACTTGGAGAATCTGTTTCAGCTGCTCTAAATATGTTCTCTTCAATTTACTGTCATTTACTCTGGATTAATAATGTTTTCATGTAGTTTCCTATATTAGGCCTTCTTGTCCAAGTATAAGCATAGCACACATATAGAAACAACTTCCTACACGCTGTTGTGAACAAAAGAAGCTTGTGAACATTGTCTCTCAACTATGTTATAGAGTTTCATGATAGATTTTAGTGAAGTTTAAGGCTTTCCAAGCTACTTAATTTGCTTATTTCTCTCTTTCAAGCTTTGTGTGACATACAGTTAAAGTTCTAGGCTCCTTTAAGTAAAAATGTAGGATTCATACACTGTTTCATATGCTCTCAACACGAATTAAGAAATTCCTCGATGTTAGATACCTTTTCTACACTAAGAAGTGACTTGGAGAATCTGTTTCAGCTGCTCTAAACATGTTCTCTCCAATTTACTGTCATTTACTCTGAATTAATAATGTTTTCATGTAGTTTCCTAAAGTAGGCCTTCTTGTCCAAGTATAAACATTGCCCACATAATCAAACAACTTCCTACACACTGTTATGAAGAGAAGAAGCTCTAGAATATTGTCTCTGTATTTGTACATTACTGTGAACTGTAAGGCTTTCCAAAGCTGCTCATTTTGCTTATTTCTCTCTTTCAAGCCTTGTGTGACACACTTGTAAAATTGTAGGCAACTTTAAGTAAATAAAAGAGGTTTCCGACACTGTTTAATGTGCTCTTAACTGTAATTAAGGATTTTCTGGACCTTAGATACCTTTTCTACACTAAGAACTGACTTGGAGAATCTGTTTCAGCTGTTCTAAATGAGTTCTCATCTATTTGCTGACATTTTCTCTGAATTATTCATGTTTTCATGTAGTTTCCTATAGTAGGCCTTCTTATCCAAGTATAAGCATAGCCGACATATAGAAACAACTTCCTACACGCTGATATGAACAGAAGAAGCTCTGGAACATTGTCTCTCAACTATGTTATAGAGTTTCATGATAAATTTCCATGAAGTGTAAGGCTTTCCAAAGCTACTTAAATTTGCCTATTTCTCTCTTTCAAGCTATGTGTGACATACATTTAAAGTTCTAGGCTCTTTAAGTAAAAAATATAGGATTCATGCACTGTTGAATGTGCTCTCAACTCGAATTAAGGAATTCCTGGATGTTAGATAACTTTTCTATACTAAGAACTGACTTGGAGAATCTGTTTCAGCTGCTCTAAACATGTTCTCTTCAATTTATTCTCATTTTCTCTGAAATAATGTTTTCATGTATTGATAGTTTTCTAAAGTAGGCCTTCTTGTCCAACTATAAACATTGCCCACATATACAAACAACTTCCTACACAATGTTATGAAGAGAAGAAGCTCTAGAATATTGTCTCTCAACTATGTTATAGGTGTATTTCTACATTAATGTGAACTCTAAGGCTTTTCAAAGCTGCTCAGTTTGCTTATTTCTCTCTTTCAAGCCTTGTGTGACACACATGTAAAGTTGTAGGCAACTTTAAGTAAATAAAAGAGGTTTCCTACACTTTTTAATGTGCTCTCAACTCGAATTAAGGAATTCCTGGCTGTTAGATACCTTTTCTACACTAAGACCTGACTTGGAGAATCTTTTTCAGCTGTTCTAAGTGAGTTCTCATCTATTTAATGACATTTTCTCTGAATTATTCATGTTTCCATGTAGTTTCATATATTAGGTCTTCTTGTCCAAGTATAAGCATAGCCCACATATAGAAACAACTTCCTACATGCTGATATGAACAGAAGAAGCTCTGGAACATTGTCTCTCAACTATGTTATAGAATTTCATGATAGAATTCAGTGAAGTGTAAGGCTTTCCAAACCTACTTAATTTGCTTATTTCTCTCTTTGAAGCTTTGTGTTACATACATTTAAAGTTCTAGGCTCCTTTAAGTACAAAATATAGGATTCATACACTGTTGAATGTGCTCTCAACTCGAATTAAGGAATTCCTGGCTGTTAGATACCTTTTCTACACTAAGACCTGACTTGGAGAATCTTTTTCAGCTGTTCTAAGTGAGTTCTCATCTATTTAATGACATTTTCTCTGAATTATTCATGTTTTCATGTAGTTTCATATATTAGGTCTTCTTGTCCAAGTATAAGCATAGCCCACATATAGAAACAACTTCCTACATGCTGATATGAACAGAAGAAGCTCTGGAACATTGTATCTCAACTATGTTATAGAATTTCATGATAGAATTCAGTGAAGTGTAAGGCTTTCCAAACCTACTTAATTTGCTTATTTCTCTCTTTGAAGCTTTGTGTTACATACATTTAAAGTTCTAGGCTCCTTTAAGTACAAAATATACGATTCATACACTGTTGAATGTGCTCTCAACTCGAATTAAGGAATTCCTGTATGTTAGATACCTTTTCTACACTAAGAACTGACTTGGAGAATCTGTTTCAGCTGCTCTAAACATGTTCTCTTCAATTTACTCTCATTTTCTCTGAATTAATAATGTTTTCATGTAGTTTCCTTAAGTAGGCCTTCTTGTCCAAGTATAAACATTGCCCACATATGCAAACAACATCATACACACTGTTATGAAGAGAAGAATCTC
Organism: Pipistrellus hanaki; assembly: GCF_964339955.1. Lineage (NCBI taxonomy): Eukaryota > Metazoa > Chordata > Mammalia > Chiroptera > Vespertilionidae > Pipistrellus > Pipistrellus hanaki. The sequence continues at coordinate 91,197,055 of NC_140505.1, read as the reverse complement.
TAGAACATTGTCTCTCAACCATGTTATGGAGCGTATTTCTACATTACTGTGAACTGTAAGGCTTTCCAAAGCTGATAAATTTGCTTATTTCTCTCTTTCAAGCCTTGTGTGAAACACATGTAAAGTTGTAGGCAATTTTAAGTTAATAAAGAGGTTTCATAAACTGTTTAATGTGCTCTTATTTCTAATTAAGGATTTCCTGGATCTTAGATACCTTTTCTACACTAAGACCTGACTTGGTGAATCTGTTTCAGCTGTTCTAAATGAGTTCTCATCTATTTACTGACATTTTCTCTGAATTATTCATGCTTTCATGTAGTGTCCTATATTAGGCCTTCTTGTACAAGTATAAGCATAGCCCACATATAGAAACCACTTCCTATACGCTGATATGAACAGAAGAAGCTCGGGAACATTGTCTCTCAACTATGTTATAGAGATTCATAATAGATTTCAGTGAAGTGTATGGCTTTCCAAAGATAATTAATTTGCTTATTTCCCTCTTTCTATCTTTCTGTGACATACATTTAAAGTTCTAGACTCCTTTAAGTAAAAAATATAGGATTCATACACTGTTGAATGTGCTCTCAACTCGAACTAAGGAATTCCTGGATGTTAGATACCTTTTCTACACTAAGAAATGACTTGGAGAATCTGTTTCAGCAGCTCTAAAAATGTTCTCTTCAATTTACTCTCATTTTCTCTGAATTAATAATGGTTTCATGTAGTTTCCTAAATGATGCCTTCTTGTCCAAGTATAAACATTGCCCACATATACAAACAACTTCCTACACACTGTTATGAAGAGAAGAAGCTCTAGAACATTGTCTCTCAACTATGTTAGAGAGTGTATTTCTACATTACTGTGAACTGTAAGGCTTTCCAAAGCTGCTCAATTTGCTCATTTCTCTCTTTTAAGCGTTGTGTGACACACATGTAAAGTTGCAGGCAACTTTAAGTAAATAAAAGAGGTTTCATACACTGTTTAAGGTGCTCTTAAGTCTAATTAAGGATTTCCTGGATATTAGATACCTTTTCTACACTAAGAACTGACTTGGAGAATCTGTTTCAGCTGTTCTAAATGAGTTCTCATCTATTTACTGACATTTTCTCTGAATTATTCATGTTTTCATGTAGTTTCCTATATTAGGCCTTCTTGTCCAAGTGTAAACATTGCTCACATTTGCAAACAACTTCCTACACACTGTTATGAAGAGAAGAAGCTCTAGAACATTGTCTCTCAACTATGTTATAGAGCGTATTTCTACATTACTGTGAACTGTAAGGCTTTCCAAAGCTGCTCAATTTGCTTATTTCTCTCTTTCAAGATTTGTGTGACATACATGTAATGTTCTAGGCTCCTTTAAGTAAAAAATATAGGATTCATACACTGTTGAATGTGCTCTCAACTCGAATTAAGGAATTCATGGATGTTAGATTCCTTTTCTACACTAAGAACTGACTTGGAGAATCTGTTTCAGCAGCTCTAAATATGTTCTCTTCAATTTACTCTCATTTTATTTGAATTATTCATGTTTATGTAGTTTCCTATATTAGGCCTTCTTGTCCAAGTGTAAGCATAGCCCACATATAAAAACAACTTCCTACACACTGTTATGAACAGAAGAATCTCAGGAACATTGTTTCTCAACTATGTTGTAGAGTTTCAAGATAGATTTCAGTGAAGTGTAAGGCTATCGAAAGCTACTTAGTTTGCTTATTTCTCTCTTTCAAGCTTTGTGTTACATACATTTAAAGTTCTAGGCTCCTTTAAGTAAAAAATATAGGATTCATACACTGTTTAATGTGCTCTCAATTCGAATTAAGGAATTCCTGGATGTTAGATACCTTATCTACACTAAGAACTGACTTGGAGAATCTGTTTCAGCTGCTCTAAACTTGTTCTCTTCAATTTACTCTCATTTTCTTTGAATTAATAATGTTTTCATGTAGTTTCCTAAAGTAGGCCTTCTTGTCTAAGTATAAACATTGCCCACATATGCAAACAACTTCCTACACACTGTTATGAAGAGAAGTAGCTCTACAACATTGTCCCTAAACTATGTTACAGAATGTATTTCTACATTACTGTGAACTGTAAGGCTTTCCAAAGCTGCTCAATTTGCTTATTTCTCTCTTTCATGCTTTGTGTGACACAGGTGTAAAGTAGTCGGCTACTTTAAGTAAATAAAAGAGGATTCATACACTGTTTCTGTGCTCTTAACTTCAATGAAGGATTTCCTGGATCTTGGATACCTTTTCTACACTAAGAACTGACTTGGAGAATCTGTTTCAGCTGTTCTAAACGAGTTCTCATCTATTTACTGACTTTTTCTCTGAATTATTCATGTTTTTATGTAGTTTCCTACCTTAGGCCTTCTTGTCCAAGTATAAGCATAGCCCACATATAAAAACAACTTCCTACACACTGTTATGAACAGAAGAAGCTCGTGAACATTGTCTCTCAACTATGTTATAGAGCACATGTGTCAAACACAAGGCCCGCGGGCCAATTCCAGCCCGCCAGGCTTTGCAATGTGGCCGGCAACGCGCTGTCATCACTGCACTCCGCTGTCAGTTTATGACATTGTCAGTTTATGACTGTTCAGTAAACTATTCGGCCCGCGATTTAGGCTGGATTTTAGATTTTGGCCCCTTCTCTGATTGAGTTCGACACCCCTATTATAGAGTGTAATACTACATTGCAGTGCAGTGTAAGGCTTTCCAAAGCTTCTTAATCTGTTTATTTCTCTATTTCAATGGTATTCTGCCTTGTATCACACACATTTACCATTCTAGGCTCCTTTAAGTAAACAATATAGGATTCATACACTGTTTCATGTGATGTTAACTCTAAATAAGGATTTCCTGGATCATAGATAGCTTTTATAAACAAAGAACAGACTTGGAATAGTGGTTTATACATGTTCTATCCAAGTTCTCATCTACAATATTTACTGACATTTTCTCTGAATTATCCATGTTTTCATGTAGTTTCCTATATCGGGCCTACTTGTTCAAGTATAAGCATAGCACATACACAAACCACTTCCTACTCACTGTTATGAAAAGAAGAAACTCAGGAACATTGTCTCTCAACTGTGTTGTTGAGCTTAATACTACATTGCAGTGAAGTGTAAGGATTTCCAAAGCTGCTTAATGTATTTATTTCTCTATTTCAATGGTATTCTGCCTTTTATGACACACATTTACCGTTTTAGGCTCTTTTCAGTAAACAATATAGGATTCATACACTGTTTCATGTGATGTTAACTCTAATTAAGGATTTCCTGGATCATAACTAGCTTTTATAAACTAAGAAAGGACTTGGAATAGTGGTTTATACATGTTCTATCTGAGTTCTCATCTTTTTACTGTTAGTTTGCCTGAATAACTGATGTTTTCTCCTGGTTTCTAACATTAGGCCTTCTTGTCCATGTATAAGCATTGGGAACATGGACAAACAATTACCTATACACTGTTATGAACCTGAAAAGCTCCGGAACATTTTCTCTCAACTATATTGTAGAGTTTAATACTACATTGCAGTGAAGTGTAAGGCTTTCCAAAGCTGCTTAATGTGTTTTTTTCTCTATTTCAATGGTATTCTGCATTTTATGACACACATTTATCGTTTTAGGCTCCTTTCAGTAAACAATACAGGATTCATACACTGTTTCTTGTGAGGTTAACTCTAATTAAGGCTTTCCTGGATCGCCAATAGCTTTAATAAATGAAGAACGGACTTGGAGTAGTGTTTTATACCTGTTCTATCCGAGTTCTAATCTATTTACTGACATTTTCTCTGAATTATCCATGTTTTTATGTAGTTTCCTATATTGGGCCTTCTTGTCCAAATATAAGCATAGCACACATATACAAACAACTTCCTACACACTGTTATGAAGAAAAGAAACTCGGTAACATTGTCTCTCAACTATGTTGTAGACTTTAATACTACATTGCAGTCAAGTGTAAGGCTTTCCAAATCTGCTTAATGTGTGTATTCTTCCTTGTATGACACACATTTACTGTTCTAGGTTCTTTAAGTAAACAATATAGGATTCATACACTGTTTCATGTGATCTTAACTCTAATTAAGGATTTCCTGGATCGTAGATACCTTTTATAAACTAACAATAAACTTGGAGAAGTGTTTTATACATGTTCTATGGGAGTTCTCATCTATTTACTGTTATTTTTCCCTGAATTACTGATATTTTCTTGTTCTTTCTAACATTAGGCCTTCTTGTCCAGGTATAAGCATTGGGAACATGGACAAACAACGACCTAAACACTGTTATGAACAGAAGAAGCTCGAGAACATTGTCCCTCAACTATGTTATAGAGTGTAATGCTACATTACAGTGAACTGTAAGGCTTTCTAAAGCTGCTCAATTTACTTATTTTTCTCTTTGAAGCCTCGTGTGACACACATGTAAAGTTTTAGGCTACTTTAAGTTAATGAAAAAGGGCTAGGGTTAGGGTTAGGGTTAAGGTTAGGGCAAGGGCTAATGTTAAGGTTATGGCTAGGGTTAGGTTTACAGTTAGGGCTAAGTTAGAGTTAGAGCCAGGGTTAGGGTTAGGTTTAGGGCTAGGGTTAGGGTTAGGGTTACGGCTAGGTTTATGGTTATGGAAGGGCTAGGTTAGGGTTAGAGTTAGGGTTAGGGTTAGGGTTAGCGTTATGGTTAGGGTTAGGACTAGGGCTAGGGTTAGGGTTAGGGTTTGGGTTAGGGTTAGGACTATGGTTAGTGTTAGGGCTCGGGTTAGGGTTAGGGTTATTGCTAGGGTTAGGGTTATGGTTATGGTTATGGCTAGGGTAGGGTTTGGCTTAGGGTTAGGTTTAGGGCTAGGGTTAGGGTTACGGATAGTGTTAGGGTTTGGGTTAGGGTTAGGGTTAGGGTTAGGTCTAGGGTTAGAGTTAGGACTAGGGTTAGGGTTAGGGTTAGAGCTAGGGTTGGGGTTATGGTTTGGACTAGGGCTAGGGTTAGGTTAGGGTTTGGGTTAGGGTTAGATCTAAGGTTCGGGTTAGGGCTAGTGTTAGGGTTAGGTTTAGGGCTAGGGTTAGGGCTAGTGCTAGGGTTAGGGTTACGGTTAGGGTTAGGGTTAGGTCTAGTGTTAGGTTTAGGGCTAGGGTTAGGGTTAGGGTTAGGGCTAGGGTTAGGGTAAGGGTTAGGGTTAGGGTTTGGGTTAGGGTTAGGTTTAAGGCTACGGTTAGGGATAGGACTCAAGTTAGAGTTAGGGTTAAGGCTCGGGTTAGCATTATGGTTACTGTTAGGGTTAGGGTTGGGGTTAGGGTTAGGGTTAGGGCTAGAGTTAGGGTTAGAGGTAGGGTTAGGGTTAGGGTTAAGGTTAGGGCGAGGGTTAGGGTTAGGGTTAGGGCTCTGGTAAGGTTTAGGGCTAGGCTTAGGGCGAGGGTTAGGGTTAGGGTTAGGGCTCGGGTAAGGTTTAGGGCTAGGCTTAGGGTTAGGGTTAGGGTTAAGGCTCGGGTTAGGGTTACTCTTAGGGGTAGGGTTAGGATTATGGTTATGATTAGGGCTAGGGTTAGGGTTAGGGTTAGGGTTAGGGTTAGGGCTAGGGCTTGGGCTAGGGTTAGGGTTAGGGTTAGCGTTAGGGTTAGGGCTAAGTTTTGGGCTAGGGTTAGGGTTAGGGTTAGGGGTAGGGTTAGGGATAGGGTTAGGGTTAGGGCTCAGGTTAGGGTCAGGGTTAGGGTTAGGGTTAGGGCTAGGGTTAGGGTTAGGGTTAGGACTAGGGGTAGAGTTAGAGCTACGGTTAGGGTTAGTGTTATGGCTAGGGTTTGCGTTAGGGTTAGGGCTAGGGTTAGGGTCATGGTTATGGTTATGGTTAGGGCTAGGGTTAGGGTTAGGGTTATGGTTAGGGTTAAGGTTAGGGCTAGGGCTAAGGTTAGAGTTAGGGTTAGGGTTAGGGTTATTGTCAGTGTTGGGTTTAGGGCTAGGCTTAGGGTTAGGGCTCGGGTTAGGGTTAGGGTTTGGGTTAGTGTTTGGAATAAGGTTAGGGTTATGGTTCGGGTTAGGGTTAGGGATAGGACTAGGGTTATTGTTATGGTTATGGTTAGGGCTAGAGTTAGGGTTATGGTTAAGGTTAGGGTTAGGGCTAGGGATGGTGTGAGGGTCAGAATTAGAGTATGGGTTAGGGCCATGTTTAGGGCTAGGGTTAGGGTTAGAGCTTGGGCTAGGGTTAGGGTTAGGATTAGGGTTAGGGTTAGGGTTAGGGTTAAGGCTAGGGTTACAGTTACAGCTAGGTTTAGGTTTAGGGGTATGGCTAGGGTGAGGTTTAGGGTTCCGGGTAGGGTTAGGGCTAGGGCTAATTTTAGGGTTAGGTTTAGGGTTAGGGTTAGGGTTAGGGCTAGGGTTTGGGCTAGAGTTAGGGTAGGGCTAGGGCTAGGTTAAGGGTTTGGGTTATGGTTAAGGTTTTGTTTATGGTTAGGGCTAGGGTTAGGGTTAGGATCAGGGTTAGGTTTAGGGTTGGGGTTAGGTCCTCTGTTAGGGTTAGCATTAGTTTTAGGGTTAGGGCAAGGGCTAGGGTTAGGGTTTTGTTTCTGGTTAGGGCTAGGGTTAGTGATAGGATTAGGGTTAGGGTTAGGGTTAGGGCTAGGATTAGGGTTAGGGCTCGGGTTAGTGTTACGGTTAGAGCTAGGGTTAGTGTTATGGTTATGGTTAGGGATAGGCTTAGGGTTAGGGTTAAGGTTAGGGCTTCGGCTAGGGTTAGGGTTTTGGTTAGGGTTAGGGTTAGGGCTAGTTTTTGGGCTAGTGTTAGGGTTAGGTTTAAGGTTGGGGTTAGGTTTAAGGCTAGGGTTAGGGTTAGGGCTAGGGTTAGGGTTAGTGTTAGGGTTAATGTCTGGGATAGGGTTGGTGTTAGGACTCGGGTTATGGTTACGGTTAGGTGTAGCGTTAGGGTTATGGTTATGGTTAGGGCTAGGGTTAGGGTTATACTAGGGTTAGGGTTAGAGTTACGGTTAGGGTCTGGGCTAGGTTTAGGGTTAGGGCTCGGGTTATGGTTAGTGTTAGGGGTAGGGTTATGGTTATGGTTATGGTTATGGTTAGGGCTAGGGTTAGGGTTAGGGTTAGGGCTTGGGCTAGGGTTAGGGTTAAGATTTTCTTTAAGTTTAGGGCTAGGGTTAGGGTTAGGATTAGGGTTAGGGTTAGGGTTAGGGTTAGGGCTAGGTCTAGGGTTAAGATTAGGGTTAGGGTTAGGGTTGGGGCTAGGGTTAGGGTTAGGGCTAGGGTGAGGGTTATGGTTAGGTTTAAGGTTAGGATTAGGGTTAGGGTTAGGGCTTGGGTTAGGGTTAGGGTTAAGGTTTTGTTTATGGTTAGGGCTAGGGTTATTTTTATTGTTATGTTTAGAGATAGGGTTATGGTTAGGGATAATGTTAGGTTTAGGACTAGGGCTGAGTTGAGGGTTAGGGTTAGAGTTAGGGTTAGGGCGATGGTTAGGGCTATAGTTTGGCTTAGGGCTCGGGCTAGAGTTAGGGTTAGGGTTAGGGTTAGGGCTAGGGTTAGAGTTAGGGCTAGGGTTAGGGTTAGGGTTAGGGCTTGGGTTAGGGTTAGGGTTATGGTTATGGTTCTGGTTAGAGCTAGTGTTATGGTTAGGGTTATGGTTAGGGTTAGGGTTAGGGCTAGCGCTAAGGGTAGGGTTAGGGTTGGTTTTAGGGTTAGGGCCAGGGTTTGGGCTAGGGTTAGGTTTAGGGCTAGGGCTAGGTTTAGGGTTAGGGTTAGGGTTAAGGTTTTCTTTATTGTTAGGGCTAGGGTTAGGGTTAGGATTAACGTTAGGGTGAGGGTTAGGGCTAGGGCTAGGGTTAGGGTTTTGTTTATGGTTACGGCAAGGGTTAGGGTTAGGATTAGGGTAGGGTTAGGGTTAGGGCTTGGGATAGGGTTAGGGTTAGGTTTAAGGTTAGGGTTAGAGCTAGGGTTAGTGTTAAAGCTAGGGTTAGGTTTAGGGTTTTGTTTAGGACAAGGGTTAGGGTTAGGTCTATGTTTAGGGTTAGGGTTAGGGTTAAGGTTAGGATTAGGGTTAAGGTTAGGGTTCGGGCTAAGGCTAGGGTGAGGGTTAGTGTTGGAGTTGGTGTTAGGGCCGTGGTTAGGGCTTGGGTTAGGGTTAGGGCTCAGGCTAGGTTTAGGGTTAGAATTAGGGTTAGGGTTATGGCTAGAGTTTGGGTTAGGGTTAGGTTTAGGGCTAGGGCTATGGTTAGGGTTAGAGTTAGGGTTAGGGTTAGGGCTAGGGTTTGGGCTAGGTTTAGGGCTAGGTTTAGTGTTAGGGTTAGAGTTAAGGTTTTTTTATGGTTAGGGCTAGGGTTAGGGTTAGGATTAGGGTTAGGGTTAAGGCTAGGTCTACGGTTAGGTTTAGGGGTAGGGCTAGGGCTAGGGTTAGGATTTTGTTTTTGGTTTGGGCTAGGGTTAGGTTTAGGATTAGGGTTAGGGTTAGAGTTAGGGCTAGGGCTAGGGTTAGGGTTAGGGTTAGAGATAGGGTTAGGGTTAAAGCTAGGATTAGTATTAGGGTTAGTGTTTGGGCTGGGGTTAGGACTAGGGTTAGGGTTAGGACTAGGGTTAGGATTAGGGTTAGGGATAGGGTTATTATTATGGTAAAGGTTAGTGCTAGGGTTAGCGTTAGGGTTAAAGTTAGGGTTAGGGCTATGGCTAGGGTGAGGGTTAGGGTTAGAATTAGTGTTAGGGCCATGGTTCAGGCTAGGTTTAGGGTTAGGACTCAGGCTAGTGTTAGGGTTAGGGTTAGGGTTAGTGTCAGGGTTAGGGTTAGTGTCAGGGTTAGGGCTAGGGTTAGGTTTAGGGCTAGGGTTAGGGTTAAGGTTATTGTAAGGGCTAGTGTTAAGATTATGGCTAGTGTTAGGTTTAGGGTTAGGCTAGGTTTATAGTTAGAGCTAGAGTTAGGGTTAGGGTTAGGGCTAGGGTTAGGGCCAGGGTTAGGTTTAGGGCTAGGTTTAGGGTTAAGTTTAGGGAAAGGGCTAGTGTTAAGGTTATTGCTAGGGTTAGGGTTAGGGTTAGGGCTAGGATTGGAGTTAGAGCTAGGGTTAGGTTTTGGGTTAGGCCTAGGGTTAGTGTTAGGGTTACGTATAGGGTTATGTTTATGTTTATGGTTAGGGTTAGGGTTAGGGTTAGGGTTAGGGCTATGACTAAGGTTAGGGTTAGGGTTAGAATTAAGGTTAGGGTTCGGGTTAGGGTTATGGTTAGGGCTAGGGTTAGGGCTAGGGCTAGGTTTACGGCTTTGGTTGGGGTTAGGGTTAGGGCTAGGGTTATTGTTATGGTTACTGTTAGGAATAGGGTTAGGATTAGGGTTAGAGTTGGGGTTAGGGCTAGGGCTAGGGTTAGGGTTATGGTTAGGGTTAATGTTAGGGCTAAGGTTAGGGTTCGAACTCGGGCTAGGGTTAGGGTTAGGGTTAGGGTTAGGGTTAGGGTTAGGGTTAGGGCCGGAGTTAGGGTTAGGGCTAGGTTTAGGGTTAAGTTTAGGGAAAGGGCTAGTGTTAAGGTTATTGCTAGGGTTAGGGTTAGGGTTAGGGCTAGGATTGGAGTTAGAGCTAGGGTTAGGTTTTTGGTTAGGCCTAGGGTTAGTGTTAGGGTTACGTATAGGGTTATGTTTATGGTTAGGGCTATGGTTAGGGTTATGGTTATGGTTAGGTTTAGGTTTAGGGTTAGTATTAGGGTTAGGGCTAGGGTTAGCATTAGGGTTAGGGTTAGGGCTCAGGCTATGGTTAGGCTTATGATAATGGTTAGGGATAGCGTTAGGGTTAACATTAGGGGTAGGTCTAGGGTTATTGTTATGTTTACGGTTAGGAATAGGGTTAGGGTTAGGATTAGTGTAGAGTTAGGGTTAGGGCTTGGAATAGGGTTAGGGTTAGGGTTAGGATTAGTGTTAGGGTTAGGGTTAAAGCTAGGGTTAGGGTTAGGGTTACGGTTAGGGCAAGGGTTAGGGTTAGGGCTATGGTTAGGGTTAGGATTAGGGTTAGGCTTAGGGTTTAGGTTAGGGTTAGGGCTAAGGCTAGGACTAAGGTTATGGTTAGGGTTAGAATTTGGGTTAGGGCTAGGGTTTGGGCTAGGGTTAGGTTTAGGGCTTGGGCTAGGTTTAGGGTTATGGTTAGGGTTAAGGTTTTGTTTATGGTTAGTTCTAGGGTTAGGGTTAGGATTAGGGTTAGGGTTAGGTTTAGGGCTAGGGCTAGGTTTAGGGCTCTGGTTAGGGTTTCGGGTTAGGGCTAGGGTTATTGTTATGGTTACTGTTAGGAATAGGGTTAGGGTTAGGGTTGGGGTTTGGGCTAGGGCTAGGGTTAGGTTAGGGCTAAGTTTAGGGTTCGGACTCGGGCTAGGGTTAGGGTTAGGGTTAGGGTTAGGGCTAGGGTTAGGGTTAGGGCTAGGTTTAGGGTTAAGTTTAGGAAAAGGGCTAGTGTTAAGGTTATGGCTACGGTTAGGGTTAGGGCTAGGATTGGAGTTAGAGCTAGGGTTGGGGTTAGGGTTCGGCCTAGGGTTAGGGTTAGGGTTACTGATAGGGTTATGGTTAGGGTTAGGGTTAGTATTAGGGTTAGGGCTAGGGTTAGCATTAGGTTTAGGGTTAGGGCTCGGGCTATGGTTAGGCTTATGATAATGGTAGGGGCTAGCATTAGGGTTAACGTTAGGGGTAGGACTAGGGTTAGGGTTATAGTTACGGTTAGGGTTAGGGTTACGGTTAGGGTTAGGGCTAGGGCAGGGGTAGGGTTAGGGTTAGGGCTATTGTTAGGGTTAGAATTAGGGTTACAGATAGGGTTAGGGTTAGGGTTTGGGCTAGGGCTAGGCTTAGGGTTATGTTTAGTGTAAGGGCTAGGGTTAAGATTATGGCTAGGGTTAGAGTTTGGGTTAGGGCTAGGTTAAGAGTTAGAGCTAGGGTTAGGGTTAGCTTTAGGCCTAGGGTTAGGGTTCGGGTTTTGGTTAGGGTTATGGCTATGGTTATGTCTATGTTTAGGGTTATGTTTAAGGTTAGGGTTAGTGTTAGTGTTAGTATTAGGGTTAGGGCTACGGTTAGCATTAGGGTTAGTATTCGGGCTTGGGCTATGGTTAGGCTTATGATTATGGTTAGGGCTAGCGATAGTGTTAACATTAGGAGTAGGGCTAGGATTAGAGCTAGGTCTAGGGCTAGGGTTAGAGTTACAGTTAGGGTTAGGGTTAGGGTTAGAGTTAGGGCTTTGGGTAGGGCTAGGGTAAGGGCTATTGTTATGGTTAGGGATAGGTTTTCGGATAGGGTTAGGGTTAGGGTTTTGGCTAGGGCTAGTGCTAGGGTTATGTTTATGGTTAGGGTTAGGATTATGGTTAGGGTTAGGGCTCGGGTTATGATTATTGTTATTGCTAGTGTTAGGGTTATGGTTATGGTTATGGCTAGGGTTAGGTTTTGGCTTAGGGTTAGGGTTAGGGATAGGACTAAGGTTAGGGTTAGGCTTAGGGTTAGGGTTTGGGCTCTGGCTAGCATTATTGTTAGGGTTAGGGCTAGGGTTTGGGTTAGGTCAAGGGTCACGGTTAGGATTAGCGTAAGGCTAGTGTTAAGGTTAGGTCTACGGTTAGGGTTAGGGTTAGGGCTTGGGTTAGGGTTATGGTTAGGTCTAGGGTTAGGGTTAGGGTTAGGGATAGTGTTTGGGTTAGGCCTAGTGCTGGGGTTAGGACTAGGGTTAGGGTTAGAACTAGGGTTAGGTTTAGGGTTAGGGATAGGGTTATTATTATGGTAAAGGTTAGTGCTAGGGTTAGCGTTAGGGTTAAAGTTAGGGTTAGGGCTATGGCTAGGGTGAGGGTTAGGGTTAGAGTTAGTGTTAGGGCCATGGTTCAGGCTAGGTTTAGGGTTAGGACTCAGGCTAGTGTTAGGGTTAGGGTTAGGGTTAGTGTCAGGGTTAGGGCTAGGGTTAGGGTTAGGGCTAGGGTTAGGGTTAAGGTTATTGTAAGGGCTAGTGTTAAGATTATGGCTAGTGTTAGGTTTAGGGTTAGGGCTAGGTTTATAGTTAGAGCTAGGGTTAGGGTTAGGGTTAGGGCTAGGGTTAGGGTTAGGGTTAGCGCCAGGGTTAGGTTTACGTTTATGGTTAGGGTTAGGGCTAGGGTTTGGGTTAGGTCAAGGGTCACGGTTAGGATTAGCGTAAGGCTAGTGTTAAGGTTAGGTCTACGGTTAGGGTTAGGGCTTGGGTTAGGGTTATGGTTAGGTCTAGGGTTAGGGTTAGGGTTAGGGCTGGGGTTAGGATTAAGGTTAGGGCTAGCGTTAGGGTTAGGTTTAGGGTTAGGGTTAGGTGTAGGGGTAGATTTTGGGTTAGGGCTAGGGCTAAGGTTAGGGTTAGGGTTAGGGATAGAGTTAGGGTTAGGCCCATGGTTAGGGCTAGGGTTAGGGTTAGGACTCGGGCTAGTGTTAGGGTTAGGGTTACGGTAAGGGTTATGGCTAGGGTTAGAGTTAGAGCTAGGCTTAGGGTTAGGTTTAGGTTAGGGTAATGGTTAGGGTTAGGGATAGGGTTAGGGATATGGTTATGGTTATGGTTATGGTTATGGTTAGGGCTAGGGTTAGGTTTAGGGTTAGGGTTAGAGTTAGGGCTAGGGTTAGGGATTGTGTTAGGGTTAGGGTAAGGGTTAGGATTAGGGCTAGGGTTGGGCTAGGGTTAGGGATAGGGCTAGGGCTAGGGCTAGGGTTAACGTTAGGGTTAAGGTTTTGTTTATCGTTCGGGCTAGGGTTAGGGTTAGGATTAGGGTTAGGGTTAGGTCTACGTTTAGGGTTAGGGTTAGGGTTAGGGTTAGGTTTAGGGCTATGGCTACGGTTAGGGTTTTGTTTATGGTTAGGGCTAGGGTTAGGGTCAGGTTTCGGGTTAGGTTTAGGGTTAGGGCTAGGGCTAGGGTTAGGGTTGGTGTTAGGGTTAGGGTTAGAGCTAGGGTTAGGGTTAAAACTAGGGTTAGGGTTATGGCTAGGGTTACGGTTAGCGTTTGGGTAAGGTTAAGCCTAGGGTTAGTGTTATTGCTCTGGTCAGGGTTAGGGTTAGGGCTAGGGTTATTGTTATGGTTATGGTTAGTGCTACGGTTATGGATAGGGTTAAGATTAGGGTTAGGGCTAGGGCTAGGGTGCGGGTTATGGTTAGGGCTAGGGTAAGGGTTAGGGATAGGATTAGGGCTAGGGCTAAGTTTAAGTTAAGGTTTAGGGTTAGGGTTGGGGCTAGGGTTTGGACTAGGGTTAGGATTAGGGCTAGGGCTGTGTTTACGGTTAGGGTTAGGGTTAGGGTTAAGGTTTTGTTTATGGTTAGGGCTAGGGTTAGGGTTAGGATTAGGGTTAGGGTTAGGGTTAGGGCTAGGTCTACGCTTAGCGTTATGGTTAGTGTTAGGGTTAGGGTTAGGGGTAGGGCTAGGGCTAGGGTTTTGTTTATGGTTAGGGTTAGCGTTAAGGTTAGGGTTAGGGTTAGTTCTAGGGTAAGGGTTAGGTTTGGAAATAGGGTTAGTGTTATGGTTATGTTTAAGGTTAGGGCTAGCGTTTGGGTTATGGCTAGGGTTAGGTCTAGGGTTAGTGTTAGTGTTTGGGCTAGCGTTAGAGTTAGAGCTAGGCTTGGCTTTATGGTTAGGGCTAGAGTTAGGGTTATGGTTATTGTTATGTTTAGGGCTAGGGTTAGGTTTAGGTGTAGGGTTAGGTTTAGGGCTATGGCTAAGGTTACGGTTAGGGTTAGGGTTATGGTTTGGGCTATGGTTTGGGCTAGGTTTAGGGTAAGGGCAAGAGCTAGGTTTAGGGTTAGGGTTAAGGTTTTGTTTATGATTAGGGCTAGGGTTAGGGTTTGGATTAGGGTTAGGGTTAGGGTTAGGGTTAGGGCTAGGGCTAGTGTTAGGGCTAGGGTTAGGTTTAGGGTTAGGGCAAGGTCTACGGTTAGGGTTAGGGTTAGGGTTAGCGTTAGGGTTAGGGTAAGGGCTAGGGCTAGGGTTAGGGTTTTGTTTATGGTTAGGGCTAGGGTTACGTTAGGATTAGGGTTAGGGTTAGGGTTAGGGCTAGGGCTAGGGTTAGGGTTAGGGTTAGGGTTAGCGTTATTGCTAGGTTTAGCGTTCTGGTTATGGTTATATCTAGGTTTAGGGTTTGGCTTAGGGTTATGGTTAGGGTTAGGGCTAGGGTAAGGTATAGGGTTAGGGTTAGGGCTAGGGTTAGGGTTAGGGTTAGGTTTATTAGTATGGTTAGGATTAGGGTTTGGGTTTGGGCTAGTGTTAGGGTTAGGGCTACGGTTAGGGTTACTGTTAGGGCTAGGGTTAGGGTTAGCGTTAGGGCTTCGGTTAGGGTTAGGTTTAGGACAAGGGTTAGGGTTAGGGCTTGGGTTAGAGTTAGGGTTAATGTTCGGTTTAGCATTATGGTTAGTGTTAGGGCTAGGGTTAGGGTTTGGGTTAGGGTTAGGCTAGGTTTAGGGTTAGAGCTAGGGTTAGGGTTAGGGTTAAGGTTAGGGTTAGGTTTAAGGCTAGGGTTAGTGTTAGGGCTAGGGTTAGGGTTAGGATTAGGGTTAGGTTTAGAGTTAGTGTTAGGGTTAGGGTTAGGGCTAGGTTTAGGGTTAGGCTCGTGTTAGGGTTTCGGTTAGGGGTAGGGTTAGGGTTATGGTTATGGTTAGGGCTAGGGTTAGGGTTAGGATTAGGTTTATGTTTAGGTTTAAGGTTTTATTTATGGTTAGGGCTAGGGTTCGGGTTAGGTTTAGGGTTTGGGTTAGGGTTAGGGTTAGGGTTAGGGTTAGGGTTAGGGTTAGAGCTAGGGCTAGGTCTAGGGTTAGGGTTAGGATTAGGTTTAGGACTAGGGTTAGGGTTAGGGCTCGGGTTAGGGTTAGGGTTAAGGTTTTGTTCATGGTTAGGGCTAGGGTTATTGTTAGGGTTATGGTTAGAGCTCGGGTTATGGTTAGGGTTAAGGTTAGGTTTAGGGCTAGGGCTTGGATGAGGGTTAGGGTTAGAGTTAGGGTTAGGGCCATGGTTAGGGCTAGTGTTAGGCTTAGGGCTCGGGCTAGATTTAGGGTTAGGGTTAGGGTTAGGGCTTGGGTTAGGGTTTGGGTGAAGGCTAGGGTTAGGGTTGGGGTTATGGTTATGGTTAGGGCTACGGTTAGTGTTAGGGTTATGGTTAGTGTTAGGGTTAGGGTAGGGCTAAGGTTAGGGTTAGGTTTAGGGTTAGGGTTAGGGTTAGGGTTAGGGTTAGGATTAGGGTTAGGGTTAGGGTAAGGGCTAGGGCTAGGTTTTTGTTTATGTTTAGGGCTAGGGTTATGGTTAGGGTTAGTGTTAGGTTTAGGCTCGTGTTAGGGTTAGGGATAGGGTGAGGGCTAGGTCTATGGTTAGGGTTAGCATTAGGGTTAGGTTCAGGGCTATGGCTAGGTTTTTGTTTATGGTTAGGGCTAGGGTTATGGTTAGGGTTAGGCTAGTGTTAGGGTTAGGGATAGGGTGAGGGCTAGGTCTACGGTTAGGGTTAGCATTAAGGTTAGGGTTAGGGCTATGGCTAGGTTTTTGTTTATTGTTAGAGCTAGGGTTTGGGTTATGATTAAGGTAGGTTTAGGGTTAGGGCTTGGGATACAGTTAGGGATTTGTTTATTGTTAGGGCTAGGGTTATGGTTATGGTTATGGTTAGGGTTAGTGTTAGGTCTAGGGTTAGGGTTACGGTTATGTTTAAGACTACGGTTAGGGTTAGGGTTCAGGTTAGGGTTAGGGTTAGCGCTAGGGTTATTGGTATGGTTATGGTTAGTGCTAGGGTTATTGGTATGGTTATGGTTAGTGCTAGGGTTCGGGATAGGGTTAAGATTACGTTTAGGGCTAGGGCTAGGGTGAGGGTTATGGTTAGGGCTAGGTAAGGGTTAGGGTTAGGATTAGGGCTAGTGCTAAATTTAAGTTTAGGTTTAGGGTTAGGGTTAGGGCTATGGTTTGGGCTAGGGTTAGGTTTAGGGCTAGGGCTGTGTTTAGGGTTTGGGTTAGGTTTAGGGTAAAGGTTTTGTTTATGGTTAGGGCTAGGGTTAGGGTTAGGATTAGGGTTAGGGTTAGGGTTGGGGCTAGGTCTACGCTTAGCGTTATGGTTAGTGTTAGTGTTAGGGTTAGGGTTAGGTCTAGGGTTAGGGTTTTTTTTTTGGTTAGGGTTAGCGTTAGGGTTAGTTCTAGGGTAAGGGTTAGGTTTGGGGATAGGGTTAGGGTTATGGTTATGGTTATGGGTAGGACTAGGGTTAGGTTTAGGGGTTAGGGCTAGGTCTACAGTTAGGGTTAGTTTTAGGGTTAGGGTTAGGGCTAGGACTAGGGTTCGGGTTTTGTTTATGGTTAGTGCTAGGTTTACGTTGGGATTAGGGTTAGAGTTAGGGTTAGGGCTATTAGGGTTAGGGTTAGGGTTAGGGCTAGGGTTAGGGTTAGGGTTAGCTTTAGGGTCAGGTTTATTGGTAGGGTTAGGATTAGTGTTAGGGTTAAGGCCAGTGTTAGGGTTAGGGTTACTGTTAGGGCTAGGGTTAGGGTTAGGGTTAGGGCAAGGTCTACGGTTAGGGTTAGGGTTAGGGTTAGCGTTAGGGTTAGGGTAAGGGCTAGGGCTAGGGTTAGGGTTTTGTTTATGGTTAGGGCTAGGGTTACGTTAGGATTAGGGTTAGGGTTAGGGTTAGGGCTAGGGCTAGGGTTAGGGTTAGGGTTAGGGTTAGCGTTATTGCTAGGTTTAGCGTTCTGGTTATGGTTATATCTAGGTTTAGGGTTTGGCTTAGGGTTATGGTTAGGGTTAGGGCTAGGGTAAGGTATAGGGTTAGGGTTAGGGCTAGGGTTAGGGTTAGGGTTAGGTTTATTAGTATGGTTAGGATTAGGGTTTGGGTTTGGGCTAGTGTTAGGGTTAGGGCTACGGTTAGGGTTACTGTTAGGGCTAGGGTTAGGGTTAGCGTTAGGGCTTCGGTTAGGGTTAGGTTTAGGACAAGGGTTAGGGTTAGGGCTTGGGTTAGAGTTAGGGTTAATGTTCGGTTTAGCATTATGGTTAGTGTTAGGGCTAGGGTTAGGGTTTGGGTTAGGGTTAGGCTAGGTTTAGGGTTAGAGCTAGGGTTAGGGTTAGGGTTAAGGTTAGGGTTAGGTTTAAGGCTAGGGTTAGTGTTAGGGCTAGGGTTAGGGTTAGGATTAGGGTTAGGTTTATAGTTAGTGTTAGGGTTAGGGTTAGGGCTAGGTTTAGGGTTAGGCTCGTGTTAGGGTTTCGGTTAGGGGTAGGGTTAGGGTTATGGTTATGGTTAGGGCTAGGGTTAGGGTTAGGATTAGGTTTATGTTTAGGTTTAAGGTTTTATTTATGGTTAGGGCTAGGGTTCGGGTTAGGTTTAGGGTTTGGGTTAGGGTTAGGGTTAGGGTTAGGGTTAGGGTTAGGGTTAGAGCTAGGGCTAGGTCTAGGGTTAGGGTTAGGATTAGGTTTAGGACTAGGGTTAGGGTTAGGGCTCGGGTTAGGGTTAGGGTTAGGGTTAAGGTTTTGTTCATGGTTAGGGCTAGGGTTATTGTTAGGGTTATGGTTAGAGCTCGGGTTATGGTTAGGGTTAAGGTTAGGTTTAGGGCTAGGGCTTGGATGAGGGTTAGGGTTAGAGTTAGGGTTAGGGCCATGGTTAGGGCTAGTGTTAGGCTTAGGGCTCGGGCTAGATTTAGGGTTAGGGTTAGGGTTAGGGCTTGGGTTAGGGTTTGGGTGAAGGCTAGGGTTAGGGTTGGGGTTATGGTTATGGTTAGGGCTACGGTTAGTGTTAGGGTTATGGTTAGTGTTAGGGTTAGGGTAGGGCTAAGGTTAGGGTTAGGTTTAGGGTTAGGGTTAGGGTTAGGGTTAGGGTTAGGATTAGGGTTAGGGTTAGAGTAAGGGCTAGGGCTAGGTTTTTGTTTATGTTTAGGGCTAGGGTTATGGTTAGGGTTAGTGTTAGGTTTAGGCTCGTGTTAGGGTTAGGGATAGGGTGAGGGCTAGGTCTATGGTTAGGGTTAGCATTAGGGTTAGGTTCAGGGCTATGGCTAGGTTTTTGTTTATGGTTAGGGCTAGGGTTATGGTTAGGGTTAGGCTAGTGTTAGGGTTAGGGATAGGGTGAGGGCTAGGTCTACGGTTAGGGTTAGCATTAAGGTTAGGGTTAGGGCTATGGCTAGGTTTTTGTTTATTGTTAGAGCTAGGGTTTGGGTTATGATTAAGGTAGGTTTAGGGTTAGGGCTTGGGATACAGTTAGGGATTTGTTTATTGTTAGGGCTAGGGTTATGGTTATGGTTATGGTTAGGGTTAGTGTTAGGTCTAGGGTTAGGGTTACGGTTATGTTTAAGACTACGGTTAGGGTTAGGGTTCAGGTTAGGGTTAGGGTTAGCGCTAGGGTTATTGGTATGGTTATGGTTAGTGCTAGGGTTCGGGATAGGGTTAAGATTACGTTTAGGGCTAGGGCTAGGGTGAGGGTTATGGTTAGGGCTAGGTAAGGGTTAGGGTTAGGATTAGGGCTAGTGCTAAATTTAAGTTTAGGTTTAGGGTTAGGGTTAGGGCTATGGTTTGGGCTAGGGTTAGGTTTAGGGCTAGGGCTGTGTTTAGGGTTTGGGTTAGGTTTAGGGTAAAGGTTTTGTTTATGGTTAGGGCTAGGGTTAGGGTTAGGATTAGGGTTAGGGTTAGGGTTGGGGCTAGGTCTACGCTTAGCGTTATGGTTAGTGTTAGTGTTAGGGTTAGGGTTAGGTCTAGGGTTAGGGTTTTTTTTATGGTTAGGGTTAGCGTTAGGGTTAGTTCTAGGGTAAGGGTTAGGTTTGGGGATAGGGTTAGGGTTATGGTTATGGTTATGGGTAGGACTAGGGTTAGGTTTAGGGGTTAGGGCTAGGTCTACAGTTAGGGTTAGTTTTAGGGTTAGGGTTAGGGCTAGGACTAGGGTTCGGGTTTTGTTTATGGTTAGTGCTAGGTTTACGTTGGGATTAGGGTTAGAGTTAGGGTTAGGGCTATTAGGGTTAGGGTTAGGGTTAGGGCTAGGGTTAGGGTTAGGGTTAGCTTTAGGGTCAGGTTTATTGGTAGGGTTAGGATTAGTGTTAGGGTTAAGGCCAGTGTTAGGGTTAGGGTTACTGTTAGGGCTAGGGTTAGGGTTAGGGTTAGGGCAAGGTCTACGGTTAGGGTTAGGGTTAGGGTTAGCGTTAGGGTTAGGGTAAGGGCTAGGGCTAGGGTTAGGGTTTTGTTTATGGTTAGGGCTAGGGTTACGTTAGGATTAGGGTTAGGGTTAGGGTTAGGGCTAGGGCTAGGGTTAGGGTTAGGGTTAGGGTTAGCGTTATTGCTAGGTTTAGCGTTCTGGTTATGGTTATATCTAGGTTTAGGGTTTGGCTTAGGGTTATGGTTAGGGTTAGGGCTAGGGTAAGGTATAGGGTTAGGGTTAGGGCTAGGGTTAGGGTTAGGGTTAGGTTTATTAGTATGGTTAGGATTAGGGTTTGGGTTTGGGCTAGTGTTAGGGTTAGGGCTACGGTTAGGGTTACTGTTAGGGCTAGGGTTAGGGTTAGCGTTAGGGCTTCGGTTAGGGTTAGGTTTAGGACAAGGGTTAGGGTTAGGGCTTGGGTTAGAGTTAGGGTTAATGTTCGGTTTAGCATTATGGTTAGTGTTAGGGCTAGGGTTAGGGTTTGGGTTAGGGTTAGGCTAGGTTTAGGGTTAGAGCTAGGGTTAGGGTTAGGGTTAAGGTTAGGGTTAGGTTTAAGGCTAGGGTTAGTGTTAGGGCTAGGGTTAGGGTTAGGATTAGGGTTAGGTTTATAGTTAGTGTTAGGGTTAGGGTTAGGGCTAGGTTTAGGGTTAGGCTCGTGTTAGGGTTTCGGTTAGGGGTAGGGTTAGGGTTATGGTTATGGTTAGGGCTAGGGTTAGGGTTAGGATTAGGTTTATGTTTAGGTTTAAGGTTTTATTTATGGTTAGGGCTAGGGTTCGGGTTAGGTTTAGGGTTTGGGTTAGGGTTAGGGTTAGGGTTAGGGTTAGGGTTAGGGTTAGAGCTAGGGCTAGGTCTAGGGTTAGGGTTAGGATTAGGTTTAGGACTAGGGTTAGGGTTAGGGCTCGGGTTAGGGTTAGGGTTAGGGTTAAGGTTTTGTTCATGGTTAGGGCTAGGGTTATTGTTAGGGTTATGGTTAGAGCTCGGGTTATGGTTAGGGTTAAGGTTAGGTTTAGGGCTAGGGCTTGGATGAGGGTTAGGGTTAGAGTTAGGGTTAGGGCCATGGTTAGGGCTAGTGTTAGGCTTAGGGCTCGGGCTAGATTTAGGGTTAGGGTTAGGGTTAGGGCTTGGGTTAGGGTTTGGGTGAAGGCTAGGGTTAGGGTTGGGGTTATGGTTATGGTTAGGGCTACGGTTAGTGTTAGGGTTATGGTTAGTGTTAGGGTTAGGGTAGGGCTAAGGTTAGGGTTAGGTTTAGGGTTAGGGTTAGGGTTAGGGTTAGGGTTAGGATTAGGGTTAGGGTTAGAGTAAGGGCTAGGGCTAGGTTTTTGTTTATGTTTAGGGCTAGGGTTATGGTTAGGGTTAGTGTTAGGTTTAGGCTCGTGTTAGGGTTAGGGATAGGGTGAGGGCTAGGTCTATGGTTAGGGTTAGCATTAGGGTTAGGTTCAGGGCTATGGCTAGGTTTTTGTTTATGGTTAGGGCTAGGGTTATGGTTAGGGTTAGGCTAGTGTTAGGGTTAGGGATAGGGTGAGGGCTAGGTCTACGGTTAGGGTTAGCATTAAGGTTAGGGTTAGGGCTATGGCTAGGTTTTTGTTTATTGTTAGAGCTAGGGTTTGGGTTATGATTAAGGTAGGTTTAGGGTTAGGGCTTGGGATACAGTTAGGGATTTGTTTATTGTTAGGGCTAGGGTTATGGTTATGGTTATGGTTAGGGTTAGTGTTAGGTCTAGGGTTAGGGTTACGGTTATGTTTAAGACTACGGTTAGGGTTAGGGTTCAGGTTAGGGTTAGGGTTAGCGCTAGGGTTATTGGTATGGTTATGGTTAGTGCTAGGGTTCGGGATAGGGTTAAGATTACGTTTAGGGCTAGGGCTAGGGTGAGGGTTATGGTTAGGGCTAGGTAAGGGTTAGGGTTAGGATTAGGGCTAGTGCTAAATTTAAGTTTAGGTTTAGGGTTAGGGTTAGGGCTATGGTTTGGGCTAGGGTTAGGTTTAGGGCTAGGGCTGTGTTTAGGGTTTGGGTTAGGTTTAGGGTAAAGGTTTTGTTTATGGTTAGGGCTAGGGTTAGGGTTAGGATTAGGGTTAGGGTTAGGGTTGGGGCTAGGTCTACGCTTAGCGTTATGGTTAGTGTTAGTGTTAGGGTTAGGGTTAGGTCTAGGGTTAGGGTTTTTTTTATGGTTAGGGTTAGCGTTAGGGTTAGTTCTAGGGTAAGGGTTAGGTTTGGGGATAGGGTTAGGGTTATGGTTATGGTTATGGGTAGGACTAGGGTTAGGTTTAGGGGTTAGGGCTAGGTCTACAGTTAGGGTTAGTTTTAGGGTTAGGGTTAGGGCTAGGACTAGGGTTCGGGTTTTGTTTATGGTTAGTGCTAGGTTTACGTTGGGATTAGGGTTAGAGTTAGGGTTAGGGCTATTAGGGTTAGGGTTAGGGTTAGGGCTAGGGTTAGGGTTAGGGTTAGCTTTAGGGTCAGGTTTATTGGTAGGGTTAGGATTAGTGTTAGGGTTAAGGCCAGTGTTAGGGTTAGGGTTACTGTTAGGGCTAGGGTTAGGGTTAGGGTTAGGGCTTTGGTTAGGGTTAGGTTTAGGACTAGGGTTAGGGTTAGGGCTCCGGTTAGGGTTAGTGTTAGGGTTAGGGTTAGGGTTAAGGTTTTGTTCATGGTTAGTGCTAGGGTTATTGCTAGGGTTATGGTTAGAGCTAGGGTTATGGTTAGGGTTAAGGTTAGGTTTAGGGCTATGGCTTGGTTGAGGGTTAGGGTTAGAGTTAGGGTTAGGGCCATGGTTAGGGCTAGTGTTAGGCTTAGGGCTCGGGCTAGAGTTAGGGTTAGGGTTAGGGTTCGGTCTAGGGTTAGGGTTAGGGTTAAGGCCAGTGTTAGGGTTGGGGTTATGGTTATGGTTATGGCTACGGTTAGGGTTAGGGTTATTGTTAGTGTTAGGGTTAGGGTAGGGCTAAGGTTAGGGTTAGGTTTAGGGTTAGGGTTTGGGTTATGGTTAGGGTTAGGATTAGGGTGCTGGTTACGGTAAGGGCTAGGGCTAGGTTTTTCTTTATGGTTAGGGCTAGGGTTATGGTTAGGGTTAGTGTTAGGGTTAGGCTAGTCTTAGAGTTAGGGATAGGGTGAGGGCTAGGTCTACGGTTAGGGTTAGCATTAGGGTTAGGGTTAGGGCTATGGCTATGTTTTTGTTTATTGTTAGAGCTAGGGTTAGGGTTATGATTAGGGTAGGTTTAGGGTTAGGGCTTGGGATACAGTTAGGGATTTGTTTATTGTTAGGGCTAGGGTTATGGTTAGGGTTAGGTTTAGGGCTAGGTTAGGGTTAGGGCTAAGGTTAGGGTTACGGTTATGGTTAAGACTAGGGTTAGGGTTAGGGTTCGGGTTCGGGTTAGGGTTAGGGCTAGGGTTATTGGTATGGTTATGGTTAGTGCTAGGGTTCGGGATAGGGTTAAGATTACGTTTAGGGCTAGGGTTAGGGTGAGGGTTATGGTTAGGGCTAGGTAAGGGTTAGGGTTCGGATTAGGGCTAGTGCTAAATTTAAGTTTAGGTTTAGGGTTAGGGTTAGGGCTATGGTTTGGGCTAGGTTTAGGGTTAGGGCTAGGGCTGTGTTTCGGGTTTGGGTTAGGGTTAGGGTAAAGGTTTTGTTTATGGTTAGGGCTAGGGTTAGGGTTATGATTAGGGTTAGGGTTAGGGTTGGGGCTAGGTCTACGCTTAGCGTTATGGTTAGTGTTAGTGTTAGGGTTAGGGTTAGGTCTAGGGTTAGGGTTTTGTTTATGGTTAGGGTTAGCGTTAGGGTTAGTTCTAGGGTAAGGGTTAGGTTTGGGGATAGGGTTAGGGTTATGGTTATGGTTATGGGTAGGGCTAGGGTTAGGTTTAGGGGTTAGGGCTAGGTCTACAGTTAGGGTTAGTTTTAGGGTTAGGGTTAGGGCTAGGGCTAGGGTTAGGGTTTTGTTTATGGTTAGGGCTAGGGCTAGGTTTAGGGTTAGGGTTAGGGTTATTGCTAGGTTTAGGGTTCTGGTTATGGTTATGGCTAGGGTTAGGGTTTGGCTTAGTTTTACGGTTAGGGTTACGGCTAGGATTAGGTATAAGGTTAGGGTTAGGGTTAGGGTTAGGGTTAGGGCTAGGGTTAGGGTTAGGGTTAGCTTTACCGTCAGGTTTATTGGTACGGTTAGGATTAGTGTTAGGGTTAGGGCTAGTGTTAGGGTTAGGGCTACGTTTAGAGTTACTGTTAGGGCTAGGGTTAGGGTTAGGGTTAGGGCTTTGATTAGGGTTAGGTTTAGGACTAGGGTTAGGGTTAGTGCTCGGGTTAGAGTTAGGGTTAAGGTTCAGGTTAGCATTATGGTTAGTGTTAGGGCTAGGATTAGGGTTAGGGTTAGGGTTAGGGTTAGGGTTAGGCTAGGTTTGTGGTTAGAGCTAGGGTTAGGGTTACGATAAAGGTTAGGTTTAGGTTTAGGTCTAGGGTTGGTGTTAGGGCTAGGGTTAGGGTTAGGGTTAGAGTAGGGTAAGGGTTAGTGTTAGGGATAGGGTTAGGGCTAGGTTTAGGTTTAGGCTCGGGTTAGGGTTTCGGTTAGAGGTAGAGTTAGGGTTATGGTTATGGTTAGGGTTATGGTTGTGGGTAAGGTTAGGGCTAGGCTTAGGATTAGAGCTAGAGTTATTGTTAGGGTTAAGTTTAGGGTTAGGTTTAGGGCTAGGGTTAGGGTTAGGGCTAGGGTTAGGTTTAGGGTTAGGGTTATGGTTAGTGTTAGGGTTAGGGTTAGGGCTAGGGTTATGGTTAGTCCTCGGGTTAGGGTTTGGGTTAGGGTTAGGGTTAGGTTTATGGCTCGGGCTAGGGTTAGTGTTAGGGTTAGCGTTAGGGTTAGGTCTAGGGTTTGGGCTATGGTTAGGGTTGTTGTTAGGGTTAAGGTTTTGTTTATGGTTAAGGCTAGGGTTAGGGTTAGGATTATTGTTATGTTTAGGGTTAATGTTTTATTTATGGTTAGGGCTAGGGTTAGGGTTAGGATTAGGGTTAGGGTTAGGTTTAGGGTTAGGGTTAGAGGTAGGGCTAAGTCTATGGTTAGGGTTAGGGTTAGGGTTAGGGTTAGGTTTAGGTTTAGGACTAGGGTTAGGGTTAGGGCTCGGGTTAGGGTTAGGGTTAGGGTTAAGGTTTTGTTTATGGTTAGGGCTAGGTTTATTGTTATGGTTATGGCTAGAGCTAGGGTTATGGTTAGGGTTAAGGTTAGGTTTAGGGCTAGGGCTTGGGTGAGTGTTAGGGTTAGAGTTAGGGTTAGGGCCATGGTTAGGGCTAGTGTTAGGCTTTGGGCTCTGGCTAGAGTTAGGGTTAGGGTTAGGTTTAGGGTTAGGGCTAGGGTTAAAGTTAGGGCTACAGTTAGGGTTAGTGTTAGGGCTAGGGTTAGGGTTAGGGTTATGGTTATGGTTAGGGTTAGGGTTAGGGTTAGGGTAGGGCTAAGGTTAGGGTTAGGTTTAGGGTTAGGGTTAAGGCTAGGATTTGGGCTAGGGTTAGGGTTAGGACCAGGGCTAGGGTTAGGGTTAGGGTTAGGGTTAAGGTTTTCTTTATGGTTAGGGCTAGGGTTAGGGTTAGGATTAGGGTGACGGTTAGGGTTAGGGCTAGGGCTAGGTTTTTGTTTATGGTTAGGGCTAGGGTTATGGTTAGGGTTAGTGTTAGGGTTAGGCTAGGGTTAGGGTTAGGGATAGGGTGAGGGCTAGGTCTACGGTTAGGGTTAGCGTTAGGGTTAGGGTTAGGGCTAGGGCTAGCTTTTTGTTTATTGTTAGGGCTAGGGTTAGGGTTATGATTAGGGTAGGGTTAGGGTTAGGGCTTGGGATACAGTTAGGCTTTTGTTTATTGTTAGGGCTAGGGTTATGGTTAGGGTTATGGTTAGGGTTAGGGCTAGGTTAGGGTTAGGGCTAGGGTTAGGGCTAGGGTTAGGGTTAGGGTTATGGTTAAGACTAGGGTTAGGGTTAGGGCTCGGGTTAGGGTTTGGTTTAGGGCTAGGGTTATCGTTATTGTTATGGTTATGTTTAGGGCTAGGATTAGGGTTAGGGTTAAGGTTTGGGTTAGGACTAGGTCTAGGGTGAGGGTTAGGGATAGTGTTAGGGTTAGGCCCATGGTTAGGGCTATTGTTTGGGTTAGGTCTATGGATAGGGTTAGGATTTTGTTTATGGTTAGGGATAGGTTTAGGGTTAGTATTGGTGTTAGGGTTAGGGTTAGGGCTAGGGCTAGGATTAGGTTTAGGGTTAGGGTTAGAGCTAGGGTTAGGTTTAAAGCTAGGGTTAGGTTTTTGGTTAGGGTTAGGTTTAGGACTAGGGTTAGGGTTAGGGTTAGGGTTAGTGTTAGGTCTAGGATTAGGGTTAGGGCCCTAACCATAACCATAACTCTATGGTTAGAGTTTTGGTTATGGTTAGGGCTAGCATTAGGGTTAGGCTTAGTGATAGAGTTAGGGATAGGGTTAGGGTGAGGGTGAGGGAACATTGTTTTTCAATTCTGTTATAGAGTTTCATGCTTCTTTTAAGTGATGTGTAAGTGTTTCTACAGCTACTGAAACATGTATATTTTTCTCTTTCATGGATTTCTGTCTTGTATGAAATACATTTATAGTTATGTGCTCCTTTAAGTACAAAATATAGGTTTTATACATAATTTAATGATCTATTTAGTGTAATTAAGGTTTTCCTGGATCTTAGATAGCCTTTCTACACTAACAACTGAATTGGAGCATTGTTTTTCTACATGTCTTATGTGAGTGCTTCTCGATTTACTGTTATTTTCTCTGAAATACAGTTTTCTTCTGATTTCCAATATTAGTCCTTCTTGTCCAAGTATAAGCATTGGGAAAATGGACAAACAACTACCTAAGCACAATGGTTTTAAACCTGAGAAGCTCTGGAACATTGTCTGTCAATTATGTTAATGAGTTTAATGCTACATTGCACTGAAGTCAAAAGCTTTCCAAAGCTGCTAAAATGTGCTTATTTCTCTATTTCAGGGATATTCTGCCTTACATGACACACATTTACAGGTCTAGGCTACTTTAAGTAAATAATGGAGGTTTCATACACTGTTAAGTGGGCTCTTTTCTTGAAGGATTTCCTGGATGTTAGATACCTTTCTACATAAACCACTTACTTGCAGAAGTGTTTACTACATGTTCAATGCTAGTTCATACACAGTTAAGTACCTGAGAAGCTCAGGAACATTGTCTCTGAACTATGTTATGGAGTGTAATACTACATTGCAGTGAAATGTAAGTCTTTCAAAAGCTGCTTAATATGTTTATTTCTATATTTCAATGGTATTATGCCTTTTGTGACACACATTTACCGGTCTAGGCTCCTTTATGTAAACAATATAGGATTCACACTGTTTTTGTGATCTTAACTGTAATTAAGGATTTCCTGGATATTATATAACTTTTATAAACTAACAACAGACTTGGAGAAGTGTTTTACACATATTCTATGCGAGTTCTCATCTATTTACTGTTATTTTCCCTGAATTACTGATGTTTTCTCATAGTTTCCAAACATAGAGTTTCATGATACATTTCAGCTACTTAATTTGCTTATTTCTCTCTTTCAAGCTTTGTGTGACATACATTTAAAGTTCTAGGCTCTTAAAGTAAAAAGTAGAGGACACATACACTCTTTAATGTGCTCTCAACTCGAACTAAGGAATTCCTGGAAGTTAGACACCTTTTCTACACTAAGAACTGACTTGGAGAATTTGTCTCACCTGCTCTAAATGAGTTCTCTTCTATTTACTGTCATTTTCTCTGAATTATTCATGTTTTCATGTAGTTTCCTAAAGTAGGCCATCTTGTCCAAGTATAAGCATTGCCAACATATACAAAGAACTTCCTACACACTGTTATGAAGACAAGAAGCTCTAGAACATTATCCCTCAACTATGTTATATAGTGTATTTCTACATTACTGTGAACTGTAAGTCTTTCCAAAGCTGCTCAATTTGCTTATTTTGTCTCTTTCAAGCCTTGTGTGACACACATATGAAGTTGTAGGCAACTTTAAGTAAATAAAAGAGGTTTCATACACTGTTTAATGTGTTCTTAACTCTAATTAAGGATTTCCTGGATCTTAGATACCTTTTCTACCCTAAGAACTGATTTGGAGAATCTGTTTCAGCTGTTCTCAATGAGTTCTCATCTATTTATTGACATTTTCTGTGAATTATTCATGTTTTCATGTACTTTCCTATATTAGGCCTTCTTGTCCAAGTATAAGCATAGCCCACATATAAAAAAAACTTCCTACACACTGTTATGAACAGAAGAAACTCGGGAACATTGTCTCTCAACTATGTTGTAGAGTTTAATACTACATTGCAGTGAAGTGTAAGGCTTTCCAAAGCTGCTTAATGTGTTTATGTCTCTATTTCAAGGGTATTCTTCCTTGTATGACAAAATTTACTGTTCTAGGCTGTTTACGTAAACAATGTAGGATTCATACAGTGCTTAATGTGATCTTAACTCTAATTAAGGATTTCCTGGGTCATAGATACCTTTTATAAACTGACAACAGACTTGGAGAAGTGTTTTATACATGTTCTATGCGAGTTCTCATCTATTTACTGTTATTTTCCCAGTATTACTGACGTTTTCTCATAGTTTCTAACATTAGGCCTTCTTGTCCAGGTATATGCATTGGGAACATGGACAAACAACTACATAAACACTGTTATGAACCTGAGAAGCTCGGGAACATTGTCTCTCAACTATGTTATAGAATTTCATGATAGATTTCAGTGAAGTGAAAGGCTTTTGAAAGATACTTAATATGCTTATTTCTCTCTTTCAAGCCTTGTGTGACACACATGTACAGTTGTAGGCAACTTTAAATAAATAAAAGAGGTTTCATACACTATTTAATGTGCTCTTAACTCTAATTAAGGATTTCCTGGATCTTAGATACCTTTTCTACATTAAGAACTGACTTGGAGAATCTGTTTCAGCTGTTCTAAACGAGTTCTCAAATATTTACTGACATTTTCTCTGAATTATTCATGTTTTCATGTAGTTTCCAATATTAGGCCTTCTTGTCCAATTTAAGCATTGCCCACATATATAAACAACTTCCTACACACTGTTATGAACAGAGGAAACTTCGGAACATTGTCTCTCAACTATGTTGTAGACTTTAATATTACATTGCAGTGAAGTGTAAGTCTTTCCAAAGCTGCTTAATATGTTTATTACTCTATTTCAAAGGTATTCTTCCTTGTATGACGCACATTTACTGTACTAGGCTCTTTAAGTAAACAATATAGGATTCATACACTGCTTCAGGTGATCTTAACTCAAATTAAGGATATCCTGGATCATAGATACCTTTTATATACTGACAACAGACTTGGAGAAGTGTTTTATACATGTTCTATGCGAGTTCTCATCTATTTACTGTTAGTTTCCCAGAATATCTGATGTTTTCTCCTAGTTTCTAACATTAGGCCTTCTTGTCCAGGTATAAGCTTTGGGAACATGGACCAACAAATACATAAACACTGTTATGAACCTGAGAACCTCGGGAATATTGTCTCTCAACTATGTTATAGAGTTTCATGACAGATTTCAGTGAAGTGTAAGGCTTTCCAAAGCTACTTAATTTGCTTATTTCTCTCTTTCAAGCTTTGTATGACATACATTTATAGTTCTAGGCTACCTTAAGTTAATAAAAGAGGTTTCATACACTGTTTACTGTGCTATTAATTCTAATTAAGGACTTCCTGGATCTAAGATTCCTGTTCTACACTAAGAACTGACTTGGATAATCTGTTTCAGCTGTTCTAAACGAGTTCTCAACTATTTACTGACATTTTCTCTGAATTATTCATATTTCATGTAGTTTCCTATATTAGGCATTCTTGTCCAAGTTTAAGCATTGCCCACATATACAAACAACTTCCTACACACTGTCATGAACAGGCGAAGCTCGGGAACATTGTCTCTCAACTATGTTATAGAGTGTAATATTGCATTGCAATGAAGTGTAACGCTTTACAAAGCTGCTTAATGTGTTTATTTCTTTATTTCAATCACATTCTGCCTTGTATGACACACCCTTACCGTTCTTGGCTCCTTTAGGTAAACAATATAGGTTTCATACACTGTTTCATGTGATCTTAACTCTAATTAAGGATTTCCTGGATATTTGATACCTTCTATAAACTAACAACAGACTTGGAGAAGTGTCTCATACACCTTCTATGCGAGTTCTCATCTATTTACTGTTATTTTCCCAGAATTACTGATGTTTTCTTGTACTTTCTGACATTAGGCCTTCTGGTCCATGTATAAGCATTAGGAACATGGACAAACAACTACCTAAAGATTGTTATGAACCTGAAAAGCTCGGGAACATTGTCTCTCAACTATGTTATAGAGTGTAGTACTACACTGCAGTGAAGTGTAAGGCTTTCCAAAGCTGCTTAATGTGTTTGTTCTCTATTTCAATGGTATTCTACCTTTTATGACACACATTTACCGTTTTAGGGTCCTTTCAGTAAACAATATAGGATTCATACACTGTTTCATGTGATGTTAACTACATGTAGTTTCCAATATTAGGCCTTCTTTTCCAATTAAGGCTTTTCTGGATCGTAGATGTAGATAGCTTTTATAAACAAAGAACAGATTGGAGTAGTGTTTTATACATGTTTTATCCGAGTACTCATCTACACACTGTTATGAACAGAAGAAACTCGGGAACATTGTCTCTCAACTATGTTGTAGACTTTAATACTACATTGCAGTGAAGTGTAAGGCTTTCCAAAGCTGCTTAATGTGTTTATTCTTCCTTGTATGACACACATTTACTGTTCTTGGCTCTTTAAGTAAACAATATAGGATTCATACACTGTTTCATGAGATCTTAACTCTAATTAAGGATTTCCTGGGTCATAGATACCTTTTATAAACTGACAACAGACTTGGAGAAGTGTTTTATACATGTTCTATGCGAGTTCTCATCTATTTACTGTTATTTTCCCAGTATTTCTGACGTTTTCTCATAGTTTCTAACATTAGGCCTTCTTGTCCAGGTATATGCATTGGGAACATGGACAAACAACTACATAAACACTGTTATGAACCTGAGAAGCTCGGGAACATTGTCTCTCAACTATGTTATAGAGTTTCATGATAGATTTCAGTGAAGTGAAAGGCTTTTGAAAGATACTTAATATGCTTATTTCTCTCTTTCAAGCCTTGTGTGACACACATGTACAGTTGTAGGCAACTTTAAATAAATAAAAGAGGTTTCATACACTATTTAATGTGCTCTTAACTCTAATTAAGGATTTCCTGGATCTTAGATACCTTTTCTACATTAAGAACTGACTTGGAGAATCTGTTTCAGCTGTTCTAAACGAGTTCTCAAATATTTACTGACATTTTCTCTGAATTATTCATGTTTTCATGTAGTTTCCAATATTAGGCCTTCTTGTCCAATTTAAGCATTGCCCACATATATAAACAACTTCCTACACACTGTTATGAACAGAGGAAACTTCGGAACATTGCCTCTCAACTATGTTGTAGACTTTAATATTACATTGCAGTGAAATGTAAGGCTTTCCAAAGCTGCTTAATATGTTTATTACTCTATTTCAAAGGTATTCTTCCTTGTATGATGCACATTTACTGTACTAGGCTCTTTAAGTAAACAATATAGGATTCATACACTGCTTCAGGTGATCTTAACTCTAATTAAAGATTTCCTGGATCATAGATACCTTTTATATACTGACAACAGACTTGGAGAAGTGTTTTTTATACATGTTCTTTGCGAGTTCTCATCAATTTACTGTTAGTTTACCAGAATATCTGATGTTTTCTCCTAGTTTCTAACATTAGGCCTTCTTGTCCAGGTATAAGCTTTGGGAACATGGACAAACAACTACCTAAACACTGTTATGACCTGAAAAGCTCGGGAACATTGTCTCTCAACTATGTTATAGAGTTTCATGATAGATTTCAGTGAAGTGTACGGCTTTCCAAAGCTACTCAATTTTCTTATTTCTCTCTTTCAAGCTTTGTGTGACATACATTTAAAGTTCTAGGCTCCTTTAAGTAAAAAATATAGGATTCATACACTCTTTAATGTGCTCTCAACTCGAATTAAGGAATTCCTGAATGTTAGATACATTTTCTACTCTAAGTACTGACTTGGAGAATCTTTTTCACCTGTTCTAAATGAGTTCTCATTTATTTACTGCCATTTTCTCTGACTTATCCTAGTTTTCATGTAGTTTCCTATATTGGGCCTTCTTGTCCAAGTATAAGCATAGCCCACATATAAAAAAAACTTCCTATACACTGTTATGAACAGGAGGCTTGGGAACATTGTCTCTCAACTATGTTATAGAGTGTAATGCTACATTGCAGTGAAGTGTTAGGCGTTCCAAATCTGCTTAATGTGTTTATTTCTCTATTTCAAGGGTATTCTTCCTTGTATGATACACATTTACTGCACTATGCTCTTTAAGTAAACAATATAGGATTCATACACAGTTTCAGGTAATCTTAACTCTAATTAAGGATATCCTGGATCGTAGATACATTTTATAAACAAACAAAAGACTTGGAGAAGTGTTTTATACATGTTCTATGTGAGTTCTCATCTATTTACTGATATTTCCCCAGAATTACTGATGTTTTCTTGTTCTTTCTAACATTAGGCCTTCTTGTCCAGGTATAAGCATTGAAAACATGGACAAACAACGACCTAAACACTGTTATGAACAGAAGAAGCTCTAGAACATTGTCCCTCAACTATGTTATATAGAGGGTAATGCTACATTACACTGAACTGTAAGGCTTTCCAAAGCTGCTCAATTTACTTATTTCTCTCTTTCAAGCCTTGTGTGACACTACTAAAGTTCTACACTACTTTAAGTAAATTAAAGAGGTTTCATACACTGTTTAATGTCCTCCTAACTCTAATTAAGGATTTCCTGGATCTAAGATACCTTTTCTACACTAAGAAGTGACTTGGAAAATCTGTTTCAGCTGTTCTAAACGAGTTCTCAACTATTTAATGATTTTTTTCTCTGAATTATTTATGTGTTCATGAAGTTTACTATATTAGGCCTACTTGTCCAAGTATAAGCATAGCCCACATATACAACCAACTTCCTAAACACTGTTATGAACAGAAGATGCGTGGGAACATTTTCTCTCAACTATGTTAAAGAGTGTAGTACTACATTGCGGTGAAGTGTATGGCTTTCCATAGTTGCTTAATGTGTTTATTTCTCTATTTCAATGGTATTCTGCCTTGTATGAGGCACATTTACCGTTCTAGGCTCCTTTAAGTAAGCAATATAGGATTTAAATACTGTTTCATGTGATCTTAACTCTACTTAAGGATTTCCTGGGTCTTAGATACCGTTTCTTCACTAAGAACTGACTTGGAGAATCGGTTTCAGCTGTTCTCATCTATTTACTGACATTTTCTCTGAATTATTCATGTTTTCATGCAGTTTCCTATATTAGGCCTTTTTGCTCAAGGATAAGCATAGCCCACATTTACAAAAAACTACCTACACACTGTTATGTACCTGAGAAGATCGGGAATATTGTCTCTCAACTATATTTTTGAGTTTAATGCTACAATGCAGTAAATTCTCAGACTTTCCCCGGCTGCTTAATTGTGCTTATTTCTCTCTTTCAAGCCATGTGTGACACACATTTAAAGTTCTAGGCTACTTTATGTATATAATAGAAGTTTCATATACTGTTTAGTGTGCTGTTGTGTTTAATTAAAGATTTCCTGAATCTTAGATTCCTTTTCTCCAGTAACAACTGACTTGGAGAAATCTGTTTCAGCTGTTCTATACGATGTCTCATCTATTTACTCTTAATTTCTCTGTATAACCCATATTTTCTTGTAGTTTCATATATTAGTCTTATTTATCCAAATATAAGCATTTCCCACATGGGCAAACAACGTGCTACACACAATTATTATACTGACAAGCTAGGCTAAGGATTAGGGTTAGGGTTAGGGCCAGGGTCAGAGTTAGGGTTAGGGCTAGGGTTTGGGTTAGGGTTAGGGCTAGGGTTAGGTTTAGGGCTAGGGTTAGGGTTAGGGCAAGGGTTAGGGTTAGGGTTAGGGCTAGGGTTAGGGGTAGGGTTAGGGTTAGGGTTAGGGCTAGGGTTAGGGTTAGGGCTCAGGTTAGGGTTAGGGTTATGGTTAAGGTTCAGATTAGGGTTAGGGTTAGGGTTAGGGCTAGGGTTAGGGTTAGGGTAGGGTTATTGTTATGGTTATGGTTTGGACTAGGGTTATGGTTAGGGCTAGGGCTAGGGTTAGGGTTAGGGTTAGGGTTAGTGTTAGTGCTAGGGTTAGGGTTACGGCTCGGGCTAGGGTTAGAGTTAGGGTTTGGGTTAGGGTTAGGGCTAGGGTTAGGGTTAGGGCTAGGGTTAGGGTTAAGGTTAGGGTAAGGGCTAGTGTTAAGGTTATGGCTAGGGTTAGGGTTAGGGTTAGGGCTAACTTAGTGTAAGGGTAGGGTTAGGGTTAGGGTTAGGGTTAGGGCTAGGGTTAGGGTTAGGGTTACAGCTAGGTTTATGGTTATGGTAGGGCTATCGTTAGGGTTAGGGTTAGGTTTAGGGTTAGGGTTAGGGTTAGGGCTAGGGTTAGTGTTATGGTTAGGGTTAGGGCTATGGCTAGGGTTAGGGCTAGGGCTAGGGTTAGGACTAAGGTTAGGGTTAGGGCTAGGGTTAGGACTAGGGTGACAGTTATGATTAGGGCTCGGGCTAGCATTAGGGTTAGGGTTAGGGTTAGGGTTAGGACTAGGGTTTGGTTAGGATTAAGGTTAGGGTTAGGGTAAGGCTAGTGTTAAGGTTAGGGCTAGGGTTATGGTTAGAGTTAGGGTTATGGTTAGGGTTAGGGCTAGGGTTAGGGTTAGGGTTAGGGCTAGGGTTTGGGCTACAGTTAGGGTTAGGGTTAGGGTTAAGTTTTTGTTTATGGTTAAGGCTAGGGTTAGGGTTAGGATTAGTGTTAGGTTTAGGGTTAAGGTTTTCTTTATGGTTAGGGCTAGGGTTAGGGTTAGGATTAGGTTTAGGGTTAGCGTTAGGGCTAGGGCTAGGTCTAGGGTTACAGTTAGGGTTAGGTTTGGGGTTAAAGCTAGGGTTAGGGTTATGGTATGGTGAGGGTTAGGGTTAGGGTTAGGGTTAGCATCAGGGTTAGGGGTAGGGTTATGGCTACAGTTAGAGTTAGAGCTAGGGTTATGGTTATGGTTAGGGCTAGGGTTAGGGTTAGGGTTAGGGCTAGGGTTAGAGTTAGAGATAGGGTTAGGGTTAGCGTTAGGGCTAGGGTTAGGGTTAGGGTTTGGGCTAGGGTTAGGTTTAGGGTTATGGTTAGACTTAGGTCTAGGTTTAGGGTTAGCGTTAGGGTTAGGGCTATAACTAAGGTTAGGGTTAGGGTTAGAATTAGGGTTGGGGCTAGGGTTTGGACTAGCGTTAGGGTTAGGGCTAGGTCTAGGTTTAGGGTTAGGTTTAGGGTTAAGGTTTTGTTTATGGTTAGGGCTAGGGTTAGGGTTAAGATTAGGGTTTGGGTTAGGTTTAGGGTTAAGGCTAGGTTTAGGGTTAGGGTTAGGGCTAGGTTTACGGTTAGGGTTAGGGTTAAGGAGATGTTTATGGTTAGGGCTAGGGTTAGGGTTAGGGTTAGGTTTAGGGCTATGGCTAGGGTTAGGGTTAGGGTTAGGGTTAGGGTTAAGATTAGGGCTATGGCTATGGTAAGGGTTTTGTTTATGGTTAGGGCTAGGGTGATGGTTAGGATTAGTGTTAGGGTTAGGGTTAGGGCTATGGCTAGGGCATGGGTTAGGACTAGGTTTAGGGTTAGGGCTCTGGTTAGTGTTAGGGTTAGTGCTAGGGTTATTGTTATGGTTACGGTTAGGAATAGGGTTAGGGTTAGGGCTAGGTTTGGAGTTAGAGCTAGGGTTAGGTTTAGGGTTAGGCCTAGGTTTAGTGTTAGGGTTATTACCAGGTTTATGTTTATGGTTAGGACTATGGTTAAGGTTACGGTTATGGTTAGGGTTAGGGTTACTATTATGTTTAGGGCTAGGGTTAGCGTTAGGTTTAGGGTTAGGGCTGGGCATATGGTTAGGCTTATGATTATGGTTAGGGCTAACGTTAGGGTTAATGTTAGGTGTAGGGCTAGGGTTAGGGTTAGGTCTAGGGCTAGGGTTAGAGTTATGGTTATGGTTAGGTTTCGGGTTCGGGTTAGGGAAGGGCTAGGTGTAGGGTTAGGGTTAGGGATAGGGTTACGGATAGGGTTAGGGTTAGGGTTTTAGCTTGGGCTAGGGTTAGGGTTATGTTTAGGGTAAGGGCTAGTGTTAAGGTTATGGCTAGGGTTAGGGTTAGGGTTAGGGCTAGGGTAAGAGTTAGAGCTAGCTTTAGGGTTAGGGTTAGGCCGAGGGTTAGGTTTAGCGTTACGGCTAGGGTTATGGTTATCATTAGGGCTATGGTTAGGATTATGGTTAGGGTTAGGGTTAGGGTTAGGGTTAGGGTTAGGGTTAGGGTTAGTATTAGGATTAGGGCTAGGGTTAGCATTAGGGTTAGGGTTAGGGTTAGGGCTGGGGCTATGGTTAGAGTTACAGTTAGGGTTAGGGTTAGGGTTAGGGCTAGGGGTAGGGTTAGAGTTACAGTTAGGGTTTGGGTTAGGGTTAGGGCTAGGGGTAGGGTTAGGGTTAGGGCTATTATTAGTTTTAGGGATAGGATTATGGATAGGGTTGGGGTTAGGGCTAGTGTTAGGGTTATGTTTATGGTTAGGGTTAGAGTTAGGGTTAGGGCCATGGTTAGGGCTAGGGTTAGGGTTAGGGCTTGGGCTAGGGTTAGGGTTAGCATCAGGGTTAGGGGTAGGGTTATGGCTACAGTTAGAGTTAGAGCTAGGGTTAGGGTTAGGGTTAGGGCTAGGGTGAGGATTAGGGTTAAGGTTAGGGTTTGGGCTAGGGCTAGTGTTAGGGTTATGTTTATGGTTAGGGTTAGGACTAGGGTTAGGGTTAGGGCTCGGGTTAGGCTTAGGGTTATTGCTAGTGTTAGGGTTATGGTTATGGTTATGGCTAGGGTTAGGGGTTGGGTTAGGGCTAGGTTTAGGGCTAGGTCTAGTGTTAGGGTTAGGCTTAGGGTTAGGTTTAGGGCTAGGGTTAGGGCTACGGGTAGGGCTCTGGCTAGCATTATGGTTAGGGTTAGGGTTAGGGCTAGGGTTAGGGTTAGGTCTAGGGTTAGGGTTAGTGTTAGGGTAAGGCTAGTGTTAAGCTCAGGGCTACGGTTAGGGTTAGGGTAAGGCAGGGGTCTTCAAACTACGGCCCGCGGGCCACATGCGGCCCGCAGAGGAGTCTGATCCGGCCCGCCAAACTTTTTGGGCAGTGAGTGCAGCCAAGGTGTTACAGTAGGAATTAGTAGTTCATATAGTCCGGCCCTCCAGCTCTCTGAGGGACCGTGATCTGGCCCCCACTTTAAAAATTTTGAGGACCCCTGGGGTAAGTTCTTGGGTTAGGGTTATGTTTAGGACTAGGGTTAGGTTTAGGCTTAGGGCTGGGCTTAGGGTTAAGGTTAGGGCTAGGGTTAGGGTTAAGTTTAGGTTTAGGCTAGGGCTAGGGTTATGGTTAGGGTTTGGGTTACGGTTAGGGCTCAGGTTCTGGTTAGGGCTAGGGTCAATGTTAGGTTTTGTGCAAGGGTTAGCGTTAGGGTTAGGGTTAGGGCTAGTGTTAGGGTTAGGGCTAGGGTTAGGGTTAGGGTTAGGTCTCGGGTTAGCGTTATGGTTATTGTAAGGGCTAGGGTTAGGTTTAGGGTTAGAGTTAGGGTTAGGGCTAGAGTTAGGGTTAGAGCTAGGGTTAGGGTTAGGGTTAATGTTAGGGTTAGGTTTAAGGCTATGGTTAAGGTTAGGGTTAGATTTAGGGCTAAAGTTAGGGTAAGGGTTCGGGTTAGGGTTACAGTTAGGGCTAGGGTTAGAGTTATGGTAATGGTTAGGGCTAGGGTTACGGTTAGGGTTAGGGTTAGTACTTGGGCTAGGATTAGGGTTATGGTTAGGGTTAGGGTTAGGGCCAGGGTTTGGGCTTGGGTTAGGGTTAGGGTTAGGGTTAAGGTTTTGTTTATGGTTAGGGCTAGGGTTAGGGTTAGCATCAGGGTTAGGGGTAGGGTTATGGCTACAGTTAGAGTTAGAGCTAGGGTTATGGTTATGGTTAGGGCTAGGGTTAGGGTTAGGGTTAGGGTTAGTGCTAGGGTTTGGGCTAGAGTTAGGTTTAGGGCTAGGGCTAGGTTTAGGGTTAGGGTTAGATTTTAGGTTTTATTTATGGTTAGGGCTAGGGTTAGGGTTAGGATTAGGGTTAGTTTTAGGGTTAGGGCTTGGTCTACGGTTAGGATTAGCGTTAGGTTTAGGGTTAGGAGTAGGGCTAGGGTTAGGGTTTTGTTTATGGTTAGGGTTAGTGTTAGGGTTAGGGTTAGGTCTAGGGTTAGGGCTCCGGTTAGGGTTACGGATATAGCTAGGTTTAGGGTTATGGTTATGGTTAGGGCTAGAGTTAGGGTTAGCTTTAGGATTAGGGCTTGGGCTAGGGTTAGCGTTATGGTTAGAGTTAGGGTTAGGGCTAGGTTTTGGGCTAAGGTTAGGGTTAGGGTTAGTGTTAAAGTTTTGTTTATGGTTTGGGCTAGGGTTTGGGTTAGGGTTAGGGTTAGGGTTAGGGTTAGGGCTAGGGCTAGTGTTAGGGTTTTGTTTATGGTTAAGGTTTGCGTTATGATTAGGGTTAGGGTTAGGGCTAGGGTTAGGTTTTTGTTTATTGTAGGGCTAGGGTTAGGGTTAGGATTAGGGTTAGGGTTAGGTTTAGGGTAAGGGCTAGGGTTATGGTTAGGGTTAGGGTTAGGGTTTGGGCTAGGGTTAGGTTTAGGGCTAGGTTTAGGGTTAGGGTTAGAGCTAGGGTTAGGTTTAAGGTTAGGGTTAGGGTTAGGGCTAGGGCTAGGGTTAGGGTTATGGTATTGTTCGGGCTAGCATTAGCATTAGGGTTAGCAATAGGGTTAGGGATAGGGTTAGGGTTTGGGTGGGCGAATATTGTCTTTCAACTCCGTTATAGGGTTTCATGCTACTTTTCAGTTATTTGTAAGGTTTTCCAAAGCTACTTTAATTTCCTGGATCTTAGATAACTTTTCTACACTAACAACTGACTTGGAGCATTGTTTCTCTACATGTCTTATGCGAGTTCTTCTCTATATACTGTTATTTTCTCTGAATTACTCTTTTCTTCTCATTTCCAATATTAGTCCTTCTTGTCCAAGTATAAGTATTGAGAACATGGACAAACAACTACCTAAACACTGTTTTGAACCTGAGAAGCTTTGGAACGTTATCTCCCAACTATGTTATTGAGTTTAATGCTACATTACAGTGAAGTCAAAAGCTTTCCAAAGCTGCTTAAATGTGCTTATTTCTCTATTTCAAGGATACTCTAATACCTTGCATGACACACATTTACAGTTCTAGGCTACTTTAATTAAATAATGGAGGTTTCATACACTGTTAAATGGGCTCTTTTCTCTAAGGATTTCCTGGATGTTATATACCTTTCTACACAAAGAACTTACTTGGAGAAGTGTTTACTACATATTCAATGCTAGTTCGTACACTGTTAAGAACCTGAGAAGCTCAGGAACATTGTCTCTCAACTATGTTATAGAGTTTAATACTTCCTTGCAGTGAAGTGGAAGGCTTCCTGAAGCTGCTTAATTGTGCTTATTTCTATATTTCCAGAATATTCTGCCTTGTATGACACACATTTACATTTCTAGGCTCCTTTAAGAAAATAATAGTGGTTTCATACACTGTTTAATGTGCTCTTAACTCTAATAAAGATTTTGTGGATGTTAGATAACTTTCTCCACAAACAACTAACTTGCAGAAGTTTTTTCCACATGTTAAATCGAGTTCTCACACTGTTACGAACCTGAGAAGCTCAGGAACATTGATTCTCTCCTATATTATAGAGTTTAATACTACGTTGCCGTGAAGTCTAAGGCTTTCCAAAGATGCTGAAATGTGCTTATTTCTCTATTTCAAGGCTATTTTGCCTTGTACGACACACATTTACAGTGCTAGGCTCTTTTAAGTAAATAATAGAGGTTTCATACACTGTTTAATGAGCTCTTTACTGTAATTAAGGAATTCCTGGATCATGGATTAATTTTATACTGTAACAACAGACTAGAAGAACTGTTTCCTACATGTTCTATGCAAGGTTCTCATCTTTTACTGTTATTTTCCTTGAATTACCGATGTTTTCTTGGAGTTTCCAATATTAGGC
Source organism: Pipistrellus hanaki (assembly GCF_964339955.1). Taxonomy (NCBI): domain Eukaryota; kingdom Metazoa; phylum Chordata; class Mammalia; order Chiroptera; family Vespertilionidae; genus Pipistrellus; species Pipistrellus hanaki. Next base: position 91,157,738 of record NC_140505.1, on the reverse strand, counting down.
CTTCTTGTCAAAGTATAAACATTGGGAATATGGACAAACAACTTCCCACACATGGTTATGAACCTGAGAAGTTGGGGAACATTGTCTCTCACTATGTTATAGAGTTTAATGCTACATTGCAGTGAAGTCTAAGGCTTTCTTCAGTTCCTAAATTTTGCTTATTTCTCTCTTTCGATCCTAATGTGATACAAATATACAGTTCGAGGCTGATTTTAGTAAAAAATATACAAGTCATACACTGTTTAATGTGCTCTCAACTCGAATTAAGGAATTCCTGGAAGTCAGATAACTTTTCTAAACTAATAACTGACTAAGAGAATCTGTTTCATCTGTTCTAAATGAGTTCTCATCTATTTACTGTCATTTTCAGGTAGTTTCTTATATTAGGCCTTCTGGTCCAAATATAAGCATTGCCCACATATACAAACAATTCCTACACACTGTTATGAACAGAAGAAGCTCTAGAACATTGTCTCTCAACTATATTATAGAGTGTAATACTACATTGCAGTGAAGTGTAAGGCTTTCCAACCTTCTTAATCTGTTTATTTCTCTATTTTAAAGATATTCTGCCTTGTATGACACACATTTACTGTTCTAGGCTCCTTTAAGTAAACAATATAGGATTAATACACTGTTTCAGGTGATCTTAACTCTAATTTAGGATTTCCTGGATCTTGGATTCCTTCTATAAACTAACAACAGACTTGGAGAAGTGTTTTATACATGTTCTATGCGAGTTCTCATCTATTTACTGTTATTTTCCCAGAATTACTGATGTTTTCTCATGGTTTCTAACATTAGGCCTTCTTGTCCAGGTATAAGCATTGGGAACATGGCCAAACAACTACCTAAAAACTGTTATTAACCTGAAAACCTCGGGAACATTGTCTCTCAACTACGTTATAGAGTTTAATGATACATTTCAGTGAAGTATAAGGCTTTTTGTAAAACTACTTAATTTGCTTATTTCTCTCTTTCAAGCTTTGTGTGACATACATTTAAAGTTCTAGGCTCCTTTCAGTAAAAAATATAGGATTCATACACTGTTTAATGAGCTCTCAACTTGAATTAAGGAATTCCTGGATGTTAGATACCTTTTCTACACTAACAACTGTCTTAGAGAATCTGTTTCACCTGTTCTAAACGAGTTCTCATCTATTTACTGTCATTTTCTCTTAATTATTCATGTTTTCATGTAGTTTCCTATATTAGACCTTCTTGTCCAAATATAAGCATGGCCCACATATACAAACAACTTCCTACACACTGTTATGAATAGAAGAAGCTCTAGAACATTGTCCCTCAACTATGATATAGTGTAATGCTACATTACAGTGAACTATAAGGCTTTCCAAAACTGCTCAGTTTGCTTATTTCTCTCTTTCAAGCCTTGTGTGACTCACATGTAAAGTTCTAGGCTACTTTAAGTAAATAAGAGAGGTTTCATACACTTTTTAATGTGCTCTTAACTCTAATTAATGATTTCCTGTATCTAAGATAACTTTTCTACACTAAGAACTGACTTGGAGAATCTGTTTCAGCTGTTCTTAAAGAGTTCTTATATATTTACTGTCATTTTCTCTGAATTATTCATGTTTTCATGTAGTTTCCTATATTAGGCCTTCTTGTCCAAGTATAAGCATAGCCCACATATACAAACAACTTCCTACACACTGTTATGAACAGAAGAAGCTCGGGAACATTGTCTCTCAACTATGAGTGTAATACTACATTGCAGTGAAGTGTAAGGCTGTCTAAAGCTGATTCATGTGTTTATTTCTCTATTTCAATGGTATTCTGCCTTGTACGACACACATTTACTGTTCTTGCCTCCTTTAAGTAAACAATATGGGATTCAAAAACTGTTTCATGTGATCTTAACTCTAATTTAGGCTTTCCTGGATCATAGGTACCTTTTATAAACTGAGAACAGACTTGGAGAAGTGTTTTATACATGTTCTATGCAAGTTCTCATCTATTTACTATTATTTTCCCAGAATTACTGATGTTTTCTTGTAATTTCTAACATTAGGCCTTCTTGTCCAGGTATGATCATTGGGAACATGAACAAACAACTACCTAAACACTGTTATCAAAATGAAAGGCTCCGGAATATTGTCTCTCAACTATGTTATAGAGTTTAATGATACATTTCAGTGAAGTGTAAGGCTTTCCAAAGCTACTTAATTTGCTTATTTCTCTCTTTCAAGCTTTGTGTGACATACATTTAAAGTTCTAGTCTCCCTTAAGTAAAAAATATAGAATTCTTACACCGTTTAATGTGCTCTAAACTCAAATTAAGGAATTCCTGGATGTTAGATACCTTTTCTACACTAAGAACTGACTTGGAGAATCTGTTTCAGCTGTTCTAAACGAGTTCTCATCTATTTACTGTTATTTTTTCTGAATTATTCATGTTTTCATGTAGTTTCCTATATAAGACCTTCTTGTCCAAGTATAAGCATCCCCGCATATACAAACAACTTCCTACACACTGTTATGCACAGAAGAGGCTCGGGAACATTGTCTCTCAACTATGTTATAGAGTGTAATACTACATTGCAGTGAAGTGTAAGGCTTTCCAAAGTTGCTTAATGTGTTTATTTGTCTATTGCAATGGTATTCTGCCTTGTATGATGCACATTTACCATTCTAGGCTCCTTTATGTAAACAATATAGGATTCATACACTGTTTCATGTGATCTTAACTCTAATTAAGGATTTCCTCGATCTTAGATACCGTTTCTTCACTAAGAACTGACTTGGAGAATCGGTTTCAGCTGTTCTGATTGAGTTCTCATATATTTACTCACATTTTCTCTGAATTATTCATGTTTTCATGTAGTTTCCTATATTAGGCCTTCTTGTCCAAGTATATGCATAGCCCACATTTACAAACAACTTCCTGCACCCTGTTATGGACCTGAAAAGATTGGGAATATTGTCTCTCAACTACGTTTTAGAGTTTAATGCTACAATGCTGTAAATTCTCAGACTTTCCATGGCTGCTTAATTGTGCTTATTTTTCTCTTTCAAGCCATGTGTGACACACATTTAAAATTCTAGGCTACTTTATGTAAATAATACAAGTTTCATACAGTGTTTAATCTGCTGTTATTTTTAATTAAAAATTTCCGCGATCTTAGATTCCTTTTCTCCAGTAACAACTGACTTAGAGAATTCTGTTTCAGCTGCTCTATACGTGGTCTCATCTATTTACTCTTAATTTCTCTGTATTACTTATATTTTCTTGTAGTTTCATATATTAGGCTTATTTATCCAAATATAAGCATTGCCCACATGGAAAAACAACGTGCTACACAATGTTATTATGCTGACAAGCTAGTGTAAGGATTAGGGTTAGGGTTATGGCCAGGGTTAGGTTTAGGGCTAAGGTTAGGAATAGGTTTAGCGCTAAGGTTAGGGTTAGGGTTAGGGCTAGGGTTAGGGTTAGCATTAGGGCTAGGGTTAGGGTTAGGGCTAGGGATAGGTTTAGGGCTACGGTTAGGGTTAGGGTTGAGGTTAGGGCTAGGGTTAGGGTTAAAGTTAGGGTTAGTTTAGGGCTAGGGTTAGGGTTAGGTTTAGGGTTAGGATTAGGGTTAGGGTTAGGGTTAGGGCTAGGGTTAGAGGTGAGGTTAGGGCTAGGTTTAGGGTTAAAGTTATGGTTAGGTTAGGGCTAGGGTTAGGGTTAGGTTTAGAGTTAGGTTTAGGGTTAGGACTAAGGTTAAATTTACGGCTGGGTTAGGGTTAGGTTTAGTGCTAGGGTTTGGGTTATTGTTAGGGTTAGGTTTATGGGATGGTTAGGGTTAGGGTTAGGGTTAGGGCTAGGATTAGGTTTAGGGTTAGGGTTATGGCTAGAGTTTGGGTTAGGGCTAGAGTTAGGGTTAGGGTTAGGGTTAGGGTTATGGTTATGGTTAGGGCTAGGTTTAGGGTTAGGCTTAGGTTTAGGGTTAGGGCTAGGGCTAGGGTTAGGGTTATGGTTAGGGTTAGGGTTAGGGTTAGGGTTAGGGTTAGGGTTAGGCCTGGGTTAGGGTTAGGGCTAGGGTTAGGTTTAGGGTTAGGGCAAGCGTTAGGGTTAGGGTTAGGGTTAGGGCTAGTGTTTGGGTTAGGGCTAGGGTTAGGTTTAGGGCTAGGCTTAGGGTTACGGGTAGGTTTAGGTCTGGGGTTAGAGTTAGGGTTAGGGGTAAAGTTAGGATTAGTAGGGCTAGGGTTAGGGTTAGGTTTACTGCTAGGGTAAGGGTTATTGTAAGGGTTAGGTTTAGGGGATGGGTAGGGTTAGGGTTAGGGTTAGGGTTAAGGTTAGGGTTAGGGCTAGAGTTAGGGTAAGGTTTAGGGATAGGGTTAGGGTTAGGGTTAGGGCTAGGTTTAGGGTTAGGGCTAGGGTTAGGTTTAGTGTTAGGGCAAGCGTTAAGGCTATGGTTAGGGTTAAGGCTAGTGTTAGAGTTAGGGCTAGGGTTAGGGTTAGCGTTATTGCTAGGGTTTGTTTAGGGCTAGGGCTAGGGTTAGGGTTTGGGTTAGGGATAGGGCTGGGTTCTGGTTAGAGCTAGGGTTAATGTTAGGGTTAGGTTTAGGGGTAGGGTTAGGGCTAGTGTTAGGGTTAGGGCTCGGGTTAGTGTTAGGGTTAGAGATATGTCTAGGGTTATGTTTATTATTAGGGCTAGGGTTTGGGCTAGGGCGAGGGTTAGGGTTAGGTTTAGGGTTATGGCACGTGTTAGGGCTAGGGTTAGGGTTAGGGATACTGCTATGGTTAGGTTAGTTTTAGGGCTAGTGTTAGGGTCACCGTTACGGCTAGGGTTAGTGTTAGGGCTAGGGTTAGGGTTAGGGCTAGGGATAGGTTTAATGCTCGGGTTAGGTTAGTGCTAGAGTTAGGGTCAGGTTTAGCCCTAGTGTTAGGGTTAGGGTTAGGGTTAGATTTAGGCTAGGGTTAGGGTTAGGGTTAGTGTTAGAGGTAGGGTAAGGGCTAGGGTTAGGTTTTGGGTTAGGGCTAGGATTATTTTCAGGGTTGGGGTTATTGTTAGGGCTAGGGTTAGGGTTAAGTCTAGGGTTAGGGTTAGGGTTAGGGCTAGAGTTAGGGTTAGTGCTCAGGTAAGCGTTAGGGTTAGGGCTAGGGTTAGGTTTACGGTTATGGTTAGTGCTAACATTAGGGTTAGGGTGAGCGATAGGGTTAGGGATAGGGTTAGGGTTAGAACTGGGGTTAGGGTTAGGGTTAGGGTTAGGGTTATGGTTAAGACTAGGGATAGGTTTAGTGGTAGGGTTGGGGTTAGGGTAGGGTTAGGGTTAGGGTTAGGGCTTGGGTTAGCGTTAGGTTTATGGTTATAGCTAGGGCTAGGGTTAGGGTTAGGGTTAGTGTTAGGGCTATGGTTTGGGCTAGGGTTAGAATTTGGGCTAGGGCTATGGTTAGAGATGGGTTAGGGCTAGGGTTAGGGTTAGGTTTAGGGCTACTGTTAGGGTTAGGGCTCGGGTTATGGTTAGGGTTAGGGCTAGGGTTAGTGTTATTGTTATGGTTAGGGCTAGGGCTAGGGTTAGGTTTATGATTAGCATTAATGTTAGGGCTATGGTTAGGGTTAAGGCTAGGGATAGGTTTAGGGTTAGGGCTAGGGTTAGGGTTAGGGTAGGGTTAGGGTTAGTGTTAGGGCTTGGGTTAGCATTAGGTTTATGGTTATAGCTAGGGCTAGGGTTAGGGTTAGGGTTAGGGTTAGGGCTACGGTTTGGGGTAGGGTTAGAATTTGGGCTAGGGCTAGTGTTAGGGTTGGGTTAGGGCTAGGGTTAGGGTTAGAGTTAAGGTTAGGTTTAGGGCTACGGTTAGGGTTAGGGCACGGGTTAGGGTTATGGTTAGGGCTAGGGTTAGGGTTATTGTTATGGTTAGGGCTAGGGTTAGGGTTAGGGTTATGGTCAGGTTTAGTGTTAGGGCTATGGTTCAGGTTAAGGCTAGGGATAGGTTTAGGGTTAGGGCTAGGGTTAGGGTTAGGGTAGGGTTAGGGTTAGGGTTTGGGCTTGCGTTAGCGTTTGGGTTATGGTTATAGCTAGGGCTGGGGTTAGGGTTAGAGTTAGGGTTAGGGATGGGGCTACGGTTAGGGTTATGGTTATGGTTAGGGCTAGCGTTAGGGTTAGGTTTAGTGATAGGGTTAGGGATAGGGTTAAGGCTAGTGTTAGGGTTAGGGTTAGCGAAAGGGTTTGGTTTAAAACTAGTTTTAGGGTTAGGGTTAGGGTTAGGGCTAGGGTTAGGACTAGTGTTAGGGTTAGGGATGGGTCTACGGTTAGAGTTATGGTTATGTTTAGGGCTATCGTTAGGGTTAGGGTCAGCGATAGGGTTAGGGATAGGGTTAGGGCTAGCGTTAGGGTTAGGGTTAGCGAAAGGGTTAGGTTTAAAACTAGGTTTAGGGTTAGGGTTAGGGCTAGGGTTAGGACTAGTGTTAGGGTTAGGCTTAGAGCGAAGGTTAGGGTTAGGACTAGGATAAAGCTTTTGTCTTAGGTTAGGGTTAGGGCTAGGGTTACGGTTAGGGCTAGAGTTAGTGTTAGGTTTAGCGCTAGTGTTAGGGTGAGGGTTAGAGTTAGGGCTAGGGTTAGGTTTAGTGTTAGCGGTAGGTTAAGGGCTAGGGTTAGGGTTTGGGTTAGGGCTAGGATTAGTGTCAGGGTTAGGGCTAGGTTTAGTGTTATGGTTAGGGCTAGGGTTAGGAGTAAGGCTAGGGTTAGGGTTAGGTTTAGGTCTAGGGTTAGGGTTAGGGCTAGTGTTAGGGTTAGGGCTAGGGTAAGGGTTGAGGTTAGGGCTGGGGTTAGGGTTAAGGTTAGGGTTGGGTTAGTTCTTGGGTTAGGGTTAGCTTTAGAGTTAGGGTTTGGGCGAAGGTTAGGGTTAGGACTAGGGATAGGGTTAGGTTTAGTGATAGTGTTAGGGTTTTTTTAATTGTTAGGTTTAGGGAATGTTTAGGGTTAGGGTTAGTGTTAGGGTTAGGGCTAGAGTTAGGGTTACGGCTAGAGTTAGGGTTACGGCTAGAGTTAGGGTTAGGTTTAGGGCTAGGGTTAGGGTGAGGGTTAGGGTTAGGGTTAGAGCTAGGGTTAGGGTTAGGCCTCGGGATAGGGTTAGGTTTGGGTTAGTGTTAGGGGTCAGGGCTTTGGTTAGGGTTAGGGTTGTGGTTAGAGCTAGGGCTAGGGTTAGGTTATGGTTATGGTTAGGACTAGGGTTAGGGTTAGGTTTAGGGTTAGGGTTAGATTCATTGTTTGGGCTATTGTTAGGGTTAGGTTTTGGGTTAGTGTTAGGGGTCAGGGCTTGGGTTAGGGTTAGGGTTATGGTTAGAGCTAGGGCTAGGGTTAGGGTTAGGGCTAAGGTTAGGGTTAGGGCTAAGGTTAGGGTTAGGGCTAGGGCTAGGGTTACATTCATTGTTAGGGCTATTGTTAGTGTTAGGTTTTGGGTTAGGGCTAGGGCTAGGGTTCGGGTTAGGTCTAGGGTTAGGGTTTGGGTTTGGGTTAGGGCTGGGCTAGGGTTAGGGTTAGGGTTAGGGTTATGGCTATGGTTAGTTTAAGGTTAGGGCTAGGCCTAGGGTTAGGGTTAGGGCCAGGGTTAGGGTTAAGGCTAGGTTTGGGTTAGCGTTGGGGCTAGTGTAAGATTTAGGGTTAGGTCTAGGATTAGGGTTAGGTTTTGGGTTAGGGCTAGGGCTAGTTTTAGGGTTAGGTCTATGGTTAGGGTTAGGGTTTTGGTTAGGGCTAGGGCTAAGGTTATGGTTATGGTTATGGTTATGGTTAGGGCTAGGGTTAGGTTTAGTGTTAGGTTTAGGGTTAGGGTTATGGTTAGAGCTAGCGTTAATGTTAGGGTTCGGTTTATGGGTAGGGTTAGGGTTAGGGTTAGGGCTAGGGCTAGTGTTAGGGCTAGGGTTAGGGTTAGGGTTAGGGCTAGGGTTAGGGTTAGGGCTAGGGTTAGTGTTATGGTTAGGGCTAGGGTTAGGGATAGAGTTAGGGTTAGGACTAGGGTTAGGGTCAGGGCTACTGTTAGGGTTCGGGCTAGGTTTAGGGTTAGGGCTAGGCTTAGAGTTAGGGTCAGGTTTAGGACTAGGGTTCTGGTTAAATCTAGGGTTTATGATAGGGTTAGGATTAGGGTTAGGGTTAGGGCTAGGGTTAGAGTTAGGTCTAGGGTAAGGTTTAGGGTTAGAGAAAGCGTTAGGGTTAGGGGTAGGGTTAGTGTAGGGTTAGGGCTATATTTAGGGTTAGGGCTAGGGTTAGGGTTAGGGTTAGGGCGAAGGTTAGGGATAGTGTTAGGGTTACGGCTAGGGTTAGGGTTAGGGTTAGGGCAAGCGTTAGGGTTAGGTTTAGGGTTAGGGCTAGTGTTAGGGTTCGGGCTAGGATTATGTTTAGCGCTAGGTTTACGGTTAGGGTTAGGGTTAGGGCTAGGCTTAGGGTAGGTTTAGAATTAGTGCTAGTGCTAGGGTAAGGGTTGGGGTTATGTTTAGGGTTAGTGTTAGAGCTAGGGTGAGGGTTATTGTGATGGTTAGGGCTAGGGCTAGGGTTAGGGTTAGGGTTAGGGTAAGTGTTAGGGCAAGGGTTGGGGTTAGGGCAAGGGTTAGGACTGGGGCTCAGGTTGGTGTTAGGGTTAGGGCTAAGTTTACGTTAATGGTTATGTTTAGGGCTAGAGTTAGGGTTAGGGTTAGCGATAGGGTTAGGGTTAGGGTTAGAGTTAGAACTATGTTTCGGGTTAGTGTTAGGGCTATGATTGGGGTTAGGGCTAGGATTTGGGTTAGGGTTAGGGTTAGTCCTGGGGCTACGGTTAGGGTTATGGTTATGGTTAGGGCTAGCGTTAGGATTATGATTAGGGTTATGGTTAGGGTTAGGGTTAGGGCTAGGGCTACAGTTAGGGTTAGGGTTAGCTCTCGTGTTAGGATTAGGGTTAGGGCTAGGGCTAGGGTTAGGGTTAGAGCTACAGTTAGGGTTAGGGTTAGCTCTCGTTTTAGGATTAGGGTTAGGGCTAGGGCTAGGGTTAGGGTTAGGGTTAGGGCTAGGGTTGACGTTAGGGCTAGGTTCGGGTTAGGGTTAGTGTTAGGGCTAGGGTTCTGGTTAAAGCTAGGGTTAATGTTAGCGTTAGGGTTAGTGTTATGTTTAGGGTTAGGGTTAGGGCTAGGGTTAGGGTTAGGGTTAGGGTTAGGGCTAGAGTTAGGGTTAGGGTTAGTGTTAGGCATAGGGTAAGGTCTAGGGTTAAGGTTTGGATTAGGGCTAGGATTAGTGTCAGGGTTAGGGCTAGGTTTAGGGTTAGGGCTCGGGTTAGGGTTAGGGCGAAGGTTAGGGATAGGGTTAGGGTTAGGTTTAGGGTTAGGGTTAGTGTTAGAGCTAGGGCTAGGGCTAGGGTTAGGTTTAGGGTTAGGGCTAGGGTTAGGGTTAGGGTTATGGTTAGGGTTAGGGCTAGGGTTAGGGCTATTGTTAGAATTAGTGCTAGGGTTAGGCTTAGGGTTAGCGTTAGGGCTCGAGTTAGGGTTAGTGTTAGGGCTAGGTTTAGGGTTATTGTTATGGTTAGGGCTAGGCCTATGGTTAGGTTTAGAGATAGGGTTAGGGTTAGTGTTAGGGCTAGGGTTAGGGTTAGGGTTAGGGTTAGGGTTAAGTTTTGGGTTAGGGTTAGTGTTAGGTTTAGGGTTTGGGTTAGTCCTCGGGCTATGGTTAGAGTTATGGTTATGGTTAGGGGTAGCATTAGGGTTATGATTAGGGTTTGGGTTAGGGTTAGGGTTAGGGTTAGGGTTAGGGTTAGGGTTAGGGTTAGTGCTAGCGTTAGGGTTAGGGCTAGGGTTAGGGCTAGAGTTAGGGTTAGGGCTGCTGTTGGGGTTAGGGTTCGGTTTATGGTTAGGTCTAGGGTTCTGGTTAAAGGTAGGGTTAATGTTTGGTTTAGGGTTAGGGTTATGGTTAGTGTAAGGGTTAGGGCTAGGTTTAGGGTTAAAGTTACGGTTAGGCTTATGGCTAGGGTTAGGGTTAGGTCTCTTGTTAGAGTTAGGTTAGGGTTAGGGTTAGGGTTAGGGTTAGGGTTAGGGTTAGTGGTAGGGTTAGGTGTAGGGAAAGCATTAGGGTTAGTTGTAAGGTTAGCGTAGGGTTAGGGCTATGTTTAGGGTTAGGGCTAGGGTTAGGGTTAGGATTCAGGCGAAGGTTAGGGATAGGGTTATTGTTAGGGCTAGGGTTAGGTTTAGGGTTAGGGCTAGAGTTAGGGTTAGGGTTAGGTTTAGGGCTAAGTTAGGGTTAGGTTTAGGGTTAGTGTTTGGGGTAGGGTAAGGGCTAGGGTTAGGGTTTGGGTTAGGGCTAGGATTATTGTCAGGGTTAGGGCTAGGTTTAGGGTTAGGGTTAGGGCTAGGGTTCGTGTTAAGGCTACGGTTTTGGTTAGGGATAGGGCTAGGGTTAGGGTTAGCGTTATGGTTAGGGTTAGGGCTAGGGTTAGGGCCATTGTTAGAATTAGTTCTAGGGCTCGGGTTAGGGTTAGGGTTAGGGCTAGGGTTAGGGTTAGGGTTAGGGCTAGGGTTAGGGTTATTGTTATGGTTAGGGCTAGGGCTAGGGTTATGGTTAGGGATAGGGTTAGGGTTAGTGTTAGGGCTAGGGTTAGGGTTAGGTTTCGGGTTAGGGTTAGGGTTAGGGTTAGTGTTAGGGCTGGATTAGGTTTAGGGTTAGGGCTAGGGTTAGGTTTAGGGTTAGGGCTAGTGTTAGGGTTAGGGTTAGGGTTAAGGTTAGGGATAGGGCTAGGGTTAGTGTTAGGGTTTGGGTTAGGGTTTGAGTTAGGGTTAGGGTTATGGTTAGGACTGGATTAGGTTTATGGTTAGGGCTAGGGTTAGGTTTAGGGTTAGGGATAGGGCTAGAGTTAGGGTTAGGGCTGCTGTTGGGGTTAGGGTTAGGTTTATGGTTAGGTCTACGGTTCTGGTTAAAAGTCGGGTTAATGTTTGGTTTAGGATTAGGGTTATGGTTATTGTAATGGTTAGGGCTAGGTTTAGGGTTAAAGTTAGGGTTAGGCTTATGGCTAGGGTTAGCGTTAGGTCTCTGGTTAGGGTTAGGGTTAGGGTTAGGTTTAGGGTTAGTGGTAGGGTTAGGGGTAGGGAAAGCATTAGGGTTTGGTGTAGGGTTCGGGTAGGCTTAGGGCTATGTTTAGGGTTAGGGCTAGGGTTAGGGTTAGGGTTCAGGCGAAGGTTAGGGATAGGGTTATTGTTAGGGCTAGGGTTAGGTTTAGGGTTAGGGCTAGAATTAGGGTTAGGGTTAGTTTTAGGTCTAGGGTTAGGGTTAGGTCTAGTTCCACGGTTAGGGTTAGGGTTAGGGTTAGGGTTAGGTTTAGGGCTAAGATTAGGGTTAGGGTTAGGCTTAGGGCTAGGTTTAGGGATAAGGCTAGGGTTCTGGTTAAAGCTAGGGTTAATGTTAGGGTTAGGGTTAGTGTTATGGTTAGGTTTATGGTTAGGGCTATGGTTAAGGTTAGCGTTTGGCTTAGAGCAAAGGTTAGGATTAGGACTAGGGTTAGGCTTAGGGCTAAGGTTAGGGTTAGGGCTAGGGTTAGGTTTAGGCCTAGAGTTAGGGTTAGGGTTAGGGTTAGTGTTAGGGGTAGGGTAAAGGCTAGGTTTAGGGTTTGGGTTAGGGCTAGGATTAGTGTCAGGGTTAGGGCTAGTTTTAGGGTTAGGGTTAGGGCTAGGGTTAGTGTTAAGGCTAGGGTTAGGGTTAGGGTTAGGGCTAGGGTTAAGGTTAGGGTTATGGTTAGGGTTAGGGCTAGGGTTAGGGCTATTGTTAGAATTAGTGCTAGGGCTAGGGTTAGGGCTCGGGTTAGGTTTAGGGTTAGGTCTAGTGTTAAGGTTATTGTTATGGTTAGGGCTAGGGCTAGGGTTATGGTTAGGGATAGGGTTAGGGTTAGTGTTATGGCTAGGGTTAGCTTTTGGATTAGGTTTAGGGTTAGGGTTAGGGTTAGGGTTAGGGCTGGATTAGGTTTAGGGTTAGGGCTAGGGTTAGGTTTAGGGTTAGGGCTAATGTTAGGTTTAGGGTTCGGGTTAGTCCTGGGTCTACGTTTAGTGTTATGGTTATGGTTAGGGCTAGTGTTAGGGTTATGATTAGGGTTATGGTTAGGGTTAGGGTTAGGGCTTGGGTTAGGGTTAGGGCTCAATTTAGGGTTAGGGTTAGCTCTCTTGTTAGGGTTAGGGTTAGGGTTAGGGTTAGCGATAGGGTTACTGATAGGGTAAGGGTTAGAACTTGGTTTAGGGTTAGTGTTAGGGTTAGGGGTAGGGTAAGGGCTAGGTTATTGTTTGGGTTAGGTTTAGGTTTAGTGTCAGGGTTAGGGTTAGGGTTAGGGACAGGTTTAGGGTTAAGGCTTGGGTTAGGGTTAGGCTTAGGGCTAGGGTTAGGGTTATTGTTATGGTAAGGGCTACTTTTATGTTTAGGTTTAGGTTTAGGGTTAGGGCTAGGTTTATTGTTAGGGTTAGGGTTAGGGTTAGGGCTAGGGTTAGGGTTAGAGTTAGGGCTAGGGTTTGCGTTAGGGTTACAGTTCCTGTTTGGACTAGGGTTATGGTTATGGCTAGGGTATGGGTTAGGGTTTCGGTTAGCCTTAGGGCTAGGGCTCGGGTTAGGGTTAGTGTGAGGTCTAGGGTTAGGGTTAGGTTTGGGGTTAGAATTAAGATAAGGGTTAGTGTAAGGGTTAGGGTTAGGGCTAGGGTTAGGGTTAGGGCTAGGGTTAACTTTAGAGCTAGTGTTAGGGTTAGGGTTTGGGTTAGGGTACGGTTTAGGGCTAGGGTTATGGTTAGGGTTTGGGTTAGGTTTAGGGTTAAGGCACGGGTTAGGGTTAGGGTTAGGGCTAGGGTAAGAGTTAGGGTTAGGGCTAGGGTTAGGGTTAGATTTAGGGCTAGTGTTAGAGTTAAGGCTAGGGTTAGGGTTAGGGTTAGGGCTAGGGTTAGGGTTAGAGCTCATGTTAGGGTTAGGGTTGTGGTTAGGTTTAAGGCTAGGGTTAGGGTACATTTTAGGGCTAGGTTATGGTTAGGGTTTGGGTTAGGGTTAGGGTTAAGGCTCTCGTTAGGGTTAGGGTTAGGGCTAGGGTTAGAGTTAGGGTTAGAGCTAGGGTTAGTATTAGGGTTAGGGTTAGTGCTAGGGGTAGGTTCAGGGTTAGGGCTAGGGTTAGGGTTAGGTTAGGAAATGGGCTATGGTTAGCGCAAGGGTTAGGGTTAGGCTTAGAGCGAATGTTAGGGTTAGGGTTAGGGCTCGGGTTAGTGTTAGGTTTAGGTCTGTGGTTAGGGTTAGGGGTATGGTTAGGGTTAGGGTTAGTGTTAGGGTAAGTGTTCAGGCTAGGATTAGGTTTAAGGCTAGGGTTAGGGTTAGGGTCAGGGCTAGGGTTAGGGTTAGGGCTAGGGTTAGGTTTAGGGTAGGGTTAGTGTTAGGGTTAGGGCTTGGGTTAGGGTTAGTGTTATGGGTAGAGCTAGGGCTAGAGTTAGGGTTATGGTTATGGTTTGGGCTAGGGTTAGGGTTACGGTTTGGGTTAAGGTTAGAGCTAGGGTTAGGGTTAGGGCTAGGGTTATTGTTAGGGCTAGAGTTAGGGTTAGAATTAGGGCTAGGGTTAGGGTTAGGGTTAAGGTTTGGGCTAGGATTAGGGCTAGGGCTCAGGTTAGTGTTAGGGTTAGGGTAGTGTTAGGGTTAGGATTAGGGCTAGGGTTAGGGTTAGGTTTAGGGTTAGGGCTAGGGTTAGGGTTAGGGCTCAGGTTAGTGTTATGGTTAGGGCTAGGGTTACGGTTAGGGTTAGGGTTAGGGCTAGGGTTAGGGTTTCGGTTAGGGGTGGGGTTAGGGTAGGATTAGGGCTGGGTTTAGGGTTAGGGCTAGGGTTAGGGTTAGGGTTAGGGCTAGGGTTAGGGCTAGGGTTACGGTTAGGCTTAGAGCGAAGGTTAGGGTTAGGACTAGGGTTAGGCTTAGCGTTAGGGTTAGCGTTAGGGCTAGGGTTAGGGTTAGGGCTAGAATTAGGGTTAGGTTTAGTGCTAGGGTTAGGGTTAGGGTTAGGGTTAGGGTTAGGGCTAGGGTTAGGGTTAGTGTTAGTGTTAGGGGTAGGGTAAAGGCTAGGGCCGGGTTTGGGTTAAGTCTAGGATTAGTGTCGTGGTTAGGACTAGGGTTAGGGTTAGGTTTAGGGCTAGGGTCAGGGTTAAGGCTAGTGTTAAGTTTAGGGTTAGGGCTTCGGTTAGGGTTAAGATTAGAGTTAGAGTTAGGGTTTGGGCTAGGGTTAAAACTAGGGTTAGGGTTAGGGCTCAGGTTAGGGTTAGGGTTAGGGCTAGGGTTTTGGTTATTGTTATGGTTAGGGCTTGGGCTAGGTTTAGGGTTAGGGTTATTGTTCGGACTAGGGTTAGGTTTAAGGCTATGGTTAGGGTTAGGGTCAGGGCTAGGGTTAGGGTTAGTGCTAGGGTTAGGGTTATGTTTGGGCTAAGGTTAGGGTTAGGGCTTGGGTTAGGGTTAGAGTTATGGGAAGAGCCAGGGCTAGGGTTTGGGTTATGGTTATGGTTTGGGGTAGGGTTAGGTTAGGGTTAGGGTTAAGGTTAGAGCTAGGGTTAGGTTTAGGGCTAGGGTTTTTGTTAGGTTTAGAGGTAGGGTTAGGGCTAGGTTTAGGGTTAGGGCTAGAGTTAGGGTTAGGATTAGGGTTAGGGTTAGGGTCAGGGATAGGGTTAGGGTTAGGGCTAGGGTTAGGTCAATTGTTTGGCTTAGGTTTAGTGTTAGGGCTAGGGTTAGCGTCAGGGTTAGGGGAAGGGTTAGGTTTGGGTTAAAGCTAGGTTTAGGGGTTAGGGCTAGCGTTAGGGTTAGTGTTAGGGCTAGGGTTAGGGCTAGTGTTAGGTTTAGGCTTAGAGCGAAGGTTAGGGTTAGGAATAGGGTTAAGCTTAGGGTTAGGGTTAGGGTTAGGGCTAGGGTTAGGGTTAGGGCTAGAATTAGGGTTAGGTTTAGTGCTAGTGTTACGGTTACGGTTAGGGTTAGCGTTAGGGTTAGGGTTAGGGTTAGGGCTAGCATTAGGATTAGGGTTAGTGTTAGTGGTAGGTTAAGGGCCAGGGCTGGGTTTGGGTTAACTCTAGTATTAGTGTCAGGGTTAGGGCTAGGGTTAGGGTTAGGGTTAGGGCTAGGGTTAGGGTTAAGGCTAGGGTTAGGGTTAGGGTTAGGGCTAGGGTTAGGGCTAGGGTTAGAATTAGTGCTAGGGCTAGGGTTTGGATTAGGGTTTAGGGTTTGGGTTAGGGTTATGGTTAGGGCTAGTGTTAGGGTTAGGGTTATTGTTATGGTTAGGGCTAGTGCTAGGGTTAGGGTTAGGTTTAGGGTTAGTGTTAGGGCTAGGGTTAGGGTTAGGGCTAGGTTTAGGGTTAGGGCTCAAGTGAAGTTTAGGGTTATGGCTAGAGCTAGGGTTAGGTTTAGGCTTAGGTTTAGGGTTATGGCCAGGACTAGGGTTAGGGTTAGGGCTAGGGCTAAGGCTAGGGCTAGGTTTATGGTTAGGGTTATGGTTATGGTTATGGTTAGGGTTAGGGTTAGGGCTAGGGTTAGGGTTAGGACTAAGGTTAGGGTTAGGATTAAGGTGAGGGCAAGTGTTAGATCTAGGGTTAGGGTTAAGATTAGGGATAGTGTTAGGGTTAGGGTTAGGGCTTGGGTTCCGGTTAAAGCTAGGGTTAATGTTTGGGTTAGGGTTAGGGTTAGGGTTAGGGCTAGGCTTAGGGCTAGGGTTAGATTTAGGCCAAGGCTAGGTTTAGGTTTAGGGTTAGGACTCGGATTAGGGTTAGTGTTAGGGCTAGGGTGAGGGTTATTGTTATGGTTAGGGCTAGGGCTAGAATTAGTGTTAGGGTTAGTGTTAGTGTTAGGGCTAGGGTTGGGGTTAGGGATAGGTTTTTGGTTAGGGTTAGGGTTAGGGCTAGGGTAGGGTTAGGGCTCGGGTTAGGATTAGGGTTAGGGATAAGGTTAGATTAATGGTTATGTTTAGGGCTATAGTTATGTTTAGGGTTAGCGATAGGGTTAGGGATAATGTTTGGGTTAGAACTAGTGTTAGCTTTAGTGTTAGGGCTAGGGTTGGGGTTGGAGTTAGGGCTAGGGTTTGGGTTATGGTTAGGTTTAGCGTTAGGGTTAGGGCTCGGGTTAAAGTTAGGGTTAGGGCTAGTGTTAGGGTTAGGTTTAGGGTTAGTCCTGGGGCTACGGTTAGGTTTATGGTTATGGTTAGGGTTAGCATTAAGGTTATGATTAGGGTTAGTTTAAGGGTTAGGGTTAGGGCTATGGTTAGGGTTAGGGCTATAGTTAGGGTTACGGTTAGCTCTCATTTTAGGGTTAGGGTTAGGGTTAGCGATATGGCTACGGATAGGCTTAGCGTTAGAACTAGGATTAGAGTTAGGGTTAGGTTTATGGTTAGGGTAAGGGCTAGGGTTAGGGTTTGGGTTAGGGCTAGGGTTAGGGTCAGGGCTATAGTTAGGGTTACGGTTAGCTCTCATTTTAGGGTTAGGGTTAGGGTTAGGGCTAGGGTTAGGGTTACAGTTAGGGCTAGGGCTAGGATTAGGGCTAGGTTTAGGGTTAGGGGTATGGGTAGGTGTAGGCTTAGGTAATATTGTCTTTCAACTATGTTCTAGAGTTTAATGCTACATAGCACCGAAGTCTAAGGCTTTAAAACGCTGCTTAAATGTCCTTATTTATCTCATTCAAGCCTTATATGATACACATTTAAAGTTCTAGGCTCCTTAATGTAAATAATTGTGATTTTATCCACTGTTTAATATGCTCTTAAGTTCATTTAAAGATATCCTGGATTTTATATACCTTTTCTACAATACCAACTGCCTTGGGGAAATCTGTTTCACCAGTTCTATATGAGGTCTCATCAATTTACTGTTATTTTCTCTGTATTAATCATGTTTTCTTGTAGTTTCTTATATTTGGCCTTCTTGTCCAAGTTTAAGCATTGCACACACGGACAAACGACTTGCTACACACTGTTATGAACTTGAGAAGCTCGGAAACATTGCCTCTCAACTATGTTTTAGATTTTAATGCTACATTGCAGTGAAGTCTAAGGCTTTCCAAAGCTGCTTAATTGTGCTTAATTCTCTCTTTCAAGCCTTGTATGACACACATTTAAAGTTCTAGGCTCCTTTATGTAAATAATAGAGGATTCATAAACTGTTTTAATGTGCTCTTAAGTTTAATTAAAGATTTCCTGGAGCTTAGATACCTTTTCTACACTACCAACTAACTTGGAGAAATCTGTTTCATCTGTTCTATACGAGGTCTCATCAATTTACTGTTATTTTCTCTGTATTACTGTTTATTTGTAGTTTCTTATATTTGGCCTTCTTGTCCAAGTATAAGCATTTCCCAGAAGGACAACTTGCTACACACTTTCATGAACCTTAGAAGCTAGGGTTAGGGTTATGGTTAGGGTTAGGGCTAGGGTTAGGGATAGGGTTAGAGTTAGGGCTAGGGTTAGGTTTAGGGTTTGTGTTAAGGTTAGGGCTAGGTTTATGGTTAGGGATAGGGTTAGGGTTAGGGTTAGGGCTACGGTTAGGGTTAGGGTTTAGGGTTAGATTTAGGGTTAGTGCTAGGGTTAGGGTTAGGGCTAGGGTTAGGATTATGGTTAAGGCTAGGGCTAAGGTTAGGGCTAGGGTTAGGGTTATGGTTGGGGTAGCAGTACATATAGGGTTAGGAAATATTTTCTTTTTTTCTTTTTTTTTTAAATAAAATTTTTATTGTTCATATTATTACAAATGTTCCTTCCCCCCACCACCACCACCATTGCTCTCCTCCACCAGGTTCCCACCCCACCCTCTGCCCTTTCTCCACTCCCCATTGTCCTCATCCATAGGTGCACAGTTTATGTTCAGTCTCTTCCCACATCCTCCTCTCCCCTTTTCCCCAAGAATCGTCAGTTCACTCCCCTTCCATACCTCTGATTCTATTATATTCAACAGTTAATATTGTTCATCAGATTTTTTTTTAATTTCCTTGGTTTTTAGATTCACTTGATATTGTAGTTACATATTTGTTGTTCATAATTTTTATCTTTATTTACTTTCTCTTCTGAAAGAACCCCCTTCAGCAATTCATATAATTCTGGTTTAGTGGTGATGAACTCCTTTAGCTTTTTTTTATTAGTGAAGCTCTCTATCTGACCTTGGATTCTGAGTGATAGCTTTGCTGGATAGATTATCTTTGGCTGTAGGTTCTTACTATTCATCACCTTGAATATTTCTTGCCATTCCCGTCTGGCCTGCATGGTTACTGGGTAGAGAAATCAGCTGACAATATAGGTGCTCCTTTATAGGTAACTACTTTATTTGCTCTTGCTGCTTTTAATATTCTCTCTTTGTCTTTTGCTCTTGGAATTTTAATTATGATTTGTCTTGGTGTGGTCCTCTTTGGATTCCTTTTGTTTAGAGTTCTATGCGCTTCCTGGACTTGTAAGTCTAATTCTTTCACCAGGTGGGGGAAGTTTTCTGTCACTATTTCTTTCAGTATGTTTTCAATATCTTGCTCTCTCATCTTCTGGGACCCCCATAATTCTGATGTTGGTTCGCTTGAAGTTGTCCCAGAGGTTTCTTACATTATCTTCAATTTTATGGATTCTCTTGACTTCTAGCTTCTGCGGAGGAATGTCTTCTGGCTCTTTATGTTCCAACTCTTTGACTTGATTCTTGCGATCTTTCATTCTGTTTTTAGGACTCTGTATAATATTTTTTATTTCAGACAATGTATTCTTTATTTCTTGTTGATCCCTTAACATTTCTTATTGATCCCTTATCATTTCTTTTTGATTCCTTATTAATTCTAGTTGATCTCTTTTCATATCCTTATAGGTCTTATCCATCTTTTCTAGGAAATTCTTGAAAAATTTTATAAGCTTAGATTTGAACTCTATATCCAGTCGCTTTTTGTCCTCCATTTCTTTCGTTTGTGATCTATTTCGTTGTCACATTTCGCAGCTACAGATGGGACGGGATTTCAGGGTGGAGCCTACAGCCTTGGCTTCCGTCAGCCCTGCCCTATGCGTCTCCTACGTCTCAGGGTCCTTCAGTACTCGCTGCAAAGCGCCTCTGAGAGAAAGGTGCCCTCGATTTTCGCCTGTTACCAAACAGTCTAGGCTTTCCCCCAATGAGCCCGGTATTGGGGTTCAGTTCAGTTGGAAGTGGAGTTGGAGGTGGCGTTCAATTTTCTAGATTGAAGGAGCCCCAGTCTCCTTCCCACGGGGCAATCCCACGGCACAGCAGACCGTCCCTTCTCTGCACGCAATATGCGCGCCACCGGGACCTCCTCTCGCCGCTTCCCCGGGGTTCCGCCTCGCAGGCCAGCTCCCTCTGTGTGAGCCTGGGTCCCCGGGGTCTGGCCTAGAACTGGGGTTCAGAGTAGTCAGAACTGGGGCCCAGCACAGTTGAAGCTTTTATCTCCTTCCTGCTAGGGAATGCCAGCCAGGCACACAACTGCCCTCCTCTCCGGCTCCGTCCTCTCCGCGCACGCCATGTGTCTCCGTACCTCAGGCTTTTCCAGCTCCTCCGCGCTTCCTTCTGGTTTTCTCCTTGCTTCTCGTTGTAGAATTTCCAGTCAGTCAACTTTCCTGTAGTTCTGGGTAATGTCCATATTATATTTTAGTTGTATTTTATTGAAATTGTTGTGTGCGGCTGCGGCTAGGTGTCTACCTGAGCAGCCATCTTGGATTCTCTCGGGTTAGGAAATATTTTCTTTCAACCCTGTTATAGAGTTTAATGCTACATTGAAGTTAAGTCCAAGGATTTAAAACACTGCTTAAATTTGCTTATTTCTCTATTTCAAGTATATTCTGCCTTGTATGACACACATTTACTGTTCTTAGGCTCCTTTAGGTAAATAATATTGGTTTCATACACTGTTTAATGTGCTCTTTACTCTAATTAAGGATTTCATGGATCTTAGATACTTTTTCTACACTAAAAACTGACTTGGAAATCTGTTTTCTACGTGTTCCATGCTTGTTCTCATTTCTTTACTGTCATTTTCTCTGAATTACTCATGTTCTCATGTACTTTCCTATATTTGGCCTTCTCGTCCAAGTATAAGCCTTGTCCACATTTACAAACAACTTCCTACACACTGTTATGAACCTGATAACCTCGGGAAAATCATCTCTCAATGATGTAATGGAGGTGAATGCTATGTTGCAGTGAAGTCTACAGGTTTCCAAAGCTGCTTCAATGTTCTTATTTCTCTATTTCAAGGATATTCTGTCTTGTATGACACTATTTACAGATCTTAGTCTCTGTTAAGTAAATAATATAAGTTTTATACACTGTTTAAAGTGTTCTTTACTCTAATTTAGGATTTCCTTTTCTACACTACCAACTCACTTGGAGAAATCTGTTTCACATGTTCTATACGAAGTCTCATCAATTTACTGTTATTTTCTCTGTATTAATCATGTTTTCTTATAGTTTCTTATATTTGGCCTTCTTGTCCAAGTATAAGCATTGCCCCCAAGGATAAACAACTTGCTACACACTGTTATGAACCTGAGAAGCTCGGAAACATTGTGTCTCAACTATGTTTCAGAGTTTAATACTACATTGCAGTGAAGTCCAAGGCTTTCCAAAGCTACTTCATTGAGCTTTGTATGACACACATTTAAAGTTCTAGGCTCCTTTAAGTAAATAATAGAGGTTTCATACACTGTTTAATGTGCTGTTAAGTTTAATTAAAGATTTCCTGGATCTTACATACCTTTTCTACAACGCTAACTGACTTGGAGAAGTCTGTTTCACCTGTTCTCTACGAGGTCTCATTAATTTACTGTTATTTTTGTAGTTTTTTATATTTGGCCTGCTTGTACAAGTATAAGCATTGCCCACAAGGACAACTTGATACACACTGTTATGAACCTTAGAAGCTAGGTTTAGGGTTATGGTTAGGGCTAGGGTTGGGATTAGGGTAAGGGCTTGGGTTAGGGCTAGTTTTAGGGTTAGGGTTAGAGTTAGGGCTAGGGTTAGGGTTAGGGTTAGGGTTAGGGTTAGGGTTAGGGTTAGGACTAGTGTTAGGGTTACTGTTAGTACTAGGGTTGTTGTTAGATTTAGGGTTAGGGTTAGGGTTAGGGTTAGGGTTACTGTTAGTACTAGGGTTATTGTTAGGTTTAGGGTTAGGGTTACAGGTAGGATTAGGTTTAGGGTTAGGGTTAGGGTTAGGGTTAGGGTTAGGGTTAGGGTTAGGGTTAATTTTAGGGCTATGGTTAGGGTTAGAGCTAGGGTTAGGGTTAGGTTTAGGGTTAGGGTTAGTGTTAGGGCTAGGGCTAGGGTTATGGTTAGGGTTAGGGCTAGGGTTAGGGTTAGGGTTCGTGTTATGGCTAGGGTTAGGGTTAGGGTTAGGGCTAGGGTTAGGGATACGGTTAGGGCTAGGACTAGGGTTAGGGCTAGGGTTAGGTTTAGGTGTACGGGTAGGAGTGGGGTTAGGGTTAGGAAATATTGTCTTTCAACTCTGTTTAAGAGTTTAATGCTATATTGCAGTGAAGTCCAGGGCTTTAAAACGTTGCTTAAAAGTGCTTATTTCTCCATTTCAAGTATATTCTGCCTTGTTTGACACACATTTACTGTTCTTAGGCTCCTTTATGTAAATAATATTGGTTTTACACACTGTTTAATGTGCTCTTTACTCTAATTAAGGATTTCATGGATCTTAGATACTTTTTCTACACTAACAACTGACTTGGAAAGCTGTTTTTTACATGTTCCTTGCTTGTTCTCATTTCTTTACTGTCATTTTCTCTGAATTACTCATTTTCTCATGTAGTTTCCTATATTAGGCCTTCTCGTCCAAGTATAAGCCTTGCCTACATTTACAAACAACTTCCTACACACTGTTATGAACCTGAGAACCTCGGAAAAATTATCTCTCAACGATGTAATGGAGGTAAATGCTATGTTGCAGTGAAGTCTACAGGTTTCCGATGCTGCTTCAATGTTCTTATTTCCCTATTTCAAGGACATTCTGCCTTGTATGACACTATTTACAGATCTTAGGCTCCGTTAAGTAAATAATATAGGTTTTATACACTGTTTAAAGTGTTCTTTACTCTAATTAAGGATTTCCTGTATCTTAGATACCTTTTCTACACTACCAACTCACTTGGAGAAATCTGTTTCACATGTTCTATACCAAGTCTCATCAATTTACTGTTATTTTCTCTGTATTAATCACGTTTTCTTGTAGTTTCTTATATTTGGCCTTCTTGTCCAAGTATAAGCATTGCCCCCAAGGATAAACAACTTGCTACACACTGTTATGAACCTGAGAAGCTCAGAAACATTGTCTCTCAACTATGTTTTAGAGTTTAATACAAAATTGCAGTGAGGTCTAAGGCTTTCCAAAGCTGCTCACTTGTACTTAATTCTCTCTTTCATGCCTTGTATGACACACATTTAAAGTTCTAGGCTTTTTTAAGTAAATAATAGAGGTTTCATACACTGTTTAATGTGCTCTGAAGTTTAATTAAAGATTTCCTGGATCTTAGATACGTTTTCTACAATACCGACTGACTTGGAGAAATCTGTTTCAACTGTTCTATACGAGGTCTCATCAATTTACTGTTATTTTCTCTGTATTACTGTTTTTTCATAGTTTCTTATATTTGGCTTGCTTGTCCAAGTATAAGCATTGCCCACAAGGACAACTTGATACACACTGTTATGAACCTTATAAGCTAGGGTTAGGGTTATGGTTAGGACTAGGGTTGGTGTTAGGTTTAGGGTTACACTTAGGGTAGGGTTAGGGTTAGGGTTAGAGTTAGGGTTAGGGCTAGTTTTAGGGTTAGGGTTAGTGTTAGGGCTGGGGTTAGGGTTAGTGTTAGGGTTAGGGTTAGGACTAGGGTTAGGATTAGGTTTAGGGTTAGGGGTAGGGGTAGGGGTAGGTTTAGGGTTAGGGGTAGGGGTAGGGTTAGGTTTAGGGTTAGAGTTAGGTCTATAGTTAGGGTTAGAGCTAGGGTTAGGGTTAGGGTTATGGCTAGGGTTAGGGCTAGTATTAGGGTAAGGGATAGTGTTAGGGCTAGGGTTAGGGTTAGGGCTAGGACCTGGGTTAGGGCTAGGGCTAGGGTTAGGTTTAGGTGTAGGGGGAGGGGTATGTTTAGGGTTAGGGTTAGGAAATATTGTCTTTCAACTCTGTTTTAGAGTTTAATGCTACATTGCAGTGAACTCCAAGGCTTTAAAACACTGCTTAAATGTACTTATTTCTCTATTTCAAGTATATTCTGACTTGTATGACACACATTTACTGTTCTTAGGCTCCTTTTGGTAAATAATATTGGTTTCATACACTGTTTAATGTGCTCTTTACTCTTATTAAGGATTTCCTGGATCTTAGATACCTTTTCTACACTACCAACTGACTTGGAGAAATCTCCTTCACCTGTTCTATATGAAGTCTCTTCACTTTACTGTTATTTTCACTGTATTAATCATGTTTTCTTGTAGTTTCTTATATTTGGCTGTTTTGTCCAAGTATAAGTTTGCCCACAAGGACAAACAATTTGCCACACCCTGTTATGAACCTGAGAAGCTCAGAAACATTTTCTCTCAACTATGTTTTAGAGTTTAACACTACATTGCAGTGAAGTCTAAGGCTTTCCAAAGCTGCTTAATTGTGCTTAATTCTCTCTTTCAAGTCTTGTATGACACACATTTAAAGTTCTAGGATTTTTTAAGTAAATAACAGAGGTTTCATGCACTGTTTAATGTGCTCTTACTCTAATTAAGAATTTCCTGTATCTTAGATCTCTTTTCCACACTAACAACTGACTGGGAGAATGTGTTTCATCTGTTGTAAATGAGTTCTCATGTATTTACTGTTATTTTCTCTGATTTACTCATGTCATGAAGTTTTCTATATTAGGCCTTCTCATCCAAGTATAAGCCTTGCCCACATTTACAAACAACTTCCTACACACTGTTATGACCCTGAGAACCTCGGGAAAATTGTCTGTCAATGATGTTATGAAGTTTAAAGCTACATGCAGTGAAGTCTAACACTTTAAAATGATGCTTAGATGTGCTTTTTTCTTTCAAGCCTTGTATGACACACATTTAAAGTTATGGGCTCCTTTAAGTAAATAATAAAGGTTTCATACACTGTTTATGTGCTCTTAAGTTTCATTAAAGATTTCATGGATCTTAGATACCTTTTTTACACTACCAACTGACTTGGAGAAATCTGTTTCACCTGTTGTATACGAGGTCTCATCAATTTACTGTTATTTTCTCTGTATTACTTATGTTTTCTTGCAGTTTCTTATATTTGGCCTTCTTGTCCAAGTATAAGCATTGCCCAGAAGGACAACTTGCTACACACTGTTATGAACCTTAGAAGCTAGGGTTAGGGTTAGGGTTAAGACTAGGGCTAGGGTTAGGGCTAGGGTTAGGGTTAGGGCTAGGGTTAGGAAATATTATCTTTCAATTCTGTTTTAGAGTGTAATGCTACATTGCAGTTTTAAAGTCTGAGGTTTTAAAACGCTACTTAAATGTGCTTATTTCTCTATTTCAAGTATATTCTGCCTTGTATGACACACATTTACCGTTCTTAGGCTCCTTTAAGTAAATAATATAAGTTTCATATACTGTTTAATGTGCTCTTTACTCTAATTAAGGATTTCATCGATCTTAGATACCTTTTCTACGCTAGCAACTGACTTGGAGAATTGTTTTCTACGTGTTCTATGCTTGTTCTCATCTATTTACTGTCATTTTCTCTGAATTACTCATGTTTTCATTTAGTTTCTTATATTAGGCCTTCTTGTCCAAGTAGAAGCATTGCTCACATGTACAACCAACTTCCTACACACTGTTGTCAACAGGTGAAGCCTGGGAACATTGTCTGTCAACTATGTTTTAGAGTTGAATGCTACATTTCAGTGAAGTTGAATGCTTTAAAACGCTGCTTAAATGTGCTTATTTCTCTATTTGATGGATATTCTGCCTTATATGACACACATTTACAGTACTTAGGGTCCTTTAAGTAAATAATATAGGTTTTTACACTGTAAAAACCTATATTATTGTAATTAAGGATTTACAAATCCTATATTGTAATTAAGGATTGTAATTACAATATAAATCCTATATTGTAATTAAGGATTTCCTGTTTCTTTGATATCTTTTCTACACTAACAACTGACTTTGAGAAGTGTTTTCTACATGTTCTATGCTTCTTCTCATCTATTTACTGTTATTTTCTCTGAATTACTCATGTTGTCATGAAGTTTCCTATATTAGGCTTTCTCATCCAAGTATAAGCCTTGCCCATATTTACAAACAACTTCCTACACACTCTTTTGAACCTGAGAACATCTGGAAAATTGTCTCTCAACGATGTTATGGTGTTTAATGTTACATTGTAGTGAAGTCTAAGGCTTTCCAAGGCTGCATAATTTTGCTTAATTCTCTCTTTCAAGCCTTGTATGACACACATTTAAAGTTCTAGGCTCCTTTAAATAAATATTAGAAGTTTCATACACTGTTTATTGTGCTCTTAAGTTTAATTAAAGGTTTCCTGGATCTTAGATACCTTTTCTATACTACCAACTGAATTGGAGAAATCTGTTTCACCTGTTCTATAGGAGGTCTCATCAATTTACTGTTATTTTCTCTGTATTACCCATGTTTTCTTGTAGTTTCTTATATTTGTTCTTCTTGTTCAAGCATAAGCATTGCCCACAAGGACAAACAAATTGCTACACACTGTTATGAAACTTAGAAGCTAGGGTTAGGGTTAGGGTTAGGGCTAGGGTTAAGGCTAGGATTAGGGTGAGGGTTAGGTTGAGGGTTTGAGTTACGGCTAGGGTTAGAGTTAGGGCTAGGACTAGGGTTAGGGTTAGGGTTAAGGTTAGGGTTAGGGCTAGGTTTAAGGTTAGGGTTAGGGTTAGGATTAGGGTTAGGGCTGGAGTTAGGTTAAGGTTAGGATTAAGGCTATGGTTAGGGATAGGGTTAGGGTTAGCATTAGGGTTATGATTAGGGGTAGGGCTAGGGTTAGGGTTAGTATTAGGGTTAGGGCTAGAGTTAGGTTTAGGATTAGGGTTAGGACAAGGGCTAGAGTTCAGGCTAGGGTTAGGGTTAGGGGTAGGGGTAGGGTTAGTGTTAGAGCTAGGGTTAGGAAATATTGAATTTCAACTCTATTATAGAGTTTAATGCTACGTAGCATTGATATATAACACTTTCCAAAGCTTCTTAAATGTGCTTATTTCTCTATTTCAAGGATATTTTGCCTTGTATGACACACATTTACAGTTCTAGGCTCCTTTAAGTTAATAATGTAGTATTTATACACTGTTTAATGTGCTATATATTCTAAATAAGGATGCTCCAGTGGCACATGGCCTTCAGCTAACAGGGTGCCTCCCGGGTCCCTGAGCATGGGCAGACCATCCAGCACTCCTTCAGGACAGCCATGGGCCTCCATGAGCCTCAGAGGAGACCCAGCCCCCATCACCCCCACCAAGGGGCAGCCCCCATCACCCCCACCAAGGGGCACTCCCACAACAGAGTGTTCTGGGACGCAACAGCACTTTCTATGGCCTTTGACATTGGGGAGAGAGCTGAGTCAGGTCCGAGAAATTCACTTTCCAGTCTGGGGTCTCTGCCATGGCCCCTACAGAGGAACTTACTGTTCCGGTTGGCAGGCCCTGAGGGCCGGCTTTCTGCCCCATTCTCAAGGAACGCCCTGCCCTGAGGACAAGGAAAACTGATGCTGGCTTCCAGTCTGGAGCTCAGGATGGTGGGCTCAGGAAGTTGGGGCTTTTGTGGCCACTTGCGACCCTCATCCACATTCACAGAGCCCACAGGGCTAACACACTGGTTAGTGTTAGGTTTAGGCTTAGGGTTAGGTTTAGGGCTAGGGTTAGGCTTTCACATGGGGGAGAGACCTGTGTCAAGTCAGAGAATATCACTTTCCACACTGGGGGGAGTGCCACAGCCCCTCGAGAGGTATTTACTGCCCAGGTCGCCGGGCCCTGAGAGCTGGCTTTCTTTCCCATCCTTGGGGAAAGCCCTGCCCTGAGGACTTGGGAAACTTTTGCTGGCTTCCAGTCTGGAGCTAAGGAAGGTGGGGCTTTTGCATCCACTTGAGACCCTGGTGCACATTCACAGGGCCCCAGGGCCTAACACACTGGTTAGTGTTAGGTTGAGGCTTAGGATTAGGTTTAGGGGTCAGTTTAGGCTTTGACATGGGAAAGAGAGAAGTGCCAAGTCAGAGAATATCACTTTCCATTATGGTGACAGGGCCCCGGCCCCTCCAGGGGTACTTACTGGCCTGGTCGCCTGGCCCTGAGGGCCGGCTTTCTGCCCCATTATCGGGAAACACCTTACCCTGAAGACAAGGGAAACTCTTGCTGGCTTCCAGTCTGGAGCTAAGGAAGGTGGGGCTTTTGCATCCAGGTGGGACTCTGATGCACATTCATAGGGCCCCAGAGCCCTACCCACTGGACCACTTCCAGTTGTGGCCTCTGGCCACAACCCAATCTTCCCTTGACCGCTTCTCGCCAATCACCTGGCCTCCCCGCCAAGCCCCCAACCCCTCCCTAGGTCCCTGCTGCCAGCAGGCCTGCCTGCGGGTCACCCATGTCCTTACCAACCAGTCTTTCTCCTGCTTAACTCACCACTTCAGGCTGTTCACCTGGCCCCACCCTCTTGATCTCCTAACTGCCTCCAGCTGCTCAGCCTTCTCCTTGACCAGGTTTAGCTGTGGGCCTGGGCCTGGCTCCTTATAGTGGAATTCTTGCCCCCTTGTTCATGCGACCAATAAGTGAGCAGCACCAGCCAGACTGCCCTGCTCCTCAAACACAGAGGAATAGCCCACATCTCTGGGAGCTGTGTCAGGAGCCTAAATGCCCGAGCAGCACATGGCCATCAGCTCACAGGGTGGTCCCAGTTCGTGGAGCAGGGGCAGACCATTCAGGACAGCCATGGGCCTCCATGAGCCTCAGGGGAGGCCCAGCCCCCATTGCTTCCACCAAGGGGATGCTCACAACAGAGTGTCTTGGGACGTCCACATCACTATGGCCTTTGACATTGGGGAGAGAGTTGTGTCAGGACAGAGAAAATCACTTTCCAGTCTGGGGTTACTGCCAGGGCCCCTTCAGAGGAACTTACTGGTCAGGTCGCCTGCCCCTGAGGGCTGGCTTTCTGCCCCATTCTCCAGAACGCCCTGCCCTGAGGACAAGGGAAACTCTTGCTGGCTTCCAGCCTGGAGCTAAAAAAGGTGGGGCTTTTGCATCCACTTGGGACACTGGTGCACATTCACAGGGCCCCAGGGCCCTACCCACTGGACCACTTCCAGTTGTGGCCTCTTGCCACAACCCACTCTTCCCTTGACCACTACTCACAGATCACCTGGCCACCTCCCCAAACCCCCAACCCCTCCCTAGGTCCCTGCTTCCAGCAGGACTGCCTGCTGGTCACCCTTGTCCCCGCCCACCAGCCTTTCTCCTGCTTACCTCACCACTTCAGGCTGGTCACCTGGTCCCGCCCCCTTGTTCTCCTGACTGCCTCCAGCAACTCTCCTGGCCTCACCCCCTCGTTGACTTGACCTGGTTCAGCTGTGGGTCAGGGCCCGCCTCCTTGTTCCAGAAGCCCTGCCCCCTTGTTCATTTGACCAATGAGCAAGCACCACTGGCCAGAGGAACACAGAGGAATAGCCCACAAACACAGAGGAATGGCCAACATCTCTGGGTGCTGTGTCAGGAGCCTAAATGCCCCTGCGGCACATGGCCCTCCTCTCACAGGGTGCCTCCCAGGTCCCTGAGCATGGTCAGACCATCCAGCCCCCACTTCAGGACAGCCATGGACCTCCATGAACCTCAGGGGAGGCCCAGGCCTCATCGCCCCGACCAAGAGGCAGCTCACAAATAGTGTCCTGGCACTCTCACAGCCCAGTATATGGCCTTTGACATTGGTTAGAGAGCTGAGTCAAGTCCAAGAAAATCACTTTCCAGTCTGGGGGCACTGCCACAGCCCCTCCAGAGGTACTTATTGTTCAGGTCGCCAGGCCCTGAGGGCCGGCTTTCTGCCCCATTCTCGGGGAACACCCTGCCCAGGGGACAAGGGAAACTCTTGCTGGCTTCCAGTCTGGAGCTCAGGATGGTGGGCTCAGGAAGGTGGGGCTTTTGTGGCCACTTGCGACCCTCGCCCACATTCACAGGGCCCAAGGCACTAACACACTGGTTAGGGTTAGGTTTAGGCTTAGGGTTAGGTTTAGGGGTAGGGTTTGGCTTTGACATGGGGGAGAGAGCTGTGTCAGGTCGAAGAATATCACTTTGCACTCTGAGGGCAGTGCTCCGGCCCTTCAAGAGGTACTTACTGGTCCTATCTCCAGGCCCTGAGGGCCGGCTTTCTGCCCCATTCTCTGGGAACGCCCTGCCCAGAGGACAAGGTAAACTCTTGCTGTCTTCCAATCTGGAGCTCAGGATGATGGGCTCAGGAATGTGATGCTTTTGTGGCTACTTTTGACCCTTGTCCACATTCACAGGGCCCCAGGGCCTAAAACACTGGTTAAGGTTAGGTTTATGCCTAGGGTTAGGTTTAGGGGTAGGATTAGGCTTTGACATGGGGGAGAGAGCTGTGTCAGGATGGAGAATATCACTTTCCAGTTTGGGGGCAGTGCCCTGGCCCCTCCATAGGTACTTTCTGGTCTAGTCGCCGTGCCCTGAGGGTCGGCTTTCTGCCTCATTCTTGGGAAATGACCTGCCATGAGGACAAGGAAAGTCTTGCTGGCTTCCAGTCTAGAGCTAAGGATGGTGGGGTTATTGCGTCCACTTGGGACACTGGTGCACATTCACAGGGCCACAGGGCCCTACCCACTGCACCATTTCCAGTTGCGGCCTCTGGCCACAACCCACTCTTTCCTTGACCTCTTCTGACCAATCACCTGGCCTCCTCGCCAAGCCCCAAAACCCTCCCTAGGTCCCTGCTTCCAGCAGGACTGCCTGCGGGTCACCCATGTCCCTGCCCACCAGCTTTTCTCCTGCTTACTTCACCACTTCATGCTGGTCACCTAGTCCCACGCCCTTGTTCTCCTGACTTCCTCCAGCTGCCTTCCTGGCCCCGCCCACTCATTGACTTGACCTGGTTCAGCTGTGGGCCTGGGCCCGCCTCCATGTTCCAGAAGCTCCGCCCCCTTGTTCATTTGACCAATGAGTAAGCAGCACCAGCCAGGCTGCCCTGTTCCTCAAACACAGAGGAATAGCCCACACCTCTGGGAGCTGTGTCAGGAGTCTAAATGCCCCCATGGCACATGACCCTCCTCTCACAGAGTGCCTCACAGGTCCCCGAGCATAGTCAGAACATCCAGCCCCACCTTCAGGACAGCCATGGGTCTCCATGAGCCTTAGGGGAGGCCCAGACCCATCGCCCCATCAAGGGGCAGCTCACAACAGTGTTCTGGCAGGCTCACAGCCGGGTCTATGGCCTTTGACATTGGGGAGAGAGCTGAGTCAAGTCCCAGAAAAGAACTTTCCAGTCTGGGGGCACTGCCACTGCCCCTTCAGAGGAAGTTACTGTTTGGGTCACCAGGCCCTGAGGGTCAGCTTTCTGCCCCATTCTCAGGGAACTCCATGCCCTGAGAACGAGGGAAACTCTTGCTGGCTTCCAGTCTGGAGCACAGGATGATGGGTTCAAGAAGGTGAGGCTTTGGTTGCCACTTGCGAACCTCGTCCACATTCATAGTGCCCCAGGGCATAACACACTGGTTAGCCTTAGGTTTAGGCTTAGGGTTAGGTTTAGGGATAGGGTTAGGCTTTGACATGGGGGAGAGAGCTGTGTCCGGTCGGAGAATATCACTTTGCATTCTGGGGGCAGTGCCCAGGACCCTCCAGAGGTACTTACTGGTCGTGTCGCCAGGCCCTGAGGGCCGGCTTTCTGCCCAATCTCAGGGAACGCCCTGCTCAGAGGACAAGGGAAACTCTTGCTGTCTCCCGGTCTTGAGTTCAGGATGGTGGGCTAAGGAAGATTGGGCTTTTGTGGCCACTTGCTACCCTCGTCCACATTCACAGTGCCCCAGGGCTTAACATACTGTTTAGGGTTAGGTTTAGGCTTAGGGTTAGGTTTAGGGGTAGGGTTAGGCTTTGACATGGGGGAGAGAGCTGTGTCAATTCGGAGAATATCACTTTCCAGTCTGGGGGCAATGCCCCGGCTCCTCCAGAGGTATTTACTGGCCGAGTCGCCGGGCCCTGAAGTCCAGCTTTCTGCCCCATTCTCTGGGAAAGCCATGCCCTGAGGAGAAGGGAAACTCTTGCTGGTTTCCAGTCTGGAGCTAAGGAAGGTGGGGCATTTTCATCAACTTGGGACTCTGGTGCACATTCACAGGGCCCCAGGGTCCTACCCACTGGACCTCTTTCCTTTACCTCTTCTTGCCAATCACCTGGCCTCCCCGCCAAGCCCCCAACCCCTCCCTAAGTCCCTGCTTCCAGCAGGCCTGCCTACAGGTCACCCATGTCCCTGCCCACCAGCCTTTCTCCTGCTTACCTCACCACTTCAGGCTGGTCACCTGGCCCTGCCCCCTTGTTCTCCTGACTGCCTCAAGCTGCTCTCCTGGCCCCGCCCCCTCGTTGACTTGACCTGGTTCAGCTGTGGGCCTGGGGCCGCCTCCTTGTTCCAGATGTCCTGCCCCCTTGTTCATTTGACCAATGATCGAGCAGCACCAGCCAGGCTGCCCTGATCCTCAAACACAGAGGAATAACCCACACATCTGGGAGCTGTGTCAGGAGCCTAAATGTCCCTGTGGCACATGGCCCTCCTCTCACAGGGTGCCTCCCAGGTCCCCGAGCATGGTCAGACCATCCAGCCCCTCCTTCAGGACAGCCATGGGTCTCCATGAGCCTCAGGGGAGGCCCAACCCCCATAACCCCCACCAAGGGGCAGCTCACAATAGTGTCCTGGCACACCCACAGCCCGGTCTATGGCCTTTGACATTGGTTAGAGAGCTGAGTCAAGTCCAAGAAAATCACTTTCCAGTTTAGGGGCACTGCCACGGCCTCTTCAGAGGAAATTACTTGTAGGGTCGCCTGGCCCTGAGGGCTGGCTCTCTGCCCCATTCATGGGGAACGCCCTGCTCAGAGGACAAGGGAAACTCTTGCTGTCTCCCGGTCTTGAGTTCAAGATGGTGGGCTAAGGAAGATTGGGCTTTTGTGGCCACTTGCTACCCTCGTCCACATTCACAGTGCCCCAGGGCTTAACATACTGTTTAGGGTTAGGTTTAAGCTTAGGGTTAGGTTTAGGGGTAGGGTTAGGCTTTGACATGGGATAAAGAGCTGTGTCAAGTCGGAGAATATCACTTTCTAGTCTTGGGGCAGTGCCCTGGCTCTTCCAGAGGTACTTACTGTCCGGGTAACCTGGCCATGAGGGCAGGCTTTCTGCCCCATTATCGAGGAACGCCCTGTCCTGAGTACAAGTGAAACTCTTGCTGGCTTCCAGTCTGGAGCTAAGGAAGGTGGGGCTTTTGCATCCACTTGGGACGCTGGTGCACATTCACAGGGCCCCAGGGTCCTACCCCCTGGACCACTTCCAGTTGTGGACACTGGCCACAACCCACTCTTCCCTTGACCTCTTCTCACTGATCACCTGGCCTACCCGCCAAGCACCCAACCCCTCCCTAGGTCCCTGCTTCCGGCAGGCCTGCCTGCGGGTCACCCATGTCCCTGCCCACCAGCCTTTCTCCTGCTTACCTCACCACTTCAGGCTGGTCACCTGGTCCCGCCCCCTTGTTCTCCTGACTGCCTCCAGCTGCTCTCTCCTGGCCCCGCCCCCTCTTTGACTTGACCTGGTTCAGCTGTGGGCCTGGGCCCGCCTCCTTGTTCCGGAAGCCCCGCCCCCTTGTTCATTTGACCAATGAGGGAGCACCACCGGCCAGGCTGCCCTGCTCCTCAAACACAGAGGAATAGCCCACACATCTGGGAGCTGTGTCAGGAGCCTAAATGTCCCTGTGGCACATGGCCCTCCTCTCACAGGGTGCCTCACAGGTCCCCAAACATAGTCAGACCATCCAGCCCCACCTTCAGGACAGCCATGGACTTCCATGAGCCTCAAGGGAGGCCCAGCCCCCATCGCCCCCACCAAGGGGCAGCTCACAACAGTGTCCTGGCACACCCACAGCCCAGTCTATGGCCTTTGACATTGGGGAGAGAGTTGAGTCAAGTCGGAGAAAATTACTTTCCAGACTGGGGGCACTGCCACTGCCCCTTCAGAGGAACTTATTGGTTGGGTCACCGGGCCCTGAGGTCCGGCTTTCTGCCCCATTCTCGGGGAATGCCCTGCCCAGAGGACGAGGGAATCTCTTGCTGGCTTCCAGTCTGGAGCTCAGGATGGTGGGCTCAGGAAGATGGGGCTTTTGTGGCCACTTGCGACCCTCGTCCACATTCACAGGGCCCCAGGGCCTAACACACTGTTTAGGGTTAGATTTAGGCTTAGGGTTAGGCTTTCACATGGGGGAGAGAGCTGTGTCAGGTCGGAGAAAATCACTTTGCACTCTGGGGTCAGTGCCCTTTCCCCTCCAGAGCTACTTACTGGCCGGGTCGCTGGGCCCTGAGGGCCGGTTTTCTTCCCCATTCTCTGGGAACACCATGCCCTGAGGACAAGGGAAACTCTTGCTGTCTTCCAGTCTGGAGCTCAGGATGATGGGCTCAGGAAGGTGAGGCTTTTTGGCCACTTGCGACCCTAGTCCACATTCGCAGGGCCCCAGGGCCTAATACATTGCTTAGGTTAAGGTTTAGGCTTAGGGTTAGGTTTAGGGTTAGGGTTAGGCTTTGACATGGGGGAGAGAGCTGTGTCAGGTCAGAGAATATCACTTTGCACTCTGGGGGCAGTGCCCAGCCTTCTCCAGAGGTACTTACTGGTCCTGTCTCCAGGCCCTGAGGGCCGGCTTTCTGCCCCATTCTCGGGGAATGCCCTGCCCAGAGGATAAGGGAAACTCTTGCTGGCTTCCAGTCTGGAGCTCAGGATGGTGGGCTCAGGAAGATGGGGCTTTTGTGGCCCCTTGCAATCATCCTCCACATTCACAGGGCCCAGGGCCTAACACACTGGGACCCAGACACATACAGAGGGAATCTGGGCTGTAAGTCGGAAGCTTAGGGGAGCCGCAAAGACTGAGCCCCAGAGTCGCACACATTGCGCACAGAGGACTGACTGTTGATTGTGCTGCTAGATTGCCCTAGCGGGAAGGAGACAAAAGCTCTGGACTGTGCTGAGCCCCAATTCCGACAGCACTGAACCTCAGTTCTGGGCAAGACCCTCGGGCCCTGGGCTCATACAGAGGGAATCTGGGCTGTAAGGCAGAAGCTCAGGGGAGCGGCGAAAGACAGAGCCCCAGAGTCATGCACATTGCGCGCAGAGGACTGACTGTTGATTGAGCCCCTGGATTGCCCTAGCGGGAAGGAGACATAAGCTCCGGACTTCTCTTAACCCCACTTCCAACTGCACTGAACCCCAGTTGTGGGCTCATTGAGGGAGAGACTAGACTGTCTGGTAGCAGGAGAAACTCTAGGGCACCTTTCTCTCAGAGGTGCTTGCAGCGAGTAACAAAGGAAACTGAGGAATACTGAGACTCAGGAACCTCATAGGGTGGGGCTAACCAGAAGCCAAGGCTGTAGGCTCCACCCTGAAACTCCACCCCATCTAAGCTGAGCAAAGAGGCTCTTCCAGTTTTCCAAGTCTAGTCGAATAAGGCTGTCTCCTGGCATAGATATAGCTGATCCTCCCACCCTACCAACTCAGAGAAGCAGCAAAAATGCCGAGACAAGGAAACAGATCACAAACGAAAGAAATGGAGGAAAAAAGTGACTGGATTTAGAGTTAAAAACCATACTTATAAGGTTTTCCAAGAATCTTCCAGAAAAGGACGATAAAATAAACAAGACCTATCAAGATATGAAAAGGGATCAACTAAAAATAATAAAGGATCAACAAGAAATAATAAGGGATCATCAAGAAATAATAAGGGATCAACAAGAAATAAAGAATACATTCTCTGAAATAAAAAATATTATACAGAGTCCTAAAAACAGAATGGAAGATTGCGAGAATCAGGTCAAAGCCTTGGAACACAAAGAGCCAGAGGTCACTCCTCCGCAGAAGCAAGAAGACAAGAGAACCCAGAAAGTTGAAGATAGTGTAAGAAACCTCTGTGACAATTTTAAGCGAACCAACATCAGAATTATGGGGGTCCCAGATGACAAAGAGCAAGATACCGAAAACATATTGAAAGAAATAGTGACAGAAAACTTCCCCCACCTGGTGAAAGAAATAGACTTACAAGTCCAGGAAGCTCACAGAACCCCAAACAAAAGAAATCCAAAGAGGACCACACCAAGACTCATCATCATTAAAATTCCAAGAGCAAAGGACAAGGAGAGAATATTAAAAGCAGCAAGAAACCATGCAGGCCAGACGGGAATGGCAAGAAATATTCAAGGTGATGAATAACAAGAACCTACAGCCAAAAATACTCTACCCAGCAAAGCTATCACTCAGAATCCAAGGCCAGATAAAGAGCTTCACAAAAAAAAAAAAAAAAAAAAAAGCTAAAGGAGTTCATCACCACCAAACCAGAATTATATAAATTGCTGAAAGGGGTTCTTTAGGAAGAGTAAGAAAATAAAGATAAAAATTATGAACAACAAATATGTAACTATCAACAAGTGAATCTAAAAAGCAAGGGAATTAAAAAACCTGATGAACAATATTAATAGAATCAGAGGTACGGAAAGAGAGTGGACTGGCAATTCTTGGGGGAAAGAGGAGAGGGGGGTGTGGGAAGAGACTGAACATAAACTGTGCACCTACGGATGAGGACAATGGGGGTGGGGAAAGGGCAGAGGGTGGGATGGGAACCTGGTGGAGGGGGGGGAAATGAGGAACTTTTGTAATAATATGAACAATAAAAATTTATTTAAAAAATATTTTAAAAATTATTAGACTTAATAAATGAATTTGGCAATGTAGTAAGATACAAAATTAATACCAAGATATCTATGGCATTTCTATACACCAATAATGATCATACAGAAAGAGAGTAAAAAAAAAAAAAAACAATCCCAGTTATCATTGCATAAAAAAAAAATTAAGATACCTTGGAATAAACTTAACTAAGATGGTAAAAGATCTATACATAGAAAACTACAGGACACTGAAAAAGGAGATAGAAAAAGACATAAATAAATGGAAGAACATACCGTGTTTATGGATTGGTAGAATCAACATTATCAAAATGTCCATACTGCCCAAAGCAATATAGATTCAATGCAATCCCCACTGAAATACCAAGAGGTATATTTCACAGACATAGAACGAACTCCAAAAATTCATCAGGAATAATAATAATAATAAAATAACCCAAATAGCTGCAGTAATCCTGAGAAAAAAGAACAAAGTAGGTATACCAGATATCAAGCTGTATTATAAAGCCATTGTTCTCAAAACAGCCTGATACTGGCACAAGAACAGACATATAGATCAAAGGCCTAGAATAGTGAACCCATAAATTGACCCAAACCACTATGCTCAATTAATATTTGACAAAGGAAGCATGAACATACAATAGAGTCAAGACAGCCTCTTAAATAAATGGTGTTGGGAAAATTGGGCAGATACATGCAAAAAAAAAAAAAGAAAAGAAAAGAAACTATACCACTAACTTATACCATACACAAAAGTAAACTCAAAGTGGATAAAGGACTTAAATAAATTATGGAAAACCATAAAAATACTAGAGAAATCCATAGGCAGTGAAATCTCAGGCATATGCTGAAGCAATTTCTTCACTGATACTGCTCCTAGGGCAATGGAAACTAAAGAAAAAATTTAAAAATGGGACTATATAAAAATAAAAAGCTTTGTACAGCAAAAGGAACCATCAACAGAACAACAAGAAAGCCCACTGCATAGGAGAATATATTTGCCAATATTATCACCAATAAGGGTTTAATCTCCAACATTTACAGGGAACTCAGACAACTTAACAAAGGGAGGATAAACAATCCAATAAAAAAATGAGCAATGGATCTAAATATATACTTTTTGAAGGAATACAGAAGGAAGGCCAAGAGACATATGAAAACTTGCTCAAATTCACTAATAATCTGAGAAATGCAAATCAAAACAAAAATTCAGTACCATCTCACACCTGTCAGAAAGGCTATCATCAACAAATCAACAAATGACAAGTGCTGGCGAAGACATGGAGAAAGAGGAACCCTCATGCAGTGCTGATGGGAATGCAGACTGGTGCTAGTATTTTCTAGAACATATGGGGTTTCCTGAAAAATCTAAAAATGGAACTCCCATTTGATCCAGTGATCCCACTTCTAGGAATATATCCCAAAAAACTAGAAACACCAATTAGAAAGTATATATGCACCCTTATGTTCATAGCAGCACAATTCACCATAGCTAAGATTTAGAAACAGCCTAAGTGTCCATCAGCAGGTAAGTGGATTAAAAAACTGTGGTACACCTACACCAGTGGTGGGCAAACTATGGCCCACAAGAGGCTTGTTGCTCTTTGGCACCTCAAGTGTGGCTCTTCCACAAAATGCCATGTGCAGGCTTGCACGTGCATCGCCACTGAAACTTCGTGGCCCATGTGCAAAAGTCGGTTTTGGGGTATCAAAAGAAATTTCAATCATTGTACTGTTGATATTTGGCTCTGTTGACTAATGAGTTTGCCGACCACTGACCTATATAATGGAATACTATGCTGCAGTACAAAATGAAGGAGTTTTTATCATTTGAAACAGCATGGATGGAACTGGAGAGCAGTATGCTAAGTGAAATGAGCCAGTCAGAGAAGATAAATATCACATGATCTCACTCATTTATGGAATATAATGAAAAATATAAACTAATGAACAAAAACTGATCCAGAGACAGAGAAACATCCACCAGACTGTCAAACCTCAGAGGGAAAGTAGGGGAGGGTGGTGGTAAGGGGGAGAGATCAACCAAAGGACTTGTATGCATGCATATAGGCCTAACCAATGGACACAGACAATAGGGGGGTGAGGATATGTGTGGGCGGGTGGGGGGGACTAATGGCGGGATGAGGACATGTATGTAATAACTTAATCAATAAAAAATTTTAAAAAAGAAATGTACATTAGATTGCTGGCACAGATTCAGATTGTTATTCTCCTTCCCTTCTCCACAAATATCAGAGTTACATTTGAATTAGCCTTTTAGCTTTCTCATTTTTACTATTGATGTAAAGAGATCTTTATATATCTTGAATGTCAGTTCTTTATCAGATATATGGCTGAGCAACCAGAAGTCAGGACCATTTTATAGCCTAATCTTGTAAGTGACAGCCTATTAGGGACAGAAAGAGAATAGAAGGGACTAGATACAGTTATAAGAAATATTAATCATGTTCTGTTAACTATGATTGTTCTGTCTGTTTAAAAAAAGCACATTAGATCTGGCTGAGAGTTGTATGCCCTAGGACATGGTAGTTAACCTCAGAATAAGCTTCATTCTCCTTTCTAAGAACTTCCTATCATCATGTAAAGATTAATAATCTTCTTGCCAAAACTATCTAGACAGGGTAGGTGCCCACCCTTTGCTACCCCCAGCATGCATTGCCTGTCCTGTAACGATTACACCTTGCCTACTTCGCCATGCCTGTAATTCCTGCTGTTCTATCAATATATAATCTTTGTCCTTTTACCCAATATAAGCAGCTGGCTTATGGTGGGATGCAGAGCAGATTTTTATGGATGACCTGCTCTCTCCCATCCTGCTGGCATTATTGGAATAAATGTTTATATATGGTTCAACCCTGTCTCTGCTTCATTGGCTCATGTGGTGACAAGCAGCCATGACCTATTGGTTGTTACTTTTCAAACCATTGTTTTTGATTATTCTATTCATATTCTAATGTTATAAATAAGTCACTAGGCCCAGCCCACCTTCAAAGGAAGGGAGACACAAAAGGATGTGACTATCAGGAGGTGAGACCATGGATAGCCATTTTAGAAACTGCCCACTACAAATGTCGAAATTTAATAACAATTAACATCTATTTAAACTCAGGATGAAAATTTTTTATATCATCTTAAAGATGCATGAGTAGATGCAGAGTTTTCCAAAATTGTTTTATTTTTATTTATTTTATTTTATTTTTTTACTTTTTTTCTTTTATATTTTTAATTAAATTATTGTCTGTGTACATATCTTATCTTTGCCCCCCCCTTCCATACATACCCTCCCTCCGCAGAGTATTGTGTCCATTGGTTATACTAATATGCATATATACAAGTCATTTGGTTGATCTATTATCTCCCCCAGATCTCCCTACCCTCCCCGCTGCAATTTGACAGTCTGCTTGTTGTTTTACTGTCTATATATCTATCTTTTGGTTCATCAGTTTATAATGTTCTTTATTATCCATAAATGAGTGAGGTCATGTGGTGTTTCTCTTTCATTGACTGGCTTATTTCATTCAGCATGATGTTCTCCAATTCCATCCAGGTTACTGCAAATGATGAGAATTCCTTCTTTTTTATGGCAGCATAGTATTCCATTGTGTAGATGTACCATGGTTTTTGGATCCAATCATCTGCTGATGAGCACCTAGGCTGTTTTCAAATTCTAGCTATTGTAGATTGTGCTGCTATGAACATAGGGGTGTATATATCCTTTCTGATTGGTGTTTCTAGTTTCTTGGGATATAATCCTAGGAGTGGGGTTACTGGATCAAATGGGAGTTCCATTTTCAGTTTTTTGAGGAAACTCCATACTGTTCTCCACAGTGATTGCACCAGTCTGCATTCCCACCAGCAGTGCATGAGGGTTCCTTTTTCTCCACAACCTCGCCAACACTTGTCGTTTGTTGATTTGTTGATGTTGGTCATTCTGACAGGTGTGAGATGGTACGGTATTGTTGTTTTGATTTGCATCTCTCGAATAATTAGTGACTTTGAGTATGTTTTCATGTGCCTTTTGGCCTTCCTTCTGTCTTCTTTTGAAAATATTCTACTTAGGTCCATTTTTGCCCATTTTTTAATTGGATCATTCATCTTCCTTTTATTTAGTTGTATAAGCTGTTTGTAGATGTTGGAGATTAAACCTTTATCAGTGTTTACATTTGCAAATATGTTCTCCCATACAGTGGGCCTTCTTGTTGTTTTGTTGATAGTTTCTTTTGCTATAAAAAAGCTTTTTATTTTGATGTAGTCCCATTTGTTTATTTTCTCTTTAGCTTTCATTGCCCTGGGGGCAGTATCAGTAAAGAAGTTCTTTTGGCATATGTCTGAGATTTTGTTGCCTATGGATGCCTCTAGTATTTCTATGGTTTCCCATCTTATGTTTAACTCCTATATCCATTTTGAGTTTATTTTTGTGTATGGTGTAAGTTGGTGATATAGTGTCATAATTTTGCATGTATCTGTCCAATTTTCCCATTTGTTTAAGAGACTGTCTTGAGTCTATTGTATATTCGTGCCTCCTTTGAAAAATATTAATTGAGCATAGCAATTTGGGTTGATTTTGGGAGCCAGCAGAGTTGAGGCAAGCAACTCAGTCTTAAGGAAATAGAATTAAGTTCCTTCTAGCAGAAGTTATGTGGTGCCCTGAGGGCTTGGCCAGAAGATAAAGATTAACCTGCAGCTTAGCATCTTCCTGCTTAGCATCTTCCTGCCACTTCTCCTTCCTGATCCTCCCCCCTAGATAGCCCAGCCTTGGAATGTTGCACCTTGGAATGTCACACCGACCCTGGCAGTTAGCCAA
The DNA here is from genome assembly GCF_964339955.1 of Pipistrellus hanaki. Lineage (NCBI taxonomy): Eukaryota > Metazoa > Chordata > Mammalia > Chiroptera > Vespertilionidae > Pipistrellus > Pipistrellus hanaki. The sequence continues at coordinate 91,117,077 of NC_140505.1, read as the reverse complement.
TCCTGTGTTGCCAGATACCAAAGATCCCCCTGCATAGGCAACCCTGCCCCCCTTTGTTTCTGCTGTATAAATACAGCCATTTCAGAGAATAAAGTTCGGGGCTTGATCAGAACCTTGTCTTGCCCCCATTCTTCCTCGTTCTTTGTTTGCCTCATTCTCTTAGGTGGTTCCTGCGTGCCCCCGTTGTTGCCCCGCAGGTCGGGACAGGTTGATATCTGGATTCTCTATTCTATTCCATTGATCTATATGTCTGTTCTTGTGCCAATACCAGGCAGTTTTGAGAACAGTGGCTTTGTAATACAGCTTGAAATCTGGTATTGAGATCCCTCCTATTTTACTCTTCTTTCTCAGGATTGCTGTGGCTATTCGGGGTCTTTTGTTGTTCCAAATGAACTTTTGGGAGTTCTTTCTTGATTAGTGAAATATGCCATTGGTATTTTAATGGGGAGTGCATTGAACCTATAAATTGCTTTGGGAAGTATGGACATTTTGATTATATTGATTCTACCAATCCATGAACATGGTATGTTCTTTCATCTGCTAACATCTTCCTCTATCTCTTTTTTCAGTATTGTGTAGTTTTTCGCATATAGGTCCTATATTTCCTTAGTAAAGTTAATTCCTATGTATCTTAATTTTTTTGGTGCTATGGTAAATGGAATTGCTTTTTTAATCTCTTTTTCTGTAAGTTCATTGGTGGTGTATAGAAATGCCATAGATTTCTTGGCATTAAATTTGTATCCTGCTACATTGCCAAATTTATTTATTTACTCAATTAGTTTTTTAATGGAGTCTTTTGGGTTTTTTATGTACAATATCCTGTCATCTGCAAATAAGGATAACTTTACTTCTTCTTTTCCAATTTCGATGCCTTTTATTTCCTCTTCTTGTCTAATTGCAATGGCTAGTACTTCCAGTACTATGTCAAAGAGGAGTAGTGAGAGTGGGCATGCCTGTCTTTTTCCTGTTCTTAGAGGGAATGGTTTTAGTTTTTGCCCATTGAGTATGATGTTAGCTGTGAGTTTATCATATACAGCTTTTATTATGTTGAGGTATGATCCTTCTATTCCCACCTTGTTGAGAGTTTTTATCAGGAAAGGGTGTTGGATTTTATCAAATGCTTTTTCTGCATCAATTGATATGACTATATGATTTTTATCTTACAATTTGTTTATGTGATGTATCATATTTATTGATTTGCAGATATTATACCATCCTTGCATTCTTGGAATAAATCCTACTTGGTCATGGTGTATGATCTTTGTGATGTTCTGCTGGAGCCGATTTGCTAGGATTTTATTGAGGATTTTGGCATCTATATTCATGAGGGATATTGGCCTATAATTCTCTTTCATTGAGTAGTCTTTATCTGGTTTTGGTATTAGCGTGATGCTGACTTCATAGAAGAAGTCTGGAAGCGTTCCTTCCTCTTGAATTTTTTGGAATAGTCTGAGGAGGACAGGTTTTAGTTCTTTCTTGAATGTTTGGTAAAACTCTCCTGTGAAGCCATTTGGCCCTGGGCTTTTGTTTGCTGGAAGCTTTTTGATGACTATTTCAATTTCTTCCCAAGTCACTATTCTATTGAGATTTTTAGATTCTTCCTGATTGAGTTTTGAAAGGTTGTATTTTTTTAGGAATATGTCCATTTCCTCCAGGTTGTTCAGTTTGCTCAAATAGAGTTGTTCCTGGTATTTTGTAACAATCCTTTTATTTTGGCGGGGTCTGTTGTTATTTCACCTCTTTCATTTCTGATTTTGTTTATTTGGGTCCTCTCTCTTTGTTTCTTGGTTAGCCTGGCTAGAGGTTCATCAATCTTGTTTATCCTTTCAAAGAACCAACTCTTGGTTTTGAGGATCTTATGTATTTTTATTTCATTTATCTCCACTCTGATTTTTATTATTTCTTTCTTTCTGCTTACACTGGGCTTTTCTTGTTGCTCTTTTTATAACTCTTCGAGTTGTAGAGTTAGATAATTTGCTACCATTTTTTCTTGTTTTTTTGCAATAGGCTTGTAGGGATATGAACTTCTCTCTCAAAACTGTTTTTGCTGTGTCCCATAGATTTTGGATTGTTGTGTTTTCATTGTCATTTGTTTCCAGTATGTTTTTAATTTCTTCCTTGGTTTCTCTGGTAACCCAGTCCTTGTTCAATATCATGCTGCTTAGTCTCCATGTGTTTTATTTCTTTGGATTATTTTTATTGTAGTTCATTTCCAGTTTTATGCCACTATGATCTGAGACAATGCTTGATATGATTTATATCTTCTTGAATTTGAAGATATTTTGATTATGTCCCAACATATGGTCGATCTTTGAAAATGATCCATGTGCACTTGAGAAGAATGTATATTCTGTGGCTTTGGGATGGAATATTCTGAAGATGTCAATTAATTCCATCTGGTCTATTAAGTCATTTAGGATTGATATTTCTTTGCTCATTTTATGTTTAGATGATTTTTCCAAAAATGAAAGTGGACTATTAAAATCTTCTAGTATGATTGTATTGCTATTAATCTCTCCCTTAATGTCCTCCAGCAGTTTTTTTTTTTTAAGTATTTGGGTGTTCCCGTATTGTGTGCATATATATTTACTAGGGTTATTTCTTCTTGTTGGATTGTTCCCTTTAGTATTATGAAGTGGCCTTCATTATCTCTTGTTATGTTCTTCACTCTGAGATCTAATTTGTCAAATATAAGTATTGTTACCCCCGCTTTTTTTTTTTTTTTCATTTCCATTTGCCTGGAAAACCTTTTTCCATCCCTTCACCCTCAGTCTGTGTGCGTCTTTTATTCTGAAGTGGGTTTTTTGTAGACAGCAGATATACGGGTCTTGTTTTCTTATCCAATCTGTTTCCCTATGTCTTGTGATTGGAGCATATAATCCATTTACATTTAAAGTTATTGATAGGTACTCATTTGATGTCATTTTAATTCTATACCCCTGTGTTCCTTCTTTGCTTTCTATTTCTTTATTTTTACAGTAGACCCTTTAGCATTTCTTGCATTGCTGGTTTGGTGTTGATAAATTCCCTTAGTCTGTTTTTGTCTGTGAAGCTCCTGATTTCACCTTTAATTTTGATTGATAGCCTTGCTGGGTACAGTATTCTTGGATTCAGACCCTTCCTTTGCATTACTTTGCATATTCCATCCCATACCCTTCTGGCCTGATGAGTTTCTGTGGAGAAATCAGTTGCTAGTCTGATGGGGGTTCCTTTATATGTAACTTTCTGTCTCTCTCTGGCTGCTTTTAAGATTCTTACTTTGTCCTTGGTGTTTGCCAGTTTAATTATAATGTGCCTTGGCATCATTTTTCTGGAGTTCATTTTGCTTGGCACTCTGCAAGCATCTTGGATTTGTGTGTGCTTTTCTTCTCTATCTCAGGAAAGTTTTCTTGAAATACGTTTTCCATGTCTTCCTCAGTTTCCTTTCCTTCTGGAATCCCTATTATTCTAATATTGCTTTGTTTTGTATTGTCCCAAAGTTCCCTTAGGCTCTCCTCATGCTTTTTAATTTTTTTTCCCCCCAGAAGCTGCTCTAATTGGGTATTTTTTTCCATCTTGTCTTCTAGCTCACTGATGCGGTCCTCTGCTTCTTCTAGTCTACTCTTGATGCTTTCTATTGAGTTCTTTACAACAGCAATGTCATTTTTCATTTCTTCTTGGTTCTTCATTTCCTCTTACTCATATTGTCAAATTTGTCTTCCATTATTTTTAGCCATCTTATAAACATTACTCTGAATTCTTGCTCTGGTAGGTTGCTTGTCTCTAACTCATTTACTTTCTTTTCTGGTGATGCCTGCTGTTCTTTCATATGTGGGCTGTTTCTTTGTCTCCCCATGATCTCTCTTTTCAGGATGTCTGGTTATGTAGTTCTCTCTCTCCTGCTTTGATTTAAAGGCACAAAATACAACACATCCAGGTACAACACACAAGGCACTGAATAGAAATGTGTTTGCGATATTAATAGCCACCAATAAAGTAGACTAGAACCCAGCTAACAAAAACATACAATCAAACTAAAAGAATAGGCAAAACAATCACAAAAAAGCATAAAACTTCAATATAGTTAACATTCAAATACAACTACAAAGGGATAGAGAGAAAGACGGTTTGTTTTTGTTTTTGGTTTTTGTTTGTTTGTTTAGGACAGCGACAAGGGAGGTGTGAGTGGGCTTGAAGCAGGTGGTTGGAAATTAGATATACCCAAGTAGGGTGAAATTTTAGGACGGGGTAAACAAAGAATAGGGAAAATCTAGAGCAGGAAACGTTAAGCTAAACAGGGCACCAAAGGGAAAGGGTTAGGAAGAGAGTGATGGCATAAAGGTAGGGTTGAGATAGAATAAAGCATTGGAGAAGGAAAGATAAATATAGATTATAGAACCCTGATCCCAAAGTTAAAAAAACAATAATAATAATAATAAAAATAAACAAAAGAAGCTAATTTTAAAAAGGTAAAATAGTAGTAGTAATAATGTTGATTACAGCTGAGACCGGTTTGGCTCAATGGATAGAGCGTTGCCTTGGGGACTGAAGGGTCCCAGGTTCGATTCCGGTCAAGGGCATGTACCTTGGTTGCAGGCATATCTCCAGTAGGGGGTGTGCAAGAGGCAGCTGATCGATGACTCTCTCTCATAGATGTTTCTAACTTTCTCTCTCTCTCCCTTCCTCTCTGTACAAAATCAATAAAATATATATTTAAAAAATAATAATAATGTTGATTACATATACAATATAATAATTAAAAAGATAAAATCAAGTGAGGCAAAAAGAAAAAAAATAGTTTCTTGAGTATATGTTGCAAATAATGAAAAAAAATAAAAAACAAAAGTTAAAAAAATTAAATTTTAAAAAATTAAATAAAATTTGTAGTAATGAAGGTCATTCACTTCCTCTATTGTTGTTTGGCACGACTGTTTGCCAGTCTGGACAGTATTGCTGTTCCCTGCTTTTCACTGCTCCTCAGTGTTGTAATCGGGTCCTGATTTTTAAGCAGGTCTTGCTTTGATTTTATTACACTAGGGTCAATTTGTGATTTATCCTCTGGGTGGCAGTGTTTCTAGGTTGACTTCCAAGGCTCTAAAGCCTCACTAGCTGTCCCCCCCCACCTCTGGGGCACTGATCTATGGAGGGGAAGGCGTGGGGGGGCAAGTCCACCTGTGAATGTGGACGGGCCTACTAATAGGGGAGATATCTAAAGAGCAACTCTTTAGATATCTCCCCTATTAGGAGCCCCGTCCAACACCGGCCCAACAGCCAGGGGCTTCCACTTGTAAACACCGCCCCTGTCCTCCAGTTTCCGTGCCCTGCGCGTGCAGGCTTTTGTCTTTGCCGGGAGCACTTACCCTCTCCCTGCAAAATCTGACCTTTCCCCTCGTGGTGGGGCACTCCTTTGAGTCCAAGTGTTTGAGCCACCTGGGATCAGTGCTCTGGAGCTCACAGCTGTTTGGTGGTCTCTGTGGCTATGGGTACTCAGGCCTCTGAAATGATCCACTCCCACTTTTAAGATGTCGAGATTTCCCCGTCCAAGCCTGTAGGTATGAGAGGGCAGGGCAGGGCGAGGATAAACTCCAGACTCTCCACTGTGGGGCAGGGCGGAGTTATCCTCCATTTTGTGTAATTGAACGCTAGTCCAACCAGGGTCAGCCAAAACAGTGACATCACCACAGGAGTAAAACCCCAGGACTTGGCAAAATTCGCTCTCTCTTCCACCATGCTGTCGGCGTGAGTGGAACAGAGCCCATGCTAGCATGGAAGAGGCTCTTTTGTTTATTGCATTGGACTCGGCTCCCTGGTGGTGCTTAGGGATCACAAAGTTTGGGCATAACAGTAGCTCCAGGAAGGGACCCAGCTTCGCTGTGGGTGCTTCCCTGTCAGGGGCACCCTAGTCAGCGGCCCCCCAGTTTTTCCTGGTGTTCCGCTGTCTCTTGGCTTGTCAATAAACACTCCCAGCATGACCCTCAGCCGCCCTCTCTCTCTGCTTTGGGACAAGGCTCAGAATCCGCCTACCTATTCTTCGCCATTTTGTCTCTCCCAAAATTGTTTTAGAAATAAACAAATAAAGATGTTTGAAGACCTCAGAACTTCAGGCCTAGTGCAGCTGGGTCCTTTTGAATGGGGAATGGTGTGTGGGGTGGAGGGTCTGGGAGGAGAATGGGACCCACAGAGATGGTCACCAGGAGTCTGCCAGCAGCGGAAAGGGCAGAAAATCCACAGCCCCATTTCTGGGAGCTCCAATTCAGGTGGATGGAAAATACAGGAAGATGCAAAGTGCATCTAGATTCCATGGGTATCAAAGGCAAGGAAATGCAGCTGGTTGTGGGTTTAGGATGGAGGAAGAACAGGGATAAAAATGCAGTTTTCAAAACACAAATGTGTCTGGATGAAAAGAGAGGGCAAGACTGGAAGCCAGTATCCAGCAGGGGGAACCCAGGACAGGGGATCACACCCAACTGCAGATGGGAGAGGAGAGGATGCAGTTGGCACATGTTCGACAGGAGACTAATCTTGGGAAACACTGCACTCTGTGCGCTATTGGGAACTAATAGTACGGGGCCAGGGATCTCATCTCCCCAAGTTCACATCACACAGCTCCAACTTCTTCTCTGGAACAGGAATTCACTAGTGTTTAAGCCGCCCCAGCCTCCTAGAGAAAGAAAACGGAAAGCCAGAGAATGGGAGAGGGAGGAGGCTGAGAGAGGAGACGCGGGGAAGACGCTGGGCGTAAAGAGGGACCAGGACTAAAAAGAAAACCTTTCTTTGAGTCTCAAGTAGGGGCCTGGCGTCGAAGGGACGAGAAAAAAAAAAAAAAAAGAGAAGTCTGATTAGTGGCAACAAAGATGTAAAGAATGGAAACCGAATTTTCCAGCGTGAAGATAAGAGCAGCATGAAATGTGGAGCAGCCTGAGGGTGGAAAGTGAGCTGATGGCCCGGCCGCGGGCGGGGTCTGCTGTGGGGAGCCGGCAGGGTGCAGGGCCAGCAGTCTGATGTCCCGGCGCGCTGGGAAGGTGCTGGAAGGGCTTGGAGAGCGCGCACCTTTCCCAAGCGGGCTGGGGAGGGACTAGCCTAGGGACACACCCAGCCGGAAGCCCTCCCCTCGGCGCGGCCCGCCCTTTGACTGTGTTGGAGGCCGGAAGCGAAGTTTCGCAACTGGGACTTCTGAGTCTGGGGAAGGCCTGGGCATTCCTTTCCTGTGCCCCCAACTCTGGACCGAGCGCTCCTCTACAGTGCTGGGGGCCATGGGTGCTCTGTACCGCCGACCTCTTGTCCTTCTGGAGCCCCCTCTGGGGCTAGGGCTGTTGCTACTGGTCCTGTACGGGCTGGCTCCGTGTCGCGCTTCCCTGCGGCTCTTGGACCACCCGGCACCCATTTGCTCCCAGCAGGTGAGACTCTGTGGCGCCCCGGAGGCGCGGGAGCCGCCAAGATGCTGCGGGCAGAAGCGCGGAGGGACGACGAAGGCTGCCTGGCTCCAAGCTGGAGCTGGGCGGCAGGAAGTCTGTGTTGGGATCTTCAAGGGGGTTCGCGGCTTGGGCACAAGGAGCGGGCGCATCCAGGAGGACACTCGAAGCCTTGGGAGTTGAGGTTTGGACCCGGTGTATGTTGCACCATCTGACTGGCATCCTGGGCGGGAGGCGGCAGGGGAAGGCGGAGGGCGGAAGGAGAGAGAGAGAGAGAGAGAGAGAGAGAGAGAGAGAGAGAGAGAGAGAGAGAGAGGGAGGGAGGGAGGGAGGGAGGGAGGGAGGGAGGGAGGGAGGGAGGGAGAGAGAGAGAGAGAGAGAGAGAGAAAGAACACCTCTGCTGGGCTCCAAGGTTTGGGGAAAGAAATCGAGGAGTGCGGCCCACCCGAGAGAGAGAATGGAGCTGGTTAGAACGAGCAGGAGGAGGGATTGGGCCAGCTCCCCCTCCTCCCGCCACGCACCCTGCAGACGCCCTGCTAGGCCCGAGCGGCCGAGGCCTGTAGAGCCCTGGAAAATAATTTGACCCTAATGCTACCTCTCCAGAGGAGCCCGAGAAATCCGCAGCAGCCAGATCAGAGGTGGAGGCCCCAGCGGATATTAGCCCGCTTCCCTGGGGGAAGAGGGAACACTGCGAGCGGACAAAGCTGCGCACTAGCCTGGGCGGCCTCCGGGGCCCAAGGGTCAGAGCCTCCGGTGAGACGGGGTCTGTAACCTTCAAGGACCAGCTGTGCAGGGAGCGCCTGAGGGCGGTCAACTGACTCAGGCAACTTTGTGTCACCTCTCCAGCAGAGCTAAGCCCTGAAAAATGCAGCTGATTAAGACACCACCCCTCCCGTGCCCTGCATCTCCACTACCACCACCACTCAGGCCTGGGATCTGTTTTACAATTGTCGAATAGTATCCACTTGTGCCCACAGGAGTTGACACACCTACCCTTGGGGTAGTGGCCTTGTTGTGGAGGACAAACTTAAGGGGTGCCAGAGAGAAACAGCAGCCTGGCTGGTGTTGCTTAGGGATGGAGCAGGGGCCTAAGTACCAGGAGGTCACCATTCCATCTTGTCAGGGCACATGCCGAGGTTTGGGGCTGGGTCCCCAGTGTGGGGCATTCAGGAGGCAGCAGATGAGTGATTCTCATAATTGATGTTTCTGTCTTTCTCTTCCTCTCTGAAGTAAATATATATATTTCTCTTCCTCTCTGAAGTAAATTATATATATAATTAAGGAGGAATCACAGCTTCCTTCTTCAAAGTGTTTCCCCTCTTTTCTCCACTTTCTCACTGGTTTCCTCATCTCCCTCCCTGCTCAGTGTCTGAGTCAAAGGATGTGAAACAACTCTAAAGATATTTCTCCTTATCTAATTTTTGTAGAGAATTTACCAAAAGAGGATGGACCATGATTAGCAGAGAAAAATATATCCTTGTGACTCCACTGTTGGGCAAAGCAGGAGATATGTACTTAGCATTTGGTATAGAACTATTCTACCATGGAAAATTCCAAGTTCATATTTTGATAGCCATTTGTCAGGTACTATTGCTGGGAAATGAAACTATAAAGAAACCCTAATGTCCAAGGGACTTGAATCATCCAGGAGAGAAAAGGCTTGAAGGTGGTAACTATGATACAAGGTGGCCTGAAGCAAGTGCTCTTTGTACAACCAGTGCATGTATAAAATTTCAGGGAAAGGAAAAATTACTTTTAGCTGGGGTGTTCTTTCTGACAGAGAAGACAATTTGGTAGCCCTGAGAGGTCAGTAGAAGCCTCCTAGAGTTGTTGAACATCCCATGTGGTGGAAAGGGGCTGAGCCACAGCCTTTGATTGGGCAGGACAATGTATGTGGTTGAAAAATGAGAGAGGGATGGATTCAGGAGAGCTGAACTAACTGACTTTGACATTAATTGCTAAGTGGGAAGCTACTGAGAGTAGGGAGCAGGGGCACAGAATGATTCCAGAGAGAGCTGGGAAGAGATGCTTATTGGCCAGGTTTGTCTCTATCTCCATGCCCTTCCTCCTCCCACGTAACTGCATAGAACTGACTTACCAGCACTTCTGTGACAAACAGCTCCCCTGCATCATTGACTGAGCCCTTTAAAAACAAAAGTAGCTAGCCCTAGCCATGTAGCTCACTTGATTGGAGAAGCATCCTATATACCAAACATGTCAAACTCTTGGCATGCAGCCCGCACTGGCCATGAGTTTGACATGCTTGTTGTACACCAAAAGGTTGCAGGTTCAGTTCCACATGGGGGTACATTTGGTAGCTAACCAATTGTTTCTCTCTCTAAAAATAAATAAAAACATGTCCTTGGGTGAGGATTTGAAAAAAAAAAAAAAGAAAGAAAGAAACTACACCTCTCAGATTTCTCTCTCTCTGCTGGTGTTGTAGCTGTAGTAAGGAGAGTTAAAGCCGAAAATTTGATCTCAGAGGACCAGGGTGTACACCCCTTTTCATCACTTACAGTTTCTACAACCTTGGACATTTTAGGCTGTCTGAACCTAGCTTTCCTTATTTCTACAATAGAAAGGCTGGTTAAGTGAGCTATCTTAAAGTGGGGTCATAACACTTTACAGAATATAACTGTCTATCCAAAGCCCAGTTTGGTTTAGCTCTCAGTGACTCTCATAGACAGAGAAGAGCCTATTCTGTTCCTAGCTCAGTGCTAGGAACAGAATATGGGAGCTTGAACACAGGATATGGGAGCTTGATAAATATTCTATCTAATAAAGAGGGAATATGCTAATTGACCCTCATACCATTGCAAAGATGGCGGTGCCCACAGCCAATAAGGAGGGAATATGCTAATTGACTGTCACACCCTCAAAGATGGTGGCTCCCACAGCCACAAGATGGTGGTGCCCAGTCCCCTCATCTCTGGGGCGGCAAGTGCGGCAGTCCCCCATCTCCTTAGCCCTGCAACTGTCCAGGGCTGGCCTGAGGCGCAGGCAAGTCTCAGATGGCAGCTGCCCAGCCACACAGGGCCACCTGAGGCTCAGGTAACCAGGACCAGCCAAAACTTTTGCTGCCAGCAATGGCAGTAGCAGAGGTGTGATGGAGGTGCCATTTTCCCCTGATAGCCAGGTTGCCTCCCACCCCTGAGGGCTCCTGGACTGTGAGAGGGGGCAGGTTGGGCTGAGGGACTACCCCCCGCCTAGTGCATGAATTTTCATGCACTGGGCCTCTAGTCTGGAATAAAAAATCAGAGGGATGAGTGAATTATGAATGAATGGTTAACTCTGCTTGAACAGCAATGAAAAACTGGCTGCTCAAAACCTGATGACATTGAGTTCCCACAGAAGTTGGTACTAGAGAAACCATAAGTAATTGCAGTTCCTTGGTAGGCTTTATCCAAGGTTTCCCACAAAGATAAACCGTTAACACACAATGTTTCAGACAGAGAGTGTATGGCATTCTAAATTATTTTTTGATGTGAGCACTTCTGGTTTTGACTTGTGGTACAACAACTGTTTGGTTTAGCCCTTACTGGTTTTCTAAAGTTGCTTTCAGCTGGGCCGCTCTTCCAAAGTGTACAAAGGTATGTTCTATGGATGTTCTTCTGCAGTGTAGGCATTTAAGCAGTCAGGGCTGCTGTTACTGCTGGCAATAGACCCAGCAAAGTTTACAGGTTCCTCTGCCATCATGCTGGACTTCTTACTTCCCTACTATGCTAGCCTTTTATCTAGAGACTAACATCAAAGAGCTACAGAGGCAAAGCAAGAGGTGATGCATTGTCTGGGAGAGAACATTTGGCTGAAAGTGAGATCTGGGCTTCCCTCACTAGCTCTACAGCCCTAGTCTGTTACTCCACTGCTGTGAGCATGTGTCTTAGTCTATAAAAGGAGGTGACCCTCACCTACAGGATTATCTGGAGAGTAACTTGCTAGATATATGAAAGGGCCAGATCACATGGGTTACAGTGTGGGAAGGTGCAAGGGCTACTGACGTACTATAGCTTTGTTCAGGCTCTATGCTAGGGGTGTTAGCATGTTTGACTTCATTCAGAGCTCACAGTAACCTGCCAGGCCTATCATCACATGTGTTTGAGAGACTAGGTAATGGGCCCAGGATCATACTGCTGACCCTGGGTGAGTGCAGAGCTGAGAACTAAAGCTCTGCCTGGCCTTGGCCGCCATGGCTCAATATTTACAGTGTTGGTCTGCACACTGAAGGATCTTGGGTTTGATTTTGATCAAGGGCAAGTACCTGATGCACGTGTGGGAGGCAACCAATCCACGTGTCTCTCTCATTAATGTTTCTCTCTTCTCTCTTCCCCTTCCTTCTCTCCACTTTCTCTGAAAACCAATGGGGAAAAAATATTCTCAGGTGAGGATTAAAAAAAAAAAAAAAAAAAGTTCTGCCTGGGACTCCAGAGTTTACTTCTCTTTACTTTGCCACTGAGTGCACAGGGTGAATACAGCCTTTTATTTCTTTCTTTTTAATCTTCACCACTATGGGTAGATAATGTTGGCCCACAATTTTTTATTGAGAGGCAGCATAGCAGTGATTAGGAGCATGAGTTCTGGAGCAAAGTTGCTTGAGTGTTAGCCCTGTGGGACCTTGAGCCACTTAGATAACATACCTGTGCTTCAGTTTATTCACTAGTAAAAATGAAATAATGGAACTTAACTCAGAAAGTTGTTGCAAAGGTTAAATGAAATATGTGTATAAAGTGCTTAGCATGATGTCTGACACAGAAGAAGAGCTTGATAAATATTAGCTGCTACCATTATCATTGGATTTCTGCAAGAGGCCTTAGCATAATGTCATTCACAAACAGGTAGTTTATAAATAATATCCTGATCCTACTATTTTTTTTAAGATAGGCATTGAAATAAAGAAATTAGGAATGATTTATTGGAGGGGAATAAAACAAGATCCAAAGTCCCCGAATGTATTTTTTTTAAATGTTTTTATTGATTTCAGAGAGAGGAAGGGAAAGAGACATATCAATGATGAGAGTGAATATTGATCAATTGCTTCCTGCAAATCCCCTACTGGGGATAGAGCCCTCTACCTAGCCATGTGTCCTGATTAGGAATTGAACCATAACCTCCTGGTTTATGGGTCAATGCTCAGCCCCTGAGCCACACTGGCTGGGCCTGAATGTATTTTTTATATTATTAAATGTTTTGTTAATATAAATTCTATGCAGAAATTAAATTATAAGAAAAAAAAATGTCTGGTATTTCTTCTCCCAAACCAGTGGTAGGCAAACTGCAGCTCGCAAGCCACATGCAGCTCTTTGGCCCCTTGAGAGTGGCTCTTCCACAAAATACCACATGAGAGCTCACATGTACAGTGCAATTGTAACTTCATGGCCCATGCGCAGAAGTCAGTTTTCAGCTCTCAAAAGAAATTTCAATCGTTGTACTGTTGATATTTGGCTCTGTTGACTGAGTTTGCCAACCACTGTCCTAAACAAATTAACGTTTTTATTTGTTTATCTTACTTTTCAATCCTTTCATTTGTTTGGCAGTGTTTCCCAAAGTGTGGTACGCCTATCCCCAGGGGTACGGGAAGAGTTTGGTGGGGATATGCACTGAACCGTGCTTAGCTGTGCCTAATTCTACGTTCTCATGAGGACGAGGGGTACTCAGCGTTATGAAAATTATAGAAGGGGTACACATATGTCAAAAGTTTGGGAAACACTGGTTTGGAGTAACATCATAAATAAAATTCTATCTTTTAATTAATTTTTATCAAGGTTGATCCTTTTAAAATGGTACAAAGATATTTAAAATAAAAAAGAGCGAATCCTTATTTCACCCTTTACCCCTTTCTAAATGATGGATCCACTTATACTTCTTTTAGTTATTCTGACATTTGCCTCTGTCTTTCTAAGTGTACTTATATTGTTATTCTCCATTTGTCAATTTTAAATATTATCTACTGACTTATAATAGATGAATATCTAAATGTCTTATATTAACCTCCTTCCATTGCTTCTCCCAATCTTTGTTTATTATAGCAAGTAAATAATCTTCACTCATGAAAAAAGTATGTGTGCTTTTGATTATATTTATTTTTTGTTATAACTTCTTTTCCTGTGAAGGTAATAATTGCTTTAATTCTTTATTTTCATAATTTTCATTATAACTAGTCTTAGTTTTTTCTATCAGATTTGTCATGTTTTCCCCCCCCACAAACATCAGATATCCCATCAATTTCATTCCCCTGTCCCCAGAAAACTCCCCCTGGTGCCCTCTGTCATCCACTCCAATCTGGAGTTATTATGCTATAGGCCACTGGTCGTCAAACTCATTTGTCAACAGAGCCAAATATCAACAGTGCAACGATTGAAATTTCTTTTCCCCCCATAAGGCATTATATGTGTACATATCTTACCATTGCCCTCCCCGCCCCACATGAAATTTCTTTTGAGAGCTGAAAACCAACTTCTGTGCATGGGCCATGAAGTTTCAATTGCACTGTACATGTGTGCCCACACGTGGTATTTTGTGAAAGAGCCACACTCAAGGGGCCAGCCACTGCTCTAGACCTGTAGCACAAATGCCATACTAGGTATTCTGTCATGTTTACAGCTCCCATGTCCTGAATCTGTGTAGTTTTTTCTCAAAGATTACCTCCCTCATTTTGCTAGAGCGTATCCTCCTGTAATTTCCTAAGAAAAGTTATGAGGGTATGAGGGATGGATACATACAGAGGTGGAAAAAGTAGTTGTGAGTATACAAAATACAGTTTATTCTTGTATTTATTAATTATTGTATTTATTTGCATTACAACTGTAAACCTACTTTTCCCAACCCCTGTATAAACTATATATATATATATATATATATATATATATATATATATATATATAATCAACAGTGCAACGATTGAAATTTCTTCCCCCCCCCATTATTTTTATAAGGCATTATATGTGTACATATCTTACCATTGCCTATATATATATATATATATATATATATATATATTTAAAAAGTCTTTATTTTGCCCTCACTTTTAAAATAATTTGGCTGGCTATACAAACCTTAGTTTAAAAATCATTTTTCTTCAGAATGTTGAAGACATTGGCATTTTTACAGGAATTGCATTGAAATCTATAGATTGCTTTGAACAGTATGGACATTTTAGTTATGTTAATTATTAGAGGCCCTGTGCACAAATTCGTGCATAGGTGGGGTCCAACTGGCCCACCCTGATTGAGGCCAATTGGGCCTGCCAGGGAGAGGGGTCATTGGCGGTTGGCAGGCTTGCCCCACCTCCGATTGTGGGAGTCGACCAAGGAGGGGCTGGCTGGGGGGAGGGGCCACAAGCAATTGGTGGGCCAGCCCCACCTTCTGGTAGAACTCCCAGTTGAACTCTGGGACAAATTCCCAGTTGAGGGGACAATTTGCATATTAGCCTTTTATTATATAGCCGTGGTCGGCAAACTGCAGCTCACAAGCTACATGTAGCTCTTTGGCCTCTTGAGTGGGGCTCTTCCACAAAATACCACAGCCTGGGCAAGTCTATTTTGAAGAAGTGGCATTAGAAAAAGTTTAAGTTTAAAAAATTTGGCTCTCAAAAGAAATTTTAATCGTTATACTGTTGATATTTGGCTCTGTTGACTAATGAGTTTGCCAACCACTGTCATATAGGATCCTATCCATAAGCACAGTATATGCTTCCATTTATTTGTATCTTCTTCAGTGTCTTATAATTTTCCAGATATCAGTCTTTTGCCTCCTTGGTTAGATTTATTCCTAGGTATTTTAATTTTTTTAATGCAATTGTAAGTGGGATTATTTTTTTAGTTTCTGTCTCTGATAATTTATTATTGGTGTATAAAAATGCAACTGCTTTATGAATATTAATTTTGTATCCTGGTACTTTACTAAATTTTTCAGTTCTAGTAGGTTTTTTTATAGAATCTTTAGGGTTCTCTCTTTATAATATCATGTCATGTGCCTTTTATTTCTTCTTGTCTGATTGTTGTGACCAGGAATTCTAGTACTATCTATATATATAAAAGGCTAATATGCAAAGTGTCCCCCTTGGGAGTTCAATTGCTCACTATGATGTGCACTGATCACCAGGGGGCAGAGCAGAGCAAAGGAGGTCCTGGCTGGCAGCCAGATAGAAAGCCCCCAATGGAAGGCCCCAGACAGAAGGGTCCAATCAGCCCTGATCACTGGCCAGGCCTAGGAGCCCTACCTGTGCATGGATTTCATGCACCAGGCCTCTAGTGTTGAATAAGAGGACATCACTGTCTTATTCTTGATAATAAGGGAAATGATAATAAGGGAAATACTTTTAGTTTTTTTCCCCTCCAGAATCTTCTTTTTATTCCTGCTATACCAAAAGTTTCATGATATTGGGCTTTGTCACTCTCTTCATGTTTCTATCTCTTCCATTCCTTTATTCCTCAGTAACCAGTGTGTCTGATATATATCTGTCCACATGTTTTTCTATGTTCATACGGTTATATTCACAGATTTTTTTCATTACCTATTTCCATAGAAAACTGGATTCTACAATAGTTTTTGCATCTTATTTTTCTCTCTAACACATTTAGTCATCAATCCAGCTCAATAGACATCTATGTATCTAATGCTCTTTAATATTTGCATAATCCATAGTAGAAAGAACCATTTCTATTTTGATGGACAATAAGATTTAAATTAGATCTTTATACAGCCATACCCTATAATGGGTATTCAATACCACAGAAAAAGAGGGAAAGGTATTTTTTTAAAGCTAGCAAAGCTAAATTCTAAATCTTGGTAAGTCATATACAAAAAGAAAACTATAGACCGATCTCACTTATGAATATAAATGCAAACAATTCTATTAGTAAATATTAGTAAATTTAATAGTAGAATATCAAAAGAATAGTGTTCCATAATCAAGTAGAATTTATTCCAGCAATTCAAAATTGGTCCATTATCAGCAAATCAATCAATATAATTCATTATATCAATAAAGAACAAAATCTATGAAGTTATGTTAATAAATGCTGGAGAGGTATTTTATAAGGTTCATGAGCTTTATATAAAAACTATGAAGAATGTATTTATATACAACAATGGCTATCAAAAACCAAGACCAAAAATAGTACTAAAATTTTTAAAATTTTTAAAAATATATATTTTTAATGTTAGTAGTATTACAGACATTTCTGGCTTTGCCTCCCCTTTAACCTCACTCCCAGCCTTTACTCTCTCCCTCTTCCCCCCACTTATTGAGCATTTATTATAAGAAGGGGAACTAGTAATTAAAAAGCAGCCATTATGTGCCAGACAGTGGACAACTTTAGTCTCATTTAGTAGGCAGTGAAATGGTTCTGTGGTTATTGCAGCCAACAGAATTTCTCATCATGATTCCCCTAAGGCTTCTAGTAACAGTGTGGGGGCATGTATTATTTTACTTAATTGTATAACTAGTACAAGAATTCATTCACTTTGTTCAAAAATTTTCACAATACAGACAGATAAGAAGTTAAGAGCACATACATACACCACCATCACTACTAGCTCACTTCCTGCCCCAATATCCTTATTTCTATTTGTATCATTTAATTTTCAACAACACTATGAAGTTGGTATTGTAGTTATTCTGATTTTATAGTTGAAGAAATCAAAGCATGGCAATGTTATATTTCTTGAGGTAACTCAACTCCAGGGGTTTTATGAGGATTCATGAAACAATATAGTATATAACTCATGCAAAAAAACAGTCTGGCACATCTTCCTTAGGCAATTTATAAGGACATAAAGAAATTTCTGTACCAGGGACTAGAGTTTCTTTATCTCCCCTCTTTCAGCACTGGTTCCAGACTAAAGATTGGAAGTCTCCAGGGGTTAGAGGCCTATCACCAGTGAACCCCAGGGGAACCCTCTCAATGTTTTTAAAGTTGGAAAGTTTGTCCAGCTAGTGTGGCCTAGTGGTTGAACATCAACCTATGAACCAGGAGGTCACGTTTCGATTCCCACTTGGGGCATATATCCAGGTTGCAGGCTCGATCCTCAGTAGGGGGTATGCAGGAGGCAGATCAATGATTTCTTATCATTCATGTTTCTATCTCTCCCTCTCCCTTCCTCTGCAATCAATAATAATATATTTTTTTAAATATTGGGTCGGCAAGTAAGTAATTGCGGATTTTTAGAAGAAAATCAAAGACAATTTTTTCATGGAACTAAATAACTTTATTCTGTAATGTATTGCCCATTTTGATCAATGACCTTTTGCCATCTTTCAGGCAGCATCATAATCCCACGTTCAAAAAACTTCTGGTTTTTATTAGCAAAAAACTGCATCAGGTACGATTTGACATCATCATCATTATTGAAATTTTTACCATTCAAGGAGTTTTGTAAAGATCGAAACAAAAAGTAATCAGATGGTGCAAGGTCAGGACTATATGGTGGATGTGGCAAAACATCCCAACCAAGCTCCATTAATTTTTGCAGAGTGACCAAAGATGTGTGTGGCCTTGCATTGTCATGATGGAATACAACACCTTTTCGATTTGTCAATTCGGGCCGCTTTTCTTCAACTGCATTGTTTAATTTCGTTAGTTGTTCAATGTAGACATCAGAATTGATCGTTCGGTTGGGTGGTAAGAGTTCAAAGTAGACAATTCCTTTGTAATCCCACCAAACTGATAACAAAACCTTCTTTTGATGAATATCAGCTTTTGATGTTGTTTGAGTTGGTTCACCTGGCCTGCTCCACGATCTTTTCCGCTTGATATTGTTGTAAACAACCCATTTTTCATCGCCAGTTATCAGTCGTTTTAAAAATGGGTCATTTTCATTACGTTTCTTTAGCAAATCGCAGCTGCTAATGCGTTGCGTTAACTGTGATTCTTTCAGTTCGTGAGGAACCCATGTATCGAGTTTTTGAACATAGCCAAGTTGTTTTAAGTGATTTTCAATGCATGTATGTGATACATGAAGCTTCTCTGCAATCTCACGTGTTGTACTGTGACAGTCCGAATTGATTATTGCTTTGATTAGGGCGTCATCAACTTCAACTGGACGACCAGAGCGTTTTTCATCTTTGAGTGAAAAATCACCAGAATGAAATTTGGCAAACCAATTTTGACACTGCCGTTCTTTTAAGACTTAGTCACCATAAACAGCACATAACTTTTTATGAGCATGCGATGCGTTTTCCCTTTGCGGAAATAAAAAAGCAAAATATGATGAAAATGTTCCTTTTGATTTTCCATTTTTCAACGAACACCAAACGAAAACTACAAAACAGATCAAAAAACTTTTTTTACTGATTAACAGCTGAATAGCCAACTATCAAATAACAAAATGTGTTTTACATTTTACTACGTCTGCAAACCTAAAAATTCAACTGAAGCCATATATGTGTGAAACCCGCAATTACTTAGCTGCCGACCCAATAAATGAAGTTGGAAGGTTCTCAGCTTATAATAGTTATTCAGAAAACAGCAGTTCTGTTTTGTTATCCACTTCTATTTCTTATCAGTTGGGCATGATGAGAAAGTGTGAGGATAATATCATCCCCCTTCCCAGACTAGCCCCGAAAAGTGAGATGGCAGGGCCAGAATGAGCCAAAAAAAAAAAAAAAAAAAAAAAAAAAAAAAAAAAAAAAGTCTCTGGAACCCAACTTGTGAATTAAAGTTCAGATGTAATGACCTCCTTTTTTTTTTTTTCCCCACAGGGGCTAAACTGTACAGTCAAAAATAGTAAGTCATCTCTTTTTTTTGCTGTTGTTCTTGTTGCTTTGATAAAGTGCTAACCTCATGCTGATCACTGACAAAACGCTGCCCTTCCTCTTCCAGTCTGGGATAAGGGCTGCACCTTCCAGCAGGAGATATTCTTGAGAGCCTTGAATGTTCACACCTCTGCTTTTTAACCAGAATATTCATCATCCATGGACTGGCTGGTGTGGCTCAGTTGGTTGGTCCTCATCCAACACACTGAGAGTTGGTTTCATTCTTGTCAGGGCACATACCCATGTTGTGGGATCAATCCCTGGTGTTGTTTGTGGGTGCATACAGGAGGCAGCTGATAGATGTTTTACTCTCACATTTATGTTTCTTTTTGTCTCTCCCTCTCCCTTTCTCTCTCTAAAAATCAATAATAAATCTTTTTAAAAAAAAATAATATTCAGCCCTAGCTGGTTTGGCTCTGTGAATAGACTGCTGGCCTGCGGACTGAAGGGTCCCAGGTTTGATTCCAGTCAAAGACACATGCCTTGGTTGTGGGCTCAATTCCCATAGGGGGCATGATGGAGGCAGCAGATCAATTATTCTCATCATTGATGTTTCTATCTCTCGTTCCCTCTCCCTTCCTCTCTAAAATCAATAAAAATATATTTTTTTAAAACTTAAAAATATGTATATTCATTATCCAAAGTCAGGAAGTGAGAAGCTAAACTGTCCTTTGAATTTTGAGATTATCCTTAAGGTGCTGCCATGGTGTGTCAGTAATTCAGCTTGATTTATCAGAGCTTATCACTGTAACAGGAGAGAGAACTGTGGTTCTTTGTTTTAATTCAAGAAGGCACATATTTTACGTGTCTGTGCTAATTAGGGACCCTGGCATATAAAAATAAAACAACTCTTTTCATTACCCCATCCTTCCTCTGTCCCCATTTCCAACCACTACTTCATTTCAAAACTAACTTGTATACTTTGTGTTCTTTCTTGATATGCCTTTGAGATTTTAAAGCTTTACAGTGACCCGGGACAAGCACAAGAAAAGAAGGGGCAGTATGGGAAAGCTGAGAACCCTGCCCCTGATGTTTAAGGTCCACTTCTCTGGATGTACTGCTAGGCATCTAGCTTGCATGCTTTAGTTCCTTGCAGTGTCTTGCAGAGCATGCAAGTCTCTGATTTCTGCTTTTCCTGGCTTCCAGGTACCTGCCTGGATGACAGCTGGATCCAGCCTCAAAAATTGACCCCTTCATCCCCAAAAGATGTCCAGGTCCAGCTGCACTTTGCCCAAACCCAGCATGGAGATTCCATTCCTGTGATTCATATTGAATGGACACTGCAGACGGATGGTGAGTGGCCATGCCAGTGAGACCTGAGGGATTCTGCTCACCTCAAGGTGAACCCATAGACTAGACAGACCCATGGTCAGCAAACTGCAGCTCTTTGGTCCCTTGAGTGTGACTCTTCCACAAAATACCGCACCTGGGCAATTCTATTTTGAAGAAGTGGCATTAGAAGAAGTTTAAGTTTAAAGAATTTGGCTCTCAAAAGAAATTTCAATCGTTGTACTATTGGTATTTTGCTCTGTTGACTAATGAGTTTGCCGATCACTGGACTAGACTATCTGACTCTCCCATCAGAGTCAGAATTATAATAGGAGAGTCCTGTGCTCATACATGAGGACCTAAATTAGTGCTGAAAGGATCCATCATTTCATACAGTGAATACTTTTTCAGTGTTTTAGATGTTGGTCTACAATATATTCTCATCCTACTATCCTTTATGAAAGATCTTCCTTTAGCCTAAAATCTTTTTCACCCCAGAAAAAAAGTCACATGATCAGACCAAATATTTAATGGTTAACACATTTGTCAGCCTGCTTTTTCCCTTACTTTAGAGGTTACCATTTTTTTAAATGATAATCAAAAAAAACTCATAGGGATAGAGAGTTGCATTATAGAATTGAGAAAATTGGGGTTAATAAGAGCCACTCTGGATTTGTGAACAAGGCCTGGAGAGTTCTTTTTTTAAGTCTCCAGCCCCTGCTGCTATTGCAGCCTCTTTGAGGATGGTAGGGTGGCCATATTAAACACCATGCCCTATTGCCAATGCCTTAGCCACAAACTCGCAAAGCCTTTGCTTCTAGACCAATGTAAAGTGTTGCTTGTCCCTGGGTAGCTGGGCAGTAACTATCTGCAGGGAAGGAGGCTAACTTAGACCCAAGAATGAGCTGGGAGAAACAGGAAGTACAGGGTTGTGTAAGACGGACAGATTTTCTTTTAATAGTGAGCAAGCCTAACCAACAGGGAAGTGACACACCCAATGGTTTGTCTTACTCATTTGAACCTGTGTCTCCTCTCCTCTGGTTTTCAGCCAGCATTCTCTACCTGGAGGGTGCAGAGCTATCTGTCCTGCAGCTGAACACCAATGAGCGTTTGTGTGTCAAGTTTGAGTTTCTCTCTAAACTGCAGCATCATGACAAGCGGGTAAGAATCAAGCTCCTGGATGAATTATGTTCCTCTGATGATCACAATGAGCAGAACATGATTTTGAAAACTTTCTAGACATGCCAACCCCCTGCTTTTTCTTTCAACTTTCCCTAGCTAGTCATTGTAAAGAAAGTTGAATGGGGAGAGGACTTCCCCTGTCGTGCTTCCTGCCACCTTTATTTGTAACTGATATTAATCTGGGCCCTACTTTTGGAAAAGAACAATTTTGCCAACACCAGAAAACTGTGGGCGGAGCACAAGCAAATGAGTTCTGCACAATTTCAGGTCACATTGCTGTTCATGGCCAGATGGTAAAATGT
This sequence comes from Pipistrellus hanaki, assembly GCF_964339955.1. Classification (NCBI taxonomy): domain Eukaryota; kingdom Metazoa; phylum Chordata; class Mammalia; order Chiroptera; family Vespertilionidae; genus Pipistrellus; species Pipistrellus hanaki. The sequence continues at coordinate 91,095,181 of NC_140505.1, read as the reverse complement.
TGATTCTCATTTAGTTTGTTTAAAGTGGTTGTTTTCAAAATGTGGTCCCAGAACTGCACATCAGCATGACCTGGGCTTGTTAGAAATGTAAATTCTAGAGCCTTACTTTATTTTTTTTTTTTTGGAGAATTCACCGCTTTAATAGAGAGTCATCGTGAGTCCATGCTTTGTTGCCAGGGAGCGGAGGCATTACATCATCCTTAACTACTATTTTTTTGCAAACAAAGGGCTGAGAAATGGCTCTGGTAAGGATCAATCCAGGCCTTGCCATTTTGGCATACCCAGCAAGAACATACAAGGATATTTGGGATTGTGGCAGACTGCATCTTCCAACAGTGTCTGCCCTCAAGTTCTTCAGCATCCCACGTACCTGGCTTTCTGGCTCTTTGTCTGGCTATGTGCTTTCTCAGTTCTCTGACTCTGTGCCGAGGTCAGGATTTTATTTTATTTTATTTATTTATTTTTTTCTTTTTTCTTTATTTTTTATTTTTTATTTTTTTATATATTTTATTTTATTGATTTTTTTTTTTTGCTCCCCCTCCCACCCTCCCGTACATACCCTCCCTCCCCAGAGTTCCATGTCCATTGATTGAACCTATATGGATGTACACAAGTTCTTCGGTTGATCTACTATCTCCCCCAGATCATCCTCCCCTCCCCACTGTAATTCGACAGTCTGCCTGTTGTTTTACTGTCTCTATATCTGTCTCTTGGTTCATCAATTTATAATGTTCTTTATCATCCACAAATGAGTGAGGTCATGTGGTGTTTCTCTTTCATTGATTGGCTTATTTCACTCAGCATGATGTTCTCCAATTCCATCCAGGTTGCTGCAAATGATGAGAATTCCTTCTTTTTTATGGCAACATAGTATTCCATTGTGTAGATGTACCATGGTTTTTGGATCCAATCATCTGCTGATGGGCACATAGGCTGTTTCCAAATTCTGGCTATTGTAGATTGTGCTGCTATGAACATAGGGGTGCATATATCCTTTCTCATTGGTGTTTCTAGATTCTTGGGATATATTCCTAGAAGTGGGATTACTAGGTCAAATGGGAGTTCCATTTTCAGTTTTTTGAGGAAACTCCACACTGTTCTCCACAGTGGTTGCACCAGTCTGCATTCCCACCAGCAGTGCACGAGGGTTCCTTTTTCTCCACAACCTCGCCAACACTTGTCGTTTGTTGATTTGTTGATGTTGGCCATTCTGACAGGTGTGAGATGGTACCGCATTGTTGTTTTGATTTGCACCTCTTGGACAATTAGTGACTTAGAGCATGTTTTCATGTGCCTTTTGGCCTTCCTTCTGTCTTCTTTTGAAAATATTCTATTTAGGTCCATTGCCCATTTTTTAAATGGATCATTCATCTTCCTTTTATTTAGTTGTATAAGCTGTCTGTAAATGTTGGAGATTAAACCTTTATCAGTGGTATTATTTGCAAATATATTCTCCCACACCGTAGGCTTTCTTGTTGTTTTGTTGATGGTTTCTTTTGCCGTAAAAATGCTTTTTATTTTGATGTAGTCCCATTTGTTTATTTTCTCTTTAGCTTCCATTGCTCTAGGGTAGGGGTGTCGAACTCAATCAGAGAAGGGGCCAAAATCTAAAATCCAGCCTAAATCACGGGCCGAATGGTTTACTGAACAGTCATAAACTGACAATGTCATAAACTGACAGCGGAGTGCAGTGATGACAGCGCGGTGCGGGCCATATTGCAAGGCCTGGCGGGCTGGATTTGGCCCGCGGGCCTTGTGTTTGACACATGTGCTCTAGGGGCAGTATCCGTGAAGAAGTTCTTTTGGCATACGTCTGAGATTTTGCTGCCTGTGGATGCTTCTAGTATTTTTATGGTTTCCAGTCTGATGTTTAAGTCCTGTATCCATTTTGAGTTTATTTTTGTGAATGGTGTAAGTTGGTGATCTAGTTTCATTCTTTTGCATGTGTCTGTCCAATTTTCCCAACACCATTTATTGAAGAGACTGTCTTGACTCCATTGTATATTCGTGCCTCCTTTGTCAAATATTAATTGAGCATATTGATTTGGGTTGATATCTGGGTTCTCGATTCTATTCCATTGATCTATATGTCTGTTCTTGTGCCAGTACCAGGCTGTTTTGAGAACCGTGGCTTTGTAATATAGTTTGAAGTCTGGTATTGAGATCCCTCCTACTTTACTCTTCTTTCTCAGGATTGCTGTGGCTATTCGGGGTCTTTTATTGTTCCAAATGAACTTTTGGAGAGTTCTTTCTAGGTCAGTGAAGTATGCTGTTGGTATTTTAATGGGGAGTGCATTGAACCTATAGATTGCTTTAGGAAGTATGGACATTTTGATGATGTTGATTCTACCAATCCATGAACATGGTATGTTCTTCCATCTCCTTACATCTTCCTCTATCTCTTTTTTCAGTGTCGTGTAGTTTTCCGCAAATAGGTCCTTTACTTCCTTAGTTAAATTTATTCCTAGGTATCTTAATTTTTTTGGTGCGATGGTAAATGGAATTACTTTTTTAGCCTCTGTTTCTGTAGTTTCACTGTTGGTGTATAGAAATACCATGGATTTTTTGGCATTAATTTTGTATCCTGCTACATTGCCAAATTCATTTATTAAGTCAATTAGTTTTTTAATGGAGTCCTTTGGGTTTTTTATGTACAATATCATGTCATCTGCAAATAAGGATAACTTTACTTCTTCTTTTCCAATTTGGATGCCTTTTATTTCCTCCTCTTGTCTAATTGCAATGGCTAGTACTTCCAGTACTATGTCAAACAGGAGTGGTGAGAGTGGGCATCCCTGTCTTGTTCCTGTTCTTAGAGGGAATGGTTTTAGTTTTTGCCCATTGAGTATAATGTTGGCTGTGGGTTTATCATAAATAGCTTTTATTATGTTGAGGTATGGTCCTTGTACTCCCACCTTGTTAAGAGTTTTTATCAGGAAAGGGTGTTGGATTTTGTCAAATGCTTTTTCTGCATCAACTGATATGACTATACGATTTTTATCTTTCAATTTGTTTATGTGATGTATCACGTTTACTGATTTGCGGATATTGTACCATTCTTGCATTCCTGGAATAAATCCTACTTGGTCATGGTGTATGATCTTTGTGATGTTGTTCTGGAGTCGATTTGCTAGAATTTTGTTGAGGATTTTGGCATCTATGTTCATGAGGGATATTGGCCTGTAATTCTGTTTCATTGAGTTGTCTTTATCTGGTTTTGGTATTAGAGTGATGCTGGCTTCATAGAAGGAGTTTGGAAGTGTTCCTTCCTCTTGTATTTTTTGGAATAATCTGAGGAGGATAGGTTTTAGTTCTTCCTTGAATGTTTGGTAAAACTCTCCTGTGAAGCCATCTGGCCCTGGGCTTTTGTTTGCTGGAATCTTTTTGATGACTGTTTCAATTTCTTCCCTAGTCACTAGTCTATTGAGATTTTTAGATTCTTCCTGATTGAGTTTTGGAAGTGTATATTTTTCTAGGAATATGTCCATTTCCTCCAGGTTGTTCAGTTTGTTGGAATAGAGTTGTTCGTAGTATTTAGTAACAATCCGTTGTATTTCGGTGGGGTCTGTTGTTATTTCACCTCTTTCATTTCTGATTTTGTTTATTTGGGTCCTCTCTCTTTGTTTCATGGTTAGCCTGGCTAGAGGTCCATCTATCTTGTTTATCTTTTCAAAGAACCAGCTCTTGGTTTTGTTGATCTTGTGTATTGTTTTTTTGGTCTCTATGTCGTTTATCTGTGCTCTGATTTTTGTTATTTCCTTTCTTCTGCTTACACTGGGCTTTTCTTGTTGCTCTTTTTCTAACTCTTTGAGTTGTAGAGTTAGATCACTTGTTAGCCTTTTTTCTAGTTTTTTGCAATAGGCTTGTAAGGATATGAACTTCCCTCTCAAAACTGCTTTTGCTGTGTCCCATAGATTTTGGATTGTTGTGTTTTCATTGTCATTTGTTTCCAGGATGTTTTTAATTTCTTCCTTGATTTCTCTGGTAACCCAGTCCTTGTTTAATAGCATGCTATTTAGTCTCCATGTGTGTTATTTCTTTGGATCATTTTTATTGTAGTTAATTTCCAGTTTTATGCCATTATGATCTGAGAAGATGCTTGATATGATTTCTATCTTCTTGAATTTGAAGAGACTTTGCCTGTGTCCCAAAATGTGGTCTATCTTTGAGAATGTCCCATGTGCACTTGAGAAGAATGTATATTCTGTGGCTTTGGGGTGGAATGTTCTGAAGATGTCAATTAATTCCACCTGGTCTAGTGAGTCATTTAGGATTGGTATTTCTTTGCTGATTTTTTATTTAGATGATTTGTCGAAGGGTGACAGTGGGGTATTAAAATCTCCTACTATGATTGTATTGCTATTAATCTCTCTCTTAATGTCCTCCAGCAGTTTTTTTTATGTATTTGTGTGCTCCTGTATTGGGTGCATATATATTTACCAGGGTTATTTCTTCTTGTTGGATTGTTCCCTTTAGTATTATGAAGTGGCCTTCATTATCTCTTTTTATGTCCTTCACTCTGAGATCTAATTTGTCAGATATAAGTATTGCTACCCCAGCTTTTTTTTCATTTCCATTTGCCTGGAAAACTTTTTTCCATCCCTTCACCATCAGTCTGTGTGCATCTCTTTTTCTGAGGTGGGTTTCTTGTAGACAACAGATGTATGGGTCTTGTTTTCTTATCCAATCTGACACCCTATGTCTTTTGATTGGAGCATTTAATCCATTTACATTTAAGGTTATTATTGATAGGTACTCATTTGACGCCATTTTTATTCTATAACCGTGTTCCTTCTTCACTTCCTATTTCTTTATTTTTACAGTAGACCCTTTAGCATTTCTTGCATTGCTGGTTTGGTGGATATAAATTCCTTCAGTCTTTTTTTGTCTGTGAAGCTCCTGATTTCCCCTTCAATTTTGATTGATAGCTTTGCTGGGTACAGTATTCTTGGATTCAGACCCTTCCTTTGCATGACTTTGTATATTTCATCCGATTCCCTTCTGGCCTGATATGTTTCTGTTGAGAAATCAGTTGCTAGTCTGATGGGGGTTCCTTTGTATGTCACTTTCTGTCTCTCTCTGGCTGCTTTTAAGATTCTTACTTTGTCGTTGTTGTTAGCCAATTTAATTATAATGTGCCTTGGCGTCTGTTTTCTGGGATTTATTTTGCTTGGTACTCTGCGAGCATCTTGGATTTGTGTGGGTTTTTTCTTCTCTATCTCAGGAAAGTTTTCTGTCATTATTTCTTGAAATACTTTTTCCATGTCTACCTCAGTTTCCTTTCCTTCTGGAACCCCAATTATTCGAATATTATTTTGTTTTGTATTGTCCCAAAGCTCCCGTAGGCTCTCCTCCTGCTTTTTAAATCTTTTTTTCTGTAAGCTGCTCTAATTGGGTATTTTTTTCCATCTTGTCTTCTAGCTCACTGATGCGGTCCTCTGCTTCATCTAGTCTACTCTTGATGCTTTCTATTGAGTTCTTCATGGTAGTGATGTCATTTTTCATTTCTTCTTGGTTCTTCTTCAATTCCTCTTGGTTCTTCTTCAATTCCTCATGGCTCTTCTTCAATTCCTCATGGTTCTTCCTCATTTCTTCTTGGTTATTGTCAAATTTCTCTTCCATTCTTTTTAGCCATCCTATGATCATTATTCTGAATTCTTGCTCTGGTAGGCTGCTTGCCTCTGACTCCTTTACTTCCTTTTCAGGTGATGCCTGCTTTTCTTTCATGTGTGGGGTATTTCTTTGTCTCCCCATGGCCTCTCTTTTCAGGATGTCTGGTTATGTGGTGTTTCTTTTCCTGCGTTGATTTAAAGGTACAAACTACAACACTACCAGGTACAACACAAGCGGCACTTAACAGGAATGTATTTACAATATTAATAACCTCCAACAAAGGTGACCACTAGAGAAAGGCAAATTGGGGGATACGAGAGAAGGAAGAAAGGTAAAAATAAAATAAAGAAAAATTTAAAAAATAATAAATAAAATAAGTAAATAAGATAAAAAAAAAAAAAGAGGGATAAAGAGATAGAAAAAGAAGGAAAAAAGGTAATGACAAAATGAAGTTGGAAAACGGAAAAAAAGAAGAGAGAGAGAGAGAAAGAAAGAGAGAGTAGAAGGAAACTAAAAGAGAAATGGGAGACAAACTATATATCTGTGGAGAAAATTGCCATAGAACAACCACTGAACCCAGCCAATGCCAGTAACAATACTTGCAGATCAATACAAACTACAATATCCACTATTATTAAGTAAGGCTATGATATACAGAAGTACAAGAAACAAACAAAAACAGAGGATTTTTTTTAAAAAATACAAAGCAACAATAACAACACAGGTATAAGCATAACAATTTCACTAAAAAGCATAAAAATTCACAATAATCAACCTTCACACAAACAATGAGAAAAGGATAGAGAGGAGAACCTTTTTTTTTTTTTTTTTTAACTAGATAATATAGTGCAGAGAGTGATATTTATACACTTGGGTCAGGGGTTGGAACTTAGGTCTATAAGTATAGTGAGAGCTTTAGCAGAGAGTATGCAGAAAGAATAGAGGAAAAACTAAAGCAGGCAAGGGATAGGATAAACCGGAGACTAAAAGGGTAAAGTTTAGTACGAGAGTGATGGTGTAAAGGTCAAGTTGAGAAAGGGTTGAATGATGATATAGTAGAGATTAAAATAGAATGAAGGTTACTCCCAATGTAAAAAAATAAATAAAATAAAATAAAATAAAATGGTAGTGGAGAGGGGGGAAAAAAAGAAAAAAGAAAAAAAAAGGAAAAAGAAACAAAAATTGCAAAATAGCAGTAGTAATAGTGATGAAAGAAATTGAAAAATGTAATAATTTAAAAGGTAAAATCAAGTAAGGAAAAAAGAAAAAAAAAATCGTTTCTTAAATAAAAGATGAAAAAAGTGAAAATTAAATAAAAGATTAAAAGCTGAAAATAAAATAAAGAATGGCAAAATTAGCATAAAAATGACCAGTAGTGGTCATTCACTTCCTCTGTTACTGTATTTGGCACGCCTGATTCACGGAGCAGACAGACGTGCAGTTCCCAGCATTCCACTGCACCTCAGTTTTGTAAGGTAATCCTTAATTTTAAGTAGGCTATATCTTAGTTATTTGTGTCCATTTATTTTTGATTAATAAAAAGAAAAAATTTAAAAAAAGAAAAAGAAAAAGAAAAGAAAAAAGAAAAAAAAAAAAAAAGCAGTTTGTAATTCAGTTCTTAGGTGTCAGTGTTTCCGGTTTGACCTCCCAGTCCTTTTGGTTGCTCTGGCCTTCTTTCTCTATGGCTCTAGCTGGCAGAGTGCCAACTGGCTCCCAGACTATTTCTAAAGCTCCGATCCCTTGTTTCCAGGAAGGCAATTTCCCCGGATAAGCCCAACTGAGCAGTCCTTCCCTAGTTTTCAGAAGCAAGGGAGTGAAGGGGGTCAGGCGCCAAGGTTTCCAGATGATCCGCCCTTGTCGGGACAGCTGCAATTCTTAACAATCTGTCCCGTGTCCCCTGGCGTTTTTTTTAAAAAAGTCCCAGATTACGCCAAACCCAGCACTGGGTGTCCCAGGCAGAATTCTCGCTGCAGCCTTCTTTGGGCGCGCAGGTCAGCGCAGGCGGCAGCACTGCGCTGGCGGCTATAGTGGGGGGCGGGGCCTTGCCGAAGCTCAGTGGCTACCGTCACTGCCTGCGCCGCGGGACCAAGATCCCTCAAATTTTCCCTGCAAACTCTGACCTTTCCGTGGGTGACTGAAGAACTCCCTTGAAACCAAGTGTTTGCGCCGATTGGGCTGTCTCAGCTACTCGATGGTCTCCGCCGCTGTGGGTTTTTCCAGGCTTCAGAGAAGCTCTTCCTTTCCTGGTAAGAAGACGCCACCTTCTCTCCAAGCCCGGAGCTCCGGGAGAGCCGCAGCGGCGGCCGCAGTGCTGGCCTGTTGGTCAGGAAATCCTGTCCAGCGTACCTTTTCTTACCCTCCTTGAGATTTCCGCTATCCCTCAGTTTCCAATCAACTTTCCCTGAGCGACTCAGACACTGCTTTTTACTGTTCTGGGACCGGAGTCAGAACAAGTCCGTCTGTTCAGTCGCCATCTTCAAGCCTAGAGCCTTACTTTAGACCTGCTGAATCAGAAACTCAGGTGGCAATCCTTCAACAAATCCACCAAGTGATTCTGATGCAAGCTCCAGTTTGAAAACTGCTAGTTTATATCTGCAAAAAGTGGCCATTTGCAGATCTCCCACAAACACATTTTCCTCTCCCAAGTTTCATTAGCCCCCAAACTTGAGTAATAGGTACATGGTGAGGACCAGGTGCCTAGATACTTAAAAGCAAAGGACCCCACCAGGGTAATGAGAATGGAAGTTGAAGTCGGTATCTGTTATATGCACCCTCCATAAGATCTCTCCACTCACAATCTGTCATCTCTGTAATAAAGGTGCCTATAGGCCCAGGATGACTGGGTCTTTTTCTATCCCTCCTTCTGCACTTTTGTGCTCCAGAACAATCTTAAGAGATTCCTGGCTTTCCTATTTGAGGAAGAAGAGTCACTTAACAAATAGTTTTTAGCTGCCTTTTGTGTGCCAGCTCTTTAATACCTGAGCTGGATTTTGACACCATTGTTCTGTACTTTGGGAGGGCTGATGTAGGAGGAGGGCTTTCGCCAGATTCTCTTGTATATGACACTATATTGATGAGGCCAGGTCTAGGTATTTTGAAATAGGAAGGAAAGACAAGAGGAAACAAAGAGCAAAGATACAGAAACCTCTGATTTTGGATCTTGTGATGTTTTTCTTCTTATTTTTTCACTGATCTTTTGGGTATGGGGGTAGGGGGGTTCTTTGGAGATAGCTGTGTGAGAGGTATTGTGTGTGACCTTGTCCAACCTTCCCTTCCTCCCTTTTCAGTGGCGTTTTACCTTTAGCCACTTTGTGGTAGAACCTGGCCAGGAATATGAAGTGACCATTCACCACCTGCCCAAGCCTATCCCTGATGGGGACCCAAACCACCAGTCAAGAAACTTTCCTGTGCCAGGTAAGAGTGCCATAACAAGCCCTTCCCTTCACCACATGGCTCTTCAGAAGAAACCAACAAATGGCCCAGACATCAGCCTCCCTGCTCAGCTGACAATGCTGCCATTGTCAGCGTATGGTACCCACAGAACAAATAGATACCAGGGATGGGGAGCCCTTCTGTATGTGGTCTCAACCTCTACTCCCTGAAGACAAAGCCCATTCTCTGTTGGCACAAACAGTGGATATTGGCCCAAGACCCCAGGAGTTTTATGGGAACTGGAGTTCCTTCCTATCTAGAGAAGCATGCTCCTGCCTAGAAAATATTAGGAAGACTAACCACTTTTGGAAGAGTTGTAACTCTTGCTTCCAGCCTCATCCCAGCTTCTATAACCTTGTTCTTCACTTTCACCCCACGTCCTGCCTGCATTTATCTAACACCACCCAATATATGACACCATCTCTTTCCCCACTAATCCATCCTGCCTATGAATACTGCCAGATTTATCTATTAAAGCAGCATTCAATGTGCACTTTCTATTTTTCTGCCCTCCCCAGAATCTCAGCCACTACTTACAACACTTTTTATTGTTGAAAATCAACTATATCCAGAGCATCAGCCTCTCTGAGGACAGGATCTGAGCCTTATATTCATTTGTGTAGTCACTAGAACCTCACAAATTGGCTTGTGACCAGGAAATGCTTGTTAGAATGAGGATGACTTTCATCTGTGGAGCAATTCCGCATACACATACTCACTATCGACACACATACACATACTCACTATACACACACACACACACACACACACATACACATACTCACTATCCACATACCCTACTTTATTTTCTTTTTTCTTACTTATCACTCCCTGATTCATGGGATCGGGCCTAAACAGGCAGTTGGACATCCCTCTCACAAACCAGGACTGCTTGCTCCCAACTGCTCGCCTGCCTGCCTTCCTGATTGCCCCTAACCACTTCAGCCTGCCAGCCTGATCACCCCCTAACCACTCCCATGCCAGCCTAATTGATGGCTAACTGCTCCCCCTGCCAGCCTATTTGCCCTCAACTTCCCTCCTCTGCCAACCTGGTCACCCCTAACGGCCCTCCCCTGCAGGCTTGATCCCCCCAACTGCCCTCCCTTACAGGCCTGGTTCCTCCCAACTGCCCTCCCTTGTTTGCCTGATCACCACAACTGCCCTCCCTTGCAGGCCTGGTCCTTCCCAACTGCCCATCCTGCTGGCTATCTTGTGTTGGACATCTTGTGTCCACATGGGGGGGCAGGATCTTTGAACACATGGGGGCAGCTATCTTGATCTTGTGTGTTGGAGTGATGGTCAGTCTGCATATTACTCTTTTTTTTTGAAATATATTTTATTGATTTTACACAGAGAGAAATTGAGAGGTACAGAAAGTTAGAAACGTCGATGAAAGAGAAACATCTACCAGCTGCCTCCTGCACACCCCCCACTGGGGATGTGCCCGCAACCAAGATACATGCCCTTGACCGGAATCGAACCCAGGATCATTCAGTCCACAGGTCGACGCTCTATCCACTGAGCCTAACTGGTCCTGGCCATATTACTCTTTTATTAGATAGGATAGAGGCCTGGTACGTGTTTGGGGGCCAGCTGGTTTGCCCTGAAGGGTGTCCAAGATTAGAGTGGGGGTTCCCTTGGGGCATTGGGCTGCCTGGGCAAGGGGCCTGTGGTGGTTTGCAGGCCAGCCATGCCCCCTGACAACACAAGTGGAGGCCCTGGTATCTGGAATTTATTTACCTTCTACAATTGAAACTTGTAGCCTGGAGTGGAGCCAAACCTCCTGCTTGCTCCGTGGCTGTCGCCCTTTCTGTTTGGATTTGTTTACCTTCTATAATTGAAACTTTGTAGCCTTGAGTGGAGGCCTAGGCTGGCATGATCAGGTGGAAAGCTTGGCTTCTTCCATTGCCTGGGAAACCCAAGCATCCCTCCTGCTCTTTGTGGCAACAGCCATCTTGGAGTTAATTTGCATACTCACTCTGATTGGCTGGTGGGCGTGGTTGGTGGGCATAGCTTGGGGTGTAGTAGAGGTATGGTCAATTTGCATATTACTCTTTTATTAGATAAGATTTTTGACATTATTGTTTGTTTTTATTGGTCTCTTTTACTGGAATGTAATCTCTAGAGGACAGGGGCATTGTCTTATTTACCATTATATCTCCAGTTTTTGAAATGGTACCTGGCACATATTGAGAGCTCCATAAGTATTTGTTGAATGAGTGAATGTCCCCCAGTTTCCTCCCCGTCCTTAAAGTAGACTGACTCGGTCCCTATCACTCTGTGGCAATGGCAATTCATACCTGTCACATGTCTTCTTAAACCAAAGTAAAGCCTGGCTGACATGTCTCAGTGGTTGAGTGTTTACCTATGAACCAGGAGGTCATGGTTTGACTCCAGGTCAGGGCACATGCATGGGCTGTGGGCTTGATCCCCAATGTGGGTCTTATAGGAGGCAGCCAATCAGTGATTCTCATCATTGATGTGTTCATCTCTCTCTTCCTCTCTGAAATCAATAAAACTATATTTTAAAAATAAAACAAATAAAATAATAATGTTACAGTCAAGGAAATTGGTAGAGATCAAGAAGATATCTATGGAGAGAAACCAAGATGGCAGCCTAAACTGCTGCCTCACACAACAATTTCAAAACAACTAAAAGATAGCCGAAACCAGTTTGGCTCAGTGGTAGAGCGTCGGTCTGTGGACTGAAAGGTCCCAGGTTTGATTCCGGTCAAGGGCATGTACCTGGGTTGCAGGCACATCCCCAGTAGGGGGTGTGCAAGAGGCAGCTGGTCGATGTTTCTCTCTCATCGACGTTCTAGCTCTCTATCTCTCTCCCTTCCTCTCTGTAAAAAAATCAATAAAATATATATATTAAAAAAAAAAAAAAACAACCTAAAAGACAGAATGGACATCATCCAAATCCACAGGAAAGCTGGTGGAGTGAGAATTCTACAACTAGAAAGAAGGAGAGAGGCTCACGGATCGGATTGGGAGCCGCAAAGTGCTGAGATAGGGAGATGCTTGTGCGCAGAAGGGTGGCCGAAAGCCTGGCTGGCAGGAGGGGAAAGGAAGTCCCCGATTGCACTGAACCCTTTCCAACTGTACTGAACCCCAACCCCGGCCAAAACCCCATGGACCCAGGCTCATATGGGTGGAGTCCGGAGAAAGGCACCTGGAGACTCAGAGACTGGGAGACTGGGGGAGCCGGGAGCTGCAGCAGGCAGGGTCTACAATCACGCGCTAGTGAGTGCACACAGAGAGGTCTGACCAAGAAGGTTGCCGCAGCCTCTCCATAACGGAGAAGCTCCAGACTACAGAGACCCAAGCCAATTCTGGGCAAGCCTCTGGGGCACCCACGCTCTTGCACGGGGAATCTGAACAGTCAGGCAGAAACTCAGAGGAGCCGTGGAAGGCAGAGGTCAGGCGGAAACTCAGGTGAGCACACAAGGGCAGGACTGATGGTAAGCCAAGACTGTCAGCTCAGCCCTGAGACTCCACCCCATCCAAGCTGAGCACAGAGGCTTTTGCAGTTTTGCAAGTCTGATCCTATAAGACTGTCTCCAATACAGAAGGTATCCTGGAGTAGATACAGCTGATACTCACATCCAATGGGCCTGGAGGTCAATTTCTCCCAGTGATACCAACAACAATCAAGTCTTAACTACAATAAGGCTTTTCATGCAGTCCACAAGGGGAGCACCAAGAGTGTCTACTTCAGGTAACTGGGGAGACTGACCCACTGGGCCATATAGGACACCAAACATACAAAGCGATCCTACCAACTCTGGGAAGCAGCAAAAATACCAAGACAAGGAAATAGATCTCAAACAAAAGAGATGGAAGAGAACAAAAGATTGGATATAGTGTTCAAAACCATACTTATAAGGTTTTTCAAGAATTTCCTAGAAAAGGCTGATAAATTTAATGATATTATACAGAGATCCAACAGCAGACTAGAGGATCACATGAATCAAGTCAAAGATTTGGAATATAAAGGGGCAAAGGACACTTCTCTGGAGAAGCAAGAAGAAAAGAGAATCCAGAAAGTTGAAGATAGTATAAGGAGCCTCTGGAACAACTTCAGGCGTACCAACATCAGAATTATGGGGGTGCCAGAAGAAGAGAGAGTGCAAGATACTGAAAACCTATTTGAAGAAATAATGGCAGAAAACTTCCCCCACCTGGTGAAAAAAAAAAAAAAATAGACTTACAAGGACATGAAGCGCACAGAACCCCAAATAAGACGAATCCAAAGAGGACCACACCAAGACACATCATAATTAAAATGCCAAGGGCAAAAGACAAAGAGAGAATCTTACAAGCAGCAAGAGAAAAACTATAAGAGAGCACCCATTTGACTATCAGCTGATTTCTCAGCAGAAACTATGCAGGCCAGAAGGGAGTGGCAAGAAATATTCAAAGTGATGAATATTGAGAACTTACAACCAATATTACTGTATCCAGCAAAGTTATCATTCAGAATTGAAGGGCAGATAAAGAGCTTCATAGATAAGAAAAGGCTAAAGGAGTTCATTACTACCAAACCAGTATTATATGAAATGCTGAAAGGTATTCTTTAAGAAGAGGAAGAGGAAGAAAAAATATAAAAATTATGATCAATAAATACATATATATATATCAACAAGTGAATCTAAAAATCAAGTGAATTAAAAATCTGAGGAACAGAATAAACTGGTGAATATAATAGAATCAGGGGCAAAGAAAGGGAGTGGATTGATAATTATCAGGGGGAAAAGGGTGTGGGGGTGTGCTGGAAGAGACTGGATTAAAATCATATAACCTACGGATGAGGACAATGGCGGGGGGGGGGGGGGGGGCGGGGGGGAGAGGAGGTAAGGGCAGAGGGTGGGGCAGGAACCGGGTGGAAGGGAGCTATGGGGGGGAAAAGGAGAAACAATTGTAATAATCTGAGCAATAAAGATTTATTTTAGAAGAAGAAGAAGGAGGAGGAGGAGGAGGAGGGGGAGGAGGGGGAGGAGGAGGAGGAGGGAGAAGAAGAAGAAGAAGAAGAAGAAGAAGAAGGAGGAGGAGGAGGAGGAGGAGGAGGAGGAGGAGGAGGAGGAAGGAGGAGGAGGAAGAAGAAGAAGAAGAAGAAGAAGAAGAAGAAGAAGAAGAAGAAGAAGAAGAAGAAGAAGAAAGAAGAAGAAAGAAGAAGAAGAAGAAGAAGAAGAAGAAGAAGAAGAAGAAGAAGAAGAAGAAGAAGAAGAAGAAGAAGAAGAAGAAGAAGAGGAAGAAGAAGGAAGAAGAGGAAGAGGAAGAGGAAGAGGAAGAAAGAAGAGGAAGAAGAAGAAGAAGAAGAAGAAGAAGAAGAAGAAGAAGAAGAAGAAGAAGAAGAAGAAGAAGAAGAAGAAGAAGAAGAAGAAGAAGAAGAAGAAGAAGAAGAAGAAGAAAGAAGAAGAAAAGAAGATATCTGTGGAGCAGTGGTCCTTAAGGTAGTCCCAGAACCAACAATGTCATTGAATGCAAATTCTCAGGACCCATTCCAGACTTGCTGAATCAGAAACTACTGATGATTGCACACATGAAAATTTAAGAAACACTGCATGGAGGAACAAAGAACAAAGTTCTCCCCTCTTAAAAAGGCAGAGACAACTCTAGAGAATAAGCTACAGTGGGGAGAGATGGATCAGAAGTGGCCGAAGACTTTGGTTATCTAAAGCAAGCTTGGGTGAAATACATTTGAAACTAGACAGTTCCCTGATAGAGAAGGGATGAGAAAACCAGGTCAGTCTCAGTGCTCTGGGGCCTCTGACCAATGGCCACAATCCAGTCCTAGAGCTTGCTTTGAAGGGGCCATCCTTGTATAGGCTCCCCAGAAGGAAAAGAATGTTATTTTTGGTATCAGCATTCTGGAAGAACAGTAAACTTTATAAGGCAGAGACTTAATGGTTTCATTTTCTTTTTTTCTGGGTCTGCAGACTGTGAGGACCCCGAGATGAAGATGACCAGGCCCTGTGTGAGTTCAGGTAACTTTGGCTGGCATGCCAGGGGAGCTTTATTTGGGTACACATACATGCCCTCTTCTCACTTTCAGCCTATGTCTGTGCCCTGGGTAGGCAGCCTGTGGGATCCCAACATCTCCGTGGAGACCCTGGAAGCCTACCAGCTGCGGGTGAGCTTCACTCTGTGGGATGAATCTACCCATTACCAGATCCTACTGAACAGTTTCCCACGCACAGATCATCAGAGATGTTTCAAACAAATACAGGATATACCTGCGGTAACTTTGCCACTCTTAACCCCTCAAACATAGCTCAGAGCCACCTCTCCAAGCCTTAGCCTCTCCTTAATGGTCCTGACAAAACTGTATTGCCAGAAGTCTAGTGCTCAGTGCTATGCCCTTTGGTATGTAGTTGATACATACTAGTAGTTGATTCTATTCAGGTTTCCTTTTGCTCTAAATGTCTGTAGTTATTTGGTCTCTGCCCTGTTCACCATCCCATCCTTTTTGTCCTTCCCTCCCACATCTCTGTTATTCTCTATTTGTTCCACTTTGTTTATTCTACTTATTTCAAAAAGGATTTGAAGATTTTTAAAATACGGAAATGAAGACAAAATGGAAATAAAGATGAGGCAAATAAGATGGAGCCAGGGTGAGATGAGTACAGAAAATGTATGCAACACTGCTGGGGGTGAGCACAGATCTGTCTCCATGGTCCTTAGCAGCTGATGCAGAGGGAAATACTTGTCACCGGCTGTGTTCATAAGTTAACAACAGACCTGGAGCAGAAACCTGAAGGCGTTTCTCTTGTAGCCTTTGTGTGGCACACTGACAGTAGTGGGGAATGTTGTCATCAATTCCTGCAGCAATGTGGCCAGCTCTCATCTAGCTAGCCTCACCTATCCTTTCCCCTCTCTTTAGCCCACACGAGAGGACTTCCGCCAGCGATCGAATGTCACACTCAACCTACCAAACTTTAATTGGTGCTGCCACCACCAAGTGCAGGTGGGTGAGTGTGATATAACAGAGAGAGCATGCACAGGTGGGCAATCCTTCTATAGGGATGAAGGAGGGGAGAAGGGCAATTTGTGACTGGTGCTCTCTCTGAGGACCCAACGCCACTTCCATCTGGGACTCCCTGCCTGGATGGCCTTCTCTGCCAGCCTCACCTGGGCAGGGCTCCTCTTAATGATGGATGGGTGGCCACCTGACTGCCACACTGAGATACTAAGCAGTCAGCCAGGGTCCATTACTCTTCTGTCAGGAAAGCGTTGATGGGGGTCCTGTGTCTCCAGTCCCTGTCTTCCCTGCCCTTCTCTGGTCTCATAGATCCAGCCCTTCTTTAGCAGCTGTCTGAATGACTGCCGCAGACACTCCGTGAATGTTTCCTGTCCAAAAATTCCAGGTAGGAAGCAGATGACTATTTTGGAACACAATTGGGGTAAGAATAAATGAAGGTCAACAACTTGAGCTGAACCCTGACCTGATCCTAAGGGTGAGAGCAGAGTTTAATTTGGAGTTATTCAGGCCTGTGATGCAGGGCTTTAGAGAGACACTCCTGGGTTAGACTCCCGACTACCTTGTATTAGCTGTGTAGACTTGGGTAAAGTACTTAATCTTTCTAATCCTCAACTTTTGTGACTGAAAAAATGGGGATTGTTACTGTCATAGAGTTACAATTATATTCCATGTACAGAACAAAATCTTTGTAAGTTGTGAACCAAAGTACCAAGAAGTAGAAACTCCTGCCCCCAAGTTCATAGATGAAGAAACTGAGGCCGAGATATGTAACTTGTCCAAGATCATACACTGAGGAAGTGGCAGAGGCTGTTCAGAGGCCTAGCTTGTGGCTATAGTCAAAACTGAGCAGAAAGCAACAGGAATTGCCCTGGTTTCAACACAAACCTCAGCCTGCCAACTGAAGGGTGGGGCATTACTTAGTAGCCTAGAAACTCAGGTGTTTCATTTAGGTGGTTTCATCAAGTTAAACCTGTATCTAAAGTGGTTGAGCCCTAGCCAGTTTGGCTCAATGGATAGAGTCCTGTGACTAAAAGGTCCTGGGTTCAGTTCTGGTCAAGGGGATGTACTTTGGTTTCAGGCTTGATCTCTGGCCCTGGTCAGGGCTCATGTGGGAGGCCACCAATTGATATGTCTCTCTCACATCAATATTTCTCTCTGCCTCTCCACCTCGCTTCCATTCTCTCTAGAAACAATGGAAAAATATTCTTGGGTGAGGATAAATAAATAAATAACGTTGGTATAGGGTTGGTATAGGGCCACGGGCATTAGCATGTCCTTAGTGAATGTCAGTAATGGTTTTGTGATTACTGTTAAAAATTGAAATACTATTTTCCTTTGTTCTTATAGCAGACCCGATTGCAGGTAAGGCCACCGATCCTTCACATAGTATGCTGTGGGAGACCCAAGGGGACATTCCTCAGGGGCCACATGAGAAGTTTCTGACTGAGCCTGGTCCCGAGCCAGGCATACAAAGTTGCCCAGGGGTGGATGAGATCACCAGCATGTCATGGTGCAGGCTCAGGGTTGGCATACCAGGCCTCCCTGCCACATCATGCTGTTCTGCTTGTCACAGAATATATTTCCCTGTGGATGTATGGTTTCATCACGGGCATCTCCATCCTGATGGTGGGCTGCATCATCCTGCTGATCCTTCGCATGACCTGGAGGCTATCTGGTAAGGGGCAGACTCTGTGGTGCGGATCCTGGGGTTTTCCCTCTGTTCTCTTTCTGCTCATTTCCCCCTTCCCCACTCCAGTTTCTGTAATGCTTTGCTCACCCTTCAATCTCAAATTTGTACAAATGTCACCTCTGTGATCAATTAGAGCCTGCAGTAAGGCTGACCTGACTAGACTCAAATACCAGCTCCATTACTTACCATCTGGGAAAATTACTTAATTCTCTAAGCCTCAAGTTCCTCTTATATCCAAGTGGAAATTATGATACCCACATCATCAAACAATTATAAAAATTACATGAGATAATGCACATGGATTCTTACCATAGAATTTGGCACATATTTGCTTATTACATGTTAGCCACAATTATATTTATTGCCACTGAAATTAATATTAAAATCAACAGGTTGGGGCCATGGGCATGTAGCTCATTTGGTTTGAGCATCATTCTAATATGCCAAGGTTGTAGAATCAGTCCCTGATCAAGGTACATACAAGAATCAACCAGTAAATGCATAAATAAATGGAATAACAATTCAATCTCTCCTCCCCCACCCACCTTCCTCTCTCTAAAATCAATTT
The DNA here is from genome assembly GCF_964339955.1 of Pipistrellus hanaki. Lineage (NCBI taxonomy): Eukaryota > Metazoa > Chordata > Mammalia > Chiroptera > Vespertilionidae > Pipistrellus > Pipistrellus hanaki. The sequence goes on along the minus strand of NC_140505.1, from coordinate 91,076,893 downwards.
TTAAAAATCAACAGGTTGAAAGGAATTACAGTGGAATTTTCCTGTAAAAGACATGATCAGCCAGACAGGTGGAACAACCTGAGCGACCCCATCCTGGAGCAGTCTCCAGACTGTGCTCCTGAGGTCAGGGAGAGTAGCATGACAAGGGACAGCACATTATGATAGGGAAAGCTATGGGGAACCAGAGCACAGGGTTGCATACCCCAGTTCATTGATTTGCAGTTATAGGCAAGTTGCTTAATAAACCATAGAGTTGGTTGTCTTTTTTAGAAAATAGAGTCATAATGCCTCCCTCTCACATCTGTGGATAGGTTAAAAGATATAGCAGGGAAGGTGCTTTTTGGTGGGTATTAATAAATATTGGTTCCCCCTCCAGACTACAGTCCTCACTGGCCAGGTTCTAAAGAGAGAACATGGATTTTCAGGTTAGGGGATTCGGCCTTTCCCTGCCCCTCCATAACCCTGGACTCCTTCGTTGATCTGGGCTGCCATTTCCACACTTACAAGGCTCATCAGGATTATTTAATCATTATTAATTATCGTGTGGTGGAAAGAATATCAAACCATACATCAGAATACCTATGGAGAGAAGTCCTTCCTAAGATTGCTGGCAGTAAAATGAGTTAAATGTCTCTGCAAGTGTTTTATAAATATAGATATCCATCTTTATAGACTTCTTGTTTCATTACTCCTTTTGCACTTCTGACCTTTCCTGAAGTGCCACATGCTGGCTAAAGGATAGAAAAGATAGGAAAGAAACCTCATTATCTACTTGTCTTTTGACAGTTCTGGGAAGAGGCCCAAAGGGTGGGGATTAAAATGAAGGTTCTACAGTAAGGGTCTTCCTTGACCACCTATGGGTTCTCTTCTCCCGTCTGTATCACCTTGACTCCTGCACTAAGTTTCATTCATTGCATCTCTGAGGGGGGCAATTGTTCGTGTATGTTGGTTTCCTTTCCTCGCTTCAAAAATACTATGAGAAAATGTAAATGCACCTTTTGGAGGCTACTTTTGGAGAAATATATTGTAAGATTTATGCTTCCCGCAAAGACACCTCTGGGAAGGGCTTTTCCTCAAGTGAGGAGTCTCCTTGGGAGTGGCCAAATTGTGGGAAGAGTACAACCAGGACTGTAATGAGGTACCTCAGTCACCATTCTAGGGGTTCTGGCTGGGTCCGTTCCACAGAATACTTGTGACTTCAGCTGACTGAATATGTGTTGGACACGTAAACAATCTCATTTAATCACCCACCACAGACCCGTTTTATAGAGATTTTCCCATGTCTCACAGCTTGTCATGGCTGGCTGAGATTCACATCTGAGCAGCTCCACACAGCACAATTTCCCTGCCTCTGGCTGCCCTCCCTTATTAGTTGCTCTTTGTTAGGGGTGGGACAGCACTCTTCTGTCAGATGTCTCTGTGAGTTAGTCCCTAGTTTTTTTTAAAAAAAAAAAACTATGATGTTTTTTATTTCAGGATCTCATCATGAAAAACATGGCAATGACATCAGAGACACAGGTCAGTATTTCCTGGTGTGGGTATGCTGGGTTTAGCCTATGTTTATTTTTATTTTTTAATATATTTTTATTGATTTCAGAGAGAAAGGGAGAGGAAGAAAGAAATAGAAACATCAGTGATGAGAGAGAAGGTATGTGTTTATTTTTAAAGATGTGATGGAGGGTTCTTCTGAGATAATGGGTGGGTCACCTTCTGCAGTATAACTCCTGAGTCCCTTCAGAAGACCTCATCCCCAAAGAGGCCACCTTAAATGGCATAGCTGGGGCGAAAGTTTTTTTTTTTGTTTTTTTTTAAATCACTTGGACAAAGAAAAGAGGTAAGGTACTAATCATATTTTGTAGAAAAAAAAGGTCATCCCTGGCCTGGCTGTGGTGGCTCAGTGGATTGAGTGTTGGCCAATGGACCAAGAGGTGCTGGGTTCGATTCCTAGTCAGGGTTATGGTCTTGATCCCCAGTAAAGGATGTGCAGGAGGCAGCCAATCAGAGATTCTCATCATTGATGTTTCTATCTCTTTCTCCTTGTCCCTTCCTCTCTGAAAACAATAAAAATTTAATTTTTAAAAAAAGAGGCCATCCTTGTTCCATAGTCAGGCCTTTGTTTCTAATTTTTTTCTTTTTTATGAACTTACATAGGCTGAAGGCCAGTTAGAAATGTGAGAGATTCTTTTTTCCAGAAGGTACCAGACTGATTTTTTTCATGTAGCCAAAATAGGTAAAATAGCAATATCTGGCTTACTCCTAGACCTCGGTTGCACTTCTTAATCCAAAGAGCCAAGCTCTGCCTGGTCTGGGTCCCTCCCCTTAGCCTGTGGTGTAAGGTCAGCACAGACACAAACCTGAACCTGTGAGCTTGGCTTGTTTTGTTTCCCCCAGATGTCCTGCCCACCACTGGCCTGATGCCCCCTCCCCTCAAGCCCAGAAAGGTTTGGATTGTCTACTCCGCCGACCACCCTCTCTTTGTGGATGTGGTCCTAAAGTTCGCTCAGTTCCTGCTTACTGTTTGTGCCACTGAAGTGACCCTCGACCTGCTGGAGGAGCAGATCATCTCAGAGATGGGGGTCATGACCTGGGTGGGCCGGCAGAAGAAGGAGATGGTAGAGAGCAATTCCAAGATCATCATCCTGTGTTCCCGAGGTACCCAGGCCAAGTGGCAGGCCATACTTGGCTGGGAGGAGCCTGCTGTCCAGCTTCGATGTGACCACCAGAAGCTTGCTGGGGACCTTTTCACAGCAGCCATGAACATGATTCTGCCAGATTTCAAGAAGCCTGCCTGCTTTGGCACCTACATCATATGCTACTTTAGTGACATCAGCAGTGAGAATGATATCCCAGACCTCTTCAACATCACTTCTAGGTACCCACTCATGGACAGATTTGAGGAGGTTTACTTTCGGATTCAGGACCTGGAGATGTATGAACCTGGCCGGATGCACCGCGTTGGGGAGCTCACAGGGGAGAATTACCTGCAGAATCCCAGTGGCTGGCAGCTCAAGGAAGCTGTGGAGAGATTCAGAGAGTGGCAGGCTCAGTACCCTGATTGGTTTGAGCGTGAGAACCTCTGCTCAGCAGATGACCAGGATACCTCGTCCCTGAATGAAGAGGTGTCTGCAGAGTGGCTACTGCCACCTGGAAGAGGAATTGTAAAACAGGAGCCCCTGGTGCAGGAGCCTGCTGCTGAGGGCCACCTAGTGGTGGCATTGCTCATCACTGAGGAAGGCAGAGGAGTGGCCAGGCTACAACCTAAGCTTCAGCCCCAGGGTCAGCTGGTGGCCCAAACCCTTCATACCATGGTGCTCCCCCTGAAGGCTGTCCCTCCTACTCAAGATGTGGTACCTGCCCCTCCTGCTATTAGGAGCAGCACAGCCAGTCAGTTGGCCATTGTGGAAGGAGATGAGGCCTGCCCGCTGCTGGAACGCTGGGACCCTCAGCAGAACAGTGTCCTCTTCCGCCCCATGGAGTCAGAGGACCCACCTCTCTGTAGCACCCCGATGGCATCACCAGACCACCTCTCAGAGGATGAAAGGGGGCAGCTTGAAGGCTTGATACTCTCACTCTCCCAGGAAAGTCTGAGCTGCCAGACCTCTGAGGGGTGGGAGAGACCTGTGGTGGTCCTCAAAGACCCATACATACCTTATGGAGAGGGGCAGCGGGAGTCAGTGCAGTCTGACCAGGGCTACATCTCCAGGAGCTCCCCACAACCCCCTGATGGACTGGTGGAAATGGAGGAAGAGGAAACAAAGCAGAACCTGGGAAAGTCTGCCAAGCAACTCTCCCATGAGGCCCTGGAGAGCCTGAGAAGCCTCCAGCAACAGCTTTTATTCCAAGAGCTTCAGAATAACTCTGGCTGGGACAATATGGAACCAGAGAGGCCAGATACATAGTTCCTCCTAGACAAGAGCATTGAAAGAAAGGAGTATACATGTCTCTATATGTATTTACTAGAGGCCTGGTGCATAAAATTCATGCACTTGGTGGAGGTGTCATTCAGCCCATTCTACACCCTCTCCAATCTGGGATGCCTCTCACAATCCAGGACTGCTGGCTCCCAACAGCTCGCCTGCCTGCCTGATCACCCCCTAACCACTGCCCTGCCAAATCGATGCCTTACTGCTCTTATGCTGACCCCATCACCCCCAACTGCCCTCCCCTACAGGCCTGGTATCCCCCAACTGTCCTCTGAAGGCCTTATCATCCCCAATTGCCCTCATCTGTAGGCCTCGTCATCCCCAATTGTCCTCCCCTGCAGGCCTGGTTCCCTCCAACTGCCCTCCCCTGCAGGCCATCTTGTGGCAGCCATCTTGTGACTACATGGCTGTGGCCATCTTGTGCGAGGGCGTAATGGTCAATTTGCATATTGCCTCTTTATTATATAGGATATTCATATGTGAAATGATACCTTTAAAATATAGACATCTTGATTTTGATCTTCCTTAATTTTTCTTACTGGGACCCTAGAGCCCCCAAATCTCACACTAGTCACTGTAGTGCTGGAAATTCTGTCAATTGGACTGTGGTGTTTGCTGTCAGCCAAATGCCAAGAGCTTGAAGAATTTGTATAAAGCAAGCCAGGCCTTTTTTTTTGTATTATTTTGAACCATAGCTAGATAAAATCCTGCTTTGCCCAGAAGAGCCCCTCCAAGAACAGATGTCTCTCCCACCTCTCTGGCTCTGCTCCTAAATAGACTGTAGCAGAGGTGGCTCAAGGTGGACAAAAGCCAACCCTGTGACCAAAACATGAAGGGGAGCAGCTGTCTGTGACTTCTATCCAATGCAAACCTCTGAACTTTGGGTGGATTTCCATAAGTTTTTTCTGCCAGCTGTCTTGATCCTAGTTAGGGGAGTGAGAGGAGGGAGGTATAATTAGATGATGGGCAGTGTGGACATTGCTTGATATAGTGTTACTTATACTGATTTTATAAACCATTTTCTCTGCCTAGGAAGGCTCTCAGCCGTGTTTCAGTTTTGAGGGATATGTTCAGTCACTTAAACATTCATATAGTAATTTGAGCTGGGATTTCCGAATGCCAGGGTATGATGGCTTTCACTTATTTCCTGCTGATCTTTGAGTATTAAATAAGGCATAAGGGAAAAGAAGCTGTACTATGGGTGTTTTTTATTCTGTAACCTTTAGGCCCAGCAATTGGTGTTCTCCTTCCCAAAAAAGTCAGAGGGAGAGCCAGATCTGTTTTGCTCCAGGATCTTCAAGACAGTAGGGGCCCAAGTATACTTGAACTCAGAGTAAAATGCAGAGCTGGTGTTGCAGCCCTCGCCCTGGGCCTCAAGTAAGATGTGTTGGAGAGTGAGTGTCCTTAAAAGAAGGTCAACGACAGTTAACACAAACTTAGGCCCTTGGCTCTGCTGCTTGCCAACCAAATGACTTAAATCAAGATACCTTCCTTAAGCCTGCCAACTGATGATCACCATTGGCCCCAATTCAACAGCAACAGGACTCTCTAATTTGTAGTGTGGTGAAGAAAGAAACTTGATTCAGTGCAAAGCAGCTCAATTGTGATATAGGAGAGCTATAGGACAGTTCTGGGGCCAGGCCCTTCTCAGGCCAGATAGCTCTGCTCTGTGCTGGTCTGCTTTGTGCTGTACTGCTCTGCTTTGCTCCATTCTGCTTTTGCCTGCTCTCTGCTCCAGCAAGACATCTTTGGTGTTTAGTTCAGCAAAGGAGACTGAGTCTTGGTGGAGGGAAAGTACACTTTCAGAGCCAGAGGAGAGCTGGCTTATATAGTAGAAGTCCCCATCTCTGCCACCTGATTCATCTGTCCTCATTGAAATAAGGACTTCATATCCTCCCAGTTTGATTGGTCAGAATAGAGCCACTCTGGTTGGTCAGAGCTGTTAGCTACAATTGGATGTGGAAAAACCTCTGTGTTATTTGTTAAAATAGGATTCCAGGAGCTTTTATAAGGGTTGATTCACATGGCAGATACAGACAGGCAGTTCAATGCAGGCTTCTCCTTTATAGTTTGTATAAAAGGCCCCTGTGTAGAAATGACTGCTAGGCTATTTTTGTTTTTGTTTTAGCCCAGTTATCCATTAGGAAACATTATTTTATTTTTTTATTGTTTAAAGTATTACAAATAGTAGTACATATGTGTCCCTTTTTTCACCCCCATTGACCTTCCCCCAGTCTCTCTTACCCCCTCACTCCATTACCCCAGTGTCTTGCATCCATTGGTTATGCTTATATGCATACATATAAGTCCTTCAGATGATCTCTTGCCTTCCTCTCTGTTCCCCAGACTTCCTGTTGTAATTTAATGGTCTGTTCCATGCTTCTCTGCCTCTGAATCTATCTTTTTGTTCATCAGGTTATAATGTTCTTTATTATCCATAAATGAGTGAGATCATGTGGTGTTTTGTTTTGTTTTTTCACTGACTTATTTCACTGGCTTATTTCACTTAGCATAATGTTCTCCAATTCCATCCATGCTGCTGCAAATGGTAAGACTTCCTTCTTTTTGATAGCAGCCTAGTATTCCATTGTGTAGATGTACCATAGTTTTCTAATCCACTCATCTACTGATGGGCATTTAGGCTGTTTTCAAATCTTAGCTATTGTAAATTGTGCTGCTATGAACATATGGGTGCATATATCCTTTCTGATTGGGGTTTCTGTTTTCTTAGGATATATTCCTAGAAGTGATATTACTGGGTCAAATGGCAGTTCCATTTTTAAATTTTTGAGGAAATGCCATACTGTTTAGGAGACTTTCTTAGTGGGTGTTTTTTTTGTTGTTTTTGTTTGTTTGTTTGTTTTTTGGTCAGGTTTCATATTGTTTCTAAAATGGGTATAGCAGGAATTCTTACCTCCCAGAGTTCTTGTGAGGGAGTGGATGAAACATATCTGTGAAGCACTTAGGTGGTGTCCTACACCAGAAAACACTGAACACACCATAGCCTTACTAGGTTGGTCCAGGCATTTCCACCCTTCCCATACTGCTGCCTTTCTAAGGAGTCCAGGGGTATCTTTAGGTCTCTTTGCCTTGGAGCAAGGAAAAGAGCTCTAACCTGATTCTGAGCCAGATCAGTTTATGAACCCAGGGTACTGATTATCTTTCCTCTTGCTACTGCTTTTTTTTAAACTGTATGTTTACCTTTTCAGATTATAAAAGTAATATGTGACCCAATACTTGGCATATATTAAGAGCTCAGCAAATGTGTTGTCTGAGCAAATATGCTCATTTTGGGAAAACAGAAACAATATATATTATATTATAGAAGACTATAAAATAAAGGAACTGCCCCCAGCCCATAGGTATAGGCTCTGAAGTTGTACCCCATTGCTTTCTGCCAGATGGGACCTTTTTCCAATGTCTGTTTCCTATTCAGTGCTTCCAACATCACTCCTAAATGGCTTCTAGGTCCATCTCCTTTCTTTTGGCCTCTCCCGAGCTCTCCATGCCCTATTGCTGCTCCTAGATCTTGGTACTGGGTCAACACTCTCATCCTGTCAGTTTAGGTTGGTTAAGGTAAGTGTGGCACCCTACTGAGCAGGCTTGCCTGTTAGAGGAATATAGATGAGATGTTCATCCTCTCCCATGATTTGGAGGATACAAAGAAATATTACCCAGATACCTAGATTCATTTCCTAGAAGGAATGGCCCCTTAGGTTATTAACATTTTAATATAAATTAATTTACTGGATCCTTCCTTTCTGAATAGAGAGGAAGAAGATTTTAGTGTCCTGAGAGGACGAGAGAGCAGATAGGGGAAAAGGAGGCAAAATTGGCTGGCCCCCACTTTTGCCTGCACACTGACATGGTATCTTACCAGTTGTCTTGCTCAATGCCTCTTCCATGGCACTCACAAAGAATATGAAAACTAGCCCCTGCTTTTTAGCCAGAACTGCATAGCTTTAATGAAAGTTCAACCTGTTAACAGCTGAAGTCTAAAGGCTACTTGGGGTACAGATTTTGGAAGCAGACACACCTGGATTCAAATCTGAATCCCTTCCTGACTATGGTGTGGCATTCCAGCAAGCTTCTCTGGAAATGAAAACAAAGGTATTTGAGGTGGGTGTGAGAATGAAATAACACAATGTGCATCAAGGGCCTGATACAATCAAGCAAAGGATATAGTTCCATGCTCCTCATTAGGGGCTGAAGTGCAGGGTCTGGTTCAACACCTGAGGCAAGGCCATTCATATCTAGATCATGCTTACATTTATTCATTTTTTCCAAAATCCCTCATATATGCTCTCGCTGACCAAAATCAATGAGAGCTTGCATGCTTAACTATGAGAAATGTATAAATATTTATAACATACTTTGTCAAATTAATCAAGTTATTTTACATCTAGATTTAGGAAGGAATGAAGGTATGGCCTTATCTTGTGCTATAATTCTTTTCTGTGTAAATTTTGTCCCCTCATTATGATTATAAATGTCTTCAGGAAAAGAAACATTTTGCACATCACCTCATTTAATTCTTACCACATCCTTGTGAAGTAATGTTGCTCCTGTTTTATAAAGAATGAAAATGTTCCAGGAGGTCAGATGTGAACCCAAAGGCATAGCAATTGGAGGCAAAGAAAGCTTGTGACCAGGCTCTGTAACTTTGGAACAGCCAGAGCATTATAGGGCAACAATGTAGAGTGATTTGAATAGTGCTGGCTGTCTCTGTGCTAAAGAAAAACAACAATAAACTATAATTTTATTTTTGTTCAGACTCTATGTTCTGTCTAAGACTTCACAAAGTAATAACAAACAAAACAAAAACATGGCTTTGTTCTCATTCATACATAAGGATTCATGCTTCTGAAGGGACAAGAGTAATAGAGAAGGGCAAAGTATTTAAAAATTAGTTCTCAATCTTTTCCCCTTTGGTAAGTTATTTTTAGAAAGAAATGGGAAAGAAAGCTCTGGATAACTGGAGAAATCACTCACAGGCTGCATCTCTGTTAATTCTGCCTACAGAAAACCTGGGTAGATAGCAGGTCAAGGCCAAAGCCACACTGCCCCTGAGTAGCATGCCACTAGGAGGAAATAACCAAGGTTTACTCATAATGTTAACACAAATATATACAATGGTAACAAATGTCAGAGTGACATTTAAGAATTTAGTAAGGAAACATAGGAAAGATTCACACAGGAAGTTTGTCATAAGCCTCAGGTTTTTATTTTCAATACAGAAGCTGTTTTTATTTTTAAAAAGAGAAGGAGGGGGGCATGATAAATGCTAATGAGGTGCCACTTTCCCCTCTTCCAAGCTCTAGCACATGAAATCAGACTCAGTACCTGTTAAATTAGACCAGACTTTAGAGGATCTAGTCCAACCCCTTTTTAAAACAGATAAGCTCAGAGTGAGGACATGCTTACTTGCTTAAATGTTAGAAGCAGGCAGTGTGAATTCTGAACCTGGGTTCCTGGCTGTGAACTGCGCTTCCCCTCAACCTCAGGAGAAAGTGCACTCCTGTTTTTCTGACCATGGAGAACATCTCCAATTTGACTCCCACAATGCAGATGCCCCTAGAAGGCGAGAAAAATGAAGCTTTATGGGAAATTTCTCCTTGTGAATGGGGCAAGGGAAGTAAGTAAAAGCACTCAAGGAAAATATACCAGAAGGAAGGGAGGGACTGACTCTGAACACAAGGTGCTTACATCAAATATTTGGAAGAGGCTTGCTGGATGGTGGGGGTGGGTGGGTGTAGATATGTGGGGGCAGACAAATCTACCAGAATTGGCCCAATTGCTATCAGTTTTATTTTTTGAACTTTCTGTTTATTTTTTCTTTATTGATCAAGATATTACATATGTGTCCTTATCCCCCCATTTATCAGTTTCTTGATGTGCCTAGGGAAGTGGCAGCTCATGGGAATCTATCACAGCCTCACACCAGAAAATCAAAAGCACTCAGATTTTACAGTCATTCAGTGTTGAGAATACGATCCAAACAGTAAAAAGGGGGTGGGGTAGGGGACCAGCCAGGAGCTGGCACATGGCTCAGATGCAAAATCCTTTCACATTCACTGAGATTGGGTAGCTAGCAGGAAGCAACAAAGCTGGAGGGAGAATGTGAAAACAGAGGAAGCAACTATTGGGACCCACCTAGGGTCTGGGCCCCAGAACTCTGAGCACATGAAATTCAAAGGGAAAGAAGAGGAGTCAATACGGAAAGGAGAAAAGACAGGAGAAAAACAATTAGCTGCAAAATTCCACCAGTTTATGTTGGACCTGGTAGGGTTAGGGGGTTTGAAAGCATGATAGTGTATTGAGTATAAACATTTTTTTCTCCATTGTTCCCCACTGGGAGAATATCTGGTTAATTCATGAGCCCCTTGTGCCTCTGTCCACATGGGTGTCTTCTGTCAACAAGTCCCCAAGAAGTTGGGAAAAAGTGACCCCATGTAAAAAACTGAGGTCCAGAAAGCAAAAGTGACAGTCAAAATTACAACCATGATTTTTCTGATCCTTTGTCCAGGGTTTACTACACCACACAAAACTTCCCGAGCATAAGAAAGTGAAGGGGAAACAAAAATTCTTACAATTTCATCCCTCTATCCTATTGTGGGGTGGAAGAGAGTTATTTCCTAGCCTTGTTGCACACTTACCTCTCCTAAAAATATTTATCCTACCTCCAGATTCCAAGAGTGATGCCTACATTAATACTGTTAGTGGGAAACCCCTGTATGTCCCTTCTCATCAATTTTAACAAGAGGAATACCAGAGAGAAAGGCTGTGGTGGGTTTGCCTATCCTATTCCATGAAGCCTGAATTTTCCCTGGAGATTCTCTTAACAGGGCAAAAGATAAAAGTCATCACCACAATTTCTGGTCTTCACAAAACTTTCTAGAGGGCAGGTGGACCCATGAGAGACCCAACTTCATATCTACCCAGGAACCCCACTAAGTGTGCTGTTCTGAACCAAGATCTGACTGAGCCAGAAACAAACCTTGGGGAAACAGATATGGATGCATAGGGAGAGAGGCAGACAAGCCAATGGCTAATACTTCAGACTTTGTGACAACCTTGACAGCAAAATCCCACCTGGATCTAGTGACCATGTTGAATGCAACTTCTAAGTATTTTGTCTTTATTTATTTATTTATTTATTTATTTATTTATTTATTTATTTTTGCAAGCAGCATCAGTGCATGATGCAACAAAAGTCAAAAGCATGGGGGTAGAAATGCCCATTCACCCAAGAAAGGGTGCAGTTTGGTCCTTAGAATATGAACCCTCTGACACTCTCCTCCCCATAAGCTGAGAAGAGAGGAATAGGATTGAGGAAGATCCTTGGTGAGCTTCTTTCTTGAAGAAGAGAAACTGGGAAGCTCCCAGGAGCCTAGCTCTTTCTGGGAATTTATTGCCACAAGTTTAGGTAGGAACAAGGAGGGTGGTGCTATATATAGTGGGCTGGGCTTCCCCAGATCTACTGATTGCAACGGGCCACAAGGTGGACATAAGAAACCAATACTACATGTACATAGAGACATAGACTTTGCATCTACTATTTGGAATAAATCCAATAAACACATGAGGGGACAGTGGATTCTGAGTCAATTTCAAGGCATGGGACAATGGTCACTAACCAAAGCCTAAAAGAAGTTGGCATTTATAAGCAAGACAGAAGGCCTAAGGTCCATCACCCTGTGCCTGGGCATCTCCTTTCCTCCATTCCTCCCTCCTTCACACAATGGCTAGGAATTAGGGTGGAGATGGCAAAAGCAAGAAGCAGAGGTATCCAGAAGTGAGAATCAGAGTCAGGCATGGAGAAGGGAGAATAGAGTGAGTAGACCCTCCTCCCTCACCATTAGCTATTGGTCTTCCTCCAAGCAGTCTTGACCCAAAGAGTGCAAAAGGACACACTAGCCCTTAACTCTATTAACAGTTACCTGTTCTTTAAATATATATCTTAATTGATTTTAGAGAGGAATAGAGAGGAAGGAAGAGGGAGAGAGAGAAGAAACATCAATGATGTAAGAGAATCATTGATCAGCTGCCTCCTGCACACCCCCCTACTGGGCATTGAGCCTTCAACCTGGACATGTGCCCTGATGGAGGATGGAGCCGTGACTTCCTGGTTCATGCTCAAACACTGGAGCCACACAGGCTGGGTAAAAATCACCTCTCCTAAACAAAGCTTGATATAATCTGGGTGAGAGAAAGTTAGAGGACAAGGGAGCTGAGGTCTCTCAACCGAAAAGCAAGCCTCACCCCCCACTTATTCCCCTTAATTCTGGGAGGCCACATCTAGGGTGTTGGCATAGCCATGGGCTCCTGCCTCATTGTTCTCTGTAATACAGTGACTCAGCTGGGAGCCTCCCTGAGGTGGTGGTGGAGGTGGCAGTGAAGGCGGGACAGAGGGCGGAGCACAATAGCCCCCTCTGGCCTGACTGGAAGAAGCTGGTCTTTCAGGGTCCCAACAGCCTTCTAGGGCCTCCAGGCCACGGCATCCAAGGAAGAAGAGATTCTTGAGCATGAAAATGGATAGGGGCTGCTGGTAGCTTACCACTAGGAGGCATCGCAGTGCCAGCAAGGGCACGTCCACCAGGCAGCCTCCCAGTAGGTGCAGAAGGCGGCTGCAGCTGCCAGGTCTGGGAGCTTGGTCCCAGGACAAAGCTGCAGCTGCGGTTGCTGCAGTGTTGAGCTCATACAGCCAAAGCACAGGCAAGGAGAGGGTGAAGAAGTAGACTATGATGAGCAGGTAGCGAAGGTGTGTGGGAAGTGCCACGTGGCCTTCCAACATGAGCTCCACTAGGGTGAAGCTATCAAGCAGATCCAGACACGTGCCTAGGAAACATCCCGAGGCACGGTGCTGCTGGGGCTGCAGAATCAAGGGGCCTGTTGAGCTCAGGGGAGTTCCCACCTCGCTGATGGCCCGCACCAAGCTGTAGAGTAGAGGCACCGACAGCGCCATAGTAAGGCGGAAGCCTGTAGTGCCCAGAGGTGCATGCAGCTCAATGAGGTCCAGGATGGACGAGCCCAGGATGAGCACCACCTTTGGCGTGAAGGCGATGGAATAAATGAGCCAGGCCAGGTAGGCGAAGGCAAATTCGCCCACCACCTCAGCCGCCCCTAAACCACCCCCTGGACCTCCAGAGCCCCCACGGCCACCGTGAGCCTTGGCCCCTGCTGTAGCCCCAATGGAAGCAGCGGGCAGGTCCAGGGGCAGCGAGGCATGATGGTGGTGCTGGTGGTGGCTCCCAGCACTGCCCCGACGGCCCTGGCTGTTCTTGGCGAAAAAGATGGCCCAGCCCGCAACCACCACCAGGTCGGTGGCAATCCAGGAACACCAGTACAGGTCGGTGACTGCGATGAGGTACAGGTCTAGTAGCCCTCCCTGTGCCAAAAGCAGCACCACGGACAGTGCCTGGTAGCCCCAAGGACACCCGGAACTGGGGGTGCTGTCCCCACTGTGATGCTGACCTCTGTGGTCTGATGGGGTCAGGGCCTTGTGGTTACAGCAGCAGCAGCACGAACAGCAGGAGGCGCCGCTGCTAGTCCCTGTGCCACAAGTAACCCCAGCCAAGCGGACCCCGGGGCCCCCAACGCTCCCAGCGGCGGGGTCCCCAACGCTCCCGGCAGCACCCCCACTGAAGATGCCCCTGGCAGCACCCCCACTGACGTCTGCTGCTGTCATGCTGCAGGAGTAGGTGGGCGTGGAGGAGGGGGTGGTGGCTGAGGTGGAGGAGAAAGCAACACCCGCGGCTGGGTCAGCGTTTGGGGCTAGGGGTCCTGTGATCCCAGCAGTGTCGGCAGTGAGAACCAGTGGTTTGGTTATACTGACGCTCAGGTTGGGGTTGTCCTCCCGCTCTGCACTGGTGCTGCTGCTGGGAGAACCGCTGTCCCCGCCGCTGCTTTCCCCCGGCTGGTACTGGCGCTGGTGCTGGTGTTGCTGTCACCTGAGCCTCTCCTGCCACGAGAGAAACCTCCCTGGAGGAAGGACTGCAACCCGGTGGCAGCTGGAAGCCGCAGGACGGAGCTGGACGAGGACAAGACAGAGACCGAGCGGGGATGGCGAAGAACTGGGTGCATTGTCTTCCTGGAGGTTGCCAGCTATACCCTGCCCACCTCCCCAGCTTCTGGAGTCCTACCTGGGTCTGGCAGCAGCGAGATCTGGACTGGAATCTCCCGGACTGGGCCAGCTTGGGTTGGTGACCAGCTGACACCATCACCCCAAGTTGCCACCTGCAGGGCGGAGGGGGGAGGGGCAAAGAGAAAAGGGAGACTGGCTTTGGGGAAACCAGGACTGGATTCAAAGGGGGAGGGAGTAGGAGGAGAGACTGGAGAAAGCATGGCTGGCTGCATCAGCTGGAAGAAAAGGGGGAGAGAGAGCTATTAGGGTGGGAAGCACTGTGGACCAGGAGGATAAGAGGGGAGGAGGAGGTAGCTATCACTAGGATGAGGGATAGGAAACTGAGGGATCAGTTCTGAGGGAACCTAAAGGAAGCATAGGAGTTCTGGAGAAGATTCTTCAATGCCCCACCAGCAAAACTGGAGCATTAGTGGTTAGTGACCACCATGGCCTTGGTCTCAGTATAAACCATGCCTCCCAACATCAGGCTGAGGTGACAGTTTCAGGCCTCTATTCCCAGTGAGCAGTTTCTTTTGCAGGAATTATGGCAACTTTAGCCTCTATGCTATCTAGTGCCCTTTCCACCTTCCCAACACTAACTTACCTCTCTTTAAGGCACTTAAAAACTAATAGAGCAGTCAGGTCTTTCTGACTAAATGGACCAAGAACAGCAGTCGCAGACATGTATATCTAGATATTCATATGTCCTGCATTGGGTTCAGTGAGCCACCTTGGGGAGGTTCCAATTTCCAGAGAATGGAGTAGTTCCCTGTATATAACTACTTGGGAAGAGAGAGCAGTAAAATAATTATTGAATTGGAAGCAATAGGAAGATGTATATATCAGAGAGGAAAACAAAGAGGCATTTATAGGTATGGGTACCTTGATAAAAACAAAGGCTCAAAGTGGGTGATGGTGAATGTTACAAACTGCCAGGGTGGACAGAAGGTATAGTGGTTTTGCACCTACAAGCACGGAATATATACTGACTCACCTCCATGAACTTAGTCCACAACTGGGCTGGAAGGCAGCAGGTAGAGTTATACCTACAGAGAGTTAGGGGAGAAAAAAAGTGACTAGAGCAGTTGGGGCTGAAAAGAAAAGAAAAGAAAAGAAAAGAAAAGAAAAGAAAAGAAAAGAAAAGAAAAGAAAAGAAAAGAAAAAGATGAGGCTCATGTATAATGCAAACATCTCAGCCACATCAAAGCAAGGCTAGAAATTCGCCTGCTCCCTCATCCTCCATATACCTCAGACTGCATGTTTCCTGACTTCCTTAAACCTTCTGCTGCTAGGTTCATCTTCCTAGACAACACGACAGAGCCTGAGGGAAGGGATCAGTGGAACCATAGTAGTTGGTTGCACAGGGCTTGTCACTAAACCTGCCTCTTGAATAAGGGTCAGTTTTACCTAAACCTTCTTTCTCCAGTCTCTTAGAGGTCAGTCTGTATAACTAACCATGGGAGTGTGGGATTTAGAACTCACAACCTGCATTATTTCCAGCTGCCCCTGGCACATGCAATCTTTGGAAAGTTTTTTGTCCAATGGTCATTTAAGGCAGAGCATATACTATTGTAGTATAGGGAGTGGTAAGAGCTTGAGCTCTGGGATCAGTGGTTTTAGCTCTGCCACCAAGCTTGTGTAATCTTGGACTGGTTATTTCATCTTTTAAGCTCCCAACCATCCAACTAAAAAGGTATCAATATCTATCTTAACAGGCTGTTGTATAAAGACAGGACATAAATTCAAAGGTTTTTTTTTTAGCCCAGTGCCTGGAGCAGAGTATGTATGCAGTTAAAGGTAGTTGATTATGATGATATTATTATCATAATTTCATTTAGCTCATGTCTTAATCTCCCAGGGAACACTTACTCATAGCACAGACCACTAATGATTGCTTTCTGGGCTGGATCCCTTCCTACAGCCACATTCAGAGTTCTGCTCCCCCATAGCTTTGAACTTCAGTAAGTGCTAGAGAGCAAAGCTGCTCTCATTAGGAGCAGTAGTACTTGGGTCTGGTCTTCACAGGCTTCAGTGTGAGATATTCAGCTATGTCAGCTGGTGCCAAAGCCCACCCACATGGGTCAAGGATACAATCTGCACTCATTTGTGAGCATTGCAGCAGGTTCTGCAAATGTTAAGACTAGCCAGTCCAAGCCAAAAAGCAGATTGGGGGGATGCTAACTGCTAACTGGAGTGATTATAGGCAGTCTCCTAGCTTTCTCCCAGAGAAAACACCAGCCAACAGCTACCATGAATGACTTCTGCTCAAGTTAACGAAGCAGTTGAAAAAGCAGCTGCAGCTAATGAAAGCTAAGAACTGGGCTTCAGAGAAAACACTAATGAATCTGTCTCCATTCCTTCACCCCTTTGCCCCCTTGTCCTGGGGTCACTCAGAGATACTCCCCTTCTGCTCTAACCTGTCAGGTGCCTCCATCAGGACAGATTTCCTCCCTGGTGACTTGTAACAGCCCTTTGATGTTATCCTTCGTATTTCTGGGAAATGTAATCAATAAGATTAACTTCCTATAAGAGAATCTTTAGCCCACTTTCTTTCAGGTCTGAGACCCTGAATAAAAAGACCATAGATAAAAATGATGAGAAAGCAAGGTACACCATAGAACAAGTTGGTAATCTGAGTATTAGAAGGATTTCCTCTTTGCATTGGATTTGTTCTAATCTTCTGTGTACACACACACACACACACACACACACAGAGGGATGAGGGGGGGAGAGGCTTTGTTTCAGCCAGGAAAGGGGTTGACAAAGATGTGACTATGATGAGAAGGAAGAAAAAAAATATTCTCATATATAAAGTGAGTACATACATTCCAGAAGGGTCTAGAAAAGGGAAGACATAGTCACTGAGTACCTCATAAGCACCTTGGGTCCATGTTAGATATCTTATATACAATAACTGAAAATTGAAAGACAGAGAGGTAAAGCAATTTATTCCAAATCACATAGTTACTTAAGGGCAGAGTTAGGGTTACAACCAGACTTCTGACTCTCAGTCCAGTACTCTTACCCACCTATTCCTTCTCATAGGTCTAGGATGGCAGCAGCTCACAGGCATCCTGGGATAAAGAGACAAATCAAGCTGGTTTCAACCCTCCAAAACTTTTCCTTAAACAGCAGTTAAGTGCTAGGCACTGGATAAGGTTCATTTGGAAACCTAATATTATTTTTTAAAATCCTCATTGAAATTATGTTTTTATTGATTTTGAGAGAGAGAGAGAGAGAGAGAGAGAGAGAGAGAGAGAGAGAGAGGGAGGGAGAGAGAGATAAGTGTGAAAGAAGCAGCAGGGGTTGCAACTGAGTTAGACTGAAGGCTCTTGGAGATTAAGGCATCCGTCCTCTTGAGGGGTCTGAGCACAGACATGCTCACTCACAAACTCACTCATTCTGAGCTTCACAACAGGGCAGCAGCTCGGATATCACCAGTGACATCTGGGGAAGAGCTGAATTCCCAAACTTCAGGGTGAGGGCTGGAAGGTCAGGACAGTTCTCTATTGGGATGGAAGTACTGGCAGACATCATTGTTCCCCCAACCAGGCAGCAGGCACTTGTTAACTTGGTTAACAACATTCACCTTATTCTGGCGATTCCCTGAGACCCCACTCTACCCAACTCAAGTGCACAGACCAAACCTTGTTTGAAGGCTTTCCCACACAAACATCCTGTCTGAGCTCATGCTGTGGACTTTCCTGAAACCTCTCAAAGGTCCAGTAATCCCAAACAGTCAGTAATCCCAAACAGGTATATCCTAAGCAGTCCCAAGCCTGGCAATAGTGGAAGCCAGCCTCAGTTCACAGCTTACCATTTACTAGGACCCTCCAAGCCCAGCACAGGTGATAGTCAACTACAGATCACTTTCCAATTTCTACCAGGTGACCCTGAATCAGGCACAGGCAGTGACTAAACTTGGTCTATACCACAGCTCCTCCCAAAAGGTCCCAGAACCAACAAACCTGGTACCTGGCTTTAGAACATACCAGGGTACCACCCAATCAGCTCCACAAATGACGTACACAAAAGGGTAGACTCAGTAGGCACCAGGGCCCAGCTGAAGTAAATCCCATCAGTAGGGTCAGGCCCCTGACAAATAGGTTATCTCCTGCAGTCATGATCACTTCTCATAGCCAGTCAGTCTGAGGATTAATTCCTTCCAGTGATGTCACAGCAGCAATCAAGGCTCCACTACAACAGGAGGGCACATACAATCCACACAAGGGATACCAAAAAAGTACCCAGTTCAGGTGATCAAGGAAAAGAACACCTACTACTTACAGCTACTCTACCAAGACTGAGGGATATAGCAGCTCTACCTAATACATATAAACAAACACAGGGAGGCAGTCAAAATGAGGGGACAAAGAAACATGAAAAACATGATAAAATTTCAGAAAAATAACTAAACAAAATGAAGACAAGCAATCTATTCGAAGCAGGTTTCAAACACTGGTTATAAGGATGTTCAATGACCTTAGGGGATAGTAGATGAACTCAGTGAGAATTTTAACAAAGACATAGGAAATAAAAAAATAACCAGTCAGAAATGAATACAATAACTGAAGGATACACTAGAGAAAATCAACAGTTTATTAGATGAAGTAGAGGATGAAATTAATCATTTAGAAGAGAAGATAGAGGAAAAAACCCTATCAGAACAGCAAAAAGAAAAACAAAAACTGAGAAAAGTTTAAAGACTTCTAGTTCAACATCAACCATACCAACATCCTCATCATAGGAATGCCAGAAGAGAATTCATTTATCAGTGCCAATAGTTTTTTCTTTATTATTTAAAGTATTACAAATAGTAGTACATATGTCTCCTTTTATACCCATTGACCTCCCCCAGACCTCCCCTACTTCTGAATACATGTCCTCACTCCCCAGTGTCTATGTACGTTGGTTATGCTTATATGCATGCATACAAGTCCTTCCATTCATTTCTTACCCTCACCTCCAACCACCCCAGCTTCCTCTGCCTTCTCGCTGCAGTTTGACAGTCTGTTCCGTGTTTCTTTGTCTCTGTATCTACTTTTGCTCATCAGTTTATGATGTCCTTTATATACCACAACTAAGTAAGATCATGTGATATTTATCTCTCTCCAACTGGCTTATTTGTTTTTTATGAATAAATGGTAGTACTCTATTATTTTGTTTGTTTGTTGTTTCTTTGTTGTTGTTTTTTAATCTTTATTGTTTAAAGTAGTATTAGATAAGTCCCCTTTTCCCCTCCTATTTACCCCTTCTAGCCCACCCTACCCCTGGCCTTAGGCCTTCACCACCTTATTGTCAGTGTCCATGGATTATGCATATAAGCATACAAGTTCTTTGGTTGATCTCTTCCCACTCACCCACCTCCCCTGCCTTCCCTCTAAGGTTCAACAGTCAAAGCACAAAAGTTTTTAATATTGATAAAGTTTACTTTATTTTTTTTTCCTTTGGTTGTTTATGCTTTCATTATCATATCTAAGAAACCACTGCCCAATCCATGATTATGAAGATTTACACCTCTGTTTTGTCTAAGAGTTTTATAGTTTGGGTTTTTACACTTGCATTTTGAGTTAATTTTGTATATGGTGTAAGATTCAACTTAATTTTTTTACACTTGAATATTCAATTATCTCAGCACTCTTCTTTCAACTGTGTCCTTTTTTTTTTGTCTTTTCAATGTATTATTTGTTATTTTTTTCAGTACTCCCTTATTTTCTGGCACAATAAGATATTACCTGGAATCGGTAATTTTTGCAATTACCAAGTAGCCATGGTTTTTGTTTTTGTTTTTTTAGTGGGAAATGGTATTTGGAAACCATGATCTAGGTTGTTACTGAGGTGTCATTGTTTTTAGGATTTTTTTTTAGCAAATGTATCTTTTTTATTCATTTTTATTTTTTATATTATTTTTTTAAATTAAGGTATTATATATGTACATATCTTACCATTGCCCCCCCACTCCCATACATGCCCTCACCTCCCAGTGTCTTGCGTCCATTGGTTATGCTTATATGCATGCATACAAGTCCTTTGGTTGATCTCTTGCCTTTCCCTATGCCCCACAGCCTTTTCACTGATATTTAACGGTCTGTTCAATGCTTCTCCGCCTCTGTATCTATCTTTTTGTTCATCAGGTTATAATGTTTTTTATTATCCATAAATGAGTGAGATCATGTGGTATTTTTCCTTTCACTGACCGGCTTATTTCACTTAGCATAATGCTCTTCAGTTCCATCCATGCTGCTGCAAATGGTAAGAATTCCTTCTTTTTTATAGCAGCATAGTATTCCATTATGTAGATGTACCAAGTTTTCTAATCCACTCATCTAAAGGGTGTCCTGGCTCAGAATGGGGGTTTCCTTGGGGTATGGGGTGGCTTGGGCAAGAGGCCAGTGGTGGTTTGCAGGCTGGCTACCCCCCTGGCTACCCAAGCAGAGGCCCTGGTATCTGGGATTTATTTATCTTCTATAATTGAAACTCTGTAGCCTTGAGTGGAGGCCTGGGCCATCCAGGGTGTGCAGGAAGCTTGGCTTCTTCCATTGCCAGGGGCACCCAAGCCTTCTGCTTGCTCCGTGACCACAGTCATCTTGGTTGGGTTAATTTGCATACTTGCTCCTGATTGGCTGGTGGAATTGGCTTGTAGACATAGCAAAGGTATGCTCAATTTGCATGTTTCTCTTTCATTAGTGTAGATAGGTACTTGTTTGTAGCCATTTCTATTCCTTCCTTCTTTTCTATTTCTTCTTTTTATAGTATTCCTTTAGCATTTCTTGCATTGCTTAATTGGTAGTGATAAACTCCCTTAGTCTTTTTTTCTCTGTGAAGCTCCTTATTTTCCCTTCAATTTTGATAGATAGCCTTGCTGGATAGAGTATTCTTAGATACAGTCCTTTGTTTTGCATCACTTTGTGTACTTTATTCTATTCCCTGCTGGCCTGATGAGTTTCTATTGAGAAATCCTTTGATAATCTGATGGGAGAATCTTTGTAGGAAATACTCTGTCTCTCTCTTGCAGCCTTTAAGATTCTCTCTTTCTCATTAACATTTGCTAATGTAATTATGACATGCATTGGTATGGGTCTTTTGGGGTTCCTCTTGCTTGGGACTCTCTTGTACTTGTGTGACTTTTTTCTTCCTTATATTCGGGAAGTTTTCTGTCATTTCTTCAAATAGTTTCTCTAATCCTTGCTGCTCTTCTTGTCCTTCTTGCACCCCTTTTATAATATACTAGAGGCCTGGTGCATGAAAATTATGCATGTGGTGGTGGGGGGCGGTCCCTCAGCCTGGCCCGCAACCTCTCCAATCTGTGACTCCTCAGACATCCCTCTCACATTCCAGAACTGCTGGCTTTTAACTGCTCACCTGCCTACCTGCATTATCATCCCTAACTATTCTACCTGCCTTCCTGATACCCCTAACTTCTCTCCTGCCAGCCTGATTCTTCTAACTGCTCTCCCATACTGGCCTGATGCCCCTATCAGGGGTCTTCAAACTACGGCCCGCGGGCCACATGCGGCCCGCAGAGGAGTCTGATCCGGCCCGCCAGGTTTTTTGGGCAGTGAGCACAGCCGAGGTGTTACAGTAGGAATTAGTAGTTCATATAGTCCGGCCCTCCAGCTCTCTGAGGGACCGTGATCTGGCCCCCACTTTAAAAAGTTTGAGGACCCCTGCGCCTAACTGATCCCCTGCCAGCCTGATTTCTCTAACTGCTCTCCCATGCTGGCCTGATTCCCCTAACTGCTCTCCCCTGCCAGCCTGATCACCCTAACTGCTCTCTCCTGCCAGCCTGATAGTCCTAACTTCTCTTTCTGCTGATCTGTTCGCCCCTAACTGCTTCTGCCTCAGCTCCACCATCATGGCTTTCTCCGGAAGGATGCCAAGAAGGTCGTCCTGAAGATGTCTGGTCTAATTAACATATTAGTGTAGTTAATTTGTTTCATGTTATCCCAAAGCTCCGTTAGGCTCTCCCCCTGCTTTTTTTTTTTTTTTTTTTTTTTTTTTTTTTTTCCTACAATTGCTCTTCCAGTTGGGCTTTTTTTCCTACCTTATCTTCTAACTCACTATTTCTGTCCTCTGCTTCTCCAAGTCTACTGTTGAAACCTTCCGTAGCATTTTTTATTGTAGCTATATCATTTTGATTTCTTCATGATTTTTTCATAGATTGTCTATTTTCTAATCCATCCAATTTATGAACCGTATGACCATTACTGTGAATTCTTTTTCTGACATATTGCATGTTTCTGTTTCATTTAGTTCCTTTCTTGGTGATTCTCTTTTTCCTTTGGAGATTGTTTCCTTGTCTCCCCATTCTTGCTATCACCAGAAGGTCCAAGCACCGAGTTGCAGTTGCATGAGCCATGCACAGCAGGAGCATCACATCAACTAAGCATCACTGAAGAACTCAGACACTGAGACATGTGGCTACTGTGGGTTCCTGGGAGCCACATGAGCTGAGAGTCAGAGTCACAGGTGCTCAATGCAGCTTTGTGCATGCACCAAGAATCAGGGTCCCCATGTGCACATTGAGAATTGAAGTCACTAGTGCTCTGTACGGTTTCATGCACACACCTAGAATCAGGTTCCCTGCACATGCACACTGAGAAACAGAGTCCTGCATGCATGTGCCAAAAATCAAGAGTCCCCAAACACATGCCAGGAATCAGAGTTCCTGTGTGCACATGCCAAGAATCAAGACTTAAAGTTTTTAGCGCTCAGTGTGGCCTTGCATGTACATTGAGAATCAGAGTCCCTATGCACATGTGGCAAGAAACAGAGTTCCCATGTCTATACACTGAGAATCAAAGTCACTAGTGCTCAGTGTGGCCTTGTGTACACACTGAGAATCAGTCCATGTGCACTGATAATCAGAGTCCCCCTACATGCATGCAATGAGAAACAGTGTTCCTGCATGTGTGTGGGGAGAATCAAAGTCAGTGGCCCCCAGTGCAGCCTCTCACTCATGCTGAGATTAAGTCCACATACATGCACATCAATAATCAGAGTTTCTGATTATTGGCAAGAGGCCTGCTCTCATGTCATAGGTCACACAGGCCCTGTGCTGCTGAGGTGGGCCAATAGAGACAGGGATGCACTCTGTGACTTGCAGAAATCTGCAACCAGGGTGTCTGGAGTCTTGGTGTCCCTGGGTCTGTAGCTGTCATAGCAGGTCTTTCTCCAGAGTGGCTATAGGATTCCAGTTTGTGTCTGAGGCCAGTCTGGGAGATGGTTAGGCTAGAATCCTAGTCACAGCAGTTCAGCCCTTTAAGATGGCAGTGGTTTATATGTCAGTGCCAGCCACCTGGGAGTGTTTGCAGCAGCAGCAGTGGGGTCCTGCATTCTAAGACTGCCTATCTGCTAGCCCCCAAAAGTCCTGCAAGATCTAACTGTCCCTAGCTCACACACACATTCAGTACACACATGCACACACTCCCCTTTCACTCCCTCACTTTGTCATACTCTCTCTCCCTCCTGTCTTTCCAGTCACCATCTTCCTTTCTCTTGCCAATATTTGTGTGTGTGTGTGTGTGTGTGTGTGTGTGTGTGTTCTTTAGGGTTCTCCACTGAATCATGTCATCTGGAAAATAACAGCAGTTTTTCTTCTTTCTGTCCAATTTGGATGCCTTTAATTTATTTTTTTCTGTCTGATTGCTATGGCTAGGACTCTAAGTACTATGTTGAATAAGAGTGATGAAAGCAGCTATCTCTGTCTTGTTTCTGATCTTAAAAGAATCAGTTTTTCCCCATTGAATTTGATGTTGGTTGTCATTTTTCATATATGGCCTGTTGAGGTATTATTACTCCTCTATTCCCATTTTTCTGAGATTTTTCATCATAAATGGATATGGGATTTTGTCCAGTGCTTTCTCTGCATGTATTGATAAGATCATATAATTTTTAACCCTTCATTTTGTTTATGCGCATTGATAAGTTTGCAGATAGAGACTCAACCTGGAATACCAGGAATGAATTCCTCTGATCATGGTGTATAATTTTTTAATGTATTGCTGCATTTGGTTTGATGATATTTTATTGCAGATGTTTGCATATACATTCAATAGATATTAGCCTATAATCTTCTTCTTTTGAAATGTATTTGGTTTTATAATCAGAGTAATTTTTGTTTCATAAAATGAGGTTAGAAGCTTTCTTTTTTTGTCTAATTTTTAGAATAGTTTGAGAAAGATAGGTGTTATTTTTTCTTTTTAATGTTTGGTAAAATTCACCCATGAAGTCATCTGGTCCAAGACTTGGTTTGTTGGCAGTTTCTGGATTATAGATTCAATTTCATTAGTAGTTATCATTCTGTCCAGATCTTTGGTTTCTTCTTGTCTCATTTTGGAAGATAGTTTCTTTCCAGGAATTTAAACATTTCTTCCATGTCATTCAAATTGTTGGCATATAATGGTTTGTAGTATTTTCTTATACTTCTTTGTATTTCTGTGGTGTCAGTTGTTACTTCTTTTTCATTTCTGATTTTATTTGGGTACTCTCTCTTTTTTAGTGTTTAAAGTATTATAATATATCTCCTCCTCTCCTCCTCCCATCAATCCTCCCCCAGCCACTCCCACCCCCAGGACAAGATTCCATCAGCCCCAGTGTCTGTGTCCATTGGTTATGCTAATATGCATGCATACAAATACTTTGGTTGATTTCTTACCCCTCCCAACCCTCATCCACCACTGCCTTCACTCTGAGGTTTGATAGTCTGATCCGTGTTTCTCTGTCTCTATATCTATTTTTGTTCATTAGTTTATGTTGTTCATTATATTCCACAAATGAATGAGTTCATATGATATTTATCTTTCTCTGATTGTGTTATTTCACTTTGCATAACGATCGCCAGGTCCATCCATGCTGTTGCAAATGGTAAAAGTTCCTTTTTGATAGCAGCATAGTATTCCATTGTGTAGATGTACCACAGTTGTTTTTTTAATATTTCAAGAAAAATGATTTTAAATATAATAATGTTAAATGTAATAAACATTGATATTTCAAGAAAAATTATTTTATATATATTACTAGTACATGCACTAAACATTAATATTATAAGAAAAATATTTTCAATATAATAACATTAACAAAACTGTATTAACATAGTAATAATATCACAAAAGTTGTAGGAAATATTAAAAATCTGCAAATAATAGGATTACTTCTATTATATTCTAAAATATATTTTTCCTTCTGGGTCTATTTTTGTTCACCAGTTTATGTTGTTCATTATATTCCATAAATGAGTAAGAGCATGTGATATTTATTTTTCTCTGACTGGCTCATTTCACTTAGCATAATGCTCTCCAGGTCCATCCATGCTGTTGCAAATGGTAAGAGTTCCTTGTTTTTTATAGCAGCGTAGTATTCCATTGTGTAGATCACATGTGTCAAACACAAGGCCCGCGGGCCAAATCCAGCCCGCCAGGCCTTGCAATGTGGCCCGCACCGTGCTGTCATCACTGCACTCCGCTGTCAGTTTATGACATTGTCAGTTTATGACTGTTCAGTAAACCATTCGGCCCGAGATTTAGGCTGGATTTTAGGTTTTGGCCCCTTCTCTGATTGAGTTCGACACCCCTAGTGTAGATGGACCACAATTTTCTAATCCACTCATCTGCTAATGGGCACTTAGGCTGTTTCCAAATCTTAGTTATGGTTAATTGTGCTGCTATGAACATAGGGGTGCATATATCCTTTCTAGTTGGTCTTTCTAATTTCTTAGGATATATTCCTAGAAGTGGGACTACTGGGTCAAATGGAAGTTCCATTTTTAATTTTTTGATGAAACCCCATACTGTTCTCCACAGCGGTTCTACCAGTCTGCATTCACACCAGGAGTGCATGAGGGTTCCTTTTTCTCCAAATTCTAACCAGAACTTCTCTTTTGTTGATTTGTTGGTGATAACCATTCTGACAGGGTGAGATAGTATCTCATTGTCGTTTTGATTTGCATCTCTCAGATAATTGGTGACTTTGAGCATGTTTTCATACATATCTTGGCCTGTATGTCCTCTTTTGTTTTTTTTTTGTTTGTTTGTTTGTTTGTTTGTTTTTTTATATATTTTATTGATTTTTTTTGCCCCCCTCCTTTCCTCCCAAACATCCCCTCCCTCCCCAGAGTTTTGTGTCCATTGGTTGTACTTATGTGCATGTATAAAAGTCCTTCGGTTGATCTATTGTCTCCCCCAGATCTTCCTCCCCTCCCCGCTGTAATTTGACAGTCTACTTGTTGATATACTGTCTCTATATCTATCTATTTGTCCATAAGTTTATAATGCTCTTTATTATCCACAAATGAGTGAGGTCATGTGGTGTTTCTTTTTCATTGATTGGCTTATTTCACTCAGCATGATGTTCTCCAATTCCATCCAGGTTACTGCAAATGATGAGAATTCCTTCTTTTTTATGGCAGCATAGTATTCCATTGTGTAGATGTACCATAGTTTTTGAATCCAATCATTTGCTGATGGACACTTAGGCTGTTTCCAAATTCTGGCTATTATAGATTGTGCTGCTATAAACATATGGGTGCATATATCCTTTCTGATTGGTGTTTCTAGTTTCTTGGGATATATTCCTAGAAGTGGGATTACTAGGTCAAATGGGAGTTCCATTTTCAGTTTTTTGAGGAAACTCCACACTGTTCTCCACAGTGGTTGCACCAGTCTGCATTCCCACCAGCAGTGCACGAGGGTTCCTTTTTCTCCGCAACCTTGCCAACACTTGTCGCTTGTTGATTTGTTGATGTTGGCCATTCTGACAGCTGTGAGATGGTACCGCATTGTTGTTTTGATTTGCATCTCTCTGACAATTAGTGACTTTGAGCATGTTTTCATGTGCCTTTTGGACTTCCTTCTGTCTTCCTTTGAAAACGTTCTATTTAGGTCCATTGCCCATTTTTTAATTGGATTATTTATCTTCCTTTTATTTAGTTGTATAAGCTGTTTGTAGATGTTGGACATTAAACCTTTATCAATGGTAACGTTTGCAAATATGTTCTCCCACACTGTGGGCTTTCTTGTTGTTTTGTTGATGGTTTCTTTTGCTGTTAAAAAAGCTTTTTATTTTGATGTAGTCCCATTTGTTTATTTTCTCTTTAGCTTCCATTGCCCTAGGGGTAGTATCAGTGAAGAAGTTCTTTTGGCATATGTCTGAGATTTTGCTGCCTGTGGATGCTTCCAGTATTTTTATGGTTTTCCATCGGATGTTTAAGTCCTGTATCCATTTTGAGTTTATTTTTGTGAATGGTGTAAGTTGGTGATCTAGTTTCATTCTTTTGCATGTGTCTGTCCAATTTTCCCAACACCATTTATTGAAGAGACAGTCTTGATAACATTTTATATTCGTGCCTCCTTTGTCAAATATAAATTGAGCATAGTGATTTGGGTTGATATCTGGGTTCTCGAGGTCTGTTCTTGTGCCAGTACCAGGCTGTTTTGAGAACAGTAGCTTTGTAATATAGTTTGAAGTCTGGTATTGAGATCCCTCCTACTTTACTCTTCCTTCTCAGGATTGCTTTGGCTATTCGGAGTCTTTTATTGTTCCAAATGAACTTTTGAAGAGTTCTTTCTAGGTCGGTGAAATATGTCGTTGGTATTTTAATGGGGAGTGCATTGAACCTATAGATTGCTTTAGGAAGTATGGACATTTGATGATGTTGATCCTACCAATCCATGAACATGGTATGTTCTTCCATCTCCTTACATCTTCCTCTATCTCTTTTTTCAGTGTCGTGTAGTTTTCCACATATAGGTCCTTTACTTCCTTAGTTAAATTTATTCCTAGGTATCTTAATTTTTTGGTGCGATGGTAAATGGAATTGCTTTTTTACTCTCTGTTTCTGCAGTTTCTCTGTTGGTGTATAGAAAAGCCATGGATTTCTTGGCATTAATTTTGTATCCTGCTACATTGCCAAATTCATTTATTAAGTCAATTAGTTTTTCAATGGAGTCTTTTGGGTTTTTTATGTACAATATCATGACATCTGCAAATAAGGATAATTTTACTTCTTCTTTTCCAATTTGGATGCCTTTTATTTCCTCCTCTTGTCTAATTGCAATGGCTAGTACTTCCAGTACTATGTCAAACAGGAGTGGCGAGAGTGGGCATCCCTGTCTTGTTCCTGTTCTTAGAGGGAATGGTTTTAGTTTTTGCCCATTGAGTATAATGTTGGCTGTGGGTTTATCATATATAGCTTTTATTATGTTGAGGTATGATCCTTGTACTCCCACCTTGTTAAGAGTTTTTATCAGAAAAGGGTGTTGGATTTTATTGAATGCTTTTTCTGCATCAATTGATATGACTATATGATTTTTATCTTTCAATTTGTTTATGTGATGTACCACGTTTATTGATTTGTGGATATTGTACCATCCTTGCATTCCTGGAATAAATCCTACTTGGTCGTGGTGTATGATCTTTGTGATGTTCTTCTGGAGTCGATTTGCTAGAATTTTGTTGAGGATTTTGGCATCTATGTTCATGAGGGATATTGGCCTGTAATTCTCTTTCATTGAGTTGTCTTTATCTGGTTTTGGTATTAGGGTGATGCTGGCTTCATAGAAGGAATTTGGAAGTGTTCCTTCCTCTTGGATTTTTTGGAATAGTCTGAGGAGGATAGTTTTTAGTTCTTCCTTGAATGTTTGGTAAAACTCTCCTGTGAAGCCATCTGACCCTGGGCTTTTGTTTGCTGGAAGCTTTTTGATGACGGTTTCAATTTCTTCCCAAGTCACTGGTTTATTGAGATTTTTAGATTCTTCCTGATTGAGTTTTTGAAGATTATATTTTTCTAGGAATATGTCCATTTCCTCCACGTTGTTCAGTTTGTTGGAGTAGAGTTGTTCATAGTATTTTGTAACAATCCGTTGTATTGTATTTCAGTGGGGTCTGTTGTTATTTCACCTCTTTCATTTCTGATTTTGTTTATTTGGGTCCTCTCTCTTTGTTTCTTGGTTAGCCTGGCTAGAGGTTCATCTATCTTGTTTATCCTTTCAAAGAACCAGCTCTTGGTTTTGTTGATCTTATGTATTGTTTCTTTGGTCTCTATGTCGTTTATCTGTGCTCTGATTTTTGTTATTTCCTTTCTTCTGCTTACACTGGGCTTTTCTTGTTGCTCTTTTTCTAACTCTTTGAGTTGTAGAGTTAGATCATTTGTTACACTTTTTTCTAGTTTTTTGCAATAGGCTTGTAAGGATATGAACTTCCCTCTCAAAACTGCTTTTGCTGTGTCCCATAGATTTTGGATAGTTGTGTTTTCATTGTTATTTGTTTCCAGGATGTTTTTAATTTCTTCCTTGATTTCTCTGGTAACCCAGTCCTTGTTTAATAGCATGCTGTTTAGTCTCCATGTGTTTGATTTCTTTGGATTATTTTTACTGTAGTTAATTTCCAGTTTTATGCCATTATGTTCTGAGAAGATGCTTGATATGATTTCTATCTTCTTGAATTTGAAGAGACTTTGCCTATGTCCCAGAATGTGGTCTATCTTTGAGAATGTCCCATGTGCATTTGAGAAGAATGTATATTGTGTGGCTTTGGGGTGGAATGTTCTGAAGATGTCAATTAATTCCATCTGGTCTAGTGAGTCATTTAGGATTGATATTTCTTTGGTGATTTTTTGTTTAGATGATTTGTCGAAGGGTGACAGTGGGGTATTAAAATCTCCTACTATAATTGTATTGCTGTTAATCTCTCCCTTAATGTCCTCCAGCCGTTTTTTTTTTTTATGTATTTGGGTGCTCCCGTATTGGGTGCATATATATTTACCAGGGTTATTTCTTTTTGTTTGATTGCTCCCTTTAGTATTATGAAGTGGCCTTCATTGTCTCTTGTTATGTCCTTCACTCTGAGATCTAATTTGTCAGATATAAGTATTGCTACCTCAGCTTTCTTTTCATTTCCATTTTCCTGGAAAACCTTTTTCCATCCCTTCACCCTCAGTCTGTGTGCATCTCTTTTTCTGAGGTGGGTTTCTTGTAGACAACAGATGTATGGGTCTTGTTTTCTTATCCAATCTGTTACCCTATGTCTTTTGATTGGAGCATTTAAACCATTTACATTTAATGTTATTAAGGATAGGTACTCTTTTGATGCCATTTTTATTCTATACCCCTCTCTTCCTTCTTCACTTCCTATTTCTTTATTTTTACAGTAGACGCTTTAGCATTTCTTGCATTGCTGGTTTGGTGGAGATAAATTCCTTTAGTCTTTTTTTGTCTGTGAAGCTCCTGATTTCCCCTTCAATTTTGATTGACAGTCTTGCTGGGTACAGTATTCTTTGATTCAGACCCTTTCTTTGCATGACTTTGTATATTTCATCCCATTCTCTTCTGGCCCGATAAGTTTCTGTTGAGAAATCAGTTGTTTGTCTGATGGGGGTTCCTTTATATGTAACTTCCTGTCTCTCTCTGGCTGCTTTTAAGATTCCAACTTTGTCATTGGTGTTTGCCAATTTAATTATAATATGTCTTGGCGTCGGTCTTCTGGGATCCATTTTGCTTGGGACTCTGCGAGCATCTTGGATTTGTGTGGGTTTTTTCTTCTCTATCTCAGGAAAATTTTCTGTCATTATTTCTTGAAATACATTTTCCATGTCTACCTCGGTTTTCTTTCTTTCCGGAACCCCTATTATTCGAATATTGTTTTGTTTTGCATTGTCCCAAAGCTTCAGTAGGCTCTCCTCCTGCTTTTTAATTTTTTTTTCTAGAAGCTGCTCTAATTGGGTATTTTTTTCCATCTTGTCTTCTAGCTCACTGATGCGATCCTCTGCTTCTTCTAGTCTGCTCTTGATGCTTTCTATTGAGTTCTTCATAGTAGCGATGTCATTTTTCATTTCATCTTGAGTCATCTTCATTTCCTCTTGGGTTTTTTTCATTTCTTCTTGGGTCGTACTCATATTGTCAAATTTGTCCTCCATTCTTTTTAGCCATCTTAAGATCGTTACTCTGAATTCTTGCTCTGGTAGGTTGCTTGCCTCTATATCGTTTACTTCCTTTTCTGGTGAAGCCTGCTTTTCTTTCATATGCGGGCTGTTTTTTGGTCTCCCCATGATCTAGGATGTCTGGTTATGTAGTTCTCTCTCTCCTGCTTTGATTTAAAGGCACAAAATACAATACAACCAGGTACAACACACAAGGCACTGAATAGAAATGTGTTTGCGATATTAATAACCACCAATAAGGATGACTAGAACCCAGCTAACAAAAACATACAATCAAACAAAAAGCATAGGCAAATCAATCTTATAAAAGAAAAGCATACAACTTCAGTAAAGTTAACATTCAACATACAACTTCAAAGAGTTAGAGAGAAAGACTGTTTTGTTTTGTTTTTTGTTTTGTTTTGTTTTGTTTTGTTTTTAGGACAACTGCGAGGGAGGTGTGAATGGGTTTGGAGCAGGTAGTTGGAAATTAGATATATACAAGTAGGGTGAAATTTTAGAAGTGGGTACACAGAAGGAATGGGGGAAATCTAGAGCAGGAAAGGGTTAAGATAAACAGGGTATCAAAGGAAAAGATTGGAAAGAGGGTGAAGGCATAAAGGTAGGGTTGAAATAGAATAAAGTGTTGGAGAAAGAAGGATAGATAAAGACTGTAGAACAGTAATCCTCAAATTAAAATATATATATATATATATATATATATATATATATATTCAAATGAAATAAAAATAATGAAAATAAGATGAAAAAGGTAAATTAGTAGTAGTAATAATGTTGATTACATATACAATGTAATAATTATCAAGATAAAATCAAGTGAGGTAAAAGAAAAAAATAGTTTCTTGAGTAAACGTTGCAAATAATGAAAACAAAAATAAAAAACAAAAATTTAAAAATTAAAAATAATAATAATAAATTTTTAAAAATTTAATTAAAATTAGCAGTATTGAAGGTCATTCGCTTCCTCTATTGTTATGATCCAGTCCTGATTTTTAGGCAGGTTTTGCTTTATTTTTATTACACTAGAGTCAATTTGTGAATTAGCCTCTGGGGGCAGTGTTTCTAGGTTGACTTCCAGTGTCTAGACTCTAGAGTCTAGAGCAGTGATTCCCAAAGTGGTCTATATCGACCCCCAGGGGTCTATGACAACCTGCAAGGGGTCTACGTCAGCGAAAAAAAAATTTGGGGGTCCATGAAATGAAAATGGGGGTCCACTATAGTGGATCTCAACATACACTGATAGTACCTATTTACTTACATCATATTATCTTATAATATAAAAACATATAAATTATTTATAAAAGTACCTATGAAGTAAAAAATTTATTATATATGTTTATAAAATTGTGTAAGTTGTAGGATAAAAACCTGCACATAATGATATACCAGTATCATCTTGTTACAAGCATACGCGCAGTAAACATTCTTGCCAATTTTTGTCTCAAAGCTTCGCGAACTTGCACCGACTTGTTCAATTCGTCACTCTATAAATATGAATGTGAGAAAAATACGTTCATTCGTTTCCTGAATCTTGAATAGGAAAGTGCTGAGAAAATATTTAAAAAAATATAAACTGGTAGTTTATCATACAAATTATAGTGAATCAGTGTTATTTTGTTTGAGAATGCCGGAGAAAAGTAGGTACATTATTTTTTATTAAATTTTATGTTACGTATATTTTATATAACAGATACAAAATTTTATTTTGAGTAGTTTTAATTTAAATTCAATAAATAAATGTATAAAACTTAACATGTGTTTTTATTTCAAGTTTTTAACACTAAACTTCACTACAGTTAGAAATTTTAAAAAAAATCAATATCAGGTAAGTAGGGGGTCTACCCAAAACCGAAAAACATGGCAAGGGGTCTACGGCACAAACAAGTTTGGGAACCTCTGGTCTAGAGCCTCTCCAGCTTTTTTTTTTTTTTTTTTTTTTTTCTTCCTCTCTGAAGCTGGAACTACCGAGGCGGGGAGGGGGCAGGTCTGAGCAACTGCAATCTCCCGCAACTCTCCGATATCCCTCCGAGCCGGATCCAAATGTGTTGCTCTTTAGATATCTCCCCTGTTAGAAGCCCCGTCCACTTTCAAGGGTGACAACCGCCCAGCAGCGGGGGCTTCTACTTGTAATCACCGCCCTTCTCCTCCAGCTTCCGCGAGAGCACTCTGTGTGCGCAGGCTTTTTGTTTTCGCCGCGAACGCTCTCCGCCCTCTCCCCGCGAAATCTGACTTTTCGCTGAGCAGTGAGGCAATCCTGTGAGGGCAGGTGTTAGTGCCACCTGGGATCCACGTTCTGGGGGTCACAGATGCTTGGTGGTCGCTGCGGCTGTGGATATTCAGGCCTCTGACACGATCCTAACTTCCTCTCAAGATGGCGAGGTTTCCCCGTCCAAGTCGGTAGGTAGCTCCGGACAGGGAAGTAGCCCGGGTGGGTGCTTCCCTGTGAGGAGTACCTCCGTCAGCGGCCCCCCAGCAGTTTCTTCTGGTGTTCGCTGTCTCCCAGCTTGCTGATAAACACTCACAGCATAAGACCCTCAGTTGCTCTCTCTTTCTGCTTCGGGAGAGGACTCAGAATCCACCCATGTATTCTTCCGCCATCTTACCTCCTCCTCCCTGTATGTCCTCTTTTGAAAAAATGTCTATTTAGGTCCTTTGCCCATTTTTTATTGGATTGTTTATCTTCCTTTTGTTAAGGTATATGAGTTCCCTGTGAATTTTGGAGATTAAAACATTATCATATATAATATTGGCAAATATGTTCTCTCATGCTGAGGGCTTTGTTGATGGTTTCATTTGCTGTGAAGATGCTGTTTATTTTGATGTAGTCCTATTTGTTTATTTTCTTCCTATTTTCCATTGCCCTAGGAGCTGATAATATTAACATAGGAGCTGATAATATCAGTAACAATATTGTTACAACGTATGTATGATATTTTGCTGTCTGTGGATTCCTCTAAGATTTTTATGGTCTCCCCCCTTATGTTTAAATCCTTCATCCATTTTGAGTTTATTTTTGTATATGGTGTAAGATGATGGTCTAGTTTCATTTATTTGCATGTGTCTGACCAATTTTCCCAGTACCATTTTTTGAAGAGATTGTCTTGATTCCATTGTATGCTCTTGCCTCCTTTATCAAATACTATTTGAGCATAATGACTTCAGTTGGTTTCTGGGTTCTCTGTTTTGGTCCATTGGTGTATATGTCTGTTCTTGTGTCAGTAACAGGCCGTTGTGAGGACAGAGGCTTTGTAATATAGTTTTATATCTGGTATTGTTACTTCACCTCTTTCATTTCTAATTTTGTTTATTTTGGTTTTCTCTCCTTGTTTCTTTTTTTAAAATATATTTTTATTGATTTTTCTACGGAGAGGAAGGGAGAGAAATAGAGAGCTATAAATGTCAATGAGAGAGAAACATCGACCAACTGCCTCCTGCTCACCCCCTACTAGGATGTGCCCACAGCCAATATACATGCGCTTGACCAGAATCGAACCTGGGACCTTTCAGTCTGCAGACCTACGCTCTATTCACTGAGCCAAACTGGTTTCGGCTCTCTCATTGTTTGTTGAGGAGCATGGCTAGAGATTCATCAATCTTATTTATCCTATCATAGAACCAGCTCTTGGTTTCATTTATCTTTTATATTGTGTTTGTTTGTTTGTTTTCTCTCTATGTCATTTATTTCCACTCTGATCTTAATTATTTATTTCCTTCTGTCTTCTCTGGAGGATATCAAGGGAGAGATTAATAGCAATACAATCACAGTAGATTTTATTTTATTATTATTTTTTTAATTTCAAAACCATTTATTGCAAAGAGCCAAAAGTAATAAAGAACATTGGAACAGTGGATGACAATACCTTTTTGATTGTCAATTTCATGAGCTCATCACAATTTAAAGATTCTCAAAAAAATTCAGAATATTTTAATTTTTTTATTTTTAAATTTTTTTATTTTTTCATTTTTTAATTAAATTATTATCTGTGTACATATTTTAACATTGCCCTCCCTCCCACACATATCCTCCCTCCTTAGAGTTTTGTGTCCATTGGTTGTACTTATATGCATGTATACAAGTCCTTCGGTTGATCTCTTATCTCCCCCAGATCTCCTAACCTTCCCGCTATAATTTTACACTCTGCTTGTTGCTTTACTGTCTTTATATCTGACTTTTGGTTCGTCAGTTTATAATGTTCTTTAATATCCATAAATGAGTGAGGCCATATGGTATTTCTCTTTCATTGACTGGCTTATTTCACTCAGCATGATGTTCTCTAGTTCTATCCAGGTTGCTGCAAATGATGAGAATTCCTTCTTTTTTATGGCAGCATAGTATTCCACTGTGTAGATGTATCATAGTTTTTTTGATCCAATCATCTGCTGACGAGCACCTAGGCTGTTTCCAGATTCTAGCTATTGTAGATTGGGCTGCTATGAACATAGGGGTGCATATATCCTTTCTGATTGGTGTTTCTAGTTTCTTGTGATATATTCCTAGGATTGGGATTACTGGGTCAAATGGGAGTTCCATTTTCAGTTTTTTGAGGAAACTCCACACTGCTCTCCACAGTGGTTGCACCAGTCTGCATTCCCACCAGCAGTGCATGAGGGTTCCTTTTTCGCCACAACCTCGCCAACACTTGTCATTTGTTGATTTGTTGATGTTAGCCATTCTGACAGGTGTGAGATGGTAATGCATTGTCGTTTTGATTTGCATCTCTCGGATAATTAGTGATTTTGAGCATGTTTTCATGTGCCTTTTGGCCTTCCTTCTGTCTTCTTTTGAAAATATTCTATTTAGGTCCATTGCCCATTTTTTCATTGGATTATTCCTTTCATTTAGTTGTATAAGCTGTTTGTAGATTTTGGAGATTAAACCTTTATCAGTGGTAACATTTGCAAATATGTTTTCCCACACAGTGGGCTTTCTTGTTGTTTTGTTGATGGTTTCTTTTGCTGTAAAAAAGCTTTCTATTTGGGTGTAGTCCAATTTGTTTATTTTCTCTTTAGCTTCCATTGCCCTAGGGGCAGTATCAGGGAAGAAGTTCTTTTGGCATATGTCTGAGATTTTGTTGACTGTGGATGCATCTAGTATTTTTATGGTTTCCCATCTTATGTTTAAATCCTGTATCCATTTTGAGTTTATTTTTGTGAATGGTGTAAGTTGGTGATCTAGTTTCATTCTTTTGCATGTATCTGTCCAATTTTCCCAACACCATTTATTGAAGAGACAGTCTTGATTCCATTGTATATTCGTGCATCCTTTGTCAAATATTAATTGAGCATAGTGATTTGGGTTGATATCTGGGTTCTCAATTCTATTCAGTTGATCTATATGTCTGTTCTTTTGCCAGTACCAGGCTGTTTTGAGAACAGTGGCTTTGTAATACAGCTTGAAGTCTGGTATTGAGATCCCTCCTCTTCTTTCTCAGGATTGCTGTGGCTATTCGGGGTCTTTTATTGTTCCAAATGAACTTTTGGAGAGTTCTTTCTAGGTCAGTGAAATATGCCGTTGGTATTTTAATGGGGGGTGCATTGAACCTATAGATTGTTTTAGGAAGTATGGACATTTTGATGATGTTGATTCTACCAATCCATGAACATGGTATGTTGTTCCATCTATTTACATCTTCCTCTATCTCTTTTTTCAGTGTCATGTAGTTTTCCACGTATAGGTCCTTTACTTCCTTAGTTAAGTTTATTGCTAGGTATCTTAATTATTTTTTGGTACGATGGTAAATGGAATTGCTTTTTTAGTCTCTGTTTCTGTAAGTTTCCTGTTGGTGTATAAAAATGCCATAAATTTCTTGGCGTTAATTTTGTATCCTGCTACATTGCCAAATTCATTTATTAAGTCAATTAGTTTTTGTTTTTTTTGTTTTTTTAATTTAAAAGCACTTTATTGCTAAAAAATGATAACCATCACTTGGGTCTTCAGTGATGGAGGGTCTTGCCATAATGTTGATGTAGGACTTCTTTCAAAATTGGAGTCAATCCTCTCAAACCCTGCTGCTGCTTTATCAAGTAGGTTTATGTAATATCCTACATCCTTTGTTGTCATTTCAACAGTCTTCACAGCAAGAGCTGGTTCTTTGAAAGAATAAACAAGATAGATGGACCTCTAGCCAGGCTAACCAAGAAACAAAGAGAGAGGACCCAAATAAACAAAATCAGAAATGAAAGAGGTGAAATAACAACAGACCCCACTGAAATACAACGGATTGTTACAAAATACTACGAACAACTCTATTCCAACAAACTGAACAACCTGGAGGAAATGGACATATTTCTAGAAAAATACAAACTTCCAAAACTCAATCAGGAAGAATCTAAAAATCTCAATAGACCAGTGACTTGGGAAGAAATTGAAACAGTCATCAAAGAGCTTCCAGCAAACAAAAGCCCAGGGCCAGATGGCTTCACAGGAGAGTTTTACCAAACATTCAAGGAAGAACTAAAACCTATCCTCCTCAGACTATTCCAAAAAATTCAAGAGGAAGGAACACTTCCAAACTCCTTCTATGAAGCCAGCATCACCCTAATACCAAAACCAGATAAAGACAACTCAATGAAAGAGAATTACAGGCCAATATCCCTCATGAACATAGATGCCAAAATCCTCAACAAAATTCTAGCAAATCGGCTCCAGCAGAGCATCACAAAGATCATACACCATGACCAAGTAGGATTTATACCAGGAATGCAAGGTTGGTACAATATCCGCAAATCAATAAACGTGATACATCACATAAACAAGTTGAAAGATAAAAATCATATAGTCATATCAATTGATGCAGAAAAAGCATTTGATAAAATCCAACACCCTTTCCTGATAAAAACTCTTAACAAGGTGGGAATACAAGGATCATACCTCAACGTAATAAAAGCTATATATGATAAACCCACAGCCAACATCATACTCAATGGGCAAAAACTAAAACCATTCCCTCTAAGAACAGGAACAAGACAGGGATGCCCACTATCGCCACTCCTCTTTGACATAGTACTGGAAGTACTAGCCATTGCAATTAGACAAGAGGAGGAAATAAAAGGCATCCAAATTGGAAAAGAAGAAGTAAAGTTATCCTTATTTGCAGACGACATGATATTGTATATAAAAAACCCAAAAGACTCCATTAAAAAACTAATTGGCTTAATAAATGAATTTGGCAATGTAGCAGGATACAAAATTAACACCAAGAAATCTATGGCATTTCTATATACCAACAGTGAGTTTATAGAAACAGAGACTAAAAAAGCAATTCCATTTACGATCGCACCAAAAAAATTAAGATACCTAGGAATAAACTTAACTAAGGAAGTAAAGGACCTATACGCGGAAAACTACACGACACTGAAAAAAGAAATAGAGGAAGATGTAAACAGATGGAAGAACATACCATGTTCATGGATTGGTAGAATCAACATCATCAAAATGTCCATACTTCCTAAAGCAATCTATAAGTTCAATGCACTCCCCATTAAAATACCAACGGCATATTTCACTGACCTAGAAAGAACTCTCCAAAAGTTCATTTGGAACAATAAAAGACCCCGAATAGCCACAATTAGTTTTTTAATGGAGTCTTTTGGGGTTTTTATACACAATATCATGTCATCTGCAAATAAGGATAACTTTACTTCTCCTTTTCAAATTTGGATGCCTTTTATTTCCTCCTCTTGTCTAATTGCAATGGCTAGTACTTCCAGTACTATGTCAAACAGGAGTGGCGAGAGTGGGCATCCCTGTCTTGTTCCTATTCTTAGAGGAAATGCTTTTAGATTTTGCCCATTGAGTATAATGTTGACTGTGGATTTATCATATATAGCTTTTATTATGTTGAGGTATGATCCTTGTACTCCCACCTTGTTAAGAGTTTTTAACAGGAAAGGGTGTTGGATTTTATCAAATGCTTTTCTGCGTCAATTGATATGACTATATGATTTTTATCTTTCAATTTGTTTATGTGATGTATCACGTTTATTGATTTGCGGATGTTGTACCATCCTTGCATTCCTGGAATAAATCCTACTTGGTCATGGTGTATGATCTTTGTGATGTTGTTCTGGAGTCGATTTGCTAGAATTTTGTTGAGGATTTTGGCATCTATGTTCATGAGGGATATTGGCCTGTAATTCTCTTTCATTGAGTTGTCTTTATCTGGTTTTGGTATTAGGGTGATGCTGGCTTCATAGAAGGAGTTCGGAAGTGTTCCTTCCTCTTGGATTTTTTGGAATAGTCTGAGGAGGATAGGTTTTAGTTCTTCCTTGAATGTTTGGTAAAACTCTCCTGTGAAGCAATCTGGCCCTGGGCTTTTGTTTGCTGGAAGCTTTTTGATGACTGTTTCAATTTCTTCCCACGTCACTGGTCTATTGAGATTTTTAGATTCTTCCTGATGGAGTTTTGGCAGTTTGTATTTTTCTAGGAATATGTCCATTTCCTCCACGTTGTTCAGTTTGTTGGAATAGAGTTGTTCGTAGTATTTTGTAACAATCTGTTGTATTTCAGTGGGGTCTGTTGTTATTTCACCTCTTTCATTTCTGATTTTGTTTATTTGGGTCCTCTCTCTTTGTTTCTTGGTTAGCCTGGCTAGAGGTCCATCAATCTTGTTTATCCTTTCCAAAAACCAGCTCTTGGTATTGTTGATCTTATGTATTGTTTCTTTGGTCTCTATGTCATTTATCTGTGCTCTGATTTTTGTTATTTCCTTCCTTCTGCTTACACTTGGTTTTTCTTGTTGCTCTTTTTCTAACTCTTTGAGTTGTAGAGTTAGATCATCTGTTACCGTTTTTTCTAGTTTTTTGCAATAGGCTCGTAAGGATATGAACTTCCCTCTCAAAACTGCTTTTCCTGTGTCCCATAGATTTTGGATTGTTGTGTTTTCATTGTCATTTGTTTCCAGGATGTTTTTAATTTCTTCCTTGATTTCTCTGGTAACCCAGTCCTTGTTTAATAGCATGTTGTTTAGTCTCCATGTGTTTGATTTCTTTGGATTATTTTTATTGTAATTAATTTCCAGTTTTATGCCACTATGATCTGAGAAGATGCTTGATATGATTTCTATCTTCTTGAATTTGAAGAGACTTTGCCTATGTCCCAAAATGTGGTCTATCTTTGAGAATGTCCCATGTGCACTTGAGAAGAATGTATATTCTGTGGCTTTGGGGTGGAATGTTCTAAAGATGTCAATTAATTCCATCTGGTCTAGTGAGTAGTTTAGGATTGATATTTCTTTGCTGATTTTTTGTTTAGATGATTTGTCGAAGGGTGACAGTGGGGTATTAAAATCTCCTACTATGATTGTATTGCTATTAATCTCTCCCTTAATGTCCTCCAGCAGTTTTTTTTATGTATTTGGGTGCTCCTGTATTGGGTGCATATATATTTACCAGGGTTATTTCTTCTTGTTGGATTGTTCCCTTTAGTATTATGAAGTGGCCTTCATTGTCTCTTGTTATGTCCTTCACTCTGAGATCTAATTTGTCAGATATAAGTATTGCTACCCCAGCTTTTCTTTCCTTTCCATTTGCCTGGAAAACTTTTTTCCATCCCTTCACCATCAGTCTGTGTGCATCTTTTCTTCTGAGGTGGGTTTCTTGTAGGCAACAGATGTAAGGGTCTTGTTTTCTTATCCAATCTGACACCCTATGTCTTTTGATTGGAGCATTTAATCCATTTACATTTAAGGTTATTATTGATAGGTACTCATTTGATGGCATTTTTATTCTATACCCGTGTTCCTTCTTCAATTCCTATTTCTTTATTTTTACAGTAGACCCTTTAGCATTTCTTCCATTGCTGGTTTGGTGGAGATAAATTCCTTCAGTCTTTTTTTGTCTGTGAAGCTCCTGATTTCCCCTTCAATTTTGATTGATAGTCTTGCTGGGTACAGTATTCTTGGATTCAAACCCTTCGTTTGCATGACTTTGTATATTTCATCCCATTCTCTTCTGGCCTGATATGTTTCTGTTGAGAAATCAGTTGCTAGTCTGATGGGGGTTCCTTTGTAAGTAACTTTCTGTCTCTCTCTGGCTGCTTTCAAGATTCTTACTGTGTCGTTGTTGTTTTCCACTTTAATTATAATGTGCCTTGGCGTCTGTCTTTTGGGATTCATTTTGCTTGGGACTCTTCGAGCATCTTGAATTTGTGTGGGTTTTTTCTTCTCTATCTCAGGAAAGTTTTCTGTTATTATTTCTTGAAATACTTTTTCCACGTCTACCTCAGTTTCCTTTCCTTCTGAAATCCCTATGATTCGAATATTATTTTGTTTTGTATTGTCCCAAAGCTCCCGTAGGCTCTCCTCCTGCTTTTTAATCTTTTTTTCTAGAAGCTGCTCTAATTGGGTATTTTTTTCCATCTTGTCTTCTAGCTCACTGATGTGGTCCTCCGCTTCATCTAGTCTACTCTTGATGCTTTCTATTGAGTTCTTCATGGTAGCGATGTCATTTTTCATTTCTTCTTGGTTCTTCCTCAATTCCTGATGGTTCTTCCTCATTTCTTCTTGGTTATTGTCAAATTTCTCTTCCATTTTTTTTAGCCAACCTATGATCATTATTCTGAACTCTTGCTCTGGTAGGCTGCTTGCCTCTGGCTCGTTTACTTCCTTTTCTGGTGATGCCTGCTTTTCTTTCATTTGTGGGGTATTTCTTTGTCTTACCATGGTATCTCTTTTCAGGATGTCTAGTTATGTGGTGTTCTTTCTCTTGCATTAATTTAAAGGTGCAAAATACAACACTACCAGGTACAACACGCGAGGCACTTAACAGGAATGTATTTACAATATTAATAACCTCTAATAAAGGTAACCCCTAGTGATAGGCAAATTAGGGTATAGGAGAGAAGGAAGGAAGGAAGGTAAAAATAAAATAAAGAAAAATTTTAAAAAAAAAGTCAAAGAAGAAATAAAGTAATGACAAAATGAAGTTGGAAAACAGGGAGAAAAAGAAGAGAGAGGGAGAGAGAGAGAGAGAGAAAGAGAGAGAGAGAGAGAGAGAGAGAGAGAGAGAGAGAGAGAAGAAGCAAACTAAAAAATGGGAAACAAACTATATATATGTGGAGAAAATTGCCATAGATCAACCACTGAGCCCAGCCAATG
The DNA here is from genome assembly GCF_964339955.1 of Pipistrellus hanaki. Taxonomy (NCBI): domain Eukaryota; kingdom Metazoa; phylum Chordata; class Mammalia; order Chiroptera; family Vespertilionidae; genus Pipistrellus; species Pipistrellus hanaki. The sequence continues at coordinate 91,034,818 of NC_140505.1, read as the reverse complement.
CCGGTAACAATACTTGGAGATTAATACAAACTACAATATCCACTATTATTAAGTAAGGTTATGATATACAGAAGTCAAAGAAACAAACAGAAACAGAGGATTTAAAAAAAATACAAAGCAACAATAACAACACAGGAATAAGCATAACAATTTCACTGAAAAGCATAAATATTCACAATAATCAACCTTCACTCAAACAATGAGAAAAGGATCCAAGATGGCTGCTCGGGTAGGCAACTAGCCGCAGCCGCACACAACAATTTTAATAAATACAACTAAAATATAAAATGGACATTACCCAGAACTACAGGAAAGTCGACTGACTGGAAATCCTACAACAAGAAGCAAGGAGAAAACCAGAAGGAAGCACGGAGGAGCTGTAAAAGCCTAAGGTACGGAGACACGTGGCGCACGCGGAGAGGACGGAGCCGGAGAGGAGGGAGGCCGAGTGCCTGGCGGGCGTTCCCTAGCGGGAAGGAGATAAACACTCCGACTGTGCTGGGCCCCCGACTGCTCTGAACCCCAGTTCTGGGCCAGACCCCGGGGACTCAGGCTCAGCCATAGGGAGCTGGGCTGTAAGTCAGAACCCCGGGGAAGCGGAGAAAGGAGGTCCCGGAGGCACGCACACTGCCCCCAGAGAAGGGACGGCCGGCTGTGCCGCGGGATTGCCCTGACGGGAAGGAGACTGGGGCTCCAGACTGCTCTGAACGCCACCTCCAACTCCACTTCCAACTGAACTGAACCCCAGTTTCGGGCCCATTGCGGGAGAGCTTACACTGTTTGGTAGCAGGCGAAAATCGAGGGCACCTTTCTCTCAGAGGCGCTTGCAACAAGTACTGAAGGACCCTGAGTCTCAGGAGTCGCATAGGGCGGGGCTGACGGAAGCCGAGGCTGTAGGCTCCACCCTAAAACGCCGCCCCATCAGGAAAGCTGCCTGCGAAAATGCCTAAACCAAATAGATCACAAAGGAAAGAAATGGAGGACAAAAAGCGACTGGATATAGAGTTCAAAACCACACTTATAGGGTTTTTCAAGAGACTCCTAGAAAAGGCCGATAAAATAAATGAGACCTATGAGGATATGAAAAGGGATCAACAAGAAATGCTAAGGGATCAACAAGAAATAAAGAATACATTGTCTGAAATAAAAAATATTCTACAGAGTCCTAAAAACAGAAGGGAAGATCGCAAGAATCAAGTCAAAGATTTGGAACATAAAGAGCCAGAAGACACTCCTCCACAGAAGCTAGAAGGCAAGAGAATCCAGAAAATTGAAGATAATGTAAGAAACCTCTGGGACAACTTCAAACGATCCAACATCAGAATCATGGGGGTCCCAGAAGATGAGAGAGAGCAAGATATCGAAAACATACTGAAAGAAATAGTGACAGAAAACTTCCCCCACCTGGGGAAAGAATTGGACTTACAAGTCCAGGAAGCACACAGAACTCCAAATAAGAGGAATCCAAAGAGGACCACACCAAGACAAATCATAATTAAGATTCCAAGAGCAAAGGACAAAGAGAGAATATTAAAAGCAGCAAGAGCTAAGCAGGTGGTTACCTATAAAGGAGCACCTATACGATTGTCAGCTGATTTCTCAACAGAAACCATGCAGGCCAGACGGGAATGGCAAGAAATATTCAAGGTGATGAATAGCAAGAACCTACAGCCAAAAATACTCTACCCAGCAAAGCTATCACTCAGAATCGAAGGTCAGATAAAGAGCTTCACTAATAAAAAAAAGCTAAAGGAGTTCATCACCACCAAACCAGAATTATATGAATTGCTGAAGGGGGTTCTTTCAGAAGAGAAAGTAAATAAAGATAAAAATATGAACAACAAATACATAACTATCAACAAGTGAATCTAAAAACCAAGGAAATTAAAAAAAAAAAATCTGATGAACAATATTAACTGTTGAATATAATAGAATCAGAGGTATGGAAGGGGAGTGAACTAATGATTCTTGGGGAAAAGGGGACAGGGGAATGTGGGAAGAGACTGAACATAAACTGTGCGCCTATGGATGAGGACAATGGGGGTTGGGGAAAGGGCAGAGGGTGGGGTGGGAAGGGGGCGGAAAAGGAACACTTGTAATAATATGAACAATAAAAATTTATTTAAAAAAAAATAATAAAAAAAAATAAAAATAAAAAAAATAAAACGTTTAAACCAGCGTTCACAAGTATCCTGAAACGGAGCATGTTCACCAAAAGCTTCCCAAAGTATACGATAACGTTTAGCAGCACTTTATTTCAAAATAAAATAATGAATTAAAACTTCAAAAAAAAAAAAAAAAAAAAAAAAAAAAAAAAAAAACAATGAGAAAAGGATAGAGAGGAGAACCGTTTTTTGTGTTGTTTTTTTTTTAACTAGTTAATATAGTGCAGAGAGTGGTATTTATACACTTGTATCAGGGGTTGGAACTTAGGTCTATAAGTATAGTGAGAGCTTTAGCAGGGGGTATACAGAAAGAATAGAGGAAAAACTAAAGCCGGAAAGGGATAGGATAAACTGGAGACTAAAAGGTTAAAGTTTAGTAAGAGAGTGATGGGGTAAAGGTCGAATTGAGATAGGGTTGAATGATGCTATAGTAGAGATTAAAATAGAATGAAGGTTACTCCCAATGTAAAATAAAGAAGAAGTAAAATGGTACTGGAGAGGAAAAGAAAAAAAATTGCAAAATAGCAGTAGTAATAGTGATGATAGAGATTGAAAAATATAATAATTGAAAAGGTAAAATCAAGTAAGGAAAAAAGAAAAAAATCGTTTCTTAAGTAAAAGATGTAAAAAATGAAAATTAAATAAAAAATGTAAAAAATGAAAATAAAATAAAGAATAGTAAAATGGGCATAAAATTGTTCAGTAGTGTTCAATCACTTCCTCTGTTATTGTATTTGGTATGCCTGGTTCTTGGACCAGAGAGTCTTGCAGTTCCCAGCATTCCACTGCACCTCAGTTTTGTAAGGTAGTCCTTAATTTTAGGTAGGCTATATCTTAGTTATTTGTGTCCATTTATTTTTGATTAATTAAAAGAAAAAGAAAAAGGAAAAAAAAAAGGCAGTTTGTAGTTCAGCCCTTAGGTGTCAGTGTTACTGGTTTGACCTCCCAGTCTTTGGTTGCTCTGGCCTTCTTTCTCTATGGCTCTACCTGGCAGAGTGCCAACTGGCTTCCAGACTATCTCTTCTGGTTCCGATCCCTTGTTTCCAGGGAGGCAATTTCCCCCTACAATTTCCAGGATATGCCCAACTGGGCAGTCCTTCCCTAGTATTTCGAAGCTAGGGGGTGAAGGGGATCATGTGCCAAGGTGTCCAGGTGTTCCGCCCTTGTCGGGACAGCCGCAATTCTTAACAATCTGTCCCGTGTCCCACTGGTGTTTTAGAAAAAGTCCCGCTTCTGGGGACAATAATGCCAAACCCCGGACTGGGTGTTGCCAGACAGGTTTCTAGCTGTGGCCTTCTTTGTGCGGAGCTCTGGAGCGTGGGCCACAGCGGTGCTCATGTGCCGCACTGGGGGCGGGCCCTCGCAGCTCTCCGGGGCTACAATATAGGCGGGGCCGCAGCACTCCGGGCCGCACTGGGGGCGGGGCCTCGCGGGAGCAATGGGGCTACCGCTGCCTGAACTCTCAGGCTAGCCACGCAAACTCTGACATTTCCGTGGGTGGTTTAAGAGCTTCCTTGAATCCACGCGCTTGCTCCGATCGGGGTGCCACAGGTGCTCGATGGACTCCTTGGCTGTGGGTTTTCCAGGCCTCAGAGAAGCTACTCCCTTCCTGGTAGGGTGGCGCCGCCTTTGCGCCGAGCCCGGAGCTCCGGGAGAAGTCGGGAGTGCTGGCCGCTTGGTCAGGAAGTCCTGTCCAGTGGACACTTCCTTACCTTCCTAGAGTGATCCGCTGCCCCTTAGCTGCTAATCAACATTCCCTGAGCGACTCAGATGTTGCTTCTATCTGTTTTGGGACCGGAGTCAGAACAAGTCCATCTGTTCGGTCGCCATCTTCAAGCTCCGCCTCCCCCATGTGTGCTTGAAAAGAATGTATATTCTGTGGCTTTGGGGGGAATGTTCTGAAGATGTCAATTAATTCCATCTGGTCTAGTGAGTCATTTAGGATTGATATTTCTTTGCTGATTTTTTGTTTAGATGATTTGTTGAAGGGTGACAGTGGGGTATTAAAATCTCCTACTATGATTTTATTGCTATTAATCTCTCCCTTAATGTACTCCAGCAGTTTTTTTATATATTGGGATGCTCCCATATTGGGTGAATATATATTTACCAGGGTTATTTCTTCTTGTTGGATTGCTCCCTTTAGTATTATGAAGTGGCCTTCATTATCTCTTGTTATGTCCTTCACTCTGAGATCTAATTTGCAAGATATAAGTATTGCTACCACAGCTTTTTTTTTCATTTCCATTCACCTGGAAAACCTTTTTCCATCCCTTCACCCTCAGACTGTGTGCATCTTTTTTTCTGAAGTGGGTTTCTTGTAGACAACAGATATATGGGTCTTGTTTTCTTATCCAATCTGTTACCCTATATCTTTTGAGTGGAGCATTCAGTCCATTTACATTTAAAGTTATTATTGATAGGTACTTATTTGTCACCATTTTTACTCTATACCCCTGTGTTCCTTCTTTGCTTTCTATTTCTTTAATTTTACAGTAGACCCTTTAGCATTTCTTGCATTGCTTGTTTGGTGGAGATAAATTCCCTTAGTCTGTTTTTGTCTGTGAAGCTCCCGATTTCACCTTCACTTTTGATTGATAGCCTTGCTGGGTACAGTTTTCTTGGATTCAGACCCTTCTTTTGCATGACTTTGTATATTTCATCCCATTCCCTTCTGGCCTGATAAGTTTCTGTTGAGAAATCAGTTGCTAATCTGATGGGGGTTCCTTTATATATAACTTTCTTTCTCTCTCTGGCTGCTTTTAAAATTCTTTTTTTGTCGTTGGTGTTTGCCAGCTTAATTATAATGTGCCTAAGGGTTGGTTTTCTGGGGTTCATTTTGCTTGGGACTCTGTGAGCATCCTGGATTTGTGTGGGTTTTTTCTTCTCTATCTCAGGAAAGTTTTCTGTCATTATTTCTTGAAATACGTTTTCCATGTCTTCGTCAGTTCCCTTTCCTTCTGGAACCCCTATTATTCTAATATTGTTTTGTTTTGTATTGTCCCAAAGTTCCCTTAGGCTCTCCTCCTGCTTTTTAATTTTTTTCCCCAGAAGCTGTTCTATTTGGGTATTTTTTCCATCTTGTCTTCTAGCTCACTGATGCGGTCCTTTGCTTCTTCTAGTCTACTCTTGATGCTTTCTATTGAGTTCTTTGCAACAGCAATGTCATTTTTCATTTCTTCTTGGTTCTTTTTCATTTCCTCTTGGTTCTTACTCATATTGTCAAATTTGTCTTCCATTCTTTTTAGCCATCTTATGATCATTATTCTGAATTCTTGCTCTTGTAGGTTGCTTGCCTCTATCTCGTTTACTTCCATTTCTGGTGAAGCCTACTTTTCTTTCATATGTGGGCTGTTTTTTTGTCTCCCCATGATCTCTCTTTTTAGGATGTCTGGTTGTGTAGTTCTCTCCTGCTTTGATTTAAAGGCACAAAATAGAACACAACCAGGTACAACATACAAGGCACTGAATAGAAATGTGTTTGCGATATTAATAACCACCAATAAAGGTGACTAGAACTCAGCTAACAAAAACATACAATCAAACAAAAAGAATAGGCAAATCAATCTTATAAAAAAAAAGCATACAACTTCAGTATAGTTAACATTCAACATACTACTTCAAAGAGTTAGAGAGAAAGACTGTTTTTTTTGTTTTGTTTTTTTGTCTTGTTTTGTTTTTAGGACAGTTGTGAGGAGGTGTGAATGGGCTTGGAGCAGGGAGTTGGAAATTAGATATATACAAGTAGGGTGAAATTTTAGGAGGGGGTAGACAGAAGGAATAGGGAAAATCTAGAGCAGGAAAGTGTTAAGATAAACAGGGTAACAAAGGAAAAGGTCAGAAAGAGAGTGAAGGCATAAAGGTAGGGTTGAGATAGAATAAAGCGTTGGAGAAGGAAAGATAAAGACTGTAGAATAGTAATCCTGAAATTAAAAAAATATATGTATATAATAAAATAAAATGAAAATAATAAACATAAACAAAAGAAAATAAGATGAAAAAGGTAAATTAGTAGTAGTAATAATGTTGATTACGTATACAATGTAATAATTATAAAGATAAAATCAAGTGAGGAAAAAGAAAAAAAAATAGTTTCTTGAGTAAACGTTGCAAATAATGAAAACAAAAATAAAAAACAGAAATTTAAAAATTTTTTAAAAATAATAAAAATTTTAAAATTTAAATAAATTTGCAGTAATGAAGGTCATTCGCTTCCTCTATTGTTATGATCCAGTCCTGATTTTTAAGCAGGTTTTGCTTTGTTTTTATTACACTAGAGTCAATTTGTGAATCAGCCTTTGGGTGGCAGTGTCTCTAGGTTGACTTCCCAGACTCTAGAGCCTCTCCAGCTTCCCCCCACACCCTCTCTGCAGCAGGAACTATGGAGGGGGGGAGGGGGCCAGTCCGAGCAACTGCAATCTCCCGCAACTCTCCGATATCCCTCCGAGCCAGATCCAAATGTGTTGCTCTTTAGATATCTTCCCTGTTAGGAGCCCCGTCCACTTTCATGCATGACACCCACCCAACAGCTGGGGCTTCTACTTGTAATAACCGCTCTTGTCCTCCAGCTTTTGCGTGCTCTGTGCGCGCAGGCTTTGTCTTCACCACAAGCATTCTCCACCCTCTCCCCGCGAAATCTGACCTTTTTGCTGTGCGGTGGGGCACTCCTGTGAGGCCAAGTGTTCGCGCTGCCTGGGATCCATGTTGTGGGGGTCACAACTGCTTGGTGGTCGATGAGGCTGTGGATATTCAGGCCTCTGACACGATCCAATCTTCCTCTCAAGATGGCGATATTTCCCCGTTCAAGCCGGTAGGTAGCTCTGGGAAGGGCTGTAGCCCACGTGGGTGCTTCCCTGTGAGGGGTACCTCTGTCAGCGCCCCCCCCCCCCAGCAGTTTCTTCTGGTGTTCGCTGTCTCCCAGCTTGCTAATAAACACTCACAGCTCAAGACCATCAGCTGCTCTTTGTGCTTCGGGACAGGGCTCAGAATCCACCCATCTATTCTTCCACCATTTTGTCCTCTCCCAATCACAGTAGATTTTAATACCCTACTATCACCTTTGGACAAATCCTCTAAACAAAAAATCAGCAAACATCAACCCTAAATGACTCACTAAAACAAAAGGAATTAATTGACATCTTCAGAACATTTCACCCCAAAGCCACAGAATATACATTCTTCTCAAGTGCACATGACTCATTTTCAAAGATAGACCATATGTTGGGACATAGGCTAAGTCTCTCCAAATTCAAGAAGATAGAAATCATATCAAGCATCTTCTCAAATCACAGTGGCATTAAACTGGAAATCAACTATAACAAAAATAATCCAAAGAAAGCAAACACATGGAGACTAAACAGCATGTTATTAAACAATGACTGGGTTACCAGAGAGATCAAGGAAGAAATTAAAAACATCATGGCAACAAATTATAATGAAAATACAACAATCCAAAATCTATGGGACACAGCCTAAGCAGTCTTTTTTTTTTTTTTTTAATAAATGTTTATTGCTCAGATTATTACAATTGTTTCTCCTTTTTCCCCTCATAGCTTCCTTCCACCCGGTTCCTGCCCCACTCTCTGCCCTTACCTCCCCCATTCCCACCATGCCATTGTCCTCATCCATAGATGTACAATTTTAATCCAGTCTTTTCCTGCACCCCCACACCACTTTCCCCTGATAATTATCAATCCACTCCCTTTCTTTGCCCCTGATTCTATTATATTCACCAGTTTATTCTGTTCCTAAGATTTTTAATTCACTTGATCTTCTTCCTCTTCTTAAAGAATACCTTTCAGCATTTCATATAATACTGGTTTGGTGGTGATGAACTCCTTTAGGTTTTTCTTATCTGTGAAGCTCTTTATCTGCCCTTCAATTCTGAATGATAACTTTGCTGGATACAGTAATCTTGGTTGTAGGTTCTCACTATTTATCACTTTGAATATTTCTTCCACTCCTTTCTGGCCTGCATAGTTTCTGTTGAGAAATCAGCTGATAGTCGTATGGGTGCTCCCTTATACGTCACCAACTGTTTTTCTCTTGCTGCTTGTAAGATTCTCTCTTTGTCTTTTGCCCTTGGTACTTTAATTATGATGTTTCTTGGTGTGGTCCTCTTTGGATTCCTCTTATTTGGGGTTCTGTATGCTTCCTGTACTTGTAAGTCTATTTCTTTCACCAGGTGGGGGAAGTTTTTTGCCATTATTTCTTCAAGTATGTTTTCAGTATCTTGCTCTCTCTTTTCTTCTGGCACTGCCATAATTTTGATGTTGGTACGCTTGAAGTTGTCCCAGAGGCTCCTTACACTGTCTTTAACTTTCTGGATTCTCTTTACTTCTTGCTTCTCAGAGGAGTGTCCTTTGCCTCTTTGTATTCCAAATCTTTGACTTGATTTGTGTGATCCTCCAGTCTGCTGTTGGATCTCTGTATAATATTTTTTATTTCAGTCAGTTTATGTTTAATTTCTAGTTGGGTCTCAATAAATTTATCGACCTTCTATAGGAAATTCTTGAAAAACATTATAACCGTGGTTTTAAACTCTATATCCAGTACTTGTTCTCTTCCATGTCTTTCGTTTGAGATCTAGTTCCTTGCCTCAGCATTTTCGCTGCTTCCCAGAGTTGGTAGGATCGCTTTGTGTGTTTGGTGTCCTATATGGCCCAGTGGGTCAGCCTCCCGAGTTACCTGAGGTAGACACTCTTGGTGCTCCCCTTTGTGGACTTCGTGCACAACCTAGTTGTAGCTAAGTCTTTATTGTTGTTGGTATCCCTGGGAGAAATTAACCTCCAGGCCAATTGGATGTGGGTATTAGCTGTATCCACTCTGGGATACCTTCTGTATTGGAGACAGTCTTATAGGATCAGACTTGCAAAATTGCAGAAGCCTCTGTGCTCAACTTGGATGAGGCAGAGTCTCAGGGCTGAGCTGACAGTCTTGGCTTACCATCAGCCCTGCCCTTGTGCACTCACCTGAGTTTCCAACTGACCATCCCAGATTCCTCATGCAAGAGAGTGGGTGCCCCAGAGGCTTGCCTGGAATTGGGATGGGTCTCTGTAGTCTGAAGCTTCTGACTCCTGCTATGGAGAGACAGTGGCAACCTCCACAGTCAGACCTCTGTACATACTCACTCCCGCACAACTGTAGACCCTGCCCGCTTCAGCTCCTGGCTCCCCCAGTCTCCCAGTCTCTGTGTCTCTGGGTGCCTTTCTCTACAGTCCAGACTCCACCCACATGAGCCTGGGCCCACGGGGTCTCAGCCGGGGTTGGGGTTCAGTACAGTCGAAAAGGGTTCAGTACAGTCAAGACTTCCTTTCCCCTCCCACCAGCCAGGCATTAGGCCGCACTTCCTCTCTGCGCATGGGAGTGTCTTCTTACCTCAGCACTTTGTGGCTCCCAGTCCAATCCGTGAGCCTCTCTCCTTCTTCCTAGTTGTAGATTTCCCACTCCACCAGCTTTCCTGTGTTTTTGGATGAAGTCCATTCTGATTTTAGTTGTTGTTTTTGAAATTGTTGTGCGAGGCGGCAACTTAGGTTCTTATCTAGGCCATCATCTTGGTCCTCTCTTAGCCTAAGCAGTCTTGAGAGAGAAGCTCATAGCTCTACAAACCTACTTCAAAAAAAAAAACAAAAATAAGAAGCAATGGTAATAAATCACCTTACCGTTAGAAAGAGAGCAACAAGAAAGGCCCCGTGTAAGCAGCAGGAAGGAAACAATAAAGTTCAGAGCAGAGATAAATGACATAGAGACCAAAGAAACAATACAAAAGATCAATAAAACCAAGAGCTGGTTCTTTGAAAGGATAAACAAGATTGATGAACCTCTAGCCAGGATCACCATGAAGCAAAGAGAGAGGACCTAAAAAAAAATATCAGAAATGAAAAAGGTGAAATAACACCAAAGTATAAAGGATTGTTACAAAATACTACGAACAACACTAGTCCAACAAACTGGACAACCTGGATGAAATGGACATATTACTAAAAAAATACAATCTTCCAAAACTCAATCAGAAAGAATCTAAACAGCTCAATAAGCCAGTAACTATGGAAGAAATTGAAGCAGCCATCAAAAAGCCCAGAACTAGATGGCTTCACAAGAGAGTTTTATCAAATATTCAAAGAAGAAAAAAAACTTATCCTCCTCATACTAATCAAAAAAATTCAAGAAGAAGAAATATTTCCAATTTCCTTTTATGAAGCCATCATCACCCTAAGACCAAAACCAGATAGACAACACAGTGAAAGAGAATTACAGGCCATTATCCCTCATGAACATAGATGCCAAAATCCTCAACAAAATTCTACCAAATTGGATCCAGCAATACATCAGAATGATAATACACCATGACCAAGTAGGATTTATACTTGGGATGCAAGGATGGTTCAATATCTGCACATCAATAAACATGGAACATCACATAAACAAATTGAGAGATAAAAATCACATAATCATTTCAATTGATACAGAAAAAGCATTTGACAAAAATCCAACACCCCTACTTGATAAAAATTCTCATCAAAATGGGAATAGAAGGATCAAACCTCAACATAATAAAATCCATATATGAAAAACCCACAGCCAACATATTACTCAATGGACAAAAAACTAAAACCATTTCACCTAAGAACAGGAACAAGATGCCCACTTCACCACTCCTATTCGATATATTGATAGTATTAGAAGTACCAGTCATAGTGATCAGACAAGAAGATGAAATATAAGGCATCCAAATTGGAAAAGAAGAATTATAACTGTCCCTATTCACAGATGACATGATATTGTACATATAATACCATAAAAACTCCATCAAAAATTATTAGACTTAATAAATGAATTTGGCAATGTAGCAGGATACAAAATTAATGCCAAGAAATCTATTGCCTTTCTATACACCAATAGTGAACTTAGAGAAAGAGAGAGTAAAAAAAGCAATCCCATTTACCATTGCACCATAAAAATTAAGATATCTATGAATAAACATAACTAAGGAGGTAAAAGACATACCGTATTTTCCGGCGTATAAGACGACCCCCTAATTTTTACAGTTAAAACATAGGTTTAGGCCCATATTCGCTGTATAAGACTACCCCCCACTTCAAAGAAAAGACTTACTTTGCCGTCAAGATCTGCAGGTAATTTTTGTGCAATTTTGGTCCTTCGCCCCCAATTTTCAGTTGACTTTTTTTTTGTTTCAAAGGTCGTCTTATACGCCGGAAAATACGGTATATGCAGAAAACTACAGGACACTGAAAAAAGAGATAGAGGAAGGCGTAAACAGATGGAAGAAAATACCATGTTCATGGATTGGTAGAATCAACATCATTAAAATGTCCATATTACCCAAAGCAATCTACACATTCAATGCACCCCCCATTAAAATACCAATGGCATATTTTATGGATCTAGAACGAACTCTCCAAAAATTCATCTGGAATAAAAAATGACCATGAATAGCCACAGCAATCCTGAGAAAGAAGAATAAAGTAGGAGGTATCTCAATACCAGCTTTCAAGCTGTATTACAAAGCCACTGTTCTCAAAACAGCCTGGTACTGGCACAAGAACAGACATAAGATCAATGAAACAGAATAGAGAATCCAGATATTGACCCAAACCACTATACTCAATTAATATTTGACAAAGGAAGCATGAACATATAATGGAGTCAAGACAGTCTCTTCAACAAATGGTGTTGGGAAAATTGGACAGATACATGCAAAAAAAATTAAAATAGATTACCAACTTACACTATTCACAAAAATAAACTCAAAATGGATACAGGACTTAAATATAAGATGGGAAACCATAAAAATACTAGAGGAATCCACAGGCAGCAAAATCTCAGACATATGCTGAAAGAACTTCTTCATTGATACTGTCCCTCAGGCAATGGAAGCTAAAGAGAAAATAAACAAATGGGACTACATCAAAATAAAATGCTTTTGCACAGCAAAAGAAACCATCAACAAAACAAGAAAGCCCACTGTGTGGGAGAACATATTTGCAAATGTTACCACTGATAAAGGTTTAATCTCCAACATCTACAAACAGCTTATACAACTAAATAAAAGGAAGATGAATGATCCAATTAAAAAATGGGCAATGGACCTAAATAGAATATTTTCAAAAGAAGACAGAATGAAGGCCAAGAGACACATGAAAACATTCTCAAAGTTACTAATTATCTGAGAGATGCAAATCAAAACGACAATGCGGTACCATCTCACACCTGTCAGAATGGCTATCATCAACAAATCAACAAATGATAAGTATTGGCGAGGTTGTGGAGAAAAAGGAACCCTCGTGCACTGCTGGTGGGAATGTAGACTGATGCAGCCACTGTGGAGAACAGTATGGAGTTTCCTCAAAAAATTGAAAATGGAACTCCCATTTGACCCAGTAATCCCACTCCTAGGAATATATCCTAAGAAACTGGAAACACAAATCAGAAAGCATATATGCTCCCCTATGTTCATAGCAACACAATATACAATTGCTGAGATTTGGAAACAGCCAAGGTGCCCATCAGCAAATGATTGGATCAGAATACCATGGTAGGAGAAACCAAGATGGCAGCATAGGGTAGACACTCGAATGCAGCCTACCACTACAAATTTGAATTTAGAACTGAAAAACAGGGGAGGCATTGCCCTGAAGCGCCGGACAGCTGGCTGAGAGGATGCTCAACCATCTGGGAAGGAGAGAGAAGGCACGGTGAACCTCAGGAACTGTGAAGGTACAGAGAACTGTGTGCTCGAAAAGGTGGCTGCCCGACTTCCCTGCTGACTTGCTTGCAGAGCGCGGAGAGGGCGGGCCAAGTTCTCTGCTGGCTTACTCCCGGCACGCAGAGAAGGCAGACAGCTAATGCTCAGCTAGCTTTCTTGTTCGGGAGGAAAACAGAACCACCCTATTGTGCTGATAGATGGCCCCAGACAGAGAGAGGCCAGACTGTCAGGCAGTAGGCAGAGATCTCTCGGAGGTGTGTGAAGCCAGCAGCCATTACTGCGGGACTCAGAAACCAGGCCCTCAAAGGGATGGGCTGAATAAACCTTGTCTGCACCACCCAAGACTCTGCCCCATCCAAGCGGAGCACAGAAGCCCTTCCAGTGGCTAGCTTTTTCATTCGCAGTGAATGGGACTCTCCTAGGGAGTGACAGACAGGAATCTAAAGCTTGTCTGCACCTATAGCAAAGAGGTGCACACGCCTGCAACCAATTGTGCAGGATTCAACAAAGCTTGTCTGTGCCAACCAGAGACTGCGCCCCATTCAAGTGGAATACAGAAACCCTCCTAGCTGATACACTTCTAATCCTAATAGCCAATTGGCTTGGAGATCAACGCTTCCCAGTGATACCAACAACAAGCAAGGCTTAACAACAAGACTGCACACACAGCCCACAAAGGGCTACACCAAGACTGTCCTCCTCAGGTAACTGGGAGGCTGACTCACTGAACCATACAGGACACCTTAGCACACAAAGCCACCCTACCAACTGAGGGAAGCTGTGAAAATGCTGAGACAAAGAAACAGATTACAAACAAAAAAAAATGGAGGAAAAGAAGCGACTGGATATAGAGTTCAAAACCACACTTATAAGGTTTTTCAAGAATTTCCTATGGGAGAAACCAAGATGGTGGCATAGGGGTGTCGAACTCAATCAGAGAAGGGGCCAAAATCTAAAATCCAGCCTAAATCGCGGGCCGAATGGTTTACTGAACAGTCATAAACTGACAATGTCATAAACTGACAGTGGAGTGCAGTGATGACAGCGCGGTGCGGGCCACATTGCAAGGCCTGGCGGGCTGGATTTGGCCCGCGGGCCTTGTGTTTGACACATGTGGGGTAGACACTCGAATGCAGCCTACCACAACAAATTTGAATTTAGAACTGAAAAACAGGGGAGGAATTGCCCTGAAGCGCCGGACGGCTGGCTGAGAGGAGGCTCAACCATCTGGGAAGGATAGAGAAGGCACACTGAACCTCAGGAACTGTGAAGGTATGGAGAACTGCGTGCGCGAAAAGGCGCTGGCTTACTCCTGGCACATGGAGAGGAAGGGCCGAGATTGCTGCTGGCTTACTCCCGGCGCGCAGAGAGGGCGGGCCGGGCTGAGTTCACTACTGGCTTACTCCGGGCTCGCGAGGAGAAGGAGGACAGCGAACGCGCGGCTGGCTTTCTTGTTCGAGAGGAAAACATAATCACTCTATTGCTCTGATAGACAGCCCCAGACAGGCAGAGGCCAGAATGTCAGGCAGTGGGCAGAGATCTCTCGGAGGTGTGTGAAGCCAGAGGCCATTACTGCGGGACTTGGGGAGGAGCCGAAGGGAAAACAAAGTTTGTCTGCACCAACCCGAGACCCCGCCCCATCTGTGGCTGAGTACAGAAACTCTCCCAGAGGCTGGCTTTCTCTAAGGAGGGACTGGCTGGAATCCAAAGCTTGTCTGTGCCTTTACCAAAGAGGTGCACGTGCCTGCAACCAATCTTCCAAAACTCTCCGTGAACAGGAGTTTTCTAAGGCGAAACTGACAGGGAACCAAAAATTGTCTGCGCCACCCCGAGACCCTGCCCTATCCAAGCGGAGTACAGAAGCCCTCCTAGCTGAGACACTGCTGATCCTCACAGCCAATTGGCTTGGAAATCAATGCTTCCCAGTGATACCAACAATAAGCAAGGCTTAACAACAAGACTGCACAAACAGCCCACAAAGGGCTATACCAAGACTGTCCACTGCAGGTAACTGGGAAGGCTGTGCTACTGGACTCTACCAGAACACCTAGCACACAAAGCTATTCCATCAAATCAGGGAAACAACTAAAATGCAGACAAGAGGAAGGACACAAAGGAAGGAGATGGAGGAAAAGAAAAGATTGGACATTGAGATCAAAACTACAGTTATAAGGTTATTCAACAATATTCTAAAAAAGGCCGATAAAATAAATGAGACCTATGAGGATATGAAAAGGGAGCAACTAGAAATAATAAGGGATCAACTAGAAATGAAGAAAACATTGTCTGAAATAAAAAAATATTATACAAAGTCCTAAAAACAGACTGGAAGATCGCAAGAATCAAGACAAAGATTTAGAACACAAAGAGCCAGAGGACACTCCTCTGCAGATGCAAGAAGATTAGAGAATCCAGAAAGTTGAAGATAGTGTAAGAAACCTCTGGGACAATTTCAAGTGAAACAACATCAGAATTATGGGGATTCCAGAAGAAGAGAGAGAGCAAGATACCGAAAGGATACTGGAAGAAATAGCGACAGAAAACTTCCCCCACCTGGTGAAAGAAATAGACTTACAAGTCCAGGAAGCCCGCAGACCCCAAACAAAAGGAATCCAAGGAGGACCACACCAAGACACATCATAATTAAAATTCCAAGAGCAAAAGACAAAGAGAGAATATTAAAAGCAGCAAGAGAAAAGCAGGTAGTTACCTATAAAGGAGCACCCATACGATTGTCAGCTGATTTCTCAACAGAAACCATGCAGGCCAGACGGGAATGGCAAGAAATATTCAAGGTGATGAACAGCAAGAACCTACAGCCAAAAATAATCTACCCAGCAAAGCTATCACTCGGAATCAAAGGACAGATAAAGAGCTTCACAAATAAAAAAAAGCTAAAAGAGTTCATCACCACCAAACCAGAATTATATGAATTGCTGAAGGGGGTTATTTAGGAAGAGGAAGAAGAAAAAGATGAAAATTATGATCAACAAATACGTAACTATCAACAAGTGAATCTAAAAACCAAGGGAATTAAAAAATCTGATGAACAATATTAACTGTTGGATATAATAGAATCAGAGGTATGGAAGGGGAGTGGACTGAAGATTCTCAGGGATAAGAGGAGTGGGGGGTGTGGGAAGAGCCTGAACAAAAACTGTGCACCTATGGATGAGGACAATGGGGGGTGGGGAAAGAGCAGAGGTTGGGGTGGGAACCTGGTAGAGGGGAGCAATGGAGGGGGAAAAAAATGAGGAACATTTGTAATAATATGAATAATAAAGATTTATTTTTAAAAAAAGCATACTGGGCGGAGCTTGAAGATGGCAACCAAACAGACGGACTTATTCTGACTCTGGTCCCAGAACAGAAAAAAGCAGCGTCTGAGTCGCCCAGGGAAAGTTGATTGGCAGCTGAGGGACAGCGGAAATCTCAAAGAAGGTAAGGAAAGGTCCGCTGGACAGGATTTCCTGACCAACCGGTCAGCACTGCGTCTGCCGCGGTGGCTCTCCCGGAGCTCCGGGCTTGGAGGGAAGGCTGCACCATCTTACCAGGAAAGGAGGAGCTTCTCTGAGGCCTGGAAAAACCCACAGCGGAGGAGACCATCCAGTAGCTGAGACAGCCCAATCGGCGCAAACACTTTGTTTCAAGGAAGTTCTTCAGTCACCCACGGAAAGGTCAGAGTTTGTGGGGAAAACTTGAGGGATCTGGGTCCCGCGACGCAGGCAGTGACGGTAGCTGCTGAGCTCCAGCAAGGCCCCGCCCCGCCCCGCATTGTAGCTGGGAGCAAAATGCTGCCGCCTGTGCTGAGCCGCGCCCAAGGAAGGCTGCAGCAAGAATTCTGCCCAGGACACCCAGTGCTGGGTTTGGCGTAATCTGGGACTTTTTTAAAAAACACCAGGGGACACGGGACAGATTGTTAAGAAGCGCGGCTGTCCCGACAAGGGCTGAACATCTGGACACCTTGGCGCCTGATCCCCTTCACCCCCTTGCTTCTGAAAGCTAGGGAAGGACTGCCCAGTTGGGCATATCCAGGGAAATTGCAAGGGGAAATTGCCTTCCTGGAAACAAGGGATCAGAGTTTTGAGATAGTCTGGGAGCCAGTTGGCACACTGCCAGCTAGAGCCATAGAGAAAGAAGGCCAGAGCAACCAAAAGGACTGGGAGCTCAAACCAGAAACACTGAAACCTAAGAGTTGAATTACAAACTGCCTTTTTTTGTTCTCTCTTTTTTTCTTTTTCTTTTTATTAATCAAAAATAAATGGACACAAATAACTAAGATATAGCTTACTTAAAATTAAGGATTACCTTACAAAACTGAGGTGCAGTGGAATGCTGGGAACTGCAAGACTGTCTGCTCCGAGAATTAGGCGTGCCAAATACAATAACAGAGGAAGTGAATGACCACTACTGGATATTTTTATCCTACTTTTACCATTCTTTATTTTATTTTCATTTTTTACATCTTTTATTTAATTTTCATTTTTTACATCTTTTACTTAAAAAATGAATTTTTTTCTTTTTTCCTTACTTAATTTTACCTTTTCAATTATTACATTTTTCAATCTCTATGATCACTATTACTACTGCTATTTTGCAATTTTTTTTTTCCTCTCCAGTACCATTTTATTTTTTCTTTATTTTACATTGGGAGTAACCTTCATTCTATTTTAATCTCTTCTATATCATCATTCAACCCTATCTCAACTTGACCTTTACTCCATCACTCACGTACTGAACTTTACCCTTTTAGTCTCCGGTTTATCCTATCCCTTTCCTGCTTTAGTTTTTCCTCTACTCTTTCTGTATACCCCCTGCTAAAGCTCTCACTATACTTATAGACCTAAGTTCCAACCCCTGATCTAAGTGTATAAATACCACTCTCTGCACTATATTAATTAGTTAAAAAAACAAAAACAAAACAAAACAAAACAAAAAAACGATTCTCCTCTCTATCCTTTTCTCATTGTTTGTGTGAAGGTTGATTATTGTGAATTTTTATGTTTTTTAGTGAAATTGTTATGCTTATTCCTGTGTTGTTATTGTTGCTTTGTATTTTTTTTAAAATCCTCTGTTTTTGGTTGTTTCTTTTACTTCTGTATATCATAGCCTTATTTAATAATAGTGGATATTGTAGTTTGTATTGATCTCCTAGTATTGTTACTGGCATTTGCTGGGTTCAGTGGTTGTTCTATGGCAATTTTCTCCACAGATATATAGTTTGTCTCCCATTTCTCTTTTAGTTTCCTTCTTCTCTCTCTTTCTCTCTCTCTCTCTCTCTCTCTCTCTCTCTCTCTCTCTCTCTTCTTTTTTTCCGTTTTCCAACTTCATTTTGTCATTACTTTTTTCCTTCTTTTTCTATCTCTTTATCCCTCTTTTTTTATTTTATTTACTTATTTTATTTATTATTATTTTTTAAATTTTTCTTTATTTTATTTTTACCTTTCTTCCTTCTCTCCTATCCCCCAATTTGCCTTTCTGTAGTGGTCACCTTTCTGGGAGGTTATTAATATTGTAAATACATTCCTGTTAAGTGCCTCTTGTGTTGTACCTGGTAGTGTTGTAGTTTGTACCTTTAAATCAACGCAGGAGAAGAAACACCACATAACCAGACATCCTGAAAAGAAACAAAGAAATAGCCCGCACATGAAAGAAAAGCAGGCATCACCAGAAAAGGAAGTAAAGGAGTCAGAGGCAAGCAGCCTACCAGAGCAAGAATTCAGAATAATGATCATAGGATAGCTAAAAAGAATGGAAGAGAAATTTGACAATAACCAAGAAGAAATGAGGAAGAACCATGATGAATTGAAGAAGAACCAAGAGGAATTGAAGAAGAACCAAGAGGAACTGAAGTAGAACCAAGAAGAAATGCAAAATGACATCACTACCATGAAGAACTCAATAGAAACCATCAAGAGTAGACTAAATGAAGCAGAGGACCGCATCAGTGAGCTAGAAGACAAGATGGAAAAAAATACCCAATTAGAGCAGCTTCTAGAAAAAAAGATTAAAAAGCAGGAGGACAGCCTACGGGAGCTTTGGGACAATACAAAACAAAATAATATTTGAATAATTGGGGTTCCAGAAGGAAAGGAAACTCAGGTAGACATGGAAAAAATATTTCAAGAAATAATGTCAGAAAACTTTCCTGAGATAGAGAAGAAAAAACCCACACAAATCCAAGATGCTCGCAGAGTCCCAAGCAAAATGAATCCCAGAAGACAGACGCCAAGGCACATTATAATTAAAGTGGCAAACAACAATGACAAAGTAAGAATCTTAAAAGCAGCCAGAGAGAGACAGAAAGTGACATATTAGGTCTAGTAATAATTAATGTCGTTTTCTAATACTTATTTAAATCAAATTTATTTAAACAATACAACAAAATTTAATCAACAATATAGTTGCCATTGTTTTCGACTACTTGTGCCAAAAGCTCAGGAAGCATTTCAATCCCTCTGTTGTAAAATTCTTGTGATTTTGATGCAAAAAATTCGGTCAATGCATTTTTGAGGCATTCTTCATTATTAAATTTTTTTCCAAGAAGAAAGTTTTGCAAAGAACGAAACAAATGGTAATCGGAAGGGGCAATATCAGGAGAATATGCAGGTTGAGGGAGAACTTCCCATTCCAACTGGCGCAGTTTTTCAGCAGTGATTCTTGCAGTATGCAGTAGTGCGTTATCGTGGTGAAGAATTACGCCCTTCCGATTAATCAGCGCGGGTTCTTTTTCTCTTAAAGCTTGGGCTAACCTTTCCAATTGGGCACTATACACTGCACTTGTAATGGTTTGGTTAGATGGTAAAAGTTCATAATGAAGAATTCCTTTAAAATTCCACCAAACACACAACATCACTTTTTTCGCATGCAAGTCAGGTTTTGGCGTGGGCTGCGGAGCCTCATTTTTGTCCAACCATTGAGGCCGCCTTTTCAAATTAACATACAGCACCCATTCTTCATCTCCAGTAACAATTTGCTCTAAAAACAGCAAACGGTTTTGACGAGAGAGGAGCGAACTGCAAATTGTGACTCTGATTACGGTTGTTGTCGGTCAACTCATGAGGAACCCATTTTCCAAACTTTTGGACTTTGCCAAGTGCACACAATTGATTGGAAATTGTTTTTTGTGAACAATTTAAAGTTGTCGCAAGCTCTTGTTGGGTAATTTGAGGATTTTGCACCAAAAGAGCTTGAAGAGCTTCTTGATCAAAATTGGACACTCGGCCTCGACCACTCTTGTCATCTAACGAAAAATTTCCCTCGCGAAATTTCTCAAACCAACGCTGGCATTTTCTGGTGCTAACTGCATCTTGACCAAGAGCACCTACAGATGTTTTTTGCAGCCTCACTTGCTTTTCTTCCTAATTGGAACTCGTAAAGCATGCAGTGCTGAATATGCTCTTCATCCGCCATCTTCTTAGCCCTAGTTCTGCAACAAAAAACAAACCAAAAACAAAATTTTTCAAGCAAAACTTGTTAAATGCACTTCACATGTTCTGTAGATACCACGCGTTTGAAAGTTACGTCAATACAAGTCAACGCCAAGCAAGATTTTAAACTAATGTTTAAAAACGACATTAATCATTACTAGACCCGATACAAAGGAACCCCCATCAGACTAGCAACTGATTTCTCAACAGAAACATATCAGGCCAGAAGGGAATCGGATGAAATATACAAAGTCATGCAAAGGAAGGGTCTGAATCCAAGAATACTGTATCCAGCGAGGCTATCAATCAAAATTGAAGGGGAAATCAGGAGCTTCACAGACAAAAAAAGACTGAAGGAATTTATATCCACCAAACCAGCAATGCAAGAAACGTTAAAGGGTCTACTGTAAAAATAATGAAATAGGAAGTGAAGAAGGAACATGGGTATAGAATAAAAATGGCGTCAAATGAGTACCTATCAATAATAACCTTAAATGTAAATGGATTAAATGCTCCAATCAAAAGACATAGGGTAACAGATTGGATAAGAAAACAAGACCCATACATCTGTTGCCTACAAGAAACCCAATTCAGAAAAAGAGATGCACACAGACTGAGGGTGAAGGGATGGAAAAAGTTTTTCCAGGCAAATGGAAATGAAAAGAAAGCTGGGGTAGCAATACTTATATCTGACAAATTAGATCTCAGAGTGAAGGACATAACAAGAGATAATGAAAGCCACTTCATAATACTAAAGGGAACAATCCAACAAGAAGAAATAACCCTGGTAAATATATATTCACCCAATATGGGAGCATCCCAATACATAAAAAAACTTCTGGAGGACATTAAGGGAGAGATTAATAGCAATACAATCATAGTAGGAGATTTTAATACCCCACTGTCACCCTTCGACAAATCATCAAAACAAAAAATCACCAAAGAAATATCAATCCTAAATGACTCACTAGACCGGATGGAATTAATTGACATCTTCAGAACATTCCACCCCAAAGCCACAGAATATACATTCTTCTCAAGTGCACATGGGACATTCTCAAAGATAGACCACATGTTGGGACATAGGCAAAGTCTCTTCAAATTCAAGAAGATAGAAATCATATCAAGCATCTTCTCAGATCATAATGGCATAAAACTGGAAATTAACTATAATAAAAATAATCCAAAGAAATCAAACACATGGAGACTAAACAGCATGCTATTAAACAAGGACTGGGTTAACAGAGAAATCAAGGAAGAAATTAAAAACATCCTGGAAACAAATGACAATGAAAACACAACAATCCAAAATCTATGGGACACAGCAAAAGCAGTTTTGAGAGGGAAGTTCATATCCTTACAAGCCTATTGCAAAAAACTAGAAAAAAGTGTAACAAATTATCTAACTCTACAACTCAAAGAGTTAAAAAAAAAAAAGAGCAACAAGAAAAGCCCAGTGTAAGCAGAAGGAAGGAAATAACAAAAATCAGAGCACAGATAAACGACATAGAGACCAAAGAAACAATACATAAGATCAACAAAACCAAGAGCTGGTTCTTTGAAAGGATAAACAAGATAGATGAACCTCTAGCCAGGCTAACCAAGAAACAAACAGAGAGGACCCAAATAAACAAAATCAGAAATGAAAGAGGTGAAATAACAACAGACCCCACTGAAATACAACGGAGTGTTACAAAATACTATGAACAACTCTACTCCAACAAACTGAACAACCTGGAGGAAATGGACATATTCCTAGAAAAATATAATCTTCCAAAACTCAATCAGGAAGAATCTAAAAATCTCAATAAACCAGTGACTTGGGAAGAAATTGAAACAGTCATCAAAAAGCTTCCAGCAAACAAAAGCCCAGGGTCAGATGGCTTCACAGGAGAGTTTTACCAAACATTCAAGGAAGAACTAAAAACTATCCTCCTCAGACTATTCCAAAAAATCCAAGAGGAAGGAACACTTCCAACTTCCTTCTATGAAGCCAGCATCACTCTAATACCAAAACCAGATAAAGACAACTCAATGAAAGAGAATTACAGGCCAATATCTCTCATGAACATAGATGCCAAAATCCTCAACAAAATTCTAGCAAAACGACTCCAGAAGAACATCACAAAGATCATACACCATGACCAAGTAGGATTTATTCCAGGAATGCAAGGATGGTACAATATCCGCAAATCAATAAATGTGATACATCACATAAACAAATTGAAAGATAAAAATCGTATAGTCTTATCAATTGATGCAGAAAAAGCATTTGACAAAATCCAACACCCTTTCCTGATAAAAACTCTTAACAAGGTGGGAGTACAAGGATCATACCTCAACACAATAAAAGCTATATTTGATAAACCCACGGCCAACATCATACTCAATGGGCAAAAACTAAAACCATTCCCTCCAAGAACAGGAACAAGACAGGGATGCCCACTCTCGCCACTCCTGTTTGACATAGTACTGGAAGTACTAGCCATTGCAATTAGACAAGAGGAGGAAATAAAAGGCAACCAAATTGGAAAAGAAGAAGTAAAGTTATCCTTATTTGCAGATGACATGATATTGTACATAAAAAACCCAAAAGACTCCATTGAAAAACTAATTGACTTAATAAATGAATTTGGCAATGTAGCAGGATACAAAATTAATGCCAAGAAATCTATGGCATTTCTATACACCAACACTGAAACTACAGAAACAGAGGCTAAAAAAGCAATTCCATTTACCATTGCACTAAAAAAATTAAGATACATAGGAATAAATTTAACTAAGGAAGTAAAGGACCTATATGCGGAAAACTACACGACAGTGAAAAAAGAGATAGAGGAAGATGTAAAGAGATGGAAGAAAATACCATGTTCATGGATTGGTAGAATCAACATCATCAAAATGTCCATACTTCCTAAAGCAATCTATAGGTTCAATGCACTCCCCATTAAAATATCAACGTCATATTTCACTGACCTAGAAAGAACTCTCCAAAAGTTCATTTGGAACAATAAAAGACCCCGAATAGCCACAGCAATCCTGAGAAAGAAGAGTAAAGTATGAGTGATCTCAATACCAGACTTCAAACTATATTACAAAGCCACTGTTCTCAAAACAGCCTGGTACTGGCACAAGAACAGACATATAGATCAATGGAATAGAATCGAGAACCCAGATATCAACCCAAATCAATATGCTCAATTAATATTTGAAAAAGGAGGCACGAATATACAATGGAGTCAAGACAGTCTCTTCAATAAATGGTGTTGGGAAATTTGGACAGACACATGCAAAAGAATGAAACTTGATCACCAACTTACACCATTCACAAAAATAAACTCAAAATGGATACAGGACTTAAACATCTGACGGGAAACCATAAAAATACTAGAAGCATCCACAGGCAGCAAAATCTCAGACATATGCCAAAAGAACTTCTTCACTGATACTGCCCCTAGGGCAATGGAAGCTAAAGAGAAAATAAACAAATGGGACTACATCAAAATAAAAACCTTTTTTACGGCAAAAGAAACCATCAACAAAACAACAAGAAAGCCTACGGTGTGGGAGAACATATTTGCAAATAATACCACTGATAAAGGTTTAATCTCCAACATTTACAGACAGCTTATACAACTAAATAAAAGGAAGATGAATGATCCAATTAAAAAATGGGCAATGGACCTAAATAGAATATTTTCAAAAGAAGACAGAAGGAAGGCCAAAAGGCACATGAAAACATGCTCAAAGTCACTAATTGTCCGAGAGGTGCAAATCAAAACAACAATGCTACCATCTCACTCCTGTCAGAATGGCCAACATTAACAAATCAACAAACGACAAGTGTTGGCGAGGTTGAGGAGAAAAAGGAACCTTCGTGCACTGCTGGTGGGAATGCAGACTGGTGCAACCACTGTGGAGAACAGTGTGGAGTTTCCTCAAAAAACTGAAAATGGAACTTCCATTTGACCCAGTAATCCCACTTCTAGGAATATATCCCAAGAAACTAGAAACACCAATCAGAAAGGATATATGCACCCCTATGTTCATAGCAGCACAATCTACAATAGCCAGAATTTGGAAACAGACTAGGTGCCCGTCAGCAGATGATTGGATCCAAAAACCAAGGTACATCTACACAATGGAATACTATGCTGCCATAAAAAAGAAGGAATTCTCATCATTTGCAGCAACCTGGATGGAATTGGAGAACATCATGCTGAGTGAAATAAGCCAATCAATGAAAGAGAAACACCACATGACCTCACTCATTTGTGGATTATAAAGAACATTATAAATTGATGAACCAAGAGACAGATTTAGAGACAGTAAAGCAGCAGGCAGACTGTCAAATTACAGTGGGGAGGGAAGGAAGTTCTGGGAGAGATAATAGATCAACCGAAGGACTTGTGTACATGCATATAAGTACAACCAATGGACATAAAACTCTGGGGAGGGTGGGTATGTATGGGATGGAGGGAAGGGGGCGAAAAAAATCAATAAAATATATATAAAATAATAAAAAATAAATTAAAAAATAAAATAAAATACTGCAGTAAAAAAATAAAAAATTAAATTAAATTAAATTAAAATAAAAAATAAAAAAAGAATACTATGGTACACAATGGAATACTATGCTACCATAAAAAAGAAGGAATTCTCACCATTTGCAGCAACCTGGATGGAATTAGCAACATTATGCTAAGTGAAATAAGCCAGTCAATGAGAGAAAATTACCTCATGATCTCACTCATTTATGGATAATAAAAAACATTATAACCAGATGAACAAAAAGATAGATACAGAGACAGTAAAGCATTAAACAGACTGTCAAATTGCAGAGGGAAGTTTAGGGAGCGGTGGGAGAGATAAGAGATCAAATGAAGGACTTTTAAGCATGCATATAAGCATAACCAATTGATACATAACACTGGGGGTGAGAGCATGTATGGGAGTGGGGTGTGGGGGGGCAATGGTAAGATATGTACACATATAATACCTTAATTTAAAAAGAAAAAATATAAATAAAAGATTGAAAAACAAAATAAAGTAAGTAAAAATAAAAAATTAAAGATTAAAAATATAAAGTCAAAATAAAAAAATGAAGTGTCATTTATTTCAGTTGAGTTTTAATGCCCCTTTGGGGCTGGTTTAAGATCCCACTCTTCTGTACTGTTTGCCATTTCTCAGTTTTCTATTAGGTAACCAGCACCTTGTTGAAGTTCCAAGCAATCCACTGCTCCTCTGTTTGTGTCCATCTCTACCAACTTGATTGTCAGCAGGTGGGACCCATTTGCCCACTTAGCCTATCTGCCCACTTTCAACCTTAATCTCTCAAGAGGCTGTTTCTGACAGGGCTATAGTTAGGAAGGTTGCTATATTGCTTTCTGGGACTGAACAACCTCTCCTCAACCCAGTCCTGAGGGCTCTTAAGAGTTATTCAGATTATTTTTTTAGTCCTTTGTACCCTTCAGTGTATAGTCTGGGTGTAGTTCTATTGGTTGCCTGGAGACTGCAGGAAGAGTCTGGCTCTATAGAAGAAAATGGCTGCTTAGGTTTGGAGTATGAGGAATGTCGCAGTGCCAGACTCCTGGTCACCTTTCCCTGACCTGCTCTTCTCCACAGCCTCTCCCTGGACTCCACAAGTCTGCACATCCACCTGCACCTCAGCCACGGTTGAGTATTTGTATTTGAAAGGTCCTATGTACTGGGTTTAGCAAATAAAAGCAAAGACCAAAAAGAGGGAAAACAACCGCGTGACTGCAAATTCCTCTCCCACCTCCCAACCCCCACCATGCGGTTTGGGCAGTTACTCAGGCCCAAATTTGAATGAGGATCTGGGCTCAGTCTTTAGTGGCTTTGAACTTAGATCTAGAATCCTTTGCCACCAGCATCCCTGTGTACTTCCTTTCCACAGTCAGATGTTATGCTTGTTTCCAAGGGGCATGGACTTGGTGCCATGAGGCTTCCTTCTTATCCTCTCAGCTCAGAGGTCTCATGACTCTCTCCATCCCATATCCCCCATCCTACCATTCCTGGCTTCAAATTGTCTCACCAGCTGTGTCTACTTTGCTAATTCTGGGTGGATGTTAGATTTAGATGTTCCTTCTATCTGCTCTGGGATAAGGCTCAGGACATGTCTGCCTATTTGGCTGTTATTTTGTCATATTCTGAGTTCTTAGTGTCTAGCACTAAGCACTACCAAGGTAGATATCCAGGAAATGGCAAGTCTGGCTAAGCCCCACGAGTTCTTCAGGTCTGACTCAGGCACTTCCTTGAGAAGTCTTCTTCCCTGGCACACTGTTGTTTCCATGCCATCCACCATGAATCCCCACAGCTCTGAACTGCAGACTTAAAAATATTTGTGGAGCCTGGCCAGTGTGTCTCAGTTGGCTAAACATGGTCCTGTGCACCGAAAAATTGGTGGTTTGATTCCCAGTAAGGGCACATACCCAAGGTTGTAGGACCAATCCCTTGTCAGGGAGCATAAACCTTTCTGACCTCCCCCTTTATTATATTTTATTGATTAAGGTATTACATATGTGCCCTTATTCCTCCATTATCCTCTCAACTCTCCCCCTACTCTGACCTTCCCCCTTAGGTGCTCCTCCTCTCTGTGGTTACTGCACCTAGACCAAATGGTTCCTGCAATACAGGAACCAGTATTGATCCATATCACTGTGGAATCAACTGTCAGTGCTTGGCATCAGACTAAGCACAGGCAACATCTATAGAAGGCATTATAGTTAAGAGATGTACCTCTGGAGTAGATAGATCCTGGTTGGGATCCCAGCTCTGTTACTTGAGAGTACACTTGAGACCTTGGGTAAATTTCTTTCTATTGGTTTTCTGGTCAGAAAAATAGCTGACTGAGAAGTCCATAAATAAGTTTTGAACTACCTGGTTGAGTTGTCAGGATATCCATTTATACACTCAACCCAAGGGGAGGAACATAACAGGCCTTTTAATACAAGGTATCTGGTACCTTAGCTCTGTAAGGAGAAGGTTAAGTTACAGCGGGTTTGTCCTTCTCTACCCCATTCTAATGTCCTTCATCCCCAAGTCACCTAGAAAACAGAATCAAAAACAAGAATGAAGTACCAATATTTTATTTGGATGGCATAAATCTAAGGCACTGAAAGGGAGAAAATAACAAGCAAGGCAGGGAGAATGGGAGTTAATGCAAGGTAATATCAGGTGGGATCCTGCTTCATGACAAATCTTGAAGCACAGCAGGTGTGTTCACTGGCTACTTGGGACAAATAATACATTGGCTGTATTATTTGGAGAAACAGTGTCTTGCAGCAATTCAGGAAAGAAAGGAAATAAGAAGGAATTTATCTGCCATGGTCTCTCCCAACTCTCATTAGTCAAATGCTGCTCAAGAGAATTAACTCCCCATGCTTCTGTGTTGCTTGTGGCTACTCAAAATGCCAGATTCCATGTCCTGCAGTGGGCCATTCCATCCAAGTCTGAAAGTGGTGGGAGGAGACAAACTCTGGGCATGTGGCTGGTGAGTTCTTGTCAAAATCTGATTCAATACATAAGATGTGTCCCAAATAGTCTAATAGTATTTTTTTTCACTTACTGGAAAACCTTTGCCAAGGTCTCATGGCCATGTGGTATGTTCAGGATTTGAACATAGCCTGGATCTGGAAACTTTGGAAGCCCAAGATAAGGATCTTGGATTTTTTTTATCTATTTATTTATTTATTTATTTATTTATTTATTTATTTATTTTGTAGCAGGCAAGGAGAGTCACTGAAGAGTTTCAAATTGGGGAGTGACATAAAGAGCTTTTTAATAAAGCTCCCAATTTCTACTTTGCTTCATCTTTCCATGTAGCTAAAATCAGCAACAGTAAGGGGCCTCAAAGAGGTAATGACATCCATTTTTGAAGAGTTCCTGATAGGGTCCAGATAATATGGGCTTCATTCATCACTGTCTCATAATCTTTCTCAGTCTGCAAATAAGCTTATACCTACTAAAGAGACTAGCTGGTCAGAGTCAAGCAGGATCCGGGTAGAGAAACCAAAATAAGAGGAAGAGGAGACTGACTAAAGAGCAGGAACAGGAATACCAGCCATCTTTTCATCATTGGCCTGTGGATTGGGGGATCCTGGCCCCTGCAGATGAGTCCTTGGGTGTCACCTGAGATGGTAAGATCTCATGAATCATCTGCATTGATCACATCTATGTGGCCTGTATCTGGTGTGTATCCAAATATGTTGTCCAAGCTCATCAGAACGGAAGAAAGACCACGTACAACCTTCCCACTCACATTTATAGGGCCTCTCACCTGTGTGTTTGCGTTGGTGACTCAGGAGGTGGAGTGCTTGGTGTAAGATTTCCCACAATTCTCATACTGGCAGCAGTAAGGTCTTGGAACTGAGATCTGCTCCTGTGAGCCTTTCTAGGTCCTACAATTCTGCTCTGCTCTTTGTGGAGAAGGTGTGGGATGCGCAGGTAGGAAGGGGTATTCCTAGGAGGCTGGCTGGATAACAAAAGAGTTCAGGGATTTTAAAATCAGCAATGATGAGGACCCATTTGAGGGTATTCCACAGTTGTGGGGATCTCTATGTGGCAACATCTGAGCCAAAGAGGAGAGCCCTGCCTGGCCCCTAGCAGAAGGCATGGTTGGGAGAAATAACATTTTAGGTGTTAAAGAGTTTCTATTAGAATAATGACCAGAATAATGCATTGTTGGTGTCCTGATGTGGAACACTGTGACTGGTGGCCTATGGGAGGCATGCTTACATTCCCATTGAAGGTCATGGCCACCCCTGGAATATTGGGTTCTTCAAAGGACATCATTTGGGACCCCTTGAAAATCATCATTCCTGTTTGAGCAGGAGACATTCTCTGACAATAGACCATTTGGGAAGGAGGGAGAGTTACTAGGGATCAATAGTTCACACTATGCTCCATGCAGTAACACACTAAACTGTGGCCCCATTTCATTTGTATTCTGCCTGGGCTCTTGAGCAGAAACCTAAGGGATCCTCTCCAACTGGGGACCCTGAAGTATGTGTTGAATGCCTGGTGAGCCATGGTTCTAAGAGGTGTGCACTCCACTGCTTTCAGGAGATGGAGACATGTCCAAGATGCACATTGACTTCTCAGTATTCCCTGCCATCTGGTGTCAAGCTGGTTCAGCATCTCATCCTCTTGCTCCATTTCAGCCTGGGATCCATGCACTTCAGAACTGTGTGAGAGTCCAGACCACGTCCAGGCAAAGCTGGACTCTGCTTCCTCAGCATCGCAGGTTGAATGTCAGTCTGTCTCTTTCTCTTTCTTTTCTTTATTTTTTTAAATATTATTTTTTTTTATTGATTGGAGATAGACGAATGGAGAAGGAAAAACATCAGTTGACTGCCTCCTGCATGCCCCCTACTAGGAATCAAACCCACAACCCAGGTATGTGCCATGACCAGGAATTGAACCAGCATCCTCTTGGTACATGGATGATGTTCAACCAACTGAGCCACACTGGTTAGGGCTTTTTGTTTCTTGAGGTAGACGTGCATTTCTATGAATCTATTGGCTGTGTCCCACAGATTTTGAGGGTGTTGTATTTTCATTATTTGTCTGAAGATAAATTTTGGTTCCTTTCTTGACTTTGTTGTTAACACATTATTTTTTAGTAGCAATTTATTTAGCCTCATGTATGTTCTTATGTTTTTCAGTTTTCTTCTTGTAATTGATTTCTAGTTTCATACCATTGTGGTCAGAGTGATAATATTTCAGTCTTTTTAAATTTGTTGGAATTACCTCCTTTGTTATGCTTATTCCTAGGTATCTTATTTGTTTGTTTCATTGTTTGTTTGCTTGATTGTTTATTTATTTTATTTAATTTAATTTTTTGTTAATCTTTAGCTGAGTATACCTTTTCCACCATTGATCTTTAGGGAGAATGGAAGGGGGTGGGGGGAGACACAGAGAGAGAAACATTGATGTGCAATTGGTTGCCTTCCACTTGCACCTCAGCCAAGGATGGTGATCGAGTCTAGAATCAAGGTACATGCCCTTGATGGAATTGAACTCATATACCAACACTCTGTCCACTGAGCCAAATCAGCTAGGGCATCAAGGATGCTTTTAAAGTCCCCTACTATAACTGTATTACCATTGATCCCTCCCTTTATGTACATCAATGTTTGCTTTACAGTATATCTGGTTGTGTGAATGTTTACAAGGTTATGTCTTCTTGGATCAATTTCTTTTTCATTATAAAATGTCATTCTCTGTTACTTTTATAGCCTCCTTTTAAAGTCAATTTTGTCTAATATAAGTATTGCTACCCCAGCTTTCCTTTATGCATTTCCATTTACATGAAAAGTCTTTTCTTGTTTCTTTACTTACAGTCTGTGTGTATCTTTTTATCTGTAGTGGGTTTCTGGTAGGCAGCATATGTAATGGTCTTGTTCTATTAGCCATTCAACCAACCCGCTTCTTTTTATTGGAGCATTAAATCCATATGAAACTGTCTGTCATTCTTTCTTTTTTTAAAAAATGTAATTTTTTTTATTTTTCAATTACAGTTGATGTACAATATTATGTTCATTTCAGGTGCACAACCCAGTGATTAGACATATAACTTTTTTAAAAATCCTCACCTGAGTATATATTTTTATTGATTTTTACAGAGAGGGAAAACAGAAATGAGAGAGAAGAAATGAGAGAAACATTGATTAGTTGCCTTCTGTATGTGCCTGATCAAACTTGCAACCTAGGTATATGCCAAACATGGGAATCAAACTTTCAATCTTTTGGTGTATAGGATGGTTCTCCAACCAACTAAGCCATCTGTCTAGGACTCAATTTGTAGAAATAATTAATTTAAAATTTTTATTTTTATTGTTGAGAGTATTACAGATGTCCCATATTTCTCTCATCTTTTCCCTCTCTGCCCAGCTCCTGTCCCTCCCCAGGCCTTCACTGCACTATTGTCTGTATCCAAAATACAGACAATATTGTATATATGCATATAAGTTCTTTGGTTAATTCTTCCTACCCTCTTTTTCCCCTCCCCACTTCCCTCCGAGGTCTGTCAGTCTGTTCCATGTTTCCATATCTCTAGAACTATTCTGCTCATTTAAAATAAGTGAGATCATGTAATATTTTTCATTCTCTGACTGGCTTATTTAACTTAGCACAATAATAACAGAGCATCCATGCTGTCTCAAAGGGTAAGATCTTTTTTACAGCTACATAGTACTCCACTGTGTAAATGTACCACAACTTTTTTATCCACTCATGTACTGATGGGCACTTGGGCTATTTCCAGCTCTTAGCTATGCACATAGGGTGCATATATTATTTATGATTGGTGTTTTAGGCTTTTTAGGATATATTTCCAGAAGTGATATTGCTAGGTCAAACAGCAGTTCCATTTTTAATATTTTGAGAAATTTTCATACTGTTTTCCACAGTGGTTGCACCAGTCTGCATTCTCATTAACAGTGTGTGAGGTTTCCTTTTTCCCCACATCCTCACAGCACTTGTTTATTGACCTATTGAAGATAGCCATTCTGGCAGGTGTGAGGTGGTACCTCATTGTAGATTTAATTTGCATCTCTCTAATGATTAGTGACATTAAGCATTTTTTCATATATCTATTGGCCATCTGTATGTCCTCTTTGGAGCAGTGTCTATTCAGGTCCTTTGCCCATTTTTTGATTGGATTGTTTGCCTTCCTTTTGTCGAGTTGTAGAATTTCTTTATATATTTTGGAAATTAGCCCCTTATCAGATTTATCATTGGTGAACATGTCCTTCCATAGAGTGTGTTTCCTTTTCATTTTGAGGATGGATTCTCCTGCTGTACAGAAGTTTTTTAGTTTGTTAATTTTTTTCATTTGTTTCCCCTGCCCTAGGAGATGTATTGGTGAAAATTGTACTTTGTGAGATGTCTGAGATTTCACTGCCTGTTTTCTTCTAGGATTTTTATGGCTTTTGTAACTTACATATAAGTCTTTTATCTATTTTTGAGTACATTATTGTATATGGTGAAAGTTATATGTATCTACAATATCCCCTACACCATTGAATTGAAGAGACTGCCTTTACTTCATCATATTCTCTTGCGTGCTTTATCAAATATTAATTGACTATACTGGTATGGGTCATAACAAGAGACAAAGAAGGCCACTTCACAATACTAAAACAAATTATTCAACAAGAAACTATAACCCTTGTAAACACATATGGATCAAATATAGGAGCATCCAAGTACATGAAATACTCTTGATGGACTTTAAGGTAGAGATTAACAGCAATACATTCATAGTAGGAGACTGACACCCACTGACATCACTGTATAATCTTCTAGACAAAAAATAACAAAGAAGCAAAGGCCTTAAATGGATTATTTAGATCATATGGATCTAACTGATGTTACTGAACATTTCACACCAAAGCAACAGAATATTCATTCTTCTCAAGTGCACATGGACCATTCTCAAAGATAGACCACATGTAGGTACAAAACAAGTATATGCAAATTCAAGAAGACTAATAAAATACCAGTCATCTCATATCACAAGAGCATGAAGTCATAAATCAATGACAATAATTAAAAACAAACTCAAAAATGTGGAGGCAAAACAGCAAGTTATTAAGCAATGAATAGGTGGTCAATGAGATCAAACAAAAAAATTAAAAACACCCTGGAAACAAATGAAAATAAACATACAACCACATAAAATGTATGGAATATGGCAAAAGCAGTCCTGAGGAGGAAGGTAACAGCACTACATGCCTTCCTTAAGAAATAAAAAAAAATAATAACTATTAACCTATCTATCCCTACAACTAAATGAATTAGAAAGATAACAGCAAGAAAAGCCCAGAAGAAATAGAAGGAAGGTGATAAAGATCACATTGGAAATAAATTTCATAAGACAATAAAAGTATACAAAAGATCAATAAATCCAAGAGCTGGTTCTTTGAAAAGATAAATAAGATTGATGAACCCCTAGCCAGACTCATCAAGAAAGAAAGAGGACCCAAATAAATGAAATCAGAAATGAAAGAGGCAATATAACAAAATGGACACCGCAAAAATACAAAGCAAATACTATGAATGAATAATTGCCAACATACTGGACAACCTGGGCGACATTCCTAGAAAAAATACAACTTTCTAAAACTTAACGTGAAGAATCAGAAACTTGAGTAGGCCGATAACTATTGATGAAATGTAAGCAGTAATTAAAAATTTCCAGCAAACAAAAGCCCTGGGCCATAAAGATTAACAGATGAATTTTACCAAACATTTAACAAAGAACTAATACCTATCCTCCTCAAACTATTCCAAAAAATACAATAGGAAGGAACATTTCCCAGCTCTTTTTATAAAGCCAGCATTATCATAATTTCAAAACCAGATAAAGACAGAAAATTACAGGCTAATATCCTTGATGAATACAGATGCTAAAATCCTCAACAAAATATTAGCAAACTGGATCCAGCAATACTTTTTAAAAAAAAATCATACACCATGATCAAGTGGGTTTTATTCCAGGGATACAAGGCTAGTGCAAAAGTTGCAAATCAATAAATGAGATACATCACATAAAGATACATCATATATATATATATATATATATATATATATATATATATATATATGTGTGTGTGTGTGTGTGTGTGTGTGTGTGTGTGTGTGTGTGTGTGTGTGTGTAAACTGGAAATTTGATAATTTGATCACTCACTATGACGTGCACTTACCACCAGGGAGCAGCAAGAACATGGTGGGCAACCAGTGGTGGTGGCTGGGCACTACGAGAGTGAGGGAAGGAGGAGGCAGGGAGGTAGGGAGGCAGGGGAACTGCGTGATGGCAGTGGGTAGGTGGCCAGGGAAGGAGGTGGAGGCGGGGTAACCTTGCAGTGGTGGCACATGGGCGGGCAGCAAGAGAAGGAGGAGGTGGGGAGGTGGAGAGGCCGGGAGGCAGGAGGTAGGGAATGTGATTGGCCTTGATCTCTGGCCAGGGCTAGGGACCCTAATTTTGTGCACTGCACTGGGCCTCTAGTTGAAAGGTAAAAGCCACATGATCCTATCAATAGATGCAGAAAAAGCATTTGACAAAATGCAGCATGTTTTTTAAAGTAAAAACTCAGTAAAGTTGGAATAGATGGATCATAACATAACATAAAAAAGGCCATATATGACAAACCTATAGCCAACATAATACTTAAAGAGCCAAAACTAAAAGTATTTCCCTTTGGGAAAATTGGACAGATACATGCAACAACAACACAGATACATGCAAAAAGAATAAATAAATAAATAAATAAATAAGAAACTAGACCACAAAATTATACCATACACACACAACAACAACAACAAAAATGGATAAAGGACTTAATTTTATTTTTATTAATTTTTAACTTACTTTATTGATTAAGGTATTACATATTTTTCCTCATCTCCTCCATTCCCATCCCAAACCCCCTCCCCACATATACCCCTCCCCCTTGTTGTCCATGACCCTGGTTAGGCTTATATGCATGCACACAAGTCCTTTGGTTGATCTCTCTCCCTTATTCCCAACCTCCCCTATCTTCCATATGAGGTCCAACATTGTGATCTGTTCTTGTTCATCAGTCTATGTTGTTCATCATTTCCCCTAGATGAGTGAGCTCATGTGATTCTAGAAATACACTTATAAGAACCAAAAATGAGACAAGCAATAATGGTTATGCTGAGAGGCAAATTAATCAGTCTATAGTGAGTTTCTTTCTGGGCCAACAGTTCTTTTGAGTCCCAGTATCTATGTCAAAACAGTTCCTTATGTCTACATGTTAGCAATGATATTTCAGTTCTGGATGGTGGACAAATGGTGGTAATGCAGATCCAACCCTCTCTGGTTTGGTCCTGGGCAACCTGCAGCGACGCACAGCTGCTGACTGCTAGTATGGCAAGGCATCATCAGCATCTTCCATCTCTGGACTGTTTCTCTTCTGTTTTCATGGCTGGAGCAATCCTATCAATTCCTCTCTGTTGCAGGAATCCACATGGTCTTGGAGTTGTTTTCTGAAAATATACAAAGATATTCTCCACCAAAAGTTAAGAAAGGAATCTTTTCTATAAATTTGAGTTGGGATCCTTTTTCATTTTTTGCCCAAACAAATTTCCTTTGGCTTGTTTTGACACCATGTATGTTTTACATGGGTGTCTTGCTGTTAGCATTACAAATGAAAGTTAATTTTCTAAAGTAACAATTTTCAAGATGTAATTTACTTACAGGATATTTTTCCTTACATGATATTCTTCTACTATCCCCCTTTTTTATTTAAATATTAGGAGGCTTTTGGAAATTTTGTAATGTAATCTTGATACTTTTACATTTTAATTTTTTGCACTAAAATATGGCTGCTTTAGGTTCATTACATGTTATGCAATTTTACCCTGAGATGAACTACCAATAAAATTTTTAGTTAACATGTTAGGAACAACTTTTTGTTCAGTAAAATTAATTTTTTTAGAATATTCACTTATTTCAATTGCCAATTTAAAATAGCCTGAAAACTTGACTACTATTTTACTGTCAAATTTAATACTCTAACAACAATCTTATTTTATCCTATTAGTGGAAAGGATCATTTGTCTTCTTGAGTAGGCCCTGAGCATTCCTGGTCCTGGCTGGGTTTAGATATCAAAAACCCACTTCCTTACACCATGGGTACAAGACAACTCAAACAAGTCTTGTTGCAATGAGAGGGCAGCTGCTGTTGGCCAAGTTTCTGTCTGTTACCTGGGTACCTATTTCTGGGCATGGGAAGCTAAGCAGCCATGGGGGCAGGAGACCTCCCTCAGAAGGGGTGAGGGTTCAGGCCCCTGCAAAGTTGGGGTGGTGGTGAAGGTCTGTTTTCCACCTCTGTTGACCCCAAAGTTCTCTCCTGATGGCCCCTTTGCGACTGTGCCTGTCTTAGGTTGTTCCTTCCCTTACAAATCTTACCCATCTCTGGCAAACTAGCCATCCTCCAGGGCCAAGCAGGGTGTATGAGGTTCAGTTTTGTCTCCTTGGTAGCCTACATCCCCATGGCCTCCACGCCAGCACCTGGCTTGGGATCCTCTCACCTGCTGGCAGGGGCCCAGCACTAATCACATATCTTGTGAAACCCAGGTTTCTTATCCAGGGATGGCCCCGCTCACACCACTGGGCAAGAGACAGATCCATGGTACCAGCCATCACAAGGCTTCAACCTTGGCATGAACAGAAAGCTCAGACAACAGCTATGGACAATTGGATTGTGAGAAGAGGGTCCCTCTTGGCCAAAAGGGCAAGAGGGGCCAATATAGAATGCTCATGTGCTTTCCCTGAGAATTCTATACTGGTCCCTACACAGTGGAAGGGATTAAATCCTTTAATGTCCTTTTTAAATTGCTGCCAGACATTCAAAGTATTAGTTTGTAAGTTTGCTTGGGATGATTGTATATTATGCTTTTGTAATTCTAAAATATCTAAAGATGTGTTACCTTTGTCTCCAAGCACCAAAAAGATTAATTTTTTTTATTGATACCCAAGGGGGCGAGGTACTACTTATTATAGGTAATGAGAGTAACACAAATCTGGGGAAAATTATAGTGACATTATAGAATAATATCATGTAAGGATATCTTTGCTGTAGGCCATGGCAATTCCATTTCAAACTGGTTGCCTGCCAATTTCTTTTTGTATAGACAAGGTCTTAGTTATATTTTCTACACCTTTCCTAGGAGCAAGTAGTGATAGTCCCTTCCTTTGGTGTCCACACAAGCCAAAAACCTCTCTTTGATTTTACATACAAAGGAGTAATGGTTTCATTTTGTGTCATACAAAAGGGAAGCTGGGTGGAAACCCCGTGTGATTATACTTCCTTGCCCCACCCATGGTCCTCCTGGATGGCCTACGTGTTTGGTATTATTGGTGACTACATTAGGAGGGGGATCAGCTCATGTAAGGGCGCTTACCCGTGACAGGTCAGGAACATAAGTCCAAAATACATCCCATTTTGCCCCAGATAATATTACCGTACAGCTTATGACTGCTAGCATGGCAAGAAAGATGATCTCAGGCATCCTTGGGGTTCTGGTTACCTCATAATTTATTTTTAATTTTTATTATAATTATTATTTTTTATATGTATCCTTATTATACCTTTACTTTCCACCCCCAATTTGTGCCCCAACCCCCTGTTGTCTGTGTTCATTGATTAGGCTCATTGCATATACACAAGTCCCTTGGTTGATCTCTCCCCCTTTATCCCACCAACATCCTCCTTCCCTGAGGTTTGAGGTTCTGATCGAACTTTCTCAGTCTCTGGATCTATTCTTGTTCATCAGTCTATGCCGTTCATTATATTCCAAAAGTGAGTGAGATCATGTGATATTTATCTTTCTTATTTATCTGGCTTATTTCACTTATCATAATGCTCTCCATCTCCATTCATGTTGTTGCAAATGGTAGGAGCTCCTTTTTTTTTACCACAGCATAGTATTCCATTATCTAGATATACCACAGTTTTTTAATCCACTCATCTGCTGATGGGCATGTGGGCTGTTTCCAAATCGTAGCGATGGTGAATTGTGCTTCTATGAACATAGGGGTACATATATCCTTTCTGATTTGTGTTTCTAGTTTCTTGGGATATATTCCTAGGAGTGGGATCACTGGGTCAAATGGTAGTTCCATTTTTAATTTTTTGAGGAAACTACATATTGCTCTCCACAGTGCCTATACCAGTCTGCATTCCCACCAGCAGTGCAAAAGAGTTCCTTTTTCTCTGCATCCTACACAACACTTTCTGTTTGTTGATTTGTTTATGATAGCTATTCTGACAGGTGTGATATGGTACTGCATTGTTGTTCTGATTTGATTTGCATCTCTCTGATGATTAGTGACTTTGAGAAGGTTTTCCTTCTGTCTTTCTAAAAGTGTCTATGTCAGTTGCCCATTTTTTTTTATTGTGTTGTTTATCTTCCTTTTGTTAAGTTGTATGAGTTTTCTGCAAATGTTGGAGATTAAACCCTTATAATTGATATCATTGGTAAATATGTTATCCCATGAAGTGGGCTTCCTTGTTGTTTTATTGATGGTTTCCTTTGCTGTGCAAAAGCTTTTTATTTTGATGTAGAACCATTTGTTTATTTTCTCTTTAGCTTCCATTGCCCTAGGAGCAGTTTCAGTGAAGAAGTTCTTTCAGCATATGTCTGAGATTTTTCTGTCTGTGGATTCCTCTAGTATTTTTATGGTTTCCCATCTTATATTTAAGTCCTGTATCCATTTTGAGTTTATTTTTGTGTATGGTGTAAGTTGGTAATCTATTTTAATTTTTTTTGCATGTATCTGTCCAATTTTCCCAACACCATTTATTGAAGAGATTGTCTTGACTCCATTGTATGTTCATGTCTCCTTTGTCAAATATTAATTGGGCATAGTGGTTTGAGTCAATTTCTGGTATCTCCATTCTATTCCATTGATCTATGTGTCTGTTCTTGTTCCAATAACAGGCTGTTTTAAGAACAGTGGCTTTGTAATACAGAGTAAAATCTGGTATTGATATACCACCTACTTTACTCCAGCTACAATGCCAAATTCATTTAGTAAGTCTAATAATTTTTTATGGAGTCTTTAGGGTTTTCTACATACAGTATTATGTCATCTGGAAAAGACAGTTTTACTTATTCTTTTCCAATTTGGATGCCTTTTATTTCTTCTTGTCTGATCACAATAGCTAGTACTTCCAGTACTATGTTGAACAGGAGTGGTGAAAGTGGGAATCCCTGTCTTGTTCCTATACTTAGGGGAAATGGTTTTAGTTTTTGCCAATTGAGTATGATGTTGGCTGTAGGTTTGTCATATATAGCTTTTATTATGTTAAGCTATGATCCGTCTATTTTCACCTTGCTAAGAGGTTTTTATCATAAAGGGTGTTGGATTTTGTCAAACATTTTTTCTGCATCAATTGATATATGATTTTTCTCTCTTATTTTATGTGATGTATCACGTTTATTGATTTGCATATATTGTACCATCCTTGCATCCCTGGAATAAATCCTACCTGGTCATGGTGTATGATCTTTCTGATGTGTTGCTGCATACTATTTGTTAGAATTTTGTTGAGAATTTTGGCATCTATGTTCATTAGGGATATTGGTCTGTAATTCTCTTTCATTGTGTTGTCTTTATCTGATTTTGGTATTATGGTAATGCTGGCTTCATAGAAGGAGCTTGGAAGTGTTCCTTCCTCTTGAATTTTTTGGAATAGTCTGAGGAGGATAGGTTTTAATTCTTGAATGTTTGGTAAAATTCCCCTGGGAAGCCTTTTGGCCTCAGGCTTCAGTTTGCTAGAAGCTTTTTGATGGCTGCATCTATTTCTTCCATATTTATAAGCCTATTGAGATTTTTAGAATCTTCCTCAGTAAGTTTTGAAAGGTTATATTTTTCCAGGAACGTGCCCATTTCCTCCAGGTTGTCTAGTTTGTTATAATAGAATAGAGTTGTTCATAGTATTTTTTTAACAATCTTTTGTATTTAGGTGGGGTCTCTTTTTAATTCACCTCTTTCATTTCTGATATTGTGTATTGGGTCCTCTCTCTTTGTTTCTTGGTTAGCCTGGCTAGAGGTTCATCACTTTTGTTTATCCTTTTGAAGAACCAACTCTTGGTTTTGTTGATCTTTTGTATTTGTGTGTGTGTGTGTGTGTGTGTGTGTGTGTGTGTGTGTGTGTCTATGTCATTCATTTCTGCTCAGATCTTTATTACTTCCTTTGTTCTGCTTGCTGTGGGCTTTTCATGTTGCTGTCTTTCTTAATTCTTTGAGTTTTTGAGGTAGTTGATATATTATAATTTTTTCTTGTTTTTTGAGGTAGGCCTGTAGAGCTATAAACTTCCCTCTCAGTACTGCCTTCATTGTGTCTCATAGGATTTGCAATGTTGTGTTATTATTTTCATTAGTCTCCAATTTCTTGGAGTCTTCAACTAGTCTCTAATTTCTTTTTTGATCTCATTGATAATCCAATCATTGTTTAGTAGCATGGTATTCAGCTTCCAAGTGCTTTTTTTTTTAAATGTTTTTATTGTAGTTTATTTCTAATATGCCATTGTGGTCTGAGAAAATGCTTGATAGGATTTCAATCTTTTTTAATTTTGGTAGACTTTGCTTGTGACCCAATATGTGGTCTATTTTTAAAAATGTCTCATGTGCACTTGAGAGGAACGTATATTCTGTGGCTTTGGGGAGAAATGCTCTGAAGATGTCAATTAAGTCCATCTGATCTAGTGAGTCATTTAGAATTGCTGTTTCCTTGCTTATTTTTTGTCTAAAGGAGTTATCCAGTGATGTCAGTGGCGTATTAAAGTCCCCTACTATGATTGTATAGTTGTTGATCTCTCTCTTGATATCTTCCAGGAGATTTTTTTATGTATTTGGTTGCTTCTGTATTGGGTGCTTATATGTTTACCAGAGTTATATCTTCTTGTTGAATTACTCTTTTTAGTATTATGTAGTGGCCCTTTTTATCTATTATTATGTGTTTTACTTTGAGGTCTATTTTATCAGCAATAAGTATCACAACCCCACCTTTTTTCTCATTTCCATTTGTCTGAAAAATGTTTTTCCATCTCTTCACTCTCAATCTGTGTGAACCCTTTACTCTGAGGTGGGTCTCTTGTAGACAGCAAATATATAGGTCAGTTTTATTATCCATTCAGCTACTCTATGTCTTTTGATTGGTGCACTTAATCCATTTTCATTTTTTTAAATATTTTATTGATTTTGTATGGAGAGGAAGGGAGAGAGATAGAGAGTTAGAAACATCTATGAGAGAGAGTCATCGATCAGCTGCCTCTTGCACACCCCCTACTGGGGATATGCCTGCAACCAAGGTACATGCCCTTGACTGGAATCGAACCCGGGACCCTTCAGTCCCCAAGCCGACGCTCTATCCATTGAGCCAAACCGGTCCCAGCTAATCCATTTACATTTAATGTTATTTTTGACAAGTACATGTTTGTTGTCATATTTTTCTTTAGGGTTTGTGTTTCTTCTTGCCTTTCTCTTTCTTCTTTTTACAGCAGTCCCTTTAGCATTTCTTGCATTGCTGGATTAGTAGTGATAAACTCTCTTAGCCCATTTTTGTCTGTGAAGCTCCTGATTCCACTTTCAATTTTGAATGATAGCCTTTCTGAGTATAGTATTCTTGGATTCAGACCCTTGCTTTGCATCACTTTGTGTATATCATTCCATTCCCTTCTGGCCTTGTGTGTTTCTGTTGAGAAGTCAGTTGCTATTCTAATAATAGATCCCTTTTAAGTAAGTTTCTGTCTCTCTTTGGCAGTCTTTAAGATTCTTACTTTGTTGTTGGTGTTCGCCAATTTAATCATATGTCTTGGTGTCGGTCTTTTGAGGTTAAACATGCTTGAGACTCTATGTCCTTCTTGGACTTGCATGGTTTTTTTCTTGCCAATATCAGGAAAGTTTTCTGTCATTATTTCTTTAAATAAATTTTCTATTCCTTGATTCTCTTCCTTTCCTTCTGGTATTCCTATTAAGTGAAGCTTTTTCCATTTTGTGTTGTCCAAAAGCTCCAAAGGCTCTCCTCTTGTTTTCTAAGTCTTTCCAGTTTCTCCGGTGTCTTTGAGATTTTTTTTCTACTTTGTCTTCTAATTTGCTGATGTAGTCCTCAGCCTCTTCTAGTCTACTGTTTAAGCCTTCCATTGTGTACTTTATTGCAGCTATGTCGTTCTTCATCATTTCTTGGTTCTTTTTCATGCATCTGACATTCTCATTCAGCTTCTAATAACTCTCATTGAGTTGGTTGTGTGTATTTGTCATCCAGCTGTTTAAGCATCTTTATAACCATTACTCTGAATTCTTTCTCTGATAAGCTGCTAGCCTCAATTTCATTTAATGCCCTTCCTGGTGATTCCTCTTTCACTTTCCTTTGGGGATTGCTTTTTTGTCTTCCCATGTTTTCCTGTAATGTTTTAGTTGTAGATCCATTTGCATTGCTACCCAGATTGTTTTGCGGATGGTGCTACTGTTGCAATCTCTCAGTAAATATCTCTCCTGGACTTGGTAATCTACTGTAGCTCCCTACTTGAGTCATTTGGGTTCTCTTGATTTAGGCCTGCAAGCTTGAGAGGCACTACTGTGGTGTCTAGAAGTCAGCAGCTATGGAGGGCAATGTCCCAATTTTTAATGTCTTGCACCCTTAGTTGAAATTACACGTGTCCAATGGGGACTCACAGTGGCACCCAGGAACTGTCTGTTGGGAGAGCTCACAGTGGCTCCCACTAATGCCCTGTGTGTATATGGACTCAGGGTGCCTGCCTGTTGGAAATTCACATCTGTGGAGGTGTGTTTGTGGGTGCAGAGCTCTGATGCGCTCTGAGGGGTCCTGGCTCTGAGGTTGAGCAGCTAAGGTGAATGTGGGCAGTTATACAGGAGAAAGGAGTTCAGAGTTCAGAATTTCTGCTGTGTGGCAGCGCATCCTTGTCTGTACAGAATCACATCCAGCAAGGGCTCAAAGCAGCTCCTTTGTGCTCAGGGTGCCTTCCCTTCTCTGTGGCCATGAGTTTGTCAGCTTTGGAAGTGCCCATGAAAACTTTGGAAGTGACTGCCCTTTGGAAGTTCTTGCACAAACTGGTGGCATATTTGCCTGCACAGAGCTCTGACACACTCTGAGGGGCCC
Source organism: Pipistrellus hanaki (assembly GCF_964339955.1). Classification (NCBI taxonomy): domain Eukaryota; kingdom Metazoa; phylum Chordata; class Mammalia; order Chiroptera; family Vespertilionidae; genus Pipistrellus; species Pipistrellus hanaki. Next base: position 90,991,818 of record NC_140505.1, on the reverse strand, counting down.
TGGCACTGAAGTTGCACAGCCGGGTTGTCCATGGGCAGTTATTTAGGAAGAGGGAGTTTAGAATTTCTACCACAGGGCCACACACCCTTGTCTGTGCAGAATCACACCCTCAGGGGCTTTCAGTTGCTTCTGAGCACCGTCTAGGTAGTGGAGTGCCTGGCTGCCTAGGGGGCTGGGAATTCTGCAAATTCTGAGTTTCAGCACTGGGGAGGGGGAGGTTGTAATTACTGTTGTCAAGCAGCGCACCATTGGAGGTGGAGGTCCTTGGGCTCTGCAGCTGGGGTAGAAAGATTTTTGGCTGAAGTGACTTCTTGGTCCTGGGCATTTCCAAGGTCTTTCTGGTTGGTGGTGTTGATAAGTTCAAAAATCTGCAGCATGGTGCCTGGAGTCTTGGTGTCCCTTTGTCTGCAGCTGTGGTGGCAGGTCTTCTACCAGAGTGGCTGTAGTGTCCTGGTTTGCCTCCAAGACCAGACTGGGTGGTGGCAAGGCTAGTATTCTAGTCTCAAGCAGTTCTGTTCTTCAAGGTGGTGTGGTCTCTGTGCTGCTAGTATCCTCCCCTGAGTGTTTGCAGTGGCTGTGGAGTTTTACCATCTAAGACTGCCTGGATTGGAAGCCCCCTGGAAGAACTGACAGGTCTAACAGTATGGATAAAGGACTTAAACATAAGACAGGAAACCATATAAGTTCTAGAGGAATCCATCATATGCAGCAAAATCTCAGACATATGCTGAAGCAATTTCTTTACTAATACCACTCCTAGGGCAATGGAAACTATAAAGAAAATAAACAAATGGGAGTACATCAAAATAAAAAGCTGATGCACAGCAAAAGAAACCATTAAAAAAAACAAAAAACAAAACAAAAAAAAACCAAGGAAGTCCACTACGTGGGAGAACATATTTTCCAATGTTATCACCAATAAGGGTTTAATCACCAACATTTACAGGGTACTTAGACAACTTAACAAATGAAAGATAAACAACCCAATAGAAAAATGGGCAATAGATCTAAATTGATACTTTTTGAAAGAAGACAGAAGGAAGGTCAAGAGATATATGAAAACATGCTCAAAGTCACTAATTATCAGAGAGATGCAAAGCAAAATGACAATGTGATACCATCTCACACCTGTCAGATCGCTATCACCAACAAATCAATAAACAAGTGCTGGCGAGGATGTGGAGAAAAGGAACCCTCGTGCACTGCTGGTGGGAATGCAGATTGGTGAAGCTACTGTGGAGAACAGTATGGAGTTTCCTCAAAAAACTAAAAATGGAACTCCCATTTGACCCAGTGATCCCACTTCTAGGAATATATCCCAAGAAGCTAGAAACATCAATTAGAAATGATATATATACCCCTATGTTCTTAGTGGCACAATTCACCATGGCTAAGATTTGGAAATAGCCTAAGTGCCCATCAGTAGATGAGTGGATTAGAAAACTGTGGCACATCTACACAATGGAATACTACGCTGAGCTAAAAAAAAAAAAAAAAAAAAAAAAAAAAAAAAAAAAAAGAAGGAATTCTTACCATTTGCAACAGCATGGATGGAACTGGAGAGCATTATGTTAAGTGAACTAAGGCAGTTAGATAAAAATAAATATCACACGACCTCACTCGTTTATGAAATATAATGAACAACATAAACTGATGAACAAAAACAGATACAGAGACATAGAAGCATTGATCAGACTATCAAACCTGAGAGTTAAGATAGGTAGGGTGGGAGATCTACCAAAGGACTTATGTGCATGCATATAAGCATAACCAATGGACACAGACCCCAGGGGGTGAGAATATGAGTGGATAAGGACACATTTGTAATAACTTAATCAACAAAGAAATTTTAAAAAATGAAAAAAAATTATAAGTGTTTTCTTTAAGATTAGGAACAAGATAAGAATGTCTGCTTTCACCAATTTTATTCAACACTAGAGGTCAAGTGAATGAAATTTGTGCACGGGGGGGGGGGGGGGGGGCGGGGAGGGGAGGGGTAGTTGTGTCTCTCAACACAGCCTGCACCCTCACAAATCTGGGAACCCTCAAGGGATGTTCGACTGCCCATTTAGGCCCAATTCATGGGATTGGGCCTAAATGGGCAGTCAGACATTCCTTTTACAATCCAGAACTGGTGGCTCCCAACTACTCGCCTGCCTGCCTTCCTGATTGCCCCTAACTGCTTCTGCCTGCCAGCCTAATCACCCCCTAACTACTCTCATGCCAGCTTGATTGATGTCTAACTGCCCCCCCTGCCAGCCTGTTTGTCCCCAACTTCCCGCCTCTGCTGGCCTGGTCATTCCTAACTGCCCTCCCCTGCAGGCCTGGTGCCTCCCAACTGCCCTCCCTTGCTTTGCTGATCACCCACAACTTCCATCCCTTGCAGGCCTGGTCCCTCCCTACTACCCTCCCCTGCTGGCCATCTTGTGGTGGCTATCTTGTGTCCACATAGGGGCAGGATCTTTGACCACATGGGGGCAGCTATCTTGATCTTGTGCGTTGGAATGATGGTCAATCTGCATATTACTCTATTATTAGATAGGATAGAGGCCTGGTGCATGGGTGGGGGCCAGCTGGTTTGCCCTGAAGGGTGTCCAAGATTAGGGTGGGGGTTCTCTTGGGCAGTGGGGTGGCCTGGGCGAGGGGCCTGTGGTGGTTTGCAGGCCGGCCATGCCCCCCCCTCCCTCCGCAGCATCCCAAGTGGAGGCCCTGGTATCTGGAATTTATTTACCTTCTACAATTGAAACTTTGTAACCTGGAGCAGAGGCAAGCCTTCTGCTTGCTCTGGCTACTGCCATTTCTGTTTGGATTTGTTTACCTTGTATAATTGAAACTTTATAGCCTTGAGTGGAGGCTTAGGCCAGCAAGGGTAGGTGGAAAGCTTGGTTTCTTTCATTGCCTGGGAAACCCAAGCCTCCCTTCTGCTTTCTGTGGCCACAGCCATCTTGGTTGAAGTTAATTTGCATACCTGCTCTGATTGGGTTGTGGGCATGGCTTGTGTTTGTGGTTTGTGGGTGTTACAGAGGTATGGTAAATTTGCATATTACTCTTTTATTAGATTTGATAGTACTGAAAGTCTTAGCCACAGAAAGCAGACAAGAAAAGATAGAAGGTACCCAAACTGGAAAAAAGAAATTAAAACTGTCTAGAAAATTTTTGCTTTAGAAAATTAACTTTTATTTGAAATGCTAATAGCAAGACACCCATGTAAAACATACAGGTGTCAAAACAAGCCAAAGGAAAATTGTTTGGGCAAAAAATGAAAAAGGATCCCAACTCAAATTTATAGAAAAGATTCCTTTCTTAACTTTTGGTGGAGAATATCTTTGTATATTTTCAGAAAACAACTCCAAGACCATGTGGATTCCTGCAACAGAGAGGAATTGATAGGATTGCTCCAGCCATGAAAACAGAAGAGAAACAGTCCAGAGATGGAAGACTCTGACATCACCTTGCCATACTAGCAGTCAGTAGCTGTGCGTCGCTGCAGGTTGCCCAGGACCAAACCAGAGAGGGTTGGATCTGCATTACCACCATTTGTCCACCATCCAGAACTGAAATATCATTGCTAACATGTAGACATAAGGAACTGTTTGACATAAATACCAGGACTCAAAAGAACTGTTGGCCCAGAAAGAAACTCACTATAGACTGATTAATTTGCCTCTCAGCATAACCATTATTGCTTGTCTCATTTTTGGTTCTTATAAGTGTATTTCTAGAATCACATGAGCTCACTCATCTAAGGGAAATGATAAAGCACATAGACTGATGAACAAGAACAGACCTGGAGACAGAGAAGCATCGATCAGACTGTCAGACCTCATATGGAAGGTAGGGGAGGTTGGGGATAAGGGAGAGAGATCAACCAAAAGACTTGTGTGCATGCATATGAGCCTAACCAGGGTCACAGACAACATGAGGGTGGGGGCATAAGTGAGGAGGGCTATGGGATGGAAAGGGGGGGGGGGAATGAGGACAAATATGTGATACCTTAATCAATAAAGAAGTTAAAAAAAACAAAAAACTAGAGGCCCAGTGCATGAATTAATTTACCAGTGGGATCCCTTGGCCTGGCCTTTGGGATTGGGTTGGAACTGGCTCTCTGACATTCCCTGAAGGATCCTAAATTGCAAGAGGGCACCAGCCAGGCTGAGGGACCCCACCGATGCATGATCAGGGCTAGGGAGGTTGGCCAGTCAGGCAGAGACCATGAGAGGACTCCAGGGCATGTCTGGCTCATCTCAGTCCCAATTGGCAGGACTCCAACAGCAAGCTAGCCAATGGTTGGAGCATCTGCCCCTGGTGGTCAGTGCACGTCATAGCAACTGGTCAATTGGTGGACTGTCTGTCCCCTGGTTGAATGTCATATAAAGCAGTTAAGTGGCTTTAAACATATCATTAGCATATTATGCTTCAATTGGTTCAAAGGACAACTGAAAAACTGGGCACAGTATATTAGACTTTTATTATATATTTTATTGATTTCAGAGTGAGGAAAGGAAAGGGAGAGAGATATAGAAACATCAATGATGAAAAAGAATCATTGATTGGCTGCCTCTTGCATCCCCCCTACTGAAGATCTAGCCCACAATCAGGGCATATTCCCTTGATCAGAAATGAACCTGGGACCCTTCAGTCTGCAGGCTGATGCTCAATCCTTTGAGACAAACCTGCTAGGGCTATAATAGGTAGATCTCTATTTATTGCCGTTTTTATTATTTTTTCTTATGTTCTTCTCTATTTCTTCTTTGTTTCACAAAAATCCCTTTTAGCATCTGTTGCAGTGCTGGTTTGGGGTAATAAACTCCTTTATCCTTTTCTTTTTCTTTTTCTTTTTTTTTTTTTCCTCAGAAGCTCTTTATTTCACCTTCAATTTTGATTCATATCTGTGCTGCATAGAGTAGTCTTGGTTTCAGATCTTTCCTTCTCATTACTTTGAATGGTACTTCAAGTAATTTTCTTCTGGCCTGTAGTATAATATTTCCATTGAGAAATCCACTGACAGCCTTATAGAAGAAGCTCCCTTATAGGTGACTATCTCTCTTGCTGTGTTTAAAATTCTCTCATTGTCCTTAATGTTTGCCATTTTAATAATGATGTGTCTTGGCGTGTGTCTCTTTGTGTTCATCCTGAATTGGACTCTTTGTACTTCTTGAACTTCTGTGGCTTTTTCCTTCAACAGGTTAGGGATGTTTTCAGTCATTATTTCTTCAAGCAGGTTCTCTATCCTTTATTTACTTTTTTATCCATCTAGGGCTCATATGATGCACATATTGTTTTGTTTCCCATTGCCCCAAAGTTCATTTAAACTCTCCTCATGCTTTTTTTTAAAAAAATAAATATTTATTGCTCAGATTATTACAATTGTTTCTCCTTTCACCCCCAATAGCCCCCTTCTACCCGGTTCCCACCCCACCCTCTGTCCTTACCTCCCCCCGCCCCCACATTGTCCTCATCCATAGGTGTACAATTTTAATCCAGTCTCTTCCTGCACCCCTCACACCCCTTTCCCCTGATAATTATCAATCCACTCTCTTTCTTTGCCCCTAATTTTATTATATTCACCAGTCCATTCTGTTCTTCAGATTTTTAATTCACTTAATTTTTAGATTCACTTGTTGATATATATGTATTTGTTGATCATAATTTTTATCTCTTTTCTTCTTCTTCCTCTTCTTAAAGAATACCTTTCAGTATTTCATATAATACTGGTTTGGTGGTGATGAACTCCTTTAGATTTTTCTTATCTGTGAAGCTCTTTATCTGCCCTTCAATTCTGAATGATAATTTTGCTGGATACAGTAATCTTGGTTGTAGATTCTCACTATTCATCACTTTGAATATTTCTTGCCACTCCCTTCTGGCCTGCATATTTTCTGTTGAGAAATCAGCTGATAGTCGTATGGGTGCTCCCTTGTAGATAACTGTTTTTCTCTTGCTGCCTGTAAGATTCTCTCTTTGCCTTTTGCCCTTAGCATTTTAATTATGATGTGTCTTGGTGTGGCCCTCTTTGGATACCTTTTGCTTGGGGTTCTGTGTCCTTCCTGTACTTGTAAATCTAATTCTTTCACCAGGTGGGGGAAGTTTTCTGCCATTATTTCTTCAAATAGGTTTTCAGTATCTTGCACTCTCTTTTCTTCTGGCACCTCCATAATTCTGATGTTGGTATGCTTGAAATTGTCCCAGAGGACACTGTCTTCAACTTTCTGGATTTCTCTTCTCTTTTTGCTTCTCAGAGGAGTGTCCTTTGCCTCTTTGTATTCCAAATCTTTGACTTGATTCTTGTGTTCCTCTAGTCTGCTGTTAGGTCTCTGTATAATATTTTTTATTTCAGTTAGTGTATGTTTAATTTCTAGTTGGTCCTTTTTCATATCCTTGAGGGTCTCATTAAATTTACAGGCCTTCTATAGGAAATTCTTGAAAAACCTTATAAGCGTGGTTTTGAACTCTATATCCTCCATCTATTTCATTTGAGATCTATTTCCTTGTCTCGGCATTTTTGCTGCTTCCCAGAGTTGGTAGGATGGCTTTGTATGTTTGGTATCCTATATTGCCCAGTGAGTCAGCCTCCCCAGTTACCTGAGGTAGACACTCTTGGTGCTCCCCTTTGTGGACTGTGTGTACAGCCTTATTGTAGTTAAGTCTTGATTGTTGTTGGTATCACTGGGAGGAATTGACCTCAAGGCCAATTGGATAAGAGTATCAGCTGTGTCTACTCCAGGATACCTTCTGTATTGGAGACAGTCTTATAGGATCAGACTTGCAAAATTGCAGAAGCCTCTGTGCTCAGCTTGGATGGGGCGGAGTCTCAGGGCTGAGCTAATAGTCTTGGCTTCAAGTCAGTCCTGCCCTTGAGTATATGCCTCAGACCTCTGCCTTCCACGGCTCCCCTGAGTTTCTGCCTCACATTCCAGATTCTGGTGCAAGAGTGTGGGTGTCCCAGGCTCACCCAGAATTGGGTTGGGTCTCTGTAGTCTGGAGCTTCTGACTCCTTCCGCTGGGGAGAGGCCGCAGCAACCTCCACAGTCTGACCTCTCTGCGCACACTCACTGATGCACTTCTGTAAACCCTACACGCTACGGTTCCCGGCTCCCCCGAGTCTCCCAGGCTCTGAGTCTCTGTGTACCTTTCTCTACAGTCTAGACTTCACCCATATGAGCCTGGATCCATGGAATTTCAGCCGGGGCTGGGGTTCAGTGCAGTCAGGGGCTTCCTTTCCCCTCCTGCCAGCCAGAGTTCTTCCTCTCTGCACACGAGCGTCTCCCTATCTCAGCACTTTGTGGCTACCCTGATCCATGAGCCTCTTTCCTTCTTTCAAGTTGTAGATTTTTCCATTCAGCCAGCTTTCCTGTGGTTTTGGATGATGTCCGTTCTGTCTTTTAGTTGTTGTTTTGAAATTGTTGTGTGAGGTGGCAGCTTTGGTACTTACCTAGGCCACCATCTTGGTTTCCAAGAGCTCCTCATGCTTTTTAAGTGTATTTTTTTTTATTTTTGCTTCTCTAATCAAGTGTTGTTTTTTTCTACCTTGTCTTCCAAGTTGCTTCATCAATACTGCTTTCAATTCCTTCCAGTGAATTCTCAATTTCAGTTATATTATTCTTTGCTTTTGGCTAGGTTTTCTTAAAAATATGTTTTTATTGATTTCAGAGAGGAAGGGAGATGGAGAGATAGAAACATCAATGATAAAATAAAATAAAAATGGCAGCCAGTAGTGAGGAAGAGAGTTTGAGTCAGTAAAGGAGAGGGGAGGGTGTAGACAAGTGGTGTGTGTGTGTGTGGAGTGGTATGAGTGAAAGACAGTTAGCTCTTGCAAGAGTCTCCAGGACTGGTGGATCAGACTCTCCTTGATAGGGAGCACCGGCTATCTCCATAGGAAGTCCCATACCACATGGCTCTAGCACAGACCCCATGCCATCTTGAAGAGGGGCACAGCAGAGGCCAGGAGTGCAGTCACACTGACACCCAGACTGGCCTCAGATACCACCCCAAACAGAGCAGTGTACTGCTGGCCATCCATAACTCTCAAGGGACCACTGTTGAAACCCTGCAGAGAGGATACAGGAGCATGCTGAAAGTGCATGCCAGAGGGTTCAAAGGCACCACCCTGTTGTGGGCCCTGGGGTATACAGTGAATTGCATGCCAGACGACTCTGGGATATCACAGGGAGTTACACACCAGAAGAACTGTGCACATGCCCCATCAAACTTGAGCATCTATAGCAGAAAACTGGAGGACCCTTTCCATGGGAAATGGAGTATGAATCAGAGCAGAGACCATAAAGGTTTTAGAATGAAGGCAGACCCAGCCTCATAGACCATTGGACCACTAGGGGCTTCAACTTCTCACACCTCAAACAGGTTGCCCAGGGCCAGAAAGAGAAAGCAACCCACATTACATAGAAATAAAAAACAAAGGGATAGAAAAGATGTGGAGACAAAGAAATAATTCCCAAAAAAGGAAATGGAGTGAGAGAGTGAGGGAACCATAAAGGAGAGGGTAGACATGTGTGGTGTGTGTGTATATGATCTAGGGACAGTTAGATTCTGCAGGTCCTCCAAAGGGCTGCCAAATCAAGCAGTCTTAGACAGCAGAGCCCTAACCACAAAGCGAACACTTCTAGGCAGCCAGTGCAGGCACAGAGACCATACCATCTTGAGAAACAGAGCTGCTTGAGACTAGGGTCCTGGCCTCAGTACCACCAGTCACGTCTCAGATGCAAACCAGGACCCTGCAGCCACTGGGAGCAGAGAACTGTGACCACAGCTTCAGACCAACAGACAACAAGAATCCAGACTTCTGGCTGCAGATTTCTGTGAGTCAAGGAGCCTATCCCCTCCCCACAGATCACAGATAGCACCATAGTAACTGATAGACCCACCTAAAGCTCGAGTTGCAGAGCCCCTATAAGAATTTGAGTTTGAGAGTGCATGCACAAACCACAGAACTGCTATGGGAATTGGAGCCTGCAAATGCACAGAGACTGGAATCTTCTCCATGCAATGCAATCGGGTGACCAAACCTAATGCCCACACAGGGCAGGCATGCCACCTGACTTTAATTCTGTGCAAATGCACACAGAAGGCTGTTTTCCCGCAGTACACACAAAAGTCTGTTTTCTGCAGAGCAGGTATGCCACAGTGCTACTGTGCAACCTAGTACCCCATGGTGACCAGGACCTAGATTCTGCCAGCAAGAGGCAGCACTGAGCACCACTGACTTTACTCTGTTTCTTACCGTGTGCGTTGGGATCCCGTACTCACAACACATTCACACTAAGAGCCAGTAACTCCAATTCATGGTGCATGCAAACATGGGGACCTGGATTCTCAGTGAGAAACCGCACAAGGCAACAGAGACTGTGATAATCAATTCTTGGTGCATACATAGGGAAACTCTGACTCCTGGCACGTGCTAGGGGACTCATTTTTGGCACACACCAACAGCACAGTGCAGGCGGGGTCCATGATTTTACGTGTGATATGAGACCACATTGAACGCTGGTAACACTGACCCTGGGTGAGCCTGGTTCCCACCAATCCACAGCAGCCACATGTCCTAGTGTCAGAGCACTTCAGTGACACTCGGGTGGTGTGAAGCTCCCACAGAGCAGGGCCCAGGTCCACACAACTTGAAGTCTGAATCTTCTGGAGATAGTCAGAATGGGGAGATGACAAAATCCCCAGAGGAAAGAAAATGAAGAGTTGCCAAGAAAGGAAATTAGTGAAATAGAAGCATGCAACATGATCAAAAAAGATTTCAGAGTAATGGTCACAGAATTCATATATTGGATAGATGAGAAAATCAACAGCCTATGTAAGAATTAGGAAGAAATGAAAAGTGATATAGCTATAATCAAAAACACCACAAAAAGTTGCAACAGTAGACTAGAAGAAGCAGAGGACTGAATTAGTAAGTTAGAAGATCAGGTACAGAAACAAGCCCAAACTGAACAGCAACTGGAGGGGGGAAAAAATCAGGAGGAAAGCCTAAGGGAGCTTTAGGACAACATGAAACAAAGTAACATATGTATAAGAGGGCTGCCAGAAGGACAAGAAGAGCAGCAAGGATTAGAAAATATATTTGAAGAAATAATGACAGAATACTTCCTGGATATGGGGAAGAAAAAAGTTACACAAGTACAGAGAGTCCTAATCAGGATCAATCCCAAAACACCCACACCAAGAAACGTCATAATTTTAATGGCAAATATTAAGGACAAAGAGAGAATCTTAAAGGCAGCAAGACAGAGAGAGACAGAGGGTTACCTGCAAAAGATCCCCCATCAGATTATCAAATGATTTTTCAACAGAAAGACATCAAGCCAAAAGGGAATGGAAGGAGGTACATGAAGTGTTGCAAAGCAAAGGACTGAATCCAAGAATACTCTATCCAGCAAGACTATCAATCAAAATTGAAGGGGAAGTCAGGAGATTCTCAGACATAAAAAGGCTAAGGGAGTTTATAACCACCAAACCAACAATGCAAGAAATGCTAAAGGGAATACTGTAAAAAGAAGAAATAAAAAGGTAAGAAGGAACACAGACACCAAAATAGATATGACTACAAACAAGTACCTTTCAGTAATAATTTTAAATGTAAACAGACTAAATGTTCCAATAAAAAAAAAAAAAAAAAAAAAAAAAAAAAAAAACATGATCCATATATATGCTGTCTACAAGAAACCAACCTCAGAACAAGAGACTCACACAGACTGAAAGTGAAGGGATGGAAAAATAACTTTCAGGCAAATGGAAAGGAAAAAAAAAAAAAAAAAACATGGAGTAGCAATCCTTATATCTGACAAAATAGTTCTCAAAGTGAAGGCCAAAACAAGAGATAAGGAAGGCCACTTCATAATACTAAAGGGATTAATACAACAAAAGGATATATCCCTGATAAACATATATGCACCCAATGCAGGAGCAAACAAATACACAACAAAACACCTGGAAGATATCAAGGGAGAGATTGACAAAAATACAATCATAGTAGGGGACTTTAATACACCACTGACATCACTAGACAACTCCTATAGACAAAAAATCAAGAAAGACACAGCAATCTAAATGACTTAACTGACATTGTCAGAACATTGCATCGCAAAACAATGGAATATACGTTCTTTTCAAGTGCACATGGGACATTTTAAAAAATGGACCACATATTGGGTCACAAGCAAAGTCTCCCCAAATTCAAGAATATTGAAATCATACCAAGCATCTGCTCAGACCACAATGCCATAGAATTACAAATAAACTACAATAAAAACAATCCAAAAATCTCAAACACTTGGAAGCTGAATAGCATGCTATTACTTAATGACTGGGTTACCAATGGGATAAAAGAAGAAATTAAAAGCATCCTGGAAACTAATGACAACAAAAAACACAACAATCCAAAATCTATGGATACAATGAAAGCAGCCCTGACAGGGAAGTTCATAGATCTACAGACCTACCTCAAAAAGCAAGAAAAAATGGTAGTAAGTTATCTAACTACAACTCAAAGAATTAGAGAGCAACAAGAAAAGCCCAGTGTAAGCAGAAGGAAGGAGATAATAAAGATCAGAGCAGAAATAAATGACATATAGAGAAAAAAATACAAAAGATCAATGAAACCAAGAGCTGGTTCTTTGTAAGGATAAACAAGATTGATGAACCTCTAGCCAGGCTCACCAAGAAGCAAAGAGAGAGAACTCAAACAAAATCAGAAATGAAAGAGGTGAAATAACAATAGGCCCCACAGAAATATAAAGTATCGTTAAAAAATACTATGAACTAACGAGACAACCGGGAGGAAATGGATATATTCCTAGAAAAATACAACCTCCCAAAACTCAATCAGGAAGATTCTAAAAATCTCAATAGGCCAATAAATATGGATGAAATTGAAGCAGTCATCAAAAAGATTCCGCTAAACAAAAGCCCATGGCCAGATGGCTTTACAGAGGAGTTATACCAAATATTCAAGGAAGAACTAAAACCTATCCTCCTCAGACTATTCCAAAAAAATTCAAGAGGAAGGAACACTTCCAAGTTCATTCTATGAAACCAGCATTACCCTAACCCCAAAACCATATAAAGACAACACAGTGAAAGAGAATTACAGGCCATTATCCCTCATGAACATATATGCCAAAATCCTCAACAAAATTCTACCAAATTGGATCAGCAATACATCAGAATGTACATACACCATGACCAAGTAGGATTTATCCTTGGGATGCAAGGATGGTTCAATATCTGCAAATCAATAAACATGAAACATCACATAAACAAATTGAGAGATAAAAATCACATAATCATTTCAATTGATACAGAAAAAGCATTTGACAAAAATCCAACACCCCTACTTGATAAAAATTCTCAGCAAAGTGGGAATAGAAGGATCAAACCTCAACATAATAAAAGCCATATATGAAAAACCCACAGCCAACATATTACTCAATGGACAAAAAACTAAAACCATTTCCCCTAAGAACAGGAACAAGACAGGGATGCCCACTTCACCACTCCTGTTCCATATAGTATTAGAAGTGCCAGCCATACATGTGGAGGTATTATTGATATGAGAAAATGCTAAGTAACTGATTTACTATCTGAAAGGGATTTACTATCTGGGAAAGGGAGGGAGGAAGAGACTGAACATAAACTGTGCACCTATGGATGAGGACAATGGGGGATGGGGAGGGGGCGGAGGGTGGGGTGGGAACCTGGTGAAGGGGGGAAGAAATGAGGAACCTTTGTAATAATATGAACAATAAAGATTGATTAAAAAAAAAATAAGTACCAGCCATAGTGATCAGACAAGAAGATGAAATATAAGGCATCCAAATTGGAAAAGAAGAATTATAACTGTCCTTATTCACAGATGACATGATATTGTACATAGAATACCATAAAGACTCCATCAAAAATTATTAGACTTAATAAATGAATTTGGCAATGTAGCAGGATACAAAATTAATGCCAAGAAATCTATGGCGTTTCTTTACACCAATAGTAAACTTACAAAAAGAGAGACTAAAAAAGCAATTCCATTTAACATCACATCAAAATAATAATAATAATAATAATAATAATAATAATAATAAACCTAGGAATAAACTTAACTAACGTAGTAAAAGACTTATATGCAGAAAACTACAGGATACTGCAAAAAGACATAGAGGAAGATGTAAACAAATGGAAGAACATACCATGCTCATGGGTTGGTAGAATCAACATCATTAAAATGTCCATACTACCCAAAGCAATCTATAGATTCAATGCACTCCCCATTAAAATACCAACAGCATATTTCACAGATCTAGAAAGAACTATCCAAAAATTCATCTGGAATAAAAAAAATAAAATAATAAAAGACCCCTAACAGCCACAGCAATCCTGAGAAATAAGAATAAAGTAGAAGTCTCTACAGCAGCGACCCACAGGTTGAGAACCGCTATCAGGGTCGCTTAAGACCATCGGAAAACATAGATATTTACATTATGATTCATTAACAGTAGCAAAATTACAGTTATGAAGTAGCAATAAAAATAATTTTATGGAGGAGAATCCAAGATGGCTGCACAGGTAAATACCTAGCCGCAGCCCCACACAACAATTTCAATAAAATACAACTAAAATATAAAATGGACATTACCCAGAACTACAGGAAAGTCAACTGACTGGAAATTCTACAAAGAGAAGCAAGGAGAAAACCAGAAGGGAGCGTGGAGGAGCTGTAAAAGCCTAAGGTACAGAGACACACAGCGCGCTTGGAGAGGACAAAGCTGGAGAGGAGCGGTGGCTGATTGCCTAGCGGGAAGGAGATAAAAGCTCTGACTGTGCTGGGCTCCAATTCTGACTGCTCTGAACCCCAGTTCTAGGCCAGACCCCGGGGACCCAGGCTCATCCATAGGGAGCTGGGCTGTAAGGCGAAACCCCGGGGGAGCTGCAAAAGGAGGTCCCGGAGGCACGCACATTGTGCACAGAGAAGGGACGGTTGGCTGTGCCGCAGGATTGCCCTGGCGGGAAGGAGATGGAGGCTCCAGACTGCTCTGAACACCACCTCCAATCCCACTTCCAACTGAACTGAACCTCAGTTTCGAGCTCATTGGGGAAGAGCCTAGACTGTTTGGTATCAGGCAAAAATCGAGGGCACCTTTCTCTCAGAGGCGCTTGCAACGAGTACTGAGGACCCTGAGACTCAGGAGCCGCATAGGGTGGGGCTGACGGAAGCCAAGGCTGTAGGCTCCACCCTGAAACCCGGCCCCATCAGGGAAGCTGCGAAAATGCCGAGACGAAATAGATCACAAACAAAAGAAATGGAGGACAAAAAGCGACTGGATATAGAGTTCAAATCTACGCTTATATGGTTTTTCAAGAATTTCCTAGAAAAGATCGATAAGACCTATGAGGATATGAAAAGGAATCAACTAGAATTAATAAGGAATCAACAAGAAATGATAAGGGATCAACAAGAAATAAAGAATACATTGTCTGAAATAAAAAAAATATTATACAGAGTCCTAAAAACAGAATGGAAAATCGCAAGAATCAAGTCAAAGATTTGGAACATAAAGAGCCAGAAGACACTCCTCTGCAGAAGCAAGAAGACAAGAGAATCCAGAAAATTGAAGATAATGTAAGAAACCTCTGGGACAACTTCAAGAAAACCAACATCAGAATTATGGGGGTCCCAGAAGATGAGAGAGAGCAAGATATTGAAAACATACTGAAAGAAATAGTGACAGAAAACTTCCCCCACCTGATGAAAGAATTAGACTTACAAGTCCAGGAAGTGCACAGAACTCCAACAAAAGGAATCCAAAGAGGACCACACCAAGACAAATCATAATTAAAATTCCAAGAGCAAAAGACAAAGAGAGAATATTAAAAGCAGCAAGAGAAAAGCAGGTAGTTACCTATAAAGGAGCACCCATACAATTGTCAGCTGATTTCTCAACAGAAACCATGCAGGCCAGATGGGAATGGCAAGAAATATTCAAGGTGATGAACAGCAAGAACCTATAGCCAAAGACAATCTACCCAGCAAAGCTATCACTCAGAATCTAAGGCCAGATAAAGAGCTTTACTAATAAAAAAAAAAGCTAAAGGAGTTCATCACCACCAAACCAGAATTATATGAATTGCTGAAGGGGGTTCTTTCAGAAGATAAAGTAAATAAAGATAAAAATTATGAACAACAAATACGTAACTATCAACAAGTGAATCTAAAAACCAAGGAAATTAAAAAAAAAATCTGATGAATATTAACTTGTGAATATAATAGAATCAGAGGTATGGAAGGGGAGTGGACTGAAGATTCTCGGGGAAAAGGGGAGTGGGGGTGTGGGAAGAGACTGAACATATGGATGAGGACAATAGGGGGGTGGGGAAAGGGCAAAGGGTGGGATGGGAATCTGGTGGAGGAGAGCAATGGAGGGGGGGAAAGGAAGATTTGTAATAATATGAACAATAAAAATTTATTAAATAATAATAATAATTTTATGGTTGTGGGTCACCACAACATGAGGAACTGTATTAAAGTTTGCTGCCTTAGAACGGTTGAGAACCACTGTTCTAGAGCTTTCTCTTTCAGGGACTCTGCACCCACTTACATTTTACTTTGGCTCTGCCACAGGCAAGATTTGGAGTGCTTTTTCTTATTTTCACTTATTTTGTTGTTGTATTGTACTTGAAAAACTGCTTAAACTGAGGCTACAGCTGGAGACATAATTGGTTTTTGAGGGGGGAAAACTAAAAAACTTGTCCTTGTGGAAAAAGCCTTTGTGTGTTGCTTTAATTTCAAGTTAGACTTACTAGTCTCATCACTTATTTTTGCATCAAGGGAAGCAAGGATATACAATTAGATAAAGATAGTCTCTTCAACAACTGATGTTCGAAGAACTGAATGGAAACATGCACAAAAATGAAAATGGAGCACTTTCTTACACTTTATACAAAAATAAATTAAAAATGGATTAAAGACTTAAACATAAGACTTTAATCAGAAACCATAAAACTCCTAGAAGCATAGGCAGTAGAACATTTGACTTAGCTCTTAGTAATATCCTTTTGGAAGTGTCTCCTTGAGTGAGAGAAATAAAAGGAGATATAAACAAAGGGACTACATCAAAGTAAAGAGCTTTTGCACAGCAAAAAAAACGATCAATAAAATAAAATAAAAAAAGCAATCAACTGAACAGGAGAAGATATTTGCAAATGATATATCCAAAAAGGGGTTAATATTCAAAATCTATAAGAAATTTGTATATCTTAACACCAAACAAAAATAGACAGAATACCTAAATAGACATTTATCCAGAGGACAGATGATCAACAAACATATGAGAAAATGTTCAGCATCACTAATCATCAGGGAAATTCAAATTAAAAGCACAATGAGATATCACTTCACACCTGTCAGAATGGTATCTCTATATATAAAAGGCTAATATGCTGTGTCCAACTTACTTTATAGCCAGGTGCAAACATTTCACACTTTAACCAAATGTCTGTGAAGTGTTTTCCCATGCCTCCTCTCATTTTATCCTCACAGAAATCCAGGACTGGGTAGATAGGAGACTTAGTGGAATCCTATTTTCTTTTCATTAGCCAGAAAATGGAGATTTAGAAAGCTTAGAAACTTGACCCAACTCAAAATAAGTAAGAAGTGGTAGACCTTGAAAATGACTTTAGATTTTTTCACTGCACAGAATATAGTCAAACACTGCTGAAGTTAAATATTTTACCCTTTGTTCTCCCTGCGTGGTCTATAATAATAATTTGTTTCGTGTTCATATTTACTGCTGTGTTGCTAACAATTAACTGAAAGAGAAGTTGGGGTGCTTCTCTGGGCTGGAAAAAGTTTAGCTACATCAGCAAGCAGGTCTAATTAAGCAAGTATATTCTATATCCTAATATAGAAAAACCCTGGGTTGTAACAACCAGTAACAACCTAGGCTCAACCAACTGGAAGTCAATCCTACAGTCAGCACTGGGTTGCCAAAGCACAGTGTCCCAACACTGACTCCTGAGGGGGCTGTAAATCAGGGCCAGAGAGAGGTCTGAAGACAGAAGCAGGGACTTATCTGTTGCCTCTGTGGAAGCTTTTGATCAGCACTTGCCTCTCTCTTTCTCTCCTAGTCTGGCCAGTAGCCTCGCCTCCATTTCCTCTCCAGGCCTCCACCAAGACTGATGATCAGCCCCACCTTTCTGATAAGGCCCCATTGATAGTTCTAGAGACACTGACTGACATAGGAACTGACCAATCAGAACCAAATGTGGGTGCTGTGAAGAACAAATGGCTGCCTAGGAGGTGGAGCTTCTGACACTGACTGACATAGAAACTGACCAATCAGAACCAAATCTGGGTGCTGTGGGGAGCCAGTGGCTGCCTAGCAGGTGGAGCTTTTGATGCTTACTGGCATTGAAACCGACCAATCAGAACCAAATTGACCAGTAGAGGGCAGTTGCGGGTGAGATCAGGACGGCAGGGGAGGGCCATTGGGGGCAAGATCAGGCTGGCAGGGGAGGGCATTCAGGGGCAACCAGGCCTGCAGGGGAGGGCAGTTAGGGGTGATCAGGCAGGCAGGCAGGTGAGGAGCCAACAGTTAGGAGCCAACAGTCCCGAGAGGGCTATCTGACTGCCGGTTTAGTCGAATATCCCCAAGGGGTCCCCAATTGGAGAGGGTGCAGGCTGGGCTGAGGGAACCTCCCTCCATGCATAAATTTCATGCACTGGATCTTTAGTAGTATATACAAAAGGCTAAATTGACTAACTCATTCATGATACATATAAAGCTCTCACTGGCACCAATCTCACAGGAGTGTTTCCATCTGTCTTTGTCAATCGTGAACTGGTTAATGCTTTTATTAATATAAAGCAATACTGAAATATTTATTCTAATTAACTTCCTTTCAATGTGCATGAATATGTTCCTGGGGCCACTGTCATCAACAAATCAACAAATAACAAGTGCTGGTGAGGCTATGAAGAGAAGGAAACCCTAGTACACTGATGATGGGATTGTAAATTAGGTCAGCCACTATGGAAAACAGTATGGAAAATAGAGATGCTGTACAATATAGAAATTCCACTCCTGGGTATTTACCCAAAGGAAACAAAAACACTAATTTGAAAAGATATGTGCATCCTTATGTTCATTGTAGCATTACAGTAATAGCCAAGATATAGAAGCAACCTAGATATCTGTCAATAGTTGAATGGAAGGCCCTGATCAGGTAGCTGAGCTGGTTAGAGCATCAACCTTACATACCAAGGTTGCAGATTTGATCTCCAGTCAGGGCCCATATAAGAATCAACCAATGACTGCATAATTAAGTAGAACAACAAATCAATATTTCTATCTCTCTCTCAAATCAATCAATAAAATTAAAAAATAGACAGGAAACATAAAGATTATATTTATACACATATATACTGTATATACACACATATGTACATATATATCACATACATAATAGAACATCATTCAGCAATAAAATAAAAATAATGAAATCTTGCCATTTGTAACAACCAGGAATGAACCTAGAGGGTTTTATGCTAAAAAATTTTTTAAGTTAAATAAGTCAGACAGACAAATACCATATAATTTCACTTATTATGTTCAAAATCTAAAAATAAAAAAAGAATAATCAAAACAGAAACAGACACACAGATATAGAGAACAAGATGATGGTTGCCAAAGGCGAAGGGATAATGGGAATACAAAAAATAAAATAAAATAAAATAAAATAAACATTAAGCTATACAGATTAAAGAGAAGACTTAATTGTACAAAAATAACAATTCTTATAGTTTTTATTCATCTTGCTTGAGCTCTTCATAAAAAATTAAATAAACAAAAACTAAGCAAAACAATTTCTTTATCCTAGTAAATTTTAATATGACAACAGACAGACTAGATGCCAACTGATATTGCTTCCTTTTCTTAGGCATAAAGGAAGACCACATTTTCTCAGGAGTTGCTTGAGAACCATGTGGCTGGACAATGGATATGGATAGAAGTGATGTACACCACTACCAGGTCTGGCCATGAATCACTCCAGTTACCTTGGAGATCATGTGCTGAAGATGACAGCACCACAAAATAAAGGTGCCTGGATCCCTGAATTACCACTTGGGGGAAAAGGCTGAGAATAGCCACCTACCCACTTCAGATTATGAAACAAGCAAGAAATAAACATTTTAGTATGTCATATTTTCATAGATGTGTTTCTGAGTGCTGTTTTAGCCCACAGAATTTGCCAACAGAACACTAAATTACTGTAACTTTATAAAAATATTTGAAATCTGATAGGGCCAAGTTCAGGGTTATGAACTTCTCCAAGACAAGGACAGTTTCTCACTTCTTATCCTGAGGCTTAGTAGGTGCTCAGTAGTCATTTGTAGTGAATGAATGAAGCCAAAAGCAATAGTTAGAAAGTCCAAAGGAAAATGAGACAAGAAGAGATATTCCCCTTCCCTCTCAAAAGAGAGGTCCCAGAAATGCTAAGGCTGCTCTGGAATAAAGCTCAAGTCAGAGTGGGAGAGTTTCAAGTGAGACCCCTCTTCTTCATCTCTCAGAAAAGAAGAAAAAAAAAAAGTGATAGAACTTTGGAGCCAAGTATTAGAGCAGCCTAGAAGCAAAAGCTGAAACTGTCAACTCCCTAGCAGTTTATACAAAGACAATTCTTCTACCTCCAAAGCCCAATAATGCTGCCAAGAGCCTGAAGCAAAGAAACAGGCATCCCAGAATAACTGGACAAACAATTGATCCATGATGCTTGTCACTACTATAGCCAATTGAGCAAAGACAGGGTTGAGTCCTTATGAGCATTTATTCCAATATCAGTATTACTGTCAGTATAGGAGAGCAGCAGGCCATCCACAAAAATTTGCTCTGCACCCCACCATAAGCCAACTGCTTATTTGGGTAGACGTACAAAGATTACATGGGGAAGTAGCCAAATGGTATGCCAAATGGTAAGCACTGGGGTGGGGATCTTCAAAGGGCTAGTGATATGCAAAAAGGGCTGGGGTCTTCAAAAGGCTGCCATTTCTGGTTTCTGCAGCAAAGTTGTTAATCTTTCCATGACACATAGGCAGCTCCCTGATGATGGGCTGTATTTCCAGGTGAGTTCCCAGGTCCTGAGGGCAGCTGCCAGCCAGGTTAGCTTCTTTAATCAGAATAAAACAATCATGGTTAACAGAGTATGATTTATATTTCTTACAATTCTAGCTAGTTCCCCACCGTTCTATTTCTGTTCCTATCATTTCCCCACTGCTATTTTTATCATCTCATATCTATGAGATTGATTTTAGATGAAAAGGCTCATCCTGTTCGTTGCATTTGCTTCTGCCTTGATAGAAGTTCTTGAAGACAGAATACAATGAATGCAGGATTTCAAAAGAGGAAGACATTGAATACAGCAGCAAGCTATCAAACTACAAAAAATAACCAGAAAAATTAAAAAGAATTCCAGCAACCCAGACAGGTTGGCTAGCCAGAAAGTTAGGTTGAATAAGTCAACTCCAAAAACTCCCTCTAATTGTTTTACCTTGGAGATGGTTTTCCTAATTTGTAGGCTGTTGTTTGCTATCAATTGAGAATTGTCAGAAAGGTTAAAACAACACATTCCTTTAAATTCCTCATAATTGTTGTATGCTGCAACAGCAAATAATCGATTGCTTCCCGATTTTCTAGAACAGCCTCCCTGACCTGGCTCAGCTTTTGATTTATCCCATGTATAGCACTGGAAGTGGCATTACTGGCTTTTACCATGCTACAAGCCAACTGGGCCATGGCTACATTAAGGATCCTACTATTAACAGTATAATGAAAATGGTTAAAGTAATATATTCAGCAGAAATCCGTAGGTGGAGATCGCCATTGCAGTCTGGTTGCCATGGCCATAGAAGGTCTCTTGATTTGGAACCGGTGATGTTTCTGAAGCATAAAGATTGTCCGTTGTCCTAAGGAATAAAGCCCCCCGGTGCTGTTGGCAGGGATATATGAATAAACATTTACCCCACATATCAGAAATCAACTGGCCTATAGCTTAGTATGTCTATTACTATATGGGAGGGTGAAATTATTAGAACAATTAATGATGTAGTTATTAGATACTTAAAGACAAAAACTAGAACACTTAATAAAAGTCAGACATTCACCACAAGAAGTTACTGTAGCAACCTTTAGAGAAAACACCATGCACAAAAATATATGTTAGCAATAGGTATCCCAACTCCTACTAGGCAAAATGTGAAGGTCCATTGTACATAGGTTCCTCCACTGCCAGCTTCAGAGCAGTTGGAGTGGTGAGAAGCACGTCTCAAAAGCATATCCATTTCTCCTCCAGTTGGCCCATCATCCTTGCTCTGCTTAACTGCCTAACACACCCCCTTCAAAGATCTTGGTTCTGAATTCTTTCATAGAAAAGGAGTATAGAGTCTCTTCTGAATCTGCTTCATGCTGAAGAGGGATGGAGACTTCTCTCAGAGCCAAGAGATCATGGCTCTGTCAGAGGGATGATGAGGCCTGGAAACAGAAGAAGGTAACAATGGTGTCTACAGATGGTATTCTCTGAGTGTGAGTAGGGCTTATAACCTGAGACAAACTGTGTTATAAAATTAAGTATTATTGAGCAAGTTAGAACAGTAAGAATTACAACTAATGGTCTAGTGGAAGGGAAAAAATTAGTTATAATAATTTCCTATTGAAATATAATTTTTTATCCTAAAATCACCCTCATTTTTAGTAAAGAGCCAAATTAAGACCAATTTACTTAGTGTATTAAGTCTAGTTGCAGTTCAGCCTGATTGTTTGCAGAACACAGTAAAAATAATAGTTGCTCATACAGGCTTAAAAAAATGCTTTGCTGGAATCTCACATTTGAGCTTTAATTAGCCCTGCAGGGCAAAGAAACTGTGCCACCTAACTGCTATTAGGTTTTCTTACACTTGGGTGAATTCCTCAAGTTGAGATTTCCAAAGATGTCTTGAGGTTCCTTCCTTTCCATCTTTCAGGAAAGTAACCTTAATTCCTTTTGAAACACTGCCATGAACCCAATGACCAAGCAAGATATCAGGCTTTCTCCAAGGTGCTCACATTGGCTTCATTCCTAAAGCTTTCTGGTGACATCCAGAGTCCAGGAGTGTTAGACATGACATTACAAAGTCTTGGTTAATAAAACCACAATTGGAAACTGGTCATATTGAATTTATGCAAAGAAATGCATTGCCATGACTCACTCATTAAGAATTGGCAAATACTGGAGGGAAAGGTAGGAAGAAAAAAATAATTCACTAAAATGCTTTAAAAATGCTTCCTTATATCTGAAATACAAAAAGTTTAAGAATCAACAATATTTTCAGCAAAAGTTACAAATACTATAATTATTTTCAGTTCATTCAGTCCCATTATTTTTTGTTTCTCCTGATTTTTTCTGCTAGAATGTCTATAAATCCAAATAATCTATAGAGTTCTACTAATTTTCATCCAGTTTGAAAGGGATGATTTGAAAATATTAGAGAACTTTCCATGAATCCCTCAGAAAATGTAAAATTTTCCTAAATGCATTATAATAAAACAGTGACTGTCTTTAAATGACAAGAAGAAATTTAAAATGACACAGTTATAAATTTGATTATACTGCAAATAACAAAGAATCTTATCCTTTCCGCAAAACACAATATTTCACAATATTATTCCTAATAATGATTAGTTATAAGCCAAAGCATCAGAATTTAATATATAAACAAAATATATTGATAATTATCATTTCTTTATTTGACAAACCTTCACATGTACCTTAAGTATAAAATTTTCTTTCATAAAGAAAAAAACAAAACAAAACACAAATCCTTCAGGTATTCCAGGGCCTATTGGAATTATATAAAGCCAATTCTATTCCAAAAAAGTTTCTTAAAATTCAAACGCTGTAAAGATTATCAAACTTATTTTACCAAAAGATTATATATAATTATTTTATTAAACAGTTTTCGACTATTTATTCAAGGGTATAAAACACAAACATAGCCTAGCAAAACTTCAGTTCCCACTATTAAGATCACCTTTTTAAAGTAATTAAGTAGTTGATTAAAATAACACAATATATAATTATTTCAACAATTTATAGAACTTTTGCTTCTTAGGCAAATATAGGAAAACCTTTTTCCCTTTTAACAGGCTGGAAAAGGACTAAACAAATTCTGTATTAGCTTACTTTAGATTTACTTATCTAATTAAATTATTCAGGTTACCTATAATATCCTTTTAAAATTTTTCTTCACATGTCTTATATAACTTTAAAAATCTTATTATTGATTTAGCTTTAGAACTAAATTCCCTTTTCCCTTGAAAAATGCATCTTCACACCTCATGCCTCCTATTACCAAAACCATATTTCTTTCCAATTAGCTAGAATTTCCAACTCTTAGAAACCTTAAATTTTAGTTGACAAGTTAAGTACTTAACATTTTTCAGATTAGAAATATACACATTTTAATATATAATTCAAATAAAATATAATACATATTCATTAATAGATTCAAATCTATCCTATAAAAACCCCAAAGTAGGCAAACTCAAATTAATTAATATTTCAGTATCCCATTATTTCAAAACTAGAGGCCCGATGCATAAAATTCATGCAAGAGTAGGCCTTTGTAGCTGGGTTTGGCTGCCTCAATCCCATGGCTGCCTTGGCTTTGTCAGGGAAGGACATCTGGAAAGATATCCAGTCAAAAAGCATATTACACTTTTATTATTATAGATACCTAGATATTTAATACTTTTTATTATTTAACCCAGCAAACACCAAAGTGTTAAGTTACCAAAGACTTTAGAAAATTATGTTTAGGCATAAAATTATCACTAAAAACCTTTATCATAAACCCTTCATTTAAGTTACATCTATTTATTATATCTTAGTAACTTTGAGATTTTAAAGCCAATTATTATTACCCAAGGCATTTTCTTGACAAAGTTTGTAACAGGGATAACTTAGTGGCTTTAATATAAAAGTACTATTTTATTTTTCTTTACAAAAATGATACTGACGAAGATGGCTGCCAACGGGAAGGCAGGCTGTAAGGTAGTGTGTGAGTGAGAGAATGAAAGTAGAGAGTGTGGATGTGGGGGGAGTGTCTATTTGTGAGTGAGGGACAGCTATATTCTAAGGGACTGTTGGGGACTGCTGGACCAGGTTCCCCTGACTGGGCAGCCCCTACTGCTGCTGAAATCTCTTCCAGAGTGGGTGGCTCTGCTGCAGAGACCACATCATCTTGAAGGGGAGAGTGGTTGTGATCGGAAGCCTAACCTTACCTTCAACCAGGAAGAACTCAGATACCTCCCAGGACCCTAGAACCACAACACCCAGAGATCAGCTGCAAACCAGGTCTCAAGCAGCATGAATACACAGATGCAGATGAGACTTGCACCTTCTCACAGAAAGGTCAAATATCACCTAGAGAAAGATGAAGTCTGCGATCTAGGCTAGAGAAACGCACACAGTGGAATCTAGAGTTTCAAAGGAAGTCTACGCCCCACAAAAATCCATGGCCGTTGGGTCAGCATAGCCTGTGAATAAGGGGGTCCACAGTTTTCTTACTTAGTGTGCCTTCCTCTTGAATATTTTGGAATAGTATGAGGAAGATAGATTTCAGATTTTCTTTGAATGCTTGGTAGAACTCCTCTGTAAAGCCATCCAGACCAGGGCTTTTGTTTATTGGAAGATTTTTGATCACTGTTTCAATTTATTTTGTAGTTATCAGCCTATTCAAGTTTTGGTTTTTTTTTTTATTCTTCTTGCTTGAGTTTTGGGAGCTTGTATTTTTCTAAGAATGTGTCCATTTCATCTAGGTTGTGCATTTTGTTGGAATAGAGCTGTTCATAGTATTTTTTCATAATCATTTGTATTTCTGTGGAATTGGTTGTTACTTCACCTCTTTCATTTCTGATTCTGTTTATTTGGGTCCTCTCTCTTTACTTCTTGGTGATCTTCGCTAGAGGTTCATCAATCTTGTTTATCCTTACAAAGAACCAGCTCATGGTTTTGTTAATCTGGTACTTTGAAAAGAGTGAAAGGGGAGCTTGACCACCCCCCCATAAGTCATAGGATTTCATCAGTTAAATTGGTCAGGAAACGGGTGGACTGTGTTTTTAAATTCTGAGTGAATGTCTGGTGAAAGTATGTGAGTGTTAAGGGAGAGGGCCTGCCTTCTCTTATCCTTCGTGTGGCTCCACAACCTTGGTTATGGAGTCCGAGTGGGCCTAACCTGTAGTTCCACTATTTGTCATATGGCATAATGATGACTAACCCCCACGTGGAGGTGACCAAGCCTGGGGTTTAAATGGGTGCATCTTAGCTAAGACAAATCTAAGCTCCAAAGGGATATTACCAGGTGGGCATCTGAGTGAGGATCTGTGAAATTAGGTCACCACCTCCCTTGTCTGTCTCTCGATACCAATCATCATGGGGTCGAAACAAAGTAAACCCAATTCTCAATTGCATTTGTATTTCTGTGGAATTGGTTGTTACTTCACCTCTTTCATTTCTGATTCTGTTTATTTGGGTCCTCTCTCTTTACTTCTTGGTGATCTTCGCTAGAGGTTCATCAATCTTGTTTATCCTTACAAAGAACCAGCTCATGGTTTTGTTAATCTGGTACTTTGAAAAGAGTGAAAGGGGAGCTTGACCACCCCCCCATAAGTCATAGGATTTCATCAGTTAAATTGGTCAGGAAACGGGTGGACTGTGTTTTTAAATTCTGAGTGAATGTCTGGTGAAAGTATGTGAGTGTTAAGGGAGAGGGCCTGCCTTCTCTTATCCTTCGTGTGGCTCCACAACCTTGGTTATGGAGTCCGAGTGGGCCTAACCTGTAGTTCCACTATTTGTCATATGGCATAATGATGACTAACCCCCACGTGGAGGTGACCAAGCCTGGGGTTTAAATGGGTGCATCTTAGCTAAGACAAATCTAAGCTCCAAAGGGATATTACCAGGTGGGCATCTGAGTGAGGATCTGTGAAATTAGGTCACCACCTCCCTTGTCTGTCTCTCGATACCAATCATCATGGGGTCGAAACAAAGTAAACCCAATTCTCAATTGCATGTTGAAAAATTTTGTTGAAAAATGTTGAAAAGGGTTTCAATGGAGACTATGGTATTAAAATGAACCCCAAATCCACTGAAGAAATTCTATGCATTACAATGACCAGCCTTTGTGATCGGCTGGTCCTCGGAAGGGTCGGCTCCTTAAATAAGGGACTGATCAGGGCAGTCTGAAATGTAGTCATGAAAGACCCTGGACACTCAGATTAGTTTCCCTACAAGATAGCTGGTTAGAAATTGCTCAAACCTTGCTGTCTTGGGTCTGGTTCTGCATGTGTAACAAGGGATAGAGTAAAGTTTTAATAGCAGGAGTGAAGAGGCAGGCAGGGCAGGTGCAGGCTAAGGAAAGGCAGGCAGGGGAGGAACAGGCTAAGGAAATCAGGCAGGAGAGGAGAAAGCAGAAGAGAAGCAGGCAGGAGAAAAGAAACAGGTCCCTCAGAAGGGAACCCAACCCCCTGTTCTGCCAGGAACCCCTGAGGAAGTTCTGCCAGTTTTACCACCTCCTTTAAAAAGGTGTGCCACAGGCAGCACCTCCCTCCACTGGTTTGGAAGGTCCAGAAAGTCTAAAAACACCACCCCCCGCTGTGTCTCCTCAACTGGGCTCTCCTGAGCTAGTTGGGCGATACTTGCATTCAGCTGATCAAGGGCCCAAGCCACAACCAGCATGTCAGATGCCTCTCAGGGAGATTTGGGGTGCCCAAGTGCTTGGTGAAGATGGGACCTTGTGGGAGGGAAGTCCAATTTATTATTCTCAGCCCTTTACCACAAGTGACACCCTGAATTGGAAGCATCACAACCAAGTTTATTCTGAAAAATCCTCAGGCCAACGTAGACCTCCTAGAAATGATTTTCCAGACCCAGAAACCCTAGCAGCTCCTTTTTACATTCTTTAACACTAAGGAGCACATTAGAGTAGTATCAGAGGCTTGGAAGTGGCTCCAGATCCAGGACCCAGCAGGAATATTAGATACAGACAGATGGGCCAGGGAGGCCTTCCCAGATGAGGAACCTGATTGGAACCCGAACTCAGAAGATGAAAAGGCCAGGCTAGAAAGATATTGGCTGGCCTTCCTCCATGGGGTCAGGGCCAGAGCCAAAAGCCCACCAATATGGCTAAAATCTCTGAGGTATTCCAGAAGTGTGATGAAAGTCCAGCAGCTTCCTATGAGAGACTATGTGAGACATACCGAATCTATACTCCCTTTAACCCTGAGTCCCTGGAAAATCACACCATGGTAAATCCCACTTTTGTAGGCCAAGCCCAGCCTGATATCAGGAGAAAATTACAGAATCTGGAAAGTTTTGCCAGAAAAAAATCCCACTGAACTGCTGGAGATAGCAAACAAGGTTTTCATCAACCAAGACAGTGTGGCAAGGAAGAAAAGAGAATCCAAAGAAGGGCCAATATAATAGCAATGGCTTTTAGAGGCTCAAACTCTCAGACAGATCAGAAAGGGAAGTAAGACTATAGATCAGGGGGAAAAGGAAGAGCAAGTCTGAGACGAGACCAGAGTGCCTATTGTAAGGAGACAAGACACTGGAAGAATTAATGTTCCAAATGACAAAATAAGAAAACTGGACCCCCTTTTCCACCCAGTCGCTATCAACCAGAGCCACCTGAAGCAGATCTCATTGGGCTAGCAATGGTTGATTCCGACTAGGACAGACCGGCTCTCTTCAGGTAGGCCCCTATGAGCTCATGCTCAGAATGAAAATTGGGGCCAGACTGGCTTTATGCTGATACGGGAGCGGAGCCTCAGTATCACACAGAAAACAGCGCCTCTCTCAGAGAAGGAGGTCACCATTATCGGAGCCGCTGGGGCCAGACCCACAGACCATTCTGCCGCCCTCACCGATGCCAACTTGGTGGTCATCAAGTAATTCATGAATTCCTGTACTTGCCAGACTGCCCAGTGCCTTTCATGGGAAGAGATCGTTTAGCCAAGATGGGGGCAGAAATCACTTTTGCTCCAAATGGCTCAGCACAGCTTTGCCTAAGTGAGGAGACCTCCCCAAAGATCCTGTCCCTAGCAGTGCAGGGGACATGGAGACTTTATACCTCCCAAAGTTCTCACCATTAGAACCTGAATTAGAAAAAAAAATTCCTGCTCCGGTGGTGACTGACTTAAAGCCTGGGGCACAGCCTGTTAAAACCTGTCAATATCCAATTCTGAGAGAAGCACGCCTAAGTGGAATCCAGGTCCACTTAGACTGGCTGCTTCAGTGGGGACTTGTTAAACAATGCATGTCTCCATGGAACATGCCACTCTTGCCTGTCAAGAAAGCTTTAGACTAACAACTACCATCCGGTGCACGATCTACGGGCTGTTAATGAGGCTGTTACAACTCTGCATTCAGCACTGCCAAATCCCTACACTCTTCTGGGGCTCATTCCATCAGAGGCGGAATGGTTTACATGACTAAATCTGAAAGATGCCTTTTTTCTGCCTTAGATTAGCTCCTTCCAGCCAGCCTCTTTTCGCTTTTGAATGGGAAAACCCAACTATAGGGGCCAAGAAGCAATTCACCTGGACCAAACTGCCACAAGGGTTCAAGAATTCCCCTACTCTTTTTAGTGGAGCACTAGCATCTAATCTGTCTAAGTTCCCAGAAAAGGACTTGGGGTGTGTTCTACTCCAATATGTAGATGACCTCCCACTGGCTAGCTCCACTCGAGCTCAGTGCTGGGAGGGAACACAAGCCCTTCTGAGACTATTAATTGAAGCAGGTTATTGGGTGTCAAAGAAAAAAAAGCACAGATTTGTCAGAAAAAAGTCAAGTATCTAGGCTTTTGGATCACCCAAGGGCAATGAAGGCTAGGGACTGAAAGAAGGCAGGCGGTATGTGCCATCTCAGTCCCTAGCACCTGGCGGCAGATTCAGGAATTCCTGGGAGTGGCAGGGTTCTGTAGAATTTAGACCCCAGGGTTTTCAGACCTGGCTAAATCTCTCTATGAAGCTTTAAAGGGAGAAGAGAAGGCATCCATCGACTGGGGTCCCAAACAAGAGAAAACCTTTGTCACCATAAAGGCAAAGCTCACTGAGGCCCCAGCACTAGGGCTACCAGATGTGATATAAGACTAATCTTTTTGTTCACGAGAACAGTGGGGTAGCCCTAGGAGTTCTAACGCAGGAGTTTGGACTCTGGCAAAGACCAGTAGCCTATCTCTCCACACAGACTGACCCAGTAGCCTTTGGGTGGCCCCCATGTCTCAGGGCCTTGAAGCCACTGCATTGTTACTCAAGGAAGCAGATAAGCTTACCTTCAAAACTTAAATGTAAAAGTACCTCATGCTATTGTCACCCTGATGGAAGCAAGGGGGCAGCACTGGCTGACTCATGCTCGAATGACTCAATATCAAGGCCTGTTAAGTGAGAATCTGCAGGTATGATTAAAAGCTGTGAGAACTCCTAATCCTGCCACCTTTCTACCCATTGCAAAGGGGGCCCCTGAGCATGATAACCTGTAATCCTAGAGGAGTTTTATTCCAGCCGGCCAGATCTAACAGATAGGCCCCTGCCAAACCCAGACTTGGTATTGTACACAGATGGCAACAGCTTCTTAGATGAAGGAAAAAGATGAGCCGGATATGCAGTGGTATCAAACTTTGAGACAATCGAGGCACAGTCCCTGCCTGAAGGATGGTCAGTGCAAAGGGCAGAACTTTGAGCCCTTGCTAGAGCCTTAGAACTAAGTAAGAATAAGTGTGCCAACATCTACACTGACTCGCACTATGCCTTTGCTACCCTGCATATCCATGGAACCATATATAAGGAAAGGGAGCTCTTGACAGCTGGAGGAAAATAGAAAACCAGAATGCGATTTTAAAGTTACTAGAAGCAGTCTGGGAGCCCAAGGAAATAGTCGTCATCCATTGCAAAGGTCATCAGAAAGGGAAAGGCTCAGTATCAGAAGGAAACCACTGTGCTGACACCGCAGCCAAGCTGGCTGCTGAAGAATAAGTGTCACCGTCACGAATCATGTTGGCAGCCAAATTACATGAACCTCCAAAATACACTCCTCAGGAAGAGGGATGGGCCCAGCAAGAAGGGGGCAAGAGAACGAAGGAAGGCTGGTGGATCATAGGTTCTAT
The DNA here is from genome assembly GCF_964339955.1 of Pipistrellus hanaki. Classification (NCBI taxonomy): domain Eukaryota; kingdom Metazoa; phylum Chordata; class Mammalia; order Chiroptera; family Vespertilionidae; genus Pipistrellus; species Pipistrellus hanaki. Next base: position 90,961,616 of record NC_140505.1, on the reverse strand, counting down.
GTCCCAGAACCATTGGCCCATAAGGTAGTCCACCAGTAGATGAACTCACTCATTTAGGGAAGAATGTCCTAGAAGCTTTGTTAGGCAGATACTACCTAATTGCCCATCTTCCCTCCTTGTGTGCCTATCTCTCAGCACTGCCTCCTCTGTGCTCAGAACAATGCCAAATAGGGTTCTGTGGGACTGATAGGAGTTCAGCGCTGCGGGCAGGCTCCTTTTGAGGAGTTAAAAGTAGATTTTACAGAAATATGGCCTAGCAGAGGAAATAAGTACCTGCTAGTTTTTGTTTGAACCTTTTCAGGTTGGTCGAGGAATATCCCACTCACATGGAAAAAGCAAGAGAAGTCACTAAGGAATTGCTGAAGGATATAATTCCAAGGTATGGAATTCCTCTGGCCCAGTCATTGTAGCAGAAATAGCACAACAGGAAGCTAAGGCTTTAGAAGTTAAATGGAACCTACATACAGCCTACAGGTCTCAGAGTTCAGGGAAAGTAGAATGCATGAACCGGATTCTAAAGCAGACTACGGCTAAGTTATGCCAAGAGACAACCTGATCCTGGACAGATATCTTGCCTCTTGTACTCCTGTGGGTATGCTGTGACCCAAGGGCCAAAGTAGGTTTCTCTCCTTGTGAAATTCTAAATGGTAGACCCACTCCCTTAATTCGGCCAAAGGGAGATTTGGGGGAAATAGGGAACTTGGAAATCCAGAAGCAACTACAAGAACTTGGAAAAACTGTCTTTGAGGTTCACAGATGGGTTATTGACTGACTACCCATCTCTCTAGGAATAGCCATATATCCTTATAAACCTGGAGACCAGGTTTGGGTAAAGGATTGGAAAAAGGAGCCTCTCAAGCCTACCTGGAAAGGACCCTATCTAGTCATATGAACCACACCCACAGCTCTGAAGGTTGTAGGATTGAGCACCTGGATCCACCACTCGTGTATGAAGGCAGCTCAAGAGCCAAGCAGCAATCAGTCCGAGTGGAAGCTGACCTCAGATCTTGAAAATCACCTCCAGCTGCGCCTCAGCAAAGAAACAAAGGCCTCATCATGAATTGCTTGACCACTCTTTGTCATGCCATCCTTGGCTACATTTGCCGAGCAGGAGTAGTTATAATACTACTCTTCATTCTAGCAGTTCACTGCTGTGGACCCCCACTGTACAGGAACAGGGGGAATAACATAATCCCTTAATTAGAGCGTGTACGTTCCCACTCTTCCTTGCAACTACATATCCTGATTAACCAGGACCAAGGATGATACCATTGTAAGTCTTTCCTCTTATCAGGGGAGGTAGTGCTACACTGGAATAAAGCTCTGTATATGGAAAACACAGATCTACTGGGCAGGTAACCTCCACAATTATTGTTAGGGATCCTCACGCAGTGCATATGTCTGTTGGGCCTGTAGGGGGGGACCAAAGTTTTGTTGATTGAGCCTGAGCCAGGGAAGCCATAGGACTAGAAACAATCAAACGACAGGAAGCATCCAAGGTACCGGTACCAGACGAAGAACTCGGCCACAGAGGCAATATGTCTTGGACCCCCAATTCCATCAGCTCCTCAATTCAACCCACCACCTCCTCAATATTATCAATCCTAATTTTGCTAGTGATTGCTGGTTATGTCTTCCCCCAGGACCACTCCTATTAAAGGCTACCCCAGTAAATATAGCTAAACCAGGAACTTAGCAGAAGAAATAATAGGACCTGTCATGACCAATGTGCAGCTAACTAATGTTGCTCCTATTTGTTTTAGCAGTACCCAGGGCCAACAGCCAACAGGTCACCTCCTAGATGATCTATGCAACTCAACTCTCAAGTCTGAAAACACCACTAACCCCGGGCACCTCTCTGCAGGAACATTCTACATGTGAGGAACCACTGCTTACCCCTGCCTGCCTGCCTGCAAACTGGATAGGAGTGTGTATTCCTGCCTATCTAACCCCAGATAAGTCTATTATATACAACAACCAATCCCATGAGACCCCCCCCTCCCCCCGCTTAAAGCAGTAAGTAGATATGAGGACTCTGCAAGTAATCCCCCTTCTAATAGAGCTCAGAATTGCAGGTAGTATGGGACCTGGGATAGGGGGAATAGCTCACTCTGTCTCCTATTAAGTTTGACCCAAGAATTTTCAGAAGACAAAGAGAGTAGCTGAGACTCTAATTGCCTTACAGGATCAAGCTGATTCCTTAGCCACAGTAATACTACAGAATAGAAGAGGATTAGACTTACTAATAGGAGAGAAAGGTGAAATCTGCCTCTTCTTAGGAGAAGAGTACTGCTTTTACACCAACCAGTCAGGCATTGTCAGGGATTAGGCAAAGAATCTAATTGAACGAGCAACAACAACAACAAAAAAAGACAGGAGCTATCAGAGTCCTGGGCTGTTTGGGTCAGAGGTGGGGGGTGTGTGGAAATAGCTTCTCTCATTGGCAGGACCACCGTTAATGCTATTCATAGCTGTAATGTTAGGACCATGTCTTCTACATTTCTTAACTTGCTTTATCTCATTTTGTCTAGATGCCTTTCAACTATGTAATATGCAAATTGACCATCACTCCAAAACACAAAATGGCTGCCCCCATTGGGTAAGATAGTCCTACAAACCAGAATAATTCCCTACAAACCCCTCTGAAAGGAAGGGTTTAATAAATGTGTTTATTAGAATTTACAGAATGCTAATCCCTTGGTCATCACCCCTTATCAGCAGGAAGCAGCTAAGAGTGGTCATCATCCCTGTTCATTGTAACATCCCATAGTTGTTATACTACAAGGCTAAAAACAGTTTGTGAGACAAGGGGGGGGGAGGGGAAATAATAAGGCTAAAAGTCTAATTCCAATGTAACCCTGATATTTATAGAGGCTAGCAATCTGAATCTGTGCCAGCAATCTAATGTACATTCTTGATAACCTACAATTAAGTCATTGCCCCCTTTTCCATAAACTGGTCTTGCAAGAGCTATTACCTAAATGCTCACATTTTACAGAGGCCCTAAACCATGACACATCCCCCAGAGGGGGGTTATCAGCACTGGTGACAGGCCAGGCCCTTAGATAAGGTCTTAAGACCCCCAACACCTGGGGCTTTTGAAAAGCTCATGAAAGGTCCGGAAATATAATCCATATTTGGGAGATAAAGACACCAAAAAGGGATAAAAGTGGAGCTTCCACCATATTGGTTTGCTCAGAATTTGAGAGGCAACCTACTCTGAGTCCAATGGCATAATAAAGCTGTGTAACTCTCTCTAAGCATTGCTTGGATTTCTTCGGTCTTCTACAACACCCCTATGTTTCCAACTCCAAGTTAATGACTAACTAGAGAAATGAAAGTGATTCTCTCTGTTCAATGTGACTGCCTGATGGTATAGTTTTGTTCCAGGTTAATAATTTTATTATAAATATGAGTTTATTTCCTGGTCAAATTGACTTACAAAGTCCAATTTATTTATTTTTTATTTTTGGTACTGATTTGGTTCCATCAAAATATAGAAAGGTAACATTTACATTAAGTTTCAGGCTAAGCTAATGACTCACAGTCATTTCATTAGCTCAGCCTGAAACTTGATTATAGACTAACAAGAATGTGCATTAGGAATACTGATTAACTAGTACAGAGTCAGGCTGCTAGCCCACCTCTCCACCCCCCACCCAAATGTCTTATTTTCCTCATCATTATGTTTAGGAAATTCAAACAAGAAAGGAAGAGAGATGGCCATAGTGCCAAAACAACTACCAGCCAAAGAGACAGAAACAAAGGCAGACAGAGATAGATGATATCTTCCATCACTTTAATCTGGATCTAAGGATTCTCAACTCTGCAAGATTTCTCAAGTAGCCACATGGATTTATTTTCTGCCTTATGGTGCACTCGCCTATTGTACCATTTGGTAACTTCAACTTATTTGGCCTACGGAGAAATTACCTGGTCTCTCTCCATGACAGCAGCTGCTCCAGGACATAAAGCGATGCTTGGAGGAAAGGCAGTGGACTGGCTAAGGATGAGAGGGTTTTTTATATGTATCTCAGGGAGAACCCAGTTAGGAGACCCAACTTCAAGCTCAGCTCTTTCATTTACTAACTTAGACCACTGAAAGGTGAACTCCACGAGGGCAGGAATTGTTACTAATGACTGCTCACTACTATGGTGCCTAGAATGGTGCTTGGCACACAGATCTTCACTAAATGTTTCTAAAATAAATTATCTCTGCCTTGATGTCCTCATTTAAAAAAATGGACAGATAAGATTTATCTCTCTCCATTAGGGGTTTTGTGAGGCTCTAATAAAGTATAAACAGATGTCTGTTTTAAAATGTTTGGAAAGGTTACCTAAAAAACAAATATAAGCTGGTAAGATTATTACCCAACAAAGTCCATTGAGCTTATATTTTATTATTTTTATTTTTTATTTTTTATTGATTTTTCACAGAGGAAGAGAGAGGGATAGAGAGTTAGAAACATCGATGAGAGAGAATCATCGATCAGCTGCCTCTTGCACACCCCCCACTGGGGATGTGCCCGCAACCAAGGTACATGCCTTTGCCCGGAATCGAACCCGGGAGCTTTCAGTCCGCAGGCCGACGCTTTATCCACTGAGCCAAACCGGTTCTGGTGAGCTTATATTTTAAAGGACATAAAATAAAGAGTAAATATAAGTCATGGGGTGATAAGATATAGGAAAAATTAAGTAAGAAAAGAAAAATTTTTTAACAGAGTGTTAAAGGATGGGGGTTAAGGGGAAATAATGGGGATGGAGTGAGCCTTCTGGATATTGGAAATGAGACAGAGGGAACAGCTAGTGCAGAGCCCCAGAGGCAGGAGTGTGTATAGTGGACAAGGATGTAGCCAGTGTGGCTGATATGAAATGATCAAAGGGAAAGTGGTAGAATGGGATTTGTGCTGTGGTAAGGAATTTAGGCTTTTACTATGAGTGAGATAAGAAGGTTCTGATCACAGAATAGATCAAACTTATGATTTGACTTCTGGCCAATGAATGGAAAACAGAGAGGAGAGAGGGTAGGAGTGAAACAGGGAGACCAGATAAGAGGTTGAAGCAACAATCCAAGCAAGGGAAGCCAGCAGCCTGAACCAGGGTGGTGTTGAAAGCTGGAAAGTGCTCATACACTGGATCCATTCTGAAGGCAAGTGCTCACACACTGGATCCATTCTGAAGGCAAAGCTGACAGGACTTGCTGATGGACTAGACATGGGAAATAGGAGAGGAAGAGAAGACAAGGATGAGTCCAAGCTTTCAGTTAAACAACAAGGAAGGAGCTGCAATTGTCTGAAGTAGGGAGGACTGCAGCAGGAACCAGATTATTTGGGGTGTTAGGGTAGGATTAGAGCTGTGTTTGGTTTTAACAAGGTTAAGCTCTGATACAAAGTGAGAACAATTCATCACTACTTCCTTCATGAAATACCTTCTGCATTCAGCCTCCAAGATACCAGCTCTCAAGTTCCCTCCTATTTCACTGGCCACTTCTCAACCTCCTTTGTTCCCTCTACTCTAAATGACTACCAGGTATGTAAACAGAGGTATCAAGAAGTCAGTCAGACAAAGCCAAATACAGAGTGTTTTGACAAGGGGAAAGAATAATCTGCTGTAGAAAGATGAGGTGGCTTAGGTAAACACACTTAAACTGCTGCCACGCACAACAATTTCAAAACTACAACTAAAAAACAAAACGTCTATCACCCAGAACCATGGGAAAGCTGGCTGAATGGAAGCTCTACAACTAGATTGAAAGAGAAAGGAGCATTCAGCGCAAAGTGCTGAAAAACTGAAGTACATAGGCGTTAGCACGATATGGGCAGGCGGCGGATCCCGGCTGGCAGATGGCATTGGTTTCTTCAACACGAAGAGAGACAAGCTCCTAATCTCTCTGAAATCCAGTTTCTGGGGAGAAGCTAGACTGTCTGCCATCGGGTCAGAAAGTGAGGGTGGCTTGCTTGCAGAGCTGTGCGCAAGAATAATTGTTTGCTGTGTGGGGGCGTGAGACGCCGTCCGGGAGGCAGAGACAGCTGATGGGCAGTCATCACTGTTGGCCACCCCCAGCCTAGTGACGCCCTGAGACTCCACCCTGCACAATCTACAAACACATCCAAGCTCCAAGCAGTGGCTTTTGCATATAAATGGCCTTCTCCATTGCAACCAGGTGCAGACAGCTACAAAGCTTCCAAGCTTCAAGCAGGAAGGAAAGGACTGTGGCTCTCGCTGTAGCCTCCTGCAGGTTGGCCTTAGACTAGGGGTGTCGAACTCAATCAGAGAAGGGGCCAAAATCTAAAATCCAGCCAAAATCGGGGGCTGAATGGTTTACTGAACAGTCATAAACTGACAATGTTAACCAGAAATGTGAATTTAAAATGAGTGGAACAATCTTTTCCTTAACAGTGCTGTTAACCAACTCACATGCTATCAAGCAAAACAGTAATATTGGTATCAAGCAAAACAGTAATATTGGAATGTATCTAAAATGCTCATTGTTTTGTTTTCTGGCTAGATGTCTGACACCGTTTTCCCCGGATCAATGAGTCAATGTTCGGTTTTATTTCTTGGGCTGTAGCAACCCGCAAAACAGCATGGAGGTTGTCATCGGTAATGCGTGATCTGTGCTTGTTTTTGTTCAGATTCATTATTGAAAACATCTGTTCACAAAGATAGGTGCTCCCGAACATGGATAGAATACGGGCAGCATGAAGTCGGAGCGCTGGCATTGAGTCAGGGGGCAGTAGAGGGTAGAAGTCCTCAATTTCAACATCCTGAAACCTTGATTTCAGGCCACTGTCAGACTGAAGCTCGATTATTTCCATCTGAAGGTGATGGGGCACATTGTTGACATCAACTGTAAAAGGATTGGCAAAGATGTCAAAGCCTGAGTGCTGTGTTCTAAAGTCAGAGAAGCGCCGCTCAAATTCACTTAGTAAACGGCTAACTTTGGTAGCCAGCCGACTGCAAGGAAAAGTACCAGAAATAGTGGTTGAGATACTCAAACAAACGGGAAAGTGGGCAAGATTGTCCTGTTCCAGTTGGGACTTCCATAGTTGAAGTTTACGCTGGAATGCTGTGATCATGTCAGACATCTTCGTGATGACTTGTTTGCGTCCCTGCAGCTTCAGATTCAGTTGGGCGAGATGCTCGCATATGTCACACATCATAGCAAAATCACATAGCCAGGCGGGATCCGACAGTTCAGGCAAGGGCTTTCCTTTACTTTCCATGAAAAGAGCAATTTGTTCTCTGAGCTCAAAAAATCTTTTGAGGACTGCGCTCTTGCTCAGCCATCTTAACTTCTGTGTGGTATGGCACGTCTCCATGCTCTGCACCCACCTCCTGTAAAAATTGCTGGAACTGGCGATGATTCAGGCCATGTGCCCGTATAAAGTTAATAGTTTTAATGACTGTGGTCATTATGTCATTCATGTCCAGAACTTTTCCACACATAGCCTCTTGGTGGATAATGCAATGATAAGTAATTAAGGGTGTGTGGCAGTGACTTTTTTGCATTCTTTCCTTCATTAGTCCAACCAAGCCTTTCTTTTCTCCGCACATTGAAGGTGCGCCATCGGTAGTTAGCCCCACCAACTTTTCCCAGGGTAATTTAAAATTATTTATAGATTTCTCCACAGCCTCAAATATATCTCTACCAGTCGTCGTCCCATGCATGGCAGCTACATCCAAAAGTTCCTCAGTGACAGAGAGGTCGGTCTTCATAGCACGTATAAAGATGGACAGCTGCGCTGTATCAGTGTTGTCTGTGCTTTCATTGATAGCAAGTGAAAAAGCGAGATAACTGCATGCCTGTTCGGCCAGCTGTGATGATAGATTTCCTGAGAGTTCTTGAACTCTATCTGCAATGGTGTTTCTTGACAAACTGACATTTTAAAAACACTGTATCTGGTCTGGGCATACTTGCTCACACACTTTTAGCATGCATTGCTTCAAAAAGGCACCCTCTGAAAAACACCTTGAAGTACGGGCAATTTCTTCAGCCACTATAAAGCTTGCTTTCACTGCAGCATCATTTTTCACTGTAGCCTTTGTAAACATTTGCTGCTGTGATTGTAGTTTGCCTTTTAGTTCTTTAACAATTTTATGCTTTTCTTCCAAAGTATATTTGCCATACTTAACATTATGTTTGGTGTCAAAATGATGACGTATATTGTACTCTTTCATCACCAACACTGTCTCATAACACAATATACACACTGGTTTGCCCTCTCTAAGCACAAACATGTATTCATTTTCCCATTTGTCATTAAATTATCTGCCTTCACCGTCAACTTTTCTTTTCCTGGACATTTTGGGATCAATATTGGCAGTAAAAGATGTAGTTTATTGGAAATCTGCGTTAGAAGAAAAAAGTTGAAAACTGCACAGGGATAGCTTGATTTGGCAGATGGAGTGGAGAAAAAAAAAGTCAGTCAATAAATGCCTGGCTGGGTACAGATAGCAGATTCTGTTGCGATTTTTATGCCTGCACTTTATGCCAGGAACTGGCAGCTTCTGCTGTGTATTTTTTATGCCCGCACTCTCACTCTCTCCTCTGCTCTGCCACCCGCACAACCACATCGGATGCCGGACTATAGGTCACGCCTCCTGAATCTCGCGTGACTTGTTATCTATGCGCATGCATAATAGATAGCAAGTACGGTGGCCGGCGAGGCGGCCTGCGAGATCCCAAGCCTCCTATGTCACCGCGCGCGTCATTGTGATGGAACGCAGCGGAGTGCAGTGATGACAGCGCGGTGCGGGCCACATTGCAAGGCCTGGTGGGCCGGATTTGGCCTGCGGGCCTTGTGTTTGACATGTGTGCCTTAGACAGTAGCTGAACTGCACCCCAAGGAAGATCCAGAAGCCAGTGTACCTAATGGTCAGTGTGAGATACCAGATTTTAACTCCTCACATCCATAAGTGACACATTCAGGAGGCGGACTCAGTGAGCACCAAAGCCCCACTGAAACAAGGCCTGAACCATAAGCATGTCTCCAGCGCAGCAGTTCTTCCATTATAGACACAGCGGATCCTCACAGCCAATTGGCCTGGAGGTCAATTCCTCCCAGTGTACCAACAGCAATTAAGGCTTAACTAAACCAAGGCATTGCACTTAGCCCACAAATGGGTGTACCAAAAGCAACCACCTTGGGTGATTGGGGAAGCTGAGCTACTGGACCTATCACACAAAGCCACTCCATCAACACAGGGAGGCAACCAAAATGCAGAGACACAGAAGCATATCACGAATGGGAGAGATGGAGGAAAGTAAACTACTAGACAACACAGAGTTCAGAATCATATTTATAAGGTTACTCGAGAATCTTCTAAAAACCGCTGAGAAACCTGAAGAGACTTTAAGGACCTTAAGGAGAACGCCAAAAAAAAAAAAAAAAAAAAAAAAAAAAAAAGAAAGAAAGAAAAATGGAAAAGGACCAGTCAGAAATTAAGCATACACTGTCTGAAGTAAAGAATATACAGAAACTCAACTGTAGATCAACATACCCCAAGAGTCAAACCAAAGATCTGGAATATGAGGAAACAAAAAAACACCCAACCAGAGAGGCAGAAAGAAGAATCCGAAAGTGTGAGGACAGTGTAAGGAACCTCTGGGATGGCTTTAAGCGTACCAACATCCGGATTTTTTGGGGTGCCAGAATAAGAGAGAGAGCAGGATGTTGAAGGCCTATTGAAAGAAATAATGACAGAAAACTTTCCCTACATGGTGAAATAAATAGACTTACAAATCCAGGAAATGCACAGAACCCCAAACAAAAGGAATCCAAAGAGGGCCACACCAAGACACATCATAATTAAAATGCCAAGGGCAAAAGACAAAGAGAGAATCTTGAAAGAAGCAAGAGAAAAAAGTTAGTTACCTACAAGGGAGTACCCATACAACTGTCAGCTGATTTCTCAATAGAAAATATGCAGGCCAGAAGGGAGTGGCAAGAAATATTCAAAGTGATGAACAGCAAGAACCTACAACCAAGATTACTCTACCCAGAAAAAGCTATCATTCAGAATTGAAGGGCAGATAAAGAGCTTCACAGACAAGAAAAAGCTTAAGAAGTTCATCACCACCAAACTAGGATAACGTGAAATGCTGAAGGGTATTCTTTAAGAAGAGAAAGAAGAAGAAAAAGGTAAAGGTAAAAACTATTAACAACAAAAAGACATCAAATACATACCTATCAACAAGTGAGTTACAAATCAAGTGAATAAAAAATCTGAAGAACAGAATGGATTGGTGAATATAATAGAATCAGGGGCATAGAAAGAGAGTGGATTGACAATCCTCAGGGGGAAAGAGATCTGAGGGGTGCAGGAAGAGATTGGACAAAAATCTTATACCTATGGATGAAGACAGTGGCAGGGGGTAAGGGCATGGGGTGGGGTGGGGAATCAGGTGGAGGGGAGTTATGGGGGAGGGGAGACACCTGTAATAATATGAACAATAAAGATTATATATTAAAAAAAAAAAAAAAAAAAGAAAGATGAAGGCAAGAAGTGATATAGGGATTTGGCAAATGCAAGGTCATGGGTGACACAGACCATGGAAAAATAGAATTGGATTACTCCTAGAGGGAGGAAAAAAGAAAACACATACTCTCTAGAATCATTATAAAAAAAAATAATAATAAAAAATTTTAAAAAAGCTCCTTCCTTTAGAAGCATAGCAAAATCCACCCCCCCACCCCCCCATATCAGGGAAGTTTCTAAGTATATGTCAAAGCCTGGGCATCACTCATTCCTAAATAGACTTGCTTCATAGCCCAGATAAGGTCAGAGGGAGTAAAGGTGGAAAAGGAGACATCAACTCATTCTGGAAGTGAAATGCCACCAATCTCTTTGCTTGAAGGTCACCCACACCACTCACCACTAGTCTTCCCCACATGATTTGTAAATATATTCCAGATAGAGCTTCACAGGAGATGGCATAATAAATATTTATTATCATTTAAATTTTAAAATAAGTTCAAAAGTCTGAGCGATAAGCTGAAATACAATAAAAAGTAATATCTGAGTGTTAGTTAGACATCTTGCTGGCATGCAATGGTTCCTTTGATGCAGGAAAAGGTCCTGTAGAAATTTCCATGTTATTACATATTGTCTCCCCTTTTCCCAGAAGACTCTAATGAAAATGAGGAGGACAAGGATACTAAGGCATAAAGGCAAAGGGACGGGGCTGAGGTCAAACTGCCAGGAGAAGCAGACAGGAATTGAACCAAGAAAATCCTGATAGTTCTACCCATAATGCTACTCACGGTACAATTCGATGGCTACTGCCCAGCAGGAGAAAAGCCAGTGTCTTCTTCCAAGTAATCATTTATGTCACATCTGTGGGGAGCAGGCTTGACATGATGCTCTGCCCTGTGATCCAGGCCAGCAAATTGGACTCACCTACAACTCCAGACACCCTCCGTCCCTCTGCCTGGAACACAGTCCTCATTACAAAGCCCAACCTTCTTTGTGGAAAACCAGCTGCACAGCCTCATCCACATCATTCACAATGTGGGATGCCTCTATAAGCCCTGGACTAAAATTAAAGTCCCGGTGCCCATGGAAGGGAGGCTCCTCTCCTCCCTGAGCACGCTCTGTGGACCCCGGGGCCTTGGGACTGTATACACCAGTGCACACCAGGATGGAGGCACAGCTCTGGGTTGCTGAGGGTCGCTGCTTCAACAGACCACTGGCCCCCAGCTTCTCTGCCCGCTCATGCTTCGCCATCTGCAGGTACTGGTTGAACAGGTTGGCACCGTAGACATCAGACATAGGATTATCACTGGTAGGGGCAACCATACCGGAAAAGAAAAGAGGAGAAAACCGAAGTTCAGTGTGGTAAGGCGCAGAGAGCAGAGGACAATTATGGGGCAAGGAGTGTGCATTAAACATAGGGAAACAAGGTGGATGAGAGGGGAAGGAAAAGTTGAGGTGATGGATAGAGCTTACCCTACAGCATAGAGCTTCTGGATGGGGGCAGCCCAACCCCGCCTCTCCGCCTGCCGCCTGATCAGTTCTTCTGCATACTGATAAGTGAGGATGCTGGGTTTGCCCATCAGGCCCTTGTATCTCAGCTCTTTGCCTGTCACTTTGCGGTAAATGGTTTCCAAGCACAGCAGAAACGTGCCATGGCCAAACCTACCAGAGAAGACAGCCCAACAGATCAGTCTTCGCTCCCTGGACTCTCCAGGCCACCTGCCATTCTCTGAGCAGTACCCTATCACTCATCCAGTGGTGACAGGTCAAAATAAAATTACTTCTAATAAGAATTACATTTATGACCTGCTATTATCTAATAACATTTATTGAGAACTGTTCTAACACTGGAGATACAAATCACATTTAATTCTCAGAAAAACTCTATGAGATCATTGTTCTCATTTTACAACTGAGACATAAAGAGATTAAGTAACTTGCCCAAGGTGGTAGAACTAGGATTTTACCCCAGGAATTAGGATTCCAGAAAGTTTAATTTTTGCTTTAGAATTGTGGCAGACCACTGGTTGCCATTCTCCCCTTCTTTCTCGGTGCCAATTTTTACTAAGCATAGTGCTACCAAGTGTAAAAACTATATTCCTTTCCTCCTCTGCAACAGGGTGTGTGGCCATGCGAATGCACTATAACCAGAGTCAATGAAATTAGAAATGCTGGGCTAACCATATAGGAAATATTCTTAAATTGGGGAGGTGATGCTCTTCTCTACCTTCCCCTGTTCCTTTCTGCCTGGAATGCTGATATGACAGTTGAAGTTCAGGCAGCCATTTGGGATTATGTAATAAAGGGCTAAGGATTGCACAGCAAGAAGATAGAGGTACCTCTGTTCCTGACAGGTAGAGCTTTCATACAAGACTTGGACAGCCTACCCTAGACTTATTTTACATGAGAAAGAAATTTTTATCTCCTTTAAAATACTTTTGTTTTGGGTTTTAATCCCTTGCCGCTAAACCAAATCTCAACTGATACTGCACAAGATATAGAAGTTATATTTGTGTCATTTATTTATGTAGTAAGTTATATTTTCAAATTATTAAATAAAAGATTAATTTAAAATTTGGTTTGTAAATTGAAATCTTCCCCTTACTATTCAGTTCACAGCCTATTTAACCAACCCCCTTTACCTAGTGTCAGCATACCCTAATTTTGGAAGAATAACTCAGAAAAAAAGAATACCTAACCTCAAACTATAGGAAAATACTTAAAAAGTAACAAGAGACATTGTAATCCCCATCTCTTATGGGCTATTGAATGGCATGACTTGAGGCAGTGTTGGGCCCTGCTACCCTATTGATGGATTACACTCCCAGCTTACTGAAAGTCATGGGGAGGGGAGAAAACTCTAGTCTAAGCATGTCAAACCTGTGGCTTATAGGCCCACACGGCCCACAATGAATATTTTTGTGACCCAGCCAATATAATGGTATGCAAGAAACGTTTTAATAAAAATTTCATAACTTAATTTTTACAATATTCTGTTACACATAATCTATATATATAAAAGGCTAATATGCTAAGTGTCCCTCCAACTGTCTAATCAGTCATTATGACTTGTACTGACCACCAGGGGGCAGACACTCAATGCAGAAACTACTGTGATGAGCACTTGCCATTTATAGAGAAACAGCAACATGGACCTGGCACCAACAAAGCAACACTCAGCTTTTCCCAAGTGGGACACAGGCCCTGCCACCACTCCAGAGCAACAGTCCACCAAATTGCAGCCGAAGCTGCTGAAACACCATGGTGCAAACCCAGCCCAGCCCAGAAACGGTGGCTGTGGACACCAGGTAATGACATCACATAGTAATGCCCAGCTTCCTCTCTCTGTATAATAAAAGTATTTATTGCTGACACTAGGTGAAGGGGTTTTGGTTATATAGGCTATGAACTGAATAGTAAGGGGAAGATTTCAATTTACAAACCATCCTATATAATAAAATTTTTACTATATAGGGACAGGAAGCCGGTCATTACAATTTGCATATAGTAAAAGCATAAAATGCAAATTGACTGAATAGCCAAACAGCAGAACAATCATCTGGACAACCATCCTAGACCACGCTATGACACCCACTGGCACCAGGCCAGCCAAGGCAGGTACAATACAGTTCGTCGGGGGCCCGGCCATCCCATGATCACCCTGCAGAGGAAGGCCCAGGCCACTGACTGCAGGCTGCAGCAGGTGGGTGGGGCCTCCCTCTGTGAGGGAAGCCCAGGTCCCGGGTGCTGGAGGGAAGCCAGAGCCAGCAGCAGGGGGAAGGAAGGCCTACTCTTGCATGAATTTCATGCATCGGGCCTGTAGTCCATATCTATATCTATATCTATATCTATATCTATATCTATATCTATATCTATATCTATATCTATATCTATCTATATGGCTAATATGCTAAGTGTCTGTCTGGTTAATGACATCACATAGCAATGCCCGGCTTCCTCTCCCTAATGACAACTAGCCTCCTTGGAGTTTCTTTAGCCCAGAACACCACTTGCTTTAGAGCAGGTGCAAACATTTCACACTTTAATCAAATGTCTGCAAAGCATTTTCCCATGCCTCATCTCATTGGATCGTCGCAGAAGACCTGGAATAGGTAGATAGGAGACTCCATGGAATCCTATTGTCTTTTCATTAGCTGGAAAATGCAGATTCAGAAACTTGATCTGACTGAAAAGAAGAAATGGTGGAACTTGAAAATGACTTCAGGTTTTCTCACTGCACAGAATATAATCAAACACTGCTGCAGTTAAATATTTTACCCTTTGTTCTCCCTGGATGATGTACAATAAAAATCTGCTTCATGTTGGTATTTACTGCTGTGCTGCTAACAATTACCTGAAAGAGAAGTTGGGGTGCTTCACTGGGCTGGGAAAAGTTTAGCTATGTACATCAAAAAGCAGGTCTAACTAAGCAAGTTTTATATATATCATTGGCGCCATGTGTTTCTATCTGTCATTGTCAATCATAAATTTGGTTGACACTTCTATTATAAAGAAAGGGCAAATAGTGATATTAAAATATTTCTTCTAATTAATTTACTTTCAATGTGCATGAATTCTTGCCCTAGTTATTAATAACAAACTACAACGCTTGCTTATGACTGATTACTATAATAGTGTTGCATTCATTTCCCTTATGAGCCTTATATACAGGCACACCATTTCTCTCCACTGATACTAGCAGTGAATATTTTATTATTTTTTAATTTTTTAATTTAATTTTATTTTATTTTAGCAGTGAATATTTTAGCAGCCAATTGCCATGCCATTAGTCTTGGACTGACTTGTTTGGTGTGCACAAAGGAAATATTTCCCTTTTGGAGAACGAGAAAAATAGATTTGCATTACACTTACTAATTTGTGCAGCTATTCAGTGTCTGGTAAGTTAATGCTCAAGAAAAAATATGAATTTTTATTAAAATGTTCTAATATTTTATGTTAACAATTACTCATTTATTTCAGCCCTTTGTATTCAGCATGATTCTATTGAAATAAACCTATGTTTCTATGAAAATTGAAGTTTTTGTTTTTTTGCCACCCATATAAACTTAAATCTTATTTGGCTTGTGTTAGTCTTTGAGTTTGACATGCTTGCTCTAGACTTTGGCTTTGCAGATAAGAGCAGCTAAACAGTACACAGTGAACATCAGCTGTAAGGCACATCCAGGGCCAGAAAAAGGGCTGCCTATATTGTGCTCAAACTCAGAAAAGGACAGGACAGGTGAGCTCTACACAATTGTGCAGAGTGTGTAAGCCTGTCCACTACCTGAGTGCCTTTGAGAAAGTCACTTATCCACTGGGTCTGTTCCCTTGTATATACAAACATCAGAGCAATTATTTCTTTCCCCTGCTCTTATGTTTTAAGGGCAAAAGGAAACAAATAATTGAACTAATCAATGATACAGGGTGAAGGCAAAGAAAGAAGAGCGGTTGAATAATTTGCATTGATATACCTCAGAAACTGACCATTTGGATTCCTCTAATCAAAAAGGATTTATTCTGTTAAGATTCTGAAGGCAAGGATTGTTTGTTAAAAATCATCTCAATACATCTACAGTGCTCAGTAAGCTGCAGTATCAAGTGGCAGTGGAAAACTAACTGTCAGTAGGACTCCTCAAGCAATAGCTGGAAATGGTCCACCAGGGTCAAGGTCAGGGACTATATCCTCACCTGGGCATCTTGGCTTCAGCCATCCAAAGAAGATCCATATTACTGGCCAGGACAGGGAGATGGGGATAAGGGGCCGTCGCCAGACCCGTCCCAGGGTTCCCATTGCTGAGAAGGACATCCATGATCAGCTGCAGGCTTGTTTCCCAGCGTACTGGCTCCCCAAGGAGGAGTACTCCTTTAAAGAGCAAAGACATAGGATAAGAGTGCAGAGCACTTAGCCTGCCCTTTGTGGCGGATGGGAGGAAGGCCCTCAGAAAACCAGCTGAGTCCACCCAACCACAGCTCTTCCCCCAACAGTACACTCACCCAGGCAAGGGCATGGTTCCCTGAAAGAGCCACTCACCTATTCACCCAAGGTGAACAAAACCCAGGGCCCAGGAAGGCACCTTCTAAGGGCTCATACTGTTATTGTGTCTACCACATTCACATAAGTTAAAAACAAGACAAACAACAGTGAGTCTCGGGTCCACTTCCTCCTGCTGATATTCTTCCCACCACCCTACCCATAGGTACTTGGCAAAATTGCTCACTTTCCTCAGCCACTTATCTCTGAGCCCCAGGGAGTCAATAACCCTAACAGCTAGGAGAGCTGGATGCAGAGTGATAGAGACCTGAAATCTAAGGCTAACTGTGCCAACTTTCCTGATTGTGGGCAAGTTATTTACCTTCTCTAAGCCTCAACTTCTTCAACTATAACAACACCTACTATAATATTATTATGAGAATAAAAATGATATATAATAAATAAAGCACTTAACCTGTGATGGACACATGGTACTCAACAATTGAAAGTTGTGATATCAGCTAACAGTCCAGTGAACTGAATCACTGCCCCCTGAAAAACTGTTGTGGAAGCTATTGGATGTATTTTAATCATTAAAATGACTGATACCTAGTGGTGAGGATTGTGGGAGGGGGGCCAGGTATGCTAGATACTCAATACAGTTCTGTTCATTCAAAAACTGCCTATGTCTATAACCATTTGAGTGTCCCAGCTGGTATTCATGTAGGGAACAACCTGTTTATAATTAATGAACCTAAACCCTAATTCCATGTAAACACAAAGTATTTTTTGGTAGTTTTCATAAACAATGATTTAAAAAAAAAAAAAAAAAAAAGTAACTATTACATAAGTCAAGAGAAGGCTGTACTTTTCTTTTTTCAAAATGTTACCAAGTTTAGTCCCTATTTTGCAAAATCACTTCACCAATGATGATACTGCCCCTAATTTCTGAGTCACCAATAAAATACACCTATATCATACCTATAAACATATAACAGTCTATATTTGTAGCTGTAACATTCATGGTGATTCTATTTTTAGTTCAATCATCTTACTACTTCATTATGTCTTTTTGGAAAATTACTACATATTGAAGTACATATTACCTTTATATTTTCCCTTCATTTCTCCCTATTACAATTATATTAAACTAATTAATTGTAACATATGTGTATAGGAAGATATATTATCTATGAATTTAATTTAGTAAACATTTTTGTTATACAAGGAGAGAACTGGGTTTAATGAGGCTAAGGAACACTGGACTAAATTACCCGTAGGTACCTTTCTACTCTAAGATTTTCTAAGCTTATGATTCTTCCAGAATAAAAAGGCAAATGATATAAAGAAGGAAATATTAACAACAAATATTTCACAGGTAGTGAGTGGCAGATCCAAGACTAGAACCCAGGTGATCTAATGCTCAATGCTCCCTGACTACAATAGTTTGGAGGGCTTGAAAGGAGAAAGAACAACCCAGCCCCATGCCCACACCAGGGGAGGACCTCATTACCTTCAATAGCGGGGAAGTCATTCCTTGGAAGGGGCTGCCAAAAGACAAAGAACAAGCCCATCAATGCAATGATTACTTTCCACTACAGGACAATCACACGCTGGTTTCTAAGGGTGGGTGGGAGGAAAGTCTCATTCTAGATAGGATTGAAGACCACCTCATGATGTAGCCCAAGCAGAGGAGAAGCAAATAGGACTGAGGGAGAAGATTCATGAAGAAAGGTGAAGAGAGAAGAACCAGGCTGGTCAAAAAACAAGTCGAGGGTACCACATAAACTAGTAAAGGTCAGCTAGGAGAAAAGGTTGATCACCTGCTTTTTCCTGCAAGGACAGGAAGCAAGATATGGGCCAAGGAAGGTGAGCCTTTGGAGAAAAAAGAGATCTTTGGGGGTATGATGGACTATTTCTCTTGCTATCGGATTAGAAAGCAGAAGCTTTCTTGTAACCAATGCTTCCATTCCTTCCCCAGACTATTACAATGACCTGGAGTAAGTCACTTCCCCTGAGGCTCAGTCTCTGAACTGTTCTAAGATCTTTTCCAACTCTGATATTCTGGTTTTCCACATAATTTGCATGGCTCTAGAAAAAAGCTCTCAAATGCAATAAAGTGCTCTATTTTAATTAGAAGACTCTGGGATTAGGAGAGAAGCTATATAAATGAATAAAAGTAAGCTTATCTGTTTATAACATTTCATCACATTTTGATAGTAGTCACACTTATAATATAGGCTATATGATATAAATATATAGAGTTGACATAAAAAACAGGGCCAGGGGCAGTCACACACTACAGAGGTTCAATAAGAGACCCTGTGACTACTGATCAGAAAAGATAAATATGAGCTGAACCCAAAGAGAACACAGCAGACACTCAGAACTGCCAGTTATTTTTATAAACAAGCTGCTTTTCACAAGGAAACTGTCTCAGGATAAAGCAGAACAGTGAAGAATTTAACAAAGGTTAAATTTATGATTCTCCATAAATTTAATGATTCTCCCAGACAATACTGGGAAAGCTACTAAAATACAAAGCTACCAACTAGAGATGTTGGGGCTCTATAAAAGGGTTCTCAGCTAATCACAAACAATGCAGAAAGAGAAGCCCTTAGTAGTTTGTGGCTCCTCTGAGCCATTCTGGATATGTGGAGGGCAAATCCTTGGTCAGATGTGTCTCTCCAAGAAGGCAATTTGGGAAACATGGACAAGCTGTAGCTCTAACAGTGAAGGGTTACAAGAGAAGCCATGAAGGAACAAGAGGACATAATTAAACACAGATGTATTCTTTTTTTTTTTTTTTTAATATATTTTATTGATTTTGTACGGAGAGGAAGGGAGGGAGATAGAGAGTTAGAAACATCAATGAGAGAGTTAGAAACATCAGCTGCCTCTTGCACACCCCCTACTGGGGATATGCCCACAACCAAGGTACATGCCCTTGACTGGAATCGAACCCGGGACCTTTCAGTCCCCAAGCCGACACTCTATCCATTGAGCCAAACCAGTTTCGGCCCCCAGATGTATTCTTATTACCGTGGTCTTTGGCCGCCGTTGGAGATCCACCATGTCAAGCACAGGGAAGGCCATCCGCAGCTCATCCACAGTAACCACATTCTTGAAGCCCAGTCTAGAGCAAGGTCAGGAAAACAAAGCTGGGCAGTTCTGGGGAAAAAAATATCTTTAAAGGAAGGGAAACCAACCCAATCCTGGTCAAACTAGTCTACCCAATCCCAAGACAAGAGTAAACCAATGAGCCCAGCAGGGCCAATACCAATCCTAAAAATGCTGACAGGCAGTCCATGAGTGCATAGGCAGAGTGGGGCTGTGTTCCTCCAAGCAATATACCACTGGAGACTGGACACATTCTAGGTGCCAGATCCTATACTGGGCAGCACTAGGGCACAAGGCATATAAGAAACTCTGTCCTCAAGGAGCTCACCACCTTCCCAAAACCCATCACACGAGAGCACTGTCACTATATACCAAGAAGTTCAGAAAAGGAGACTACTCAGTGGCCTTAATGGTATGTAAGAAATGTTTTTGGTTGTTTTTTTTTTAATTGATTTTTTTACAGAGAGAAAGGGAAAGGGATAGAGAGTTAGAAATATTGATGAGAGAGAAACATCGGTCAGCTGTATCCTGCACACCTCCTATTGGGGATGTGCCCACAAACAAGGCACATGCTTTTGACCAGAATCAAACCGGGGACCCTTGAGTCTGCAGGCCGACACTCTATCCACTGAGCCAAACCGGTTAGGGCAAGAAATATTTTAATAAAAATTTTATAACTTAATTTTTACAATATCCTGTTATACATAATTATTAATAACGAACTACAACGTTTGCTAACGAACTACAACTTTTGCTTATGACTATAATCGTGTTGCATTCATTTCCCTTATATACCTCACACACAGGCTCACCATTTCTCTCCACTAATACTAGCAATTGCCATGCCATTAGTCTTGGACTGACTTGTTTGGTGTGCGCAACTGGAAAAAGTTCATCTTCAGAGAACAAGAAATATAGACTTATTTGCATTACACTTATTAATTTGTGCAGCTATTCAGTGTCTGATATGTTAATGCTCAAGAAAAAATATTTTTATTAAAATGATCTAATATTTTATGTTAACAATTACTCATTTATTTCAGCCCTTTGTATTCAGCATGTCTCTACAGAACTAAACCTATATTTCCATGAAAACTGAAGCGTTTTGGTTTTTTCAGCCCACATAAACTTAAACCTTACTTATTTGGCCTGTGTTAGCCTTTGAGTTTAACATGCTTGGTCTAGAGCAGTGGTCACCAACTTATTGGACCTCACAGGCCACCTGTTGGCAACCGCTACTCCAAAGATTTCCTTAAACCAGTTGTCGCCAACCTTTTGGACCTCATGGAACACCAGTTGGCGAATGCTGGTCTAGAGAAGTTATGTTTGAGCTGAAGCTTTAAGATGAATTGGATTCCAACAGCATGGGGAGGCCATGGGAGAGGTAAGCCAGCTCAGCTTTAGCTCTCCAAGACCTGCTTCCATTTTTCTATCTTTAATTCCCACTTGTAACCTTAACTGTCCATAATTTCAGATTATTCTCAAAATGAATTTTCCAAAAATGATGCTTCCATCAGATCACCCCATCAGTAATAAACCTGGAGACTCTCCACTGTCCTCATAATTAATTCAGTTACTTCCTGCATTTACTTCTGCAGTTTTCTACACCCAGTACCACCCTCCTTATCCTTATCTCCCACCTTGTCTCATTACAATCTTCTGCTTCATGGATCCTCACCATCCCTTCTCTTTCTAGCCTCCTAACTGCCTCTGCATGGGAAACCTGAAACCTCTCCTGTGTCACAGCCTTGCTACTCCATGAAACCATAAGTAATTTCTGCTCTAAGGATGTTCCTGTTCCCCTAACACTTGTGACACCCAGAACCACCTATACTACTCTTTTAAGTTCTTTAATCTCATGCCATCTGAAACATTCCTTTATTATATATGGTGCCTCAAGTATGGGCCCTTCAATTAATTCAAAATTCCATGGTGCTTCTCCTGGCTCCTTCTCCCTTAAACCCTACTGCATAGTGCTGGCACACCAGAAGTGCTGGACAGAGTCTGCAGGAGCAAATAAATAAGCTGCTTGAGAGCAAGGGCAATCTTCTGCCTTTTGAATAATCACAACACCCAAAGGAGGAATTCATTGTAGATACTTAATTAACATTGCAGATAAGTTGACTGAGCACCATGAAGAACAGCCCTAGAGCAATGATTCTCAAACCTAATTACAGAATCACCTAGTTTCATTTTTTAAAATAAAGACTTGATTATTTTTCCCAGAAATCTGTATTTTTAGCTCCCCAAAAGGTAATGATTCAGTAGTCTGGCTTTTGGAAACCACCAGCCTACTGACCACACCTGAGGGCTGTTCTCTTCCCTCAAGAGCCCACCACCCCCCAATGAGGCCTGGCACCCTGCATCCAGCATGCCTTATGATGGTGCCCCCTCAGCTATGGGAGAAAAGTCCCCAGTCCTGCCCATTTCTCTTCAACCAGAGTGAGAAGCACCAAAAGGATACATTTGGGCATTTTCCACCAGAGGTCCCTGCCCAGACACTATCATCCGCTTTCCATGATATTGTGAGAAAAGCTTCATGGGACTGTGAGAAAGAATAACTTGATCTGGCTCCACCTGTAGGGACAGCCAAGAGACAGGAGAGAAGAGTTGAGGGGTAATAATGGGAGATAAATGGCAGCTTCTTTCACCTAGGAAGAAAGGAAAAAAAACACTGCCCAGATTAAAAAAAAAAAAAAAAAAGTGGGGGGGGGGGGGAAAGAGGGCTTCCTAGCTCCTGGCTCTTGCCACACAAAACAAGCAAGCAGTACCCTGTCCCATGAGGCTCAGGAGTAGTGTTGGCCTGAGCACTAAAGGATATTGGGTTTGATTCTCAATCATAGGCATGTACCTGGATGCAGGTTTGATCCCCAGGCCAAGTGGTTAGAGTGTGTTTCTCTCTCCCTTTATCCCTCCCTCCCCCACCTTCTCTTCCATTCTCTCTAAAATCAATGGAAAAAAATATTCTCAGGTGAGGATTAACAAACAAACAAACAAAAAGTAAGCAGGACATGCCATCAGTGATGGGTTCTCATACCAATCCTGTCCTGCTCAACTTCCCTTTGAAAAGCACAGTTAGTGTGCATGCTTTGTCAATGTCATAGAGCTATGCTTCTAACTTTGATTTTCAGTTCTTAGTTCTACTTGAAGACTTAGCCTTTTAACATTTAAACTAATTACAACAAAACATTCTCAGAATGTTTTTGAAACCCTCTCTGAAAACCACAGAAGGGAAACAGTTTTATGTCTTCACTCCCTGCATTCATCCTCAAACAGGATCACCCCATCATCAATCAGCCACTTTACTTTCTTGGTTCCATGTACTTTTCCCCAAAACTACAAACACCCTCAACAAAGAATGAGTGTGTCAATATGAGATACATGTGCAGTTGAAAGTGGGTGAAGAGGGACTGCTTTTGGGGACAGTACTTATTTACATGTGTGCATCTTATTTATGAGAAATAAGGGCCGTTACTTCAGAGTCCCACTTGGCATACAGAGATTTAGAAAAATGTGACCTTCACCCTGACTAGTATAGCTCAGTTGGTTGAGTGTCGTCTCATGCACCAAGAGATTGCTGGTTTGATTCCTTGTCAGGGCACATGTCCAGGGTTCTGTGCTCAACCTCCAGTAGGGAGCATGTAGGAGGCAGCCAATTGATGGTTCTCTCTCATTGATGTTTCTCTCTTTTCTTCCCCCCCACCCCCCTCAAATCAATGTAAACATTAAAAAAAAAGAAAAATGTGACCCTTACTTTCTAGGGGCTGATAGTTCGAAAGAGACAACCCTGATACCCAGAAGAAATGAATATAAAAACTATAGGCTGAACTACCAACTCCATGGGCAGGATTTTGTACTTAACATGTATGTATATATAAAAAATTACCCTGTTGATGAGGCTCTACTTATGAGGCTGGGCTTAAACTTCAAGTTATTTTTCAAGCAGGGTTTGTACTGAACTAACTGGCCATGCCCTCAGGCTTATCAATACTATTCTGCACCCCAAGGAAAAAGGCTTAGTCAGAAAAAGCCTTAGTCAGAACCAGGCCCTTGAGTCTCCAGCTGCCTCCTTACCTTAAAGCCCAGCAGAGCTGACAGCTCCTGGGCTTTGCCATGCTGTAAAATGTTCCCAGCATTCGTGACAAAGACCACAGGCACACGCAGCTTCCCCTGAGCATTCACCAGCCTGCGGAAGGCTTTCAGAGCAGCAGGGATCACTCTATGGCCCCGTACCAGCACTCCATCGATGTCCAACAGGAACCCAAAGGTAGGCTGGCTCTGCAGAGGAGAGAAAAGAGCCGTCAATGCCTAAGTCAAGAGGCATAGAGGAGGAAGGAAAAGACCCTTAAAAAGAATGACTGGGGCCCAGCCTGCATGATTCAGTGGTTGAACCTCAAACTATAAACCAGGAGGTTAAGGTTGGATTCCTGGTCAGGTCACATGCCCTAGTTGGGGGCTCCATCCCCAGTGTGGGGTGTGCAGGAAGCAACTGATTAATGATTCTCTCTCATCACTGATGTTTCTCTTTCTCTCTCTCCCCCTCATTCTTCCTCTCCGAAATCAATAAAAATATATTTTAAAAAGAAAAAAAAGAGGGACTTGGTGCTCTCCCTCCAGGGAGCATGGCCATGCCTTTCCCTTTCCCCTACCCATTCCAGCCCCAGGCATGTTACCATCAGCTTCCTCACTCTCAAGCTCAAAGAGCCTTCCTTTACCTCCATAACTTGTTTGCTAAGCTTGTTTCTTGTACAAATTGCTTCTTCTACCTTTGTAATTTGCCCAATAAAAGCTCTTAAAAAAAAAAAAAAAAAAAAGAGGAACTCCACATTATTCTCAAGTTGCCCAGGGCCTAAAACATAAAATGAGAACATGGGATTTCTGATAGAGCAAGCCCATCAATACTAAAGAATTGGTCCTTTTTCATGTATGTTTAAACACATAACTATTTTGCTAAAAATTATTTTTCCAACCCGGCTGGTGTGTTTCAGTGGTTGAGCATTGACCTATGAATTAGGTCACAGTTTGATTGCCACTTGGGGCACATTATCAGGGTTTAGTGCTCTATCCTGTGTGGGACGTGCAGGAAGGAGTAGATCAATGGTTCTCTCTCATCATTGATGTTTCTATCTCTCCCTTCTCCCTTCCTCTGGGAAATCAATAAAAATATATTTTAAAAATGTTTCCATAACTAATATAAAGAATTTTAAATTACAAACTAGAAATTCAAAACATAATCCCTGCACTTTATTTTAAAATATATTTTTTATTGATTTCATAGAGAGACAGAAAAATCAATGATGAGAGAGAATCATTGATTGGCTATCTCCTGCATGCCCCTACTGAGGAGCGTGTGCCTGACTGACATGACTGGGAATCGAACTGTGACCTCCTAGTTCATAGGTCTACAATCAACCACTGAGCCACACCAGGTGGGCAATCTCTGCACTTTAACACAATCAATTAATATTTTGTTTTTATTTTATTTACTTTCAATCTTAACCTAAAGACATGCTTAGAAAGAGGGAGGGATGGAAAGAGAAACATCGACCTGTTGCCTTCCATCCATGCCCCAACTGGGAATTGAATCTGCAACCAAGGTATGAGCCCTGGTAGGGACTGGAATCAGCAACTTTTCAGTGCACAGGGCAAAGCTCCAACCAACTGAACCATTATGGCCAGGAAAATATTTTCTTTTTGTCTACTTTATCTATTCTTATTTGTAATATAGCTACAACTATACTTTATATGTGTAATTTTTCATCTTGTCTTTTTTGCTTGACATACAAGCATTTTTACCTGTTATAATAGTATTCATAACCATCTTTAAAATCTTTTATTTTTATTTTTGTATTAAGTTATTATATGTGTACATATCTTACCATTAACCCCCCCACCTCATCCCATACATGCCCTCACACCCCAAAGTTTTGAGTCCAATGGTTATGCTTATATGCATAAATATAAGCCCTTGGGTTGATCTTTTATCCACCCACCTCTCCCTAACCTTCCCACTGTAATTTAACAGTCTGTTTGATGCCTTACTATCTCTGTAACTATCATTTTGTTCATCAGTTTATAATGTTCTTTATTTTCCATAGATGAGTGAGATCACCCAGTATTTCTCTTTCATTGACTGACTTATTTTACTTAGCACAATGTTCTCAATTCGATCCAGATTTCTGCAAATGTTAAGAATTTCTTCTTTTTTATGGCAGCATAGTATTCCATTGTGTAGATGTACCAAAGTTTTCTGACCCAGTCATCTGCTGACGAGCACCTAGGCTGTTTCCAAATCCTAGTCATTGTAAATTGTGCTGTTATGAACATAGAGGTGCATATATGCTTTCTGATTGGTGTTTCTAGTTTCTTGGGATATATTCCTAGGAGTGGGATCACTGGGTCAAATGGGAGTTCCATTTTCAGTTTCTTGAGGAAACTCCACACTGTTCTCCACAGTGACTGCACCAGTCTGCATTCCCAAGAATAGTGCATGAGTGTTCCTTTTCCTCCGCATCCTCGCCAACATTTGTAGTTCGTTGATTTCTTGATGATAGCCATTCTGAAAGGTGTGAGATGGTATCGCATTGTCATTGTGATTTGCATCTCTCAGATAATTAGTGACTTTGAGCATGTTTTCATGTGCCTCTTGGCGTTCCTTCTGTCTTGTTTTGAAAAGATTATATTTAGGTCCGTTGGCCATTTTTTTTTTATTGGATCATTTATCTTCCTTTTATTAAGTTGTATAAACTGCCTGTAGATTAAACCTTTATCAGTGATGACATTTGCAAATATGTTCTCCCATACATTGGGCTTCCTTGTTTCATTCGTGGTTTCTTTTGCTGTAAAAAAGCTTTTTATTTTGATGTAGTCCCATTTGTTTATTTTCCCTAGGGGCAGTATCAGTGAAGAAGTTCTTTCGGCATATGTTTGAGATTTTGCTGCCTGTGGATGCCTCTAGTATTTTTATGGTCTCACATCTTATGTTTAAGTCCTGTATACATTTTGAGTATATTTTGTGTATGGTGTAAGTTGGTGATCTAGTTTCATTTTTTTTTTTCTTTACATTATCTGTCCAATTTTCCCAACACCATTTGTTGAACAGACTGTCTTGACTCCATTGTATATTCATGTCACCTTTGTCAAATATTAATTGAGCATAGTGGTTTGGGTCTATGTCTGGATTCTCTATTCTATTCCATTCATCTATATGTCTCTTTTTGTGCCAGTACCAGGCTGTTTTGAGAACAGTGGCTTTGTAATACAGCTTGAAATCTGGTATTGAGACCCCTCCTATTTTATTCTTCTTTCTCAGGATTGCTGAAGCTATATGGGGGTCTTTTTTTATTCCAGATGAATTTTTGGAGAGTTTTTTCTAGGTCTGTGAAGTATGCCATTTGTATTTTAATGGGGAGGGCATTGAATCTATATTGCTTTGGGTAGTATGGACATTTTAATGATGTTGATTCTACCAATCCATGAAAATGGTATGTCCTGCTGAAACTGGTTTGGCTCAGTGATAGAGCGTCGGTCTGCAGACTGAAAGGTCCCGGGTTCGATTCTGGTCAAGAGCATGTACATTGGTTGAGGGCACATCCCCGGTAGGGTGTGTGCAAGAGGCAGCTGGTCGATGTTTCTCTCTCATTGACGTTTCTAGCTATCTCTCTCCCTTCCTCTCTGTAAAAAATCAATAAAATATATTTTAAAAAAAAGAAAGAAAGAAAGAAAATGGTATGTCCTTTCATCTGTTTATGTCTTCTTCTCTATCTTTTTTCAGTGTCCTGTAGTTTTCCACATATAGGTCTTTTACCTTCTTAGTTAAGTTTATTCCTAGGTATCATAATTTTTTTGGTGTGATGGTAAATTGGATTGCTTTTTTAGTCTCTCTTTCTATAAGTTCACTATTGGTGTATAGAAAGGCCATAGATTCTTGGCATTAATTTTGTATCCTGCTAAATCTCCAAATTCAATTATTATATCTATTAGATTTTGATGGAGTGTTTCAGATTTTTATGTACAATATCATGTCATCTGCAAATAAGGACAGCTTTTCTTCTTTTTTTCCAATTTGGATGTCTTTTATTTCTTCTTCTTGTATATTTGCAATGGCTAGTTCTAGTACTATGTCAAACAGGAGCGGTGAGAGTGGGCATCCCTGTCTTGTTCCTGTGCGTAGGGGAAATGGTTTTAGTTTTTGCCCATTGAGTATGTTTGCTGTGGGTTTATCATATATACCTTTTATTAGTTGAAGTATGATACTTCTATTCCCACCTGTTTAGAGCTTTTATCAAGATGGGGTGTTGGATTTTGTCAAATGCCTTTTCTGCATCAATTGATATGACTATGTGATTTTTATCTCTCAATTTGTTTATGTGATGTATCACGTTTATTGATTTGCAGATATTGTACCATGCTTGCATTCCTGTCGTAAAACCTATTTGGTCATGGTATATGATCTTTCTGATCTACTGTTGGAGCCGATTTGCTAGAATTTTTTTTTGAGGATTTTGGTACGTATGTTCATGAGGGATATTGGCCTGTAATTTTATTTCATTGCATTGCCTTTATCTGGTTTTGGTATTAGGGTGATGCTGGCTTCATAGAAGGAGCTTGGAAGTGTTCATTCCTCTTGAATTTTTTGGAATAGTCTGAGAGGATAGTGTTAGTTCTTCTTTGAAAGTTTGGTAAAACTCTCCTGTAAAGTCGTCTGGGCCCGGGCTTTTGTTTGGCGGAATCTTTTTTATGACTGATTCAATTTCTTCCATAGTTATCAGCCTATTGAGATGTTTTGATTTTTCCTGATTGAATTTTGGAAGATTATGTTTTCTAGGAATATGTCCATTTCTTCTACATTGTAAAGTTTGTTGGAATAGAGTTGTTTGTAGTATTTTTTATATTAGTATCCTTTGTATTTCAGCAGGGTCTGTTGTTATTTCACATTTTTCATTTCTGATATTGTTTATTTGGGTCCTCTTTGCTTCTTGGAGAGGTTCATCAATCTTGTTTATCCTTTCAAAGAACCAGCTATTGGTTTTATTTATCTTTTGTATTGTTTCTTTGGTCTCTATGTCATTTATCTCCACTCCGATCTTTATTATTTACTTCCTTCTGCTTACACTGGACTTTTTTTGTTGCTCTCTTTCTAATTCTTTGAGTTGCATGGTTAGGTAATTTATTACCATTGTTTCTTGTTTTTTGCAGTAGGCTTGTAGAGCTATGAACTTCCCTCTCAAGATTGCTTTTGCTGTGTCCCATAGATTTTGGATTTTGTGTTTTCATTGTCATTTGTTGCCAGGATGTTTTTTATTTCTTCTTTGATATCTCTGGTGACCCAGTCATTGTTTAATAGCATGCTGTTTAGTCTCCATGTGTTTGACTTCTTTGGATTGTTTTAATTGTAGTTCATTTCCAGTTTTATGCCACTGTAATCTTAAAAGAACTTGATATGATTTCTATCTTCTTAAATTTGGAGAGACTTTGCTTAAGTCCCAACATATGGCCTATCTTTGAAAATGACCCATGTGCACTTGAGAAGAATGTATATTCTGTGGCTTTGGGGTGAAATGTTCTGAAGATGTCAATTAATTCCATCTGGTCTAGTGAGTCATTTAGGATTGATGTTTCTTTGCTGATTTTTTGTTTAGAGGATTTGTCCAATGGTGATAGTGGAGTATTAAAGTCTCCTACTATGATTGTATTGCTGTTAATCTCTCTCTTGATATCCTCGAGCAGTTTTTCTTAAGTATTTGTGTGCTCCTGTATTGGGTACGTATATGTTTACCAAGGTTATTTCTACTTGTTGGATTGCTCCCTTTAATATTATGCAGTGGCTTTCCTTATCTCTTGTCACGTCCTTCACCTTGAGATCTAATTTTTCAGATATAAGTATTGCTACCCCAGCTTTTTTTCCATTGCCATTCACCTAGAAAACCTTTTTCCATCCCTTCACCTCCAGTCTGTGTGTGTCTTTTTTTCTGATGTGTGTTTCTTGGAGACAGCAGATGTATGGGTTTTGTTTTCTTATCCAATTCATTACCCTATGTCTTTTGATTGGGGCATTCAACCCATTTACATTTAAAGTTATTATTGATAGGTACTTGTTTGTCGCCATTTTTATTCTATACCCCTGTGTTTCTTCTTCACTTCCTCTTTCTTTCTTTCTTTCTTTCTTTCTTTCTTTCCTTCCTTCCTTCCTTCCTTCCTTCCTTCCTTCCTTCCTTCCTTCCTTCCTTCCTTCCTTCCTTCCTTTATATTTACAGCAGACCCTTTAGCATTTCTTGCATTGCTGGTTTGGTGGTGATAAATTCCCTTAGTCTTTTTTTGTCTTTGAAGCTCCTGATTTCACCTTCAATTTTAATTGATAGCCTTGCTGGGTACAGTATTCTTGGATTCAGACCCTTCCTTTGCATGACTTTGTATATTTCATTCCATTTCCTCTTGCCTGATAAGTTTCTGTTGAGAAATCAGTTGCTAGTGTGATGGGCGGTCCTTTGTATGTAACTTTTTGTCTCTGGCCGCTTTTAAGATTCTTATTTTGTAGGTGGTGTCTGCCAATTTTATCATAATATGCCTTGGCACTGGTCTATTGAGGTTCTTTTTGCTAGGAACTCTGTGAGCTTCTTGGATTTTTGTGGGTTTTTCTTCCCTATATCAGGGAAGTTTTCTCTCATTTTTTCAAACAGGTTTTCTATTCCTTGCTCAGTTTCCTCTTTTTCTGAAACCCTTGTAAGGCAGATGTGTTTTGTTTTTCACATTGTCCCAAAGTTCCCTTAGGCTCTCCTCCTGTCTTTTTTATTTTTTTCCTAGAAGCTTCTCTATTTGGGTATTTTTTTTTCCCCATCTTGTCTTCTAGCTCACTGATGTGGTCCTCTGCTTCTTCTAGTCTACTCTTGATGCTTTCTATTGAGTTCTTTACAGCAGCAATGTCATTTTTCATTTCTTCTGGGTTCTTTTCATTTCTTCTTGGTTCTTACTCATATTATCGAATTCTCCTCCATTTTATTCAGCCACCTTATGACCATTTCTCTGAATTCTTTTTCTGATTGCTTGCCTCTAATTTATTTACTTCCTTTTCTGGAGATGCCTGCTTTTCTTTCATATGTGGACTGTTTCATTTTCTTCCCAGGGTCTCTCTTCTCTAAATGTCTGGTTATGTAGTTATCTCTCTCCTGTGTTGATTTAAAGGTGCAAAATACAACACAACCAGGTACAACACACAAAGCACTAAAGAGAAATGTATTCATGATATTAATAACCTCCAAATAAAGGTGATCACCATAGAAACTCAAATTAGGGGATAAGAGAGAAAGAGGAAGAGTAAAAAGAAAGGGGGGAAAAGGGAGTATTAAAATGAAATTGGAAAAAGGAAAAAAAATAAAATAGTAAAGAAAGAGAGTAAGAGAGAAAAAATTTACAAACTATATACATGGGGAGTAAACTCCAATAGAACCACCACTAATCCCAGCAAATGCCAGCAACAAGAACCTGGAGATTAATACAAACTACAATACCAACTAATATCAAGCGAGGCAAGGGGAATCATAAGTAAAAAACAAACAAATAAAAAAGAATAAGCAAAATAATCTCACAAAAAAAGCATAAAAATTTAATATAATCAACATTCAAGTAAACAAGAACAAAAGGAGAGAGAGAAAAACAATTTTTTGATAGTTAAGATGGTGAAGAAAGAGGCGTGTATGGATTTGGAGCAAGCGGTTGGAAATTAAACGTATTAAGTAGGGTGAAATTTTAGCAGGGGGTAAACAGAAAAAATAGGAAAAATCTAAAGCAGGAAAGGGTTAAGATAAACAGGACACCAAAAAGGGAAAGGTTAGGAAGAGAGTGATGGCATAAAGGTAGAGATAGGGTAAAACGATGCTAAAGGAAAGATGAGAATAGGATGTAGAACACTAATCCCAAAGTAAAATAAAGAAAAAATAAAATGACATTTAAATAAAAAAAGGTAAAATAGTTGTAATAATAATGCTCATTGAAAATAAAAATTTAATAATTGAAAAGGTAAAATCAAGTGAGAAAAATGAAAAAAAAAATACTATCTTAAGTAAAAAATGCAAAAAATTAAAATAAAAAAATAAAATGTGTAGTGAAGGTCATTTACTTCCTCTATTGTTCTGTTTGGCATGCCTGTTTCCCAGGCTGGATAGTATTGCAATTCTCTGTGTCCCACTGCTCCTCAGTGTTGTAAGCCAGTCCTGATTTTTAAGCAGGCGGTGTCTTAATTTCTCATATTCCTTTATTTTTTATTACATAAGAGTCAATTTGTGATTCAGCCACTGGGTGGCAATGTTTCTGGATTGACTTCCGGGTCTCTATGGCCTCTCTATCCTTTTTTTTTGTGACACTCAATACCGTTTTGTGGAGGTGGGCTGCCTCAGAGCTGGCTCTCCAATGGTCACTCCCCACTCCATTCCCCAGGTTCCAGAAAAACAAGTTCCCCCTGCAGTCTCCCAGGGGGTCCCCAAATGGGTGATTCTTGCTTAGTAATTAGAAGCAAGGAAATGAAGAGGAAAAAGCGCAAGTGTGAAAACAATGGGTTTACGCACAAGTCTAAGCAGCCTGCACACCTTTGAAATTCTTAGGCTGTCCCTCCACGTCAGATCAAAATGGGTTGCTTTTTAGAGATCCCTTCTGTTAGCAGCTCTGAGGATCTCCTTCCACATTCACAGATCATGCCAGCCCCAACAGCCACTGACTTTTCTAGGCACAGACTTTCCTGGTCCTCCAGCTCCTGCAGTGTGTGCGTTTCTGTCTCCTGCTGGGACCAGAGACCTCACCTAATCCCCAGCAAAATCTGACCTTTCTGTGGTGGATTGAAGAGCTCCTTTGAATCAGCGTATTTGTGCCAAGTGGGGACAGATGTTCTGGTGCTCCCAGCTGTTCGGTGGTTGTTGCAGATGTGGATTTTCAGGATTCCGATAAGATCCACTTTCCCTTTCAAGGTGGCACAGTATCCCCGTCCGCACCTATAGCTCTAGTAGGGGACCCAGCGCTGTGGGGGCTGCCCAGTCAAGGGAACCCCATCTAGCAGTCCCCACCTTTTCCTGGAGTTTAGCTGTCCCTTAGCTTTCTAACAAACACTCCCCGTGCAAACCTCAGCTATTCTATCTTTCTGTTCCGGGATAAGACTTGGAACACATCTGTCTATTCTGTAGCCATTTTCTCGCTTCCATCTTTTAAATTTTTATTTTAACCACACACACAGGGTTTTTAAAAAACTACAAACATAAATATTTTTTAGGGTTCTTGTCTCTTTCTTACACACAGTGCTACTCCCTCTTGTATATTTTCCAGAAACTATATATATATATATATATATATATATATATATATATCTTTTATAGATATATAGTCAAAATTTCTTAACACATAAATACTATATAATAGAGGTAATATGCAAATTGACCATCACTCAACACACAAGAGGCCACCCCCATATGGTCAAAATGGCTGCCCCCATGTGGACAGATGGCCACCACAAGATGGCCGGTAGGGAAGGGCAGTGGTGGGCAATCAGGCCAGCAGGGGGGAGCAGTTAGAAGTGACCAGGCTGGCAGGGGAGGGCAGTTAGGGGTGACCAGGCCAGCAGGGGAGGGCAGTGAGGAGTGACGAAGCTGGCAGTGGATGGCAGTTAGGGGCAATCAGGCAGGCAAGCAGGTGAATAGTTGGGAGCCAGCTGTCCTGGATTGTGAGAGAGATATCTGACTGTCCCTTTAGGGGTACCAGATTGGAGAGGGTACAGGCTGCGCTGAGGTTCACGTCCCCCCCCCCCCACCCCGTGCACAAATTTCGTGCACCAGGCCACTAGTAGCATTATATTGTTTCCTTTTTTTTACTTGGTATGTCTTGGTTATCTTTCCAGATCAATACATAGCTATCTCTTAATCATCATTTCTAGCTCCATAATATACTGAGTGAATAATCCACTAAATACTCTTTCTCCTATATTAGATATTTAGGGTTTTCTACAGTTTTGCTACTATAAATAATGCTATAGGAATCTCTTTATGCTGATTTTTCCACATTATCCATTTTTCCCTGAGCTAGATTCTTAAAAGTAGGAGTAGTAAGTCAAAAAACTACAAATATTTTAAAGATATAACACCACCTGCACGGCCACTGGTAATACATATACCTTTGTCCATACAAAGTAAAATTTGATTTACAAATGTATCAAAGAGTTTGTTAATAACAAATGTCTAAATTTAAAAGTTAAAAAAATTTGTATTTCATCTTGTTACGGCAGAAAGCAGGCCAGCGGGAAATGACAAACCAAATGCACTTGGAGGTACAGAAAGTACTGTTTATTTGCACCAGTACTAGCTCAGTGGAGTCCTCTCCAGAGGCTGAGCACTGAACATGGTAAAGTTTTTGCCTTATATACATTTCTAGGTTTCTTGTCTCCCATATATGGAGTACATACACATTCTAGACATTCTTTCTATGTTACATGCTAAGCTTCTGGGTATCTGTTGCAGTTAGCAAAGGAGGGGCAGGGCCTCAACTAAGCAGAGCTTGAACTCTCAGCACCAGCCAGGGGTCGACCCTCTGCTGGGCACAGGGCAGGCGGCCCATCTCTCCCTATGCCTGGTGCTGCTCCCTCCCACAGTTGCCCCTTGCTCTCGACTATTTCTCCTGCAGCTTCACACCCACAGCTGCTCAGAATCTACAGCCAGGGCCCTGGCACAATGCTGGGTGGGCCTGGGAGCTGAGCAGGCCCATGCTGACCCTATGGGGCCTAAGCCACAGGAGCCGCTTCCTATTGCCTAGGCTACTGGGGGAGGGCTTGGTTCCTTATCTACACTTAGGGGGAAATTCCCAGATCGAGGTACATGCACATAGCCCTCCCCATCCCCTGCCTCTCACTGTCAATCTGTCAAGAAGTGAGCGAGATTTCAGAAGCCAGGGCTGTGGTTACAGTGATGCAGCAAAAAAAAGGGGGGGGGGGGGGTATCTGCTCTCGATTTGCCTTCTCAATCTTAATCTGTATTTCTTGGATTAAAAAAAAAAAATTCATTCAATTTCTTATTTCATAAATATTAATGTATGAGATGAAACCCCAACCTAACTTGTTTGCTAGTCTCCTTTTTTGGTTGCCAAGTGAAGTCATTCTTATTTTGTGCATAGTATTCCTATGTGAGGATCAACCAAAAACAGAATAACTGTTCCACACCTTCACTAAGCTTGGGTGAAGGAACAAACTAGTCTAGGACACAAAAACTCAATAAAACTGCTTCATTTTCATAAGTGCAAAGCAATCCTGAGTATTTAAGTTCTGAGTAAACAGAATTTAACAGAGGTAGGTTTTTATAAGATAATTTTGAGCTGGGCAACAAAGGATTTAAATATATGCATTCATTTAATAATATCTATTGAGAACCCAATCAGCACAAGGCTAGACAAGCAGGCAGAAGTGGCTCTGCTAAACAGTTCAAGGGGAAGACAACTAAACAAGCAGCATAAGCAGCATAGGCCCTTCTACACTGAGCACTATATTAAGAGACTAGAGGCCCAGTGCTTGAAAATTCATGCACTGGAGGGAGTTCCCTCAGCCTGGGCTGGCCTTCCCCCTCTCACAGCCTGGGAACCCTGAGGGCCAGGAGGTGACCCAGCGATCAGCCCCCATCACACCTCTGCTGCTGCCACTGCCAGCATCACAAGCCTTTGCTGATCCTGGTTACCTAAGCCTCAGGCAGCTGGGCAGCCAACATCCGAGGCTTGCTTGTGCCTTGGGCCAGCCCTGGGTAGCTGGGGGGCTGAGGGCGGGTCCAGCTGCACCATGCACCTGCCACGCCCTCTCTTCCCACTCGCCAGCTTGGCTGAAAAGACTGGGGGACTCTGGCGGGGCTGAGGGGACTGGGCACTGCTATCTTGTGGCTATGGGTGCCACCATCTCTGTGATGATGTGATGGTCAGTTTACATATTCTCTCTTTATTAGATAGGGACCCTGAGAACCTGAATCAGGGGTACCTTACCTATTGCAGATGGGGCTGTATAAGCCATGACAAGATTAGCCAACGTAAAATAAGGAGCTTGAAACAGGAAAAAGACATCATCAGACTTTTGCTGTTGAAAAATCTTGGCTGCAGAGTGAAAAATGGATTGAGTGGACTGAAGAGAGTCACATTGAAGGGATTCACTGCAATTCAAGACAGAGGTGATAGTAGTAGTTTTTACTAGGTGTCGCAACAGGAATTCACTGGAATTCAAGACAGAGGTGGGATTCACTGCAATTCAAGACAGAGGTGATAGTGGAAGTTTTTACTAGGTGTTGCAACAGGAATGTAAAGGATAAGGCAGATCAGAATAGAAGGCATAACCGCCAGGCCTGGTAACAATCAGATGCAGGGGAGGAGAGTGGGACCACAGAAACTACATGCTCTTTTTGGCTTGGGAACCTAGGAGGGTTGGTATCACCCAATGATCCAAGGAATTCAGGAGGAGCATCAACTAAGAGGAGGGAAGGGCAGAAATTATGTCCCACTTTGGACCTGCAACACATGCAAATGGAGATATCAGCCCTGGACAGAAGGTCCTGGAGATGAAAATCTAGAAGGTCTCTACTCTTAGCTAAAACTTGGGAGAAGACAGGAGATCCCGAGAAACACACACAGAGTAAGAGTTAAAGTGTGGCTAACAGAGAACCAGGAAGAGCATCACCATTTAAGGATGCGCCATGTAAGTCAATAGCAAAAGTGCATCAGTCCTCTGACTAAAGGGTCCCAGGTTTGATTCTGGTCAAGGGGGATTCTGGTCAAGGGCATGTACCCTGGTTGCAGGATAGATCCCTGGTCCAGGTCTGGGAGAGTTGGGAAGGCAACCAATTGATCTCTCTCTCTCTCTCTCTCTCTCTCTCTCTCTCTCTCTCTCTCTCTCTCCCCCTCCTTTCCACGCCCTCTAAAAATCAATGGAAAAATATCCTGAGGTAATGATTAACAACAACAAAAAGAAGATGTGGGATCAAGGAAGCTGAGACATGGGTTTCTGAAACAATATAGAAAACGGAGTTGACACAGTTGTAATTAACCTAGTTATTAATAACAAGGAGGGAGAATAGGCATGTCATTCAGGCAGCTTCACCAGGAAGCTGCAGCTTTATACTCCCCAGGGACCACCCAGTGGTCCATTCCTCCGCTGGGGGAAGGAATTGAACAGGGGGGAGATAGATGCATGCCAGTAAAGTTGTGGGAACTAGAGAAGGTGCTTGTCTGTCAATCACACTTGGGAAGAGGTCATTGGCCAGAATGGGTATGGTCACTGCAAGTGTGGGAAGATTTGGAATTCTTAACTCCCTGAACAAAGAAGTTTATTTTTTTTATTTCTCTTGGGTTCTTGGGCTTTCTTGGTTGATTCCTGGCTTGTGGGGCTCTTGCTCCTGTTTCGCGGCATACTCCTGTGTGGCCCATGGCCATGAAGACTTCCACATACAATGGACTAATGGACTGCAACTAGACTTATGCTGAACTGACCCACCTGTACCATGGGACAGAAACTCTGGACATAGGCTTTAATTTTAGTTCTACTGAATCCCTAGTTACACTTCTTCTGTAACTAGACTAAGAGAAATGGGGCCCTGGAAATCCAAGTACTATGTGCTTCCACACAAATAAAAATCACTCATTCTCCCATGTGAGACTCAGAAAATTCTCTTTCTCAGGGTAAGAACTCCACCTTGGAGAAAGGGATACCTCACTTCCACTGACAAAGGAGTGACTGCAAAGTAACGATCCTATCTCTCCTCCACTGAACAAGAAAGACCACCCAGGGAAGGATCTTTTAGCTCCTTCACACTAGTTTCTGCAGTCTCCCAGCCTTACACAATGACAGCTTCAGTGCCAATTTGGAAGTAGGAAAGGACAATGGAAAAATAGGAGGAGAGAAACTCAAACCAAGAAGATAGCACTTCTGACCACCAGCAAACTGAGCTGCCCAGAGAAACTTGTCAAGTCCCACATACCATGCAGGGAATGCTTGAACAAACAGCATCTTTCTCTACTCCAATGTCTGATCCTGCACCCCAGACATGTAGATTGTACTAAGCTATATATTTTTATTGAATCCTCGTACCAACACTTTGGGGGTGGGTATCATTACCTTCAATTAGCATTACCTAGCTAAAGTAGCCTGGTTTATACATGGTGCTCATTATGTATTCACTGTATAAACAATTAAATGAAAAAGAAACCAAATTCAGAGAAAATTAAACTAGTCAAATTCAGTTCACAAGTGCTAGATTAAAAAATTCAGCCTCACCGAGACCGGTTTGGCTCAATGGATAGAGCGTCGGCTTGGGGACTGAAGGGTCCCGGGTTCGATTCCGGTCAAGGGCATGTACCTTGGTTGCGGGCATATCCCCAGTAGGGGGTGTGCAAGAGGCAGCTGATCGATGACTCTCTCTCATCGATGTTTCTAACTCTCCATCTCTCTCCCTTCTTCTCTGTACAAAATCAATAAAATATATTTTTAAAAAATTCAGCCTCAAATGGAGCTCACAGTAAAATCAGTGCTCTTCAGGTGACCATACAGCAACAACTCCAAGCTCAAAAGGGATCCAGGAGGTACCAGGTCATCCAGCACCTCCTGCCAGCCCCCCCACTGAGTTCCAGTTCTTCTCTGTTCTCAATATACTCAGGTACCCAATGGCTCTCAATGATCTCTGCAACACCTACCTTTTCCTCAACAAAACCCACTAGGATTGGTGTCCTAACTGGGTTCCACAGACAGGTTTCAGGATGGCCTTTTTTAAGTGAAGGTACAAGAAAAAACAAAAGAAATATAAGAAAGAAAATAAAGTGAAAGTAGCTAGAGAAAAAGGACAAAGAGTTACATTTTCTTTTCATTTGCCTCTTCATAAAATCTCTTAAAGTACTATAGATTTTTCCTGGGCAAAACAACCATATCTCCTTATAAATTTCATCATCTTATTATTTTCAAAGAGAATCACTGCACAGATCTAAAGGGAAAGAGGATATGATTTGCCTTCAAAACCCCAAATCTGATACAATGCTTAGACCCTTGCAGGTGCTCAATAAAGGTTGATGGAATGTTGAATGCCCCCCAAAATGAAGGTTTAAGTAAAATAAGGTAGAACTTTCCCCTCAGGCACTTTCTTTCCACCCTATATCTTCTCAAGGGAAAAGAGTTGGTAACTCTTTTTAAAAAATATATTTTTACTGATTTTAGAGAGAAAGGGAGTGGGGGAGAGGGAGAGAAAGAAACATCAATGTAAGAGCAGAACACTGATCAGCTGCCTTCTACTTGCCCCCTACCAGGAATCAAGTCTGCAATGTGGGCATGTGCCCTGACTGGGAATTGAATCAGCAACCTTGGCTGTACAGGACGACACCCAAGAAATTGAGTCACACCAGCCAAGGCAGAATTGGTGATACTTACAAGGACTCTGCTGTTCTAGCACATGATCTACCTTCCTTCTTGTACTGTAGGACACAGAGCATACTGTTCTGAAAGTTTAAATGTAACTCATTTGCCTATAATTTTGAGACAATAAGGGAAATGTTTTAAAGGACTGGATTTTAAGTAACATTACGTAATTACTAATGTTGTTAGGTATGATAATAGCATTGTGATATTAAAAATGTCCTTATTTTCTTATAGGTACATAAAGAAGAATTTAAGGTTGAAATGGCAAGCAATCAGAAATTTGTTTAAAAATCTTATAGGCACACAAAAAAAAAGGGGGGGGGGAGGCGCTAAGCAAAGCAAGTGTGGCAAAATGTTAATAATTGCTGAATCTGGAAGATTTCATAGTACAGTATGTCCTCCTCACTTAACATCATTAATAAGATTTGTGACTTGAAGCAAAGTGATAATGAAACCAATTTTACCAAAACTAATTGATATTAACAAAAGTTAATAGCACCTCATCAATCTTATAACAAAATTACACTATTCAAGAAACTACTAGCCCTGGCTGGCTCAATGGATAGAGCATCAGCCTGTGGACTAAATGGTCCCAGGTTCAATTCCAGTCAAGGACACATGCCTGGGTTGTGGGCTCCACCCCCAGTAGGGGGCGTGCAGGAGGCAGTCAATCAATGATTCTCATCATTGATGTTTCTATCTCTTTCCCTTCCTCTCTGAAATCAATTATATATATATATATATATATATATATATATATATATATATATATAGAGAGAGAGAGAGAGAGAGAGAGAGAGAGAGAGAAACTGCTGTATTTGTTTTTGATTTCTGAAAACTTACATATCTAAAAAATGAAATAAAGACAGTTCATCTGTACTGATGGCTGCAACAGTTTTAGTGGTCTTATGTGGCCATATTCTAAATAACACAAGATTTGCTCTCTTAGACATAAGAATCTTCAATTCCTGTTACTTAGAACAAGAAGGTTTCAGAACAATTTAGCAACACCCTTGAGGATCCCTCATCTGTAACTATATAGGAGTAATCACCATCTCCAATACCTAGGTGAATGGTGAATGTAGAAAGAAGTGGACACTTAGCAACATAAAAAGTAAAGGTACACAACTATTTTTTAAAAATGCCACACTAATAATGCAAGATGTTAATAATAGAGGAAACTGGAGGGAGGGATTTTTCTATACTTTCTGCTCAATTTTTCTATAAACCTAAAACTGTTACAAAAATAGGGTCTATTCTTTTAAGTGAAGATATAAAAAAAAGAAATATAAGAAAGAAAGAAAAGTGAAAAGTACCTAGAGAAAAGAACAAAGAATACATTTTTTTCTTTTCATTTTTCTCTTCATTCTCCAATCTGTATTCTGATTTTTTTTCTACATTACTTGATTTTAGTTTTTAACTAGTCCTGGGTATTAGGCCATATCCTCTAATTAAATTTCATATTGTGTCAATAATAAAATGTGTGGTTTAAGATTAATTTGAAATGAAGGGACTACTTAGATGTTCCTTTGTCTTTGCTTTTTACCTAGAATTGGCTTGGTATGTTTTAAACCAGCAGTCACCAACCTTTCGGATCTCATGGACCACCATTACCAGTTGGTGACTGCCATTTTAAACAATAGCATTACAACTATAGTCCACTTCACTGTCTCCTCCAATCACTCCCCCATTTGAGATAACTTACTATATGTCAGTCACTGTACAAAGTACTCTACATCTATCTATTGTACATATATAAAATCCTAAGCAACTGAATAACCAGTAACTATGATGCACACTGACCATCAGGGGGCAGACGCTCAATGTAGGAGCTGCCCCTGGTGGTCAGTGTGCTCCCACAGCAGGAGTGCCTCTCAGCTGACTGACTGGCAGATGCCAGGCTCACAACTGGAAAGTGCAGCTTCAGAGTGAGCCTCTCCTACCTCCACAGCAACACTACTGAGTGGAGGCAGTGGCAGGCACAGTGCGACTGGGATGAGCAGGAGCAGGGTGGTGCCCAGCCGGGGCTAGGGCTTCCCCCCTGCCACTTTGCATACTACTACATCTCTTGGGGAATGCTGGATTGCCAGTTTTGACCGGATCCTGGTCAGGGCACATGTTCCATTGGGCCAAAACCAGCAGGCTGACATCCTCCAAGGAGTCTTAGATTGTGAGAGGGCGCAGGCCAGGCTGAGAGACCCCACTAGTGCACGGATCTGTGCATCGGGCCTCTAGTTTGTCATAAAAAGTACTGTATTTTTATTCACACAAAACACTGCATAGTAAGTAACACACTAGTTACATATATTAGGAAACTGAAGTTTAGAAAGCAAAGTAGTATTTTGCCTTAGGTCAAACAGCCAGTAAATGATACAGGCATGATTTAACTCAAATGCTAATACTCTTAAATTCTATTATATCATAAAAATCATTCAGAGATATCTCAGGATGCCAGAATCAATATAACAATTATAAGTGATGGCAATTATTCTTTATAATAATGTCACTAATTTGCAGTCCTTTCATCGATATATTATCATTCTATGGTTTCAGCTTGGGTACTTTAAGCTCTGTGACAATGGCCAAGTCACTTAACTCTTTGAATCTTAGCTGTTCCATATCCAAAATGATTACAGTACCATAGCTAACAAGAGCTAGAACTCTGGCATCAGACTGCCCTGGGTTCCATATTCTGCCACTTACCAGCTGTGTGCCCTTGGGCAAGTCGCTTAACCTCTCTGTGACTCAGTTCCTCCATCTGTAAAGTGGGAATAATAATAGTACTTACCTCATGGAGTTGCTATGAAAATTATATAGATTAATGATATAGTTGTGAAGTACTTAGTGCCTGGCACAAAGTATTATTTTTTAAAAATAAGTACTTAATTTAAAATACATCAAAGGTTTACTGTGAAAGCATTATAAATAAAAAATATCATCATTATTACATACAGAAATTGTGAATTTATAAGGCCAAGTGGCTCAGGGGAAAGTCAGGGTTATAGATATAACTACCTGGCATGGTAGTATATCAGGTGTTTGACCTTTTAAAGTTTTTCAAAATTTGATTCGTAACTTCAGCTTCCTTATTAACACCAGGGTCATACCTACATCCAAGGTTGAAAATTAGATATCACTTAAGTACCTGGCCCAAATTAGGGACTCTGCACCAGATTTCTTTCACAAACTTTCCCCCCACCTCCCGACCTAACAGCTACTCATTACAAGCAGGCCCAAAGCCAATGGGAACAAAGTAAAAAAGACCCCATAAAAACCACATTTATCTCTTGGCTGTTGTTCCCTTACAAGTGCAGCTCCGGAGGGGAGTTTAGCATGAGTCTCCAAATCTCTTTCAAATGCAGTTGAAAATCAGAAGAAAAAAAAAAAAGGTTCTCATCAAGAAATCAAAGAGGAAGTGCATGAACCTTATACCCTGACCAGAAAAATGGGCAGGCAGAAAAGGCCGGGTAATTTGGGGGGCGAAGAGCGGCAAGAGGCCAAGACACAATCTTGGTGCACGTTTGGGATATTTTGTTTATGCTCTGGGCGGAGTAACTTTTCTTCCCCACCAAAGACCGCCAAATCGCCTCGAATCAGGGGGAGGCTGTGAATGCAGGTAACATAGGTGCCTAAGGCAAGAATGAAACGCACTGGAAGTCAGTTGCCCAGTCACGGCCATTTCCAGGAGGCTAAGGAGGCTTGAGGGGCTGGACCCGTGGCCTCTCCTCCAGCAGCTCCCGGCCTCACCACAAGCCCTGCGGACCGGCTCACCTGCGCGCGGCTCACAGCGTAACTCTTTCCTAGGCAGCGGCCTTGGAATCCCGCGACCGCGCACGCCACCCGCAGCCAGGGCCGCGCCGCACGGACCGCAGAAAACAAACCAAGAACAGCCATCGGGCCACCACTACGCCTGTGCCGAGCAGCCAATCAGCGGCCGGGGGTGCCCGAGGCCTCTCGGGAGTTGTAGTTCTGCCTGGGTGTCCAGGCAGCAGTTGGGCTGTGAACAGGCTCAAGGTCCTGCCCTTCCAAAACAAGACATGAGTTTACAAGCTGGTGTTCACAGTTGGCATGGCATTCATACCTGCTGACTTCCTGGATCGTAGGTTTCAGGCCAAAGTCCCAACTCCCTGAACCCTTCAAGATGTCCGGGGAAGGAACTAAACCTTGATTGCGAAAAGGGTTTGAGAGAGCAAACCTTTCTTTGATATTCAAGTCCCCAGTCAATCTAGGAATGCTTGTTGGGTGCCAGTTGTTCATTCTTGTGTTTATAAATATTAGCTATATTCTTCCTTTCTGCTGTGCTCTGTGCTATTTCCTGGGGAAAATATATACTGCATAAGAAGTAATCCTTGCAAACTCACATTTTG
Source organism: Pipistrellus hanaki (assembly GCF_964339955.1). Taxonomy (NCBI): domain Eukaryota; kingdom Metazoa; phylum Chordata; class Mammalia; order Chiroptera; family Vespertilionidae; genus Pipistrellus; species Pipistrellus hanaki. The sequence continues at coordinate 90,918,283 of NC_140505.1, read as the reverse complement.
TAGGGTGGTTGAGACAAGATCCTGAAATGGTAACTGTCTTGAGAGGGGCTGAATAACTACTTAAGCACAACTGTGTGTTCCCACCATTTTAAATGTGTAGGATGCCCCCCTTCCAGACTCCTTCATCTGTCCTTGGTAATAGTTATACTAAGAATAAATGAGCCTACAATATATCTAACTTTAGGAGGAGAACTAAAAGTGGGCATCAGGGATGCTAACTCAAGGGTTAGCAATAAATACCCTTTGGTACTCAGCTTTGAAGGCTAATATATACCCTATCTAATAAAAGAGTAATATACAAATTAACCATCACTCCATTATACCCATATGCCATGCCCACCAGCCAATCAGAGCGAGTATGCAAATTAATCCCAACCAAGATGGCTTTGGCCACAGAGAGCAGGAGTGGGGGCTTGGGTTTCCCTGGCAATGGAAGAAGCCAAGCTTTCCACACACCCTGGCAGGCCCAGGCCTCCATTCAAGGGTACAAAGTTTCAATTATAGAAGGTAAATAAATTCTAACAGAAATGGTGGCAGCCACTGACCTGGAAGAACAGGGTTGCCCCGAGCAATGGAGGAAGCCAAGTTTCTGCAGCGCTGGCCAGTTCAGGACTTCACTCCAGACTACGCAGTTTCAATTATAGAAGATACATAAATTCCAACAGAAATGGCTGCCACCATGAAGCAAGCAGGAGGCTTGGCTTTGCTCCAGACTACAAAGTTTCAATTGTAGAAGATAAATAAATTCCAGATACCAGGGCTTCCACTTGGATTGCCAGAGGGTGTGGCTGGCCTGCAAACCACCACAGGCCCTTCTCCCAAGCCACCTCATGCCCCAAGGGAAAGCCCACCCTGATCTGGGACACTCTTCAGGGCAAACTAGCTGGCCCCACCCATGTACAAGGCCTCTATCCTATCTAATAAAAGAGTAATATGCAGATTGACCATCACTCCAACACACAAGATGGCTGCCCCCATGTGGTCAAAGATCCTGCCCCCAGGTGGACACAAGATGGCCACCACAAGATGGCCAGCTGGGGAGGGCAGATAGGAGGGACCAGGCTTGCAAGGGAGGGCAGTTGGGGGTGATCAACCCTGCAGGGGAGAGCAGTTAGGGATGACCAGGCCTTCAGGGAAGGGCAGTTAAGGGCAAACAGGCTGGCAGGGGAGCAGTTAGGCATCAATAAGGCTGGCATGATAGTGGTTAGGGGTGATCAGGCTGGCAGGCAGAAGCTGTTAGGAGCAATCAGGAAGGCAGGCAGGTGAGCAGTTGGGATCCAGCAGTCCTGGAGTTGGATCGAGCCTAAAGGGGCAGTCAGACATCCCTCGAGGGGTCCCAGATTGGAGAGGCAGACTTGGCTGAGGGACACCAACCCCCCCGCCTGTATACAAATTTCATGCACTGGGCCTCTAGTGTGTGTGTGTGTGTGTGTGTGTGTGTGTGTGTGTGTGTTTATAAATATATATATATATATATATATATTGAATATATATATATATATTGAATATATATATATATATATATATATATATATATATATATATACTGTGTTTCCCCAAAAATAAGACATCCTCCGAAAATAAGACCTAGCACATGGAAAAATAAGACATCCCCTGAAAATAAGATCTAGCGCATCTTTGGGAGCAAAAATTAATATAAGACACTGTCTTATTTTTGGGAAAACAGGGTGTATATATATATATATATATATTTTTTAATGATATATTCTTTTAGCAACTTTCAAATAAACAATCTATATTAGCGGAGCTTGAAGATGGCGACCGAACAGTCGGACTTGTTCTGACTCTGGTCCCAGAACAGATAAAAGTAACATCTGAGTCGCTCAGGGAGGGTTGATTGGCAGCTGAGGGGCAGCAGAGGTTTCAAGGAAGCTAGGCAGCGATCTGCTGGACAGGATTTCCAGCCGGTGGCCAACACAGCCACAGCGGCGGCCGCGGCGGCTGCGGCGGCGGCAGAAGCAGCGGCGGCGGCGCTGTGAGAAAGGAGTGGCTTCTCTGAGGCCTGGAAAGCCCACTGCGGAGAGCTCCATCCAGTAGCTGAGACGCCCGAGTTGGCGCTGGCGTGTGGATTCAAAGGAGTTCTTCGGTCACCCACGGAAAGGTCAGAATTTGCGGGGAAAGCCTGAGAGATCGCGGTCCCGCGGTGCCGGAGCCACAGTAGCCGGGGAGTTCCGGCCCTGCCTCCATGCAGCGCCCACAAAGCTGAGCCCTAAGAAGGCTGCAGCGACATCTAGTGCTGGGTTTGGCATAAGCTTCCCCAGAAGCGGGAATTTTTTTTCTTTTTTTTTTTTTTAAAGCCAGGGGACACGGGACAGAGTGTTAAGTATCGCGGCTGTCCCGCCAAGGGCGGAACATCTGGACACCTCGGCGCCTGATCCCCTTCACCCCCTAGCTTCGGAATACTAGGGAAGATCAGCCTAGTTGGGCATATCCGGGGAATTTGCAGGGAGAAAGTGCCTCCCTGGAAACAAGGGATCGGAGCCAGAAGAGATAGTCTGGGAGCCAGCTGGCACCCTGCCAGCTAGAGCCATAGAGAAAGAAGGCCGGAGCAACCAAAAAGACTGGGAGGTCAAACCGGAAACACTGACACCTAAGAGCTGAATTACAAACTGCCCTTCTTTTTTTTTTTTTTTTTTTTTTTTTTCCTTTCTTTTCTTTTGTCTTTTAATTAATCAAAAATAAATGGACACAAATATCTAAGATATAGTCTACTAAAAATTAAGGATTACCTTACAAAACTGAGGTGCAGTGGAAAGCTGGGAACTGCAAGACTGTCTGGTCCGAGAATCAGAAGTGCCAAATACATTAACTGAGGAAGTGAGTGACCAGTACTGGTCATTTTTATGCTAATTTTGCTATACTTTACTTTATTTTCATTTTTTACATCTTTTATTTAATTTTCATTTTTCATATCTTTTACTTAAGAAACAATTTTTTTTCTTTTTTCCTTACTTGATTTTACCTTTTCAATTACTACATTTTTCAATCTCTATCACTATTACTACTGCTATTTTGCAATTTTTTTAAAAAAAAATTTTATTTATTTTTTTTTCTTTCTTTCTTTTCTTTTTTTTCTCTCTCTAGTACCATTTTATTTTTTCTTTATTTTACATTGGGAGTAACCTTCATTCTATTTTAATCTCTACTATAGCATCATTCAACCCTATCTCAACTCAACCTTTACACTATCACTCTCTTACTAAACTTTACCCTTTAGTCTACAGTTTATCCTATCCCTTTCCGGCTTTAGTTTTTCCTCTATTCTCTCTCTATACCCCCTGCTAAAGCTCTCACTATACTTATAGACCTAAGTTCCAACCCCTGATCCAAGTGTATAAATACCAATCTCTGCACTATATTAACTAGTTAAAAAAAAAAAAATCCATTCTCCCCTCTATCCTTTTCGCATTGTATGTGTGAAGGTTGATTATTGTGAATTTTTATGCCTTTTAGTGAAATTGTTATGCTTATTCCTGTATTGTTATTGTTGCTTTGTATTTTTTTTTAAATCCTCTGTTTTTGTTTGTTTATTTTACTTCTGTATATCATAGCCTTACTTAATAATAGTGGATATTGTAGTTTGTATTAATCTCCAAGTATTGTTACTGGCATTGGCTGGGTCCAGAGGTTTTTCTATGGCAATTTTCTCCATATATATATAGTTTGTTTCCCATTTCTCTTTTAGTTTGCTTCTTCTCTCTCTTTCTCTCTCTCTCTCCCTCTTCTTTTTTTCCCTGTTTTCCAACTTCATTTTGTCATTACTTTTTTCTTCTTCTTTTTCTATCTCTTTATCCCTCTTTTTTTTTAATTTACTTAATTTTTTTTTTTTTTAATTTTAATTTTATTTTTTTTTAATTTTTCTTTATTTTATTGTTACCTTTATTCCTTCTCTCCTATCCCCTAAGTTGCCTTTCTCTAGTGGTCACCTTTATTAGAGGTTATTAATATTGTAAATACATTCCTGTTAAGTGCCGCTTGTGTTGTACCTGGTAGTGTTGTATTTTGTACCTCAAAATCAACGCAGGAGAAGGAATACCACATAACCAGACAACCTGAAAAGAGAGGCCATGGGGAGACAAAAACATAGTCCGCACTTGAAAGAAAAGCAGGCATCACCAGAAAAGGAAGTAAACGAGCCAGAGGTAAGCAGCCTGCCAGAGCAAAAATTCAGAGTAATGATCATAGCATGGCTAAAAAGAATGGAAGAGAAATTTGACAAAAGCCAAGAAGAAATGAGAAAGAACCATGAGGAAATGAAGGAGAGCCATGAGGAACTGAAGAAGAACCAAGAAGAAATGAAAAGTGACATCGCTACCATGAAGAACTCAATAGAAAGCATCAAGAGTAGACTAGATGAAGCAGAGGACCGCATCAGTGAGCTAGAAGATAAGATGGAAAAAAATACCCAAGTAGAGCAACTTCTAGAAAAAAAGATTAAAAAGCAGGAGGAGAGCCTACGGGAGCTTTGGGACAAAACAAAACAAAATAATATTCGAATAATAGGGGTTCCAGAAGGAAAGGAAACTGAGGTAGACATGGAAAAAGTATTTCAAGAAATAATGACAGAAAACTTTCCTGAAATAGAAAAGAAAAAACCCACACAAATCCAAGATGCCCGCAGAGTCCCAAGCAAAATGAATCCCAGAAGACAGACTCCAAGGCACATTATAATTAAATTGGCAAACAACAACGACAAAGTAAGAATCTTAAAAGCAGCCAGAGAGAGACAGAAAGTTACATACAAAGGAACCCCCATCAGACTAGCAACTGATTTCTCAACAGAAACTTATCAGGCCAGAAGGGAATGGGATGAAATATACAAAGTCATGCAAAGGAAGGGTCTGAATCCAAGAATACTGTACCCAGCAAGGCTATCAATCAAAATTGAAGGGGAAATCAGGAGCTTCACAGACAAAAAAAGACTGAAGGAATTTATCTCCACCAAACCAGCAATGCAAGAAATGCTAAAGGGTCTACTGTAAAAATAAAGAAATAAGAAGTGAAGAAGGAACACGGGTATAGAATAAAAATGGCGTCAAATGAGTACCTATCAATAATAACCTTAAATGTAAATGGATTAAATGCTCCAATCAAAAGACATAGGGTAACAGATTGGATAAGAAAACAAGACCCATACATCTGTTGTCTACAAGAAACCCACCTCAGAAAAAGAGATGCACACAGACTGAGGGTGAAGGGATGGAAAAAAGTTTTCCAGGCAAATGGAAATGAAAAAAAAGCTGGGGTAGCAATACTTATATCTGACAAATTAGATCTCAGAGTGAAGGACATAACAAGAGATAATGAAGGCCACTTCATAATACTAAAGGGAACAATCCAACAAGAAGAAATAACCCTGGTAAATATATATGCACCCAATACAGGAACAACCAAATACATTAAAAAACTGCTAGAGGACATTAAGGGAGAGATTAATAGCAATACAATCATAGTAGGAGATTTTAATACCCCACTGTCACCCTTCGACAAATCATCTAAACAAAAAATCAGCAAAGAAATATCAATCCTAAATGACTCACTAGACCAGATGGAATTAATTGACATCTTCAGGACACTCCACCCCAAAGCCACAGAATATACATTCTTCTCAAGTGCACATGGGACATTCTCAAAGATAGACCACATTTTGGGACATAGGCAAAGTCTCTTCAAATTCAAGAAGATAGAAATCATATCAAGTATCTTCTCAGACCATAATGGCATAAAACTGGAAATTAACTACAATAAAAATAATCCAAAGAAATCAAACACATGGAGACTAAACAGCTTGCTATTAAACAAGGACTGGGTTACCAGAGAAATCAAGGAAGAAATTAAAAACATCCTGGAAACAAATGACAATGAAAGCACAACAATCCAAAATCTTTGGGACACAGCAAAAGCAGTTTTGAGAGGGAAGTTCATATCCTTACAAGCCTATTGCAAAAAACTAGAAAAAATAGTAACAGATGATCTAACTCTACAACTCAAAGAGTTAGAAAAGGAGCAACAAGAAAAACCCAGTGTAAGCAGAAGGAAGGAAATAACAAAAATCAGAGCAGAGATAAACGACATAGAGACCAAAAAAACAATACATAAGATCAACAAAACCAAGAGCTGGTTCTTTGAAAGAATAAACAAGATAGATGGACCTCTAGCCAGGCTAACCAAGAAACAAAGAGAGAGGACCCAAATAAACAAAATCAGAAATGAAAGAGGTGAAATAACAACAGACCCCACCGAAATACAACGGATTGTTACAAAATACTACGAACAACTCTATTCCAACAAACTGAACAACCTGGAGGAAATGGACATATTCCTAGAAAAATACAAACTTCCAAAACTCAATCAGGAAGAATCTAAAAATCTCAATAGACCAGTGACTTGGGAAGAAATTGAAACAGTCATCAAAAAGCTTCCAGCAAACAAAAGCCCAGGGCCAGATGGCTTCACAGGAGAGTTTTACCAAACATTCAAGGAAGAACTAAAACCTATCCTCCTCAGACTATTCCAAAAAATTCAAGAGGAAGGAACACTTCCAAACTCCTTCTATGAAGCCAGCATCACCCTAATACCAAAACCCGATAAAGACAACTCAATGAAAGAGAATTACAGGCCAATATCCCTCATGAACATAGATGCCAAAATCCTCAACAAAATTCTAGCAAATCGGCTCCAGCAGAGCATCACAAAGATCATACACCATGACCAAGTAGGATTTATACCAGGAATGCAAGGTTGGTACAATATCCGCAAATCAATAAACGTGATACATCACATAAACAAGTTGAAAGATAAAAATCATATAGTCATATCAATTGATGCAGAAAAAGCATTTGATAAAATCCAACACCCTTTCCTGATAAAAACTCTTAACAAGGTGGGAGTACAAGGATCATACCTCAACGTAATAAAAGCTATATATGATAAACCCACAGCAAACATCATACTCAATGGGCAAAAACTAAAACCATTCCCTCTAAGAACAGGAACAAGACAGGGATGCCCACTATCGCCACTCCTCTTTGACATAGTACTGGAAGTACTAGCCATTGCAATTAGACAAGAGGAGGAAATAAAAGGCATCCAAATTGGAAAAGAAGAAGTAAAGTTATCCTTATTTGCAGACGACATGATATTGTATATAAAAAACCCAAAAGACTCCATTAAAAAACTAATTGGCTTAATAAATGAATTTGGCAATGTAGCAGGATACAAAATTAACACCAAGAAATCTATGGCATTTCTATACACCAACAGTGAGTTTATAGAAACAGAGACTAAAAAAGCAATTCCATTTACGATCGCACCAAAAAAATTAAGATACCTAGGAATAAACTTAACTAAGGAAGTAAAGGACCTATTTGCGGAAAACTACACGACACTGAAAAAAGAAATAGAGGAAGATGTAAACAGATGGAAGAACATACCATGTTCATGGATTGGTAGAATCAACATCATCAAAATGTCCATACTTCCTAAAGCAATCTATAAGTTCAATGCACTCCCCATTAAAATACCAACGGCATATTTCACTGACCTAGAAAGAACTCTCCAAAAGTTCATTTGGAACAATAAAAGACCCCGAATAGCCACAGCAATCCTGAGAAAGAAGAGTAAAGTAGGAGGTATCTCAATACCAGACTTCAAACTGTATTACAAAGCCACTGTTCTCAAAACAGCCTGGTACTGGCACAAAAACAGACATATAGATCAATGGAATCAAATCGAGAACCCAGATATCAACCCAAATCACTATGCTCAATTAATATTTGACAAAGGAGGCACTAATATACAATGGAGTCAAGACAGTCTCTTCAATAAATGGTGTTGGGAAAATTGGACAGATACATGCAAAAGAATGAAACTAGATCACCAACTTACACCATACACAAAAATAAACTCAAAATGGATACAGGACTTAAACATCAGACGGGAAACCATAAAAATACTTGAAGCATCCACAGGCAACAAAATCTCAGACGTATGCCAAAAAAACTTCTTCACTGATACTACCCCTAGTGCAATGGAAGCTAAAGAGAAAATAAACAAATGGGACTACATCAAAATAAAAAGCTTTTTTACAGCAAAAGAAACCATCAACAAAACAACAAGAAAGCCCACTGTGTGGGAGAACATATTTGCAAATGTTACCACTGATAAAGGTTTAATCTCCAACATCTACAAACAGCTTATACAACTAAATAAAAGGAAGATGAATGATCCAATTAAAAAATGGGCAATGGACCTAAATAGAATATTTTCAAAAGAAGACAGAAGGAAGGCCAAAAAGCACATGAAAACATGCTCAAAGTCACTAATTATCCGAGAGATGCAAATCAAAACAACAATGCGGTACCATCTCACACCTGTCAGAATGGCCAACATCAACAAATCAACAAACGACAAGTGTTGGCGAGGTTGCGGAGAAAAAGGAACCCTCGCGCACTGCTGGTGGGAATGTAGACTGGTGCAACCACTGTGGAGAACAGTGTGGAGTTTCCTCAAAAAACTGAAAATGGAACTCCCATTTGACCCAGTAATCCCACTTCTAGGAATATATCCCAAGAAACTTGAAACACCAATCAGAAAGGATATATGCACCCCTATGTTCATAGCAGCACAATCTACAATAGCCAGAATTTGGAAACAGCCTAAGTGTCCGTCAGCAGATGATTGGATCCAAAAACTATGGTACATCTACACAATGGAATACTATGCTGCCATAAAAAAGAAGGATTTCTCATCATTTGCAGCATCCTGGATGGAATTGGAGAACATCATGCTGAGTGAAATAAGCCAATCAATGAAAGAGAAACACCACATGACCTCACTCATTTGTGGATAATAAAGAACATTATAAACTGGTGAACCATAAGATAGATATAGAGACAGTATATCAACAAGTAGACTGTCAAGTTACAGTGGGGACGGGAGGAAGATCTGGGGGAGATAATAGATCAACCGAAGGACTTGTATACATGCATATAAGTGCAACCAATGGACACAAAACTCTGGGGAGGGAGGGGATGTGTGGGAGGGAGGGAGGGGGTAAAAAAAAAATCAATAAAATATATTAAAAAAAAAAAAAAAAAAAAAAAAAAAAACAATCTATATTAACTATAGTTGCCATGCTGTACTCTAAGTTCACAGTACTTACTTTATAGCTGGAAGTTTGTACCTTTTGACCTCCTTCAACCATTTCACTCATTCCAGCCTCTGGTAATCACCAATCTGTTCTCTTATTCTCTGTATCTATGAGTTTGGTTGAGGCTAAAGGGGGCAAGGGGAGTTGTTTTTGTGTTTGTTTGTTTTTTATTCCACATATAAGAGAGTTCATATGGTATTTGTCTTTCTGTGTCTTATTTCTCCTAGCACAGCAATTTTCAACCAGTGAACCTCAAGAATTTTTAAATATACACCTGACTAGTCAGGGGTATTAGCCTCTTTTTCCTCTGATTGTCAAATAAAAAAAATTACAACAGCCAACACAAAAATAATGGTCCAGTGGGAATGAATCAAAATTATACCTATTTTTTTTGTCAGATTAGCAAAAAATATAATATATTTCTTGGTGTTCAACAGATTTTTAGTAATTACTTTATGTGTGCCATGAGATTTAAAAAGGCCCTCAAGGTCCATCATGTTGCAAATGGCAAAATTTCATTCTTTCTTATTAATGAATAATATTACATGGTATACATATATATTATAATTTCTTTATCCACTGATCCATGCATTGGCACTTAAATTGTTTCCATAGTTTGGCTGTTGTAAATAATATTGCAATTAATATGGGAATACATATATACTATATAGTGTGTTCTTTTTCTTCAGATAAATACCTAGAAGTGGAATTGTTGGATCATATGGGAATTCTATTTTTAATTTTTTGAAAAAACTTTATACTATTTTCCATAGTGGCAGCACCAATTTATATTCCCACCAACAGTGCCCAAGAGTGCCCTTTTTTCTTCACATGTGCACTAACACTTGTTATTTTTTCAATGCCTTCTTCTTTTAAACTATGTTTTTATTGATTTCAGATAGAGGAAGGGAAAGGAAGAGAGAGAAACATCTATGATGAGAATCATTGATCAGCCGCCTCCTGCATGCCCTCTGCTGGAGAACAAGCCTACAACCTGGGCATGTGCCTTAACCAGGAATTAAACCGTGACATCCTCATTCATGGGTCAACACTCAACCATTGAGCAATACCAGCCAGGCTGTCTTTCTTTTTTTATGTTTACAAATGTATTTCTTAGAGGTTATACTATTTGGAATATATTTCACTGTTTTCAGTAATGCACAGGTTTGTTTGTGGAATACAGGTACCTTTTGTGAAATATTGTACTATTATGTAATTTAATGGAAAAAGACGCATTGTGGGACATTCATTACATAGTGAGAAGGAGGTGTGTGTGTGTGTGTGTGTGTGTGTGTGTGTGTGTGTGTGTTTTAAGTAATGATGATCTGTGCTGTAAACAGTTGGTCAAAATCCCACTTGGTACAAATTAATTGTAAGTGATCAAACACTACAGATTTTACACAATACACAGTTCACTGGTAGAGTAACAATAGACTGATCTAGTAACATTTACAAATACATTGATTATATGTTGTAATATGGTTAACAATTTGAAAGAACGCACAAGTGAACCTAATGTGTGGAATGGCGTTATCTTCTGTGAGATACTATAATACATGCCATTTACACTCATTACATAATTAGTACACATATTCTTTACTAATTATAGCCTGTGTTAGAGTCTGCCAAAAATCCAGCTGGCTAGGAATTCATTCTAAAAGTCTTCAAACACTTTACTATAGGTTTCACACAATGCGCAGCTTATTAAATCACTAAAAGTAGACTGACTTAGTGTATTTCCAGTAGTATTGATTAAACATTATACTAGTACATTACCTATTGGGAATATGTTTCACCCTTTGAAAGAATACACTATTGAACCTAATATGTAGAGTGCTGGTATCTTTTGTCAGATACTACATTTAAGGCCATTTCCTGGAGGAGCATGTTGGAAAATATATATTACATAGTTAATTGGACTTTCATTGAGTAATCATAGTCTGTGCTAAAAACAGTTTGATAAAATCCCCTTTGGCATGAATTAATTCTATTGGATACCTATTTTCATTGTACAATTTTTTTCTCTTTGTTTTCTAAGTTCTCTCTTTTCCTCTTGTTCTGTTTTCTCTCTTCTCTCTTAATTCTTTGTGATTGTTCTCTCTCATGTCTGTTTTCCCTCTTGTCTTGGTTCTCTTTTTTCTCAATATTTTTTTCTATATTTTTCTTCATTCTCTTTGTTTCCCCTATTCACTCATTTCTCTTTATATTCTCTGAGTTTCTCTGCTCTTTCTGTTCTTACTTATTCTCTGTTCTATCTTCTCTTTTCTCTCTCCATTTTGCATTATCTCTGTTCTCTTTTTGTTATTTCATTTTTTCTGTGATCTGTTTTTGAACTCCTTTTTTTTTTCATTCTCTTTGTTCTCTTAATTTCCCCCCTTCTCTCTGTTCTTTTTTTGTTCTGATATATTTTCATTGTTCTATTTATTTTCAATGTTTCTGGTTTCTTCTTTCACTCTCTCCATTTTCATTGTTTTTTATATTTTCTCCCCATTACTCAATTATTTTATTTTGTTTCCTCTGTTCTCTGCCTTTTATTTGTTCTGTTACTATTTACTCATTCCCTACATTTCCTCTTGTTTTCTAATCCATTAGTTCTTTTCAATTTTTTTCTGTTTTCTTTGTTTAGCCTTTTTTTATACTATTATACCTTTTTTCATTTTGTTGTGACTATTTTCTGTTATCTCTGCCCCCTTCAATATTTTTCTCTTTGTTATCGCCATATCTTGCCCTCCTTTTTGTCTTATCTTTTTAAAAAAAAAAATAAAATGTCTTATTTTGAACATATTTGTGATTGTTTCAGAGAGGAAAGGAAAGGGAGAGAGAGATCGAAACATCAATGATTAGAGAGAGCCTCCTGCTCGCCCCACACAGGGGATTGAGCCCACACTCCAGGCATATGCACTGATCAGGAATTGAACCTTAACCTGGATTATAGGTCAATGCTCAACCACTGAGCAACACAGGACAGACTTTTTTTTTCTTTATTGACTTATTTTTTGTTTTAAAATTTTGTATTTCTATTTTTTAATCTTGTGTTGTTTTCCTCCATTTTTTACTGTTAAAATTCTATTTTACCCTTAATATTTCTAAGGAGGATATGTTTTGGGTTTTTTTAATATATATTTTATTGATTTTCCACAGAGAGGAAGGAATGGAATAGAAAGCTAGAAACGTCGATGAGAGAGAAACATTGACCAGCCGCCTCCTGCACATCCCCCACTGGGGTTGTGCCCACAACCAATATACATGCCCTTGACTGGAATCAAACCCGGGACCTTTCAGTCTGCAGACTGACACTCTATCCACTGAGCCAAACCGGTTTCAGCAGGAGGATATGTTTTAGTTCTTACCTGAATGTTTGTTATAACTCCCCTGTGAAGCCCTCTGTCCCTGGGCTTTTTTGTTGGCTGAAAGCTTTTTGATGACTGCTTCAATTTCTTCCATAGTTATCAACCTATTGAGATGTTTAGATTCTTCCTGATTGAGTTTTGGAAGGTTGTATTTTTCTAGGAATATGTCCGTTTTACCCAGGTTGTCTAGTTTGTTGGAGTAGAGTTGTTCATAGTATTTTTAAAATATATTTATATTGATTTCAGAAAGTAAGGGAGAGGGATAGAAAGATAGAAACATCAATGATAAGAGAGAGTCCTTGATTGGCTGTCTCCTGCTTGCCTCCTATTGGGGATTGAGCCTGCAACCCTGACATGTGCCCTTGACTGTAATCAAACCTGAGACCCTTCAGTCCATAACCACTGAGCCAAACCAGTTAGGGCCATGGTATTTTTAAACAATCCTTTATATTTTGGCAGGGTCTGTTGTTATTTCACCTCTTTCATTTCTGATTTTTTTTTTTATTGGAGTCCTCTCTCTTTGCTTATTGGCGAGCCTGACTAGAGGTTCATCAATCTTGTTTATCCTTTCAATGAACCAGCTCTTGGTTTTGTTGATTTTTTTTTCTCTATGTCATTTATTTCTGCTCTGATCTTTATTATTTCCTTCCTTCTGCTCACTCTGGACTTTTCTTGTTTCTCTCTTTCTAATTCTTTGAGTTGTAGAGTTAGTTCTTGTTTTTTTTAGGTAGGCCTGTAGAGCTATAAACTTTTCTCTCAGGACTGCTTTGATTGTCTCCCATAAATTTGGATTGTTGTGTTTTTATTGTCATTAGTTTCCAGGGTGTTTTTAATTTCTTCCTTGTTCTCATTGGTAACCCAATCAATATTTAATAGCATGCTATTCAGCTTCCAAGTGTCTGAGTCTTTTGGATTGTTTATATTGTGGTTTATTTATAATATTATGCCATTGTGGTCTGAGAAGATGCTTGGTATGATTTCAATTTTCGTGAATTTTGGGAGACTATGTTTGGGACCCAATATGTGGTCTATTTTGTAAAATGTTCCATGTACACTTGAAAAGAATGTGTATTTCTTAGCTTGGAGTGAAATGTTCTGAATATGTCAATTAGGTCGATTTGATGTAGTGAGTCATTTATGATTGCTGTTTCTTTGCTGATTTTTTGTCTAGAGGATTTATCCTGTGATGTCAGTGGTGTATTAAAGTCCCCTACTATGATTGTACTGTTGTTGATCTCTCCCTTCATATCTTCCAGGAGATTTTTAAAATATAAATATTTATTGTTCAGAGGGGGAGAAAATGGTGTCAGAATAGACAGACATGTTCTGAGTCTTGTCCCAGAGCAGAAAGAAAGAACAGCTGAGGGTCGCACTGGGAGTGTTTGTTAGCAAACTAAGGGACAGGCGAACTCTAGGAGAAGGCGCAGGAAGCTGCATGGGGTTCCTCTGACAGGGAAGCACCCACGGTAACTGCGTCCCCTCCAGGAGCTACGGGTTCAGGCAGGGAAATCTTGCCATCTTGAAAGGAAAGTGGATCTTGTCAGAAGCCTGGATATCCACAGCCGCAGTGACCACAGAGCAGCAGTGAGCCTCAGAACACCAGTCCCAGGTGGCGCAAATGCTTGACCTCAAAGGAGCTCTCCACTCCACCATGGAAAGGTCAATTTCACAGAGATAAGGTAAGTCCCGGTGGAAGACAAATGCACACAGGGCGCACAGAAGCTGGAGGACCCGGGAGGTGTTTCCATAAAGAAGCTCAGGGCTATTGGGCTTGTGTGATCTGTGATTATGGTAGAGGTTCCTCAGAGCTGCTAACAGAGGGGATCTCTAAAGGGCAACCTGCTGTGATCTGATGCGAGGGATAGCCTGTGAGTTTCAGGGTAGTGTATCTGCTCGGACTTGCTCTCCAGCCAGTTGAGTGTCACAGAGAAAAAAAAGCAGGAGAGGCTATAGAGTCCTGGAAGTCAACCCAGAAACACTGCCACTCAGAGGCTGAATCACAAATTGACTCTAGTGTAATAAAAAATATAACACCAGATATCAAGACACTGCCTGCTTAAAAACCAGGACTGGATTACAACACTTAGGAGCAGTGAAACACAAGGAACTGAAATACTGTCCAGACTGGGAAACAGGCATGCCAAGCAGAATGATAGAGGAAATGAATGACCTTTACTACTGCACATTTTATTTTTTATTATTATTTTTTTATATTTGTTTTTATTTTCACTATTGGCATCAGTTACTCAAGAAACGATTTTTTTTCTTTTTCCTCAGTTGATTTTACCTTTTTAATTATTACATTTTTATTTATAATCAGCATTATTACTACTACTATTTTACCTTTTTATTTTATTTACTTTCATTTTTTAAATTTTTTTGTGTGTCATTTTATTTTCTCTTTATTTTACTTTGGGATTAGTATACTACAGTATATTTTCACCTTTCCTTCACCATCGCTTTATGCTATCTCAAATCTACCTTTATGCCATCACTCTCTTCCTAACCTTTCTCCTTTTGATGTCCTGTTTATATTAACCCTTTCCTGCTCTAGTTTCCCTATTCTTTCTATTTACCCCTGCTAAAATTACACTTTACTTATATATATCTAATTTCCAACCCCCTGCTCTAAGTCCATACACACCTCCCTTTTTGCTGTCCTAAAAATATAAAAATAAAAATAATAAAATAAATAAATAAATAAATTGTTTTTCTCTCTCTCCTCTTGTAGTTGTTTGTTTGAATGTTAACTATATCGAATTTTTATGCTTTTTTTCTGAGATTGTTTTGCTTATTCTTTTTGTTTGATTATATGTTTTTGTTTGCTGTGCTTTAGGGTTTTTTTTTGTTTGTTTGTTTGTTTTTACTTCTGCTTTCTCTATCCTCACTTCATATTACTTGGTGTTGCAGGTTGTATTAATCTCCAGGTACTTGTTGCTGGCATTTGCTGTGATTAATGGTTGTTCTATTGGCGTTTCCTCCCCATATATATAGTTTGTTCCTCTTTTCTCTCTTAGTCCCATTCTAGTCTCTCTTATTTTTTTTCTCCTTTTCCCAATTTTATTTTGACTCTCCTTTTTTCTTTCTTTTTACTCTTTTATCTCTCCTACTCTCTAATTTGCCTTTCTCTTGTGGTCAGTTATTGGAGGTTGTTAATATTGAGAATACATCGTTGTTCAGTGCCTTGTGTGTTGTACCTGGTTGTGTTGTATATTGAACCTTTAAATCAATGCAGGAGAGAGATAAGTACATAACAGATATCCTGAGAAGAGAAATCATGGGGAGAAAAAGAAACAGCCCACATATGAAAGAAAAATAGGCATCACCAGAAAAGGAAGTAAACAAATTAAAGGAAAGCAACCTGTCAGAAAAAGAATTAAGAGAAATAGTAATAAGGTGGCTGAAAAGAATGGAAGAAAAAAAAAATGACAATATGAGTAAGAACAAAGAGGAAATGAGGAAGAACCAAGAAGAAATGAAAAATGACATCATTATTGTAAAAAATTACATCATTATGCTTTCAATAGAAAGCATCAAGAGTAGACTAGAAGAATCAGAGGCCCGCAACAGTGAGCTAGAAGACAAGATGGAAAAAAATACCCAATTAGAGCAGCTTCTAGAAAAAAAAAAAAAAATTAAAAAGCAGGTGGAGAGCTAATGGGAAATTTGGGACAATACAAAACAAAACATTCCAATATTATTAGAATAATAGGGCCTCCAGAAGAAAAGGAAACTGAGGAAAGCATAGAAAACCTATTTCAAAAAATAATGACAGAAAACTTTCCTGAGATAGAGAAGAAAAACCCACACAAATTCAAGAAGCTCGCAGAGTCCCCAGCAAAATGAACCTGAAAAGACCTACACCAAGGCACATTATAATTAAATTGGTAAATACCAACAAAAAAATAAGAATCTTAAAAGCAGCCAGAGAGAGACAGAAAGTTATATACAAAGAATGCCCATTAGACTAGCAACTGATTTCTCAACAGAAACTCAACAGGCCATAAGGGAATGGAATGAAATATACAAAGTCATGCAAAGGAAGGGTCTGAATCCAAGAATACTGTACCCACTAAGGCTATCAATCAAAATTGAAGGTGAAATCAAGAGCTTCATAGACAAAAAAGGAGTAAGGGAATTTATCACCACCAAACCAGCAATGCAAGAAATGCTAAAGGGTCTGCTATAAATTAAAAATAAAAAATAAAATAAAAAAGTAATAGAAAGCAAAGAATGAACACAGCGGTATAGAGTAAAAATGGTGACAAATAAGTACCTATCAATAATAACTTTAAATGTAAATGGGTTAAATGCCCCAATCAAAAGACAAAGGGTAACAGATTGGATAAGAAAACAAGACCCTACAAGAAACACACCTCAGAGAGAAACCAAGATGGTGGCATAGGGTAAACACCTGAATGCAGCCTACCACAACAAATTTTAATTTAGAAATGGAAAGCAGGGGAGGCATTGCGCTGAAACACCAGACGGCTAGCTAAGAGGAGGCTCTGCCATCTGGGAAGGAGAGAGAAGGCGCACTAATCCTCAGAAACTGTGAAGGTACGAAGAACTGTGCTCACAAAAAGGCGCTGGCTTAATCCCAGTGCACGGTGAGGGAGGGTAAGTGCGGAGATTGCTGCTGGCTGACTCCCTGCACGTGGAAAAGGCAGACAGCTAACGCGAGACTGGCTTTCTTGTTCTGGAAGAAAACAGAATCTTCCTATTGCTCTGATAGATGGCCCCAGTCAGAGAGAGGCCACACTGTCTGGCAGTGGACATAGATCTCTCAGAGGTGTGTGAAGCCAGCGGTCATTGCTGCGGGTCTTGGGGAGGAGCCGACGGGAAAACAAAGCTTGTCTGCACCAACCCGAGACTCCACCCCCATCCAAGCAGAGTACAGAAGCCCTCCTAGCTGAGACACTGCTGATCCTCACAGCCAATTGGTTGGAGATCAAGCTTCCCAGTGATACGAATAAGAAAGGCTTAACAACAAGACTGCACACACAGCCCACAAAGGGCTACACTAAGACTGTCCACCGCAGGTAACTGGGAAGGCTGTGCTACTGGGCTCTACCAGAACACCTAGCACACAAAACTATTCCATCAAATCATGAAAACAACTAAAATGCAGACAAGAGGCAAGACACAAAGGAAGGAGATGGAGGAAAAGAAAAGAATGGACATTGAGTTCAAAGTTACAGTTATAAGGCTTTTCAAGAATACCCTAAAAAAGGCCGATAAAATAAATGAGACCTATGAGGATATGAAAAGGGATCAACTAGAAATAAAAAGGTATCAACTAGAAATAAAGAAAACATTGTCTGAAATAAAAAATATTACACAGAGTCCTAAAAACAGACTGGAAGATTGCAAGAATCAAGACAAATATTTAGAACACAAAGAGCCATAGGGAAGATGGCTGCTCAGGTAGGCACCTAGCCGCAGCCGCATGCAACAATTTCAATAAAATACAACTAAAATATAAAATGGACATTACCCAGAACTACAGGAAAGTCGACTGACTGGAAATTCTACAACGAGAAGCAAGGAGAAAACCAGAAGGAAGCGCGGAGGAGCTGGAAAAGCCCAAGGTACGGAGACACGCGGCGCGCGTGTAGAGTACAGAGCCGGAGAGGAGGGAGGCCGAGTGCCTGGCTGGCGTTCCCTAGCGGGAAGGAGATAAAACTCCGACTGTGCTGGGCCCCCGACTGCTCTGAACCCCAGTTCTACGCCAGGCCCCGGGGACCCAGGCTCATCCATGGGGAGCTGAGCTGTAAGGCGGAACCCAGGGGAAGTGGCGAAAGGAGGTCCCGACGAGCACGCAGTGCGCGCAGAGAAGGGACGGCCGGCTGTGCCGTAGGACTGCCCTGGCGGGAAGGAGACAGGGGCTCCAGACTGCTCTGAACTCCATCTCCAGCTCCACTTCCAACTGAACTGAACCCCAGTTTCCGGCCCATTGCGGGAGAGCCTACATTGTTTGGTAGCAGGCGAAAATCGAGGGCACCTTTCTCTCAGAGGCGCTTGCAACAAGTACTGAAGGACCCTGAGTCTCAGGAGTCGCATAGGGCGGGGCTGACGGAAGCCAAGGCTGTAGGCTCCACCCTGAAACCCCGCCCCATCAGGGAAGCTGCCTGCGAAAATGCCTAAACCAAATAGATCACAAACGAAAGAAATGGAGGACAAAAAGCGACTGGATATAGAGTTCAAAACCACACTTATAAGGTTTTTCAAGAGTATCCTAGAAAAGGCCGATAAAATAAATGAGACCTATGAGGATATGAAAAGGGATCAACAAGAAATAAAGAATACATTGTCTGAAATAAAAAATATTATACAGAGTCCTAAAAACAGAATAGAAGATCGCAAGAATCAAGTCAAAGATTTGGAATATAAAGAGCCAGAAGACATTCCTCTGCAGAAGCTAGAAGGCAAGAGAATCCAGAAAATTGAAGATAATGTAAGAAACCTCTGGGACAACTTCAAACGATCCAACATCAGAATCATGGGGGTCCCAGAAGATGAGAGAGAGCAAGATATCGAAAACATACTGAAAGAAATAGTGACAGAAAACTTCCCCCACCTGGGGAAAGAATTGGACTTACAAGTCCAGGAAGCACACAGAACTCCAAATAAGAGGAATCCAAAGAGGACCACACCAAGACAAATCATAATTAAGATTCCAAGAGCAAAGGACAAAGAGAGAATATTAAAAGCAGCAAGAGCTAAGCAGGTGGTTACCTATAAAGGAGCACCTATACGATTGTCAGCTGATTTCTCAACAGAAACCATGCAGGCCAGACGGGAATGGCAAGAAATATTCAAGGTGATGAATAGCAAGAACCTACAGCCAAAAATACTCTACCCAGCAAAGCTATCACTCAGAATCGAAGGTCAGATAAAGAGCTTCACTAATAAAAAAAAGCTAAAGGAGTTCATCACCACCAAACCAGAATTATATGAATTGCTGAAGGGGGTTCTTTCAGAAGAGAAAGTAAATAAAGATAAAAATTATGAACAACAAATACGTAACTATCAACAAGTGAATCTAAAAACCAAGGAAATTAAAAAAAAAATCTGATGAACAATATTAACTGTTGAATATAATAGAATCAGAGGTATGGAAGGGGAGTGAACTAATGATTCTTGGGGAAAAGGGGACAGGGGAATGTGGGAAGAGACTGAACATAAACTGTGCGCCTATGGATGAGGACAATGGGGGGTGGGGAAAGGGCAGAGGGTGGGGTGGGAAGAGGGGGGGGAAGAACACTTGTAATAATATGAACAATAAAAATTTATTAAAAAAAAAAAAAGAGCCATAGGACAGTCCTCTGCAGAAGCAAGAAGACAAGAGAATCCAGAAAGTTGAAGATAGTGGAAGAAACCTCTGGGACAATTTCAAGCGAACCAACATCAGAATTATGGGGATCCCAGAAGAAGAGAGAGAGCAAGATACTGAAAACATACTGGAAGAAATAGTGACAGAAAACTTCCCCCACCTGGGGAAAGAAATAGACTTACAAGTCCAGGAAGCCCGCAGAACCCAAAACAAAAGGAATCCAAAGAGGACCACACCAAGACATATCATAATTAAAATTACAAGAGCAAAAGACAAAGAGAGAATATTAAAAGCAGCAAGAGAGCAGGTAGATACCTATAAGGAGCACCCATACGATTTGTCAGCTGATTTCTCAACAGAAACCATACAGGACAGACGGGAATGGCAAGAGATATTTAAGGTGATGAATAGCAAGATCCTACATCCAAAAATACTCTACCCAGCAAAGCTATCACTCAGAATCGAAGGCCAGATAAAGAGCTTCAAAAACAAAATAAAAAAGCTAAAGGAGTTCATTACCGCCAAACCAGAATTATATGAATTGCTGAAGAGGGTTATTTAGGAAGAGGAAGAAGATAAAGATAAAAATTATGAACAACAAATACGTAACTATCAACAAGTGAAACTAAAAACCAAGAGAATTAAAAAATCTGATGAACAATAATAAGTGGTGAATATAATAGAATCAGAATCAGAGGTATGGAAGGGGAGTGGACTAACGATTCTCAGGGAAAAGGGGAGTGGGCGTGTGGAAAGAGACTGAACAAAAACTGTGCACCTATGGATGAGGACAATGGGGGATGGGAAAAGGACAGAGGGTGAGGTGGAAACCTGGTGGAGAGGAACAATTGAGGGGGGGAGAGAGGAACACATTTGTAATAATCTGAATAATAAAGATTTATTTTAAAAAAAGAAAAGAAAAGAAAAAGAAACACACCTCAGAAAAAAAGATGCACACAGACTGAGAGTGAAGGGATGGAAAAAGGTTTTCCAGGTGAATAGAAATGAAAAAAAAACCTGGGGTAGCAGTTTTTATATCTGACAAATTAGATGCCAAAGTTAAGAAAGGCCACTTTATAATACTAAAGGGAGCAATCCAACAAGAAGAAATAACTGTGGTAAACATACATGCACCCAATACATGACCACCGAAATACATAAAAAAATCTCCTGGAGGATATCAAGGGAGAGATTAACAGTAATATAGTCATGGTAGGAGACGTTAATACCCCATTATTATCATTGGACAAATCCTCTAAACAAAAAATCAGCAAAGAAACATCAGTCCTACATGATTCACTAGACCAGATGGAATTATTTGACATCTTCAGAACATTTCACCCCAAAATCACAGAATATACATTCTTCTCAAGTGCACATGGGTCATTTTCAAAGATAGACCATATGTTGGGACATTGGCAAAGTCTCTTCAAAGTCAAGACGATAGAAATAATATCAAGCATATTCTCATATCATAATGGCATAAAACTGGAAATCAACTACAATAAAAAATAATCCAGAGAAATCAAACACATGGAGACTAAACAGCATGCTATTAAACAAGGACTGGGTTACCAGAGAAATCAAGGAAAAAATAAAAAACATCCTGGCAACAAATGACAATGAAAACACAACAATCCAAAATCTATGGGACACAGCAAAAGCAATCTTGAGAGGGACGTTCATAGCTCTACAAGCCTATTGCAAAAAGAAAAAGAAAAAGAAGAAAGAAGAAAAGAAAAAGAAAGAAAAGAAAGAATGGTAATAAATTACCTAACCATACAACTCAGAGTTAGAAAGAGAGCAATAAGAAAAGCCCAGTGTGCTCTAAACGGTTTGGCTCAGTGGATAGAGCATCGGCATGCAGATGCTCTATCCACTGAGCTCCCATGTTCGATTCTGGTCAAGGGCATGTACCTAGTTGTGGGCACATCCCCAGTAGGAGGTGTGCAAGAGGCAGATGATCAATGTTTCTCTCTCATCGATGTTTCTGGCTCTATTCCCCTCTCTTCCTCACTGTAAAAAAATCAAGGAAAGAAAAGAAAAGAAAGAAAAGGAAAGGAAAGGAAAGGAAAGGAAAGGAAAGGAAAGGGAAGAAAAGAAAAAGAAAAGCCCAGTGTAAGCAGAAGGAAGGAAATAATAATAAGTCAGAGCGGATATAAACAACATAGAGACCAAAGAAACAATAAAAAAGATTAATAAAACCAAGAGCTGGTTCTTTGAAATGATAAACAACATTCATGAACCTCTAGCCAGGCTAACCAAGAAAGAAAGAGAGAGGACCCAAATAAATAAAATCAGAAATGAAAGAGATGAAATAACAACAGACCCCACTGAAATACAAAAGATTGTTTCAAAATACTACGAACAACTCTACTCCAACAAACTGGACAAACTGGAGGAAATGGACATACTCCTAGAAAAATTAATCTTCCAAAATTCAATCAGAAAGAATCCAAACAGCTCAATAAGCCAGTAACTATGGAAGAAATTGAAGTAGTCATAAAAAAGCTTCTGGCAAACAAAACCCCGAGGACAAATGGCTTCAAAGGAGAGCTTTACGAAACATTCAAGGAAGAACTAAAACCTATCCTGCTCAGACTATTCCTGAAAATTCAAGAGGAAGGAATACTTCCAAACTCATTTTATGAAGCCAGCATCACCCTAATACCAAAATCAGATAAAGACAACACAATGAAAGAGAATTACCAGCCAATATCCCTCATGAACATAGATACCAAAATCCTCAACAAAATTCTCTCAAATTGGCTCCAGTAGTATATAAGAAAGATCATACACCATGACTAAGTAGGATTTATCCCAGGAATGCAAGGATGGTACAATATCCACAAATCAATAAACGTGATACATCACATAAACAAATTGAGAGATAAAAATCATAAAGTCATATCAATTGATGCAGAAAAAGCATTTGACAAAATCCAACACCCCATCTTGATAAAAACTCTCAACAATGTGAGAATAGAAGGATCATACATCAACATAATAAAAGCTGTATATGATAAATCCACAGCAAACATCATACTCAATGGGCAAACACTAAAACCATTTCCTCTAAGAACAGGAACAAGACAGGGATATCCACTCTCACCACTCCTGTTTGACATAGTACTGGAATTATTAGCCATTTCAGTTAGACAAGAAGAAGAAATAAAAAGCATCCAAATTGGAAAAAGAAGAAGTAAAACTGTCCTTTTTTGCAGATGACATGATATTGTACATAAAAAAACCAAAAGACTACATCAAAAAACTAATAGACTTGATAAATGAATTCGGCAATGTAGCAGGATACAAAATTAACGCCAAGACATCTATGGCCTTTCTATACAACAATAGTGAACTTACAGAAACAGAGACTAAAAAAGCAATCCCATTTACCATCGCACCAAAAAAAACTAAGATACCTAGGAATAAACTTAACTAAGGAGGTAAAAGACCTATATGCAGAAAACTACATGACACTGAAAAAAGAGATAGAAGAAGATGTAAACAGATAGAAGAACATACAATGTTCATGGATTGGTAGAATCAGCATCATCAAAATGTCCATACTTCCTAAAGCAATTTATAGTTTCAATGCACTCCCCAGTAAAATACCAATCGCATACTTCACAAACCTAGAAAGAACTCTCCAAAAATTTATCTGGAATAAAAAAAAGACCCCGAATAGCCACAGCAATCCTGAGACTATCTTGAATCCATTGTATGTTCATGCCTCCTTTGACAAACAGTATAAAGAAAGAAGAATAAAGTAGGTGGAATCTCAATACCAGATTTCAAGCTGTATTTCAAAGCAACTGTTCTGAAAACAGCCTGGTACTGTCACAAGAACAGACATATAGATCAATGGAATAGAATAGAGAATCCAGATATCAACCCAAACCACTATGCTCAATTACTGTTTAACAAAGGAGGCATGAACATACAATGGATTCAAGACAGTCTCTTCAGCAAATGGTGTTGGGAAAATTGGGCAGATACAAGCAAAAGAATGAAACTAGATCACCAAGTTACACCATACACAAAAATATACTCAAAATGGATATAGGACTTAAACACAAGATGGGAAACCATAAAAATACTAGAGGCATCCACAGGTAGCAAAATCTCTAACATATGCCAAAAGAACTTCTTCACTGATACTGCCCCTAGGGCAATGGAAGCTAAAGAGAAAATAAACAAATGGGACTACATCAAAATAAAAAGCTTTTTTACAGCAAAAGAAACCATCAACAAAACAACAAGAAAGCCCACTGTATGGGAAAACATATTTGCAAATGTTATCACCGATAAAGGTTTAATCTCCAACATCTACAGACAGCTTATACAACTTAATAAAAGGAAGGTAAATGATCCAATTAAATAAATGGGCAATGGACCTAAAAAGAATATTTTCAAAAGAAGATAGAAGGAAGGCCAAGAGACACATGAAGACATGTTCAGTCACTAATTATCTGAGAGATGCAAATCAAAACGACAGTGTGGTACCATCTCACATCTCACACTGCCTAGAGGTTCATCACACCGGCTATCATTGAAAAATCAACAAACGACAAGTGTTGGCGAGGTTATGTAGCAAAAGGAACACTTGTGCACTGCTGGTGGGAATGTAGACTGGTGCAGCCACTGTGGATTTTCCTCAAGAAACTGAAAATGGAACTCCCATTAGACCCAGTGATCCCAGTTCTAGGAATGTATCTCAAGAAACTAGAAGCACAAATCAGAAAGAATATATGCAAGGCCAAGAGACACATGAAAACTTGCTCAAAGTCACTAATGAGATGCAAATCAAAATGACAATGGGGTATCATTTCATACTGGCCAGAATGGCTATCATCAACAAATCAACAAACGATAATTGTTGGCGAGTTGCGGAGAAAAAGGAACCCTCGTTCACTGCTGGTGGGAATGCAGAGTGGTGCAGCCACTGTGGAAAACAGTATGGAGTTTCCTCAAAAAATGAAAATGGAATTCCCATTTGACCCAATAATCCCACTCCTAGGAATATATCCTAAGAAACTAGAAACATCAATCAAAAAGGATATATGAACCCCTATGTTCATAGCAGCACAATCTACAACAGCTAGGATTTGGAAATAGCCTAGGTGCCTGTCACCAGATGATTGGATAAAAAAACTATGGTACATCTACACAATGTAATACTATGCTGCCATAAAAAAGAAGGGATTCTTATTATTTGCAGCCACCTGGATGGAATTAGAGAACATTATGCTGAGTGAAATAAGCTAGTCAATGAAAGAAAAACACAACATGATCTTACTCATTTATGGGTAATAAAAAACATTATAAACTGATTAACAAAAAGATAGATACAGAGACAGAAAAGCAACAGACTGTCAAATTACAGTGGGTAGGGTAGTGAGATATGGGGGAGATAAGAGACCAACCAAAGGTCTTGTATGCATGCATATAAGCATAACCAATGGAGGCAAAACTCTGAGGAGGGAAGGAATGTATGGGAGTTGGGGGGAGGGCAATGGTAAGATCTGTACACATATAAAACCTTTATTGAAAAAAAATGAAAAAAAGTAAATAAATATAATGAGGTCAGTGTCTGGGCACATGGTGTTCTAGATATCAGAAGTTTATGTAAATGAAATTGTGTCTCCTGTAGGTAATCTGAGAAAGTCACAAATTTACAAATGTTACAATTTCAAAGAGGGAAACTTTTTATGGTGAATTATGGAAACTAAAATGTCAAGATAATTTACAGTACTAGAGGCCTGGTGCATGAAATTTGTGCACAGAGTAAGGTTGTCCCTAAGCCCAACCTGCACCCTCTCCAATCTCTGACCCCTCCTTGTGGGATAGGGCCTAAATGGGCAGTCAGACACCCCTCTCACAATCCAGGACTGCTGGCTTCCCAACTGTTCACCTGCCTGCCTTCCTGATTGCCCCTAACTGCTTCTGCCTGCCGGCCTGATCATTCCCTAACCATTCTGCTGCCAGCCTGATTGATGTCTAGCTGCTCCCCTGCCAGCCTGTTTTCCCCTAACTGCCCTCCCCTGCAGGCCTGGTCACCCCTAACTACCCTCCTCTGCAGGCCTGGTCCCGCCCCCCCCAACTGCTCTCCCCTGAAGGTCCAGTCAACCCCAACTTCCCTCCTCTGCCAGCCTGTTCACCATTAACTGCCCTCTCCTGCAGGCTTGATCGCCCCAACTACCCTCCCTTGCAAGCCTGGTCCCTCCCAACTGCCCTCCCTGCTTACCTGATCACCCACAGCTGCCCTCCCTTGCAGGCCTGGTCCCTCTCAACTCCCCTTCCCTGCTAGCCATCTTGTGGGGGCCATCTTGTGTTCATATGGGGCAGGATCTTTGACCACATGGGGGCAGCCATCTTGTGTGTTGGAATGATGGTCAATCTGCATATTACTCTTTTATTAGATAGAATAGAAGCCTAGTGAGTGGTTGGAGGCTGGCTGGTTTGCCCTGAAGGATGTACTGGATCAGGATGGAGGTTCCCTTGGGGCATGGGGTGGCCTGGGTGAGGAGCCTGTGGTGGTTTGCAGGCCGGCCAAGCCCCCTCTTATTGGCTTCAAGTCTTGAGAGTTCAGACAGGGCTCTTTAAAACATGATACTCCAAAGTTTTCAGTCAATAAAACCACTATTGAAAACCAGTCTTATTTAATTTATGCAAAGAAATGCACTGCCATGATTTATTTATTAAGAATTGTCAGATTTCAGAGGAATTATAGAAGGAGAAAAATATATTGACCAGCTTTAAGATTTTCTGATTTTCCTTGCCTATTTGGGCACCTGCCCTTTTGGCACCTAGGTACCCTTTATTTCTTTTGGGATTTAACCCTATATAACCCTTTTCTAGGATAGCTAACATATGGCTATAACAATGGCATTTAGTGTGGGAAACTGGACATTTGCTAGTTACTCCCAAAGACTATTAAGCCTGTGAACCTACGTAGGTCTATAGTAAGTGGTGGCAGCTGCATTTAAATCTGCAAGAGAATTAAAGGTTAATACAATGTTCTATATAATAAAGAGGTAATATGCAAATTGACCATCACACCCTCGCACAAGATGGCAAATTGACCATCACACCCCATGTGGTCACAAGATAGCTGCCCTATGTGGTCACAAGATGGTCACCCTTCTGTGGTTACAAGATGGTCACTACAAGATGGCTGGCAGGGGAGGGCAGTTTAGAAGGACAAGGTCTGTAGGGGAGGGCAGTGAGGGGAGACTGGGACTGCAGGAGAGGGCAGTTGGGGGCAACCAGGCCTGTAGGGAAGGACAGTTGGATGCAACCAGGCCTGCAGGGGAGAGTAGTTGGGGACAATCAGACCGGCAGGGGAGCAGTTAGGCATCGATCAAGTTGGCAGGGGAGTGGTTAGGGGGTGATCAGGCTGGCAAGCAGAAGTGGTTAGGAGCAATCAGGCAGGCAGGGAGATGAGCACTTAGGAGCCATCAGTCCTGGATTGTGAGAGGGTTGTTCAACTACCAGTTTAGGCCTGATGCCAGAAGAATCAGGCCTAAACCAGCAGTTGAAAATCCCCTAAGGGAACACAGATTGGAAAGGGGGTAGACAGGGTTGAGGGACACACACACACACACACACACACACACACACACACACAATGCACAAATTTCATACATTGGTCCTCTAGTATTAACATAATAAAGTATAACATTGGCACTGCAGCCGCTTCTGTCAGCCCAATCTTCTGCTACCAAACATGACACATGGTAGGGCTATACAAACATCTCACAGAAGATATTAAAGTTTATTTTTGACCTTTATAAACAAAGTAAAATTGTCCTTGACTATCTGGAGCCATATTCCTGAGAAGAAGGCATCAATCAAGTCTATCATGTAGGGAATTGCTCTAATGCTAGGTAGGGTGACCCATGCTCTTGGCCATAACTGGCACCTGGAAGTGTAGCAGGGGAATCACCTTGCTCAGTTCTCTGCAAGCCACTGGCAGGGCTGTGCATGGCAGCTGGTTCTCTCTTAGTCATAAACACAGTCTGTCTAATTTCCCTAAAATGCATTCTGGCATGGGAGAAAGTTGTTTTGCTGTACAAAGGCAGCTAATCTTTACACAACTGGGCTTGGACATCTGCCCAGAAAACTGGTCTACAAGTTCAACATGCAGCCTCAGGTCCTCCCAGCCCAGTGGGGTTTCTGCCAGTCCCTCAGTCAGACTCCTCCTTCTAGGAGAGACTGAAAGTCCTAAAGGCTCTCCAGTCCATGAAGAGTGTCTTCCCTTTACCTTTTCCTGTTAACCTTGCTTACCAGTTACAGGGCCTTGCCATCCCTGTCTCTCATCACTTCTTGGTTTCTAGTGGCAAGCCAAACACAGCCAGGGATACAGGGAAAAACAAGTTTGCATATTGCAAAGCACTCCAGTGGTGCCTTGGGCATCAGGCCCTTGCCTTCCCACCCGTCATATTTCCTGGCAGAGACCTTGACCTTTCTCATAGGCTTCTTTGTAAGTAATAACAGGGCATCTGGCCCCTTCCCCTAACTGGGTATCATAGCCCACCCCTTAGTCTAAGGGGTTAAATCTTACAGCTTTTCCGGGAGAGTTCAATGCACTGGGAGACCTCTAACTCAAAGGGAATGTTTTCTTTTTTTATATACTTTTATTAATTTTTTATAGTTTTAACTTTTTAATTAGTAAACCAAATGCTTAAATCCTTTAATATATTGGGCAGCAGCTCAGATGTCAGGTTATTGTCTGGCACTCCTCACTTTCTCACTGCTGCTGCTTCTTCCAGCTGCTGCAGGTAGCTTGGGCATTAGCCATTCCCTGCTCTGCCTTCTTTCATCTGGCTTACTGGCCTGTATTATTTAATTAATTTTATTTTAACATTTCTTTTCTCCTTCTTATTATACTGTATATACAACCTTTATAAATTTTATACTTTTAAATTAGCCTTTAAACCTTCTTTCTATGTCCTTAAAAACTGCATAACCATGCATTAAACCTTCTATTTAGTATTTTTATTCTACTATTTTTTTCTTATTATTCTTAGAAGCCTCAATCCTTTTGAGAGAGAGATTTTTGTGTTACTCAGGGCCCTAGAGATGCTATAAAACTCTCTTTCAGTTAAATTAAGGGTTAAAGGGAATTAAATGGAGCATAAAGATTTATTGTGCTTTGTAGAAAGCTTGCAGCCCTGAGTCCAGTACAGCTTAGATAAGATACCTGGTAGGCTACCAAGGATGGACCAGACCCCCATGCAGAATAGTCTGAAGCCAGCAAAATCAACAAAAACCTACCTCTCCCCACTCTCCAGATCATTGCCCACCCCACCCCACCCCTTCTACATTAGCCATTTACTCTGTCCTTAGCAGGGGAAACAAGTCATATGTCTGAGGTCCTGTATATCCAGGCTTTTTATACTTAGGACACATCCTTCTTTCTATGACAGCTGTTCTTCCTTCCAAACTTTTTTCTCTTTACTTTAAGCCCCCAGAGGATCTTAAATCCTCCTCCTCCTTTACTACTTTCGATCTCTCCTACAATCCCTCTATCCCTAGTCTAGGGCTCCTCCATCTCAGTAGGCTGAGAGCCTACTACCCTACCCAGTGAATACCATCACCACCCCATCTCACACCTGCTCTGGAGCAGTTCTTGGCTTTCTTCCTCCCCTAGTCAGAGCAGAAGATGTCTGTAAATCTATCAGGAAGGCCAGGCAGGTCACAGGTCTCAGGACCACAGGATTCTCTGCTTGCTAGAAGGGCTGAGAAAGGCAGCCCACAAAGCAGTTTATTATGTCTTCTTTTCAAATGGTTAACTTGAAAGATTTTTTCTTGCTTTTCCTTACAAGTAATCTTGGAACTTAGCCAGCTTTTGTTTTAATCTTCTCTGGGCTGCAACCTTTACAAATTATACAACTTTAAATCAATCCTAGAATTCTAAAAATCTAACCCAACATAACAAAATCATAAATCAGGGAAGAGCAAATTAAAGTCCCTACTACAGAATCATAGACAGAAATTTTATTAGCTAAGCAGACCAATTCCTTCTCTGACAGAGAGCAAAAAAAACCCTGAGGGGAAAAAAAGAAATCTCAGCAGCTGCTTGGGGATTTTTTGCAGTCTGTCAGAGCACTGAGCCTTAAATAAATCAAACGTTTTAGCCAGATGAGTCAACAGAATAAATCAAAGTAACTTTCGCTTTTATGCAGGTTTTCACATTTATATTAATAAACAGATAATTGTGCCGAGACAGACGAACGTAAGTGGGAATGGGTAAATCTACATCCATAGATTCATTCAGAGGACTGCCTAACAATGTCCTTTGGGAACTTAGATTTGTCTTAGCTAAAGTGCACCCATATAAACCCTGAGCCTGGTCACCTCTGAACAGGGGTGAGTCACCTTTATGCCATATGACAAATTATAGAAACGCAGTTTAGGAACCACTTGGACTCTGTAACTGAAGTCGTGGAGCCACACAATGGATAGGAGAGTGCAAGCTCCTAAAAAAAAAAAAAAAAAAAAAAAGCTAGAGAGGCCATAGAGTCCTGGAAGTCAACCCAGAAACACTGCTACCCAGAGGCTGAATCACAAAATGACCCTAGTGTGATCCTCATTCACACTCTTTCAGCAGACAATCGCTCTTGGAGGTTAAATAGTTAACAGAAACACTGCCTAACTCTCCTAATAGCCATGGGGGCACTCCTGGCACCCACACCCCAGGAACAAGACAGGATTCTCAACCAATGTATCAGTGAGAACCTCACCAGAGAAGTTTCAGCTGTGTCCAGTCTTTCTCTCAGTACAAGATGACTAGTCACAGGTAGACAGACAGAAAAGTGAACTTGAAATTCCTTAATTGAATTTGAATTCACTCATCTCAGGAGGCTTTCTTTCTGATGATTCCAAAAGAATGTAGGGGCATGTCAAATGTCCCTTCTCTGGCTGTCAAGACCACCGAGAAGCACCTTTGGGGCCCTGGAACTTCATCAGATGGTACCTTCCCCTAGAGATCCTCAGAGCCTGGCAGCCAGGCAGGGAGGTCGTTCATTCCAGGCGTCTGAGACCAGGTGCTGGTAGGCACATGAATTTTATCTTGCTGGGGCCTCCAAATGTTGTATCATAAATCAGTGAGCTAGACAAGATGCCTTAATGGGCCAATTAGTTAGGAGTCATCTTTATTTCACATGGGTTCAGAGCAGAATACCTCTGTCAAATTCTGAACAAACACAGAAGGAGAATTCCCTTTGTATATCCTTCTAGGTCTTTGTGTAGGTTATTTTTGCAGACAGCCTGTAACCTTGAGTACATATCATATCTATATAGACACCTAGCATGAGAGTACATATCAATATCAGTATATTAGCCCCTTACGTTGGATGGCTAGTTTGCAAGGTCAAACAGTTAAGTTTATCTTTCCTATTATTTAAGCTAAAAAGCCAAGTTATTTTATGGAATAAGAGACCATTTATAAATGACAGGGTTGACTTACAGAGCAAGGGACTGTCTAAAAATAGCCAAGAGAGGGAGAAAATGGTGGTAGAACAGACAGACGTGTTCTGAGCCTTGTACCAGAGCAGAAAGAAAGAACAGCTGAGGGTCGCACTGGGAGTGTTTGTTTGCAAGCTAAGGGACAGGCAAGATCCAGGAGAAGGCACAGGATTGCTGGATGGGGTTCTCCTAACAGGGAAGCACCCATGGTAGGTTGGTCCCCTCCAGGAGCTACGGGCTCAGACAGGGAAATCTTGCCATCTTGAAAGGAAAAGTGGATCTTGTCAGAGGCCTGAATATCCACAGCTGCAGCAGATACTGAGCAGCTGTGAGCCCCAGACACTAGTCCCAGATGGTGCAAATGCTTGGACTCAAAGGAGCTATCCACTCCACCACAGAAAGGTTAGATTTTGCGGAAATAGGGTGAGTCCTGGTGGAAGACAAACGCACACAGGGCACACAGAAGCTGGAGGACCTTGGAGGTATTTCCATGGAGAAGCCCCGGGCTTTTGGGCTGGTGTGATCCATTACTGTGGACGGGGCTCCACAGAGCTGCTAACAGAAAGGATCTCTAAAGAGCAACCCGTTTATATCTGACACGAGGGATAGCCTGCGAGTTTCAGGGGTGTGCAGTCTGCTTGGACTTGCCCACAAACCAGATGAATGTCACAGAGAAAAAAAAAAGCTAGAGAGGCCATAGAGTCCTGGAAGTCAACCCAGAAACACTGCCACCCAGAGGCTGAATCACAAATTGACTCTAGTGTAATAAAAAATATAACACCAGATATTAAGACACTGCCTGCTTAAAAACCAGGACTGGATTACAACACTTAGGAGCAGTGAAACACAGGGAACTGCAATACTGTCCAGACTGGAAAACAGGCGTGCCAAACAGAACAATAGAGAAAGTGAATGACCTTTACTACTGCACATTTTATTCAATTTAATTTTTTAATTTTTTCTTTTTATTTTCATTATTTGCATTATTTATTCAATAAACCATTATTTTCTTTTTTCCTCACTTGATTTTACCTTTATAATTATTACATTTTTGTATGTAATCAACATTATAACTACTACTATTTTACCTTTTTATTTTATTTACTTTTGTTTTTTATTTTTTAAGTGTCATTTCATTTTCTCTTTATTTTACTTTGGGATTAGTGTTCTACAGTATATTTTCACTTTTGTTTTACCATCACTTTATGCTATATCAAGTCTACCTTTATGCCATCACTCTCTTCCTAACCTTTCCCCTTTTGATGTCCTGTATATCTTAACCATTTCCTGCTCTAGATTTTCCCTATTTCTGTTGACCTCCTGCTAAAATTTCACCTTACTTATATATATCTAATTTCCAACCCCCTGCTCCAAGTCCATTCACTCCTCCCTTTTTTTGCTGTCCTAACTTAAAAAAAA
Organism: Pipistrellus hanaki; assembly: GCF_964339955.1. NCBI lineage: Eukaryota > Metazoa > Chordata > Mammalia > Chiroptera > Vespertilionidae > Pipistrellus > Pipistrellus hanaki. Next base: position 90,885,531 of record NC_140505.1, on the reverse strand, counting down.
AAAAAATTGTTTTTCTCTCTGTCCTTTTGTAGTTGTTTGTTTGAATGTTAACTATATCAAAATTTTATGCTTTGTTGTGAGATTGTTTTACTTATTCTTTTTGCTTCATTGTATGTTTTTTTAAAAATATATTTTGTTGATGTTTTGCAGAGAGGAAGAGAGGAATAGAGAGTTAGAAACATCGATGAGAGAAAATAATCGATCAGCTGCCTCTTGCACACCCCCTACTGGGGATGTGCCTGCAACTAAGGTGCCATTGACTGGAATCGAACCCGGGACCTTTCAGTCTGCAGGCTGACACTCTATCCACTGAGCCAAACTGGTTTCGGCTTCATTGTATGTTTTTATTTGCTGTGTTTTAGTTTGTGTGTTTTTTTTGTTTTGTTTTTTTACTTCTTTCCCTTTCCTCACTTGATATTAGTTGGTGTTGTAGGTTGTATATCTCTAGGTACTTGTTGCTGGCATTTGATGTGATTAATGGTTGTTCTATTGGGGTCCCCTCCCCATATATATAGTTTGTTCCTCTTTTCTCTCTTAGTGTTATTCTAGTCTCTCTTGTGGGTTTTTTTTTCTTCTTCTTTTTTCCCCCTCTTTTTCCCAATTTCATTTTGACACTCCTTTTTTTTCTTTCTTTTTATTCTTCTATCTCTCCTACCCCATAATATGTCTTTCTCATGTGGTCACCATTATGGGAAGTTATTAATATCGAGAATACATCGCTGTTCAGTGCCTTGTGTGTTGTACCTGGTTGGGTTGTATTTTATACCTTTAAATCAACGCAGGAAAGAGAGAACTACATAAGCAGACATCCTGAGAAGAGAGACAATGGGAAGAAAAAGAAGCACCCACATATGAAAGAAAAGCAAGCATCACCAGAACAGAAAGTAAATGAATTAGAGGCAAGCAACCTGTCAGAAAAAGAATTAAGAGAATGGTATTAAGGTGGCTGAAAAGAATGGAAGACAAATTCAACAATATGAATAAGAACAAATAGGAAATGAGGAAGAACCAAGAAGAAATAAAAAATGACACCACTGCCGTAAAGAACTCAATAGAAAGCATCAAGAGTAGACTAGAAGAAGAAGAAGACCAAATCAGTGAGCTAGAAGAAAAGATGGGGAAAAAAATACTCAAAGTATAGTAGCTTTAAGAATAATAAATTAACAAGCAAGAGGAGAGCCTAGGGGAACTTTGGGACAACACAAAACGAAACACCATTCTCATAATAGGGATTCCAAAAGAAAAGAAAACTTAGGAAGGCATAGAAAACCTGTTTCAAGAAATAATAACAGAAAACGTTCCTGATATAGGGAAGAATAAACCCACACAAATCCAAGAAGCTCACAGAGTCCCAAGCAAAATGCAACCCAAAAGTCTGACGCCAAGGCACATTATAATTAAATTGGTAAACACCAACAACAAAATAAAAATCTTAAAAGTGGCCAGAGAGAGACAGAAAGTTACATAAAAAGGAACACCCATCACACTAGCAACTAATTTATCAACAAAAACTCAAAAGGCCAGAAGAGAATGGAATGAAATAAACAAAGTCATGCAAAAGAAGGGTCTGAATCCAAGAATACTGTATCCACCAAAGCTATCAATCAAAATTGAAGGTGAAATCAGGAGCTTCAAAGACAAAAAAGCCTAAGGGAATCTTTCACCACCAAACTAGTAAGGCAAGAAATGCTAAAGGGTTTGCTGTAAATTAAAAAAGAAAAAGAAAGAAAAAAGAAAAGAAAAGAAAAGAAAAGAAAAGAAAAGAAAAGAAAAGAAAAGAAAAGAAAAGAAAAGAAAAGAAAAGAAAAGGAAAGGAAAGGAAAGAAAAGAAAAGAAAAGAAAAGAAAAGAAAAGAAAAGAAAAGAAAGAAAAGAAAAAGAAATAGATAGCAAAGAATGAACATAGGGATATAGAGTAAAAATGGCGACAAATAAGTACCTATCAATAATAACTTTAAGTGTAAATGGATTAAATTCCCCAATCAAAAGACGTAGGATAAAAGATTGGATAAGAAAACAAGACCCATATACCTGCTGTCTACAAGAAACACACCTCAGAAAAAAAAGATGCACACAGTCTGAGGGTGAAGGGATGGAAAAAGGTTTTCCACGCAAATGGAAATGAAAAAAAGCTGGGATAACAATACTTATATCTGACAAATTAGGTCTCAAAGTGAAGGACATAACAAGTGATACAAAAGGCCACTTCATAATACTGAAGGGAAGAATCCAACAAGAAGAAATTACTCTGGTAAACATATATGTACCCAATACAGGACCACCCAAATACATAACAAAAACTGCTCAATGATATCAAGGGAGAGATTAACACCAATACGATCATAGTAGGAGATTTTAATACCAAACTATCACCATTGGACAAATCCTCTAGAAACAAAAAAAATCAACAAAGAAACATCAATCCTAAATGACTCACTAGACCAGATGGAATTAATTGACATCTTCAGAACATTTCACCCCAAAACCACAGAATATACATTCTTCTCAAGTGCACATGGGCCATTTTAAAAAATAGACCATATGTTGGCTCATAGGCAAAGTCTCTCCAAATTTAAGAAGATAGAAATCATATCAAGCATCTTCTCATATTACAGTGGCACAAAACTGGAAATCAACTACAATAAAAACAATCCAAAGAAATCAAACACATGGAGATTAAACAAGGACTGGGTTACCAGAGAAATCAAGAAAAAAATTTAAAAAAACATCCTGGAAACAAATGATAATGAAAACATAACAATCCAAAATCTATGGGACACAGCAAAAGCAATCTTGAGAAGGAAGTTCATAGCTCTACAAACCTACTGGGGGAAAAACAACAACAACAACAAAAACAAGAAACAATGGTAATAAATTACCTGATCCCACAACACAAAGATTTAGAAAGAGAGCAACAAGAAAAGTGCAGTGTAAGCAGAAGGAAGGAAATAATTAAGATGAGAGCAAAGATAAATAACATAGAGACCAAAGAAACAATACAAAAGATCAACAAAACCAAGAGCTGGTTCTTTGAAAGGTCACCAAGAAGCAAAGAGAGAGGACTCAAACAAAATCAGAAATGAAAGAGATGAAATAACAACAGACCCCGCTGAAATACAAAGGACTGTTACAAAATACTATGAACAACTCTTCACCAACAAACCGGACAACCTGGAGGAAATGGACAGATTCCTTGAAAAATATAACATTCCAAAACTTAATCAGGAAGAATCCAAACAGCTCAATAGGCCAGTAACTATGGAAGAAATTGAAGCAGTAATCAAAAAGCTTCTGGCAAACAAAACCCCAGGGCCAGATGGCTTCTCGGGAAAGTTTTACCAAACATTCAAGGAAGAACTAAAACCTATTCTCCTCAGACTATTCCAAAAAAATTCAAGAGTAAGGCATGCTTCCAAGCTTCTTCTACCTACCCTGTTTCCCCGAAAATAAGACAGTGTATTATATTAATTTTGGCTCCCAAAGATGCACTAGGTCTTATTATCAGGGGATGTCTTATTTTTCCATGAAGAAAAATACGGTACACATTTATTGTTAAATGAAAATAAAGGAAATTTATTACCTGTATATGGTACGGTAGTTAGTCAACACAAAACATACAAACTGTGAATCCTACAATATCAAGAATTTACTCATTTATTCAATGACAATCATGTCATCATCTTCTGGAACATCATCATAACAATCCAATTCCTGAATTTCCTGGTGAATTTCTTGTGACTCCATTTCTTTCAGAATCAGTGGACCAAATCTCTCATGTTTAGCCTAGGGGAGCCTTATTTTCCAGGGATGCCTTATATTTCACTCAGAAGGAAACCTGTAAGTATGTCTTATTTTCAGAGAATGTCTTATTTTGGGGGAAACACGGTAATACCATCCCCCTAATGCCAAAACCATCATCCCAATACCAAAACCAGATAAAGATAACAGAATGAAAGAGAATTACCGGCCAATATCCCTCATGAACATAGATGTCAAAATACTCAAAAAAGTCTAGCAAATTTGCTCCAGAAATACATCAGACAGATCATACACCATGACCAAGTAGGATTTATTTTGGGAATGCAAGGATGGTACAATATCCACAAATCAATAAACGTGATACATCACATAAACAAACTGAGAGATAAAAATCACATAGTCATATCAATTGATGCAGAAAAATCATTTGATAAAATCCAACACCCTTTCCTGATAAAAACTCTCAACAAGGTGGGAATAGAAGGATCATACCTCAATATAATAAAAGTTATATATGATAAACCCACAGCAAACATTATACTCAATGGGCAAAAACTAAAACCATTTTCCTTAAAAACAGGAACAAGACAGGGATGCCCACTCTCACCTCTCCTGTATTGCATAGTACTAGAAGTATTAGCCATTGCAATTAGATAAGAAGAAGAAATAAAAGGCATCCAATTTGGAAAAGAAGAAGTAAAACTGTCCTTATTTGCAGATGACATGATAGTTTACATAAAAAAACCAAAAGACTCCATCAAAAAACTAATAGACTTAATAAATGTATTCGGCAATGTAGCAGGATACAAAATTTATGCCAAGAAATTTATGGCCTTTCTATACACCAATAGTGAACTTACAGAAACAAAGACGAAAAAATCCCATTTACCATCACACCAAAAATATTAAGATACCAGGGAGCACCAAAAAAAAGTCCCGGAGGCTCGTACAAAGGGAGTCTGGGCTGTAAGGCGGAAACTCAGGGGAGCGGCGAAAGGAAGTCCTGGAGGAGTGCACATTGCATGCAAAGAACAGACTGTTGACTGTGCTGCTGGATTGCCCTAGCGGGGAGGGAGACAAAAGCTCCAGACTGCTCTGAACCTCACTTCCAACTGCACTGAACCCCAGTTCCAAGCTCATTGGGGGAGAACCTAGACTGTTTGGTAGCGGGTGAAAATCGAGGTGCTTTCAGCGAGTACCAAAGGACACTGAAGAACACTGAGACTCAGGAACCTCATAGGGTGGGGCTGAAGGAAGCCAAGGCTGTAAGGCTCCACCCTGAAACTCTGCCCCATCCAAGCTGAGCACATAGGCTTTTGCAATTTTCCAAGACTGGTTAAATCAGGCTGTTTCCTGGCATAGACACAGCTGATCCTCACAACCAATTGGCCTGGAGGTCAGTTCTTCTCAGTGATACCAACAACAATCAATACTTAACTACAACAAGGCTGTACACATGTCCACAAAAGGGAGCATCAAGAGTGTCCACCTCAGAAACAACAAGAAAGCCCACTGTGTGGGAGAACATATTTGCAAATGTTACCACTGATAAAGGTTTAATCTCCAACATCTACAAACAGCTTATACAACTAAATAAAAGGAAGATGAATGATCCAATTAAAAAATGGGCAATGGACCTAAATAGAATATTTTCAAAAGAAGACAGAAGGAAGGCCAAAAAGCACATGAAAACATGCTCAAAGTCACTAATTATCCGAGAGATGCAAATCAAAACAACAATGCGGTACCATCTCACACCTGTCAGAATGGCCAACATCAACAAATCAACAAACGACAAGTGTTGGCGAGGTTGCGGAGAAAAAGGAACCCTCGCGCACTGCTGGTGGGAATGTAGACTGGTGCAACCACTGTGGAGAACAGTGTGGAGTTTCCTCAAAAAACTGAAAATGGAACTCCCATTTGACCCAGTAATCCCACTTCTAGGAATATATCCCAAGAAACTTGAAACACCAATCAGAAAGGATATATGCACCCCTATGTTCATAGCAGCACAATCTACAATAGCCAGAATTTGGAAACAGCCTAAGTGTCCGTCAGCAGATGATTGGATCCAAAAACTATGGTACATCTACACAATGGAATACTATGCTGCCATAAAAAAGAAGGATTTCTCATCATTTGCAGCATCCTGGATGGAATTGGAGAACATCATGCTGAGTGAAATAAGCCAATCAATGAAAGAGAAACACCACATGACCTCACTCATTTGTGGATAATAAAGAACATTATAAACTGGTGAACCATAAGATAGATATAGAGACAGTATATCAACAAGTAGACTGTCAAGTTACAGTGGGGACGGGAGGAAGATCTGGGGGAGATAATAGATCAACCGAAGGACTTGTATACATGCATATAAGTGCAACCAATGGACACAAAACTCTGGGGAGGGAGGGGATGTGTGGGAGGGAGGGAGGGGGTAAAAAAAAATCAATAAAATATATTAAAAAAATAAATAAATAAATAAAAAGAAAAAAAAAAAAAAAAAAAAGAGTGTCCACCTCAGGCAACTGGGAGACTGGCCCACTAAACCATATAGGATGCCATAGCACACAAATCCACCCTACCAACTCAGGGAAACAGCAAAAATGCCGAGACAAGGAAACAGATCACAAATGAAAGAAATTGAGGAAAACAAGCGACTGGATATAGAGTTCAAAACCACGATTATAAGGTTTTTCAAGAATTTCCTAGAAAAGGGCGATAAAATAAACAAGACCTATGAGGATATAAAAAGGGATCAACTAGAAATAAAAAGAGATAAACTAGAAATAAAGAATACATTGTCTTGCCGAAGCCGGTTTGGCTCAATGGTAGAGCGTCGGTCTGCAGACTGAAAGGTCCCAGGTTCGATTCCGGTCAAGGGCATATACCTTGGTTGCAGGCACATCCCCGGTAGGGGGTGTGCAAGAGGCAGCTGGTCGATGTTTCTCTCTCATAGACGTTTCTAGCTCTCTATCTCTCCCTTTCTCTATGTTAAAAATCAATAAAATATTTTTTTAAAAAAAAGAATACATTGTCTGAAATAAAAAAAAAATATTATACAGAGTCATAAAAACAGAATGGAAGATTGCAAGAATCAAGTCAAAGATTTGGAACGTACAGAGCCAGAAGACACTTCTCCACAGAAGCAAGAAGACAAGAGAATCCAGAAAGTTGAAGATAATGTAACAAACCTCTGGGACAACTTCAAGCGAACCAACATCAGAACTATGGGGATCCCAGGAGAAGAGAGAGAGCAAGATACTGAAAACATACTGGAAGAAATAGTGACAGAAAACTTCCCCCACCTGGTGAAAGAATTAGACTTACAAGTCCAGGAAGCACACAGAACCCCAAACAAAAGGAATCCAAAGAGGACCACACCAACACACATCATAATTAAAATTACAAGAGCAAAAGACAAGGAGAGAACATTAAAAGCAGCAAAAGCAAAGGAGCACCCATACAACTGTCAGCTGATTTCTCAACAGAAACCATGCAGGCCAGACGGGAATGGCAAGAAATATTCAAGGTGATGAATAGCAAGAACCTGCAGCCAAAAATACTCTACCCAGAAAAGCTATCACTCAGAATCAAAGGCCAGATAAAGAGCTTCATAAATAAATAAATAAATAAAGCTAAAGGAGTTTATCACAGCCAAACCAGAATTATATGAATTGCTGAAGGGGGTTCTTTAGGAAAAGGAAGAAAATAAAGATAAAAATTATGAACAACAAATATGTAACTATCAACAAGTGAATCTAAAAATCAAGGGAATTTAAAAAATCTGATGAACAATATTAGCTGGTGAATATAACAGAATAAGAGGTATGGAAAGGGAATGAACTGACCATTCTCAGGGAAAAGGGGAGTGGGGGGGGGTGCGGGAAGAGACTAAACATAAACTGTGTAGCTATAGATAAGGACAATGGGAAAGGGCAGAGGGTGGGGTGGTAACCTGGTGGAGGTGAGCAATGGAGGGGGGAAAGTGAGGAACATTTGTAATAATATGAACCATAAAGATTTATTTTAAAAAAGAAGAAGATACCTAGGAATAAACTTAACTAAGGAAGTAAAAGACCTATAGGCGGAAAACTACAGGACACTGAAAAAAAGAAAGAGATAAAGGAAGATGTAAAAAGATGGAAGAACATACCATGTTCATGGATTGGTAGAATCAGCATCATCAAAATGTCTAAACTACCCAAAGCAATCTATAGATTAAATTTACTCCCCATTGAAATACCAATGGCATACTTCACAGACCTAGAAAGAACTCTTCAAAAATTTATCTGGAATATAAAAAGACCCCGAATAGCCACAGCAATCCTGAGAAAAGAATGAAGTAGGAGGGATCTCAATACCAGATTTTAAGTTGTATTTCAAAGCAACAGTTCTCAAAACAGGATGGTACTGACACAAGAAAAGAGATGTAGATCAATGGAACAGAATAGAGAATCCAGATATCAACCCAAATCACTATGCTCAGTTAATATTTGACAAATGAGGCATAAAAATATAATGGAGTCAAGGCAGTCTCTTCAAAAATGGTGTTGGGGACTTCCTGGAAGATAGTGGCAAGGTAAACACTTGTACTTGCTGCCTCTCACAACCACATCAGTGCTGCAACTGGGTATCTTACCTCAGACCTGAAAAAACAGCAATTGTGGGGGCCCTGACTGATGCGGACACATGGATTCCAAAGAAAGGTGAGAGAGACAAAAAAAAAAAAAAAAAAAAAAAAACCAGCCCACACATGAAAGAAAAGCAGGCATCACCAGAAAAGGAAGTAAATGAGTTAGAGGCAAGCAACCTACCAGAGCAGGAATTCAGAGTAATGATCATAAGATGGCTAAAAAGAATGGAAGACAAATTTGACAATATGAGTAAGACCCAATAGGAAACGAAGAAGAACCAAGAGGAAATGAAGATGACTCAAGAAGAAATAAAAAATGGCATCGCTACTATGAAGAACTCAATAGAATGCATCAAGAGTAGACTAGAAGAAGCAGAGGACCACATCAGTGAGCTAGAAGACAAGATGGAAAAAAATACCCAATTAGAGCAGCTTCTAAAAAAAAAAAATTAAAAAGCAGGAGGAGAGGCTAAGGGAACTTTGGGACAATACAAAACAAAAAAATATTAGAATAATAGGGGTTCCAGAAAGAAATGAAATTGAGGAAGACATGTAAAATGTATTTCAAGAAATAATGATAGAAAACTTTCCTGAGATAGAGAAGAAAAAACCCACACAAATCCAAGATGCTCAGAGTCCCAAGCAAAATGAACCCCAGAAGAACGACACCAAGGCACATTATAATTAAGCTGCCAAACACCAACAACAAAATAAGAATCTTAAAAGCAACCAGAGAGAGACAGAAAGTTACATATAAAGGAATCCCCATCAGACTAGCAACTGATTTCTCCACAGAAACTCATCAGGCCAGAAGGTAATGGGATGAAATATACAAAGTCATGTAAAGGAAGGATCTGAATCCAAGAATACTGTACCCAGCAAGGCTATCAATCAAAATTGAAGATGAAATAGGAGCTTCACAGACAAAAAAAGACTAAAGGAATTTATCTCCACCAAACCAGCAATGCAAGAAATGCTAAAGTGTCTACTGTAAAATTAAAGAAATAGGAAGCAAAGAAGAAACACATGGGTATAGAATAAAAATGGCGTCAAATAAATATCTATCAATAATAACTGTAAATGTAAATGGATTAAATGCTCCAATCAAAACTCATAGGGTAACAGATTGGATAAGAAAACAAGACCCAGAGAATCCAAGATGGCTGCACAGGTAAACACCTAACCGCAGCCGCACACAATTTCAATGGAATACAACTAAACTATAAAATGGACATTGCCAAGAGCTACAGGTAGTCAACTGACTGAAAATTCTACAACAAGAAGGAAAGACAAAATCAGAGGAGCTGAAAAGCCTAATGTATGGAGACATGCTGTGTGCGCGAGTGTGCGCACGCGCGCGTGTAGAGGACGGAGCCGGAGAGGAGGAGAAGGCTGGGTGCCTGCCTGGCGTTCCCTAGCAGGAAGGAAATAAAAGCCCTGGACTGGACTGAACCCCAGAACTGACAGCACTGAGCCCCAGTCCTGGGCCAGACCCTGGGGACTCAGGCTCAGGCAGGGGGAGAAGGGGCTGTGAGGCGGAATCCTAGGGGAGCGGCGAAAAGTGGAGCCCCTGGAGTAGCGCATATTGCACACAAAGGAAGGAATGTTGACTCTGATGCTGGATTGCCCTAGTGGGAAGGAAACAAAACCTCCAGCCATGCTGAGCCCCAGTTCTGACTGCTCTGAACCCCATTGTGCGCAGAGGACAGTCTGTTGACTCTGATGCTAGACTCCCCTAGTGGGAAGGAGAAAAAAGCTCCAGACTGGGAGGAACGCGATGAGGAGCAGGAGCCGCTCCTGGACACTGGCCAGCCAGGTGCTGGCAAGAAGCTGGGCAACGAGGCCCCCAGGGGAGGGGGGCAGGGGTGCCGCTGGGCCCTCAACCGCTGATCGCGGGCCATGGAGCCAAGGCTGGGGGCTGCTTCCTGGGCGGCGCCAACCCCGACAACAGGCTGAAGCCATGCAGGAGGCCGCGGAGAACAAAGGGGCACTGCAGGCCAGCCTGCTGAGCTTCCAGGACAAGGAGGAAGAAACCGAAGAAGTTTTCAATGTGAAGAAATCAAGTTATAGCAAAAGATAGTAAAATTACTTAAGAAAGAATACAAAGAAGATCTTAAAATATCGAAGACTAAGACAGAACTCAACTCAGCAGCCAACATTGCAACAAAAATGCGATTAAAAAAAAAAAAGGACAGAATGTTGGAGCGGTAGCGGCCAGGCCCAGGGTGGCCAGGCCCAGAGCAGTCAGGCCCAGAGCATCCGGGTCAGGAGCAGCCAGGCCCAGAACAGCAGCAGCCAAGCCCGGAGCATCCAGGCTGGGAGCGGCCAGGCCCAGAGCTGCTGGGATGGGAGCAGCCAGGCCCAGAGCAGCAGCAGCCAGGCCGGGAGCGGCCAAGCTCGGAGCGGCCTGGCCGGAGAAGCTGGGCCCAGAGCAGCTGGGTCAGGGGCAGCCAGGCCAGGAGCAGCAGCAGCCAGGCCGGGAGCGGCCAAGCTCTGAGCGGCCGGGCCCAGAGCAGCCAGGCCCAGAGCAGCTGGGTCGGGAGCAGCCAGGCCCAGAGCAGCAGTAACCAAGCCCAAAGCAGCCAGGTTGGGAGCGTCCAGGCCCGGAGTGGCCGGGCCCAGAACAGCTGGGTTGGGAGCAGCCAGGCCCAAAGCAGCAGCAGCCAGGCCCGGAGCATCCAGGCTCAAAGCAGCCAGGCCCAGAGCAGCCGGGTCGGGAGCAGCCAGTCCCAGAATAGCAGCAACCAAGCCTGGCGCAGCCAGGTCGGGAGCGGCCAGGCCCAGAACGGCCGGGCCCGGTGCAGCCAGGCCCAGAACAGCCGGGTCATGAGCAGCCAGGCCTGGAGCAGCAGCAGCCAGGCCTAGAGTGGCCAGGCCCGAAGCGGCCGGGACCGGAGCAGCCGGGCCGAGAGCAGCCGGGTCGGAAGCAGCCAGGCCCGGAGCAGCAGCTGCCAGACCCAGAGCAGCTGGTTGTGGAGCGGAACAGAGCAACAGAGGCAGGCCCGGAGCAGCTGGGCCCCGGACAGCTCGCTCCTCGCCTGCCCATGCCTCAGGGCTGCCTCTCAGACATGGCTGGAAACTTTTGGGGGAACTGGAGGGTCTGCTGAATCAAGTGATGAAGGCTTAGGTCTGGATGTGTTGAGTTATTATAGCGCTGGGGTGTTGATCTGTGAATGCCTTGTGTGGGGTCTGGATGAGGTTGGTTGATCTATTTGGAAATGTCTTTTGTGTGAAGTGTATCCTTGGGCATGTGGAGGTATTATTGATTTGAGAAAATGCTAAGTAACTGATTTACTATCTGAAAAATGTAAAGTTCTGAAAGTATAAGGTCTCTTGCCAAAAAGAGGTTTTAAAGCTAACACCTTAATTTTAACTATCAACAAAAGAACAAGAAAACCCACTGTATGGGAGAACATATTTGCAAATGTTATCACTGATAAAGGCTTAATCTCCAACATCTACAGGCAGCTTATACAACTTAATAAAAATAAAAAAAGATAAATGATCCAATAAAGAAATGGACAACAGACCTAAGTTGAATATTTTCGAAAGAAAACAGAAGGAAGGCCAAGAGACACATGAAAACATGCTCACAGTCACTAACTATTCAAGAGATGCAAATCAAAATGACAATGCAGTACCATTTCACACTGGCCAGAATGTCTATCATCAAGAAATTAACAAATGACAAATGTTGGCAAGTATGTGGAGAAAAAGGAATACTCATGCACTGCTTGTGAGAATGTAGACTGGTGCAGCCTCTGTGGAGAACAGTCTGGAGTTTCCTCAAAAAACTGAAAATGGAACTCCCATTTGACCCAGTAACCCCACTTCTAGAAATATATCCTAAGAAACTGGAAACACCAATAAGAAAGGATATATGCACCCCTATGTTCATAGCAGCACAATTTACAATAGCCAAGATTTAGAAACAGCCTAGGTGCCCATTAGCAGATGACAGGATCAAAAAACTATGATACATCTATACAAAGGAATACTATGCTGCTACAAAAAAGAAGGAATTCTCACCATTTGCAGCAACCTGGATGAAATTGGAGAACATCATGTTAAGTGAAATAGGCCAGTCAATGAAAGAAAAATACCACACGATCCCACTCATTTATGGATAATAAAGAAAATTAGAAACTGTTGAACAAAAAGATAGACACAGAGACAGTAAAGTATAAACAGAATGTCAAATTACAGCTGGAAGGTTAGGGAGAGGTGGGGGAGAATAAGAGATCAACTGAAAGACTTGTGCTCATGCATATAAACATAAACAATGGACACAAAACTCTGTGAGGGCATGTATGGGAGTGGGGTTGGGGAGGGGGGGCAATGGTAAGATATGTATACATATAATACCTTAATAAGAAATGGGGGAAAAAACAACTAATAAATATTTATTTGGTTTTGAAAATGTAAAAAAATATATAATAAAATAAAAATAAAAATAGCCAAGAATTTAAAACAGCAGTTTTTCCAAAGGAGGGATTAATATTATGCTTCACTCTACTATTTCCCAAACTGTTTTATATACCAAATGTTACCTTGTTTTTCACATTCATTTGTATGTGAATTAATTGAACAGAATAGAAGGTTTAGTAAGTTACCGAAATCCATCAGTAAATTTTGTAAGATAAAGATGTCTCCTTAGATCATTTGTGAAAATGTGCCTTATAAAATAAATGGTATTGGGACATGAGTCAAACAGCAGATAACAGATACAGGATGACTAGCAGGATTTTTCCTGATTTGAGAAATGGGGTGGACATTAGTGAGCATTTCCTCTGGGATCACTTTTCATGAGCATGTCCTGCAGGCTGAATACCAGAATTTTGGAGTGCACTGCTTACCTGAGCTGCCTGGTCCCATCTTACAATCTTTCTGGAGGCAGAGCCAAGGTGCTGGGACTCAGACTGTTGGCAATGAATGAACTATGCTATAAAACAGGAAAATTTGCCTGAGTCATCCCATACTGGGAAGGGTTACAGGTTTGATTCCTAGTCAAGGGCATGTATCATGTTGCAAGTTTTATCCCCCATGAGTATAGGAGGCAACCAATTGATGTGTCTCCCTCACATTGATTTTTCTCTTTTTTCCTGCCCCCGCTCTCCTTTTCACTCTCTAAAACAGGGGTCTTCAAACTTTTTAAAGTGGGGGCTAGATCACGGTCCCCCAGAGAGCTGGAGGGCCGGACTATATGAACTACTAATTCCTACTGTAACACCTCGGCTGCACTCACTGCCCAAAAAACCTGGCGGGCAGGATCAGACTCCTCTGCGGGCCGCATGTGGCCTGCGGGCCGTAGTTTGAAGACCCCTGCTCTAAAAGATCAATGGAGAAAATATCTTCAGGGGAGGATTAATAAAAAAAAAATTTTAAATATTTTTTTCCAAGTTACAAAATGAAAACCCTGAGAAATCTGTTGTGCGTTAAAAAGAATATCATGAAGAAACCAAGATGGTGGCAAAGATAAACAACTAAACTGTCGCCTTGCTCAACAATTTCAAAATTACAACTAAAAGACAAAATGTCTATCACCCAGAACCATGGGGAAGCTGGATGAGTGGAAGTTTTACAACTAGAAGGAAGTTTTACAACTAGAAGAGAAAGGAGCACAAATGCTGAAAAGCTGAGTTATGAAGGCACAGAATTTGGACTGGTGGCGGGCAACTGGGCATGCGGCTTTTTTCCAACCTGAAGAGAGACAAGCTCCTGATCACTCTGAAATTCAGTTTCTGGGGATATGTGAGGGACCCAGACGCCTACAGGGAGAAGCTGGACTGTCAGCCATGAAAGTGAGGGTGACTTTTTTGCAGAGGTATGCCCAGAAATCATTGTTTATTGCACTGGAGCATGGGACTCTGGGACTTGGAAACGCAGAAGGACAGAGAAGACTGGCAGGCACCCATTGCTGTTTGCCACACCCTAGCCTACTGATGCCCGGAGACCCCGCCTCACACATTTTACAACCCACCCAGGCTCCACACAGCGCTTTTGCATATAAATGGCCTGCCCTGTGGCAGCTTAACCAAAAACTGCAGCTCTAGTCAGACTTCTCCAAAACCAACAAATCCCAAGCAAAGAGGAGAAAAATGTAGTTCTTGCTGTAGCTCTTGCTGGGTGGCCTCAGACGTAGCTGACCTGCACCCCATTGGAGATCCAGAAACTAGTGTATCTAGTGGTCTGTGCGAGACAACACCAGATTTCAACTATTCTCCTAAGGGACACATTCAAGAGGCAGACTTAGTGAACACCAAAGCTCTACTGGAACAAGTCCTCCCCCATAAACGTGTCTCCAGCACAGCAATTCTTCCATTATAGACACAGCATGTCCTCAAAGCCAATTGGCCTGGAGGTCAATTCCTCCTAGTGACACCAACAACAGTCAAGACTTAACTATAATAAGGCTGTATACACAGTCTACAAAGGGGTGCACGAAGAGCGTCCACCTCAGGTAACTGAGAGGCTGACCCATTGAACCATATAGGACACCTACCACACAAAGTTACCCCACCAACTCAGGGAAGCAGCAAAAATGAGGAAACAGGAAACATCACAAATTATAGAAATGAAGGAGAACAAAGGAGTGGATATAGAGTTCAAAACCAAGGTTATAAAATTTTTCAAGAATTTCCTAGAAAAAGCTGATAAATTTAATGAGACCCTCAAGGATATGAAAAAGGACTTACTAGAAATTAAACATACACTGACTGAAATAAAAAATATCATACAGAAACCCAACAGCAAACTAGAGGAATGAGAGAATTAAGTCAAAGATTTGGAATACAAAGAAGCAAAGGACACTCCTCTGAAGAAGCAAGAAGAGAAGATAATCCAGAAAGTTGAAGATAGTGTAAGAAGCCTCTGGGACAACTTCAGGTATAACAACATCAGAATTATGGGAGTGCCTGAAGAAGAGAGAGCAAGACACTGAAAACCTATTTGAAGAAATAATGTCAGAAAACTTCCCCCACCTGGTGAAAGAAATAGACTTACAAGTCCAGGAAGCACACAGAACCCTAAACAAAAGGAATCCAAAGAGGACCACACCAAGACACATCATAATTAAAATGCCAAGAGCAAAAGACAAAGACAGAATGTGACAAGCAGGAAGAGAAAAACAGTTAATTACTTACAAAGGAGCACCCATATAATTGTCAGCTGACTTTCTCAACAGAAACTATGCAGGTAAGATAGGAGTGGCAAGAAATATTCAAAGTGATGAATAGCAAGAACCTACAACCAAGATTACTCTACCCAGCAAAACTGTCATTCAGAATTGAAGGGCAGATAAAGAGCTTCACAGATAAAAAAAGCTAAAGAACTTCATCACCACCAAAGCAGTATCATATGAAATGCTGAAAGGTATTCTTTAAAAAGAGGAAAAAGGTAAAGATAAAAATTATGAACAACAAATACACATCTATCAACAAGTGAATATAAAAGTC
Source organism: Pipistrellus hanaki (assembly GCF_964339955.1). NCBI lineage: Eukaryota > Metazoa > Chordata > Mammalia > Chiroptera > Vespertilionidae > Pipistrellus > Pipistrellus hanaki. Next base: position 90,869,680 of record NC_140505.1, on the reverse strand, counting down.
AAGTGAATTAAAAATCTGAGGAACAGAATAAACTGGTGAATATAATAGAATCAGAGGCACAGAGGCATAGAATGGGAGTGGACTGATAATTCTCAGGGGTAAAGGGATATCTGTGTGGGGGTATAGGAAGAGACTGGACAAAAATCATACACCTATGGATGAGGAGAGCTGATGGGGAGGGGGAAAGTAAGGGCAGAGGGTGGAGTGGGAACCAGGTGGAGGGGAATTATGGGGGGGGAAATAGAAACAATTGTAATAATCTGAACAATAAATATTTATTAAATTTAAATAAATATAAATAAATAAATAAATAAATAAATAAATAAATAAAATCAATAAAAATATGTTTAAAAAATAAGAATATTGCTTGTAAATGTTAGAACCAGCCTCAGATAGATTCCAGGGACCCCATGCTTTAGGGTTTCTCTCTCTCAGAACTGGCATTGCACATGAAGAGATGCAGATTATGTAAGGAGCAATTTTGGTCTAAAAAATTAGGAACAATTTTGATTCTCTCTAGTCTAAGAGACCAGGCTTGGTGAGCAAAGGAAAAACTTGTGTTGCCATCACAACAGTGTAGCTTATTATTTATAAACTAAAGGTACTGGGCTGGGGTCCCTCAGCCCAACGTGCTCCCTCTTGTAGTCCAGGAGCCCTTAGGGGATGTACAACTGAGGGACCTAAGCTGTCAGTTGGACATCCTTAGCGGTGCTACAGAGGTAGAAGAGGCTCCTGCCACCGCTGTTGCTCTCACCAGCAGTGAACCCAGCTACTGGCTGAGTGGCTCTCCCACTGTGGGAGCATACTGACCACCAGGGGGCAGCTCCTGTGTGGAGCATCTGCCCCTTGGTGGTCAGTGTGTATCATAGTGACTAGTCATTCTGCCATTCAGTTGATTTGCATATTAGCTTTTATTATATAGGATTAGAGGGCCAGTGCATGAGGAAGGTTGTCCCTCAGCCCAGCCTGCACCCTTTCCAATCTGGGACATCCCTCTCATAATCTGGGATGGCTGGCACCCAACTGCTAGCCTGCCTGATTGCTCCTAACTGCTTCTGCCTGACAGCCTGATCACCCCCTAACCATTCCCCTGGCAGCCTGATCGATGCCTAACTGCTCCCCTGCCAGCTTGATTACTCCCAACTTCTCTCCCCTGCCAGCCTGGTTGTCCCCACTGCCCTCCCCTGCCTGCTTGATTGCCTACACTGCCCTACCCTGCTGGCCCAATTGCCCCCAACTGCCCTCCCCTGCCATCCCAACTGGCCCCAACTGTCCTCTCTGCAGGCCTGGTCCCCCTGACCTGCCTTCCCCTGCTGGCCATCTTGTGATGACATGGACATGGCCATCTTATGATCATATGGGGTGGCAATCTTTTGTGAGGGTGTGACAGTCAATTTGCATATTATCTCTTTATTATATAGGATTATCCCATGTTTTCCTCTAGAATATTTTTTCTAAAATGAAAATGGCTTTCTGTGTGCAGTTTACTTAAGCAATAAAATATAGAGTTAATTCAAAATTGTACCACAAGAGTTAAAAAAAACTGCTATCTTTTAAATATATTCCCCTTAAGACATCTCTATGTGCACACATTTCCTTTCTTTTGTTTTCTATTTAATCTACTATTTTAGGTTCTTAATATGAATGCAAAAAAAAAATGTAAATTTTCAACTTTTATCCCTAAGATGTGCATTTATGAGTGCACATTTCTTTATTAAATTATTATCTGTGTACATATTTTACCATTGCCCCCCCATACATGCCCACCCTCCCTAGAGTTTTGTGTCATTGGTTGTACTTATATGCATGTATACAAGACTTTCAGTTGATCTCTTATCTCCCCCAGATCTCCCTCCCTTCCCCGCTGTAATTTGACACTCTGGTTGTTGCTTTACTGTCTCTATATCTATCTTTTGGTTCATCAGTTTATAATGTTCTTTATCATCCATAAATGAGTGAGGTCATGTGCTGTTTCTCTTTCATTGACTAGCTTATTTCACTTAGCATGATGTTCTCCAATTCCATCCAGGTGGCTGCAAATGATGAGGATTTCTTCTTTTAATGGCAGCATAGTATTCCATTGTGTAGATATACCATACTTTTTTGATCCATTCATCTGCTGACGGGCACCTAGGCTGTTTCCAAATCCTGGCTATTGTAGATTGTGCTGCTATGAACATAGGGGTGCATATATCCTTTCTGATTGGTTTTTCTAGTTTCTTGGGATATAATCCTAGGAGTGGGATTACTGAGTCAAATGGGAGTTCCATTTTCAGTTTTTTAAAGAAACTCCATACTGTTCTCCACAGTGGTTGCACCAGTTGGCATTCCCACCAACAGTGCATGAGGGTTCCTTCTTCTCCACAACCTCGCCAACACTTGTCATTTGTTGATTTGTTGATGTGGGACATTCTGACAGGTGTGAAATGGTACCGCATTGTTGTTTTGATTTGAATCTCTCAGATAATTTTCATGTGCCTCTTGGCCTTCCTTCTGTCTTCTTTTGAAAATATTCTATTTAGGTTCATTGCCCATTTTTTTAATTGGATCATTCATTTTCTTTTTATTTAGTTGTATAAGCTGTCTGTAGATGTTGGAGGTTAAACCTTTATCAGTGATATCATTTTCAAATATGTTCTCACATACAGTGAGCTTTCTTGTTGTTTTGTTGATGGTTTCTTTTGCCCTGCAAAAGCTTTTTATTTTGATGTAGTCCCACTTGTTTGTTTTCTCTTTAGCTTCCATTGCCCTAGGGGCAGTATCAGTGAAGAAGTTCTTTTGGCATATGTCAGAGATTTTGCTACCTGTGGATGCCTCTAGTATTTTTAAGGTTTCCTGTCTTATGTTTAAGTCCTGTATCCATTCTGAGTTTATTTTTGTGTATGGTGTAAGTTGGTGATCTAGTTTCATTCTTTTGCATGTGTCTGTCTATTTTTCCCAACACCATTTATTGAAGAGACTGTCTTGACTCCATTGTATATTCATGCCTCCTTTGTCAAATATTAATTGAGCATAGTGATTTGGGTTGATATCTGGGTTCTCGATTCTATTCCATTGATCTATATGTCTGTTCTTGTGCCAGTACCAGGCTGTTTTGAGGACAGTGGCTTTGTAATACAGCTTGAAATCTGGTATTGAGATCCCACCTACTTTACTCTTCTTTCTCAGGATTGCTGTGGCTATTCGGGGTCTTTTATTGTTCCAAATGAACTTTTGGAGAGTTCTTTCTAGGTCAGTGAAATATGCAGTTGGATTTTTAATGGGGAGTGCATTGAACCTACAAATTGCTTTGGGAAGTATGGACATCTAATGATGTTGATTCTACCAATCCATGAACATGGTATGTTCTTCCGTCTGTTTACATCTTCCTCTATCTCTTTTTTCAGTGTCATGTAGTTTTCCGCAAATAGGTCTTTTACCTCCTTAGTTAAGTTTATTCCTAAGTATCTTAAATTGTTTGGTGAAATGGTAAATGGGATTACTTTTTTAGTCTCTGTTTCTATAACTTCACTGTTGGTGTATAGAAATGCCATAGATTTCTTGGCGTTAATTTTGTATCCTGCTACATTGCCAAATTCATTTATTAAGTCAATTAGTTTTTTAACGGAGTCTTTTGGTTTTTTTATGTACAATATCATGTCATCTGCAAATAAGGATAACTTTACTTCTTCTTTTCCAATTTGGATGTCTTTTATTTCCTCATCTTTTCTAATTGCAATGGCTAGTACTTCCAGTACTATGTCAAAGAGGAGTGGCGATAGTGGACATCCCTGTCTTGTTCCTGTTCTTAGAGGGAATGGTTTTAGTTTTTGCCCATTGAGTATAATGTTAGCTGTGGGTTTATCATATATAGATTTTATTATGTTGAGGTATGATCCTTGTACTCCCACCTTGTTGAGAGTTTTTATCAGGAAAGCGTGTTGGATTTTATCAAATACTTTTTCTGTATCAATTGATATGATTCTATGATTTTTTTATTTCAATTTGTTTATGTGATGTATCACATATATTGATTTGTGGATATTGTACCATCCTTGCATTCCTGTAATAAATCCTACTTGGTCATGGTGTATGATCTTTGCGATGTTCTGCTGAAGCCAATTTGCTAGTATTTTGGAATCTATGTTCATAAAAGATATTGGCCTGTAATTCTCTTTCATTGAGTTGTCTTTATCTGTTTTGGTATTATGGTGATGTTGGCTTCAGAGGAGGAGTTTGGAAGTATCCCTTCTTCTTGAATTTTTTGGAATAGTCTGAGGATGATAGGTTTTAGTTCTTCTTTGAATGTTTGGTAAAACTCTCCTGTGAAGCAATCTGGCCCTAGGCTTTAGTTTGCTGGAAGCTTTTTGATGACTGTTTCAATTTCTTCCCAAGTCACTGCTCTATTGAGATTTTTAGATTCTTCCTGATTGAGTTTTGGAAGGTTGTATTTTTCTAGGAATATGTCCATTTCCTCCAGGTTGTTCAGTTTGTTGGAATAGAGTTGTTCATAGTATTTTGTAACAATCCTTTGTATTTCAGCAGGGTCTGTTGTTATTTCACCTCTTTCATTTCTGATTTTTTTTATTTTGGTCCTCTCTCTTTGTTTTTTGGTTAGCCTGGCTAGAGGTTCATTAATCTTGTTTATCCTTTCAAAGAACCAGTTCTTGATTTTGTTGATCTTTTGTATTGTTTTTTTGGTCTCTATGTCTTTTATCTCTGTTCTGATTTTTGTTATTTCCTTCCTTCTGCTTACACTGGGCTTTTCTTGTTGCTCTTTTTCTAACTCTTTGAGTTGTAGAGTTAGATATTTGTTACCATTTTTTTGTTTTGTTTTGTTTTTTGCAATAGGCTTGTAGGGATATGAACTTCCCTCTTAAAACTGCTTTTGCAGTGTCCCATAGATTTTGGATAGTTGTGTTTTCATTGTCATTTGTTGCCAGGATGTTTTTAATTTCTTCCTTGATTTCTCTGGTAACCCAGTCCTTGTTTAATAGTATGCTGTTTAGTCTCCATGTGTTTGATTTCTTTGGATTATTTTTATTATAGTTCATTTCCAGTTTTATGCCACTATGATCTGAGAAGATGCTTGATATGATTTCTATCCTCTTTAATTTGAAGAGACTTTGCCTATTTCCCAACATTTGGTCTATCTTTGAAAATGACTCATGTGCACTTGAGAAGAATGTATATTCTGTGGCTTTGGGGTGGAATGTTCTGAAGATGTAGATTAATTCCATATGGTCTAGTGAATCATTTAGGACTGATATTTCTTTGCTGATTTTTTGTTTAGATGATTTGTCCAAAGGTGACAGTGGGGTATTAAAATCTCCTACTATGATTGTATTGCTATTAATCTCTCCCTTAATGTCCTCCAGTAGTTGTTTTTTTTTTTAATGCATTTGGGTGCTCCCATATTGAGTGCATATATTTTTACCGGGGTTATTTCTTCTTGTTGGATTGCTCCCTTTCGCATTATGAAGTGCCCTTCATTGTCTCTTATTATGTCCTTCACTTTGAGATCTATTTTGTCAGATATAAGTATTGCTACCCCAGCTTTTTTTTCATTTCCATTTGCCTGTAAAACCTTTTCCCATCCCTTCACCCTCAGTCTGAGTGCATCTTTTTTTCTGAAGTGGGTTTCTTGTAGACAAAAGATATATGTTATGGGTCTTGTTTTCTTATCCAATGCATTACCCTATGTCTTTTGATTGGAACATTTAATCCATTTACATTTACAGTTATTATTGATAGGTACTTATTTGACGCCATTTTTATTCTATACCCATGTGTTCCTTCTTAACTTTCTATTTCTTTAATTTTACAGTAGCCACTTTAGCATTTCTTGCATTGCTGGTTTGGTGGAGATAAATTCCCTTAGTCTGTTTTTGTTGGTGAAGCTCCTGATTTCATCTTCATTTTTGATTGATAGCCTTGCTGGGTACAGTATTCTTGGATGCAGACCCTTCTTTTGCATGGCTTTGTATATTTCATCCCATTCCCTTCTGGCCTGATAAGTTTCTGTGGAGAAATCAGTTGCTACTCTGATGGGGGTTCCTTTATATATAACTTTCTGTCTCTCTCTGGCTGCTTTTAAAATTCTTTTTTTGTCGTTGGTGTTTGCCAGCTTAATTATAATGTATCTAAGGGTCGGTTTTCTGGGGTTCATTTTGCTTGGGACTCTGTGAGCATCTTGGATTTGTGTGGGTTTTTTCTTCTCTATCTCAGGAAAGTTTTCTGTCATTATTTCTTGAATCACGTTTTCCATGTCTTTGTCAGTTCCCTTTCCTTCTGGAACCCCTATTATTCTAATATTATTTTGTTTTGTATTGTCCCAAAGTTCCCTTAGACTTTCCTCCTGCTTTTTAATTTTTTTTCCCAGAAGCTGTTCTAATTGGGTATTTTTTTCCATCATGTCTTCTAGCTCGCTGATGCAATCCTCTGCTTCTTCTAGTCTACTCTTGATGCTTTCTACTGAGTTCTTTACAGTAGCAATGTCATTTTTCATTTCTTCTTGGTTCTTCTTCATTTCCTCTTGGTTCTTACTCATATTGTCAAATTTGTCTTCCATTCTTTTTACCCATCTTATGATCATTGCTCTGAATTCTTGCTCTGGTAGGTTGCTTGCCTCTATCTCGTTTACTTCCATTTCTGGTGAAGCCTGCTTTTCTTTCATATGCGGGCTGTTTTTTTGTCTCCCCATGATCTCTCTTTTTAGGGTGTCTGGTTGTGTAGTTCTCTCTCTCCTGCTTTGATTTAAAGGCACAAAATACAACACAACCAGGTACAACACACAAGGCACTGAATAAAAATGTGTTTGTGATATTAATAACCTCCACTAAAGGTGACTAGAACCCAACTAACAACAACATACACTCAAACAAAAAGAATAGGCAAATTAAGCAAAAATAAAAAACAAAAATTTAAAAATTAAAAAAAAATTTTTAATTTAAATAAAATTTGCAGTAATGAAGGTCATTTGCTTCCTCTATTGCTGTAATCCAGACCTGATTTTTAAGCAGTTCTTGCTTTGATTTTATTACACTGGAGTCAATTTGTGAATTAGCCTCTGGGTGGCAATGTTTCTAGGTTGACTTCCCAGGCTCTAAAGCCACTCCAGCTTCCCCCCCCCTTTGAGGAGGGGAGGGGTCAAGTCTGAGCCAACTGTAATCTCCTGTAATTCTCCGATATCCCTCCGAGTGAGATCCAAATGTGTTGCTCCTCACATATCTCCCCTATTAGGAACTTCGTCCACTTTCACAGGTGACACCCGCCCAACTGCCGGGGCCTCTACTTGTAATCACCGCCCCTGTCCTCCAGCTTCCGCACGCCCTGTGTGCGCAGGCCTTTGTCTTCTCTGCGAGTACTCACTCACCCTCTCGCCGCGAAGTCTGACCTTTTTGCCTTGTGGTGGGGCACTTCTGTAAGTCCACGTGTTTGCCCCTCCTGGAGTCAGTGCTCTGGGGGTCACAGCTGCTTGGTGGTCGCTGCAGCTGTGGATATTCAGGCCTCTGACACGATCCAATCTTCCTCTCAAGATGGCGAGTTTTCCCTGTCCAATCCAGTAGGTAGCTCCAGGAAGGGACCTCACCCCGCATGGGTGCTTCCCTGTGAGGGGCACCCTTGTCAGCGGTCTCCAGCAGTTTCTTCTGGTGTTCAGCTATCTCTTGGCTTGCTAATAAACACTCACAGCACAAGACTCCAGCTGCTCTCTCTTTCTGCTTATGGACAAGGCTCAGAATCTGCCTATTCTTCCACCATTTTTCATTCTTCCTGAGTGCACATTTTTTTATAAGTTTTGGTATGTGGTATTTTCAACTTATTTTATAACTTGAATTGTGATGTAGTTGGGAGGTTAGAAGTGTATTTCACAAGTTTTAAATATAAAGAGTTCTAGGTACTTCTGTTTCTGATTTCTGATTAACTGCAATGACAGAAAGAAACATCTTACCTAATAACAGACAAACATGTAAATTGACCATACCTCCACTATGCCCACAGCCAATCAGAGTGAGTATGCAAATTATCAGGCCAAAGATGGCAGCTGCCCAGCTGCCCCAGGCTCTGAGTGGCTAGGTGGGACAGGACACCTGCTACTAAAGGGAGGGTATGGGGAGCGAAGGGTTCTACAGGAGCAGAGTGCCGCAGCAAAGACAGGATGCAGACTCCAGAGTCTGCAGAGAAGACAAATACAGCATATACTAGCTAGAATCTGCAGCAAACACAAAGATGGCAGACTCCAGCTAGAGTCTGAAACAAAGTTGAAGAAGGCAGATTCTGCACTGAACAAAGGCCTGGATCCTGGGTGCTGGAAGAAAACTGGTGTTGGAAGCCAAAGGAAGGAAGGCCTATTGCATTAGTCTCTTCATGCAACGGGCCTCTAGTATCCTACCTTATAAAAGAGCAATATTCAAATTAACCATCACTCTGATCAAGTCATGCCCACTAGCCATGCCCACCGGCCAATCAGAATGAGTATGCAAATTAACCCCAACCAAGATGGCTACAGCCACAGAGAGTAGTTGAGAAGCTTGGCTTCCTTGGCAATGGAAGCCAAACTTTCCACACATCCTGGCCGGGGTAGGCCTCCATTCAAGGATACAAAATTTCAATTATAGAAGATAAATCCCAAGAAAAATGGTGACAGCCCCAGATCTGGAGAGAACAGGCTAGGATTCCCCCTGGCAACGGAGGAAGCAAAGCTTTCCTCCTGTCCTGGATGGCCTAGGCTCAAAGCTACAAAGTTTCAATTATAGAAAATACATAAAACCAACAGAAATGGTGACAGCCAGAATGATCAGGGGGCTTGGTTCCGCTCCAGGCTACAAAGTTTCAATTGTAGAAGGTAAATAAATTCCAGATACCAGGGCCTCTGCTTGGGTCTCCAGATGGCGTGGCTGACCTGAAAATCACTACAGGTCCCTTGCCAAGGTCACCCCACACCCCAATGGAACCCCCACCCTGATCCAGGACACCCTTCAGGGCAAACCAGCTGGCCCCACCCATGCACCAGGCCTCTATCCTATCTAATAAAAGAGTAATATGCAGATTGACCATCACTCCAACACACAAGATGGCTGCCCCCATGTGGTCAAAGATCCTGCCCCCATGTGGACACAAGATGGCCACCACAAGATGGCCAGCAGAGGAGGGCAATTGGGAGGGACTTGGTCTGCAAGGGAGGACAGTTGGAGGTGATCAACCCTTTAGGGGAGGGCAGTTAATGGGTGGCCAGGCCAGCAGAGGAGGGAAGTTGGGGGCAAACAGACTGGCAGGGGAGCAGTTAGATATCAATCAGGATGGCATGGGATTGGTTAGGAGGTGATCAGGCTGGCAGGCAGAAGCAGTTAGGGGCAATCAGGAAGGCAGGCAGGTGAGCAGTTGGGAGCCAGCAGTCCTGGATTGTGAGAGGGATGTCTGACTGCCCATTAGGCAGTTTAACATCCCTCGAGGGGTCCCAAATTGGAGAGGGTACAGGGTGGGTTGAGGAACACCACAGGGGCCCATGCACGAATTTTGTGCCCCAGGCATCTAGTTTTATATAATTTCAATTCTTTGAAGTTCGTTGAAATCTGCTTCATAGTCTAGCAGATTCACTTGAAAAATAATTGAAGTGCTGCTCTGCTGCCATCTTGTGTGCATCTTAGGAGTAGCACCTCAGTGCAGGTCAGCAGGACAAAGGGGGGAGAGTGGGCGCTATAGTGGGAGCATCTCTAAGTGCTGAATGATATACTATTTAGGAATGTATTTCAGAACTTTTAAAACTAAGAACTTTCCTGTCATCAACCAATCAACAAATGACAAGTGCTGGCAAGGATGTGGAGAAAAAGGAACCCTTGTGCACTGCTGGTTGGAATGCAGCCACTGTGAAAAACAGTATGGAATTTCCTCAAAAACCTAAATATGGAACTTTCATTTGAACCAGTAATCCCACTTCTATATCCCAGAAACTCAGAAACACCAATCAGAAAAAGTATATGCACTCCTATGTTCACAACAGCACAATAGCTAAGATTTGGAAACAGCTTAAGAGCCCATCAGCAGATGAGTGGATTAAAAAACTATGATACACTTATGAAATGGAATACTATGTAGCTGTAAAAAAAAAAAAGAAAGAACTCTTACCATTCATAATAGCATGGTTAGACCTGGAGAGCATTACACTGAGAGAAATAAGCCAGTCAGAGAAAGATAAATATCACATGATCTCACTTATTTGTGGAATATAATGAACAAAATAAACTGATGAACAAAAACAAATCCAGAGACTTAGAAGCATCAAACAGACTGTCCAATCTCAGAGGGAAAGCAGGGGAGGATGGGAGAGGGGGGAAAGTGAGAGATCAATCAAAGAACTTGTATGTCTGTGCAACTTGGGAATAATACCTTAGTGCCTTTCAGCAGGAAAGGTTGTTGGGTACAGTGGGTTATCTGATTTTTTAATGCAGTTTGCTGCTCAGGTTGTTGAAGTGTTTTACATCTTTATTGAAGTCTTTTTGTGAGGCTATTGGTTCTGAAAGAGGGGTGCTCTGTCTCTGAATGAGAGAGGTATGTTAAATTTATTACAATTGTAAATGTATCTAGTTTCTTTTGTAGCTCTCTTCTATGTACTTTGATTTCATGTTATGAAGTGCTTGTGAATTTGGATATTCCTGGTAAAATTAAATTATTGATATTAAGTGCTCTTTATTTATAGTAATGCTTTTTGCCTCCAGGTCTCTTGTGTTATCATATACATTATTGGCTTATGTTTGCTTAATATATTTTTTCCATTCTTTCACTTTTGATATCTTTGTACCTTTAGGTTTTCAGTATCTTTCAGTTTTTATATTAGTTATGAGTAAAATGAGTTAATTTTGCTTCAATATTTTCCCCATTCAGTTGTCCCAGCACTCTTTATAATATAATGCATATTTTCCCACTGACCTGATGAGTTATTTTTATTTTACCAAGTTTCCATATGTATTTGAGTCTATTATTGGACTTTGTTTTCTGTTCCATCAGTTTATCTATTCACAGGACATTACCAAAGTTTATAGATTTATAACACAATACATTATTTTATCTGGTTGGGGTAGCTTTTATTCATTCCTTTTTTCAGAATTTTATTTAAAAATATTTTATTAATTTCAGAGGAAAGGAGAGGGAAACAGAGAAACATCAATGATGAGAGAGAATCATTGATCAGCTGTCTCCTGCACACTCCCCTCTAGGGAGATCAAGTCTCCAATCAAGACATGTGCCCTGACCAGGAATCAAACTGTAACCTCCTGATTCATGGGTCAATCACTGAGCCATGTTGACCAGGCCAGAATTTTCTTTTACATTTTTTATTTTAACATGTGAACTTAAATGAGTTTGTTTTGGTTTTTAAAATCAAATCGTAATAAATTTATAATCAACATTGGGAGTTTGACATCATAATGTGGGTTATTTTACCCAAGAATACAATGTTATTGTCCAATTGTACAAGTGTCTGTTATTGGGTATCATTTTAAATTTTTATTTTTACAGATTGTGCACATTTTTGTTAAGATCATTCCTTGGCATCTTATGTGTTTTGTTGCCATTGTACATTTTCTTTGATTATATATGTCATGTACTGTTTTAAAGGATATGTATTTATATGCATGTTATCTCTCCCTTTCTCTCTGAAATAAATAAAAAGATATTAAATGAGTAAGATTATTGATTGTTAGTAAAAAAGTCAATATGAACTTTTGTTTCTTCACCATATAAGCAAGTATTCAGACATTTTGGAATTACATGTCTATCACCATTTCTTGAACTAAGATTTAAAAAAATATGGTAATACTGATTTTCAGAGAGAGAGGAAGGGAAAGGGAGAGAGAGACTGAAACATCAATGAGATAGAAATATCACTTCAATCGGCAGACTCCTGCATGCCCCCTTCTGGGGATTGAACCACAACCCTAGCATGTGCCCTGACCAGGAATCAAACCAGCAACCTTTTGGTGCCTGAGAGAATATTCAATCCACTTAGCCACACCAGCTGAACTAAGATTTAACAATTAAACTAAAGTAACTTATTCTCAACTGAACGATTATGTCAATGAATGTGGAACAATCTACTAATTTATCTTGTGGATGTAAAACTTTTATTTAAAATTTCAAAGATGGAAGTGCAATACTGGACTTGTAAAGATACAGGCTGCTTGGTTTGGCTCAATGGATAGAGCGTCGGCTTGGGGACTGAAGGGACCCGGGTTCGATTCCGGTTGGGGGCATGTGCCTTGGTTGCGGGCATGTCCCCAGTAGGGGGTGTGCAAGAGGCAGCTGGTCGATAACTCTCTCTCATCGATGTTTCTAGCTTTCTATCGCTCTCCCTTCCTCTCTGTACAAAAAAAAAAAAAAAAAAAAAAAAAAAAAAAAGATACAGGCTGCTTGAGGAAGAGGGCAGGCAGATTGCCCTGGATAGCACCAGAATTGGTCATGCTGAGTAGAGGTAGGAAAGAGTCAGCCAGCCAGTTAATTTGACTGCAGCTGGCCATTGAGTAAGATGTGCTTTCAACTCCTCTCCGAGAGCTGGCCTATTCTTTTTGTTTGTTTGTTTGTTTGTTTGTTTGTTTTTGTTTTTTATTTTTATTTTTTTTAATAAATTTTTATTGTTCATATTATTACAAATGTTCCTTTTTTTTACCTCCCACCATTGCTCTCCTCCACCAGGTTCCCACCCCACCTTCTGCCCTTTCCCCACTCCTCATTGTCCTCATCCATAGGTGCACAGTTTATGTTCAGTCTCTTCCCACATCCCCCTCTCCCCTTTTCCCCAAGAATCGTCAGTTCACTCCCCTTCCATACCTCTGATTCTATTCAACAGTTAATCAGATTTTTTTTTAATTTCCTTGGTTTTTAGATTCACTTGTTGATAGTTACGTATTTGTTGTTCATAATTTTTATCTTTATTTACTTTATCTTCTGAAAGAACCCCCTTCAGCAATTCATATAATTCTGGTTTGGTGGTGGTGAACTCCTTTAGCTTTTTTTTATTAGTGAAGCTCTTTATCTGACCTTAGATTCTAAGTGATAGCTTTGCTGGATAGATTATCTTTGGCTGTAGGTTCTTACTATTCATCACCTTGAATATTTCTTGCCATTCCTGTCTGGCCTGCATGGTTTCTGTTGAGAAATCAGCTGACAATCGTATAGGTGCTCCTTTATAGGTAACTACCTGCTTTGCTCTTGCTTCTTTTAATATTCTCTCTTTGTCTTTTGCTCTTGGAATTTTAATTAAGATTTGTCTTGGTGTGGTCCTCTTTGGATTCCTTTTGTTTGGAGTTCTGTGTGCTTCCTGGACTTGTAAGTCTAATTCTTTCACCAGGTGGGGGAAGTTTTCTGTCACTATTTCTTCCAGTATGTTTTCGATATCTTGCTCTCCCTCATCTTCTGGGACTCCCCATAATTCTGATGTTGGTTCGCTTGAAGTTGTCCCAGAGGTTTCTTACATTATCTTCAATTTTCTGGATTCTCTTGCCTTCTAGCTTCTGCGGAGGAGTGTCTTCTGGCTCTTTATGTTCCAAATCTTTGACTTGATTCTTGTGATCTTCCATTCTGTTTTTAGGACTCTGTATAATATTTTTTATTTCAGTCAATGTATTCTTTATTTCTTTTTGATCCCTTATCATTTCTTGTTGATTCCTTATTAATTCTAGTTGATCCCTTTTCATATCCTCATAGGTCTTATCGATCTTTTCTAGGATATTCTTGAAAAACCTTATAAGCGTAGATTTGAACTCTATATCCAGTCGCTTTTTGTCCTCCATTTCTTTCGTTTGTGATCTATTTCATCTTGGCATTTTTGCAGCTTTCCTGAGTTGGTAGCCTTAAAAGTCTCTGTGTTCTGCTTGGATGGGGCGGGGTTTCAGGGTGGAGCCTACAGCCTTGGCTTCCGTCAGCCCCGCCCTATGCAGCTCCTGAGTCTCAGTTATCCCTAGGGTCCTTCAGTACTCGCTGCCAGCACCTCTGAGAGAAAGGTGCCCTCGATTTTCGCCTGCTGCCAAACAGTCTATGCTCTCCCCCAATGAGCCCGGTATTGGGGTTCAGTTCAGTTGGTAGTGGGATTGGAGGTGGCGTTCAGAGCAGTCTGGAGTCCCTGTCTCCTACCCGCCAGGGCACTCCCGTGGCACAGCCAACCGTCCCTTCTCTGCGCGCAATGTGTGCGCCGCCAGGACCTCCTTTCGCCGCTCCCCCGGGGTTCCATCTTTCAGCCCAGCTCCCTCTGTGTGAGCCTGGGTCCCCGGGGTCTGGCCTAGAACTGGGGTTCAGAGCAGTCGGAAGTGGGGCCCAGCACAGTCGGAGCATTTATCTTTTTCCCGCTAGGGAACGCCCGCCAGGCACTCAGCCACCCCGCCCTTCCTCTCAGGCTCAGTCCTCTCTGCGTGCTGCGTGTCTCCATACCTTAGGCTTTTATAGCTCCCCCGCGCTTCCTTCTGGTTTTCTCCTTGCTTCTCGTTGTAGAATTTCCAGTCAGTCGACTTTCCTGTAGTTCTGGGTAATGTCCATTTTATATTTTAGTTGTATTTTGTTGAAATTGTTGTGTGAGGCAGCGGCTAGATGTTTACCTGTCAGCCATCTTGGAACGACCGAGCTGGCTTATTCTATCCAATTCAGTCAACATGGATTTCAGGGAAATTCTCATGATAGCTTCTAAAAGACAAAGAAACAACAACATACCAAAAAGGTATAGTTGGCCAGTGGGGCCTCCCCAAAAGTTAAGGATGTCTAATCAGCAGCATACAAGCTTTTCCCAGAAGAAAAGTGGAAGAGCTCAGACAAAATGCCTTAGAGAAAAAAAGGAGAAAAGAAGAACTAGTGAATTGAGCTAAAACATGACAAGAAAGCAAGAGCTATAGACAAGAGAACAAAGGACAATTTCCATGGTTAAATGGGATTCCTGTTGAGGAAAAGTCAAAGAAAAGACAGGCAATGGAAAGCCACTAATCAGGGAACAGACCAAGAGTATGAGATGGAAGAATTCTTAGAATACAATCAAGCAGCATCAGAGCAAGAACCTCCTCCCAAAGTTGACAATAAACCAAAGGTCCCTCTTAAAAATGCCCACCATCATGAACTTCACTGACCTACTCAGGTTGGCTGAGAAAAATCAGTATGATATGGGAGTCCATGTCTCGAATGGTTCTGTGTTTGGGATCTGGAGAAGGACCACAGGAAAATGATGCAACAAGACAAATAATAATTTGGAAATAATGGGGGCCAGGAAGAGAATCCAAAGCAAGGACAAGGACTTCACTGCTGCCCAGGCCCTGCCAGCCTTGTATTCAATTTTAGATACACATATTACCCTTAGTCAGACAGCCAATTCTGGTAACAGACAGACTATCTTAAGGGTGAGTAAATATTAGTAATGATTTACTTTGACACTATTTGGTCAGGAAATTACTTGAGCCACCATCGTCTCGATTAAGCAATTGGTACATAGCTTTGGCCCTTGCCAGAGCCAAGGTTCATGAGCCTTCTGTGTTCCTTATTTACTCTTTTCTGATAGGAAAGACAATGAGTAGCTTCCAACAGTATGAACCGTGGAAATCAAGGTAGTGGGGCGGGGGGGGGGGGGGAAGGGAGGGGAGGAAGAGAAAGTGGCTTATGATTGCACAAGAACTTAGGGAGTGAAAACTTCTTGAATAAAGACATACGAAAAAGAAGCCAGAGGCAGATGCAGGACTACCTCTGACCAAAATGGTGCTCTCTCACACAGAAAGTATGAACACAAAACCTAGCAGAGTTTCCAGGGATAAGCATCCTTCTCCCAAAGGTACTCTTCTTCCTCATGCTGAGAAGACCCAGCACAACTAATAAGAAACATTTAGGTTTGTTTTCATCCAAATCCATGCCAGGAGAGAGGACCAAAGTAAGATCTAGAAACTTCTTCCAAGCCTCACTTCGGGAGGACCATGACAGGCCTGTTTTAATGGGGCTTAAAAGACCCACTTGAGCACCTATTCATCAAGTGTTCCAAAGTCTTCTGCTAAAGGGACTCAGAAATATGTTACTGAGCACAAAGCCAAAAAATCTCCTCCCTATCCTAGCCATTCCAGACCTGGATCTGTGGTCTCCCTACATAAGGCTAAGAGTCCAGGTGTCAGGCAGTCAGGCAGCAGGTTCAGCTCAGCTCCTGGGCAGCCCATCACAGAGAATGTTTGGTCTATTGTTAGTTCTGGCTCCATGCCCAGACACCAGAATGGCAGTTTATTCAGGACCTGAGAGACCTATCAGTGGGACCAAGAGGCCAGCTAGTGAGCCAGTGACTTAAATCCTCCTGGAAGGACAGTCAGCAGTAGAAGTGGCTCTGAATGATCCATCAGTGGCCCAGGTTGTTCCAAGAAGTCAGTGGTCAGTTCTGGTGACTCTAGGTGGCCTGTGCACAATCCACATGACCGATGACCAATGAGTGGCTCAGTGGCCCTGGATAATCAGTAAGTGGCTCAGTTTCAGCTGGACAGACTGTCAGCAGTTCAGGCCCTGGAAGACCAGTGAAAAGCTTGGGAATTGGGTGAATAGTTAGTAGCTTAGATCTCCCATAAGCCCAAATGCCCTTTTGTCTCAGAAACAATATCTTCTAAGAATATCATTACCCAGCCCACCATGGACAGATAAATGGAATGAAATCTTCTTTAGCTGGCTACAGATATGTCCAACATTCTCAAAGGTTTTCCTTCCCTGGTGGTTACAAAAGACAGTGAGAATGTGAAGAGAAGGAAGATAAGAACTCCGACTCCAAAATGGAATGTTTTATCAAAGATGAAGGAGAATCTCAGAAAGAAATATCTAAGCATATTATTTGGTTATGACTGAAAAAAAATACAAAGATGACAGTGATTATGCCTTATGTTACATGGAGAGTAGTTGGAAAGAACAACAGAAGGAAGAACCAAAGAGTTCAAGACCAGGTACGCAAGAGGAATTAAAGGAAATGAGGTGGGAAGAAGAAGCAATGAAATGGTTTCAAGAAGCTGAATAGACATTAACTGCTGTTTTATTTATTTTTGTGAACCACTGGAGGCACTCTACTGCAAAGAAGTCCTATCTTTAGACTGAAAAACCCATTATCATTTTAGAGTTACTATTGGCCCAGTGCACAAAATTCGTGCACATGGAGGGGTTGTTCTTCAGCCTGGCCTGCACTCTCTCCAATCTGGGACTCCTTAGGGGGTGTGCAGGATTGGGCCTATATCAGCAGTTGGACATCACTCTCACTGCTGGCTCCAAACCACTTGCCTGCTTGCCTTCCTGCCTGCCTGATTGCCCCCTAACCACTCCCCTACCAGCCTGATTGATGCCTAATTGCTTCCCTGCTGGCCTGATCACCCCAACTGCCCTCCCCTGCGGCAACCTGCCTTTTCCCCCAGGACCTGCCTCCTCTGCACAAGGTGGAAGAGATGCTAGGACCCCCAGGCCTCACCTCACGAAGTGGCTGCCCGGCCCTGCCTCCTCTGTGCACGTGGCCATCTTGTGGTGGCCAACTTGTAGCAGCTATCTTGTGGTAATATCATGTGTGAGGGCCACCTAGGCTTTTATAGATACTTGGGTCCTAAAGGATAAGGAATGTATACTATATATTTTGAGCATAAAGTATTTTCAAATACTTTCTGGGGTGAAAGCTGTAGTGCAGATGACATAATGCCCGGTGACTGCTCTTAGGAAGTTAACTGCTCACAGATGCCAGTCTCAATCCTGATGAGCTATGCACTCTAATGTGGGGCCCACTCAATAGTCAGCCAATCTTATTTTGTGCCTTTACTATTTTAAAAAGGAAAAAAGATTGCCGTTTGGCTTCCATAATTTTGTTGATGGGTGAGTAGGGAAATGGCTGGCCCCCAATCAAACTTATTTTGTATTTTTATGAGGAATCTGGCCCTTCCATGAATGTTATCAGAAATAAAGTGACCTGTTCTAATCTATATATTTGGATTGAGAACTTGAAAATATAGAATAGGCTTTATAATTATATGTACGTCATCTATGTGACTTTGAAATAAAAAGTAGAATAAATTATATTGTATTCTATATTCATGGATTGGATGCGAGCATTCTTATTCACTGATTTAGGTGATTAGGCAATTAATAAATTTCAAGTTAAAAAAACAAGTTATGCTATTTGGTGTAAGAATATTATTTTCCAAATTTTCCTTTCAGATTTATTGTAAAATAGATAAATGCCACTGTGCTGATTTTTATCTAAAAAATCATTTTATATTGTATAAAAATATTTTATTGAAAGAGTAATAGTTTAAAAAATAAGCAAGTGACACATGGGGCTCCCCTTACTCCCTTATTATAGAGATATTTTGGAATCCAAAGTGCCCTGTGTCTCTTGATGTTAATGGCTTTGCATTTTAATCTTAAAATTCCTTAGCAATTAATGACAAAAAAAAACAACTAAATTCATGTGTATCAGGAGAAAATAAATAAATAGCTGAATAAAGTTTCAAAGGTGGGAATGAAGAGTACCAACATTTTGCATTGGACGTACTGATTTTAAGCTCATTGTTAAGAAATAAAAATTATTTCCCATTCCTTTCTAAAAGATTTAGTTGGGGAGGAAAATTGGTGTGGGAAGAGAATTTTACAAGGAGCTTCTTTTATTTTTTTTTTAAATTCTTCATTGTTTGAAGTATTATATATGTTTCCATTTCCCCCAATTGGCCTTTCCCTGGCTGCTCCCACCCTCCAGCACATGCCCTCACTCCCTATTGTCTGTGTTCATTGGTTATGCTTAAGTCCTTTGGTTGATCTCTGACCTCACCCTCCCACCCTCCCCTGCCTTCCCTCTAAGGTTGAACGGTGTGTTTGATGCTTCTAAGTCTTTAGACCTATTTTTGTTCATCAGTTTATGTTGTTCATTATATTTCACAAATGAGTGAGATAATGTGATATTTATCTTTCTCTCCAGAACCATCCATGCTGTTGCAAATGGTAGGAATTCCTTCATTTTTACAGCAGCATAGTATTCCATAGTGTAGATATATCACAGATTTCTAATCCACTTACCTGGTGATGGGCACTTAGGATGTTTCCAAATCTTAGGTATTGTAAATAGTGCTGCTATGAACATAGGGTGCATATATTCTTTCTGATTTGTGTTTCTAGTTTCTTGAGATATATTCCTAGAAGTGGGATCACTGGGTCTAATGGAAGTTCCGTTTTAGTTTTTTGAGGATATTCCAGACTATTCTCCACGGTGGCTGCACCAGTCTTCATTCCCACCAGCAGTGCATGAGAGTTCCTTTTTCTCCACATCCTTGCCAGCACTTGTCACTTGTTGATTTGTTAATGATAGCCATTCTGACAGGTGTGAGATGGTACCTCATTGTTGTTTTGATTTGCATCTGTCGGATGATTAATGACTTTGAGCATGTTTTCATATGACTCTTGGCCTTCCTTATGTCCTCTTTTTTTATATATTTTATTGATTTTTTACAGAGAGGAAGGGAGAGGGATAGAGAGCTAGAAACATTGATGAAAGAGAAACATCGACCAGCTACCTTCTGCATACCCCCCATGAAGGATGTGCCCACAACTGATATACATGCCCTTGACCGGAATCGAACCTGGGACCTTTCAGTCTGCAGGCTGACGCTCTAACCACTGAGCCAAACTGGTTTCGGCCTTATGTCCTCTTTTGAAAAATATCTGTTTAGATCTGTTGCCCATTTTTTAAATTGGGTTGTTTGTCTTCCTTTTGTTAATTTGTATGAGTTCCCTATAAATGTTGGAGATTAAACTCTTATCGGTGATAAGATTGGCAAATATGTTCTTCCGTGGAGTGGGCTTTCTCATTGTTTTGTTGATGGTTTCTTTTGCTGTGCAGAAGCTTTTTATTTTGATGAAATATGCTGTTAGTGTTTTAATGGGGAGTGCATTGAATCTATATATTGCTTTGGGTAGTATGGACATTTACAGTATTAAGTCCCATTTGTTTATTTTCTCTAATTTTATGGTGTAAGTTGGTGGTCTAGTTTCATTTTATTGCATTTATCTATCCAATTGCCCCAACATTTGTTGAAGAGACTGTTTTGACTCCATTGTTTGCTCTTGCCTACTTTGTCAAATAGTAATTGAACATAATAGCTTGGGTCGATTTCTGGGTTCTCTGTTCTGTTCCATTGATCTATATGTCTGTTCTTATGCCAGTACCAGGGAGTTTTGAGAACAGTGAGTTTGTATACATCTTGATATCTGGTATTGAGATCCCTCCTACTTCGTTCTTTCTCAGGATTGCTGCGGCTATTTGGAGTCTTTTTTATTTTTAATCCCAGATGAATTTTTGGAGAGTTCATTTTAAGGACTGTGAAATATGTGGTTAGTATTTAATGGGGAGTGCATTGAATCTATAGTTTACTTTGTGTAGTATGGGCATTTTAATGAGTTGATTCTACCATGAACATGGTATGTTCTTCCATCTGTTTATGTCTTCCTCTACCTCATTTTTCAGTGTCCTGTAGTTTTCTAAGTACAGGTCTTTTACCTCCTTAGTTAAGTTTATCCATAGGTATCTTAATTTTTTGGTGCAATTATAAATAGGATTGTTTTTAAATCTCTCTTTCTATAAGTTCACTATTGGTGTATTAAAATGCCATAGATTTATTGGCATTAATTTTGTATCCTTCTACATTGCCAAATTCATTTATTAAGTCTAATAATCTTTTATGGAGTCTTTGGTTTTTTATGTATAGTATCATGTCATCTGTGAATAATGACAGTTTTATCTTCTTTTCCAATTTGGATATCTTTTCTTATTGCTATGACTAGCACTTCTGGTACTATGTGGAACAGGAGTGGTGAAAGTGGGCATCCCTGTCTTGTTCCTGTTCTTAGGTGAAATGGTTTTAGTTTTTGCCCATTGAGTATGATGTTGGCTGTGGGCTTGTCATATAAGAAGTAGACTTAATATATTGCCTCTATTACCACTTTTCTGAGGGTTTTTATCAAGAGTCTTAGATTTTGTCAAAATCTCTTTCTGCATCAATTGATATGACTATGTGATTTTTATCTCTTAATTTGTTTATATGATGTATTACATTTATTGATTTGCAGATATTGTACCATCCTTGCATCCCTGGGATAAATCCTACTTGGTCATAATTATGATTTTTTTCTGTGTAATGCTGGATCTGATTTGCTACAATTTTGTCTAGGATTTTAGCATCTATGTTCATGAGGGATATTGACATATAATTATCTTTCCTTGTATTGTCTTAATCTGGTTTTGGTACCATGGTAATGTTGGTTTTATAGATTAAGCTTGGAAGTGTTGCTTCCTCCTTAATTTTTTTTTTTTTTTTTTTTTTGAATAGTCTGAGGAGGGTATGTTTTACTACTTCTTTGAATGTTTGGTAAAATTCCCCTGTGAAGCCGCCTGGCCCTGGGCTTCTGTTTGCTAGAAGCTTTTTGATGATTGCTTCAATTTTCTCCCTAGTTATCAGTCTATTGAGATTTTTAGATTCTTTCTGATTGAGTTTTGGAAGGTTGTATTTTTCTAGGAATATGTCCATTTCTGCTAGGTTGTCTAGTTTATTAAAATAGAGTTGTTCATAGTAATTTCTTTTTACAACTAGGGCCCGGTGCATGAAATTCATGCACATTAAAAGTGAATTAATTAGAGGGGGCGGAGCTTGAAGATGGCAACCGAACAGTCGGACTTGTTCTGACTCTGGTCCCAGAACGGATAAAAGTAACATCTGAGTCGCTCAGGGAGGGTTGATTGGCAGCTGAGGGGCAGCAGAGGTTTCAAGGAAGCTAGGCAGCGATCCGCTGGACAGGATTTCCAGCCAGTGGCCAACACTGCCACAGCGGCGGCCACGGCGGCAGAGGCAGCGGCGGCGGCGCTGTGAGAAAGGAGTGGCTTCTCTGAAGCCTGGAAAGCCCACTGTGGAGAGGTCCATCCAGTAGCTGAGACGCCCGAGTTGGCGCTGGCGCGTGGATTCAAAGGAGTTCTTCGGTCACCCACGGAAAGGTCAGAATTTGCAGGGAAAGCCTGAGAGATCGCGGTCCCGCGGCGCCGGCAGCCACGGTAGCGGGGAGTTCCGGCCCCGCCTCCATGGAGCGCCCGCAAAGCTGAGCCCTAAGAAGGCTGCAGCGACATCTAGTGCTGGGTTTGGCATAAACTTCCCCAGAAGCGGGAATTTTTTTTTATTTTAAAAAAAAGCCAGGGGACACGGAACAGAGTGTTAAGAATCGCTCGCGGCTGTACCGC
The DNA here is from genome assembly GCF_964339955.1 of Pipistrellus hanaki. Classification (NCBI taxonomy): domain Eukaryota; kingdom Metazoa; phylum Chordata; class Mammalia; order Chiroptera; family Vespertilionidae; genus Pipistrellus; species Pipistrellus hanaki. The sequence continues at coordinate 90,847,467 of NC_140505.1, read as the reverse complement.
CAAGGGCGGAACATCTGGACACCTCGGCGCCTGATCCCCTTCACCCCCTAGCTTCAGAATACTAGGGAAGGACAGCCTAGTTGGGCATATCCGGGGAATTTTCAGGGAGAAAGTGCCTCCCTGGAAACAAGGGATCGGAGCCAGAAGAGATAGTCTGGGAGCCAGCTAGCACCCTGCCAGCTACAGCCATAGAGAAAGAAGGCCGGAGCAACCAAAAAGACTGGGAGGTCAAACCAGAAACACTGACACCTAAGAGCTGAATTACAAACTGCCCTTTTTTTTTTTTTTTTTCTCTTTTGTTTTTTCCCTTTCTTTTCTTTTGTCTTTTAATTAATCAAAAATAAATGGACACAAATAACTAAGATATAGTCTAATAAAAATTAAGGATTACCTTACAAAACTGAGGTGCAGTGGAAAGCTGGGAACAGCAAGACTGTCTGGTCAGAGAATCAGAAGTGCCAAATACATTAACTGAGGAAGTGAGTGACCAGTACTGGTCATTTTTTATGCTAATTTTGCTATTCTTTATTTTATTTTCATTTTTTACATCTTTTATTTAATTTTTATTTTTCATATCTTTTACTTAAGAAACAATTTTTTTTTCTTTTTTCCTCACTTGATTTTACCTTTTCAATTATTACATTTTTCAATCTATATCATCACTATTACTACTGCTATTTTGCAATTTTTTAAAAAAAATTTTTATTTATTTTTTTTTTCTTTTCTTTTTTTTCTCTCTCTAGTACCATTTTATTTTTTCTTTATTTTACATTGGGAGTAACCTTCATTCTATTTTAATCTCTACTATAGCATCATTCAACCCTATCTCAACTCAACCTTTACACTATCACTCTCTTACTAAACTTTACCCTTTAGTCTACAGTTTATCCTATCCCTTTCCGGCTTTAGTTTTTCCTCTATTCTCTCTGTATACCCCCTGCTAAAGCTCTCACTATACTTATAGACCTAAGTTCCAACCCCTGATCCAAGTGTATAAATACCAATCTCTGCACTATATTAACTAGTTAAAAAAAAAAAAAAATCCATTCTCCCCTCTATCCTTTTCGCATTGTATGTGTGAAGGTTGATTATTGTGAATTTTTATGCCTTTTAGTGAAATTGTTATGCTTATTCCTGTATTGTTATTGTTGCTTTGTATTTTTTTTAAATCCTCTGTTTTTGTTTGTTTCTTTTACTTCTGTATATCATAGCCTTACTTAATAATAGTGGATATTGTAGTTTGTATTAATCTCCAAGTATTGTTACTGGCATTGGCTGGGTCCAGAGGTTTTTCTATGGCAATTTTCTCCACATATATATAGTTTGTTTCCCATTTCTCTTTTAGTTTGCTTCTTCTCTCTCTTTCTCTCTCTCTCTCTCCCTCTTCTTTTTTTCCCTGTTTTCCAACTTCATTTTGTCATTACTTTTTTTTTCTTCTTCTTTTTCTATCTCTTTATCCCTCTTTTTTTTTTTAATTTACTTAATTTTTTTTTAATTTTAATTTTTTTTTAATTTTTCTTTATTTTATTTTTACCTTTATTCCTTCTCTCCTATCCCCTAAGTTGCCTTTCTCTAGTGGTCACCTTTATTAGAGGTTATTAATATTGTAAATACATTCCTGTGAAGTGCCTCTTGTGTTGTACCTGGTAGTGTTGTATTTTGTACCTCAAAATCAACGCAGGAGAAGGAATACCACATAACCAGACATCCTGAAAAGAGAGGCCATGGGGAGACAAAACATAGTCCGCACGTGAAAGAAAAGCAGGCATCACCAGAAAAGGAAGTAAACGAGCCAGAGGTAAGCAGCCTGCCAGAGCAAGAATTCAGAGTAATGATCATAGCATGGCTAAAAAGAATGGAAGAGAAATTTGACAAAAGCCAAGAAGAAATGAGAAAGAACCATGAGGAAATGAAGAAGAGCCATGAGGAACTGAAGAAGAACCAAGAAGAAATGAAAAGTGACATCGCTACCATGAAGAACTCAATAGAAAGCATCAAGAGTAGACTAGATGAAGCAGAGGACCGCATCAGTGAGCTAGAAGATAAGATGGAAAAAAATACCCAAGTAGAGCAACTTCTAGAAAAAAAGATTAAAAAGCAAAAGGAAAGCCTACGGGAGCTTTGGGATAAAACAAAACAAAATAATATTCGAATAATAGGGGTTCCAGAAGGAAAGGAAACTGAGGTAGACATGGAAAAAGTATTTCAAGAAATAATGACAGAAAACTTTCCTGAAATAGAAAAGAAAAAACCCACACAAATCCAAGATGCCCGCAGAGTCCCAAGCAAAATGAATCCCAGAAGACAGACTCCAAGGCACATTATAATTAAATTGGCAAACAACAACGACAAAGTAAGAATCTTAAAAGCAGCCAGAGAGAGACAGAAAGTTACATACAAAGGAACCCCCATCAGACTAGCAACTGATTTCTCAACAGAAACTTATCAGGCCAGAAGGGAATGGGATGAAATATACAAAGTCATGCAAAGGAAGGGTCTGAATCCAAGAATACTGTACCCAGCAAGGCTATCAATCAAAATTGAAGGGGAAATCAGGAGCTTCACAGACAAAAAAATACTGAAGGAATTTATCTCCACCAAACCAGCAATGCAAGAAATTCTAAAGAGTCTACTGTAAAAATAAAGAAATAAGAAGTGAAGAAGGAACACGGGTATAGAATAAAAATGGCGTCAAATGAGTACCTATCAATAATAACCTTAAATGTAAATGGATTAAATGCTCCAATCAAAAGACATAGGGTAATGCATTGGATAAGAAAACAAGACCCATACATCTGTTGTCTACAAGAAACCCACCTCAGAAAAAGAGATGCACACAGACTGAGGGTGAAGGGATGGAAAAAAGTTTTCCAGGCAAATGGAAATGAAAAAAAAGCTGGGGTAGCAATACTTATATCTGACAAATTAGATCTCAGAGTGAAGGACATAACAAGAGATAATGAAGGCCACTTCATAATACTAAAGGGAACAATCCAACAAGAAGAAATAACCCTGGTAAATATATATGCACCCAATACAGGAGCAACCAAATACATTAAAAAACTGCTGGAGGACATTAAGGGAGAGATTAACAGCAACACAATCATAGTAGGAGATTTTAATACCCCACTGTCACCCTTCGACAAATCATCTAAACAAAAAATCAGCAAAGAAATATCAATCCTAAATGACTCACTAGACCAGATGGAATTAATTGACATCTTCAGGACACTCCACCCCAAAGCCACAGAATATACATTCTTCTCAAGTGCACATGGGACATTCTCAAAGATAGACCACATTTTGGGACATAGGCAAAGTCTCTTCAAATTCAAGAAGATAGAAATCATATCAAGTATCTTCTCAGACCATAATGGCATAAAACTGGAAATTAACTACAATAAAAATAATCCAAAGAAATCAAACACATGGAGACTAAACAGCTTGCTATTAAACAAGGACTGGGTTACCAGAGAAATCAAGGAAGAAATTAAAAACATCCTGGAAACAAATGACAATGAAAGCACAACAATCCAAAATCTTTGGGACACAGCAAAAGCAGTTTTGAGAGGGAAGTTCATATCCTTACAAGTCTTTTGCAAAAAACTAGAAAAAATAGTAACAGATGATCTAACTCTACAACTCAAAGAGTTAGAAAAGGAGCAACAAGAGAAACCCAGTGTAAGCAGAAGGAAGGAAATAACAAAAATCAGAGCAGAGATAAACGACATAGAGACCAAAAAAACAATACATAAGATCAACAAAACCAAGAGCTGGTTCTTTGAAAGAATAAACAAGATAGATGGACCTCTAGCCAGGCTAACCAAGAAACAAAGAGAGAGGACCCAAATAAACAAAATCAGAAATGAAAGAGATGAAATAACAACAGACCCTGCTGAAATACAAAGGATTGTTACAAAATACTACGAACAACTCTACTCCAACAAACTGGACAACCTGGAGGAAATGGACAGATTCCTAGAAAAATATAACCTTCCAAAACTCAATCAGTAAGAATCCAAACAGCTCAATAGACCAGTGACTTGGGAAGAAATTGAAACAGTCATCAAAAAGCTTCCAGCAAACAAAAGCCCGTGGCCAGATGGCTTCACAGGAGAGTTTTACCAAACATTCAAGGAAGAACTAAAACCTATCCTCCTCCGACTATTCCAAAAAATTCAAGAGGAAGGAACACTTCCAAACTCCTTCTATGAAGCAAGCATCACCCTAATACCAAAACCCGATAAAGAGAACTCAATGAAAGAGAATTACAGGCCAATATCCCTCATGAACATATATGCCAAAATCCTCAACAAAATTCTAGCAAATCGGCTCCAGCAGAGCATCACAAAGATCATACACCATGACCAAGTAGGATTTATTCCAGGAATGCAAGGTTGGTACAATATCCGCAAATCAATAAACGTGATACATCACATAAACAAGTTGAAAGATAAAAATCATATAGTCATATCAATTGATGCAGAAAAAGCATTTGATAAAATCCAACACCCTTTCCTGATAAAAACTCTTAACAAGGTGGGAGTACAAGGATCATACCTCAACGTAATAAAAGCTATATATGATAAACCCACAGCCAACATCATACTCAATGGGCAAAAACTAAAACCATTCCCTCTAAGAACAGGAACAAGACAGGGATGCCCACTATCGCCACTCCTCTTTGACATAGTACTGGAAGTACTAGCCATTGCAATTAGACAAGAGGAGGAAATAAAAGGCATCCAAATTGGAAAAGAAGAAGTAAAGTTATCCTTATTTGCAGATGACATGATATTGTATATAAAAAAACCAAAAGACTCCATTAAAAAACTAATTGGCTTAATAAATGAATTTGGCAATGTAGCAGGATACAAAATTAACGCCAAGAAATCTATGGCATTTCTATACACCAACAGTGAGTTTTTAGAAACAGAGACTAAAAAAGCAATTCCATTTACGATCGCACCAAAAAAATTAAGATACCTAGGAATAAACTTAACTAAGGAAGTAAAGGACCTATACGTGGAAAACTACACGACACTGAAAAAAGAAATAGAGGAAGATGTAAACAGATGGAAGAACATACCATGTTCATGGATTGGTAGAATCAACATCATCAAAATGTCCATACTTCCTAAAGCAATCTATAAGTTCAATGCACTCCCCATTAAAATACCAACGGCATATTTCACTGACCTAGAAAGAACTCTCCAAAAGTTCATTTGGAACAATAAAAGACCCCGAATAGCCACAGCAATCCTGAGAAAGAAGAGTAAAGTAGGAGGTATCTCAATACCAGACTTCAAACTGTATTACAAAGCCACTGTTCTCAAAACAGCCTGGTACTGGCACAAAAACAGACATATAGATCAATGGAATCGAATCGAGAACCCAGATATCAACCCAAATCACTATGCTCAATTAATATTTGACAAAGGAGGCACTAATACACAATGGAGTCAAGACAGTCTCTTCAATAAATGGTGTTTGGAAAATTGGACAGATACATGCAAAAGAATGAAACTAGATCACCAACTTACACCATACACAAAAATAAACTCAAAATGGATACAGGACTTAAACATCAGACGGGAAACCATAAAAATACTTGAAGCATCCACAGGCAACAAAATCTCAGACGTATGCCAAAAAAACTTCTTCACTGATACTACCCCTAGTGCAATGGAAGCTAAAGAGAAAATAAACAAATGGGACTACATCAAAATAAAAAGCTTTTTTACAGCAAAAGAAACCATCAACAAAACAACAAGAAAGCCCACTGTGTGGGAGAACATATTTGCAAATGTTACCACTGATAAAGGTTTAATCTCCAACATCTACAAACAGCTTATACAACTAAATAAAAGGAAGATGAATGATCCAATTAAAAAATGGGCAATGGACCTAAATAGAATATTTTCAAAAGAAGACAGAAGGAAGGCCAAAAAGCACATGAAAACATGCTCAAAGTCACTAATTATCCGAGAGATGCAAATCAAAACAACAATGCGGTACCATCTCACTCCTGTCAGAATGGCCAACATCAACAAATCAACAAACGACAAGTGTTGGCGAGGTTGCGGAGAAAAAGGAACCCTCGTGCACTGCTGGTGGGAATGTAGACTGGTGCAACCACTGTGGAGAACAGTGTGGAGTTTCCTCAAAAAACTGAAAATGGAACTCCAATTTGACCCAGTAATCCCACTTCTAGGAATATATCCCAAGAAACTAGAAACACCAATCAGAAAGGATATATGCACCCCTATGTTCATAGCAGCACAATCTACAATAGCCAGAATTTGGAAACAGCCTAAGTGTCCATCAGCAGATGATTGGATCCAAAAACCATGGTACATCTACACAATGGAATACTATGCTGCCATAAAAAAGAAGGATTTCTCATCATTTGCAGCATCCTGGATGGAATTGGAGAACATCATGCTGAGTGAAATAAGCCAATCAATGAAAGAGAAACACCACATGACCTCACTCATTTGTGGATAATAAAGAACATTATAAACTGATGAACCATAAGATAGATATAGAGACAGTATATCAACAAGTAGACTGTCAAGTTACAGCGGGGACGGGAGGAAGATCTGGGGGAGATAATAGCTCAACCAAAGGACTTGTATACATGCATATAAGTGCAACCAATGGACACAAAACTCTGGGGAGGGAGGGGATGTGTGGGAGGGAGGGAGGGGGTCAAAAAAAATCAATAAAAAAAATAAAAATAAATAAAAATAAAAAATAAATAAAAGTGAATTAATTAGAAGAAATATTTTAATATTGCTATTTTACCTTTATCTATAATAGACGTGTCAGTGTCAGAGATTAAAGAAAATTGGTAAAATGTATATGAAAATCTAAAATATCCCTCTTGTCAGAATCTATGCACCACAAGACCCAGAGTCAAGTCCCTGCCCACCTGCATGTGCCTTGAAATTACACGAGACCCAGACCTGCCTGGCCCTACCCCTGTCAAGCCCCACATTAGCTGTGGTCACAGCTTCAGGTGCCCTGGCCCAGCACCAGGCAGGGGGTGCAGCCTAACGTCCCCTGTCAAGTCCTGCTGGGTGAAGGACAAGCTGTCAGGTCTCCTGGTGCAGCCTCTGGTCCACCAGCCCAACCTCAGGTCCCCCATCCTTGGCACTGGGCAGGGGGCATAGCCTCAGGTCCCCCAGTCTGGGTATGATAGCATTTGCATATTAGCGATTTATTATATAGGATACTTTGTATTTCTGTGGGGTCTGTTGTTATTTCACCTCTTTAATTTATGATTTTGTTTATTTTTGGTCCTCTCTCTTTGTTTCTTGATGAGGTTGGCTGGAGGTTCATCATTTTTATCCTTTAAAAGAAAGAGCTCTTGATTTCATTGATCTATTGTATTGTTTTATTTTTGGTCTCTATGTTTTTTTATTTCTGCTCTGATCTTTATTTTCTCTTTCCTTGTACTCACTCTGGACTTTTCTTATTGCTCTAATTCTTTAAGGTATAGAGTTAGAAGATTTATTATCTTTTTTACTTTTTTTTTTTAAGGTAGGCCTGTAGAGCTATAAACTTCCCTCTCAGGACTGCTTTCACTGTGTCCTATAGATTTTGGATTGCTGTGTTTTCATAGTCATTTGTTTCCAGGAGGTTTTTAATTTCTTCTTTGATCTCTTTGGTAACCCAATCATTGTTTAATAGCATGCTATTCAGTTTCCAAATGTTTGAATTTTTAATTGTTTTTATTGTAGTTTATGTCTAATATTATGCCATTGTGGTATGAGAAGATGCTTGATGTAATTTTAATCTTCTTGAATTTGAGACTTTGCCTGTGACCCAATATGTGGTCTAACTTTGAAAATGTCCCATGTGCACTTTAGAAGAATGTATATTTAGTGACTTTGGGGTGAAATGTTCTGAAGATGTCAATTAAGTCCATCTGATCTAGGGAGTCATTTAGCCCTATCAGACCTGAGGCGCTGAACCTAACTGAGCTAACCTAACCTGAGCTTCTGAGCATTAAAGAGAGAAATCAACATGATATAGAAAAATGTTAGTTACATGCAATCAAGTGGTTAGAATAAGATGAAACTTGGAGACATTGTAGAAAATAAGGTCTACCTTTCATCTAGCCCAATATTCCACCTTTGTTTGCCAATCCACCCAGCAGGATGAGCTTTGTTCACACAATAGGTACTTTTTGCAAAGTGAGTACCAAATGTTGCTCTTCACCTTTTGCATGGATTGTCTTTGTAAGATACTCCAGGATTTTGCTTGTTGTACCTGGAGTGCTTTTCCATGCACAGATATGATTAGATGATGTCCCAGGGGGAATCTATGAAAAATGATTGCCTGGGGACATCCATTGAGGTCAGGGTTCCTTTTGTGGATGGCAATGGGCTGATATCCTGTATCCACCAATAAGTTACAGGCACAGTTTCTGAATATGTCTGGTGAAATAAACTGACTTTTTGAAGCAGCTCGCTGCTTTAAAACATACAAGATACAAGAATTATAACTAGCCCACATAAAAAAAAATTTTATGAAAAGGCCCTGAGGCCAGCAGTAATGACGAGACTGGTGGAGGCGGGTCATGTGGTCATTTTTGTCACAGCCACCCATATATTTATTATAGTCCTTCGCCAGCTTTGGCATCTGTATTTCTTGCATACTGCCATCTTTATTTCTTCTGTTTATTGCTACATTTTGGGCTGGATCACGGTAGTTTGAAATAAATGTGATGGGCTTTCATATCGTTTTTCAGATTACTTAACTAAAATTAACATGCCACATGTCCTGTATTTTTCCTAAATATTACCATTTCACCTCTACAATCTAATATCCTGTTTCCCCATTTTCCATTTCTAATATTACCTCATTGTCTTTGGTATTTTATTGTATGTGAGTTTTCCTTGTGCATGGATTAAATGTTGTACATCTCTTGTTAATTTTATCATGTCAATTTAGTGATTAGCCAAGGTGTTAGAATTTATAAGGTATGAGGTAAATACTTACTTTTTAAATCCCCCACAGTTGTGAAGAGCCAGCCTTGTGAAATTATCAGCTATGACATGGTTAACTTTGGACATCAGTGCAACCGAGATCATGGACACCTGCCAGCAAAGGTAAGCATCATTATTATTATTTTTATTCTGTTAGCCTTTTGTGTGTAATACTGCATGGTTTGGTAGAATTTTGAAGTTCTGCAAGTTACGTTTTCCTCTTATACATTCACATTGTCATTTTAAAAAAGTATTTGTGAAACTAGCTGCTTGCGCTTATAGTGACATGGGTTCTCTTTATTGAATCATAGATTTGTGTACCACGTGAGAATCTGGTTCAGTTCATGTATCAGGAATCTACCATGTTTCCCTGAAAATATGACATCCTCTGAAAATAAGACCTAGAGCATGGAAAGATAAGACATCCCCTGAAAATAAGACGTAGCACAACTTTGGGAGAAAAAAATAATATAAGACACTGTCTTATTTTGGGGGAAACAGGGTAGCAACTGAGGTCTGTTGTCTGTCTCCAACTCCACATTTGGCTGTGGCGTCTTAGTTATAGATCCCTGTTATATGTCCAGGGTCTGTGGTTTCAGATTAAATATGTATTCAGCTGTCTCTGGGTCTCCTTGGGTATGACTTTGTGTCCTGGGTTGTTGTGTGGGGTCCAAGTGCCACTATGGATTCAGATTCTGGTGCACAGAATCTGGTCTTAAGAATTAGCTGTCAGTCTCTGGCATCTGGTTTTTGTGCTGAATCAGAGAAATCACTCTGAGTTTGAGTCCCAGGGCTGGGGTCCAGCTTTTGGTTTGTGGTCGCTATAGGTTACAGCTTTTAAAGTCCAGGGTGTGTGTTTGGGGCCCTGATTTTGGCTCTGGTGTCTATCGATAGTATCTGTCAACTGATGGCCATTGTGTTGAATTCAACACTAACAAGAGTCCCCAAGTTTACAGAGTTGAGGCATATTATTAAAAAGCTAGGAAAATTCCTTGACAAGTAGGATGGGAAATATGAGACTCTAATGGGGCCTAGTAATTTATAGGCACAACTACTAAATCACTAGAACTTATCTTCCTTAACCTAGGATCCTTAGGATCAATTTAATTAATTACATGTTCCAGACCGTGCCCAGCAGACCCATGTTGGTTCAAATCCCTTTCCAGTGACATTTTTAAGGTGAAACTGATCAGAAAATGAACCACATCACTGTATATGTTTCTTTTAATACATCAGCATATCAAATGACACACCTAGAGAATTGATGAATATTCATTGAGATATTCCATTGAGGCCTTCTCTAAAATTGCGACTGTTAAACACCAGGTAAAATTTTTGTCCTGGCGGTTGTGACTACCTTTGTTGAGTATTGTCCCAGGCATCAAAAAGTCACCTATTCAATTCTAGGTTTGAACACATGTTGTGGGTTCAACAAGAGGCAACTGATTGATATATCTCTCACACTGATGATGTTTCTCTCTTTTTTCCTCTCTCTCTGAAATCAATAAAACATATTTAAAAAATCAAACAAATGAAACAGGCAAAACCCTTAAGACAAAGGTGTGTGTTGTTTCTTACACCTGTGTGTTCCCTTCTCTTATTTCCTATCTTTACTTTGTTTCTCCTAAACTCTAAAGGTCCCTATGAGACTTGCAACCATATCAGTGGGCAGCAGCATCTTGGCTAACCCTTTGAACCTGTCTCCAGGGCCCCCTTGATCTTGCTTCTTCTATTTTAATCCCTCCCTTTGTTTCACTATATGGATGAAAATGGGCCACATGCTAACCTGACAAGGTTAAGGGTCACCTGGCTACAAGGTGAGACAGAAGGAAAAATGGTTGCCTGGTATTTAAATTTGCCTTTTCTGTTGGAATTGCTTTCTGAGAATCTGAGCAAATACCTTTGCAGTATAAATGAGAGATGAATTTATTCAGCTATGAAGATAAGGGACACATCCTCCCTCCAAGCCAAATCTTGGGTGCTCTTAGATGACTAAGAATCTTTACGGAGATGTTAGAGGTCATTTCTCACAACATGTAGGGTCCCCGTAGGGAACCTCCAATTCAACTGTAATTAAGAAATTGACTCATCCAGGGATGCCCATATAAAGATTGGTCACCTAGTACTCCAAGTCATCACTCACAGCTGTATGAGACAGCCAGGGAGAGAAACCAAGGCATGTAAGAAGGTTGAATGCTACTTGAGGACTAAGAGCCTCATGGTACTCATAAGCAGCAGACTTTGACCCACTACATTACCTCCCTAGAGAATTTACTCAGACTGCCAATGTTAAAAAAAACCAACTACAATTAACACAGGAAATTGTGCCTCCAAGGCCAGAAACTTCCAGAGCCCAGCTCTCAGTAATACTCCTGATTGAAATCCTGTTACTGGTAATTGCTTTACAGAAATAGGAAGATCTCACTAGAACTCTCATTTTAAAATGGCCATATTGAAGAGGTCTTTGGGTGCCTAAATTTAAAATAATAAAATATGTTAATAAAAGTTGTAGGAAATACTGGTTGCTTAATTTTTCATTATCATTGAAAATTGAGGTTTCCAGCCGAAACTGGTTTGGCTCAGTGGATAGAGTGCCAGCCTTCGGACTGAAAGGTCCCGGGTTTGATTCCATCAGAGGCATGTACCTTGGTTGCAGGCGCATCCCCAGTAGGGGGTGTGCAAGAGGCAGCTGATTGATGATTCTCTCTCATCGATGTTTCTAACTCTCTATCCCTCTCTCTTCCTCTCTGTAAAATATCAATAAAATATATTTTTTAAAAAAAGAAAAGAAAATTGAGATTTCCAGACATTAAAAATTCTCATTCATTAAATTACTTTTAATTTAAAAAATGAAAATATAGCCATGTCTGATGTTCTCAGTGGTTACAGCATTGTCCTATGCACCAGAGTGTTGCAGGTTTGATTCCTAGTCAAGGGCATGTACCTGGGCTGCAGGTCCAATCCCACTCTCAGTCAGGGCATGTGAGGGAGGCAACCAATAGATGTGTCTCTGTCATATTGATATTTCCCTCTCTCCCATCTCTCTCTCTCTCCCCCCATTCTCTAAAATTCAATGGGAAAAAAATACCCTCACACCTTGGGTGAGAATTTTTAAAAATATGGAAATATATATTTAAGGAGAAATTGTGAGTTACTCTTTAATTATATATTTGGTCTGTAAATATATGGTATTTATATGATATGTATACATCTTTGTATTATGTGTTATGCATTTTCTCTCTCCTAATGGCATTACTAGGATATAATCATTTACTGGACTAAAAAAGTTAAACACTTAAGTAAATTAAACAAAATCTTGTAGTCTGGATAAAATATTTAATATTGACACTATTTTAAAGTTTAATTGATGTCTTAACCAGTTTTTATAAAATGTATGTCAAAATACTTAATTATTCCCAATACACAAAATTCATGCAAATGTAGGCCTCCGCTGCTGGCACCACCTTCCCTAGGGCACCTGGGACCCAGGCTTCCCTTGCAGCCCTGGCTTCATCTGGAAGGTTGTCTGGAAGGACATTTGGTCTAATAGCATATTAAGCTTTTATTATTGTAGAACTTCATTTTACAACCTTTCCAAATTTAAAATTTAAGAGACTTTTTAATTGACTGAAAAATGACTAAGTTATTCCAATGGATCCTGAAATACCTCCAAAATTGAATCTCTCCTTTTACAAAAAGAGTTTTAAAAGTAATTAGTACTGGAGATGTGCTGCTCCCAGCTGCAGTGGGAGGGCGAAAGGGGTGGTGGAACCACCAGGCCAGGGATGGTGCTGTTTCTCTTTCACTTTCCTTATATTTTAATAGGTATTTTAATAGGAATTGTATTAAATCTATAGATTGCTTTGCGTAGTATGAACATTTTAATATGTTGATTTTATTAATCCATGAACATAGTATATTTCTCCACTTGATTATGCTTTCCTTATCTCCTTTTTCAACATCCTATAGTTTTCTGAGTACATGTCTTTTACCTTATTGGTTAAGTTTATTCCTAATTATCTTAATTTTTTGTTAAATGAAAATATTTTGGTAAATGAAATTTTTTTCTTGCTTTCTCTTTCTGAGAGTTCATTGTTGGTGTATAAAAACGCCATCAATTTCTGGGTGTTAATTTGTATCCTGCTACATTTCTGAATTTACATATTGAATCTAGTCATATTTTGATGGAGTCTTTAGGGTTTTCTATGTACAATATCATGTCATCTGCAAATAATGACAGTTATTTTCTCCATTCCAATTTAGATGCCTTTTATTTCTTCTTCTTGTCTAATCGCTATGGCTATGGCTTCTAATACTATGTTGAACAAAAGTGGAGAAAGAGAACAACCATGTCTTGATCCTGTTTTTAAGGGAAATGGTGTTAGTTTTTGTTCATTGAGTATGATGTAGACTTGTCATATATTGCTTTTATTTTTTTTCCATTTTTTATTAAGGTATTATAGGTGTACATATCTTTCCATTGCCCCCCAACTCCCATACGTGCCCTCCCTCCCCAGAGTTTTGCATCGATTGGTTATGCTTATATGCATGCATACAAGTCCTTCCGTTGATCTCATATCTCCCCCATATCTCCCTACCCTACATTCTGTTTGTTGCTTTACTGTCTCTGTATCTCTCTTTTTGGAAATCAGTTTATAATGATCTTTATTATCCATAAATGAGTGAGATCATGTGTTTTGTTTTGTTTTGTTTTGTTTTGTTTTCATTGACTGGCTTATTTCACTCAGCATAATGTTCTCTAATTCCATCCAGGTGGCTGCAAATGATAAGAATTCCTTCTTTTTATGGCAGCATAATATTACATTGTGTAGATGTACCATAGTTTGTTTGTTTTTTTATCCAATCATCTAGTGATGGGCACCTAGGCTGTTTCCAAATCTTGGCTAGTGTAAATTGTGCTGCTATGAACATAGGGGTTCATATATCCTTTTTGATTGGTGTTTCTAGTTTCTTAGGATATATTCCTAGGAGTGGGATTACTGAGTCAAATGGGAATTCCATTGTCAGTTTTTTGAGGAAACTCCATACTGTTCTCCACAGTGTTTGAACCAATCTGCATTCCCTGCACAAGGGTTCCTTTTTCTCTGCAACCTCACCAACATTTGATGTTTGTTGATTTGCTGATGTTAGCCATTTTGACAGGTGTGAGATGATACTGCATTGTTGTTTTGATTTGCATCTCTCAGATAATTAGTGACTTTGAGCATGTTTTCATGTGCCTCTTAGCCTTCCCTCTGTCTTCTTTTGAGAAGATTCTATTTAAGTCCATTGTCCGTTTTTTAATTGGGTCATTTATCTTGCTTTTATTAAGTTGTATATGTTGGAGATTAACACCTTTATCATTTGCAAATAGGTTTTCCCATAAAGTGGGCTTTCTTGTTGTTTTGTTGATGGTTTCTTTTGCTGTAAAAAAGCTTTTTATTTTGCTGTAGTCCCATTTATTTATTTTCTCAATTAGCTTCCATTGCCCTAGGGACAGTATCAGTGAAGAAGTTCTTTTGGCATATGTCTGAGATTTTGCTGCCTGTGGATGCCTGTAGTATTTTTATGGTTTCCCATCTTATGTTTAAGTCCTGTATCCATTTTGAGTTTATTTTTGTGTATGGTGTGAGTTGGTGATCTAGTTTCATTTTTTTGCAAGTGTCTGTCCAATTTTTCCAACACCATTTATTGAAGAGACTGTCTTGACTCCATTGTATATTCATGCCTCCTTTGTCAAATATTAATTGAGTATGGAGGTTTGGGTCAATATCCGGCTTCTCTATTCTATTCCATTGATCTATATATCTGTTCTTGTGCCTGTACCAGGCTGTTTTGAGAAACAGTGGCTTTGTTCTTCAAATACAGCTTCAAATCTGGTATTGAGATCCCTCCTACTTTATTTTTCTTTCTCTGGATTGTTGTAGTTGTATGGGGTCTTTTTTTGTTCCAGATGAATTTTTGGAGAATTCTTTCTAGGTCTGTGAAGTATGCCATTGGTATTTTAATGGGGAGATCCTTGAACCTATAAATTGCTTTGGGAAGTATAGCCATTTTGATGATGTTGATTCTACCAATCCATGAACATGGTATGTTCTTCTATCTGTTTACATCTTCTCCTACCTCTTTTTTCAGTGTCCTGTAGTTTTCTGCGTATAGGTCTTTTGCCTCCTTAGTTAAGTTTATTCCTAGGTATCTTAATTTTTTTGGTGTGATGGTAAATAGGGTTGCTTTTTAAGTCTCTGTTTCTGTAAGTTCACTGTTGGTGCATAGAAATACCATAGATGTCTTGGCATTAACTTTGTATCCTACTATATTGCCAAATTCATTTATTAAGTCTATTAGTTTTTTGATGGAGTCTTTTGGGTTTTTTATGTACAATATCATGTCATTTGCATGCCCCGACCCACGGGGCACAGCAACATGGGGAGAGGGAGGACCTGTGGAGGATGAAAAGAAGGGACAGGGGCACGGAGAAATGGAGGCAAGACAAAGTTCTGATCAAGCCTCAAACTTAATTTTGAAATGGCAGTATATATACAGCAGGAACAAAGTGGGGCAGGATTGCCTACACAGAGAGGTCTTTGACAGTGTATAATTGGTTTAGGCACTGAGTGACAAGGTGGTAAGGTATCTGGCAACACAGGATTGGCTAACTGCCAGGGCGGTGTAACATTCCAAGGTGTAACATTCCAAGGTAGGGCTAGCTATGGGGGAGGATCAGGAAGAGGACGTTGCAGAGATCCTCCAGAGCAAGATGTGCTAAGCGGCAGGTTAATCTTTAGCTTCTGGCCAAACCCGCAGGGCACCACATAACTTCTGCTAGAAGGAACTTAATTCTAAGATGGAGTTGTATTTTCTTAAGACGGAGTTGCTTGTCTCAACTCTAATGGCTCCCAACATTTGCAAATAAGGACAATTTTAATTCTTCTTGTCCAATTTGGGTGCCTATTATTTTTTCTTCTTGTCTAATTGCAATGGCTAGTACTTCCAATACTATGTCAAACAGGAGTGGTGAGAGTGGGCATCCCTGTCTTGCTCCTGTTCTTAGAGGGAATGGTTTTAGTTTTTGCCCATTGAGTATGATGTTAGCTGTGGGTTTATCACATATAACTTTTATTATGTTGAGGTATGATCCTTCTATTCCCACCTTGTTGAGAGTTTTTATCAGGAAAGGGTGTTGGATTTTATCAAATGCTTTTTCTGTATCAATTGATATGACTATATGATTTTTATCTCTCAATTTGTTTATGTGGTGTATCACATTTATTGATTTGTGGATATTGTACCATACTTGCATTCCCAGAATAAATCCTACTTGGTCATGGTGTATGATATTTCTGATGTGCTGCTGGAGCCGATTTCCTAGAATATTGTTGAGATTTGGGCATTTATGTTCATGAGGGATATTGGCCAGTAATTCTCTTTCATCATGTTGTCTTTATCTGGTTTTGGTATTAGGGTGATGCTGACTTCATAGAAGGAGTTTGGAAGTGTTCCTTCCTCTTGAAATTTTTGGAACAGTCTGAGCAGGATAGGTTTTAGTTCTTCCTTAAATGTTTGGTAAAACTCTCCTGTGAAGCCATCTGGCCACGGGCTTTTGTTTGCTGGAAGCTTTTTGATGACTGTTTCAATTTCTTCCCAAGTCACTGGTCTATTGAGCTATTTGGATTCTTACTGATTGAGTTTTGGAAGGTTATATTTTTCTAGGAATCTGTCCATTTCCTCCAGGTTGTCCAGTTTGTTGGAGTAGAGTTGTTCGTAGTATTTTGTAACAATCCTTTGTATTTCAGCGGGGTCTATTGTTATTTCACCTCTTTCATTTCTGATTTTGTTTATTTGGGTCCTCTCTCTTTCTTTCTTGGTTAGCCTGGCTAGAGGTTTATCAATCTTGTTTATCTTATCAAAGAACCAGCTCTTGGTTTTGTTGATCTTTTGTATTGTTTCTTTGGTCTCTATGTCATTTATCAGTTCTCTGATTTTTATTATTTCCTTCCTTCTGCTTACACTGGTATTTTCTTGTTGCTCTTTTTCTAACTCTTTCAGTTGTAGAGTTAGATAATTTATTACCATTTTTTCGTGTGTGTGTGTGTGTGTGTGTGTGTGTTTCCAAGTAGGCTTGTAGAGCTATGAACTTCCCTCTCAAGACTGTTTTTGCTGTGTCCCATAGATTTTGGATTGATGTGTTTTCATTGTCGTTTGTTGCCATGATGTTTTTTATTTCTTCCTTGATTTCACTGGTAACCCAGTCCTTACTTAATAGCATGCTGTTTAGTCTCCATGTGTTTGATTTTTTGGGATTATTTTTATTGTTGTTGATTTCCAGTTTTATGCTACTATGATCTGAGAAGATGCTTGATTTATTTCTTCCTGAATTTGAAGAGACTTTGCCTGTGTCCCAACATGTGGTCTATCTTTGAAAATGACCCATGTGCACTTAAGAAGAATGTATATTCTGTGGCTTTGGGATGAAATGTTCTGAAGATGTCAATTAATTCTATCTGATCTAGTGAGTCATTTAGGATTGATGTTTCTTTGCTGATTTTTTGTTTAGATGATTTGTCCAAAGGTGACAGTGGGGTATTAAAATCTCCTACTATGGTTGCCGGGACCAGTTTTGCTCAGTGGATAGAGCGTCGGCCTGCGAACTGAAAGGTCCCGGGTTCAATTCCGGTCAAGGGCATGTACCTTGGTTGTGGGCACATCCCCTGTGGGGGGTGTGCAAGAGGCGGCTGGTCGATGTTTCTTTCTCATCGGCATTTCTAACTCTCTGTCCCTCTCAATTCCTCTCTGTAAAATCAATAAAATATATTTTAAAAAATAAAATAAAATAAAAATAAAAAAATAAAATCTCCTACTATGATTGTATTGCTATTAATCTATCCCTTAATGTCCTCGAGCAGTTTTTTTGTGTGTATTTGTGTGCTCTTGTATTGGGTGCATATGTGTTTACCAGGGTTATTTCTTCTTGTTGGAGTTGCCTCCATTATCTCTTGTTATGTCATTTACTTAGAGATCTAATTTGTCAAAGTATTGCTACCCCAGATTTCTTTTCATTTCCATTCACGTGGAAAACCTTTTTCCAACCCTTCACTCTCAGTCTGTGTGTGTCTTTTTTTCTGAAATAGGTTTCTTGTAGATAGCAGATATATGGGTCTTGTTTTCTTATCCAATCAGTTACCTATGTCTTTTGATTGAGGCATTTAATCCATTTACATTTAATGTTATTATTGATAGGTACTTATTTGACACCATTTTTGTTCTATACCCCTGTGTTCCTTCTTCACTTCCTGTTTCTTTTTTATTTTTACAGCAGACCATTTAGCATTTCTTGCATTGCTGGTTTGGTGGTGATAAATTTCCTTAGTCTTTTTTTGTCTGTTAAGCTCCTTATTTCACCATCAATTTTGATTGATAGCCTTGTTGGGTACAGTATTCATGGAGTCAAACCCTTCCTGTGCATGACTTTGTATATTTCATCCCATTCCCTTCTGGCCTGATGAGTTTCTATTGAGAAATCAGCTGCTATTCTGATGGGGTTCCTTTATATATAACTTTCTGTCTCTCTCTGGCTGCTTTTAAGATTCTTACTTTGTTGTTGGTGTTTGCCAATTTAATTATAATGTGCCTTGGCATTAGTCTTTTTGGATTCATTTTGTTTGGGACTCTGCAAGCTTCTTTGATTTGTGTGGTTTTTTTCCTTCTCTATTTCAGGGAAATTTTCTGTCATTATTTCTTAAAACAGGTTTTCTATGTCTTCCTCAGTTCCCTTTTCTTCTGGAACACCTATTATTCTAATATTATTTTGTTTTGTATTGTCCCAAAGTTCCCTTAGGCTCTCCTCTAGCTTTTTATTTTTTATTTCCTAGAAGCTGCTCTAATTGGGTATATTTTTCCATCTTGTCTTCTAGCTCACTGATGCAGTCCTCTGCTTCTTCTAGTCTACTCTTGATGCTTTCTATTGAGTTCTTTACAGTAGCGATGTCATTTTTTATTTTTTCTTGGTTCTTCATTTCCTCTTGGTTCTTACTCATATTGTCAAATTTGTCTTCCATTCTTTTTAGCCATCTTATGATCATTTCTCTAAATTCTTGTCCTGGTAGGTTGCTTGTCTCTAATTCATTTACTTCCATTTCTGGTGATACCTGCTTTTCTTTCATATGCTGGCTATTTCTTTGTCTCCCCAGGGTCTCTCTTTTCAGGATGTCTGGTTATGTAGTTCTCTCTCCTGAGTTTATTTAAAGGAACAAAATACAACACAATCAAGTACAATATAAAAGGCACTCAAAAGAAATATATTTGCAATATTCATAACCTCTAATAAGGGTAACCACTAGAGAAAGGCGAATTATGGGATAGGAGAGAAAGAATAAGAGAGAGAAAGAGAAAAAAAGAAGAGGGAAAAGAAAAAAGAAAAAAAAGAGTGTTGAAATGAAATTGTGAAACAGGAAAAAAGGAGAGAGAGAGATAAGAAAGAGACTACAAGAGAAAAAGAGAACAAACTATATATATGGGGAGAAAATTCCAATAGAACAATCACTAATCCCAGAAAATGCCAAAAACAGTACTTTGAGATTAATACAACCTACAACACCCACTAGTATCAAGCAAGGCAAGGGAAAACAGAAGTAAAATCAAACAAAAATAAAGCAAATAAAAAATACCAAGCAACATCAACAGAAGAATAAGCAAAACAATCTCACTAAAAAGCATAAAAATTCAATATAATCAACATTCAACACTCAACAACAAAAGGATAGAGAGGAAAACAATTTTTTTAATAGTTAAGATAGTGAAGAGAGTGGTGTGTATGCCCTTGGAGCAGGGGATTGGAAATTAGATATATAGGTAGGGTGGAAATTTTAGCAGGGGATAGGCAGAAAGAATAGGGAAAATCTAAAGCAGGAAAGAGTTAAGATAAACAGGACACCAAAAGGGGAAAGGTCAGGGAGAGAATGATGGCATAAAGATCAAGGTGAAATAGGGTTAAATGATCCTATAGGAAAGATGAATATAGAATGAAGAACACTAATCCCAATGTAAAGTAAAGAGAAAATATAATGGCACTTAAAAAAAAGTTAAAAAAAAAAGGTAAAAGGAAACAAAAAAGGTAAAATAGCAGTAGTAATAATGCTGATTGAATCCAAAAATATAATAATTAAAAAGGTAAAATCAAGTGAGGAAAAAAGAAAAACTTTGTTTCTTAAGTAAAAGATGAAAAAAATGAAAATAAAATAAAATATAGAAAAATTTGCATAAAAAATGTGCAGTAGTGAAGATCATTCACTTCCTTTGTTATTCTGTTTGGCACACCTGTTTCTCAATCCAGACAGTATTTCAGTTCCCTGTGTTCCACTGCACCTCAGTTTTGTAAGCTAGTCCTTATTTTTAAGTAGGCTGTTTCTTAGTGTCTTGTGTCCCTTTATTTTTGATTAAATAATATTACTAATAAAAAAAAAAGTCAGTTTGTAATTCAGCCCCTAGTTGGCAGTGTTTCTGGATTGACTTACCCATCTTTTTGATTGCTCTAACCTTCTTTCTCTATGGCATTCAATACCAGTTTGTGGAGGTGGGCTGCCTTGGAGCTGGCTCCCAGATGATCTCTTCCCACTCTGATGCCCGATTTTCAAAAAAGCAATTTCCCTTTGCAGTCTCCCAGGATATGCCAAACTGGGTAGTCTTTGCTTAGTACTCAGAAGCAAGGGGATGAAGGAGAACAAGTCCAGGTGTGCACAGGACAGGTTTGTGTGAAAGTTCAAGCAGCCTGAACACCTTTCAAATTCTAATGCTCTTCCTCCTTGTCAGATCAGAATGGGTTGCTTTTTTTTAGAGATCCCCTCTGTTAACAACCTTGAGAACTCTCTTCCACATTCATGATCATGCCAGACCCAACCGCGGGGGACTTTTGTGGGCACAGACTTCCCCGGTCCTCAGATTCTTGCAGTGCACGCATTTCTCTCCAACTCCGAAGCCACCTCTGCCACCACAGCCACCTCCGCCAGCAGGGCCGGTGCCACCGGGACAGAGATCCCTCACATTATCCCAGGCAAAATATGACCTTTCTGTGGTGTTGGAGTGAAGAGCTCCCTTGAATCTGCATGTTTGTGCCGAATGGAGCCTCACAGCTGTTTAGTGGTCTCCACAGTTGTGGGTTTTTCAGGCCCCAGATAAGATCCACTTTTCCTTGCAAGATGGAGCAGTTTTCCCTCTGAGCCCGTAGCTCCAGGAGAGTTTTCCGCCGCAGTGTGGGCTGCTTGGTCAGGGAACCCTATCCAGCAGTCCTCACCTTCTCTTAGAATTCTGCTACCCCTTAGCTTGCCAACAAACACTCCCCAAGCGACTCTCAAGCGCTCCTTTTATCTGCTCCTGGACAAGGCTTAGAATACATCTTTCTGTTCTGCTGCCATTTTTCCTCTTCTCTCTATTGCTTTTATTATGTTGAGATATGATCCCTCTATTCTCACTTTGCCAAGAGTTTTTATCAAGAAAAGGTGTTGTATTTTGTTAAATGCTTTTTCTGCATCAATTGATATTATCATGTGATTTTTGTCTTGCAATTTGTGTAATATGATGCATCACGTTTATTGATTTGTGAATATTGTATCACCTTGCATACCCAAATGGAAAAATCCCACTTGGTCATGGTGTGTAATCTTTGTAATGTATTGCTGGATCCAATTTGCTACTATTTTGTTGAAGATTTTAGCATCTATGTTCATCAAGAATATTGGCCTATAATGCTCTTTCTTTGTGGTGTCTTTATCTGGTTTTGGAATTAGGGTAATGCTGATCTCATAGAAATAGCTTAGAAGTGTTCCTTCTTGAATTTTTTGGAGTAGTTTGAGGATTATAGGTGTTAGTTCTTCTTTGAATGTTTGGTAAAACTCCCCTTTGAGTCATCTGGACCAGGGCTTCTATTTGCTGAAAGGATTTTTTAAAATTATCATTACTGCTTCAATTTCATCAGTCATTATTGGCCTATCAGAATTTTCTGATTCTTTCTGATTGAGTTTTGGAACATTGGAATTTTTCTAGGAATATGTTCATTTTGTCCAGGTTGTCCATTATTTTGAAATAAAGTAATTCATAGTATTTTTATGATTCTTTGTAATTATGTGGGGTTAGTGATTAATTCACCTATTTCACTTCTGATTTTATTTTTTTTAGGCTCTCTCTCTCTCTGTTTCTTGATGATTCTTGCTAAAAGTTCATCAATCTTGTTTATCCTTTCAAAGAACAAGCTATTGGTTTTATTGAAATTTTGCTTGTTTGTTTTGTTTTGTTTTAGTCTCTATGTCATTTATTTCTGTGTAGCCATGCAAGGTTATTTATTGGTAATTTTACTATTAAGACTTCTGGTTTAGATGCAAATGCTTCTCATATCATGAAGATTGTAAGTATAACAGTAATTAGTGAAATGAACAAACCTATAGATGATACAGTATTTCAATTTGTATAAGTTTCTGAATAATCAGAGTAGCATTATGGTATTTTTTATAAGCCTAAGAAATGTTGAGGGGAAAAGTTTATATTAAGGACAACAATTGTAATCAAGAAAGAGATCTTTGCTCTCAAGTTGTGTTTAATGTATAACCTGAAGATGAGGGAATCAGTGTATGAATCCACCTTTAATAGCAAGTACAGCTGCCATAGGAAAGCCAGAGTGCAAATGTGCTACTACATGAAGTGTATGGTGCAGAACGGGCCACAGTTCAGGTATTCAGGGCGGCTTTGGACAGAGTGCACAGAATCACAGAACGCAGCTATTCTCAATGTTTGTGATTCCATTGCTTCGTCAGCAGTGCCTTGATCAGAATTCATGTGAGCCATGGAGTCACAAACACCAAGAAACCACCCTTTGGTTGGTATTTGTGCACATCTCTTTCAGTAGCTTCCCTCAATTCCTCAACTGTTGTGTGTTGTGTACCCTAAACTTTAACTTTTATGTATGTCAAGTATGATGCCCATTAGAACCCCTACTGTGAATAGCAAGATAAAACCCAGTGCTCAGAGTATAGCTGGAAATCATTTAATGTTACCTCCAAGAAGGGTTGCTAAGCAGATAAATACTTTCACTCCAGTTGGGATAGCAATAATTATAGTGGCTGATTTAAACTATGCTTATGTGTCAACATCTATGCCTACCATAAATATGTGATGGGCTAAAATCCAATGGACATTTTAGCTCATACCATTCCCATATTCCTGAAAGGGTCTTTTTTTTTTCTAAACAATATGTAACAAGGTGTGAAATAATTCCAAATACAGGGAGGATAAGGATATAAACTGCTGGATGACAAAAAAAATCAGAATAACTGTTTATATAAGATGGGGTGTCCTCCTCCAGCAGGATAAAAAACAGTAGTGTTTAAGTTGCAGTCTGTTACTAGTATAGTAATTCCAGCAGCTATGACTGGGAGAGAGAGCAGGAGTAAAACAATTGTAATTAAAACTCATCAGACAAATAATGGTGTTTGATATTAAAAAGGGCTGATGGTTTCATATTAATAATAAGTAATAAAATTAATAGCACCCAAAATTGATGAAACGCCTGCTAAGTGCAGGGAGAAAATAGGTAAGTCAATGGAAGTTCCCATGTCGGCAAGGCTGAGGGCTAAACAGCCAGTTCCTGTTCTAGCTTCTGCTCTAGAAGAGGCTAGTAGTAGTATTTCTGACTGACTTCCTGGTGTAGAAAACAAATTTAATATATCAAATACAGGTATAAACACTCGTGATATATATGTGCTGTAAGGTGTCCCCAAAATATATGCACTAAGGGTCCTCCCAAAATGTACACACACTTTAACAGCTGATAACTCAATTTTCACTCCTTCTCAGGATTAATGAATTTGTTGGAATGGGTGAAGCCAGGCTAAGCTTTGAACAACAACAAAAAAAGATGTATCCTCTGGGCTTTCTTATGGGGACACATACAGGATGAAGTGCATGGTACAGAGTGGGCCACAGTCCAGGCATCCAGGGCTGCTGTGGACAGAGGGTGCACAGAAACACAGAATGCAGTGATTCTCAATGTTTGTGATTCCATTGCTTCATCAGCAACGACTGGACCAGAACTCATGCGAGCCATGGAGTCACAAACACCAAGAATCCTTTCTTTGGTTGGTATTTGTGCACATCTCTTTCAATAGCTGCCCTCAATTCCTCAACTGTTGTGTGTTGTGTACCCCAGACTTTAACTTTTGTATATTCCCATAAAAAGCCTCATGGAGAAATTTTCTTCATTCAAAGCTTAGTCTGTCTTCACTCATTTCTTCAAATCAGTTAAACGTGAAAATTAAGTAAGTTATCAGCAGTTAGAGTGTGTACCTGTTTTGGGGGATACCCTATATTTACATCAATAGGCAATCTTACTCTTGGGGAGTCTCACTTGCTGTTGGGATGTGGCCAGGTTCCTGACACATTTTGTTTCCTGTTGTTTACTAAGGGGCTCTTCCTGGGATGTACTAAACCTGGTGGTTTGAATTTTATAAATATGTTTTCCTTTTGAGTTAATGTACTAAGAAAGAATTGGGTATACTAACAAGGTCTGTTTTCCAAGTACTTTGAGGTATGTATTAAATAACCATTGATTCTGAAACACAGGATGGGTTTGTAATAAAATGAGATGGAGTAGAAGTGAGTCCTTGTTTTCCTCTCCGAACCTCACTGGCAGCTTGTCAGGCTCTGGACTTCCTGTGTCAGCCCCCAGGCTCCTCACATCAGCCCCCCAGGCTCCTGAGACCTTGGAATTCTGACCTTCTTGGCCACAAGGTAAGAGAATGGGGAAGCGAGGTTTCCTGTTTACCAGGCAGCAGCTTTTTCCAGACTTGTGTGTATTTTAAATTCCTTTAAGTTGAATCCATTTTGATATGGGATTTATATCACAGCAGGAGCTCTGCTTAAAATGATCCTTTGGAATTTCCAATGGTACTCAACTAGGAAGAGTCAGATGAGGGAGGAGAATGTGAAGATCCCCGCCTGACTTAATCTTATGGTGTCCTGTTCAGCTGCCACCTTCATGTCCCTTCCTTCTCAACAAATCTCTTCTGTAAAGTTCCTCCTCTGGCCTCCTTTCCCATTCTTTCCCAAGGTCCTGCATCTGTGGGAGCTTCCCACTCAGCAAGCTGCCCTCTCCTAATGCTTGGGGGCCAAACTCAGCAGCAGTCCCTGCAGGTCTCCTCCCCTGAGGCTTTGGTTTGAAGGGTCTGACACTGGCCAGTCACCCCTTGGAGCTCTCAGCCTCTGTCCTATTATTCTCTGGGATGGCTCTTCAGGGCTCACACTTGCCAGTCCCTTAGTCACTCTCTTATTCCTCCCACAAACACTCATTGAAAGCTTTCTGTGTGCTCACTCCCAGGTTCCACCATAGAGGCAGCTCCCTCCCTTCCCCCTCTGCAGGGCTGAGCCACCTGCTCCCCTAGCTCTGACACTCCTGAGCTTCAGGCCTGAGGTCATTTGCCTTAGGCCCACTGCCTGAACTGAAGGTTTCCTCCACTCTCCCTGGCTCATCTGGGCTCTCTAATTATCCAAGGACACCAGCTGTCAATCACAGAAGCCAAAAGTGTGTGGTGCAGTCTTGATCCCTCCTCTCTCCACTTCCCACATTTGATAGGTCCCTTAAACCTGAGAATGAGTCTGGAATATGCCAGCCACATCTTAGTTGACTGTTCTCATGCCTAGTCCCAAACACACCCATGTCCCTGGGTCTTTGCAGGGGCTTGTCAACTGATCTGCCTGCCTCTCAGCACCAGGGTACCTGTGGGTATCCACCCCAGTGACCTTTCTTTTTGAACCTCTTCTCCCTGGGCCTCCATACTAGCTACACCCAACCCTTTGTGGCCTAGCCTCTCCATGTGGCTCAACTTGTATAGCCTTTGTAATAATGCATGTTATCAATATAAATTCAGATTCTTCTTGTGGACCTGAATTAATAGGTTCCCTCCCACCCAAATTTGTGTTTCTTTCAACATGTTCTCAATCATTAATTATTTCCACACATATTGCATATTTTTCTTCCTGGGTAAGTTACAATACTCACATAGTTCCTCCAGAGTAGCACACTTCCTCAGATGCTTTCCCCTAACCTTTAGTTTCCTGTGGGGATTTGAGTTTAGTCAAGTTGGCAACTGCTGCAGGAGAGGTTACTGCCTTACCCTTACTAGAGGCCCAGTGCATGAAATTCATGCACAGGTGGATGTGTCCCTTAGCCCAGCCTGCACCCTCTCCAATCTGGGACCTCTCAAGGAATGTCCACCTGCCCGTTTAGGCCCTACCCCAATAGGATAGGACCTAAACGAGCAGTCGGACATCCTTCTCACAATCTAGGACAGCTGGTTCCCAACTGCTCACCTGCCTGTCTTCCTGATTGCCCCTAACCACTTTTGCCTGCCAGCCTGATCACCCCCTAATCACTTCCTGATCACTTCCCTGCCAGTCTGACTGATTGCCCCTAACCACTTTTGCCTACCAGCCTGATCACCCCTTAATTACCCCCTGATCACTTCCCTGCCAGTCTGACTGATACCTAACTGCTCCCCTGCCTGGCTCATTGCCCCTAACTGCCCTTCCCTGCAGGCCTGGTCCCCCACAACTGCCCTCCCCTTCAGGCCTGGGTCCCCCCAAGCTACCCTTTCCTGCTGGCCCAGTTGCCCCCAACTTCCCTCCTCTTCTAGCCTGGTCACTCCTAACTGCCCTCCCTTGTAGGCTTCATTGCCCCTAACTGCCCTCCTTTGCAGACCTGATCCCTCCCAACTGCCCTCCCCTGCTGGCCATCTTGTGTCCACATGGGGGCAGCCATCTTTGACTACATGAGGGCAGCCATATTGTGTGTTGGAGTGATGGTCAATTTGCATATTACTCTTTTATTAGATAGGATAGAGTCTGGGTGCACAGGAGGGACTGGCTGGTTTTCCCTGAAAGGTGTCCTGGATCAGGGTGGAGGTTCCCTTGGGGCATGGGGTGGCCTGGGTGAGGAGCTTATTGTGGTTTTCCGACTAGCCACACCCCCCAGCCACCCAAGTGGAGGCACTGCTATCTAGGACTTATTTATCTTCTCTAATTGAAACTTTGTAGCCTTGAGTGAAGGCCAGGGCTGCAAGAAGGGGGCAACTCAAACCTCCTGCTCTCTCCAGCTCCATGACCACTGCTATTTTTGGGGGGATTTATTTATCTTCTATAATTGAAACTTTATAACCTTGAGCGAAGGCTAGGGATGGCTAGAGCAGGCATGAAGCTTGGCTTCCCCCATTGCCGGGGAAACTCAAACCTCCTGGTTGTTCCATGGCTGCAGCCATTTTGGTTGGGTTAATTTGCATACTTGCTCCTGATTGGCTGGTGGGCATGGCTTGGTGTAGCAGAGTGATGGTTAATTTGCATGTTACTCTTTTATTAGTGTAGATGTGCTCCCTCTTGCACATTTCTCCAGTCTGAGAAATTCTGAATTATTCCAGTTTCATCCCATATTGGTTACCACACTCCCATGATCCATTCCATTTCTTCTCACATCTGGCTTGAAGCCATTGTGAAAATCAATCTATCTATGTCCTGAATCTCTTCAAGCTGAATGAGGTGTGCTGGCTTTAAACCAGGGGAAACCATCCCTATCTGTTGTTGCGGATTACTCAGGTATTTTCAGAATGTCTATGTCAGTGGTCGGCAAACTTATAAGTCAACAGAGTCAAATATCAACAGTACAATGATTGAAATTTCTTTTGAGAACCAAATTTTTTAAACTTAAACTTCTTCTAATGCCACTTCTTCAAAATAGACTCGCCCAGGCCATAGTATTTTGTGGAAGAGCCACACTTAAGGGGTCAAAGAGCCACATGTGGCTCGCAAGCCACAGTTTTCCTACCATGGGTCTATGTCATCTCCACAGATATAGAAACAACAAAAAAAACCATTGGATTCTCACTGCGGCCCTCACTCCTCCATTTAGTGATGCGGTAGCCCAGTATTTAAACATTATCTTGAGTGGACTCTGGAATTAAAATTGTTTATTTCACACTAAATGATTTTCCTTTTATGTTATAAACTATATTCCTCAACCAAATTTATGTTTCTATGACCATTGCCCTCCACCATTAATTAATTCCACACTTATTTCATATTTTTCTGCTTTTGTGTATTAGAGAACTCACATAGTTCTTCCAAAGAGTGCCACACTTTTTCAAAGGCCACACTTTGCCTCTCACCTTGAGTGTCCTACTCTGATGGGCATCTAGTCAAGCTGGAAGTTGCCACAGGAAAGGTCACCAAGGTGATTCCCCTTGTTTGTCTACCATGAAACTTTCTCTTTTTTTTTTTTTTTTAACATATTTTATTGATTTTTTACAGAGAGAAAGGGAGAGAGATAGAGAGCTAGAAACGTCAATGAGAGAGAAACATCGACCAACTGCCTCTTGCATACCCCCTACCGGGGATGTGCCCGCAACCAAGGTACATGCCCTTGACCGGAATTGAACCCGGGACCTTTCAGTCCGCAGGCTCTACCACTGAGCCAAACCGGTTCTGGCTACCATGAAACTTTCTAATATTTTCCACATCTAGCTGGAAGCATAGAAATAAACTATTGATGCCCTGAAGCTCCTCAAGCAGCATCTGGAGCCCTGGACATGAGTTCAGCAGGAGATCTCAAGTGATGAGAAGGAGCATGTTCATGTGTGCTGAGGGGATTACTTAGTTCTATTTCAAATTGCATGACATCTCCAGAGACATAGGAATTGGATGTAGGAAACCTGCTGTGTCTAGAAATTGCCTTGCTTGGCATGAGCCTGGAATCTAAACTGAGTTTTGTGACAATTAATCATGATTTCTTTCCTTTCCAAACACACAGTTCCTCACTAATTCTCTGAAGGTTAATGCTGTCCAGCACAATTGCTACTGCCTAGCTTCAAAAGCTTATTCACCTGATTTTTATTGAGTGAATGATGGGTAAATAAAAATATGTTGATATTTTTCAAATACAGAAAAATGTTTCTTAATCTCTTTAACAAGCATGGGATTAACAAAGGTTATTTTAAAAATTATTTCATTATTAAATTTTTGGAGTAACCAGGTTAATAGCATTATAAAACTTCACTTGTACAATTTTATAGTACAACAGAGCACACTCAGCTATGTGCTCACCACCCAATGTCTGTCTCCTCTGTCCCCAGGACCTCCTTATTCACCTGGACCTCCCTCATGTTTTCCTTTTTTTAACCACCATAATTCCATTTGTATGTAGGAGACTTTGTTTCTTTTGTTTATGTTCCTACATTTCTTTGATGAGGGAAAATATGGAATCTGCCACTTTATACTTTTGAGTAATGCAATCTTCCACTTTGAGGTTTCACTCTAATGAGCATTATAAGAGACACAAATATCTTTGAATATTTTGACCACTGAATAAGAACATCCAATAAACTTTTGCCAAAAAAGTTTGTGCAGGATCTTCTGATTATGCTCTTTTTAATGTCTCTGCCTAATGTTGAAAAATACTAAACAGAGCCATGAATCAGTATCTCCTTCCATAGCTGGACAGAGTGAATGATAAGGTGATCTGCCCCAACCTCTGCCCATTGTGAAGGTTTTGTTACCCACTGTCCTTCACAGATGGTCTGTAGTGCTGCAGCTGTCCACTTTCTGGTTGGCCAGCAATATCATGCATAATCATTAGTAATCCAGGCCACAACTTTGCTTCCTCTGTATTGAGATCATAGTATACTTTCCAGGAGTCCATAGATCTAGGCTAAAAGATGGATTCATTGTATAGAAGTTGGTACTGAAATAAATTGGGTCACGGATTATATTACTGCTTTAGTCCTCCCAGGTTTGATCATGCTTAACACCACACCCAGGTCATAATGGACAACTCAGGTTTCATAAACTTGGGCACCCATCTTTAAACATTCCTTCTTTCAAACTAAGGAAACATTTTGGGACAAATCTCAGTCCATTTTCGGTGTAATGACAGCTCATTGCCCTGAATATTTGCCCCTCTTGACTAAAACTACTTAGAGCTAAAGAAGGGATACAAGCTATCAGTGATGCCCAGGTGGACATCAGCCAGTCTGGAGTAATTCTTGTCCTACAGGTCTGGGAGCCAGGACACCTATGCAGCTTGCCTCTAGGTTTGCTTCTATCCCAGCTCTCTCTAACCCAGGGAATCATGAGATCAGTTGCCAGCTTTCTACCATGAATTTTTCCAATTTATCTATCACATCTGTTTTGGAACCATTTAGACAAATATCTGCTCATGTCCTGAAGATCTTCAAGCTGAACCTGGGACCTTGGATGTAAAGCAAATAAGCAATCCATGTCTGCTGTTGTGGACCACTCAGAAAATTTTCTGAATGTCCATGTAATCACCACACACGTGGAAACTAGAAACAAAAAAGCACATTGGATTGTTACAGCGGTCCTCACTCCTCCATCTAGTGATGCTGTGACCACATATTAGAAATTGTCTTGTTTGGCTTGACCCTAGAATCTCAATTTGGTATTAACTCATAATGAAGGATTTTCTTAAGACAATGTTCCTTTTTAAATATCTGATGGTTAGCGCCCTACAGTACACCTGCTGCTTCCCAGTTGTAGCAGAAGCTTCACCTGATCCTTAATTCCCAAAAGGAAAGTAAACTAAAATATACTCATGTTAACCCAAAACTAAAAAGTCTTTTCTTTCCTTAAACAAGTGGGGGAGTAACAAAATTTCTTTGTGGAATTATTTCATTATTTATTATTTAGGGATAGCCTTATTAACATTATATAAATGTCACCTGTACTATGTAACAGTACAACCTCGTATACTTTATGTGCTCATAGCCCAAGTCCAGTCTCCTTGTATTTGAGCCCCTTCGCCCCCTTATCATCACTCATGATTTCTCTCTCTGGAAACCAGAATTATTGCTTTTACATGTCAGTAATTTTATTTGTAGAATTGTTTTGCTTCTGGCTTTTATATTTCATAGATGAGGGAAAATACATAATGTGCCAACATACCCCCTGGATTAATTAAGTCCTCCACTCTAAGGATATTTTGTGATAAGCATCATAGGAGGCACAAATAGGTTTTTATATTTTTGCCCATTGAGTGAAAACTGTCCTTACACCTCTGTCCCTCGTTGTTGATGGGAAATAGTGGCAGAGCCATGAATCAGCATATGCTGTCATGTCAGATCATTTGCCCTTCAAGCACAGTGAGGAGGTGACCTGCAGGAAGCTGCTCACTGTGATAATTTCCTCACCCCTGTTGTTCAAGGACATTTACAGGGGCTCTGTTGTGCTGCAGCTATGCACTCTGAAGTTGTTTACCAAAATCTCTTATATCATATCCATTGAGTGAAAACTGTCCTCACGCCTCTGCCATATTCCAATGTGAATAATTTCCCATTCACGCTTCTTTTCTGCCCATCTCTATGGTAGACATTTTGACCAGAGCCATGAATCAGCATGTACTTGCATCTCAGATCATTTGTTATTCAAACAGAATGAGTTATAGTAACCTGCTGAAAACTCTGCCCCATGGGATGGGTTACCTGGCCCTGCCCTTCAGGAATATCTGTAGGGCTCTGTTGGGCTACAGCTGCTTACTCTCTGCTTGGTCATCTAGCTCATGCTAGCTTATCTCTAAGTCAGGCCACATCATTTCTACCCTTGTCAAAAGATCACCAGGAGTTTCTCATGAGTCCAAAACTAGGCTGCAAGTGGGATTGAGGACAATTGGGCCAGCACTTATATGGTTTTTTTGAGCTGCAGAGTCCTCCCAGGTTATATCATGTACGAACTTCTTTAAATTGATGTTGTAGTCATTCTATGTGTCACCAACTTATGGCTCCTTGGGTTCCATCACATCCAGGTCATAGTGGACAGCTGGGTTGTATAGTAACTTGGAGGCCCATGGTTAAGTGTTTTCTCTTTGAAACCAAAGAAACCCTTTGAGACAAACCTCAGTCCTTTTGGAGGGGTGACAGGCCCTTCCCCTGCCTATTTGCCCCTTATACCAGGGTGACTTTGGGATGAAGGGCATTTGGAAACCATCTGTCTTGTACTCATGTAACTGAGCAAGGGAATATTTCCCTTGACACTTAGAGGCCCCTGAAGGGTCAAGATAAATATGGACCTTGGCATCTGGGGTTACTTCTCCCAAACACTGTGCAACACAATGCAACATGAGGCTCAGGTTTGCCAGCTTCTGACTCAGTTCCTGCTGTTTCTCTGGGGCTCAGGAGGTGGGAACATCGTGGAGGGACTCTGCTGCCCTGTGTTGTTGTCTTCTTTAGTTTTCTCATTCTGGACACTAAAGTGACAAAAGAGGGAACTCTTAAATGCTGATTTACTGGGTGGAAAAAAATTTGCATGATGAATAATGGTCTAAGCATGTGGCTTCCTTATTAAGAAAGAACTTTAGCTCTAGCTGGTTTGGCTCAGTAGATAAAGCATCAGCCTGCGACTGAAGGGTTCCAGATTCAATTCCAGTTAAGGGCACATGCTCAATCCCCAGGAGGGGGCATGCAGGAGGCAGCCAATCAACGATTCTCTCTCATAATTGATGTTTCTTTCTCTCTCTCTCTCTCTCCCTCTCCCTTCTTCTCTGAAATCAATAAAAGATATATATTTTTTTTTAAAAAAAAGAACTTTATTTGTCTAATTTGACACAAAGGAGGCCACAGTGGTTTCTCAAAAGAACAATAGTTATCTGTTGATGATTTCAAGACCTAGGTTGTAAAGTTTGAGCATATACACTTTTTTTTTCACCCACAGGTCTTTCTTTTTTTTTTTTTTAAATATATTTTATTGATTTTTAACAGAGAGAAAGGAAGAGAGATAGAGAGCTAGAAACGTCGATGAGAGAGAAACATCGACCAGCTGCCTCTTGCACACCCCCCACCGGGGATGTGCCCGCAACCAAGGTACATGCCCTTGACCGGAATCAAACCTGGGACCTTTCAGTCCGCAGGCCGACGCTCTACCACTAAGCCAAACCGGCTTCGGCACCCACAGGTCTTTCTAAGGTCCCAGACAGAATTGTTATCTGCCAGAGATACTCAGAGGACCATCATGTCTACTGGGTATATGGAACCGGTCATAGTATAGCTTGCACAGCAGCCTGGATCTGTTTCAGTGACCTGTGTTTTTTCAGATCCCACTGGAATGGAGCGGACCTTATCATCTCTCCATAAATTTCTTGGAGTCACATGCTCCACTGAGGAATCTACTGCCTCTGAAATCCAGAGGCATACTGGGCATTGTGCTTCCATCATTGTCTCTATGGGGAATGGATGACAGCAATTTTTTTTCTTAATATATTTTTATTTATCTCAGATAAAAAGGGAGAGAGAGAGAAGCATCAATGATGGGAGACAATCATCAATTGACTGTCATCTGCATGCCCTACACTGAAGATCCAGCCCACAACCTGGGCATGTGCCCTGACTAGGAATCAAACCATGACCCTCTAGTTCTCAGGTCAATGTTCAACATGGAGCCATGCCAGCCGGGTGGCAGCCATTATTTTCTACCTCAAAACAGTTACTTCTGTTAAATACCACTGGACACAAAAATATTTCACTGAGAGGAATTCTGAATTTTAGGTTTCTTCTTAAACTTCTCTCTGAAAGTCTAGCACATCTAGAATTGGTTCTTACTCACTAGGTCCAGTGAGCCTAATGTCATCAATGTAATGGACCAACAGGAAGTACAGCCTGTGGATGAAAAAGACATTCAAGACTTCTGCAAAGGGCATAAAACTAGTAGAGCTGATTCACCCCAGAAATAAGATAATGAAGGTATATGCCGGCCTTACCAGCAGAAGGAAGGCAACTTAGATTGAACTATGAAGCCCAAGGAGGAGGAATTGCCTGCACTGTAACCACATTTGTCCAGCAGCAGCAGGTCAGGTCATTTGTAGTTACAGTCTGAATGAATAAACAATTTTCTATGTTGTTTCCTCTATTTATTTTTCTCCTTCTCCTCCCTTTCCCACTCTTCTTCCTTCTCCTAATTTTTCTTTCTCCTTTGCACAAGCCAAATCAAAAGCTTATTGAGAGTGTGTTCCTGCATCTTTGAAAACTTTGCTGGTGGCACAAATTTCTTCTATTCATCCAGATGTGTGGTACAGCCTTCCATTTACTACTTATCTAGTTACAAACAATTCTAATGGCTTGTGATTAGACTGTCTCATAGTAGCCCTCACTCAGCAGTAATGATTATGGGGGATCATTCTGTTGTCCTAGCTATTTCAGTCATGCATAGAACCAGAGGCAACTATTGTGCTTCACACTCCCCACCTATGGATGCTATAGCCCAGGACTAAAAAACTGCCTTGTTTGGTAGGAGTCTGGATTCAGAGCTTTATTTGGTAACCCTTAGCTATTTGTTCTTTTCTTAGACACAATTCCACCATAATTATCTGATGGCTGACACCCTACAGCATACCTTCTACCGCCCAGACTCAACAGATGACTTACCTGACCCTTATTGAATAAAGGGTAGATAAATAAAAATATATTTATATTATTCAAAACCTGAAAAAAAAAGTGTCTCCTTTTCTTAAGCACATGTGGGACTAAGAGATTTGCTTTAAATATTATTTCATTATTACAATTTTGGGGGTAACATGGTTAATTAACATCATTATATAAATTTCATTGTACAACTTTATGGTACAACATGGCACATGTGTTATGTGCTCACTAGGAAAGTGTGATCTCCTCTGTCTTCTTCAATAACATCCTTATTTTGCAGGGGCCTGAAACTTCACCCCTGCTCCCTTGGCTGCTTAATTTTCCATGCCCAGCTCAAACTGGGACCCGGGTAAAAGAGACTTGGCTGACAGCAGCTGCCCTCTCACTACAACAAGACTTGTTTGAGTTGTCTTATAAACATGGTGTAGGGAAGTGGGTTTTTGATATCTATATCTAGCCTACTATCAGGAATGCTCAGGGCCTACTCAAGAAGGCAAATAATCCTTTCCCCTAATATTTACACAGTAAAATAAGATTGTTTTAGAGTAATAAATTTGACAATAAAATAGTGGACAAGTTTTCAGGCTAATTTAAATTGGCTAATTGAAATAAGCAAATATCCTAGAAAAACTAACTGCACTTGACAAAAAGCTGTTCCTAAAGTGTTAACTAAAAATTTTATTGGTAGTTCATCTCAGGATAAATTCTCACAACAGGAAATGAACCTAAAGCAGTCATATTATAGTGCAAAAAAATAAAATTTAAAAGCTATCAAGACTACATTATAAAATTTTCAAAAGCCTCCTAATATTTAAATAAAATAAAGGGGGAACTTAGAAGAATAGCATGTAAGGAAAAATATCCTGAAATTAAATTACATCTAGAAAATTTGTACTATAGAAAATTAATTGTAATACTATCAGCAAGACACCCATGAAAAACACACATGGTATCCAAACAAGCCAGAGGAAAATCATTTGGGCAAAAAATAAAAAAAGATCCCAAGTCAAATTTATAGAAAATATTCCTTTATTAACTTTTGGTCGAGAATATGTTTGTATATTTTCAGAAAACAACTCTGAGACCATGTGGATTCTGGCAACAGAGAGGAATTGACAGGACTACTACAACCATGAAGACAGAAGAGAAGCAGTCCAGAGATGGAAGTCGCTGATGATGCCTTACCATAATAGCAGTCAGCATCTGTGTGTCACTGCAGGTTGCCCAGAATCAAACCAGAGAGGGTTGGACCTCCATTACCACCATTTGCCCACCATCCAGAACTGAAATATCATTGCTGACATCTACACATAAGGAACTGTTTGACATTGAAATTGGGTCTCAAAAGAACTGGTGGCCCAGAAAGAAGCTCACTACAGATTGATTCATATGCCTTTCAACATAAAGATTATTGCTTGTCTCATTTTTTATTATTATAAGTATATTTCCAGAGGACATGATCTCACTCATCTAAGTGAAGTGGTAAACAACATAGATTGATGAACAAGAACAGATCCAGAGATAAGGAGCCATGGGTCAGACTGTTGGACCTCAAAAGGAGGGTAGGGATAAAGGGAGAGATCAACCAAAGGACTTATATGCACATATATGAGCCTAATCAGTGGTCAAGGACAATAGGGGTAGGGACATGAGTGGGGGGGGGGGAGGGATTGAAATAAAGGGTTAAGGACAAATATGTGATACCTTAATCAATAAAGAAATTAATTTAAAAAAAGAGGAAAAAAAATAAAGTATGCAGTCACAACCCTTCCAGAGAAAGGCAAAAAAAAAAAAAAAAAAAAAAAAAAAAAAAAAAGACCATCCTTATCCTTTATCAGGCTTTTCCTTTTCTTATAACCACCATGATTTGGGCTGTATAGAAGATATTTTGTTTGTTTGTTTGTTTGTTTGTTTGTTTGTTTTGTGTGTGGTTTTATGTTCCATAGATGAGGAAAAATATAGAATGTGCCACTTTATTCTCTTAATGAAATACTCAACTGTGAGAATTTACTATGAGGAACAGTATATGAGACAAAAATATCCTTCTATATTTTTGCCCATTAAGTGAGAACTGTCCAACAAACTTATGCCCAATGTCATTGTGAAGGATCTTCATGTTTCCTTCATGTCCCTATTTTTGCAAAATAATGGCCAGCACCATGAATCAGTATCTCCTTACAAATCTGGTCATTTGTCATCCCTGCAAAGTGAATGTGGAAATGAATAACCCCCAAATCTGCTATTGTAAAGATTTCATTACCCACAATCCTTCACGAATGTCCAGAGAGGGTTGGCAATGTGGCAGCAGTGCACTTTCTGGTGGGTCATGAAATTCATGCAAAATTATTGGTACCCAGGCCTCGACATTCCTTCTTCTGCCAAAAGGTCATATGGAGCTTTCCATGAGTCCACAGGTCTAGGCTGAGAGAAGGATTCATTTTTGGCAGTAGGGCTGGTAGGAATTCGGACCACCTCTATATAACTGCTTTGATGCCCCCAGGTTCACTCTTGAATGGGCTACTTTAAGTCGATATTGTATTTTTGTGCATGACCTTTTTGTGACCCCCATGGTAGACACCACAACCAAGTCATTATGCATAGTTCATGGTAACTTGGTAGCCCATGATTAAGCACTTCTTTGCACCTGAGATAATTCTTTGTGACTAATTAGAGTAGGGGTGTTGAACTCAATCAGAGAAGGGGCCAAAATCTAAAATCCAGCCTAAATCACGGGCCGAATGGTTTACTGAACAGTCATAAACTGACAATGTCATAAACTGACAGCGGAGTGCAGTGATGACAGCGCGGTGCGGGCCACATTGCAAGGCCTGGCGGGCTGGATTTGGCCCGCGGGCCTTGTGTTTGACACATGTGAATTAGAGTCTATCTTCAGGGCAACTACAGCCCCATGCCATGAATATTTGGTCATCTTAGCTAGTGCTGCTTGGTGTAAAAAAGGGATGGAAGCCACCAGTGATGCCCATATGAGACTGGAAATGGTGCCTCCCCCAGTCCTTTGGGGAGCTAGGGTCTCCATGGAGCTTAGCTTCTAGATTTACTTCTTGCTTTATTCAAACTGCAAGAAAGGCCCAGGGCTAGGCTGCCTAGGTCTTGGGCCTTGTTCAGACTCTGTAAGAGAATGTCCAATGGAATTGCCTGCTAATCCTTTGAGTTTCACTAATACTCTCAAAGAGAGCTCAAAGAGAGAGGCTGAACTCCACTATTTTGTTTATTTTTTTAATTACTATTTTTTAAAGCATTAGGTATGTTCCCTTTTCCCCCATTGACATCTCCCAGCCCACCTCTATCCCCCACACCAGGCCTTCATCACCCTATTGTCTGTGTCCATGGGCTAGGCATATAATGTACACAAGTTCTTTGGTTGATCTCTTCACACACACACACCCTCCCCTGCC
This sequence comes from Pipistrellus hanaki, assembly GCF_964339955.1. Lineage (NCBI taxonomy): Eukaryota > Metazoa > Chordata > Mammalia > Chiroptera > Vespertilionidae > Pipistrellus > Pipistrellus hanaki. Next base: position 90,809,607 of record NC_140505.1, on the reverse strand, counting down.
TTCCCTCTGAGTTTTAACAGTCTGTTTGATGTTTCTTTGTCTCCAGATCTATTTTTGTTCATCACTTTATTTTGTTCATTAGATTCCACATATGAGTGAGATCATGTAATACTTATCTTTCTCTTACTGGTTTATGTCTCTCAGCATAATGCTCTCCAGGTCCATTTGTGCTGCTGCAAATGGTAAGAGTTCTTTCTTTTATACAGCTGTGTAATACTACATTCTGTAGATGTATCACAGTTTTTAATCCACTCAAAGGCACATAAGCTGTTTCCAAATCTTAGCTATTATAAATTGTGCTGCCATGAACATAGGGGTGTAGATATATACTTTCTGATAGGTATTTTGGGTTTCTTAGAATATATTCCTAGAAGTGGGATCACTGGTTCTTATGGCAGTTACATATTTAATTTTCTGAGGACACTCCATACTATTTTACACAGTAGCTGCACCAGTATACATTCCCACCAGCAATGCTCCCTTTTCTCTATATCTTCACCAGCACTTGTCATTTGTTAATGGTAGCTATTCTGACAGGTTTGAGGTGACACCTAATTGTCATTTTAATTTGCATCTCTCAGTGTTTCCCAAACTTTTGACATATGTGTACCCCTTCTGTAATTTTTGTAACGCTGAGTACCCCTTGTACTCATGAGAACATAGAATTAGGCGCAGCTAAGCACAGTGCAGTGCATATCCCCACCAAACTCCGGTGTAATGCATACCCCCACCAAACTTTTCCACACCCCTGGGAGTATGCGTACCACACTTTGGGAAACACTGATGATTAGTGACTTGAAGCACTTTTTCATATATCCCTTGGCCTTTTGTATGTCTACTTTGGAGAAGTGTCTATTTAGGTCCTTTGCCCATTTTTTAATTGGATTGTCTCCCCTACCCCGTTGCATATCTTCATCCCACCCACTCCCCCTCCTCCACTGTCTGGTGTCCATTGGTTGTGTTTATATGCATGCATACAAGTCTTTTGGTTGACTTCCTTATATATTTTGTAAATTAACCCCTTATCAGATGTATCATTGGCAAATATGTTCTCCAAAGCAAAGGGTACCTTTTTCATAATGTTGATGGTTACTTTTGGTGTTCAGAGGCTTTGTATTTTGACATAGTTCCATTTGTTCATTTTCTCCTTAGCTTCTTTGCCCTAGGAAATGTATCAGTAAACATATTGCTACAAGATATGTCTTGAGATTTTGCTGCCTGTCATTTCTTCTAAGATTTTTATGGTTTCACAACTTACATTTAGGTCTTTTATTCATTTTGAGTTTATCCTTGTGTATGGTGTAAGTTTATGGTCTACTTTTATTTTTATTTTTTGCATATATTGAAGACATAGTCTTTACTTCATTGTATGATCTTGCTTCCTATGTCAAATATTAATTGAGTGTAATGGCTTGGGTAGATTTTCTGGGGTCTTTTTCTGTTTTATTGATCTAAATGCTTTTTCTTGTGCCAGTAACAAGCTGTTTTGAGTACAGTGACCTTGTAGTATAACTTGATATCTAAAAATAAAATAAAAAATAAAAGGAATTCTCATCATTTGCAGCAACCTGGATGGAATTGGAGAATATCATGCTGAGTGAAATAAGCCAGTCAATGAAAGAGAAACACCACATGACTTCACACATTTATGAATAATAAAGAACATTATAAACTGATGACCCAAAAGATAGATATAGAGACAGTAAAGCAACAAGCAGACTAATTACAGTGGGGAGGGGAGGGAGATCTGGGGAAGAAAGAGATCAACCGAAGGTCTTGTATACATGCATATAAGTACAACCAATGGACACAAAACTCTGGGGAGGGAGGGCATGTATTGAGGAAGGGGGCAATGGTATATGTACACAGATAAGAATTTAATTAAATTTTTTTTAAAAGAATACATGTTCATAGAGCCTTAATATCTAAAAGGCTGAGTTTAATCACTGGGAAATCGTGTTCAAAGAGCTGTGAACTGAGTTAGATACTGGTAACATATTTTTTCTTCATTTTTTTATTAAGGTATTATATGTGTACATATCTTACCATTAATTACAAACCCACTCCCATACATACCCTTTTCCCTCAGAGTTTTGATTCCATTGGTTATGCTTATATGCATGCATACAAGTCCTATGGTTAATCTTTATCTCCCCCACTTCTCCCTAACCTTGCCACTGTGATTTAATATTCTATTGGATGCTTTACTGTCTCTGTATCTATCTTTTTGTTCAACAGTTTATAACGTTATTTATTATACATAAATGAGTGAGATTATGCTGTGTTTTTCTTTCATTGACTGGCTTATTTCACTTAGCATAATGTTCTCCAATTCCATCCAGGTTGCTGCAAATGGTAAGTGTTCCTTCTTTTTTATGGCAGCATAGAATTCCATGGTGTAGATGTACCATAGTTTTCTGATCGAGTCATCTGCTAATGGGCACCTAGGCTGTTTCCAAATTTTAGGAATTGTAAATTGTGTTGCTATGAACATAGGGGTGCATATATCCTTTTTATTGGAATTTTCAGTTTCTTAAGATATATTCCTAGGTGTGGAATTACTGGTGTCAAATGGGAGTTCAATTTTTAGTTTTTTGAGGAAACTTCAGACTGTTCTGCACAGTGGCTGCATCAGTCTGCATTCCCACCAGCAGTGCTTGAGGGTTACTTTTTTCTCTGCATCCTCACCAGCACTTGTCATTTGTTGATTTGTTGATAATAGGCATTCTGAAAGGTGTGAGATAGTACCGCATTGTCGTTTAGATTTGCATTTTTCAGATAATTAGTGAGTTTGAGCATATTTTCTTGTGACTCTTGGCCTTCCTCCTGACTTCTTTTGAAATGATTCTATTTAGGTTTGTTGCCCAATTTTTTATTGGATCATTTATCTTCCTTTTATTTAGTTGTATAAGCTGCCTGAAGATGTTGAAGATTAAACCTTTATCAGTGAAAACATTTGCAAATATGTTCTCCCATAAAGTGGGCTTTCTTGTTATTTTGTTGATAGTTTCTTTTGCTGTAAAAAACAAACAAACAAACAAACAAAAAAAACATTTTCTTTTGATGTAGTCCCATTTGTTTTTCTTTTTAGCTTCCATTGCCCTAGGGGCAGTATCAGTGAAGAAATTTTTTTGGTATATGTCTGAGATTTTGCTGCCTGTGGATTCCTCTATCACTTTTATGGTTTCCCATCTTATTTTTAAGTCTTGTGTCCATTTTGAGTTTATTTTTGTATATGGTGTAAGCTGGTGATTTGTCTCATTTTTTTGCATGTATCCATCCAATTTTCCAAACAATACTTATTAAAGAGACTGTCTTGACTCCATTGTATGTTCATACCTCCTTTGTGAAATATTAATTGAGCATAGTGCTTTGGGTCTATGTCTGGATTCTCTATTCTATTCCATTGATCTATATGTCTGTTCTTGTGACAGTACCAGGCTGTTTTCAGAACAGTGGCTTTGAAATACAGCTTGCAATCTGGTATTTATTCCCACCTACTTTATTCTTCTTTCTCAGGATTGCTTTGGTTATTCAGGGAGTTTTTTTATTTCAAATGAATTTTTGGAAAGTTCATTCGAAGTCTGTGAAATATGCCATTGGTATTTTAATGGGGATTGCATTGAATCTATTGATTGCTTTGGGTAGTATGGACATTTTAATGATTTTGATTCTACCAATCCATGAACAAGGTATGTTCTTCCATCTGTTTACATCTTCCTCCATGTTTTTTATCAGTGTCCTGTAGTTTTCTGTATATATGTCTTTTTTTTTTTTTTTTTCATTTTTGCAAGATATTTTTTTTTTAAATCAATCTTTATTGTTCATATTATTACAAAGGTTCCTCATTTCTTCCCCCCTCCACCAGGTTCCCACCCCACCCTCTGCCCCCTCCCCATCCCCCATTGTCCTCATCCATAGGTGCACAGTTTATGTTCAGTCTCTTCCTCCCTCCCTTTCCCCGATATTAAATCCCTTTTCAGATAGTAAATCTGTTACTTAGCATTTTCTCATATCAATAATACCTCCACATGCCCAATGATACACTTCACACAAAAGACATTTTCAAATAGGTCAACCAGCCTCATCCAGGCCCCACCCAAGGCACTCACAGATCAACACCCCAGCGCTATACTAACTCAACACATCCAGATCTAAGCCTTCATCCCTTGATTCAGCAGACCCTCAAGTTCCCGCAAAAGTTTCCAGCCATGTCTGAGAGGCAGCCGTGGGCAGGTACAGGCGAGGAGCGAGCTGTTTCGGGCCTGGCTGCTCCGGGCCTGGCCTCTGTTGCTCTGGTTCGTTCCACAACCAGCTGCTCCGGGTCTGGTCACTGCCGCTCCCGACCTTGTTGCTCTGGACTTGGCTATTGCTGCTACAGGCCTGGCCGCACCCGACCCGGCTGCTCTGGGACCGGTTGCTCCGGTCCCGGCCGCTCTGGGCCTGGCCGCTCCCAGCCTGTCAGCTGCTGCTCTGGGCCTGGCTGCTCCCAGCCTGGCAGCCACTGCTCCTGGCCTGGCCGCACCAGACCCGGCTGCTCCGGGCCTGGCCGCTCCCAGCCTGGCAGCTGCTGCTCCGGGCCTGGCCGCTCCCAGCCTGGCAGCCACTGCTCCTGGCCTGGCCGCACCAGACCCGGCTGCTCCGGGCCTGGCCGCTCCGAGCCTGGCAGCCGCTGCTCCGGGCCTGGCCGCACCAGACCCGGCTGCTCCAGGCCTGGCCGCTCCCAGCCTGGCAGTCGCTGCTCCGGGTCTGGCCACACCAGACCCGGCTGCTCCAGGCCTGGCCGCTCCCAGCCTGGCAGCTGCTGCTCCGGGCCTGGCCGCTCCCAGCCTGGCAGCCGCTGCTCCTGGCCTGGCCGCACCAGACCCGGCTGCTCCGGGCCTGGCCGCTCCCAGCCTGGCAGCCGCTGCTCCGGGCCTGGCCACACCAGTCCCGGCTGCTCCAGGCCTGGCCGCTCCCAGCCTGGCAGCCGCTTCTCCGGGCCTGGCCACTCCCAGCTTGGCAGCCACTGCTCCGGGCCTGGCCGCACCAGACCCGGCTGCTCCGGGCCTGGCCGCTCCCAGCCTGGCAGTCGCTGCTCCGGGCCTGGCCGCACCAGACCCGGCTGCTCCGGGCCTGGCCGCTCCCAGCCTGGCAGCTGTTGCTCTGGGCCTGGCCGCTCCCAGCCTGGCAGCCGCTGCTCCGGGCCTGGCCGCACCAGACCCGGCTGCTCCGGGCCTGGCCGCTCCCAGCCTGGCAGTCGCTGCTCTGGGCCTGGCCGCACCAGACCCGACTGCTCCGGGCCTGGCCGCTCCCAGCCTGGCAGCTGTTGCTCTGGGCCTGGCCGCTCCCAGCCTGGCAGCCGCTGCTCCGGGCCTGGCCACACCAGACCCGGCTGCTCCGGACCTGGCTGCTCCCAGCCTGGCAGCTTCTGCTCCGGGCCTGGCCGCTCCTAGCCTGGCAGCCGCTGCTCCAGGCCTGGCCGCACCCGACCCGGCTGCTCCGAGCCTGGCCGCTCCCAGCCTGGATGCTCCGTGCTTGGCTACTGCTGTTCTGGGTCTGGCTGCTCCCAACCCGGCTGCTCTGGACCAGGCTTCTCCGGGCCCGGCCACTCCGTGTCTGGGTGTTCCTGGACTGGCCACCCTGGGCTTGGCCGCCTCTGCCTCAGGCCTGGCTGCCACTGCCCCAGGTCTGGCTGCTCCAGTGCTGGCCGTTGATGCTCTTGTTCTGGCTGCTGCTGCTCTGGGGCCTGGCCACTGCTGCTCCGGGCCCAGCTGCCACTGCCTTGTGCCTGGCCACTCTAGGCCTGGTCGCCGCTGTTCCAACATTCTGTCCCTTTTTTCTCTTTTTTTTTTTTTTCTTTTTTAAAAAAAAAAAACAAAACGCATTTATGTTGCAATGTTGGCTGGTGCGTTGAGTTCTGACTTAGTTTTTGATTTTTCAAGATCTTCTTTGTATTCTTTCTTAAGTAATTTTACTATCATTTGCTCTCATTTGATTTCTTCACTTTGAGAACTTCTTTGGTTTCTTCCTCCTTGTCCTGGGAGCTCAGCAGGTTGGCCTGTGGCACCCCTTTGTTCTCCGCGGGCTCCCACGCTGCTCCAGCCTGTTGCCGGGGTCGGCGCCGCCCAGGAAGCAGCCCCCGTCCTTGGCTCCGTTGCCAGCGCTCAGCAGTCGAAGGCTCAGGGGCACCCCCCCCACTGGGGGCCCCGTCGCCTGGCTCCTTGCTGGCGCCCGGCTGGCCGGTGTCCGGCAGGGGCTCCTGCTCCTCGTGGCGTTCCTCCAGACTGGAGCTTTCTTTCTCCCTCCCACTAGGGGAGTCCAGGATCAGAGTCAACAGACTGTCCTCTGCGCACAGTGTGCGCGACTCCGGGGGCTCGGCCTTTCGCCGCGCTCCCAGGACTCCACCTCACAGCTCCGTCTCCCCCTGCCCGAGCCTGGGTCCCCAGGGACTGGCCCAGACCTGGAGTTCGGGGCGGTCCGGACTGAGGCTCAGAGCTGCCGCCGGAGGCTTTGTTTCTTCCGGCTAGGGTAATCCAGCATCAGAGTCAACATTCAGTCCTCTGCGCGCCATGTGCGCGCGACTCTGGGGGCCCCGCATTTCGCCGTCCCCCGGGATTGTCTCCCCCTGCCGGAGCCTGGGTCCCCAGGGTCTGGCACATAACTTGGGGCTCAGCGCTGCCGGTTCGGGGGTTCAGCCAAGGCTGGGGGTTCTATTTCCTTCCTGCTAGGGAACGCCAGGCAGCACCCAGCCCTCTCCTCCTCTCCGGCTGTGACCTCTCCGCGCGCGCGTGCGTGCGAGCGCGCAGCATGTCTCCGTACCTTAGGCTTTTTTTCAGCTCCTCTGATTTTCCTTCTGGTTTTCTCCCTCCTTCCTATTGTAGAGTTTTCAGTCAGTCGACTACCTGTAGCTCTGGGCAATGTCCACTCTACATTTTAGTTGTATTCCCTTGAAATTGTTGTGAGCTGCTGCGGCTAGGTGTATACCCGAGCAGCCATCTTGGATCGTCTATGTGTATATATGTCTTTTACCTGCTTTGTTAAGTTTATTCCTCGGTATCTTAATTTTTTTGTGTGATGGAAAATGGGATTGCTTTTTTAGTCTCTTTTTCTATGAATTCACAATTGGTGTATATAAAGGCCATAGATTTCCTGGTGTTAACTTTGTATCTTGCTACATTGCCGAATTCATTTATTAAGTCTATTAGTTTTTTTATGGTGTCTTTTAGGTTTTTTTATGTACAATGTCATGTCATCTGCAAATAAGGACAGTTTTCCTTCTTCTGTTCCAATTTGGATGCCTTTTATTTCTTCTTCTTGTCTAATTATAATGGCTAATACTTCCAGTACTATGTCAGACAGGAGTGGTGAGAGTGGGCATCCCTGTCTTGTTCCTGTCTTTAGGGGAAATGGTTATAGTTTTGCCCATTGAGTATGATGTTTGCTGTGGGTTTATCATATATAGCATTTATTATGTTGAGGTATGATCCTTCCATTCCCACCTTGTTTAGAGTTTTTATCACGAAAGGGTGTTGGGTTTTGTAAAATGCTTCTTCTGCATCAATTGATATGACTTTATGATTTTTATCTCTCAATTTGTTTATGTGATGAATCACGTTTATTGATTTGTGCATATTGTATCATCCTTTAATTCCCAGAATAAATCCTACTTGGTGATTGTGGATGATTTTTCAAATGTTGGAGCTCATTTGCTAGAATTATGTTGAGGATTTTGGCATCTATGTTCATCAGGGATATTGCCCTGTAATTCTTTCATTGTGTTGTCTCTATTTGGTTTTGGTATTATGATGATGCTGGCCTTAGAATGAGCTTGGGAGTGTTCCTTCCTCTTGAATTTCTTTGAATAGTCTGAAGAGAATAGTTTTTAGTTCTTCTTTGAATGTTTGGTAAAAGTCTCCTGTGAAGTTGTCAAGCCCCAGGCTTTTGTTTGCTGAAAGCTTTTTTATGACTGCTTCAATTTCTTCCATAGTTACTGGCATATAAAGATGTTTAGATTCTTCCTGATTGAGTTTTGGAAGGTTATATTTTTCTAGGAATATGTCCATTTCTTCCAGGTTTCCAGTTTCTTGGAATAGAGTTGCTCATAGTATTTCTTAACAATCCTTTGTATTTCAGCGGGTTCTATTGTTATTTTACCTCTTTGATTTCTGATTTTGTTTATTTGAGTCATGTCTTTGCTTCTTGATGAACCTGGCTAGAGGTTCATGAATCCTATTTATCCTTTAAAAGAACAAGTTCTTGCTTTTGTTGATTTTTTGTACTGTTTCTTTTGCCTCTATGTCATTTATCTCCACTCTTGTCTTTATTATTTCCTTCGCCTTCCTTCTGTTTACACTGGGCTTTTCTTTCTTTTCTTTTTTTTCTTTTTATTAAATTATTATCTGTGTACATATTTTAACATTGCACCCCTCCCATACATACTCTCCCTCCCCAGAGTTTTGTGTCCATTGGTTGTACTTATATGCATGTATACAAGTCCTTCAGTTGATCTCTTTCTTCCCCAGATCTCCCTACCCTCCCGACTGTAATTAGTCTGCTTGTTCCTTTACTGTCTCTATATCTATCTTTTGGTTCATCAATTTATAATGTTCATTATTATCCATAAATGAGTGAGGTCATGTGGTATTTCTCTTTCATAGATTGGTTTATTTCACTTAGCAGGATGTTCTCCAATTCTATCCAGGTTGCTGCAAATGATGAGAATTCCTTATTTTTTATGGCAGCATAGTATTCCATAGTGTAGATGTACCATGGTTTTTTGATCCAATCATCTGCTGACAGGCACCTAGGCTATTTCCAAATTCTGGCTATTGTAGATTGTGCTGCTATGAACATAGGGGTGCATATATCCTATATGATTGGTGTTTCTAGCTTCCTGGGATATATTCCTAGGAGTGGGATTACTGGGTCAAATGGGAGTTCCATTTTCAGTTTTCTTAGGTAATTCCATACTGTTCTCCACAGTGGTTGCACCAGGCTGCATTCCCACCAGCACTGCAGGAGGGTTCCTTTTTCTCCACAATCTCGCTAATACTTGTTATTTGTTGATTTGGTTTTTTTTTGTTTTTTTTTTAATAAATTTTTATTGTTCATATTATTACAAATGTTCCTTCCCCCCCTTCTCACCCCACCCTCTGTCCTTTTGATTTGTTGATGTTGGCTATTCTGACAGGTGTGAGATGGTACCGCATTGTTGTTTTGATTTGCATCTCTCGGATAATTAGTGACTTTGAGCATGTTTTCATGTGCCTCTTGGCCTTCCTTCTGTCTTCTTTTGAGAAGATTCTATTTAGGTCCATCGCCCATTTTTTAATTGGGTCATTTATCTTCCTTTTATTTAGTTGTATAAGCTGTCTGTAAATGTTGGAGATTAAAACCTTTATCAGTGATAACATTTGCAAATATGTTCTCCCACACCGTGGGCTTTCTTGTTGTTTTGTTGATGGTTTCTTTTGCTGTAAAAAAGCTTTTTATTTTGATGTAGTCCCATTTGTTTATTTTCTCTTTAGCTTCCATTGATCTAGGGGCAGTATCAGTGAAGAAGTTCTTTTGGCATATGTCTGAGATTTTGCTGCCTGTGGATGCCTCTAGTATTTTTATGGTTTCCCGTCTTATGTACACTGGGATACATACATTTCTTATCCAATCTGTTACCCTGTATCTTTTGATTGGGGCATTTAATCCATTTAAAGTTATTATTGAGGGGTTACTTATTTGTCACCATTTTTATTCTATGCCCCTGTGTTCTTTCTTCGCTTTCTCTTTCTTCTTTTCTTCCTTCCTTCCTTTCTTCCTTCCTTCCTCTCTTCCTTTCTTCCTTCCTTCCTTTCTTCCTTCCTTCCTTTCATCCTTCCTTCCTTTCTTCCTTCCTTTCTTTCTTCCTTCCTTCCTTCCTTCCTTCCTTCCTTCCTTCCTTCCTTCCTTCCTTCCTTTCTTTCTTTCTTTCTTTCTTTCTTTCTCTTTGATTTGTAGAGTTAGGTAATTTATTATCATTGTTTCTTGCTTTTTGCATTAGGCTTGTAGAGCTATGAACTTCCTTTTAAGACTGATTTTCCTCTGTCCCATAGATTTTGGATTGTATTGTTTTCATTGTCATTTGTTGCCATGATATTTTTTATTTCTTCTTTGATCTCTCTGGTGACCCAGTCATTGTTTAATAGCATACTGTTTAGTCTCCAGGCCTTTGATTTCTTTGGATTGCTTTTTATTGTAGTTGATTTACAGTTTTATGCCACTGTGATCTGAAAATGTACTAGATATGATTTCTATCTTCTTGAATTTGAAGAGACTTTGCCTATGTCCCAACATGTCTATCTTTGAAAATGACCCATGTGCACTTGAGAAGAATGTATATTCTGTGGCTTTGGGGTGAAATGTTCTGAAGATGTCAAATAATTCCATCTGGTCTAGTGAGTCATTTAGGATTGATGTTTCTTTGATGATTTTTGTTTCGTGGATTTGCCCAGTGGTGATAATGTGGTAATGAAGTCTCCTATTATGATTGTATTGCTATTAATCTCTCCCTTGATATCCTCCAGGAATTTTTCTTATATATTTGGGTGCTCCTATATTGGGTGCATAAATGTTTACCAGAGTTATTTCTTCTTGTTGGATTGCTCCATTTATTATTATGAAGTGGCCTTCCTTATTTCTTGCTATGCCCTTCACTTTGAGATCTAATTTGTCAGATATAAGTATTGCTACCCCAGCTTTTTTTCATTTCCATTCGCTTGGAAAACCTTTTTCCATCCCCTCACCCTCAGTCTGTGAACTTTTTTTTTTCCTGAGGTGGATTTCTTGTAGACAACAGATATATAGGTCTTGTTTTCTTATCCAATCTGTTACCCTGTATCTTTTGATTGGGGCATTTAATCCATTTAAAGTTATTATTGAGGGGTACTTATTTGTCACCATTTTTATTCTATGCCCGTGTTCCTTCTTCACTTCCTCTTTTCCTTTCTTCCTTTCTTCTTTCCTTCCTTCCTTCCTTTCTTCCTTTCTTCCTTCCTTCCTTTCTTTTTTTCTTTCTTTCTTTCTTTCTTTCTTTCTTTCTTTCTTTCTTCCTTCCTTCCTTCCTTCCTTCCTTCCTTCCTTTCTTCCTTTCTTCCTTTCTTCCTTTCTTCCTTTCTTCCTTTCTTTCTTCCTTTCTTTCTTTCTTTTTACAGCAGACCCCTTAGCATTTCTTGCATTGCTGGTTTGGTGGTGATAAATTCCCTTAGGCCTTTTTTGTCAATGAAGCTCCTGATTTCACCTTCAATTTTGATTGATAGCCTTGGTGGGTACAGTATTCTTGGATTGAGACCCTTCCTTTGTAAAACTTTATTTCATTTCCTTCCCTTCTGGCCTGATGAATTTCTGTTGAGAAATCAGTTGCTAGTCTGATGGGGATTCCTTTGTATGAAGCTTTCTGTCTCTCTCTGACCACTTTTAAGATTTTTACTTTGTCGTTGGTGTTTGTCAATTTAATTATAATGTGCCTTGGTGTGGGTCTTTTGGAGTTCATTTTGCTTGGGACTTTGTGAGCTTCTTGGATTTGTATGGGTTTTTTCTTCCCTATATCAGGAAAGTTTCTGTCATTATTTCTTCAAACAGGTTTTATATTCCTTGCTCAGTTTCCTTTCCTTCTGGAACCCCTTAATGTAGATGTTGTTTTGTTTTGTGTTATCCCAAAGTTCCCTAAGGCTCTAGTGCTTTTTAATTTTTTTTCTAGAAGCTTCTCTACTTGGGTATTTTTTTTTTCCATATTATAGAAAAATGAAGACTGAAGGGTCGCAGGTTTTCTATTTCATGGTTGATTTTCTCTCCTTCTGGCACCCCAATTTTGCAGACATTGTTTCATTTTGTGTTGTCCCAAAGTATCCTTAGGCTCTCCTACTCCTTTCTCTCTCTCTCTCTCTCTCTCTCTCTCTCTCTCTCTCTCTCTCTCTCTCTCCCTCTCTCTCTCTCTCCCAGCTGCTCTTCTTCGGTACTTTTCCCTACCTTGTCTTCTAGCTCACTAATGTGGTCCTCTGCTTCTTCTACTCTACTGTTGATGCTTTCTATTGAGTTCTTTATAATAGCAAAGCCATTTTTAATTTCTTCTTGTTTCTTCTTCATTTCCTCTTGGTTCTTACACATATTATTGAATTTGTCTTCCATTCTTTAGCCATTTTATGACCATTTCTCTGAATTCTTTCTCTGACAAGTTGCTTGCCTCCATTTTGTTTTACTTACTTTTATGGTGATGCCTGCTTTTCTTTTATATGCGGGCCGTTTCTTTTATCTTCATGTTCTCTCTTTTCCAGGTGTCTGGATATGTAGTTCTCTCCCTCCTTTTGCTAGGCAAAATCTGTCCTTTCCATAGGAGGGTGCAGAGCTCCTATGAATACATGTGATTGCACTGCTTGGGACCAGTTTTCCTGGGTTCGCAGCTGTCCGCTGGGTATTGTTGTTAAACATCTTTATAAAAGTGTTTAAAACACTCAGAACTCAAATGATAGATCTAGCAAAATTTTTTTACTGTGTTTCAAATACGGATACTTGTTCATAGAGCTTTAATATCTCTAAGGCAGAATTTAATCACAGGGAAATCATGCTCAAAGAGCTGTGAACTGGAAAAACAAGATGAACAACTAATCTGCCATCTTGCACAACAATTTCAAAACTACAACTATAAGACAAAACGTCTATCACCGAAAACCACGGGAAAACTGGCTGAAAGAGAAAGGAGCTCAAGCACTGAAAAGCTGAAAGGCCTATGTACAGAGGCACATGAATCAGGGTGGTGGCGGGCAACTGGGTGTGGGGCTTTTTTCAACCAGAAGGGAAACAAGCTCCCAAGCACTTTGAAATCCAGTTTCTGAGGTCATGCAGGGGACCCAGATGCCTATGAGACAAAGCTGGTCTATCGGCCATTGGGTCTGAACATGAGGGAGACTTTTTGCAGAGGTGTGAGCAGCAATCATTGTTTACTGCATTGGAATGTGGGAATGTGGAAACTCGGAAAGGCAGAGATGGCTCACAGCAGCCATCACTGTTTGCCATGCCCCAGCCAAGTGACATCCTGAGACCCCGCCCCACCCTGAAGCCCCACCCCACACATTCTACAAACCTTCCCAGGCCCCACACAGCTGCTTTTGCATAAGCAGCGAAAATACTGAGAGAAGGAAGAAGATCTCAAACAAAAGAAATGGAGGAGAACAAAAGACTGGATATATAGTTCAAAACCATTGTTATAAGGTTTTTCAAGAATTTCCTAGAAAAGGCTAATAAATTTAATGAGACCCTCAAGGATATGAAAAAGAAATTAAACCAACTACAATTTTAACATACACTGACTGAAATTAAAAAAATATATTATACAGAGACCCAACAGCAGACTAGAAGAATGCAAGAATCAGGTCAAAGATTTGGAATACAAAGAGGCAAAGGATACTCTTCCGGAGAACCAAGAAGATAAGAGAATCCAGAAAGTTGAAGATAGGGTAAGAAGCCTTTGGGACAACTTCAAGTGTACCAACATCAGAATTATGAGAGTGCCAGAAAGAGAGAGAGAGCAAGACACTGAAAACCTATTTGAAGAAATAATGACTGAAAACTTCCCCCACCTGGTGAAAGAAATAGACTTACAAGTCCAGGAAGTGCACAGAATCCCAAACCAAAGGAATCCAAAGAGGACCACACCAAGACACATCATAATTAAAATGCCAAGAGCAAAAGACAAAGAGGGAATCTTACAAGCAGGAAGAGAAAAACAGTTAGTTACCTACAAGGGAGCACCCATATGATTATCAGCTGATTTCTTAACAGAAACTATGCAGGCCAAACGGGGAGTGGCAAGAAATATTCAAAGTGATGAATAGCAAGAACTTACAACCAAGATTACTCTACCCAGCAAAGCTGTCATTCAGAATTGAAGAGCAGATAAAGAGCTTCACAGATAAGAAAAAGCTAAAGAACTTCATCACCACCAAACCAGTATTATATGAAATGCTAAAAGATGTTCTTTAAGAAGAGGGAAAAGAAGAAAAAAGTAAAGATAAAAATTATGAACAACAAATACATATCTATCAACAAGTGAATCTAAAAGTCAAGTGAATTAAAAATCTGTGGAACAGAATAAACTGGTGAATATAATAGAATCAGAGGCATAGAATGGGAGTGGATTGATAATTCTCAGGGGGAAGGGGTGACTGTGTGTGGGGTATGGGAAGAGACTGGACAAAAGTCAAATACCTATGGATGAGGACAGCTGGGGGTGGGAGGAAAGTAAGGGCAGAGGGTGGAGTGGGGACCAGGTGGAGTGGAGCTATGGGGCGGGGGGAAAGAAACAATTGTAATAATCTGAACAATAAAGATTTTTTTGTTTTTGTTTTTTACTAAGGTATTATATGTGTACATATCTTTCCATTGCCGAGCCCCCACTCAGAGTTTTTTGTTCATTGGTTTAGCTTATATGCATGCATATAAATCCTTCGGTTAATCTCTTATCTCCCCCATATCTCCCTATCCTCCCTGCTGTAATTTGACAGTCTGTTTGTTGCTTTACTGTCCCTGTATCTAACATTTTGTTCATCAGTTTATAACATTCTTTATTATCCATAAATGTGTGAGGTCATGTGGTGTTTCTCTTTCATTGGCTGGCTTATTTCACTCAGCATGATATTCTCCAATTCTATCCAGGTTGCTGCAAATGATGAGAATTCCTAATTTTTTATGGCAGCATAGTATTCCATTGTATAGATGTACCATGCTTTTTTTTTTTTTTTAAGATATATATTATTGATTTTTACAGAGAGGGACAGAGAGTTAGAAACATCGATAAGAGAGAATCATCCATCATCTGCCTCTTGCACACCTCCATTGGGGATGTACCCGCAACCTGGGTACATGCCCTTGACTGGAATTGAACCCAGGACCCCTCAGTCCACAAACCGACGCTCTATCCACTGAGCCAAACTGGTTTCGGCTATACTTTTTCTTGATCTAATCATTTGCTGGTGGACATTTAGACTGTTTCCAAATCCTAGCTATTATAACTTGTGATGCTATGAATATAGGGGTGCATATTCCTTTCTGATTGGTGTTTCTGGATTCTTAGGATATATTCCTAGGAGTGGGATTATTAGGTCAAATGGCAGTTCCATTTTCAGTTTTTTTGAGGAAGCTATTGTACATACTGTTCTCCACAGTGTTTGAACCAATCTGCATTCCCACCAGCACTGCACGAGGGTTCCTTTTTCTCTGCAACCTCGCCAACATTTGATGTTTGTTGATTTGCTGATGTTAGCCATTTTGACAGGTGTGAGATGATACTGCATTGTTGTTTTGATTTGCATCTCTCAGATAATTAGTGACTTTGAGCATGTTTTCATGTGCCTCTTGGCCTTCCTTCTTTCTTCTTTTGAAAATATTCTATTTAGGTCCATCGCCCATTTTTTAATTGGGTCATTTATCTTCCTTTTATTTAGTTGTATAAGCTGTCTGTAGATGTTGGAGATTAAAACCTTTATCAGTGATAACATTTGCAAATATGTTCTCCCACACAGTGGGCTTTCTTGTTGTTTTCTTGATGGTTTCTTTTGCTGTAAAAAAAAGCTTTTTATTTTGCTGTAGTCCCATTTGTTTATTTTCCCTTTAGCTTCCATTGCTCTAGGGGCAGTATCAGTGAAGGAGTTCTTTTGGCATATGTCAGAGATTTTGTTGCCTTTGGATGCTTCTAGTACTTTTATGGTATCCCGTCTTATGTTTAAGTCCTGTATCCATTTTGAGTTTATTTTTGTGTATGGTGTGAGTTGGTGATCTAGTTTCAATTTTTTTTGCAAGTGTCTGTCCAATTTTCACAACACCATTTATTGAAGAGACTGTCTTGACTCCATTGTATGTTCATGCCTCCTTTGTGAAATATTGAGTATAGAGCTTTGGGTCAATATCCGGATTCTCTATTCTATTCCATTGATCTATATGTCTGTTCTTGTGCCAGTACCAGGCTGTTTTGAGAACTGTGGCTTTGTAATACAGCTTGAAGTCTAGTATTGAGATCCCTCCTACTTTATTCTTCTTTCTCAGGATTGCTGTAGCTATTTGGGGTCTTTCTTATTCCAGATGAATTTTTGAAGAGTTCTTTCTAGGTCTGTGAAGTATGCCATTGGTATTTTAATGGGGAGTGCATTGAATTTATAAATTTTGTTGGGAAGTTTGGATATTTTGATGATGTTGAATCTACCAATCCATGAACATAGTATGTTCTTCTATCTGTGTATATCTTACTCTATCTCTTTTTTCAGTGTCCTGTAGTTTTCCGCATATAGGTCTTTTACCTCCTTGGTTAAGTTTATTCTCAGGTATCTTAGTTTTTTTGGTGCGATGGTAAATGGGGTTGCTTTTTCAGTCTCTGTTTCTGTAACTCCACTTTTGGTGTATAGAAATGCCATAGATTTCTTGGAATTAATTTTTAATCCTGCTAAATTGCCAAATTCGATTATTAAGTCTATTAGTTTTTTTATGCATTATTTTGTGTTTTTTATGTACAATATCATGTCATCTGAAAATAAGGACAACTTTACTTCTTCTTTTCCAATTTGGATTTTTTTTATTTCTTCCTGTCTAATTGCAATGGCTAGTACTTCCAATACTATGTCAAACAGGAGTGGTGAGAGTGGGCATCCCTGTCTTGTTCCTGTTCTTAGAGGGAATGGTTTTAGTTTCAGCCCAATGAGTATGATGTTTGCTGTGGGTTTATCACATATAGCTTATATTATGTTGAGGTATGATCCTTCTATTCCCACCTTGTTGAGAGTTTTTATCAGGAAAGGGTGTTGGATTTTATCAAATGCTTTTTCTGTATCAATTGATATAACTATATGATTTTCATCTCTCAATTTGTTTATGTGGTGTATCACATTTATTGATTTGCGGATATTGTACCATCCTTTCATTCCCGGAATAAATCCTACTTGGTCATGGTGTATGATCTTTCTGTTGTACTCCTAGAGCCGATTTGCTAGAATTTTGTTGAGGATTTTGGCATCTATGTTCATGAGGGATATTGGCCAGTAATTCTCTTTCATCGTGTTGTCTTTATCTGGCTACATAGAAGGAGTTTGGAAGTGTTCCATCCTCTTGAAATTTTTGGTATAGTCTGAGGAGGATAGGTTTTAGTTCTTCCTTGAATGTTTGGTAAAACTCTCCTGTGAAGCCATCTGGCCCCAGGCTTTTGTTTGCTAGAAACTTTATGATGACTGTTTCAATTTCTTCCCAAGTCACTGGTCTATTGAGATTTTTAGATTCTTCCTGATTGAGTTTTGGAAGGTTATATTTTTCTAGGAATACGTCCATTTCCTCCAGGTTGTCCAGTTTGTTGGAATAGTGTTGTTTGTAGTATTTCGTAACAAACCTTTGTATTTCGGCGGGGTCTGATGTTATTTCACCTCTTTCATTTCTGATTTTGTTTATTTGGGTCCTTTCTCCTTGTTTCTTGGTTAGCATGACTAGCGGTTCATCAATCTTGTTTATCCTTTGAAAGAACCAGCTCTTGGTTTTGTTGATCTTTTGTATTGTTTCTTTGGTCTCTATGTCATTTATCTATGCTCTAATTTTTGTTATTTTCTTCCTCTGCTTACACTGGGCTTTTCCTGTTGCTCTTTTTCTAACTCTTTGAGTTGTAGAGTTAGATAATTTGTCACCATTTTTTCTTGTATTTTGCAATAGGCTTGTAGAGATATGAACTTCCCTCTCAAAACTGCTTTTGCTGTGTCCCATAGATTTTGGATTGTTGAGTTTTCATTGTCATTTGTTGCCATGATGTTTTTAATTTCTTTCTTAATTTCTCTGGTAACCTAGACCTTGTTCAATAGCATGCTATTTAGTCACCATGTGTTTGATTTCTTTGGATTATTTTTATTGTAGTTGATTTTTAGTTTTATGCCACTATGATCCGAGAAGATGCTTGATATGATTTCTATCTTCTTTAATTTGAAGAGACTTTGCCTATGTCCCAACATGTAGTCTATGTTTGAAAATGACCCATGTGAACTTGAAAAGAATGTATATACTATGGCTTCGGGATGAAATGTTCTGAAGATGTAGATTAATTCCATCTGATGTAGTGAATCATTTAGGATTGATTTTCTTTGCTGATTTTTTGTTTAGATAATTTGTCCAAAGGTGACTGTGGGGTATTAAAATCTCCTACTATGATTGTATTGCTATTAATCTCTCCCTTAATGTCCTCCAACAGTTTTTTTTAATGTATTTTTGTTCTCCTGTATTGGGTGCATGTTTACCAGGGGCATTTCTTCTTGTTGGATTGCTCCCTTTAGTATTATGAAGTAGCCTTCATTTTCTCTTGTTATGTCCTTCACTTAAGGTTTAATTTGTCAGATATAAGTATTGCTACCCCACTTTTTTTTTTTTTCATTTCTATTCACATGGAAAATTTTTTTCCATCCCTTCATCCTGTCTGTGTGCATCTTTTTTTTTTTTTTTTTTTTTAAATAGGTTTCTTGTAGACAGCAGATATATGGGTCTCGTTTTCTTATACAATCTGTTACCCTATATCTTTTGATTTGTGCATTTAATCCATTTACATTTAAAGTTATTATTGATAGGTACTCATTTGACACCATTTTTATTCTATACCCCTGAGTTACTTCTTTACTTCCTGTTTCTTTATTTTTACAGTAGGCCTTTAGCATTTCTTGCATTGCTGGTTTGGTGGAGATAAATTCCCTTAGTCTATTTTTGTCTGTGAAGCTCCTGATTTCATCTTCAATTTGGATTGATAGCCTTCTTGGGTACAGTATTCTTGGATTCAGACCCTTCTTTTGCATGACTTTGTATATTTCATCCCATTCCCTTCTGGCCTGATGAGTTTCTGTTGAGAAATCAGTTGCTAGTCTGATAAGGGTTCCTTTATATATAACTTTCTGTCTCTCTGGCTGCTTTTAAGATCTTACATTGTCATTGTTATTTGCCAATTTAATTATAATGTGCCTTGGCATCAGTCTTTTGGGATTCGTTTTGCTTGGGACTCTGTGAGCTTCTTGGATTTGTGTGGGTTTTTTCCTCTCTACCTCAGGAATGTTTTCTGTCATTATTTCTTGAAATTGGTTTTCCATGTCTTCCTCTGTTTCCTTTCCTTCTGGAACCTCTATTATTCTAATATTGTTTTGTTTTGTATTCTCCCAAAGCTCCCATAGGCTTTCCTCCTCTTTTTAATTTTTTATTTTCTAGAAGCTGCTCTAATTGGGTATATTTTTCCATCTTGTCTTCTAGCTCGCTGATGCAGTCCTCTGCTCCTTCTAGTCTACTCTTGATGCTTTCTATTGAGTTCTTCATTGTAGCGATGTCATTTTTCATTTCTTCTTAGTTCATCTTCATTTCCTCTTGGTTCTTTTTCATTTCTTCTTGGTTCTTACTCATTTTGTCAAATTTGTCTTCCATTCTTTTTAGCCATCTTATGATCATTATTCTGAATTCTTGCTCTGGTAGGTTGCTTGTCTCTAATTCGTTTACTTCCTTTTTTGTGATGCCTGCTTTTCTTTCATGTGTGGGCTATTTCTTTGTCTCCCCATGGTCTCTCCTTTCAGGTGTCTGGTTATGTACTTTTCTTTCTCCTGTGTTGATTTAAAGGCACAAAATACAACACTACCAGGTACAACAGAAAAGGCACTGAACAGGAATGTATTTGTGATATTAATAACCTCTAATAGCCAGGACCAGTTTGGCTCAATGGATAGAGCGTCGGCTTGGGGACTGAAGGGTCCCGGGTTCGATTCCGGTCAAGGGCATGTACCTTGGTTGCGGGCATATCCCCCGTAGGGGGTGTGCAAGAGGCAGCTGATCGATGACTCTCTCTCATTGATGTTTCTAACTATCTCTCTCCCTTCCTCTCTGTATAAAATCAATGAAATATATTTTTAAAAGAAATAACCTCTAATAACCTCTAATAAAGGTGACCACTAGAGAAAGGCAAATTGTGGGATAGGAGAGAAAGAAGAAAAGTTTAAAAAAAAAAAAAAAAAAAAAGAGGGATAAAGAGATAGAAAAAAGAAAGAAAAGTAGTGTTGAAATGAAATTGCTAAACAGAAGAGAGAGAGAAAGAGAGAGAGAGAGAGAGAGAGAGAGAGAGAGAGAGAGAGAGAGAGAAGAAGAAGAAGAAGAAGAAGAAGAAGAAGAAGAAGAAGACGACGACGACTCAGAGTGAAAAGGGGAACAAACTATATATATGTGGAGAAAATTCCAATAGAATAACCACTAATCCCAGCAAATGCCAGCAACAATACTTGGAGTTTAATACAAACTACAATACCCACTAATATCAAGCAAGGCTAGGATAAACAGAAGTAAAAAAAAAAAAAAAAAAAAAGCAATTTAAAAATACTAAGCATCAATGACAAAAGAATAAGCATATCAATCTTACTAAAAACCATAAAAATTCAATATATTCAACATTCATGCAAACAATAACAAAAGGACAGAGAGGAAAACAGTGGTTTTTTGTTTTTGTTTTTGTTTTTTTAATAGTTAATATAGCGAAGAGAGTGGTATTTATGCACTAGGTGCAGGGAGTTGGTATATAAGTAGGGTGAGAATTTTAGCAGGGGTTATATAGAAAGAATAGGGAAAAACTAAAGCAGGAATGGGTTAAGATAAATAGGAGATGAAAAGGGGAAAGGTTAATAAGAGAGTGATGGCGTAAAGGCTGAATTGAGATAGAGCTGAATGATGCTATAGTAGAGATGAAAATAGAAAACTATTCCCAATGTAAAATAAAGAGAAAATAAAATGGTACTTTAAAAAAAGAAAGAAAACAGGAAAAGGAAACAAAAAATGCAAAATAGTAGTAGTAATAATGATGACTGAAACTAAAAAATGTAATTGTAAAGGTAAAATCAAGTGAGAAAAAAGAAAACAATTTGTTTCTCAATTAAAAGATATAAAAAATGAAAATAAAATTAAAAAATAGAAAAATTAGCATAAAAATATGCAGTAGTGGTCATTCACTTCCTCTGATATTCTATTTGGCACGATTGTTTCTTGGTCCAGACAGTATTTCAGTTCCCTGCATTCCAGTGCACCTCAGTTTTGTAAGCTAGTCCTTAATTTTAAGTGGGTTATTTCTTAGTTATTTGTGTCCGTTTATTTTTGATTAATTAAAAGTAAGGAAAAAAAAAAGTCAATTTGTAATTCAGCCCCTAGGTGGCAGTGTTTCTGTATTGACTTCCCCGTCTTTTTTGCTGCTCTAGCCTTCTTTCTCTATGGCACTCTCTATGGTTTGTCCAGGTAGGCTGCCTTGGTGCTGGCTCCCAGATGGTCTTTGTCCACTCTGATCCCCTGTTCCCAGGAAGGCAATTTCCCTCTGATCTCCCAGGATATGCCAAACTGGGCAGTCCTTCCCTAGTACTCAGAAGCAAGGGGGTCTGCGCCAAGGTGTCCAGATGTTCAGCCTTTGGTGGGAGAGTCCTGATTCTTAACAATTTGTCCCGCGTCCATTGGCGTTTTTAAAAAGTCCCAATTTTTGGGAAGATCACGCCAAACCTAGCACTGGACCTTGCAGCGCACAATTCTCTCTGCAGCCACTGCCTCCTTCGTAGCCGTTATGGCTGCGCAGCCTCTGCAGCCGCCGCCGCCACACCAGGGACCCAGATCCCTCACATTATCCCCGGCAAATTCTGACCTTTCCGTGGGTGATTGAAGGAACTCCCTTGAATCTATGTGTTTGCACCGATTGGGGCATCACAGCTGTTCGGTGGTCTCCACTGTTGTGGGTTTTGCAGGCCTCAGCTAAGATCCTCTTTTCTTTGCAAGATAGAGTAGTTTTCCCTCTGAGCCCGTAGCTCCGGGAGAGGTCTCTACAGCAGTGCAGGCTGCTTGATCAGGAAATCCTGTTCAGCAGACCTTTACCTTCTCTTAGAGTTCTGCTACACCTTAGTTTGCCAAATAACACTCACCAAGCGACTCTCAGGTGCTCCTTATCTGCTCTGGGACTTGGCTCAGAACAGGTCCATCTGTTCAGCTGCCATTTTGTCTCTTGATTTTTTTTTTTTAAGTGCTGTGAACTGAGTTGGATACTGGTTACATTTATAATTTTGTTTCAATGAGTTGGAGTTTTTACAAGAAAGCTGGTTAAACCCTGAATATTTCATATTCATTGAGCTCAGATAACTGTATGAAAGTGTTTAAAACTCAGAATTCACAATGATAGACCAGAGAAATGTTTAGGAATGTGCTTGAAACACAAGAAATACATGTTCATAGAGCCTTAGTATCTCTAGGGCAATCTTTAATCAATGAGAAATCATGTTCAAAGAGCTGGAAACTGAGTTGGATTCTGGTTACATTTATAATTCAGGCTCAATGAGTTGGCATTTTTTGGGGGGGGAGGGGAAGTTGGTTAAACACTTAAAAATTCATTTTCATAGGTGTCAGATACCTGTATGAAAATGTATAAAACTCTCAGATCTCAAAACAATAGACCAGGGAAATGTTTATGAATGTGTTGGAACCACTAGGAATGCATGTTTGTAAAATCTTAATATCTTTAGGGCAGGGTTGAAACAATGGGAAATCATATTCAAGGAGCTAAGAACTGAGTGGGATACTGGTTAAATTTATAATTCTGTCTCAATGAGTTGGCGATTTTGGAATAAAATTGGTTAAAGACTTAAAAATTTATTTTCGTAGGAGTCAATACCTATGTGAAAATGTTTAAAACTCTCAGATCTCAAGATGACAGACCAGGGAAATGTTTAGGAATGTGCTTGAAACACAGGAATACATGTTTGTAGAAAATATCTTAATGGCAGTTTTAAACAATGGGAAATCATATTCAAAGAGCTGAGAACTGAGTTGGATACTGGTTAAATTTATAACTGTCTCAATGAGTTGGTGTTTTTGGAAGAAAGTTGGTCAAACCCTTCAGGATTCATGTTCATAGAGCTTAGATAATTATAAGAAAGCATTTAAAACTTGAACTCACAATAATAGACCATGGAAATGTTTATGAATGTGATTAAAACACTAGTAATACATGTTCATAGAGCCTTAATATCTCTAGGGTAGTCTTTAATCACTGGGAAATTGTGTTCAAAGAGCTGAGAACTGAGTTGGATACTGGTTACATTTATAATTCAGTCTCAATGAGTTGGTGTTTTGGGAAGAAAGTTGGTTAAACACTTAAAAATTCATTTTCATAGGTGTCAGATACCAGTATGAAAATGTTAAAAATCTCAGATCTCAAAATGACAGACCAAAAAAATGTATAGGAATGTGTCAAAAACACTTGAAATACTTTTGCAAAACATTAATATCTCTAGTGCAGTGTTGAAATACTGAGAATTTGTATTCAAAGAGCTGTGAAAGGTAGGATAGTGTTCAAAAGTTGTAATATTGTAATTCACAAAGAACTGCTATGTATGTATAAACGCTGTTTAAACACTTGCAATTCACAATGAATGTGCTTGAATCAGTGGAAAAAAAGTGAATGAAACAATGAGAATTCACAATAATAGACTAGGGAAATAATTAAGAATGCACTTGAAACATTAGGTCTATTTGTTCATAGAGCCTTAGTATCTATAGGGCAGTTTTTAATCACTGGGAAATCGTGTTCAAAGAGCAGAGAACTGAATTGGATACTGCTTACATTGATATTTCAGACTGAATTAGCATTTTTGGAAGAAAGTGGGTTAAACACTTAAAAATTCATTTTCATAGGGCTCAGAAAACTTTAATAAAAATGTTAAAACACTCCAACTAGGAAAAGGTTTGTAATGTGATTGGAACACTAGGAAAACATATCCATAGAGCCCTAATATCTGTAGGGCAGTGTTTAATCACTGGGAAATCATGTCCAAAGGGGTGTGTACTGAGTAGTATAGTTTTTACATTTCACCTCAATGAGTTGGCGTTTTTACAAGATAGTTGTTTAAATACTTAAGATTCATATTCATAGAGTCTGTCTGAAAATGTTTAAAACTCTCAGATCTCATAATGAAAGACCAGGGAAATATTTAGAAATGTGTTTGAAATACAAAGTACATGTTCATAGAGTCTTAATATTTGTATGGCAGTGTAGAAATACAGGGTATTCGTATTCAAAGAGCTGTGAACTGAGTTTGATACTGGTTATATTTATAACTCAGTCTCAATGAGTTGGCATTTTTGGAAGAAAGTTGGTTAAATCCTGAAGAATTCATGTTCATAGAGCTCAGTTAACTGTATGAAAGTGTTTAAAACTCTAGAACTCACATTGATAGACCATAGAAAATGTTTGGGATTCTTCTTAAAACACCAGGAATACATGTTAATAGAGTCTTAATATCTATAGGGCAGTGTATAGTCACTGAGAAATATGTTCAAAGAGTTGAGAACTGAGTTGGATACTGGTTACATTTATAATTCAGTCCCAATGAGTTGGCATTCTGGGAAGAAAGTTGGTTAAACACTTAAAAATTCATTTCATAGGGCACAGATACCTGCATGAAAATGTTAAAACTCTCAGGTCTCAAAATGACAGACCAGGAAAATGTTTAGGAATGTGTCTAAAACACTTGAAATACTTTTGTAGAACCTTAATATCTCTTCACTTCACTTCATTGAGGTGAAGTGCAGTGTTGAAATACTGAGAATTTGTATTCAAAGAGCTGTGAAAGGTAGCACAGTGTTCAAAAATAGTAATAATTTAGGTTGAAAGAGCTAGTATGTGTGTAAAAAATACTGTTTAAACACTTGCAATTCACAATGAAGGTGCTTGAAAGACTGGACAAAAGTGAATCAAACACCAAGAATTCACAATGATAGACTAGGGAAATAATTAGGAATGCGCTTGAAACACTAAATCTACATGTTCATAGAGCCTTAATATCTGTAGGGCAGTGTTTTATCACTCGGAAATCGTGTTCAAATAGCTGAGAACTGAGTTGGATATTGGTTACATTGATAATTTAGTCTCTATGAGTTGGTGTTTTGGGGAGAAAGTTGGTTAAACACTTATATGTTAAAATTCTCAGATCTCAAAATGACAGACCAGGGAAGTGTTTAGGAATGTACAAACAAAGAATACATGTTTGCAGACACTTAATATCTAAAGGGCAGTATTGAAACAATGGGAAATCATATTCTAAGAGCTCAGAACTGAGTTGGATACTAGTTAAATTTAAAATTCTTTCTCAAGGAGTTGGCTTTTTTGTTAAACCCTGCAGAATTCATATTCATAGAGCTCAGATAACTGTCGGAAAGGGTTTAAAACTTTAAAGCTCACAATAATGGACTATGGAAATGTTTAGGAATGTGCTTAAAACACTAGGAATACGCTGAGACCGGTTTGGCTCAGTGGATAGAGTGTCGGTCTGCGGACTGAAAGGTCCCAGGTTTGATTCCGGTCAAGGGCATGTACATTGGTTGCGGGCACATCCCCGGCAGGGGGCGTGCAGGAGGCAGCTGGTCGATGTTTCTCTCTCATCGATGTTTCTAGCTCTCTATCTCTCTTCCCTTCCTCTCTGTAAAAAAATCAATAAAATATATTTGAAAAAAAAAAAAAACACTTGGTATACATGTTCACAGATACCTAATATCTCTAGGGCAGTGTTTAATCACTGAGAAATCGTATTCAAAGAGCTGAGAACTGACTGACTCTGGTTATATTTATAATTCAATCTCAAGTTGGCGTTTTGGGAAGATAGTTGGTTAAACAGTTAAAAATCCATTTTTTAAAAATAGATTTTATTGGTTTATTACAGAGAGGAAGGGAGAGTTAGAAACATCGATGAGAGAGAGTCATCGATCAGCTGCCTCCTGCACACCCCCACTGGGGATGTGCCCGCAACCAAGGTATAATACATGCCCTTGACCGGAATCGAACCCGGGACTCTTCAGTCAGCAGGCCGACGCTCTATCCACTGAGCCAAACCGGTTTCGGCAAAAATCCATTTTTATACGGCTGAGTTACCAGTATGAAAATGTCAAAACTCTCAGATCTCAAAATGACAGTCCACAGAAATGTTTAGGAATGTGTCTGAAACATATGGAATATGTTTTTTAGAACCTTAATATCTCTAGTGTAGTATTGAAATACTGAGAATTTGTATTCAAAGAGCTATGAAAGGTAGGCTAGTGTTTAAAATAGTAGTAATTCAGTTTGGACGGGTAAACCTCGCCATCTTTAGAGGAAGATAGGATCGTGTCAGAGGCCTGAATATCCACAGCCGCAGCGACCACCAAGCATCTGTGACCCCCAGAACGCAGATCCCAGGCGGCGCGAACACCTGCCCTCACAGGATTGCCCCACTGCTCAGCGAAAAGGTCAGATTTCGCGGGGAGAGGGTGGAGAGCGCTCGCGGCGAAAAAAAAAAAACCTGCGCGCACAGAGCGCGCTCGCGGAAGCTGGAGGACAAGGGCGGTGATTACAAGTAGAAGCCCCCGCTGTTGGGCGGTTGTCACCCTTGAAACTGGACGGGGCTCCTAACAGGGGAGATATCTAAAGAGCAACACATTTGGATCCGGCTCGGAGGGATATCGGAGAGTTGCGGGAGATTGCAGTTGCTCGGACCTGCCCCCTACCCCCCTCCGTAGTTCCAGCTTCAGAGAGGACGAGAAAAAAAAAAAAAAAAAAGCTGGAGAGGCTGAGTCTGGAAGTCAACCTAGAAACACTGCCCCCAGAGGCTAATTCACAAATTGACTAAAGTGTAATAAAAACAAAGCAAAACCTGCCTAAAAATCAGGACTGGATCATAACAATAGAGGAAGTGAATGACCTTCATTACTGCAAATTTTAATTAAATTTTTTAAATTTTATTATTATTTATTTTAATTTTTAAATTTTTGTTTTCATTATTTGCAACGTTTACTCAAGAAACTATTTTTTTTTCTTTTTCCTCACTTGATTTTATCTTGATAATTATTACATTGTATATGTAATCAACATTATTACTACTACTATTTTACTTTTTCATCTTATTTTCTTTTGTTTATTTTTATTATTTTTATTTCATTTGATTATATATATATATTTAATTTCAGGATTACTGTTCTACAGTCTTTATCTATCCTTATTTCTCCAACGCTTTATTCAATCTCAACCCTACCTTTATGCCTTCACCCTCTTTCCAATCTTTTGCTTTGATACCCTGTTTATCTTAACCCTTTCCTGCTCTAGATTTCCCCCATTCCTTCTGTCAACCCCCTCCTAAAATTTCACCCTACTTGTATATATCTAATTTCCAAATACCTGCTCCAAACCCATTCACACCTCCCTCGCAGTTGTCCTAAAAACAAAACAAAACAAAAAAAAAAACAGTCTTTCTCTCTAACTCTTTGAAGTTGTATGTTGAATGTTAACTTTACTGAAGTTGTATGCTTTTCTTTTATAAGATTGATTTGCCTATGCTTTTTGTTTGATTGTACGTCTTTGTTAGCTGGGTTCTAGTCACCCTTATTGGCGGTTATTAATATCGCAAACACATTTCTATTCAGTGCCTTGTGTGTTGTACCTGGTTGTGTTGTATTTTGTGCCTTTAAATCAAAGCAGGAGAGAGAGAACTACACAACCAGACATCCTAGATCATGGGGAGACCAAAAAACAGCCCGCATATGAAAGAAAAGCAGGCTTCACCAGAAAAGGAAGTAAACGATATAGAGGCAAGCAACCTACCAGAGCAAGAATTCAGAGTAACGATCTTAAGATGGCTAAAAAGAATGGAAGACAAATTTGACAATATGAGTAAGACCCAAGAGGAAATGAAAAAAAAACCAAGAGGAAATGAAGATGACTCAAGATGAAATGAAAAATGACATCGCTACTATGAAGAACTCAATAGAAAGAATCAAGAGCAGACTAGAAGAAGCAGAGGATCGCATCAGTGAGCTAGAAGAAAAGATGGAAAAAAATACCCAATTAGAGCAGCTTCTAGAAAAAAAAATTAAAAAGCAGGAGGAGAGCCTACGGGAGCTTTGGGACAATGCAAAACAAAACAATATTCAAATAATAGGGGTTCCGGAAGGAAAGAAAACCGAGGTAGACATGGAAAATGTATTTCAAGAAATAATCAGAGAAAAT
The DNA here is from genome assembly GCF_964339955.1 of Pipistrellus hanaki. Classification (NCBI taxonomy): domain Eukaryota; kingdom Metazoa; phylum Chordata; class Mammalia; order Chiroptera; family Vespertilionidae; genus Pipistrellus; species Pipistrellus hanaki. The sequence continues at coordinate 90,781,571 of NC_140505.1, read as the reverse complement.
TTTCCTGAGATAGAGAAGAAAAAACCCACACAAATCCAAGATGCTCCCAGAGTCCCAAGCAAAATGGATCCCAGAAGACCGATGCCAAGACATATTATAATTAAATTGGCAAACACCAATGACAAAGTTGGAATCTTAAAAGCAGCCAGAGAGAGACAGAAAGTTACATATAAAGGAACCCCCATCAGACTAACAACTGATTTCTCAACAGAAACTTATCAGGCCAGAAGGGAATGGGATGAAATATACGAAGTCATGCAAAGAAGGGGTCTGAATCCAAGAATACTGTACCCAGCAAGACTATCAATCAAAATTGAAGGGGAAATCAGGAGCTTCACAGACAAAAAAAGACTAAAGGAATTTATCTCCACCAAAGCAGCAATGCAAGAAATGCTAAAGGGTCTACTGGAAAAATAAAGAAATAGGAAGCGAAGAAGGAACACAGGGGTATAGAATAAAAATGGCATCAAATGAGTACCTATCATTAATAACATTAAATGTAAATGGTTTAAATGCTCCAATCAAAAGAAATAGGGTAACAGATTGGATAAGAAAACAAGACCCATACATCTGTTGTCTACAAGAAACCCACCTCAGAAAAAGAGATGCACACAGACTGAGGGTGAAGGGATGGAAAAAGGTTTTCCAGGCAAATGGAAATGAAAAGAAAGCTGGGGTAGCAATACTTATATCTAACAAATTAGATCTCAGAGTGAAGGACATAACAAGAGACAATGAAGACCACTTCATAATACTAAAGGGAGCAATCAAACAAGAAGAAATAACCCTGGTAAATATATATGCACCCAATACGGGAGCACCCAAATACATAAAAAAAACTGCTGGAGGACATTAAGGGAGAGATTAACAGCAATACAATCATAGTAGGAGATTTTAATACCCACTGTCACCCTTCAACAAATCATCTAAACAAAAAATGAGCAAAGAAATATCAATCCTAAATGATTCACTAGACCAGATGGAATTAATTGACATCTTCAGAACATTCCACCCCAAAGCCACAGAATATACATTCTTCTCAAATGCACATGGGACATTCTCAAAGATAGACCACATTTTGGGACATAGGCAAAGTCTCTTCAAATTAAAGAAGATAGAAATCATATCAAGCATCTTCTCAGACCATAATGGCATAAAACTGGAAATGAACTATAATAAAAATAATCCAAAGAAATCAAACACATGGAGACTAAACAGCACGCTATTAAACAAGGACTGGCTTACCAGAGAAATCAAGGAAGAAATTAAAAACATCCTGGAAACAAATGACAATGAAAACACAACAATCCAAAATCTATGGGACACAGGAAAAGCAGTTTTGAGAGGGAAGTTCATATCCTTACAAGCCTATTGCAAAAAAATAGAAAAAAGGCTAACAAGTGATCTAACTCTACAACTCAAAGAGTTAGAACAAGAGCAACAAGAAAAGCCCAGTGTAAGTAGAAGGAAGGAAATAACAAAAATCAGAGCACAGATAAACGACATAGAGACCAAAGAAACAATACATAAGATCAACAAAACCAAGAGCTGGTTCTTTGAAAGGATAAACAAGATAGATGGACCTCTAGCCAGACTAACCAAGAAACAAAGAGAGAGGACCCAAATAAACAAAATCAGAAATGAAAGAGGTGAAATAACAACAGACCCCACCGAAATACAACGGATTGTTACAAAATACTATGAACAACTCTACTCCAACAAACTAAACAACCTGGAGGAAATGGACATATTCCTAGAAAAATATAATCTTTCAAAACTCAGTCAGGAAGAATCGAAAAATCTCAATAAACCAGTGACTTGGGAAGAAATTTAAACAGTCATCAAAAAGCTTCCAGCAAGCAAAAGCCCGGGGCCAGATGGCTTCACAGGAGAGTTTTACCAAACATTCAAGGAAGAACTAAAAACTATCCTCCTCAGACTATTCCAAAAAATCCAGAAGGAAGGAACACTTCCAAATTCCTTCTATGAAGCCAGCATCACCCGAATACCAAAACCAGATAAAGACAACTCAATGAAAGAGAATTACAGGCCAATATCCCTCATGAACATAGATGCCAAAATCCTCAACAAAATTCTAGCAAATCGACTCCAGAAGAACATCACAAAGATCATACACCACGACCAAGTAGGATTTATTCCAGGAATGCAAGGATGGTACAATATCCGCAAATCAATAAACGTGATACATCACATAAACAAATTGAAAGATAAAAATCATATAGTCATATCAATTGATGCAGAAAAAGCATTCGATAAAATCCAACACCCTTTCCTGATAAAAACTCTTAACAAGGTGGGAGTACAAGGATCATACCTCAACATAATAAAAGCTATATATGATAAACCCACAGCCAACATTATACTCAATGGGCAAAAACTAAAACCATTCCCTCTAAGCACAGGAACAAGACAGGGATGCCCACTCTCGCCACTCCTGTTTGACATAGTACTGGAAGTACTAGCCATTGCAATTAGACAAGAGGAGGAAATAAAAGGCATCCAAATAGGAAAAGAAGAAGTAAAGTTATCCTTATTTGCAGATGACATGATATTGTACATAAAAAAACCAAAAGACTCCATTAAAAAACTAATTGACTTAATAAATGAATTTGGCAATGTAGCAGGATACAAAATTAATGCCAAGAAATCCATGGCATTTCTATACACCAACAGTAAAACTGCAGAAACAGAGACTAAAAAAGCAATTCCATTTACCACGGCACCAAAAAAATTAAGATACCTAGGAATAAATTTAACTAAGGAAGTAAAGGACCTATATGCGGAAAAATACACGACACTGAAAAAAAGAGATAGAGGAAGATGTAAGGCACATGTGTCAAACACAAGGCCCGCGGGCCAAATCCAGCACGCCAGGCCTTGCAATGTGGCCCGCACCGCGCTGTCATCACTGCACTCCGCTGTCAGTTTATGACATTGTCAGTTTATGACTGTTCAGTAAACCATTCGGCCCGCGATTTAGGCTGGATTTTAGATTTTGGCCCCTTCTCTGATTGAGTTCGACACCCCTAATGTAAGAAGATGGAAGAACATACCATGTTCATGGATTGGTAGGATCAACATCATCAAAATGTCCATACTTCCTAAAGGAATCTATAGGTTCAATGCACTCCCCATTAAAATACCAACGACATATTTCACTGATCTAGAAAGAACTCTCCAAAAGTTCATTTGGAACAATAAAAGACCCCGAATAGCCACAGCAATCCTGAGAAAGAAGAGTAAAGTAGGAGGGATCTCAATACCAGACTTCAAACTATATTACAAAGCCACTGTTCTATAAACAGCCTGGTTCTGGCACAAGAACAGACATATAGATCAATGGAATTGAATCGAGAACCCAGATATCAACACAAATCACTATGCTCAATTAATATTTGACAAAGGATGCACGAATATACAATGGAGTCAAGACAGTTTCTTCAATAAATGGTGTTGGGAAAATTGGACAGACACATGCAAAAGAATGAAACTATTAATAGATCACCAACTTACACCATTCACAAAAATAAACTCAAAATGGATACAGGACTTAAACATCAGACGGGAAACCATAAAAATACTAGAAGCATCCACAGGCAACAAAATCTCAGATGTATGCCAAAAGAACTTCTTCACTGATACTACCCCTAGGGCAATGGAAGCTAAAGAGAAAATAAACAAATGGGACTACATCAAAATAAAAAGCTTTTTTACAGCAAAAGAAACCATCAACAAAACAACAAGAAAGCCCACAGTGTGGGAGAACATATTTGCAAATGATACCACTGATAAAGGTTTAATCTCCAACATCTACAAACAGCTTATACAACTAAATAAAAGGAAGATAAATAATCCAATTAAAAAATGGGCAATGGACCTAAATAGAACATTTTCAAAAGAAGACAGAAGGAAGGCCAAAAGGCACATGAAAACATGCTCAGTCACCAATTGTCGGAGAGATGCAAATCAAAACAACAATGCGGTATCATCTCACACCTGTCAGAATGGCCAACCTCAACAAATCAACAAACAACAAGTGTTGGCGAGGTTGCAGAGAAAAAGGAACCCTCGTGCATTGCTGGTGGGAATGCAGACTGGTGCAACCACTGTGGAGAACAGTGTGGAGTTTCCTCAAAAAACTGAAAATGGAACTCCCATTTGACCCAGTAATCCCACTTCTAGGAATATATCCCAAGAAACTAGAAACACCAATCAGAAAGGATATATGCACCCCTATGTTTATAGCAGCACAATCTACAATAGCCAGAATTTGGAAACAGCCTAAGTGTCCATCAGCAGATGATTGGATTCAAAAACTATGGTACATCTACACAATGGAATACTATGCTGCCATAAAAAAGAAGGAATTCTCATCATTTGCAGCAACCTGGAGGAATTGGAGAACATCATGCTGAGTGAAATAAGCCAATCAATGAAAAAGAAATACCACATGACCTCACTCATTTGTGGATAATAAAGAGCATTATAAACTGATGAACCAAAAGATAGATATAGAGACAGTATATCAACAAGTAGAGTGTCAAATTACAGCGGGGAGGGGAGGAAGATCTGGGAGAGATAATATTGTAGATCAACCGAAGGACTTTTATACATGCATATAAGTACAACCAATGGACACAAAACTCTGGGGAGGGAGGGGATGTGTGGGAGGGAGGGAGGGGGGCAAAAAAAAATCAATAAAATATATTTAAAAAAATAAATAAATAAATTTAAATAAATAAATAAATAAATAAATAAATAAATAAAATAAAATAAAAAATAGTAGTAATTCACATTTAAAGAGCTGCTATATATGTAAAAAAGCTGTTTAAACACTTGGAATTCCAAAGAAGTTGCCTGAAACACTGGACAAAAGTGAATCAAACACTGAGAATTCACAATGATAGACTAGGAAATACTTACGAATGTGCTTGAAACACTGGGTCTACATATTCATAAAGCCTTAATATTTGTAGGGCAGTGTTTAATAATTGGGAATTGGTGTTCAAAGAGCTGAGATTGACTTGGATACTGGTTACATGGATAATTCAGTCTCTATGAGTTGGTGTTTTGGAAGAAATTAGGTTAATCACTTAAAAGTTCCTTTTCATAGGGGTCAGATATCTATATGAATATCTTTAAAACACTCAAACTTCAAAATGACAGACCAGGGAAATATTTAGGAATATGCTTCAAATAGCTGAGAAGTATGTTGGATAGTGTTTAAATTTATAATTCTGTCTCAAATAAATTGGCGTTTTTGGAATTTGGTTAAACACTGCAAATATACTTTCATAAGGCTCAGATACCTGTATGAAAATATTTAAAACTCTCAGCTTTCAAAATGACAGACCTGGGAAATGTTTAGGAATGTGCTTGAAACACAAGGAATACATGTTTGTAGAAACTTAATACCTTAAGTTTGTTGAAACAATGGGAAATCATATTCAAAGAATTGAGAACTGAGTTGGATACTGGTTAAATTTATAATGCTGTCTGAATGAGTTGGCATTTTTGGAAAAAAGTTGGTTAAACCTTGCAGAATTCATGTTCATAGAGCTCAGATAACTGTAGGAAATTGTTTAAAACTCTAAAACTCACAATAATAGACCATGGAAATGTTTACAAATGTGATTAAAACACTAGTAATACATGTTCACCAAAACTTTAGGGCAGTGTTTAATCACTGGGAAATCGTGGTCAAAGAGCTGAGAACTAAGTTGGATACTGGTTACATTTATAATTCAGTCTCAATGAGTTGGTGTTTTAGAGAGAAAGTTGGTTAAACATTTAAAAATTAATTTTTATAGCGGTCAGATACCTGTGTGAAAATGTTGAAAACAATCAGATCTCAAAATGGCAGATCACGGAAAAGTTTAGGAATGTGTTTGAAACACTTGAAATACTTTTGTAGAACCTTAATATCTCTAGTGCAGTGTTGAAATACTGAGAATTTGTATTCAAAGAGCTGTGAAAGGTAGGATAATGTTTAAAATAGTAATAATATATGTAAAAATGCTGTTTAAAGACTCGGAATTCCAAAGGTGCTTGAAACACTGGACAAAAGTGAATTAAACACTGAGAATTCACAATGATAGACTAGGGAAATATTTAGGAATGTGCTTGAAACACCTGGAATACATGTTCATGGAGCCTTAATATCTGTAGGGCAGTGTTTCATCACTGGGAAATCGTGTTCAAAGAGCTGAGAACTGACTTGAATACTAGTTACATTGATAATATAGTCTTAATAAGTTAGTATTTTTGGAAGTTGATTAAATACTTCAAATATATTTTTATAAGGCTCAGATACCTGTACAAAAATATCTAAAACTCTCAGCTCTCAAAATGAGACCAGAGAAATGTTTAGGAATGTGATTGAAACACTAAGAATCCATATTAAGAGAGCATTAATACCTGTAGGGCAGTGTTTAATCACAGAGAATGTGTTCAAAGTGCTGTGTACTGAGTAGTATAGTGTTTACATTTTATCTCATTGAGTTGGTGTTTTTGCAAGAAAGTTGTTTAAATACTTAAGAATTCATGTTCATAGATGTCAGATACCTGTATGAAAATGCTTAAAACTTTCAGGTCTCAAAATGAAAAGACCAGAGAAATGTTTAGAACTGTGGTAATACTAGAACACATGGTTGTAGAACCTTAATATTTATCTGACAGTGTGTAATCATTGGGGAATCATGTTCAAAGAGCTGAGAACTGACTTGGATACTGGTTATATTTATAATTCTGTGTCAATGAGTTGGCATTTTAGATAGAAAGTTGGTTAAACATTCAAAAACTCATTTTCATAAGGGTCTGATACCTGTGTGAAAATGTTTAAAACACTCAGATCTCAAAATGACAGACCAAGGAAATGGTTAAAAATGTGCTTGAAACACTAGGAATACATATTCATAGAAACTTAATTTCTTTAGGGAAGTATTTAATCCCTGGAAAATCATGTTCAAAGAGCTGAGAAAACAGTTGGATACTGGTTACATTTTTTTTAAAAATATATTTTATTGATTTTTTAAGGGAGAGAGACAGAGAGCTAGAAACGTCGATGAGAAACATCGACCAGCTGCCTCCTGCACACCCCCCACCAGGGATGTGCCTGCAACCAATGTACATGCCCTTGACCGGAATCGAACCCAGGACCTTTCAGTCAGCAGGCCAATGCTCTATCCACTGAGCCAAACCGGCTTCGGCGGATACTGGTTACATTTATAATTCAGTCTCAATTAATTGGCATTTTGGGAGGAAAGTTGGTTAAAATAGCAGAATTCATGTTAATGGAGCTCATTTAATTGTATGAAAAAAATTTTTTTAATATATTTTATTGCTTTTTTACAGAGAGGAAGAGAGAGGGATAGAGAGTTAGAAACATCAATGAGAGAGAAACATCGATCAGCTGCCTCTTGCACACCCCCCACTGGGGATGTGCCCACAACCAAGGTACATGCATTTGACTGGAATCGAACCCGGGACCTTTCAGTTCACAGGCCGACGCTCTATCCACTGAGCCAAACCGGTTTCGGCTAATTGTATGAAAATTTGAGAATCCAAGATGGTGGCATAGGTAAACACCTAAACTGCTACCTCACACAACAATTTCAAAGTTACAACTAAAAGACAAAATGGACATCATCCAGAACCACAGGAAGGCTGGCAGAGTGGAAATCCTACAACTAGAAGGAAAGAAAAAAGCACTCTGCAACTCACAGAAGCTGAGTTGTAGGAAGGCAGAGGTATGGAGGCACAGGCGCGAGCGAGGGACCTGGCAACTGAGTACACAACTGGCTTTCTCAACCGGGAGAAAGACCAAAGCTCCTGACTGCTCTTAACTCCAGTTCCGGGTGAGACTCTGGGGACCCAGACTCATATGGGGAGAAATTGAACTGTCTGGCAGTGGCGAAACTCGAGGGCGGCTTTCTCTAAGAGGTGCTTGCAGTGATTACCTCGGGACACTTAGAACCAGGAGCCTCTTAGGGCAGGGCTGACGGGAAGCCATCACTGTTTGCTCATCACTGTTTGCTGCCTTGAGATCCTGCCCCAGGAAGCCATTGCTGATTGCCCCACCCTGAGACTCAGCCCCATCCAAGCTGAATGCAGAGGCTTTTGCATATGAATGACCTGGTCCTTTGTATTTTAAACTTACCTAACAAACTGCAATTGAGTCAGTGAGAACCAGAATATCCAAAAGAAGGCCCAAGGCTCTACAAAAGCTTGCATTGCTTCACAGATGAGCTTCATCTGGGTATCTCCAAAACCCAAACAAAGAAGAGGATTCTGCAGATCTCTCTGAAGCTCCTGCTGGGTGGGCTCAGGCAGAGGCTAAATTAGAACCTCTTTGGAGATCCAAGAGCCAGTATACCCAGGGGTCAGAGTAGGACCATCCAGATTTCAACTCCTCAGATCCATAAGGGACATACTCAGGGGGCAGACTCAGTGAGCACCAAAGCCCACTGAAGCAAGTCTTGTCTCATAAGGGTTTTTCCAGCACAGAAGTTCCCCATCGTAGACAGAGCTGATCCTCACAGTCACTTGCCCTAGAGGTCAATTCTCCCCAGTGATACCAACAACAATCAAGCACACAACCCACAAAGGGATGCACCAACAGTGTCCACCTCAGGTAACTGGGGAGACTAAGCGACTGGCCCTATAGGACACCTAGCACACAAAGCCACTATATCAACTCAGGGAAGCAGCCAAAATGTGAAGACAAAGAAACAGGTCACAAATGAAAGGAATGGAGGAAAGCAAATGACTGGATATAGAGTTCAAAACCACGATTATAAAGTTTTTCAAGAATTTTCTAGAAAAGGCTGATAAATTTAGCGAGACCCTTGAGGATATGAAAAAGGACCAACTAGAAATTAAACATACAGTGACTGAAATAAAAAATAATTTACAGAGATCCAAGAGCAGACTAGATGATCGTAAGAATCAAGTCAAAGATTTTAAATACAAAGAAGCAAGAAAACACCCAACCAAAGAAGCAAAAAGAAAAAAGAATCCAAAAACATGAAGATAGTGTAAGGAGCCTCTGGGACAACTTCAAGCATACCAACATCAGAATTATGGAGGGTGCCAGAAGAAGAGAGAGAGCAAGACACTGAAAACCTATTTGAAGAAATAATGACTGAAAATTTCCCCCACCTGGTGAAAGAAATAGACTTACAAGTCCAGGAAGTGCACAGAACCCCAAACAAAAGGACCATACCAAGACACATCATAATTAAATGCCAAGAGCAAAAGACAAAGAGAGGATATTAAAAGCAACAAAAGACCCAAACCAGTTTGGCTCAGTTGTAGAGCGTCGGTCTGCAGACAGGGGTTCCAGGTTCGATTCTGATCAAGGGCATGTACGTTGGTTGCGGGCACATCCCCAGTGGGGGGTGTGCAAGAGGCAGCTGGTCGATGTTTCTCTCTCATGGACGTTTCTGGCTCTCTATCTCTCTCCCTTCCTCTCTGTAAAAAAAATCAATAAAATATATTAAAAGCAGCAAAAGAAAAACAGTTAGTTACCTACAAGGGAGCACCCATACGAATGTCAACTGAATTCTCAACAGAAACTATGCAGGCCAGATGGGAGTGACAAGAAATATTCAAAGTGATGAATAGCAAGAATATACAATACAACCAAGATTACTCTACCCAGCAATGCTATCATTCAGAATTTTCATAAGATCAGATAAAGAGCTTTACAGAGAAGAAAAAGCTAAAGGAGGTTATCACCACCAAACCAATATTATATGAAGTGCTGAAAGGTATTCTTTAAGAAGAGGAAATAGGTAAAGATAAAAATTATGAACAACAAATACATACCTATCAAGTGAAATTAAAAATCAAGTGAATAAAAAATCTGATAAACAGAATAATCTGGTGAATATAATAAATCAGGAGCATAGAAAGGGAGTGGAATGACAATCCTCAGGGGGAAAGGGATATGGGGGGTACAAGAAGAGACTGGACAAAAATCATATACCTATGAATGAGGACAGTCAGGGGGATAAGGACATGGGATGGGTGGGAACTGGGTTGAGGGGAGTTAAGGAGTGGGGGAGAAATATGGAACAACTGTAACAATCTGAACAATAAAGTTTAATTTAAAAAACAAAGAATCTCTGACCATAATGCTATAAAACTTGAAATCATTCACAAGAAGGAAACTGAAAAACAAAGATATGGAGACTAAATTACATATCACTAAACAATTAATGGCTTAACAATAGATCAAGGAAAAAAATCAAAAGATACCTTGAAACAAATGAAATGAGAACACAACAACCCAAAATCTGTGGGTCATAGGGGAAACAGTCCTAAAAGAGAAATTCATAGCATTACAGGCCAATCTCAAGAAACAAGAAAAAGTGCAAATAAACAATTTAACTTTACACTTAAAGGAACCTGGGGAGAAAAAAATAGCCCAGAGTAGAAGGAAGAAAATAATAAATATCAGAGTAGAAATGAAATAGCAGTAAGATCAATGAAAGCAAGAGCTGGTTCTTTAAAAGATAAACAAGATTGCCGAAACCGGTTTGGCTCAGTGGATAAGAGTGTCAGCCTGGGGACTGAGAGGTCCCAGGTTCGATTCCGGTCAAGGGCATGTACCTTGGTTGTGGGCACATCCCCAGTAGAGGGTGTGCAAGAGGCAGCTGATCAACTATTCTCTCTCATCTATGTTTCTAACTCTCTATCCCTCTCTCTTCCTCTCTGTAAAAAATCAATAAAACATATATATATATTTAAAAAAAAAAAAGATATACAAGATTGACAAACCTTTAACAAGACTCATCAAGGAAAAAATAGAGAAGACTCAAATAAATAAAATCAGAAATGAAAGTAACAATTGACACCACAGAAATACAAAGAATTCTAAAAACATACCAACAAATTGGAAATCTGAAAGATATGGATAGATTTCTAGAAACATATAATTTTCCAAAACTAAATCAGGAAGAACCAGGGAATGTGATTAGATCACTATTAGTGAAATTGAAGCTGTGGTTGGGGTGGGGGGTTAAAGGGATTGAGAAAAAAAAAAAAAAGAACTTATGGACAGGGATAACAGTGTGGTGATTACAGAAGGGAGGGGGAGGATAAATGGTGATGAAATATAAATGAAAAAATAAAATGTAAAACAAAACAGACTAAAAAACACAAGTTAGATGATGGTTACTATAGCTTTCACCTTAATTATTCATTAAGCTTTTCAATTATTCTGTGTGGCTCTATAATGTAATGTGCTTTATTTTACAATAAAGGTATTTAAAAAAAAATCACCATACAGTTAAAAGACAAACTAGGAAAATCACTCATATTGTGACCAAATGACCAATTTTCCCCAAGCATAAAAATTAGCTCCTTTGAAACTGCTAAAAATATCAACAACCCAGTAGGAAAATGAAATAAAGACAGAGTTCCCAGAACAGCAAATATAATTGGCCTTTTAACAAATTACAAAAGGTTCTGTTGTGGGCGACCTGCGAATGACGACTACCAGTCAGCCAAATTGAAATTTAGGAAGCCTTATTACGAACTCGAGTCCGGGCTCACATCTCAACTGACACAGCAGCGAGCAATGAGAGCCCCGACCCAGTCTGAGCATGCTACTTTTATCCCCATCTTAGGGATGCCTGGCAGATTATGATTGGCTAAAAGTTTTAACAAAAAAAGGTCAGTTATAAGTTATAGAAAAATTCCACTAGTACAGTAACATTTAAAGTTTATACAACACCTTGGGTGGGGGTTTATTTTCAGCTTAAGCAGTCTCTGTTTGACCTGGTTTGGTCTGTTTGTTCTGCCTTGCGGCTACTGGAAACAGGATGTGCCTGCCTGGGGGTTGAGCCTTGCAACAGAACTATTTTATGACTAACAGTTATGCTAAAGCATATATCATGCTACATTCTTTGTTGTGGGTCTGGTTGCTCGTTCCTTCCCTGGCCTGGAGCCCTGCCACGACAGGGTCTTGCTGGCCATCTGGAGCCCTGACTCAACCTGGTCTTGATGGCCACAACAGTTCAGCCTCACTACTGAAAAGATAGAAGGTAGGTTTTTCAAAACCTAAAAGGTCTCTTCTTATAGTTCATTTGAAAATCTAGGTTAGAGGTTTTTTTTTACTTTTTGGCTTAAAATCTGCCAAGGGCTGCCCATGTATGCAGGTAGTTGTGTTTGTTATCAATGTGAAATTATTCTCCCGATCTGCTAGCCATGTATATTTTTTCCTTTTCATCAAAATCAGTTTTGAGGATCTAGTGAAACTGAAGCATCTATTTCTGCCACTAGCTGTGCACTACTTATCCTGCAGTGATTTATGCATGAGATTGCTCTGTTGCTCCCTAATATAAACTAACCTATCAGCTTTGACCCTCCCCATTTGAGTGTGTCCTAGAACAAGGACAGGAAGTGGTTTCATAGTAGTGACTTTGAACATTACTCAGTTTGCCTCTTTAAACTTTCACATTTAACAAAGTTGGAAACAGCAGACTGGAGAAATTTTAAGGTGTGTTTGTGTGGGGGTTGGTGGGTGGGAATTAGCTGTCTGGGATAGGGTGGTAGTGATAGGGGCCAACCAAGCTGTGAAGGAAGAAGGCCTGAAATAAAGCAACCATATCGAAGAACAACTGAACTCATGGTCTTTTTCTGTGGCCACAGGTTAGGCAGCCCCAAGCCCAAGCTGCTTGAGTTTCTCCTGGAGCCCCCGAAGCTGGCTTTGACCCCAGTTGATTTGGATCTGGAGACTGGCCATATCTACAGCCAGCTGCAGGCCTAGAGGAAGGGGAGAAATTGTCACCAAGTGAGATACATGACTTAAGAGATCTGGACATTCCCAGGGAATGGAAAGGCGCTAGGCCTCTATTATTCCTAAAACATTCCAGGCACACCCTTGCAATGGCTGCTCCAAACCTCACTGGACCCACACCCTCACTTTCTTCAGTTCTTTGCTAAAATGTCAACCTCCTCAAAAGACTTTTTTGAATACCTTCTATCACACAACAGGAACTAATAATCCACAGATCATTACACACTGTCTCATACTCTTATTTTCTTCCTTCTTTTCTCCATTACCACAGTCCCTCACTGCTCTCAACCTCCTTCCATCTGTTTTCTCTGCCTCCAACAGTATTCCAAACCCTGGATCCACCTTTAGGTGGCTTTTGCTTGATGCCTCTGCTGGAATGGGTATAGCCCTTAAATTACTGGCCTAGAGCCCTCTAACCACAGCTCCTGGCTCTGTCTGCTGCACCAACTCTAGTCCACTGGCCTCTTCTCTGCAATGCCCCATGCAATACTGCCTTTTCGCCCTGGCGGACCCCTCTGCCTAGAACACTGTTCCCCCAGATAACCTTCAAAAAACAGCTCCCCCAGCCCATTCCTGTCCCAATTCATCTACCACACCCTATCTTATTTTTGCATAACAATTCTCACTACTTACTTATTTGCAGGTTGTCTTTCTCCCCTCAATAGTATAATGTTCTATTAGGAATATTTGTCCTTTCATTTCCTGCTATATCCCCAGCACCAATCATGAGCCCAGAACACTGCCAAGATGCTGTAAATGCTTTCAGAAAAAAAACAGCAGGCATGCAACAAAAGTAAGCAATGAAGAAAACCTACAAAACCCTTTGTATACTAATCCCAGCTCTGGCATTAGAGGGTCCGATTTTGGCTTAGAGCCACATAGTCAACTGGCAGGGTTCACTCACCCTCCTGGAAGCTGGCTTGGGCCTGCCGTAGACTATGTGGAACCAGGATTCCAAACCAGTTCAGAGGGTTTGGAGAGGCTGAGAAGGGCTCGGGCTCTGGAATCCTAGTAAGGCCCTTGCGCCTTCGCAGAGCTGGAGAAAGAAAGGGTAGAAGTGGGAGTCTTATTACCTGGCCCTTACCTTCTGGGTGACAATGTTGAACTCTGAGCTCATGATCCTGGAAAATAATGATGGCTGCAAAATCTTCCCAACCTTTTAAGAGCCAAAAAACAGCCTACCACAAAAAAGCACCGTTCCCCACTTGTGATTCAAATGTGAGACTGTACATTAATTTCTCAAGACTCTCATAAAATCAACCCTTGTTTAGACAAAGTCATACACTGACTGCTTTCAGCTATCCATTGTCTACACCAGTGGTTGGCAAACTGCGGCTTGCGAGCCACATGTGGCTCTTTGACCCCTTGAGTATGGCTCTTCCACAATATACCACATGCAGGCTTACACATACAATGTGATTGAAACATCATGGCCCATGCACAGAAGTCAGTTTTCGGCTCTCAAAAGAAATTTCAATCGTTATACTGTTGATATTTAACTAATGAGTTTGCCAACCACTGATCTACACTATCATGAAAGTGCAAACAGGGAACCCAGAAGGCTGATGGACCTTGAGCTTTGGCAAGGGCTAAAAGCTATGCACCAATTGTTCTGTAGAGACAATAGTGGGTTGTTATGCCCAAGTGTCATAAACCCCAAAGACTACCAGGGAACCGAATCCGAAGCAATTGCAGAAAGCCTGTATTTATTTCGGACTAGCCCCAGCTCAGTCCCACTTACACCAACTAGGGCATGGTGAGAAAGAGGAAGAACTTAACATATCAATGGGTTTTATAGGGAGGGTGTGCTGCTACCTTGGCTGACCTGATTGGTTGGGTTAGGCCTAGGGTCCCTTTACCGGGAGCTGGACCCGCCCCACCCTGCCCTCTCACCCCGCCCTGCCCTCTCACCCCCGCCTGCTCGCCCGGCCTGCCCTCTTACCCAGCCCTGCCCCCTCACCCCGCCCTGCCCTCTCAGGGTCAAACAATTTCCTGACCTAACAGTCTCAAAGTATACCTTTACTAATATTTACTGACCTTTAAAATAGTATGTCTGCTACCAGATTGCCTGCCTGCCTAAAAGCAAAATGTGTATTCTAAAATCGAATAAAAGCTAACAGGGTGTGGGTCCCAGTGAAGCCTTTCTACTAGAGAAGGGTTCTCTGCCTGGCCCCCCATGATTTCCAAATTCATATTTCTTGTCTAGTCTCTTCATTTGTGCACAGCCCTTCACCAGATCCTGAAACCTAGCCATGCAGGTTGTAGCTTTCACAACTGACCTTTCCCATTTTGCCTGAACATGCTGAAAGGTCAGAAAGACCCTCCAACTCCCTGTTCTTTGTCTCATGAATGACTGACTAGCTGAGATTGAAAGTTTGTCCTTCTGAAAAAGATAAACTGAGACTTCCTGTAACTGTAAAATAATCCCAACTGTAAAAGACTTCACCTATTTCTCCCTTTAAAAGTCTAAGACCAAACCTATTCTGCTGAGACATTTTGATCTTCATATTTAGGATGCTCTATTGAAACAACTTGAATAAAATTATCTCCTTAATTGTATTTTGTCTTTGACATCGGGAAAGGTCCCTGACGGGAAGGAGGGCTCACCTGCCTCACAGGGTCCCACCTCCTCTGGAATCTGGGAGCCAGATCTTACCACACGAAACTTCTGGAGTCCATTTTGCGCCTCGCTAAATAAAGAGAAGAGAAGATGGATCTTTGACAGCTCCACTCTGGACATTCCCCACCAACCCGATTCAGCATGCAAGGCTCCTCACTTGGTGCAGACGCAGACTTGGGGCTCCATGCGGGAGGCATATTGCAGGGGACCTACCGACTTAGCACCCATGGCATAGCGAGCTTTGGAGAGCGAAAGCCAGCCCTGTGAGAAAAGAGAGGATCAGTAAAACTCGGTTTGCCTAGAAGTGAACGCCCGCCCGCCCCCCCACCTTTCCACCCCCCAACTCCACCCCCACCCCCCACCCCAGGCTTCCACCTCCTCCACCCGGGCGTTCAGCGCCGCCCGCTTTGACTCCAGCTCTTCCAGGTCCCAGAGCAGCTGCAAGACCAGAGAGTCTAGTTCCGCCCGCAAATCGGCTGCCGCCATGGCCCAAAGCACTCTAATCTGGAGCCAGCCTCCTTCCAGGTCGCCCAATCACCGCTCATCGGGCCGATAGTGTAGCCAATGAACGTTGGAGATCGCCGTCGCTTTGGGGCCCCGAGTTCACGTAGTGGAAGCTGCAGTGGAAGCCAGCGTCCGCAGAGCAGCAGCATTTAGGGACTGAGTAGTCGCTATTTGCACTTAGCATCCGAAGCGGATCAGCCAACCTGAAAGTTGGCGAGAACTGTGGGGTTCCGAGTCGCTTCGGGAAGCGGCTGCATTTTAAAAGTGGCGAAGGAAGGAGGCGTAGCAACCATTTTAAGGGAGAAACGGCTTTAGATTTAATTCCAAAAGGAGCTGTTAAGCGATCTTGCAGCCTACGGTTGTGCTGGTTTTACAGCTGCTGCACTATTTCAAGCCGCCAATGGCATGACTAGCGTTACATAATCTTCAATTTAGGCATGCTACATAGCCACGACAAATGGTGAAGCCAAGGGCAGACATCTTTATTAATGGCATCCCCAGGCCGCCTAACAACATCTTAACATTTCCTCTGCCTATTGGTTGCTCCAGTGAGCATGCGCTTGTGGGCTGGCCAATCGCCTTGTGATCCCTATCCACGGTTCGCCATCTTAACTTTGGTCAAACTTAACGGCAGCAGCGTTTAGTGAACCTCTAACCACCTTCTTGGTTGAGGGCGGAAACGAGAGCTGCTTAGTGCCCGCAGCTCTAGCAGATTCTTTGAGACGCACGTGGAAGCCACGCTCAAAATGGTATGGATGTTTGAGCTTCTGTTTTGGAGGTTGGGGGTTTGCAGAGGGCTGGGGATAAGGTCTGTGGGCTCGGGATGGGTGGTCTCCCTGGTGCTAGGAGAAAGAGGGGCTAACCCGATACGCTGTTCCCTAGTTGCGCCGTGAGGCGCGCCTTCGCCGCGAGTACCTCTACCGCAAGGCCCGCGAGGAGGCGCAGCGCGCCGCCTCCGAGAGGAAAGAGAAGGTGCGGCGCGCGCTGGAAGGTATGGTCCCCGCTGCTCGGCGGCGTCACCCAGCCTTCAGAGAATCTGCGAGTTTGCATTTTAAAACCCAATGGAAAGACCAACTGACTTAATTAGCATTTTTTTGGTAGTATAGTTGGGCACCTTAAGTATTTACTGGTCACTTTTTTTGTCTGCGGGGTCTTTCTGTTGCTTGCAAATGCTCCTTCGTGTGATGGTATGAAATACTTGTCATTTATGCTACAGTATTGAGATTTTACAGTTTGCCTATTAATTCTGCTTACAGTGTGTCTAGTTCTTCTCAAATTTAAAATTAACCCTATGGTCCTTGTAGAAGTTTCCCACCTCCACTCGCCGTACTAAAGAATATATTGCTATCTTTTAATGGTATTATGAGTCCCTTGCATTTTTAAGCTGTTAATCCGTATATAATTTAATTTTATTTGCGTTGTAAATTAGGGTCTAATTTTGTATTGTTTCCCCCACTTTACATTTGCCATACCAAACTAATGAAGAGTACTCAGTTGTGTTAGTTCTTGTGTTTGTGAAGCTTTGTTTCTTATTTGAAGGTACATCAGCTCAGTATCTGATTATTTTAAATTCACTTTGATGTTCCTAGCTGTTAGATATAATGTGTGTGTATGTTTATGTTAAGCATATTAAACAACTGAACTATCCACCCATCTTAAGAAATGCAAAATGGTCAGTATACATGGGTTGGCAAAAGTAGGTTTACATTTGTTTGTATGGGAGACATTCGGGTTATTATTACAATAGCTTTATTAACTCAAAAAATGTCATGATGCAACTATAAACCTACTTTTGTCCACCCCTGTATTGAAATTCAGGAATATTTTCCACAACTTAGGTAACCACCGCATTGAATATTGTTTAAAAGTAAACTGTTTCCACCGAAACCGGTTTGGCTCGGTGGATAGAGCATTGGCCTGCGGACTGAAAGGTCCCAGGTTCGATTCTAGTCAAGGGCATGTAAAAGTAAACTGTTTCCTTGTTTGTGTATGTGCTTATATGGTACTTGTTTGTATCCGTAAATCATATTGGTTGATTTTTAGTTTTAAAGGTAGTATGTATTCTTTGGCAGTTTTATGTTTTCAACATTGTTTCTAAAATATGTTGAGTATAGTATAGTAGAGATTTTCTTCATTGAGTATCTTCCATGTGCAAGAATTCCACCAGGGCCCACTAAGAAGTGCTGATTCCAGGGGCACAGTCATGATCAGCTCTATGCTTCCAAGGTGGATGTTCCCACAGCTCAGTCCCTATGCCAGGTCAAGCTTTAGTTCACAGAGGGAACTTCTGATATAGAGCATCTTGATTAGCAGCTTTGTTATCAGGGTTTCAGGATTTCTGGTCCACTTTTATATGGAAAGAGTAGTCTAAAAACCTTCAAGCCATGAGACTCAGGGACTGTAGGAAAAAACTGTTTCCTATAACTATTGTTAACAGGTTAGCATGTAGACAGAAATAGTCTCCACCCTCTCACCCCCCAGTATCATCTCTGCTCAGAAAGGAGTAAGAAAGGTATTTTTCCCATCAGGTTTATAAGTCACAGTGTTGTATTAACTGAGACCTTCATATGCATATCTCACTGATCCCTCTGTCTTTCCCCTGCAGAGAACCACCTGATCCCTACGGAGTTACGTAGGGAGGCTTTGGCCTTACATGGTTCCCTGGAGTTTGACGACGCTGGTGGTGAAGGTGACCTTCCCCAACACTCTGGGCCAACTCCTCTTCATGCACTGGGGCCCACTGGCCTCCATATCTTTCCTCAGACACCTTAAGGAAAGGTTCTGCAACTCCTATTCCTGGAACTGTGCCCCTGAGTCCTCATGTTTCTGCACTGATGGCAACTCAGAGGATCTCATCCTGAGTGCTCCCAATTCCATTTAGAGACACATGTGATACCACTCAATTTACTCTATGCTTTGCTTTGGTCCCCCTCACTGGAATGTTAATTCTGCTGGGACAGGACAGTGTCTATTATATTCACTGCCATTTCCCGAGCTCTCAGCACTTCATTGGCACACAGATGTTTTACTCATTGTGTTATTCAACATATATGAAAGGAATCACAAATGTTGTAAATATTTGTTAGGAGAAATAGGAGCCTGTTATCTTTGACCTTATTAGAATCTGTACTTAAGCTAACACAATAGCCACTAGCTCTGTGTGATTAATACAAATTAGATGAGTAAAATTGAAATCAAATTAGAAAATACAGTTCTGCATTAAACTTGTGCTTATAGTCATTAAACTTGGTGCCACCCTATTGCCCAGTGTGGGTGTGGAGCATCCTATCACTGAAGATATTGTCAGATGGTGCAGCTCTGAATGAATTTGGCCACTCCCCAAGATAATCTCATGTTCTTGCCCCTCCTGCATCTGACAGGTGTGACCAATCATGTGGATGATGAATATCGATGGGCAGGGGTTGAGGATCCCAAGGTCATGATCACTACTTCCCGAGATCCTAGTTCACGCCTCAAGATGTTTGCAAAGGTATCAACAGAAGCAGGGAATGGAAGATGCTCAGGTACCTGTGGCCTGAGTCCTAACTAGTGTATGTGCACGTGCAGGAGCTGAAGTTGGTGTTTCCTGGTGCCCAGCGCATGAACCGTGGCCGACATGAGGTGGGGGCACTGGTGCGAGCCTGCAAAGTTAATGGTGTCACTGACCTGCTAGTTATCCATGAGCATCGAGGCACACCTGGTAAGGCTGGTGGGAGTGAGCAGGGTGTTTGCCGGGTTGGCCATCTAAGAGCAGACAGTCCCTGACAGCCTATATGGCCCCATCAGTGGGGTTGATTGTCAGCCACCTGCCCTTTGGCCCTACTGCTTACTTCACACTATGCAATGTGCTTATGCGGCATGACATCCCCGACCTGGGCACCGTGTCAGAGGCTAAACCTCACCTCATCATTCATGGCTTCTCCTCCCGTCTGGGCAAGCGGGTGAGTCTGGGGTCATGGGACTAGGGCTGGGGGCAGGCAGTGCCAGGTTGGGCATTCCCCAATCTTCTGCCCTCTGACCCAGGTCTCTGACATACTTCGTTACCTGTTCCCTGTGCCCAAAGAAGATAGTCATCGGGTCATCACCTTTGCAAACCAGAATGACTACATCTCCTTCCGGTGTGTCCATGGGCTGAACTCTGGGATTATATGCTGACCTTTGTGTCCCTGTACTATTGGTGGTTGACCTATAGCTGCTCCTACCTCCTCTCACTCCTGCCCTGCCTCCCTTTGCCCCAGACACCATGTGTACAGGAAGACCAACCACCACAATGTGGAGCTGACTGAGGTTGGCCCTCGCTTTGAGCTCAAGTGTGAGTTTGGACTTTATCTCAGGTCTGGTGGTGGGAAATGCTGGCTATATAATTGATAATGTCTCTGTTCTCTTCCACCAGTGTACATGATTCGCCTTGGCACGCTGGAACAGGAGGCCACAGCAGATGTGGAGTGGCGTTGGCATCCTTACACCAACACTGCACACAAGAGGGTCTTTCTAAGTGCTGAGTGATCCCATTCTGTTGTCAGGATAGGCTTGGACCTAGGAGGTGGGGGCAGTCAGAATAAAGTCTGTGTGCCACACCACCCTATTTGCCTCTGTTTGGTTTGGACAGGCACGATATCAGGGTAAGTGTGAAGGATGATGTCCATAGGGTCTTCTTAGCTGGGGACCTGACAGCTTGGGGGTATTCTCAGGCCTGGTGTTGACATTGTGTCTAGGACAAAGCAGATTCAGCATGTTGGCTTCTTCTTGAGTCATTAGGATGATTTGGCATTGCCCCTGGGAAAGTTGGGGCTGCTGTTACTCAGGAGCTCATCATCTGGGAGGAAGGTGGGCATGGGTAGCAGGGCCTGACACATTTGCTCCAAGCAAGCATGAGATTCAGGGAACTGACAGAGGATGGGACCTAGTCAATGCTTCCCAGGATTCCTCTGCCTGCGTCAGCACACAGGTATACTTTTCCATTTCACTGTGGAAAAGTATACCTGTATATTAGGTGGCTCCAAGAATTAGGTGGCTCCAAGAATTAGGTGGCTGCCCTTACTGACTTGGAGTGTGGTCCCAGTGAGTGTTTTCCCCAGCAAATACTTAGAAACTGGTATTTTGTTTTTTAATAACATGAGCACAGAAGTTTCACTTATAGCAGGGCCTGGTACTGGAAGCTAGCTGTTGCCAGGAACAGGCAGAAATAAGCACGATACAAGCCATTTATTATTCACTTATGGCCTCCATTGTGTTAAAAGAACCATTTGAGTATTTCATTCAAGTTCCTCAGAGAATCCAATGCATCAGGCTCACACGCAGTGGTGAATTTCATGAAAGACACTTGTTTCCATTTTGCTTATTGGCTGTGTTTAGCCACTGGAGTCAGATGGTATTTAATGTGGTGACACCTGAAATGAGCCTACTGTGCTGGTGGGAACCTGTGGGTAAAGGCTTGGCAGATGGCAGTCTGATAGGATTTTATTTTTTAATTTTAGTTTAATTTTTTTTAATTTATTGGTTCACAAAACCATAAGGTTTCAAATGTACAAAACATCTGCATCCTGCATTGACTGCCTGTTGCACCAAAGTCTCTTTTTGTCCCCATTCTCCCCTTTGTCCATCTTTTCCTTCCCCACTCTTTCTGGCTACACTGTTGTCTGTGTTTTGGGGTACTTTTTTGCAATGCTTTCACCTTTCATTTAGCCCCCAATCACCCTCTCCTCTGACAACTGTCAGTCTGTTCCGTGTATTTGTTTTTTCAGTTTCTGGCTCCCAACTGCCTGCCTTCCTGATTGCTCCTAACCGCTTCTGCCTGCCAGCCTGATTGATGTCTAACTGCGCCCCTGCAAGCCTCTTTGCTCCCAACTTCCCTCCTCTGCGGCCTGGCCACCCGTAACTGCTCTCCCCTACAGGGTTGATCACCTCCAACTGCCCTTCCTTGCAGACCTGGTCTGGTCCCTCTCAACTGCCCTCTCTTGCAGGCCTGGTCCCCCCCAACTGCCCTCCCTTGCTGGCCATCTTGTGGTGGCCATCTTATGTCCACATGGGCAGGATCTTGTGTGTTGGAGCGATGATCAATCTGCATATTACTTTTATTAGTATATGCACATTAAAAGGAAACCACGATATGGGAGAACATAATTGCCAATAATACAACTGATTAATTCTCAAAATATAAAATAACTTATACTCTTCAACACTAAGAAGATAAACAATCCAATTTAAAAAATGGGCAAAAGACCTGAATAGACACTTCTCTAAAGAGGATATAAATGGCCAATAGACATGAAAAAATGCTCATTGTCACTCATCAGATGCAAATTAAAACCAGAATGAGTAATCACCTCATGCCTTTCAGAATGGCTATCATCAATAAATCAACTAACAAGTGCTGGTGAGAACGTGGAGAAAAGGGATCCACTGTGTACCATTGGTGGGAATGCAGACTGGTGCAGTTACTGGAAAATAGTATGGAGTTTCTTCAAATTAAAAATGGATCTACATTTTGACCCAAAAATCCCACTTCTGGGAATATATCCAAAGAAACTTGAAACATTAAGCCAAAAGAATACATGTACTCCATGTTCATTGAAGCATTATTTATACTAGGTGCCTAGTGAACAAATTCATGCACCTTGAAAGGAACTATGGGGCTAGGAGGCTGCGGTGGACAAAGGACGGGAGGGGAAAAGGGGGGTTTCAACCCATCCTCAGTGGATGCAAGCAGCGGCTGCCAGCTCCAGTCCCCCCCCTCAGGGCTTCTCCACCTCCCCCTGCTCCTCGGGTGATAGGGGCCAGTAGCCCCTTCTCACACCCACTGCTGGTGCTCAGTATTGGTGTGAGCAGGGCTGGCACTATCTGCATGTGGGAGCAATGGAGGCAGAAGTGGGGCTGCTGGGGGCCACAACTTGAGGGGCCAGGCAAGGGCACAGAGGATGGGCGAAGACTCGCTCCTGTGCCCACCGTAGCCTCGCAACCCACAGTTCTTTTCAAGGTTCACAAATTTATGCACTGGGCCCCTAGTCTATAAAAGCCCAGCGACCTGAACAGCAGAAGGACCAGAACAACTGATGGCTATGATGCACATGGTGGCAGCCAACCAGCCTAATCTGGGCCCCAATCAGCCCCCCCCCCCCCATCCCTGGGTAGGGCCACCATTGGCCCACCTCCAACCCAATGGGGGGTGGGGCTGGCTGACCAACTAACTGACCCCTACCCCCAGCTGGCCCTGTCCCCGATTGGCCCCCAACATCCTGATTGGTCCGGCCAGAACCCATCTATGCAGGAATTCATGCAATGGGCTTCTAGTGTTGAATAAGAGTGGTAAAAGCAGACATCCCTCTTACATTCCTTATCTTTAGAGAAACACTGTTATTTTTTGCCCATTGAGTCTGATGTTGGCTGTGGGTTTGTCAGATATGGCCTTTATTATGTTGAGGTATGATCCTACAATTCCCA
Source organism: Pipistrellus hanaki (assembly GCF_964339955.1). NCBI lineage: Eukaryota > Metazoa > Chordata > Mammalia > Chiroptera > Vespertilionidae > Pipistrellus > Pipistrellus hanaki. Next base: position 90,758,181 of record NC_140505.1, on the reverse strand, counting down.
CTTTGCTGAAAGTTTGTATCATAAATGGTTGCTAGATTTTATCAAATGCTTTATCTGCATCTGTTGGTATGACCATGAGAGTTTTATTCTTTTTGTTTATGTGACCTATCACATTTATTGATTTGTGGATAATCCAGCAACCTTGCATCCCTGGAATAAATCTCTCCTAATCATGATATATGATCTTTTTAATGTATTGCTGGATCTGGTTTGCTAATATTTTGTTGAGAATTTTACATCCTCTGTTCATTAGAGATATTGGCCTATAATTTTCTCTGTAGTGACTTTATCTGGTTTTATAATTAGAGTAATGTTGGCTGCATAAGGAAAGCTTGAAAATTTTCCCTCTTCTTGATTTTTTGAAATAGTTTGAAAAGGAGGGATATTAATTCTTCTTTGAATATTTGGTAAAATTCACCTGAGAAGATATCCATTCCAGGATTTTTGTTTGCGGGAGGTTTTTTTTTGTGTGTGTGTGTGTGTTTGTTTTTTTGTTTGTTTGTTTGTTTTGTTTTATTATTATTCACTTTCATTAGTTGTTATTTTTCTATTCAGGTTTTCTAATTCTTCCTGAAATAGTTTTGGAAGATTATATGTTTCTAGGAATTTATCCATTTGTGCAGGGTGTCCACTTTGTTGGCATAGAGGTCTATTTTCTTACAATCCTTTGTATTTTTGTGGTGTCAGTTGTTATTTCTCTTCTGATTTTATTTATTTGGGTCATGTTTTGTTTTGTTTTTCTTGATCATTCTGGTTAATGGTTTGTCAAACTTGTTTATCTTTTCAAAGAACCAGTTCTTGATTTCATCGATCTTTTGTTTTTTAGTTTTTTAGTCTCTTATGGCATTTCTTTCCCTTCTCATCTTTATTTCCTTCTTTCTAGTTATACTGGGTTTTATTATTCCATTTCTAGTTCTTTTAGGTAAAGGGATAGATTTGTTATTTGAGATTTTTCTTGCTTCTTGAAGTAGGTCCTAATGCTACCAATTTATCTTTCGAGATTGCTTTTGCTGTGTCTCATAGATTTTGGGTTGTTGTGTGATCGTTCTCATTTGTTCCCAGGAAGTTTTTATTTCGTCCTTGATCTCATTGTTAATCCATTAATTATTTAGTAACATATTATTTAGTGTCCATGTGTTGAATGTTATTCAGATTTCATTGTAATTGATTTCTAATTTAATACCACTATATTTAGAGAAGATACTTGATAAGATTTCAGTTGTCTTGAATTTGTTAAGACTCATTTTGTGTCCTAACATCTGGTCTATCTTTGAGAATGTATACTTGAGAAGAATATATATTCTGCTTTGGGATGGAATATTCTGTAAGTATCAATTAAATCTATTTGATCTAGTGTGTCATTTAAGATTGCTGTTTCCTTGTTGAGTTTTTTGTCTAGAAGATCTATCCATTGATGTCAGTTGCAGTGTTAAAATCCCTACTATGACTATATTGCTGTTGATTTCTTCTTTAATGCCCACCATTTTCTTTATATATTTAAGTGTTCCTGTGTTGGGTACATATATGTTTACAAGAGTTATATATTCTTGTAGGATTGGTCCCTTTATATAATGATATTCTTTATCTCTTGTTATGGCATTTGAATTCAATTTTGTCTGATATAAGTATTGATACCCTCGCTTTTTTGTTTATTTTAATTTGCATGGAATATTTTTTTCCATCCCTTCATTTTTAATCTGTGTATCTTTTGTTCTGAGGTTGGTCTTGTATGCAGCATATATATATGAGTCGTGTTTTTTGTTGTTTTTTTTATATATATTTTTATTGATTTTTTTATAGAGAGGAAGAGAGAGGGATAGAGAGTTAGAAACATCAATGAGAGAGAATCATCGATCAGCTGCCTCTTGCCCACCCCCTACTGGGGATGTGCCCGCAACCAAGGTACATGCCCTTGACCGGAATCGAACCTGGGACCTTTCAGTCCGCCGGCCAACTCTCTATCCACTGAGCCAAACCGGTTTTGACTGAGTCATGTTTTTATCCACTCAACAATCCTATGTCTTTTGATTGAAACATTTAACCTATTTACATTGAAGGTTATTATTGATAGATATTATTTATTGGTATTTTATTCATTATGCCTGTGTTCCTCTCTCTATATATATTTCTTTTGTTTTTTATTTAAAGCAGGCCCATTAACATTTCTTGCCATACTGATTTGATGGTAATAAACTCCTTTAGCTTATTTTTTCCAGGAAACCCTCTTTCATCTTCAATTTTAAATGTTAGCCTTGCTGGATGGAGTAGTCTTTTTTGTAGGTTCTTCCTTTTCTCACTTTGAATATTTCATGCCAGCCCCTACTGGCCTGAGATCCCTTTTTGTTGAGAAATCAGCTTATGTCTTATGGGATTTCCCTTGTAGGTAACTAACTGTCTTTCTCTTCCTGCATTTAAGATTCTATTTTTTGTATTTTACCTTTGACATTTTAATTATGATGTGTCTTAGTATGGTTCTCTTTGTGTTCATCTTAATTAGGACTCTCTGGGCTTCCTGAACTTGTATGAATTTTTCCCTTCATTAGGTTAGGGAAGTTTTCAGTTATTATTTATTTTTTAATCCTTTTATTTATTTAAAAAAATTTATTCTTTAAAGTATTACATATAGTATTACCTACGTCTCTTTTTTCCCCATTGACCTCTCCCGAGCCACTCCCACCCCGAAGCATGTGCCCTCACTCCCTAGTGTCTATGTCCAATCCTTATGCTTCTATGCATGCAAGTACTTTGATTGATCTCTCCACGCACCCTGCCCCCCGACTACCCCCCGCCCCCCAATGACCTGCCTTCCCTCTGAGGTTTGACAGTTTGTTCGATGTTTCTCTGTCTCTGGATCATTTTTTGTTCATCAGTTTATGTTATTCACTATATTCCAAAATGAGTGAGATCATGTGATACTTATCTTTCTTTGACTGGTTTATTTATTTTTTATTAAATCATTATTGTTCAGATTATTACAATTGTTTCTCTCCCCCCTCCCCCAATAGCTCCCCTCCACCTGGTCCCCACTCCACCCTCTGCCCTTACCTCCCCCACCCCCACTGTCCTCCTCCATAGGTATATGATTTTTGTCCAGTCTCTTCCCATACCCCCCACACAGACACCCCTTTCCCCCTGAGAATTATCAATCCCCTCCCATTCTATGCCTCTGATTCTGTTATATTCACCAGTTTATTCTGTTCCACAGATTTTTAATTCACTTGACTTTTAGATTCACTTGTTGATAGATATGTATTTGTTGTTCATAATTTTTATCTTTACTTTTTCTTCTTTTCCCTCTTTTTAAAGAACACCTTTTAGAATTTCATATAATACTGGTTTGGTGGTGATGTACTCCTTTAGCTTTTTTTTTTTTATCTGTGAAACTTTTTATCTGACCTTCAATTCTGAATAATAACTTTGCTGGGTAGAGTAATCTTGGTTGTGTAGGTTCTTGCTATTCATCACTTTGAATATTTCTTGCCACTCCCCATCTGGCCTGCATAGTTTCTGTTAAGAAATCAGCTGATAATTATATGGGTGCTCCCTTGTAGGTAACTAACTGTTTTTCTCTTCCTGCTTGTAAGATTCCCTCTTTGTCTTTTGCTCTTGGCATTTTAATTATGATGTGTCTTGGTGTGGTCCTCTTTGGATTCCTTTTGTTTGGGATTCTGTGCACTTCCTGGACTTGTAAGTCTATTTCTTTCACCAGGTGGGGGAAGTTTTCAGTCATTATTTCTTCAAATAGATTTTCAGTGTCTTGCTCTCTCTCTTTTTCTGGCACTCCCATAATTCTGATGTTGGTACACTTGAAGTTGTCCCAAAGGCTTCTTACACTATCTTCAACTTTCTGGATTCTTTTATCTTCTTGGTTTTCCGGAAGAGTGTCCTTTGCCTCTTTGTATTCCAAATCTTTGACTTGATTCTTGCGTTATTCTAGTCTGCTGTTGGATCTCTGTATAATATTTTTTTTATTTCAGTCAGTGTATGTTTAAATTGTAGTTGGTTTAATTTCTTTTTCGTATCCTCGAGGGTCTCGTTAAATTTATCGGTCTTTTCTAAGAAATTCTTGGAAAACCTTATAACCATGGTTTTGAACTCTATATCCAGTCTTTTGTTCTCCATTTCTTTTTTTTTTTTTTAGTTACCCTTCATTTTCTTAGCATTTTCACTGCTTATGCAAAAGCAGCTGTATGGAGCCTGGGCTGGTTTGTAGAATGTGCGGGCGGGGCCTCAAGGCAGGGCGGGGCCTCAAGGTGGGGTGGGGTCACAGGATGTCACTAGGCTGGGGCAAACTGCAATAGCTGCCATCAGTCATCTCTGCCTTTCTGAGTTTCCAAGTCCCCACGCTCCAGTGCAGTAAACAATGATTGCTGTGCACACCTCTGCAAAAAGTCACCCTCACATTTAGACCCAATGGCTGACAGACCAGTTTCTCCCCATAGGCGTCTGGTTCCCCCGCATAACCCCAGAAACTGGATTTCAAAGTGATCAGGAGCTTGTTTCCCTAGGGTTGAAAAAAAGTCGCATACTCAGTCGCCCGACTCCAGCCAGATTCGCATGCCTCTGTTTTCAGGTTTTTGGTGCTTGTGCTCCTTTCTCTTTCAGCCAGCTTTCCCGTGGTTCTGGGTGATAGACTTGTCTTTTAGTTGTAGTTTTGAAATTGTTGTGCGAGGCGACAGATTAGTTGCTCACCTATGCTGCCATCTTGGTTTTTTTGTGTGTTTTTTTTTTTTCCTGACTGGCTTATTTTGCTTAGCATAATGCTCTCCAGGTCCATCCATACTATTGCAGATGATTAGAGTTCTTTCTCTTTTACAGCAGCATAGTTTTCCATTATACAGATGTACCACAGGCTTTTAATCCACTCATCGCCTGATGGGCACTTAGGCTGTTTCCAAATCTTAACTATTATAAATTGTGCTGCTATGAGCATAGGGGTGCACATGTCCTTTCTGATTGGTGTATCCTATTTCTTGGGATATATTCCTGGAAGTGGGATTTACAGGGTCAAATTGGAGTTTCATTTTTAATTTTTTGAGGAAACTTCATACTGTTTTCCACAGTAACTACACCATTCAGCAAGGATTCCTTTATCTGCACATCCTCATCAGCACCTGTCCTTTGTCAGTCTGTTGATGATAGCCATTCTGACAGGTGTGAGATGATATTTCATTGTCATTTTGATTTACACCTCTCGGATGGTTAGTGACTTTGAGCATGTTTTCATATCTCTCTTGGCCTTCGGTATGCACACTTTTGAAAATTGACTAAGTCCTTTGCCCATTTTTTTAAAATTGAATTGTTTATCTTCCTTTTGTTAAGATGTATAAGTTCTCTATAAATTTTGGAGATTAGACCCTTATCAGATATAACATTGGTAAATACGTTCTCCCATGCAGTGGGCTTTCTGGTTATATTAATGGTTTCTTTTGCTGTGCGTAAGCTTGTTATTTTGATGTAGTCCCATTTGTGTTTATTTTCTCCTTAGTTTCTATTGCTCTAGGAGCAGTATGATTAAAGATATTGCTACAACATATGTCTGATACTTTGCTGCCTGTGTAATCTTCTAAGATTTTTAAGGTTTCCTGTCTTACGTTTAAATCCTTTATCCATTTTGAATTTATTTTTGTGTAATGTGTAAGTTGGTGGTCTAGTTTCATTTTTTTTTTGTATGTATCTGTCCAATTTTCTCAACACATTTATTCAAGAAACTGTATGCTCTTGCTTCCTTTGTCAAATATTGAGCATAATGGCTTGAGTCAATTTCTAGGTTCTCTGTTCTGTTCCACTGGTCTGTATGTCTGTTCTTGTGCCAGTACCAGGCTGTTTTGAGAACAGTGGCTTTGTGATATAGTTTGATATCTGGTATTGTACTCCCTTCAACTTTGTTTTTCTTTCTTCAGATTGTTGCAGCTATTTGGATTTTTTTTTTTTTAATTCCATATGAAATTTTGGAGTTTATTCTAGGTCTGTAAAATATGCCATTGCTATTTTAATGGGAATTGCATTAAATCTATAGATTGTTTGGGCAGTATGTACATTTTAATGATGTTGATTCTACAAATTCATTAACACAGTATATTCTTCCATTTGTTCATGTCTTCATCTATCTCTTTTTTCAATGTCCTGTAGTTTTCTAAGCATATTTCTTTCACCTTCTTAGTTGAGTTTATTTGTAGGCTTCTTAATTTTTTGGTGCAATGATAAATGGAATTTTTTTTTAGTTTATATTTTTGTGAGTTCATTATTGGTATATAAAAAAGCCATAGATTTCTGGGTGTTAATTTTGTATACTGGTACATTACCAAATTCATTTATTAAGTCTAGTAGTTTTTTGATGGAGTCTTTAGGGTTTTCTATATACAATTCGTGTATAGCAGTCCGGGACTGCTGGCTCCTAACCACTCAACTGCCTGCCTGCTTGATCACCCCTAACCACTTTACCTGCTGGCCTGATTGCCCCCAACTGGTCCCCTCTGCCAGCCTGCTCGCTTCCAGCTGTCCCCCTGCCAACCTGATCACCCCTAACTGCCCCCCTCTCCTGACCTGATCACCCCTAACCACCTCTGCCTCAGCCCCGCCACCATGGCTTTGTCTGGAAGGACTTTTGGAAGGTCTCATGGTCTTATTAGCATGTTACCCTTTTATTAATATAGATAGGATATGACATACTGCCATAACTATAACATAGGTACCAGAATTACTCTATGAGAGTACATACTTCATGTGATAGGAAGGCATCTAATACATTACATTGTATATGTTGTAAGTAGTAGAAAATACTGTATTCATAGCAATAATATACACCCTGTGACTTTCTAATTTGGGAGTGGTTTCCCAGTTCTTTGAACGTTTCCTGGCCCCTAATGTTTTTTGTTTTTGTTTTTGTTTTTGTTTTGTCATTCAGTGTAACTTTATTTACTGTTTATTGCACATGATTTGAGGTCTTTAATTTCTAACCACCAAAGATTCAAAGAACTATTTTTTCCATGAAGTTTAACATTAACATCAGTGAATTCATGTATTCATGTTTTTATTGTAAACATCTGAATTATTCACATTGTCATAGATCCTGAATTCATAAGCATGAACCATGCACAGGCTGGCAGCAAGCCAGGAAGCCACTCTGTAAGCAAACAGATAACTCTGAATAAGGAGAAAAGTCATAGTACAACATTTAATGTCCAACCTGAGTCACCTCAGAATGTTATTGACTTCTTAATTCATATAGTATCGGGAACTCAACCGCTTGGTTGGTGACAGGGTTGACCTGGTTTCAGGATTATTCCTGAAATAATTAAGGAAAGGGGGGCTCAATATTTCTTCTTGGTTGCTTGCTCCTCCCCAGCACCTCATCTTTCTTATCATCCTCAGCTTCTCGGGCATCTTCTCCTTCACTTTCACATCCTCCTTCTTCTTCCTTTGCATCCTTAAATTCTTCCTTGGCACCTTCTTCCTCTTCTTCTCCTTCCTCTTAGTCAGCCACTTCCTTCTCCTTCTCCTCCTCTTCAGCTTCTTCTTCAGAGGGGGTTTATCCTTAGCTTCCTAATGGTCTCCTCCACCTCGATCTGCTTCTCCTGGACGTTGCTGGTATATTAAGAAGGGAAGGAGCAAGTGGACATCAAGTAGGAGCTAGCCTGTAAACCACCTTAGGCAGATTGGCCAAAGACCTGGGAACTCTGGGTGTAGCCACTGGCTATGCTTCCCACACTGGTGAAACTGAGCTGGATCTCCTCACCTTCCAAGAGCTTCCTGTAAGCTGCCATGTCAATGTCCAAAGCCACACTGAGGGGGTCCTGGTATTCTTTTGAATATCATGCCATTTTATTCTCTGTAGTTCTCAACTTATTTTCTCATTTGTTGATTGTGTCCTCCATAGCACTAACATCAGGGTTCTGCTTATCCTCCAGCTCTTGTAGCTGCTTTCCCAGAGCTTAGTTCATGCCCCGCATGCTTTGATCTCCAGGGTCTTGGCCTTGAACAGGCGGCGTGCACCCCATAGGTATTCTTGGCAGTGCTCTTGGTCAGCATGGTGAGCAGCTCTTATACCATTCTTCTGAATTCTGCATGTCCTTGGCAGCCAGTTTCTCCTACTGGGTTCCTATGTCCTTGAGCGCTGCAGAGAGGTCGGACTTGGAGAACATGTCCATCTCCACTGAGATCTGAGCGTACTGGATCTACACCTGCAGCTCGGCGATCTCTTCGTGCATCTTCTCTGGAAAGGCAATTTTGTCCATCAGGTTGTTGATGCACTTTTCAAGCTCAGCTCCAGCAAGAGCCAACTCATCTGCACCTCTTCGTGCCTCTATAAGCCAGCCCTCTGTGTCATCATGGTTCAGCTTCTCTTTCTGGTAACATGCCTGCAGGTTGCACCCAGTCCCTTCCAAGCCCTGGTGCCTGTTAACTGCCCACTGCCCTCTCCTTGCCAGGGACTGGGCACCGTGGGCTTCGGTACAGGCATCCCATTTTCATTAAAATGTTCAACCCCAGCCTGCTCCACCTCCAAAGGCGGCCCGGAGCAGACAGTGATTCTAGGGACCCTGGCCACCCCTGCCTACCTAGGTCCCCGATGGCGGCCTCGACCCAGCGGGCAGTGTCAGGTGCTGTCCGCCAGGCCTGCCTGGTCCTGGATGGCGGCCTGGACCCCACAGGCAGCATCAGGTGCAGCCTGCCATGCCTGCCCAATCCCGATGGCTGCCTGGACCCCATGGGCGGCGTCCAGTGTCTCCCACCAGGTGTGCCAGTTTCCAATGGTGGCCTGGGCCCTGCAGGTGGTGTCAGGCACTCCACAAGGCCTGCCCGGTCCCTGATGGCAGGCTGGACCCTGCAGGTGGTGACAGGCGCTGTCTGCCAGGACTTCCCTGCCCTCAATGGCTGCCTGGACCCCATCAGTGGCGTCAGGTGCTACCCCCCACCCCCATCCCCGCCTGCCCGGTTACTGATGGTGGCCTTAACCCAGGTGGTGGTGTCAGGCACTGCCCGCCTGGCCTGCCGGGTCCCCCATGGTGGATTGGACTCTGCAGCTTATCAGACACAGCCTGCCCCCCTTGCAAATTTACCCTCCATCTTTGTTGACTTAATTTGCATATCACTCCTGATTGGCTATGGGTGTAGCAAAGGTATGGTCAGTTAGCATTTTTCTCTTTTATTAGTGTATAATAGATATCATGTCATCTGCCAATAATGACAGTTTTGCTTCTTTTCCAATTTGGATGCCTTTTATTTTTTCTTGTCTGATCACTATGGCTAGTACTTCCAGTACTATGTTGAACAGAGGTGGTGAGAGTGGGCGTCCTTGTCTTGTTCCTCTTCTCAAGTGAAATGGTTTTAGTTTTTTCCATTGAGTATGATGTTGGCCATAGTTTTGTTACATAAGGTTTTTATAATGTTGAGGTATGATCCCTCTATTCTCACTTTGCTGAGAGTTTTTATCAAGAAAGGGTGTTGGATTCTGTCAAATGCTTTTTCTGTATTGATTGATATTATTAAGTCATATTTATCTCTCAGTTTGTTTATGTAATATATTGTTTTGCACATATTGTACCTTCCTTCTATCCCTGGAATAAATCCCACTTTGTCATGGTGTATGAGCTTTCTAATGTGATTCTGGATCCAATTTGCTAGGATTTTGTTGAGCATTTCAGCAGCTATGTTCTTCAGAGGTTTTGGCCTGTAATTCTCTTTCCTTGTAATGTCTTTATCTGGTTTTGAGATTAGGGCAGTGGTCAGCAAACTCATTAGTCAACAGAACCAAATATCAACAGTACAACAATTGAAATTTCTTTTGAAAGCCCAATTTTTTAAACTTAACCTGTTAACCGAGCGGGACCTATAAATATGTCAAATGTAAACAATATTGGGAACGGGTAGGATATATGAATACGTCCTTGAAAAATATGTTGCACCCTGAGAGGGACGGTATATATTTTTTGTAATCTTTATAATTGTTTGTAAAATTTATAATTTTTTAATTCGATGTTTCCATTTTTTTTGTTGGTATTTTCTATTTGTTTGTAATTTTGTATTTTCCTTTGTGCTTTATATATAAATAAATGAAGAAATATATATTTCATTTATTTTAATTAAGTATAAATAAATAAAATAATAGCCGAAACCGGTTTGGCTCAATGGATAGAGCGTCGGCTTGGGGACTGAAAGGTCCCGGGTTCGATTCCGGTCCAGGGCATGTACCTTGGTTGCGGGCATATTCCCAGTAGGGGGTGTGCAAGAGGCAGCTGATTGATGACTCTCTCTCATCAATGTTTCTAACTCTGTATCTCTCTCCCTTCCTCTCTGTACAAAATCAATAAAATATATTTAAAATAAATAAATAAATTAATAAAATAATAATATAAAATTACGTCCACTGGGCGTGACGTACTGACACGTCCTAGTGAAAGAGTATGCGCCCATTGTACGTTGTGTAATTAAAAAGGGAACTCCCCAGTTAACAGGTTAAACTTCTTCTAACGCCACTACTTCAAAATAGACTCGCCCAGGCCATGGTATTTTGTGGAAGAGCCACACTCAAGGGGCAAATGAACTGAATGTGACTCTCAGTCTGAATTTTGCCAGCCATGGGATTAGGGATTTATTCCAGGGATAGAAGGAAGGTACAATATGTGCAAAACAATATATTACATAAACAAACTGAGAGATAAATATGACTTAATAATATCAATCAATACAGAAAAAGCATTTGACAGAATCCAACACCCTTTCTTGATAAAAACTCTCAGCAAAGTGAGAATAGAGGGATCATACCTCAACATTATAAAAACCTTATGTAACAAAACTATGGCCAACATCATACTCAATGGAAAAAACTAAAACCATTTCACTTGAGAAGAGGAACAAGACAAGGACGCCCACTCTCACCACCTCTGTTCAACATAGTACTGGAAGTACTAGCCATAGTGATCAGACAAGAAAAAATAAAAGGCATCCAAATTGGAAAAGAAGCAAAACTGTCATTATTGGCAGATGACATGATATCTATTATACACTAATAAAAGAGAAAAATGCTAACTGACCATACCTTTGCTACACCCATAGCCAATCAGGAGTGATATGCAAATTAAGTCAACAAAGATGGAGGGTAAATTTGCAGGAAGGGCAGTGAGGCTTTGGTGCTCACTGAGTCTGCCCCTTGAGTGTGTCATTTATGGATATGAAGAGTTGTAATCTGGTATGGTCTCACACTGACCACTAAGTACACTAGCTCTTGGATCTCCAGGGAGGTGCAAATTCAGCCTCTGCCTGAAGCCACCCAGAATGAGATACAGAGAGATCTGCAGATTACCCTCCTTTGTATTGGGTTTGGAAGTGCCCAGATGTGGCCCAGATATAAGCAAAGCGGGCTGCTGCTGCTGGCCTTGAGCTTTCTTTTAATAGCTTTGGTGCTCCCTGACCCAGCTGTCTCCTGTTTGACAGGTTTTAGGTTGAGAAAGGACAGGCTATTCATATGCAAAAGTCGCTGCACACAGCTTCAGAGGGGTTGTAAATTGGATGGGGTGCCATTTTAGGGAATCACCAGGGCAGAGCAAACAGCAATGGCTCTAGTCAGCCCTGCACTCAAGAGGTCCCAGCGCAGGAACAATGACCGCTGTAAGCACCTCTGTCAGTATCAATACGCTTTCTTCACTTCTCTGGATGTAGTACTTCCACTCAGCCAGCTTTCCCGTGGTTCTGGATGATAGATGTAATTTTGATATGGTTGTGAGAGGCTACAAGTACAGTTATTTACCTATGCTGCCATCTTTGTTCTCCCCCATTTATTGTATTCTTCATTTCTGATTGGTTCTTGTTTGTTTTCTATCTCCTTTTTTAAACCTTTATTATTGAGAGTATTGCAGATGTCCCCATTGTACCCCTCCACCTGGTTCCCACTGTGCCCCAGGGCTTCACCACTCTATTATCTGTTTTCATATGTAATGCATATCTCTATCTATCTATCTATCTATCTATCTATCTATCATCACCCTAAGTGACTGAATGACCAGTCAACTGGTCATTATGACATGCACTGACCAGGGGAATGACTCTCAGTACACATGATCGGGCTCTCTCCTGTCTGGATCAGGCCTGTGGGGATAGGGCTGAAGCCAGCTATCCAACATCCCCCAAGGGGTCCTGGATTGTGAGAGGGGGCAGGCCAGGCCAAGGGATCCCACCAGTGTATGAATCTGTGCACCAGGTCTCTAGTTTATAATAATAAAAGTGTAATTTGCAAATCGACTGAACAGCCAGACAGTGGAATGACGGTCCAGACGACCTTCCAGAGGAAGCCAGGGCTGTGAAGGCCTATTCTTGCAATTTTGTGCATCAGGTCTTTAGTATGTATATAAGTTCTTTGGTTAATATCTTCCTGGCCCCACTTCACCTTTCTCTCTGAGATTTGTCAGTCTGTTCCATGTTTCCATGCCACTCCCTCTGGCATGCAACGTTTCTGTTGAGAAATCAGCTGACAGTCACATAGGCACTCCCTTGTAGGTAACTACATGCTTTTCTCTTGTTGCTTTTAAGATTCTTTGTCTTTAGTCTTTGGCATTTTAATTATGATGTATCTTGGTTTCTTTGGGTTCATCTTGTTTGGGACTCTCTATGCTTCCTGAACTTGTATGTCTATTTCTTTCACCAGGTATGGGAAGTTTTCTGTCATTTTTTCAAATAGGTTTTTGCTCCCTCTCTTCTCCTTCCAATATCCTCAGGATGTGAATGTTGGTACACTTGAAGTTGTCCCAGAGGCTCCTTATACTATGTTCATATTTTTGGATTATTTTTCTTTTTTCTAATTTTTTTGTTTCTATCTCATATTCCAAATCTTTTATTTGGTTCTCGGCATCCCTTATTCTACTTTTGATCTTCTTTAAATTGTTCTTTAGTTCAGTTAGTGTACACTTCATTTTTGACTGGTCCTTTCTTATATTGTTGATATTCTCATTAAGTTCCTTAAAATTCCTTTTAAGTATTATTTTGAATTCTGTATCTGGAAGTTTTCTTGCTTCCATTTCTCTGGAGATTTATGCTGTTCTTTCATTTGTGACATGTTTCTTTGTCTCTGCATTTTGGCTGCATCCTTGTGTTTGTTTTTATGTATAGGTATATCTGCTATGTCTCCTGGGTCTTAATAGAGTGGCCTTATGTAGTAGGTGTCCTGTGGGGCCAGTGGCATAGTCTCCCTGTCACCTGAGCCAGGTGCTCCAGGTTTGTCTCTGGGGGGGTTGTGTGTGCCCTGTTCTAGTTGAGCCTTAATTGTTGTTGGCATGTCAGTGGACTGACTGTGTCATTTTAATTATGATATGTTTTGGTGTGGGCCTCTTTGGGTTCATCTCATTCATTATAGTAGAGGAGCTGTTGCATAGGGGCTGATCCCATGGAACAGGATTCATTTTAACAGGGCTCTGGTGACATCTGAGTCTCTACCCTTTGGTGGTGTCATTTGTGAAGATGGTTTGTTGGTGCTCTAATGTTGTTTGAATCAGGCCACTGAGTATGTTCGTTCTGGGGCTTCTTGGGAGGAACCAAAATCATCCATTGCAATTGCTCTGCCTGGGGCCACTTGGTATGACCTACAAAGAGATTTATATGTTGTTGCCACTTGTGCTGGGCTTATAGGTGTCTGGGAGAGCCTAAGCTGCAAGCCAAGGTTAGCTGCCACTAGTGCTGAGCTTGGAGCAAGAGGAGGGACAAGGTGACTACATCAATGGTAATTTTTTTCCCCTCAGAAGATTCCTTTATTAAAACTGAGTGACAGCCGGGACCAGTTTGGCTCAGTGGTAGAGCGTCGGTCTGTGGACTGAAAGGTCCCAGGTTCGATTCCGGTCAAGGGCATGTACCTTGGTTGCGGGCACATCCCCAGTAGGGGGTGTGCAAGAGGCAGCTGGTTGATGTTTCTCTTTATCGACGTTTCTAACTCTCTGTCCCTCTCAATTCCTCTCTGTGTAAAATCAATAAAATATATTTAAAAAAAAAAAAAAGTGAGTGACAATGATAAGGAGACAGTGCAAAAAATTTTGTCAAGGAAAAACATAATCCTTATATAACAAAAGCCCAATGTGCAAATTGTTCAACTGGGAGTTTGACTGCTTGCTATGACATGCGCTGACCACCAGGGGGTGGTGCAGAAATGGCAGGCATCAGCAGTGTGGCACTGGTAGTCTGCTGGCCCCAGTGGTCCCTGATGAGAGCAGGACCATGTTGAGATGGTGGAGCAGGTGAGTGGGCAGCACCAGGCCCAGGCAGGTGTGAGCAGGCACCCAATCACACCAGTCAGTGACCTGCAGTAGCGGCAAGGGGGCAGGACCATTGCCTGGCTCACAGGTGCTGAGGGAACTGGGAGGGGGGCCCAACCTCGACTGATCGACTGATCGTACAGCAACGAGCAGCTAGTAGGCTCTAATCAGGGCCGGGCCCCAGGCTGTGATGGGGAACTGGAGGTGGGTGGCAGTGACCAACCTGCGGTGCCTGGGTGAGGGGCTGCAACCTCTTGCCAACTACCTGGGAAGGGAGGTTTGGTGAGAATGCAGGGTGTCTGCTGAGCTTGCTCTCACTCCCCCTGCTATCCTCCCCCAGGATGCCAGGGCTTGTGCACTGGGGAAGCCACCTGCACACAGGTGCCGGGGCACCCGCAAGGAGCCAGGCCACAGCTGCCAGGACTGCAAGGGCCCATCTGGCTCCCCATGGGTACGCACAGGAGCTGGTCTGTGAAGCCGGCCAGGAGAGAGAGTGCTGCCTGCTCAGCTCTGTGTGGTGCTGCTGGACAGCCCAGAGGCCCATGCTTTGCCCCAACCCTTGGCGGCCAGTCACTAACCACATCTCCGTGTTGTTTTCTGTAAATGTGTCTTTTGGCACACATGATCTTTGGTCTCCTCCCTCTTTCCACCTGCCCACATCCTCAGATGAGAGAGACGTGGCTGAATGTAGCTATGTTCAGGACCCTCCAGATCACCTTTCAGAAGGTGCTAAAAGGGGAGGAAGAGGCTCCCACATGGGGAGAGTTGTTTCCTGTCTATTTTCTCATCTGTAAAATGGGCATTAACAGTAATATGCATCTCTTAAGTTGGTATCTGTAGGATTTAAATGGAAGCAACTGGCTCTGACATGTAGTAGGTGCCCAATAAATGCTTTCTTTTTAAAATTATTTGCCCTGCCCTAGCTGGTTTGGCTCAGTGGATAGAACGTTAGCCTGCGAACTGAAAGGTCCCAGGTTCTATTCTGGTCAAGGACACATGCCCAGGTTGTGGGCTTGATCCCCAGTGGGGAACTTGCAGGAGACAACCAATTCATGATTCTCTCTCATTATGGATATTTCTCTCTCTGTCTCCCTCTTCCTTCCTCTCTGAAATCAATAAAAAATATATTTAAAAAAATTCTTTGCCCCACTTTTCTATGTTTTAAATATCTCATTCTGTATACCAGCTGCAGAATGTGTCCTGGCCAGACAGAGGGGTCCACAGCTATCCAGACTACATTTTTGCCATGATAGAGGATCCTGTTACCTCCAGGGATCTGGCCCCAGTCCCCTGTGTCCACTGGAGGTTAAGGAAATTGGGATATGGTGGGACATAGGGGACTGGGAATGGGAAAAGGAGGCTTGGAGAGAGTCTTGCAGTTTGAATGCCTATTTTGAGTAACCTGAGACCACAGTTGTCCATATTGTATCAACTGAAATTATTAGCATTTATTGAAGGTCAACTGCTTACTGGGCAGTAAACTCACAGTTGATGCTCAACTAATGTAAGCAATTAAAAAGTTGTCTTATATAAAAATAAAAAAGAAAAAAAGAGGGGGAAAAAGTAAAAAATAAAAAAATAAAAAGTTGTCTTATTTTTTAAATATATTTTTATTTCAGAGAGGAAGGGAGAGGGAGAGAGAAACATTAATGATGAGAGAGAATCACTGGGGATCGAGCCTACAATCTGGGCATGTGCCCTGACTGGGAACCGAACCGTGATCTCCTGGTTGATAGGTCAACACTCAATTAATGAGCCACACCAGCAAGGCAAAAATTTTCTTCTCTTAAACTAAAATCTGGGGATTCTGGGAATCAAAAGGCCCCCAATTCCAAATGCCTACTTAAAAGGGCTTGTGGGCATGCCTTAACTGAGCTCTGATTCTCACATTTTAGCATGTGCTGTGGATTAACAGGTGTCCTGTGTACCATGGGTTATGTGAAACAGTTGCTTCTGACCCAGGTATAAAGAGAGCACATGTATATGCCTGTACAGTGCAGTCTCCTGCCCCTGAGAGCCTGCTTTTGGGTCTCATCTCTCTGGCCCTGAGGCTCCCACCTAACTTCAGCCTCTTAGACCTAGTCTTCCCAGTGTGGTAGCAGCAGCCTGTAGTTGTGCAGACAGGGTAGGTGCAAGCTCAGGCTTTTCCTTCTCATCTTCCTTTCTCAATGACTCATCTTCCCCTGTCAGGAGCAATATAGTTTCCTGTATCCTGCAGTGGCTCAGATGGTCTTCTCAGAACTCCAAAACTTGAGTCCCCATTCCCGGAACCTCAAGGCAGTACCAAGGCCCCCTTTCCATCCACCAACACCCTCAGACCAAGACCCAGAGCACAGGTGTATTACCACCACCATCACACCTCCAGCTCCTGGCCTCCTAGGAGCAGGGATTGACTCACTATGTCATCTACCTTTGTCCTCCTACTTGATCCCTTATCAGTCTATCCCCTCTTCCACTTACCCCACAGAGCCCACATTGATTCCTTTAGGAGTCTAGTGAGATTCCTTGAAGCCTCATATCCTTCCCTCCCGTCTTTCCCCAGAATTGTGGCCCACTCTTTGATGATGCCATCTTCCTCCAGAGTTTTCTGGCCCTTCCTGCCATGCCTGCCTGACCTACCTGGTGTTTTCCTCATGTACCTAGCTCCAGTCCCCCATTCTTCCTTTTCTGATTTCTCATGCTGGGAGACTAATCCTTTCGTCACCCTTGAAACACCAGACTCTTTCTTACTGTTCAGTTCACCAAATTCATTCACCCTTTGAATTGATCTCTGGGAATCCATGCCAATATGACTCCTTAACCCAGAGATCCCATTGCCCCTGTTTTATAAGGCTTGCCATGTGATCCCATGTTAACCCTGTGAAAGAAAAGAGCCACATGCTAACCTGACAAGCTCAGGAAATGCCTGCGTGGCAGTCTTGCATACCCAGAGACCTAAGATAACCACAAAAGATGGTTTGAAAATTAAATATCTAACAGGTTGTAGTACCCTGTTTCCCCGAAAATAAGACAGTGTCTTATATTTGCTCCCAAAGATGTGCTAGGTCTTATTTTCAGGGGATGTCTTATTTTTCCATGAAGAAGAATATGGTAAACATTTATTGTTAAATGAAAATAAAGGAAATTTATTACCTATATACGATACGGTAGTACGGTAGTTGTCAACACAAACCAGACAAACTGTGAATCCTACAGTATCAAGAATTTACTCATTTATTCAATGACAATCATGTCATCATTGTTGTGGAGTCGAACTCTGGGTTCAAAATAAGACCACCAGAGGCTGATTAATTAATTTTAAAAAAAAGCAGGCAAGAATTTATTGAAATATCTAGCCAGGACAGCCGCGAGAGCACCACACGCAGGTGGTCTCACACGACTGCAGACTGCACCGTTTCAAGGGTAGGCAATTCCTTTTAAAGGTTTAAACTGCAAGAATTTTCCTTTTGTTCCTAAATCCTAAAAACTAAATTTTAAAGATGGGGACAGCCCGCAGGGTTGGTTCCTAGTCACATCCTGCTGGACATTGGGATGTGGCCCTATCTTGTGATAGCAATAACACAGAAGCAGAGCTCAGCAGTTAGTCTCTAAAGGTTATCTACAGTTTCTATCCCTGAAGCTACTGAGTCAGTGGGAATCAATCTCCTGTGGTCCTGGTCCCAGGCAAGGGAAAATTGCCTTAGCCTCCAGGTCTCCACCTGGAAGCTGAGGTAAGTATTTCGTGTTTAATCAGGCAGGAGCCAGACTTAGCAGGGTTAAAATTCAAACAGCAGTTTTTACCAAAGTATGGTTGCCACTATATTTCAATCATCTTTTGGAACATCATCATAACAATCCAATTCCTGAATTTCCTGGTGAATTTCTTGTGACTCCATTTCTTTCAGAATCAGTGGACCAAATCTCTCATGTTTAGCCTAGGGGGGCCTTATTTTGGGGGGAATGCCTTATATTTCACTCAGAAGAAAACCTGTAAGTAGGTCTTATTTTCGGAGGATGTCTTATTTTCGGGGAAACACAGTAGGTAGTCATGTCCCAGATATTTCACCTGACAAAGATCAACTTTGATCTACCTTTACTGACCCCTTTTGCCTTCCTGCATCTAAGATAACATATCTGAGAAATGTCTGGGTAACTTGTAACTTCCTTTTTACCCCAGACCCCTCAGGGCACAACAAATGGCCTCGAGACATTCCCTCATTGTTATTGTTATCAAGTTAATTGTCAACTGTTATTTACTTTAAAGTATCCTGTATCCATCTCTGTAAAAGAAGCTCAAGTCCATCATTTCACCTTTTCCCCTACACAGAGGTTTCCCCACTTTGCTCTGTCCCACCTCCCTAATATATCACCAATTAATTTCATGTAACTCACCTATGTCCCTTTCCTTTGATTGCAATGTATAAATATAGAAACATAACCTGCCATTCTCCGGAGCATTATCTCAATCCGCTGAGGTTCTGCTTCCTGGCATATGTCGACAGTTTGGCTCAAATAAACTCACAAAAATTCTTTACAGGTTTCAATGGTTTTTTGTTTGTTTGTTTGTTTGTTTTTTCATTAACACCCTTTCTAGGTCTCCCAGTCATTAATCAGCACCTATTTTTTTTTTTTAATATATTTTATTGATTTTGTACAGAGAGGAAGGGAGAGAGATAGAGAGTCAGAAACATCGATGAGAGAATCATCAATCAGCTGCCTCTTGCACACCCCCTACTGGGGACATGCCCGCAACCAAGGCACACGCCCTTGACCGGAATCGAACCCGGGACCCTTCAGTCCCCAAGCCGACGCTCTATCCATTGAGTCAAACCAGTTTTGGCTAGCACCTATTTCTTGATGCTGCTCACTTGCTGGGCTTCCTGTCCTGTACTGCAGACATGAAGTTGACTCTTCCTTGCAGCAGAAATTGCCACCCTTGACCTTGAGACTGCTGTCCATTCCCCTCCCCCCCCCCCCCCCCCCCGGGATTGATCATTTTTATTATGACCCCATTACAATAGGCAAAAAAGTTGCTGAGTTTGCCTAGATGAGCCACAACAATAGGAAATATTTGCAAAACTGTTTGAACTACAGAGTGTTAGTTATTATGCAGCAGGCAATATGATCTCCAGTTCATTTGTGAGAAAAAGTTCTCCAACTTTTCTGACTTGCTTACTCATATACTTTGCCTTTGGGAGTTCTGTGATGATTGTGAGATTAAATAGAAAAATCATCCTTAGCATTCAAGTATGCCTATGACAATTTCACCCAGTCTACAAAGGCCTCCCAAGGAGCCTGACAATGGGGTATTAAGATTCTGCTTGCTTTTTTTTTTTTTTTAATATATATTTTATTGATTTTTTTTTTTGCCCCCCTCCCTCCCTCCCATACATACCCTCCCTCCCCAGAGTTTTATGTCCATTGGTTGTGAGACTGCTGTCCATTTTGAAGCTATCCCTTCCTCCTCTTTATCTTATTTAGTTTTCTTAATCCTCACCCCAGGATATTTTTTTTCATTGATTTTTAGAGAGAAAGGAAGGGAGGGGTGAAAGTGTGGGACTAGAGAAACATCAATGTGAGACACATTGCCTCCTGTTAACAAAAACAAAACAAAACATTGAAACCTGTAAAAAAATTTTGTGAGTTTATTTGAACCTTACTGTCGACATATGCTGGGAAGGAGAACCTCAACGGATTGAGATAATGCTCCAAAGAATGGCAGGTTACATTCCTCTATTTATACACTGAAATCAAAGGTGGGTTACATGAAATTCATTGGTGATGGAGTAAGGAGGCGGGAGAAAGCAAAGTGGTGGGAAACTCCTGGGATTGGATAAAAAGTAAAATGATGAACGTGTACTCAGGTGAGTGCAGGAACAATTAACATGATAAGGAAGAAACTTGAGGCATCTGTCCTGGCGCTCACCACATTTGGTTGTGCCCCAGGAGCTCCGAAAAAAGGGAAGTTACAAGTTACCCAGACATCTCATAGATATGTTATCTTAGAGGCAAAAAGGCAAATGGGCTCAGTAAGAAGATCAAAGTTGATTTGTCTGGGAAAATATCTGGGACATGACTACCTACTATAACCTGTTAGATATTTAATTTTCAAACCATCTTTTTTTTTTTTTTTTGTCACTTCTTTTTTTTATTTTTATTTTATTATTTTTTTTTAATTAAATTATTATCTGTGTACATATTTTAACATTGCCCCCCCCCCCCCATGCATACCCCCCTCCCTTCATATCATCTTTTGTGGTTATCTTAGGTCTCTGGGTTTGCAAGACTGCCAGGCAGGCTTTCCCTGAGCTTGTCAGGTTAGCATGTGGCTCTTTTCTTTCACACTCCTGAACACACCCCGACCAGGGTGGTGAAACGGAATTTTTGGACTGGAACCCTGATTCTTTGTCCGTTGGAGTCAAGGAATTAATTCACAAACAGAGTAATATAGCAAAGATGGAGATTTATTGAAGAACAGGTACAGACTCCCATATGGGGAGAGGGAAAGAGTCCCACGGACTACCTGTTTCCAAGGTTTATAAAGTTCCTGTGTTCTGATATTCCCTCTGGTCAATATCCCCTTTCAAACTGGTTACTATAATAACTCCTGAGGCTCTCCTCCCTCATTGTCCTCCTATTTCCTCCAGGATTTCTTCCTCCTTTATTTTGTAAATATAGGCCTTTTGGGCTATTCCAGTTCCCTTGACTTATGGAAATGTATTTGTTGCTACTCCCTTATGTTATGGAAATTAACTGCACCTGGCAGTTATGGAGATATACAATAGCTTCTCCCAGTCTGTAGTTGTGTGTTTCTACATGGACCCCAATTCTAAAAATTCCCTAAGTCTGCCTATATTCACCTAAAATTTCTGTTTCAGTCCCCACTCTGATTAGGAAACTCCAACTGCTGATGGGGACAGGGAATGCCGAGTCTTTCTGGCTGCTTCTTGCTGGCAAAGGGGTCGTAGTTTGGGGCAGCAGTCAGGGTACCCTTCAGAAGTAGGTGATATAAGGGTCCACAGAAGATGGATATAGCCGCCTCCATTTGCTGTTCCATGTGGAGGACCAGTTGTAGCTTTAGGGCTTCTAAATGGGAGGATATGAAACATACCAAATGTTAAACAGGCAATGGTTAAAGATGAGTAATTAAAAAACACAGTATAAACCAAGGTCTGAAAAGAGAGCCAGCTAATAGGGATGACATATCTTTAACTAGAGGCCCGGTGCATGAATTTGTGCACAGGTGGGGTCCCTCAGTTTGGCCAGTAATCTGGACCAATTGGGGCTGTCTCCCACCCTGATCGGGACCTGGGGCCAATTGGGGCAGGTCGGCCAGGGGGAGGGACCATGGAAGGTTGACTGGATAGCCCTTCCCGATTGGTCCAGATTGGGAGGGCTGGCCAAGGGGAGGAGCTGCCTCATCAGGGCCGATTGGGACAGGCAGGCCTGGGGAAGGGGCTGTGGTACATTGGCCAGCCAGTCCACCCACCCCAGTTGGTACCTATGGAGGCAAATTTCGGGGGGGGGGGGGGGGTGCTGCATGAGGGGCCTTGAGAGTCTGTGGCTCAGCCAGGGGGCAGGGCTGCAGGAGGTTGTCCAGCCGCAGGAGGTTGGCTGTGGGGGGTAGCTCCTGCATTGAGCCTCTGCCCCCTGGTCAGCATTGTGTGTCATAGCTACTGGCTAGTTGTCCATTCATAATGGTTACATATGTAGATTGGTGCCCAGACTTCTGGGGCAAGAGGCTATGAGGCCTTCCTTTAGGTAAGCTGCTTTTAGCAAAGAGTGTGTTATTCATGGCACAGACTTTGCCCTGCTCAGTTGAGGGCTCCTCTGTGAATAAAAATCTGTCAGGATTACCCAGGGCTCCTAGAAGGAGGTGGCAGTCCTCTGAGGAGCCAGATTGAGAGACTCCAAGCCCCATCAGTCCGTTAGACCAACTGATCCAGGCTTGTGAGAGATATATGTTTAATTGAGATTTGACCTTGAATTGGGCTGCTTATAACATACTTAAGTAGTTAGGGATTTGGAGAGCCAGTATGGCTGAAAAATTTGGCACGTTAGGGATACAAAAAAAAAGGAGCTGTAAGTGGGAGCATCTCATGGGGTTTCTGAGTCCCAGCAAGGGCAGAGAAGGACTCCTCTAGGTACCAGCCTAGGAATCCGGTGACACTTATAAAAAGAATAATTACTTTAAAAATGAAAACATTGTTTATCTAGAAACACCAGAGTATGTTACGTATCTGGCACTCACTGACTTCCCAGGATCCCTTCAAAAGAGAAGTCTCAGGTCCCTTAGAGGCTGACATGAGCAGAAATTTGGTGATCGGATTGATGGCAGTGCAGATTCATCCTCCTCCTGTGCTGGCATTCAAGGCTCACTGGAGACAGACAGATCTAGGAGTCAGCGCTGCCCACCTGTTGTGAGACTTAAAGCTGGTGCTTGTAAAATGGCTTTTTGAGCTGTTTAAAGGCCTGCCTAAATAAATAAGGGCTATTCCCCAAAATCCTGGGGCAGTACTGACCATATTAGCTGATTGCCTTCAGCTAATTTTTCCCCCATTTATTATTTATTTATTTATTTATTATGGTCTCACATAATTGTCCTTATTCCCCCAATCCCATCCCAAACCCCTCCCTACATATGCCCTCACCACCCCCCCACCACCCCCACCCCCCCCACCCCCCCCGTTGTCCATGGCCACTGGCTAGGCCCATATGTATGCACACAAGTCCTTTGGTTGATCTCTTCCCCTTACCCCCATCCCCCCTTATTTTCCCTCTGTGGTTTGAAAGTCTGATTGCTGGTTCTCTTTCTCTGGGTCTGTTTGTGTTGTTCATTATTTCCTCTAGATGTGTGAGATCATGTGATCCAAGAAATACCCTTGTAAGAACCTAACCTGCAACAAGCCATAATTTTTTTAAGGCAAATAGGAACTGTGAGTTAGGAGGCAAGTGTATACAGAAAAAGGCATCTTTGAGATTTAGTACTATGCTAGTAAACCACTTTGTGTTTTCTGCAATCTTGGCAAGTAAAGCATAAGGGTTAGGGACATTTGGCTGGATAGGCATCACTACCTTATTTATTAGTTATAAATCCTAAACTAGTCCTCCCCCTCTGTTAGGCTCTTGTACTTCTAAAATGGTGTATTATAAGGATTATGACAAGGTTTCAATAATCCTTGGGCTTCTAAAACAGATGGCCTGTTAGAATATTGAGTCCTTCTAAAACCTCTGGGTTGAGAGGACATTATTTCTGATGTGAATATGCTTTCTGCAGGATCAGGAAGGCATGGGAAAGGAACAGCTTACCCCAGCTACACCTTAAAGGCTGAGAAAAAGATCTCATTCTTGGCTTCCCAGCCTCTGAGGATGATTTACCAGGGTTTGGGAGGAGTACACAGAAGGTGGCTCCAGCATCAGGGAGGAAATTAATTTCCTTACCCATCCCCACCCCCAATGCCGCCCCACTATCAGGCTTACCTGGGGCTCCGGGGGGAGGTGGCAGTCCTCTGAGGAGCCAGATTGAGAAACCTCAAGCCCCATCAGTCCTGTTGGGCCAGCTGGTTGCCAGCCCTATCCCAAGGGACCTCAGTCTCCAGGGGCAGTCTGATTTCCAGTGGTTTCCTTCACAAGCAGGACAGGGCTTCAGGAGTCCACCACGTCCTTTGGGGCAATTCCAGTGCATAAGTCCGACCTGTCTACAGTTGTAGCAGGTGACTGGGACTGACCTTTCATCTTTGGGCTTTGATTGGGGGCTCTTGCCTTGCTGAAGCATCGCACAAAGAACCTTGGTTCTGGCCTGGCTTCCCCTGTTTCTCCTTTTTTCTTATTTTGGTCTCTATTATAGAACACAGAGGTGGTAACTTTCAGGAGATTTTCTTGGGATCAATAGCCAATTCTTGCAACCTCCTGATGTCTGGGATAACCTGAGTGATAAGTTTGTCCTTTAAAATTAGTTGTCCCAATTCTGAATCTAGGGTAATGTTGATAGACTTAACCAAAAGCCTCTTGAGCCTTCCAAAAAGGTTTTTGTTATCCCCTTGATTAATGGTGGTTAATTTAGAGTGGTTGACAGGCTTTGTTTTACTACATTTGAGGCATTCTATAATATAGAACTGGCAGTGCTTTATTTTCTAATATATTTTGCTTTTCACGAAACCGGTTTGGCTTAGTGGTAGAGCATCGGTCTGTGGACTAAAAGGTCCCGGGTTCGATTCTGGTCAAGGGCATGTACCTCAGTTGTGGGCACATCCCCAGTAGGGGGTGTGCTAGAGGCAGCTGATCGATGATTCTCTCTCATTGATGTTTCTAACTCTCTATCTCTCTAACTCTCCCTTCTCTGTAAAAAATCAACAAAGTATATTTTAAAAAAAGAAGAAGACATATTTTGCTTTCCAGTGGCTTAGAGGGTTAAGTGTAATATGAGCATGATATCTCTCTAAGAGATCAAATACTTGAATGAAGTTTTGGAAGACCTCAATATATTTGTCAGGATATTCTGAGAACTTTCCTAGATCACTTTTAATTTCATGTCCCACGGAAAGAAGGGGATTAGGGCTAAATTATGGCCAGATCCTTCATCTGTCTTGGGGTAAGCTAAGGTTGGCTTAGCCCTGGGTGGGAGTACAGTCTCCACACTCTCCCTCAGTGGACTTGGGTTGTCATTGCCAGGATGTTATAGTAATAAGGAAAAAATACAATATTGAATAAGTATTAAAGTGTGGAATTGAAGTGTGATATCTGAAAGTATGGAATGTAATGTAAACAAACTGATAAGCACCCTTGAGTGGCCTGTAGATAAAGTGATCTGTATCCCATATGTAAGACCAGATAGCAAAGCTCCTGAGACCCGCTAATAAGACACACTGAAGACAGATCTGAGCACTGAAGACACATAAAAAGAGCAAGCTCCATAGAAGATCAGAGATGTTCCTTTTGCTCCTCCACAGAAGGTTGCTCTCCACTTTCCCTGCCTGCACCAGTCAAAGCTCTGCCTGAGCCGAGAGCCCCGAACCATGAGCCACAGACCATGAGCCATTGCAAGAGGCCTCAGCTCAAGCCGAGCTGCAGCTGCAAAGTCTTCCATGAACCCTGTGTCTGTCAGTGTGGATCCCCGGGTGGCCTGCCGAGGTCTGGAACCCACCAGGACTCTGGTAAATAAGCTGTGAGTGATTCATGCATTGCATGTTTGTCTCCTGTGTAAGTTATGCTCGGTGGATTATTAAGTACCTTGGGTCGTACATGTCAGATTTCTGGCTGAGGCACCCTAGGTCACCTGTGCATACGTCCTTTATGGAATAATTGGGACACAGGAGCAAAGGATTAAATTTATAGTTTCCCACCTGCCTTTGACTTGTCCCCTTGAGTAAAAAAAGCCTGGATATATGAGACTTCCAACTACTTCCCATTTTTCCTACTGAAAAGATTAAAACTTTTTTTCTGGGGCTAGTTTTTACTATTTTCTAGTTGGCATTTGAGGCTAAACCTAAGGGCAGAGAGTGATCAGGTGTTATTTCTCTAAGATTTATCAGTCAATATCCCAGTTTTCGAGGATGTATCCTAGGGGCTTTCTTTTTATATAAAGTAGATAACATGCTTCCCATGTGTAAGAAGAAAAGAAAATGTATAAGGATGACCTGCATCCTTGAACCCTCAAAGACGTCCTGCATCCACTGTGTATGCCCCTTTTGTGGGGACGGGCATGTCCCCCTCTCAACCAAGGGTACCTTTGGTTGAGGGAAGACCTCACTCGTAAATCCAGAGTGAGTGGCCCTTACTGCGTACTGTCACAGATCGGGCTGTTGGGTGAATAACCGTACTTGACCACTCACAACCCAAGCTCACGCAGAGGTCATGGGTTCCTCCCTTGTCTCGTGAGGGAAGCCTGTATAAATTGTGTCTTGCTCTCAGGCCCCTTGTTTGTGATTAAAAGGGCCTGGGCTGGGCATAATGTTTTGAAGTACCCACTGAATTGGATGGGTTGAAGTACTTGCTGAACTGAATTTCCGAGGGGTCTACAGGATGAGGACTTAAGAGAGTTTACATAGTATCTGGGACCCTGGTTCATCCAGTATCCAGAAAAGTATAAACAGCTCTGGCCCTCACCCCTTGTATGCCCTCGTTTTTAAAAGATTTATCCTGTCTGATTTTTGGAATCTTTCTGGCCTGATTTTATACTTCAAACTCCCTGTTTATTGGCTTAATTTTTGTTTGTACTGGCCCTTAATTTATGTTTTTTATTTTATTTTTATTTCCAAACCTTAAAAAGTGCCATCTTAAAGATTTTATCTCATTATATATATATATTTTTAAATCAATTTTTATTGTTCATATTATTACAGAGGTTCCTCATTTCTTTCCCCCTCCACCAGGTTCCCACCCCACCCTCTGCCCTTTCCCCACCCCCCATTATCCTCATCCATAGGTGCACAGTTTATGTTCAGTCTCTTCAGGCATCCACCACTCCCCTTCCCCCCCCCCCCCCCCAGAATTGTCAGTCCACTCCCCTCCCTTATCTCTGATTCTATTATATTCAACAGTTAATATTATTCATCAGTTTTTTTAATTTCCTTGTTTGTTTGCTTTTTTGTGGTTTTTTTTTTTTTTTAATTAATAAACTTTTATATTTCCAAGAACAAACCCTGAAATCTAATAATTTTAAACCTTGTTTTTTCTGCCCTGGGAACTGAGGAGCAAACTTGTTTACATGTAAACTTGCCCTTAGGCTATCAAAAGGTGTAGCCATTCAAATGTAAATGAACACATTGTTTAAAGATAGCTGCTGGCTAGAATTGGATTACCTGTTCTGGGTGGGAAGGGCTTGTCCTCCCCTTTCTCCATTAAAATTAAGGTGTTAGCTTTAAAACCTCTTTTTGGCAAGAGACCTTAAACTTTCAGAACTTTAAATTTTTCAGATAGTAAATCCATTACTTGGCATTTTCTCAAATCAATAATACCTCCACATGCCCAAGGATACACTTAGATCCAAATAGATCAACCAACCTCATCCAGACCCCACACAAGGCACTCACAGATCAACACCCCAGTGCTACAACAACTCAACACATCCAGATCTAAGCCTTCATCACTTGATTCAGCAGACCCTCCAGTTCCCCCAAAAGATTCCAGCTGTAGAGGCTGAAAGAAATAATATAGAAAAATTCCCCTGCTAGCCCAGACTTCCCTTGGGAATGTGACCTTTAGAACTGCCCCAGGAAAAACAGGGTATGAGCCACACAGCACCAGACCACCAGACTCAGCCCCTAGAGGTAGTAAACTGGGTGTATTATCAACACAGCACCAGACCACCAGACTCAGTCCCTAGAGGTAGTAAACTGGATGTATTATCAACGTCCTGCGGCGGTTCCACCCTGTTCCTTGTGATAATGTCTATCCTCCCCTCAAGGAATTCCTGTCCCTCTTTCTAGAAGACCCCCCTCCCCTTGTCCTTTGTTCTAACTTTGCGGTTTTTGCCTTTATAAGCCTGTAAGAAGTTCTGCTCGGGACTTGACTTGGCTGCTCCTGCGTGAGTAACAGGTCAAGTTCCAGCATGCTGGTATTAAATCCTCTTGCTGTTTGCATCAAGTGCGTCTCTTGCGTTTGACTGGGTCGTCACTGATCCTGGGTCAGGGCAGGGGTCTCCTTCGGGGGGTCCAACACAGCCATGTCTGAGAAGCAGCCCTGGGGCATGGGCAGGCGAGGAGCGAGCTGTTTCGGGCCCGGCTGCTCCGGGCCTGGCCTCTGTTGCTCTGGTCCGCTCCACAACCAGCTGCTTCGGGTCTGGCCACTGCTGCTCCGGGCCTGGATGCTACTGCTCCAGGCCTGGCTTCTCCCGACCCGGCTGCTCTGGGCCCAGCTGCTCCTGGCCTAGCCGCTCCTGGCCTGACTGCTCTGGGCCTGGCCGCTGCTGCTCCGAGCCCGGCTGCTCCAGGCCCAGCTGTTGCCGCTCCGGGCCTGGATGCTGCTGCTCCGGGCCTGGCTGTTCCTGACCCGGCTGCTCTGGGCCCGAGATTTTATCTCATTTTAAAAAGGGCAACCAACTTGGTTGCTCCCTCCCAAAAAAGACCTGGGAAAGGGACATGCTAGTTGACTTTGCTGGGAACAGTTTACGTAAAAGGCACATCTTAGTTTTTATTAGTGGTAAATATTGGTGGAAAAGATTTTTATTTCCCCCTTTTGAAACTTAAATTTATCCCTGAATATTTAGTGTTCATTTGTATATTTTATTCAGCATGTTAGAAAGGGGTTACTACCTTCTATATAACTCATTAATAATTCTCTGAAGTTTTACAAATCCTTATTTAATTTAAAGATATGACCTGCTTAGCTGAAACCGGTTTGGCTCAGTGGATAGAGCGTCGGCCTGCGGAGTGAAGGATCCCAGGTTCGATTCCGGTCAAGGGCTTGTACCTTGGTTGTGGGCACATCCCCAGTAGGGGGTGTGCAAGAGGCAGCTGATCGATGACTCTTTCTCATCGATGTTTCTAACTCTATCTCTCTCCCTTCCTCTCTGTAAAAAATCAATTAAAAAAAATTAAAAAATGTGTGACACATGCTTATTGCAGATGGTATATTAAGCATTGAAACCAATTTATAAATCCCAATAAGTGAAATATAAAATACCCAGAATGTCATTGGCAGATGCAGAGAATTATTACACTTGCCCTTTTATCCTGACTGAAATTCCCAGTTTGAACTTGGCTTTAAATCTTTGTAAGTTCTTTTCTGAAGTTGACTGAAACCTTTATGATATTCAACATATATGTATTTAAATAGAATATTGCTATTAATTTTTATTTGACCGAGTTTCCTCATGTAATTTCAAGTATATTGTATTGGTCCAATTTATTATAGTTAAAAAATAATTTATTTTTAGGGAGAGAGAATACATCTTTGCATTACCTCAGGGTCTTTGGGATGTCACAAAGCTGTCTCTCAGTTAAATTCTTGAAATTTTACACTTGGAAAAGCTGTTAAATATACCCATTTAAATATTATTAAAACCTAAACTGGCTTTAACATTAAAGATTTGGTCCTGACCACTGAATTAATTCTTTTTAATCTGGCTAATAAATTGATATATTTTAACTAGAGGCCCAGTGCACGAAATTTGTGCACAGGGTGGTGGTGGTGGGGGGGTATTCCTCAGCCCAGCCTGCACCCTCTCCAATCTAGGACCCCTCAAGGGATGTCTGACATCCCTCTCACAATCCAGGACTGCTGGCTCCCAACTGCTTGCCTGCCTTCCTTCCTGATTGCCCCTAAGCAATTCTGCCCGCCAGCCTGATCACCCCCTAACCACTCCCATGCCAGCCTGTTTGATGTCTAACTGCTCCCTTGCCAGCCTGTTTGCCCCAAACTTTCCTCTTCTGCCGGCCTGGTCATGCCTAACTGCCCTCCCCTGCAGGGTTGATCAACCCCAACTGCCCTCTTTTGCAGGCCTAGTGCCTTCCAAATGCACTCCCCTACTGGCCATCTTGTGATGGCCATGTTGTGTCCACTTGGGGGCAGGATATTTGAACACATGGAGGCAGCCATCTTGTGTGTTGGAATGATGGTCAATCTGCATATTACTCATTTATTAGATAGGATAGAGGCCTGGTGCACGGGTGGGGTCCAACTGGTTTGACCTGAAGAGTGACCCAGATCAGGGTGGGGTTCCTTTGGGGCATGGGGTGGCCTGAGTGAGATGCCTGTAGTGGTTTGCAGGCCAGCCACACCCCCTGGCGACCCAAGTGGAGGCCCTGGTATCTGGAATTTATTTACCTTCTATAATTGAAACTTTGTAGCCTGGAGCAGAGCCAATCCTCCTGCTTGCTCCGTGGCAGTAGCCATTTCTGTTTGAATTTGTTTACCTTCTATAATTGAAACTTTGTATCCTTGAGTGGAGGCCTGGGCCTGCAAGGGCAGGCGGAAAGCTTGGCTTCCTCCATTGCCAGGGAAACGCCTCACTCCTGTTCTCGGTGGCTATAACCACCTTGGTTGGTTTATTTGCATATGTGCTCTGATTGGCTGGTGGGTGTGGCTCGTGGGCATGGCTTGTGAGTGTAGTGTAAAGATGGTTAATTTGCATATTACTCTTTTATTAGGTAGGATAATTCCACAGTATACTTTGAATTGTAGAGAAAAGCTGGAATGACATGCCTATTCCCTTACTGCCATGGCCCCAAGGGCACAGAAGTGGCTGCCCCTTAACCAGCCTCAGTTTAGTTTAGGCCAGCCTGGGCAGGATTGTGGTGTCACAGGCAGGAGTGGATCACCTGGTCCCCATTAATACCTATGCTTCCTACCAAATGTTTAATGGACATGATGCTGGGTGGGGCTTTGCCAATTTCCCCTGCCCTGCCCCTTTTCTAAGCACCTGCACAGGTTCCGCCAGTGCTGCCTCTTATTCTTCCACTTTTAGAACCAAAAGCTGCTTGTCTGAGTAAAACTGCTTTTTTTCTTTTTCCTTCCTTCTCCTGCTTCACCACAGGTGAGGAATACAGTGGTTTATCAACCACAGGTAGGCCACAACTTTAGCTAGTGGTCTTTGTTTAAACTTCCATGGGTTATAATATATGTAACCTTCACAAATTTTACACTTTCAAATTAGCCTTAGAATCTTAAAATCTTAACCCAGTAAAATAACCTTTGGTTCTGAGTGACACAAAGCCTACACAGAGCAAAAACAGGGTGCTTTCTATGTTCCTAAAGATAGCGAAGAACAAACTAAGCTAGCAAAGCAATCAGTAGTAACCAAGGTACCTTGCAGTCAAAGAAACTCTAAAGAGCATCAGCCTGTTCCACCTGTCAATAAGCAGCTGGGCCCTGAGCAAGGTGGGATGTGCCCTATCTTTAAACAGATTGATTGAAATATCAACAGAAAACATTAATAGAAACATTCTTATACACAATATTTACAAGTGCGCACAATCCACAGACACTCCACAAAGCACTCCATTAAAAAAGCAGTGTCTCTTGTCCCTGGTTAGGGAAACTGACCCTCCCTAGAACCTCAGTATTTTTCTAATGGACTATTTGGCCATGTGGCTTGCCTGGTTGCCTCGTATATATTCCCCTTGTGTCATTTTCACCATTTTCTAAAGAAAAATCATATCAGGCCAATTCTATACCATCTGCAAAAAGATGGGACTCAGGCCAAGAGGCCACCCAAAATCAGTTGGGGCACCACCCCTTGAACTAGCCTTTCCATCTACACAGGTATAGAAAGTCCCAGAAACATCCCTAATTTGTGAGAAATGGCTCACCTACCCAAATTTCAAATGATGGACTAGGAAATAAAAACATAGTGAAAATGAGACTTTTAAGAACACTCCTGAGAGTGTACAACCATTTTACAGAATCACAAAAAGACAAGAAACAAGATACCTACAATAGTAATTAATGGGCTAACTTAACAGCTGTGTCTGGTTGTAATGGTGAGTTCTCTGAAAGGCTAAAACTTTTACAGGAATGGATGGCAGAACCAGCTAAGGGCTGTGATTAATTCCTGTTATGCCTGATGGGAAGATCTAGTCATGCTCGTATGCCAGGAATGGAAAACAGTTAACTGGCGTCCCCCCCCCCCCTTCTTAACTTTGCCTAGTTTTCCCCCAGTATCCTTACTATAAAGGCCTGCACAAATGGAGACTGAGGAGTTAAGCTTAGTGGGATCTGGATTGCAGAGGCAATGGTTTGGCTCGATACTATTTTACCTGACTGAGGTAGAAACAGAAGAGAAAGGCAGAAGAAAGGAGCAGTGAAGGAAAGAGGGAAATGCCCACTTTTTAGATGACAGCCAAATTTTAGTGCTGGCAGGCATCTGTCAGCCTCCAAAATCATACAAGAGATAGAAAAGGGACAGAGGGACAGACTCTGTGGCTACTCACCATTCGACGTGAAGAGGGTTGACTGACTTATGAAGAAATTCTCTGTCAACGCATTATTTCAAACAGAATATTTGGACTGAACCCCGAACTCTTTCCCCATCCCCACTTGAGTCCATTCTGTGGGACTCTCCCCACAAGGGAGTCTGTACTTGTTTTTCAATAAATCCCCTCCACCTGCCGAAACCGGTTTGGCTCAGTGGTAGAGCGTTGGTCTGCGGACTGAAAGGTCCCAGGTTCTATTCCGGTCAGGGGCATGTACGTTGGTTGCGGGCACATCCCCAATAGGGGGTGTGCAAAAGGCAGCTAGTCGCTCATCAATGTTTCTGGCTCTCTATCTCTCTCCCTTCCTCTGTAAAAAAAATCAATAAAATATATTTTAAAATAAATAAAATTTATTTATTTTAAAATAAAATAAATAAAATCTTTGCTATAACTGCCCTCTGTCCATGGATTCATTCTTTGAATCCGGCGGGCAAAGAATCTGGGTTCCAATGCAAAGATTCAGTTTCAGTGGGGACCAAACCTGCAAAGCAAGTATGTGTCCTTGATCAGGAATCAAACCAATGACCCTTTAGTACACGGGCCAACTCTCTAACCACTGATTGACACTGGCAAGGTCCCCTTTTCTTTAGATGCCTTTTCCTCATTTTTTTTAATTCAATAAACAGTTACACATGTTAATCAATGGTCATTGGCACCAATTCATCTCCAACAGGAATCCCCAATTCAGGGTCTGGTGAAAAAGGAAACTTTTCCGTGTAACACAGCTAAAGTGTGATGTAGCATAGCTGTGAAAATAGCACAACTATGAGGCTTAGGACCTGGCAGGCCAGGGGCCAGCCCCTCTTCTGCTAGATAGCAGTCAGCTCCAGACTAGGGAGAGGGAGATGCAATCTTGAGTTTCAGTGGAAAGGGAAAGATTCCTCTCAGAAACAGAGAGGAGCTGGCTATGTGGTCAAAAGTCTCCACCTCTGGTCCTTAATTAACCTGTTAACCGAGCGGGACCTATAAATACGTCAAACATAAACACTAGCGAGAACAGGTAGGACATATGAATACGTCCTTGAAATATATGTTTCGCCCTGAGAGGGACGGTATATATTTTTTGTAATCTTTATAATTGTTTGTAAAATTTATAATTTTTTAATTCGATGTTTCCTTTTTTTTGTTGGTATTCTTTTCTATTTGTTTGTAATTTTGTATTTTCCTTTGTGCTTTATATATAAATAAACGAAAAAAATATATATTTCATTTATTTTAATTAAGTGTAAATAAAAATAATAATAATATAAAATTACGTCCGCTGGGCGTGACGTACTGACACGTCCTAGTGAAAGAGTATGCGTCCGTTATACGTTGCGTAATTAAAAAGGGAACTCCCCGGTTAACAGGTTAATCTGTTGTTATGCAAATTAGGGCTTCAAATCCTCACAGTTTGGTCCAAAAGGTAGTCTTGATGGGTCAGAACAGAGCTGCTCTGGTTGGTTGTAGCTGCCACAACTCCAATTAAATGGGGAAAGCCTCAGTCCTATTGGTTGAAATACCGTGTTTCCCTGAAAATAAGACATCCTCCGAAAATAAGATCTTACTGACAGGTTTCCTTCTGAGTGAAATATAAGGCATCCCCCCGAAAATAAGACCCCCCTAGGCTAAACATGAGAGATTTGGTCTACTGATTCTGAAAGAAATGGAGTCACAAGAAATTCACCAGGAAATTCAGGAATTGGATTGTTATGATGATGTTCCAGAAGATGATGACATGATTGTCATTGAATAAATGAGTAAATTCTTGATACTGTAGGATTCACAGTTTGTCTGGTTTGTGTTGACAACTACCGTACTACCGTACTACCGTACCGTATACAGGTAATAAATTTCCTTTATTTTCATTTAACAATAAATGTGTACCGTATTCTTGGAGAAATAAGACATCCCCCGAAAATAAGACCTAGCACATCTTTGGGAGCAAAAATTAATATAAGACACTGTCTTATTTTCGGGGAAACAGGGTAGGATTCCAGGAACTCCCTTATAAGGGCTTGCTCAGATAACTGGAACACAGTGCAGGGCAGGCAGTTCAGAGCAGGCTTCTTCCTGAAGTGCGGTTTGCAGTAAGAGAGCCCTGTGTAGAAATGCCTTCTAAGCACTTTAAAAAATATATATATTTTATTGATTTTTTTACAGAGAAGAAGGGAGAGGGATAGAGAGTGAGAAACATCGGTGAGAAACATCAATCAGCTGCCTCTTGCACACCTTCTACTGGGGATGTGCTCACAACCAAGGTACATGCCCTTGATAGGTATCGAACCTGGGACCCTTCAGTTCACAGGCTGATGCTCCATTCAACTAAGCCAAACCAGTTAGAGCTAAGCACTTTTGTTTTTTAAGTTTGAGCCACCAGGAACCCTTCTTAGTTGGCATCTTCTTTCTCAGTGTTCACACACAGAAAGAACCACCCCTCAATACTAATACTTTACCCCACTTACCTGCCAAACTGGCCTCTTCCCTCCATCCATTGACATTGCCAGTGGCAACAGAAACAGGAAAGAAAACCCTGTTACCAAGAGACCACTCCCTGCTCCTCCACTCCTCTCCCCACAGCTGCGGGCTGCCTGACTGCCTGAGGCGGGCAGGAAGCCTGTGGTTTGTGCACCAGGCCTCCCTCCCCAACCCTCCCTCCCTGAGCCGTTTCACTTCCTCCGGACCTCCCTTCAGGCAGGAGTATCTCCCTGCTCCCCAGCCTTCGCCATGGCCGATACATATGCGGTGGTGCAAAAGCGCAAGGCTACTTCAGGCCCCAGGTCAGAGTCTGGGGCATGCAGCACAGAGGGGGCATCACTCTACAGCCATGTGACTCCGGGCGCCCGCTGGCCTCAGGCACCCACAGAGGAGGGGGCACAGCTGGGCGGTGGTGAGTTGACAGGTCAAGGGAAGGGTTGGGGAGGGCCGCACCCGTCTCCTTCTGGGGACCCCCACTGCTGGGCCCTCTGTCCCAGGCAGATCTGGCTATCATCTGGTGGCTGTTCACTTGCTGGTCACGACCAACCGGAAGTGTCCCAGGCCAAACCGCTGGGCCCCCACTGGGTGCGCTTTTCCGGAAGTCACCTTATCTGGGCAAAGGTCTAGGACCTGCCCCCTCCTCCCCTCTCCCTCAATCCCACCCCCACCCTCTGCGGAAGCCCATGAATGAAGACTGGTTTCCTGCCTGCAGTTCCTGCTGACCCCAGCCCTCCTGGGCCTGGCACATATGAGGACGTGGCTGGTGGATCTCAGACCAGTGGTCTAGGTAAGTCAGACAAAGCCCAGGTTTCTGGGACCCTACAGCTTTTACTGAATTCCAGAAGTTTGGGTGTTTTAAGGATGGTGCATGGGGCTCTGGGCCTCAGAGTTCTGTGGATGGGGCTGCAGTGAACCAGGAGAGCCTGAAGGCCCGAGGATCGCTTTGCCTAATTTGCTTACCTCTCCACATCTTAGCTTCTCCCTGAGACCCATGGTGTCCTTCCTTTCCCAGGTTTCAACCTTCGCATTGGAAGGCCTAAAGGGCCCCGGGACCCCCCTGCAGAGTGGAGCCGGGTGTGAATGCTGAGCCCAGCCTGCCTTTGACCCCACATGAGTGCCTGGACTGTTGAAGGTTGTGCTCTGCTTTGTGAAGTGTTAGGAATGGAAACACTGGGCCTGGATCAAAATAAAATTTCACAGAGTGGGAAATGTAGGGGTTTTGTCTCAGTAACTATAGCTTGAGGTGGTAGCTGGGAGAAAATAATTGGTGAGACTGCACTTGGTAGTTCAAGAATGAATATCAGGGATGGGTACAACCCCAAGGACCCCCCAATTGTGAAGGGGAGGATGAACAGATAGGATTCTGGAGACTGCCCCCATCACCACATAATAGACCAGTTAAGACAGATCTAAGCTAGGCATGACAACAGTCAAGTAAGCTTATTTTATTTTTTAATATATATTTTTATTGGCTTCAGAGAAGAAAGGAGAGAGATAGATAGAAACATCAATGATAAGAATCATTGATCGACTACCTCCTGCAGGCCCCCTACTGGGGATCTAGCCCGCAACCCGGGCATGTGTCCTTAACCAGAATCAAACCCAGGACCCTTCAGTCCACAGACCGATGCTCAATCCACTGAACCAAACCAGCTAGGGCAAGTAGGATGGTTTTAGACAAGTGAAAAGATCTTCAGATAAGTAAAGAGAGAGATAGACCCCCATACCAGTAGACTTTCAGAGGGACAGTTCACACAGCTGGATGGATAGATATCCACCAGAGATAGACCAATAACCTGGAAGGCCATCCCCAGCAAGAAACCACTAAAAAATAGATCCCTTCCTTGGTCCCGGGTAGGCAGTCAGACAGATAACAGTCAGATAAATTCCTAGCTGGACAGAGTCCCAGATAATATAAATAGACCCCCAGCTGAGCAGACACATAAGCATCCTTTTAGCTAGATGGGCAGACAGACTCACAGCTAGCTAGATGGATTCCCAGCCAAACAACAGTCACATAGACAGACCCTTCATTATACAGATGCCCCAATCAGCCAACTAGATTCACAACCAGGCAGACAGGTGGACAAACCCCACTAAGTCACCAACTACCCAACCTACATTTTGGCAGACAAATTGTTATACCTCTTGATGGGAAGACAACCAGGAGGACTCCCAGACAGTCAACATAAGCCAGATAGAATCCCGACTACCTCCTAGCTAGGCATACATTGTAGATCAACAGATCCTTCAAACACTTTCTACTAGCCAGAGGTACCTCCAGTCCCTCAGGAAAATAGGATCCCAATGATCCTTAATTAGACAGATGGACTCAGTTCTACAGTGAGACTATCCTCAGGCATAGAGATAAATGGACATCAAACCAATTGGTTAGTTAAATTCCAAGCTAGATAGTCATCTCAAACCAGATGAATGGGTGGACCCTCATATGAACAGATGACTGATCTCCAGTAAGTCAGACCCATTTAGACAGACCCCAGTCAGACAGAAAGACCCTCCCCAACCAGACTGTTCCCTTGCTGTTTACACAGACCCTTTGCCAGATAGATCCCCAACCCTTGAGTAGATGGACATATTGTCACCTTGGCAAACAAATCTATATCCAGCAAAACAGACCTCTAGCTTTATAAACAGATAGACTGACCCAGACAAACATATCAGCTCCTAGCCAGATAGACTCATGGACCTCCAAGTAAATTAACTAAAGTGGGAAAAATGAGCTCCAGACAGAATAACTCCCAGCTTCATAAGACCCTCAGACAAACCCCTGTGTATGCAGAACCCTGATCAGAAAGACAATAGACAGACACCCCTCCAGCCCACCCCACTCCTCCATCTAGACAGACATGCAGGAAGCCAGACAAATCTCTATCTGTACACATAGACAGATGAGTCACCCAGCTAGGAAACAGTTTCCCATCCAGATCTTCAAGCTGGTGAGAACTGCAAGTGAATAGAAAGACAAGAGTAAATATACTTAATGCTCCAAAATCCTGCTTTTGCTCTCTGAGATGTCCTTCCCATGTGATCTTCCCAATACTATCTATCTGACAATGCCATGTTCACCCAGGCAGATACCCAGCTATCTCTCCCCAACATAGTACCCTGCCAGACTATTAGAAAGCTTTCCTGTGTCTGTGATGAGCATGGACCATTAAAGCCTTTACCTGCCACTTTCCCAACAGGCTCACCTAGCTAACACTGAGTGTTTGGTATGAACGTGGACTGAGTAATCTTCAGAACAACTTCACAATAAAGATAACGAGAAAAATTCTGAGGTATGCTAAGTTAAATTACTGCAGGCAAGAGAGAGAGAAAAGACAAGAATATTTAACCAGCTATGGGCTAACTAACAATAGAGTGCTCACATTCCTGAATGTACCTTGGAACTTTGAATCAATTTCAGGGGGTTTTCTGAAAAGAAATAATGGACCACTAGACACTGAAACATACTACTTATGCATGAACTTGCAGAACTTGTCCAGCACCAATAAAAAGCAGTAAATATTTCTTAAGGATTGTACACCTATTCCAGAACTGCCCCCCTTCACCTTTTCCCAGCTCCTTATCTTTAGCCAATACAAATTCTTTCAAAACAAGTTACACCTTTCTTTTCTGAAATATATATATACATAGCCAGCAACTGTAATGCCATAACGACTGGAACTACCAGTCGGTATGATGCCCACTACAGCCAGCAAACCCACACAATTTGGGGGAAGAGCCTGTGGCCTGTCCCCTTGGTCAGCCCCATTTCTGATTGGTCTCTCCCACCCCAATTGAGGGCGGGGCAGCTGGCCAAGCCCCCCATGGTCCTTCCCTCTTGGCCCCCCAGCTGCCCCACCCCTGATCGCCCCCATTTCAATAGGGGTCAGGTCTGCCTGACCAACTTCTTGCAGCCCCTCCATCTGCCTGGCCTCACCCCAGATTGGCCCCCTGACCCCAAATAGGGGCAGGGCCACTGGCCCACCACCCACACCCCTCCCCATGGCTGACCCCACCCCCAATCGGCCACCCACCCCAATTGGGGGCGGGCTCTGCCAGCCAATCATTCTCAGCCCCTCCCCCCAGCCGGCCCAGGCTGATCCACCCAAATTTGTGCACTGGGCCTCTAGTAATATGTAAAAGAGTCCGCCAACTCCAGGACAGAAGACATATTGACTTCCCCATCTAGCTGTGCTGCTGATGGTTTAGGCTGCCAGAACCTGCCCTTTTTGGGCTAGCATTTGGCTCAATAAGCCCTTTCAGAAAAGACTTCAGCCATAAAAGTTTTCTTTAATGGAGGTAACTTTGTTTACTTAGCCCAGGAAATTACTCTGACATTCCAAAAGTCTGATATCCTAGATGCAAAAAGACAATATACAGACTCAGTTAAGGTAAATGTTGATCTTTGTCAAGGGTGATATTGGCCTAGGACATGACTACTCCCCATGACTCACTTTTAGTTAGGAAGTTATAATTTCAGACCATCTTATATGGTTAGGAAATGTCAGGGGATTTGAGAGCTGGGAGCCAAGAACTATAGAAAAAGAACAAAATACATATTATATATCACAACATATCACTTACCTAGCAATGTAAAAGAACTATTTGACTTCAACCTAATTTTATAAATTTCCCTGCTTTACTTTCTCCCATCTCCCTTATTTACTACCAGTGAATTTCATGTAACCTCCTTATACCTCCAACCTTTTATTATAAAGCATAAAATAAACTGCAAAACTGCCATTCTTTGGAGCATTTTATAAATTTTTTATGGGTTTGGAAGTTTATATCAATAATTTCCCGAACCTATAGCAAAGTCTGACACTTAATAGATATTCAAGTTAGTTTATCTCACACTATTTATTCATAGGCTTCCTAATTTCAGTAAAATATGATAACTTGTCTTATATATTTCCTTAACCTTTCCATACTAATTATTTGTTCATGTTAATCATTGCCTTAGAATAACACACCAAATTTCTTCTTAAGATATTTAATGTTGGGAGAGCAGTCCTCTGTGAGTCTCTTTGGTCCCTGAGGAGTTGAAAGCAGCTAGGTAGTTAGGGACAGACTACTGGAGAGAAACGTAAAGGGGAGGTACAGCTGAACCCTGTAGGTGTGAGCAGAAACCAGTTTGTCAGTCACACCCTGTAAAAATGGTGTAAAAATGGTGTAAAAATCATAAGAACAAAGGGCACCTGAACAGAATTTTTGGATATCATTCTGAAAGAAGTTTTGGGGGATAAAATAGGCAGATTTAGGAAATTTTAGGAATTAAAAAGTCCTTGGGAAAACCACAGGGCTGCAAAGCTGGGAGCTGCTAGAGGTAGGCATTTCCATAGGATAGGGAGTTGAGACCTGCAGAAAGTATACATTTACAGAATAAAGGGAAGGGAAGATAAAGGCTATAGGGAATAGAAAAACAATAAGGGAGAAGGGGAAGGGAACCTCATGTTGGGTTTGAGCTCTGAAGCTGCTATAGTGTCTAATCAGAGGAGATATAAAGACATAAAGAACTGCAGTCTTTATAAACTTTAGAAAAATGAACTAGATGGGGACCCCCCCCACCCCACATGGGAGTTTGTGCTTGTTTCTCAATAAATTTCCAACTTTTCCTATACCACCTTTTGTCTGTGGTTTCATTCATTGACTCTACCTGGATAAGAACCCAGGAATCATGCTGCCCAGAAGAATAACACAGGTTCCAGTTCACTTTGTGAGTTTCAATTCCTACACATCTCTGCTGGGTGTAGTTGATAGAATAGGCAGCTAGACAGGCATGAGAAAACCAGGTACAGAATGTCACCAGGGTAGAATGTCCTGGTTGCCTAGCAATAGGAAAATTTTAGGAAAAAAGTTATAAAGACTAAGACCTTACTTCCAGGGTGACCTTTCTCCCCTAGCATGTCTCTAGTCATGAAGTTTAGACAACTCTTAGATGAGGAACCAAGGGGCTAGAAAACAGCCTCATATGACTCCCATACAAGCCCTTGCTTAACCACTCCCTTAACTTTTATTAAGTTACCAGAATAATTAGGTTCTGATCTATCTACATTACTAAAAGAGAAACATTAAAATTGACCTGTTATGCCCACAAGCCACACCCACCAGCCAACCAGGAGCAAGTATGCAAATTAAACCAACCAAGATGGCTGCAGCCATGGAGCCAGCAGGAGGCTTGGGTTTCCCCAGCAATGGAGGAAGCCAAGCTTCCCACACATCCTGGCTGGCCCTGGCCTCCACTCAAGGCTACAAAGTTTTAATTGTAGAAGATAAATAAATCCCAACAAAAATGGCTGTGGCCAGGGAGCGAGCAGGAGGCTTTCGTTTCCCCAGCAATGGAGGTGATCTGGCTGGCAGGCAGAACCAGTTAGGGGCATTCAGGAAGGCAGGCAGGTGAACAGTTGGGAGCCAGCAGTCCTGAACTGTGAGAAGGATGTCTGACTGCTCATTTAGATCAGGCCTAAACAGGCAGTTAAACATCTCTCAAGGGATTGCAGATTGGACAGGGTGTAGGCTGGGCTGAGGGACACCCGCCCCCCCCCCCCCATGCACAAATTTTGTGCACCAGGCCTCTAGTATCAAATAATCAGGAACAAAACTTCAGGTTTGTTGACTATGGAGATTTAGTTCTGGTCCAACTAGAGATAACATTTAGGCCTCAGTTGTGTTTCAGCTCTAGGCCCAGAAAAGCAGCAAAACCAGATGCTGACATCAGGACCAAATGCAATCAATTAGTAGACACCACAACCCTGAAAAGCACACACCCTGGAAAAATGATAAATATTCTATGGTGATCCTCCCCTAAAATTTCCACCTTTGGAAAATACATAAAAGCCCTTAAGACAAAGGCAAAGGACACAGTTCTCTCTCTCTCTTCTTCTTCTTCTCTTTCTCACACCTGTGCCTTTCAGTCTTCCCTTGGGTGTGTTATCTTTGCTGGCTTTCTTGTAAGTTCCAAGGGCCCTTCTTTTGCCTCTGTAACTTGTTTCCTGAGTCCATGCAGCTTAGTTGGTACTTCTACCTCTGATATTTCTTTTTTTTTTTCTTTTAAAATATATTTTGATTTTTTTGCCGGGACCGGTTTGGCTTAGTGGATAGAGCGTCGGCCTGCGGACTGAAGGGTCCCGGGTTCGATTCCGGTCAAGGGCATGTACCGTGGTTGCGGGCACATCCCCAGTAGGGGGTGTGCAGGAGGCAGCTGATTGATGACTCTCTCTCATCGATGTTTCTAGCTCTCTATCCCTCTCTCTAACTCTCTGTGAAAAATCAATAAAAATATATTAAAAAAAAATAAAATAAAAACTAGGCAAATAAGTCTAATTGTATACCCAAGTAGCTCCTCACCTTTAAAAAAAATAAAAATAAAAAAAATATATATATATTTTGATTTTTTACAGAGAGAAAGGGAGAGGGATAAAAAGTTAGAAACATCGATGAGAGAGGAAGATTGATCAGCTGCCTCCTGCACACCCCCCACTGGGGATGTGCCCTCAACCAAGGTACAAGCCCTTGACTGGAATCAAACCCGGGACCCGTCAGTCGGCAGGCCGACGCTCTATCCACCAAGCCAAACTGGTTTCAGCACCTCTGATATTTCTAAATAAATTTCTTATGCCAGAGTTCTTGGCTCTGATTTCTTTCTTAACTGAACTCAAGAACCAAAGTCTAACTCTGCTCTCAATATAGGGAGTTGAATATTCCTCCCTCCTCCCCTGCGATAGAAATGTCTCTCAATCTTAACTATGGTATGTTGGGAAGGTGACCTGATTTTGAAAAAGGGTCTTTACAGGTGTGCTAAGTTAAGCAGTTTGAGATAATTCTGGATATAGGATGGGCCCAAAACCCAATGGTTTATGTCATAAGAGAAAGGAGAGGGAATAAAATGCTTGTTCTTTCTGATGGTCATCAAACAAATAGCTTCTGCTATAGATATGTTAATTAATTAGAGAAATTCTGCCTGAAGCTTGAACAGAGAAGTCTCTTTGTCAGTGAAGAGATAGGAAAATATGCACAAAGTAATCATTCTATAACCAGACTCAGATTAGTGGGGGGTGATCAGGAACAAAGGGATTTAGAAATTTTGAGAGAAACAAAATGGCAGCCGAATAGATATATGTGTCCTGTGCCTTCTCATAGAGCAGATAGAAGAAATAACTAAAGCAAATAACATCCAACCAGAATTTGTGAATTAAATACAGCTGGTGAGACAATCCAAGGCGGAAAGGATAGAGGATGTCTGGAGAACAGAAGGATCAGGGAACTGGGCTGGAGAGAGAGATGCCCAACTACTGGGACGATCGAGTCAGAGGAACCTGTGCTGTACCAAGTCCGAGTCCCTTAGGGACACACATAACACCCAACTGTGGAAGGGGGTCCACAGGGTGGCTGGCAGCCAGGGAATCTAGATTTAAGTCCATGGCTGTGAGAGGCTCTGCCCAGAAAGGCAGCCTGAAGAACTTCTCTAGCCACATGGTACCTGGGGAAGGGAAACTCACAGCAGTGTGGCTGTTTTGCCTTTAAATGGTCCTTGTTTTTACTCACTAAACCCAGTTTATAGGACCTTTCAATTATAAACACTCACCAAAGCTGTGGTGCAGGTGGAAGGCAGTTTTGTTGAGGCTGGGAGAGGCTGTGGGGAAGAGTAGGACAGGGAGAGGTGAACATGAATCTGGCACTGGGACATTCTAATCCTTCCAACGATAAACAGCCATTTTTCATTCCATTTTTATTTTTTAATCATTATTTGATGTTAACTTGCTTTTTCTTCTTTGCCACCCTTTTTTAATTCACCTCTTCCTTTTTCATCCTGTTTCTCTTCTATTCCTGCTTTAGATTTTCTCTATTCTTTCTTTTTATTCCTTGTTAAAAAATGATCTGCTCCATCTGATTTATTGATGCATTATTATTAGTGTAGTCTCTGTTGTCTTACTCATATATCTAATATCCTTTCCCCTGCTACAAGTCCCTATACCTTCCTCTTTTCTTCCCTAGTCAAATTTTTAATGCTTTTGTTTTTTCTCTCCTCTCTTCTTCTCTTAATTGCTTAGTTTCACTCAAGCTAATCTGTTCTTTCCTCTACTCTTCTTTTCAAAAAATAGATGAGTATATAGATAGATAGTTTAAAGAAACATTATTTTGTCCTTTTATTTTTTATTGATTATTTTGTTTTTTATGTGGTTTTTTTTTTCTTTTCTTTTTTCCCCCCACTCATTCTCTTTCTACCTCCTCATCTATACTGAACCGTGGCCATTCCACTATTCATTTAAACTCCTTTACCTTACGTTCTGGAAATAAGTTCTGCCTCTACACATTCTTTTCCCTGTTTTTTCTAGGTGACTGTTGTTTGCATTTTTTGGTTTATTTGTTTTTGTGGAGTTTTCTCCCCATATATGTATATTTTCTCTTCTATTTCTTTTCTCTCTTACCATTTTTTTCTTTTCTCAATATCATTTTTGCTTTCTCTTCTCTCTCCCAATTCTCTTTTCTCACGGTAGTGACCACAAGCTAGACAAGTAAGAGGAGACTCCATCCATAATAAGATCAAGACCTAACTACACCAAGAGAACCCAACTACACCAAGAGAACCCAAATATCCCAAGTAAAGGGCATCCCTAGAATACCCAACACAGAAGAACTGAGAGATTGCACCAATAG
The DNA here is from genome assembly GCF_964339955.1 of Pipistrellus hanaki. Lineage (NCBI taxonomy): Eukaryota > Metazoa > Chordata > Mammalia > Chiroptera > Vespertilionidae > Pipistrellus > Pipistrellus hanaki. The sequence continues at coordinate 90,713,936 of NC_140505.1, read as the reverse complement.
GTCCCACAAAACATCTAGTATGTACGATAAACACAAAAAAATATGGGTGGCATAGAAGTTTGGTTTAATTCATAGAAAAAAAACCACAAAGGAACAGCAAAAATGGGGAGACAGAGAAACAGCCTCCATACAAAAGAAAAAGAGGAATCACCAGAAAAGGAAATAAATGAAATGGAGGTAAGCAATTTGTCAGAGAAAGAATTCAGAGCAATGGTCATAAGGACACTGAAAAGGATGGAAGACAAATTCAACAACATGTGTAGGAACCAAGATGAAATGAAGAAGAACCAGGAGGAAATAAAGAATGATATAGCTTCAATAAACACAGTGGGAAGTATCAACAATAGACTGGAAGAGGCTGACAACTGCATCAGTGAGCTAGAAAACAGGATAGAAAAAAACAAAAACACCCAAAACAGAGCAGCAATTTGAAGAAAAACTTAAAAAGCAGTAGGAGAGAGAGCTAAGGGAGCTTTGTAGCAATATAAAATGAAACAGCAGCCAAAACCGGTTTGGCTCAGTGGTAGAGCGTCAGTTTGCAGACTGAAAGGTCCCAGGTTCGATTCCGGTCAGGGGCATGTACGTTGGTTGCGGGCACATCCCCGATGTGGGGTGTGCAGGAGGCAGCTGGTTGATGTTTCTCTCTCATCTACGTTTCTAGCTCTCTATCTCTCTCCCTTCCTCTCTGTAAAAAATCAATAAAATATATTTTTAAAATAAATAAAAAAAAATAAAATGAAACAGCATCCACATAATAGGGGTGCCAAAAGGAGAGGAACAGCAAGAAATAGAAAACCTGTTTGAAAAAATAATGACAGAAAACTTCCATGACATTGAAGAGGAAAAACTCATATAAGTCCAAGAAGTACAGAATCCAAAACAAGATGAAGCCAAGATTGACACAAAACACACCACAATTAAATTGGCAAACACCAATGACAAAGTAAAAATCTTAAAGGCTGCCAGAAAGATACAGAAAGTTATCTACAAGTGATCTCCCATTAAACTATCCACTGATTTATCAGCAGAAACACATTAGGCCAGAAGGGAAAGGATTAAATATACAAAGTGATGCAAAGCAAGAGATTAAATCAAAGAATACTATACCCAGCAAGGCTATCATTCAAAATTGAAGGTGAAATGGGAGCTTCTCAGACAAAAAGGGATAAAGGAGTTTATTACCACCAAGCCACCAATGCAAGAAATTCTAAAGGGACTGCTGTAAAAAGAAGAAATAGAAAGAGAAGAAGGAACACAGGCATAAAGAATAAAAATGGTGACAGACAAGTACCTAACAATAATAACCTTAAATGTAAATGGCTTAAGTGCTACTTTCAAAAGACATAGGGTTGCTGAATGGATAAGAAAATTAAAGCCATATATCTTCTGTCCTCAGAAGACCCACCTCAGAAAAAGGACTCACACAGACTGATAGTAAATGGATGGAAAATTTTTTTCAGGCTAATAGAAATGCAAAAAAAAAAAAAAAAAAAAAAAAAAAAAATAGAGTAGCAATACTTATATCTGACAAAATGTACCTCAAAGTGAAGGCCATAACAGGATATAAGGAAGGCTACTTCATAATACTAAAGGGAGCAATTACACAAAAGAATTCAGGTAAATATATATGCACCAAATGCATAAAAAAAAAACTTAATATGCCATTGACACCACTGTATAAATTCTCTAAACAAAAAATCAGCAAAGAAACAGCAATCCTAAATAATTTGTTAGATCAGATAGAATTAATTGACATCTTCAGAATATTCCATGTCAAAGCTACAGAATGTACATTCTCCTCAACTACACATGGGAAGTTTGCAAAGATAGACCACATATTGGGACACAGGCAAAGTCTCTTCATATTCAAGAAGATAGACTTCTCAGATCACAATGGCATAAAATTAGAAGTCAACTACAATAAAAACAAACAAAGAAAATCAAACACTTGGAGGCTAAATAGTTTGCTGTTAAACAATGCTTAGATTACCAAAGAGATAAAAAAAGAAATAAAAAGCATCCTGGAAACAAATGATAATGAAAACACAACAATCAAAATCTATTGGACACAGTGAAAGCAGCCTTGAGAGGGAAGTTCATATCTCTAGGGGCCTGCTATAAAAAACAAGAGAAAATGGTAATAAATTATCTAACCCTACAAATTAAAGAATTAGAAAGAGAGCAACAAGAAAAGCCAAGAGTAAAGATCAGAGGAGAAATAAACAACAAAGAGACAAAAAAAACAAAAACAAAAACAAAAGATTAATAAAACCAATGCAATAATTGGTTCTTTGGAAGCATAAATAAGATTGATTGACCTCCAGCCAGGCTCAACAGGAAAAAAGAGAGAGGACCCAAATAAACAAAATCAGAAATTAAAGAGCTGAAGTAACAACAACCCCACAGAAATACAAAGGATTGTAAAAAAAAATAAAAAATAAAAAAAAATAAAAATAAAAATAAATACCATAAACAACTCTACTCCAACACACTGAACAAACTGGATGAAATAGACATATTCTCAGAAAAACATAAGCTTCCAAAACTCAATCAGGAAGAATAAAAAAAACAAAACAAACAAAAAAAAAACCAGAATAGGCCAACAACTACTAATGAAATTGAAGCAGTAATCAAATATCTTTCAGTAAACAAAAGCCCTGGTCCAGATGGCTTTACAGGGGAGTTCTATCAAATATTCAGAGAAGAACTAAAACCTATCCTCCTCTGACTATTCCAAAAAATTCAAGAGGAAGGAACACTTTCAAGACCTTTCTATGAAGTCAGTATTACCCTTTATCTGCAAAACCAGATAAAGACATCACAAAGAATTATTAACTATAGGCCAATATCCATGATGAACATAGATGCTAAAATTTTCAACAAAATTCTAACACATCAGAACTAACATTACATTAGACAGATCATATACCATGACCAGATGGGATTTATTCTGGGGATGCAAGGATGGTACAATATCTGCAAATAAATAAATGCTATATACCACATAAATTGAGAGACAAAAAAAATCACATAATCATATCAATAGATGCATAAAAAGAATTTGACAAAATCTAACACTCTTTCTTGATAAAAACTCTCAGGAAGGTGGAAATAAAGGGATCATACCTCAACATAATAAAAGCCTTATATGACAAACCTACAGCCAACATCATACTCAGTGGGCAAAGATTAAAACAATTTCCCCTACGAACAGGAACAAGACAGGGATGCTGTCATTCACCACTCCTGTTTGACATAATACTGGAAGTGATCCACCTCACACCTGTCAGAATAGCCAACATCAACAAATCAACAAACAACAAGTGTTGGCAAGGTTGCGGAGAAAAAGGAACCCTCGTGCATTGCTGGTGGGAATGTAGACTGGTGTAACCACTGTGGAGAACAGTATGGAGTTTCCTCAAAAAACTGAAAATGGAACTCCCATTTGACCCAGTAATCCCACTCCTAGGAATATATCCTAAGAAACTAGAAACACCAATAAAAAAGGATATATGCACCCTTATGTTCATAGCAGCACAATTTACAATAGCTAGGATTTGGAAATAGCCTAGGTGCCTGTCAGCAGATGATTGGATCAAAAAACCATGGTACATCTACACAATGGAATACTATGCTGCCATAAAAAAGAAAGAATTCTTATCATTTGCAGCAACCTGGATGGAATTGGAGAACATTATGCTGAGTGAAATAAGCCAGTCAATGAAAGAAAAACACCACATGATCTCACTCATTTATGGATAATAAGGAACATTATAAACTGATGAACAAAAGGATAGATACAGAGAAAGTAAAAGAAACAGTCAAATTACAGTGGGGAGGGTAGGAAGATATGAGGGAGATAAGAGATCAACTGAAGGACTTGTATGCATGCATATAAGTATAACCAATGGACAAAAACTCTGGGGAGGAAGGGCATGTGTGGGAGTGGGGGTGGGGTGGGGATTGGTAAAATATGTATAAAAAAATGAGGAAAAAAATACTTAATAAAAAATGAGGGGAAAAAAAATACTGGAAGTGCTAGCCATAGCAATCAATACAAAAAAGAAATAAAGGGCATCCAAATTGAAAAAGAAGTAAAATAGTCATTATTTTCAGATGACATGAAATTGTACATAGAAAACCCTAAAGACTCCATCAAAAACTACTAGACTTAATAAATGAATTTGCCAATGTGCCAGGATACAAAAATTAACACCCAGAAATCTTGGCTTTTTTATACACTAATAATGAACTCACAGAAAAAGAAAGTAAAAAAAAAAAAATCCTATTTACCATTGCACCAAAAATATTAAGATACCTAGGAATAAACTTAACTAAGAAGGTAAAAGACCTGTACTCAAAAACTATAGGACATTGAAAAAAAAAGACAAAGGAAGATATAAACAAATGGAAGTACACACTGTGTTCATGAATTGCTAGAATCAACACAATTAAAATGTCCTGCTACCCAAAGCAATTTATAGAATCAAATCTCCAGTAAAATACCCATGGCATATTTCACAGACCTAGAACAAACTCTCCAAAATTCAAATGGAACACAAAAAGACCCTGAGTAGCCACAGCAATCCTGAGAATGAAAAACAAAATTGGAGGGATCACAATACCAGATATCAAGCTGTATTACAAAGCCACTGTTCTCAAATTGCTTGGTAACTGGCACAAAAACAAACATATAGACCAATGGAACAGAACAGTGAACCCATAAATTGACCCAGGCGATTATACTCAATTAATATTTGACAAAGAAGGTAAGAGCATACAATGGAGTCAAAATAGTCTCTTCAATAAATGGTGTTGGGAAAATTGATCAGATCCATGCAAAAATATTAAACTAGACCATCAACTTACACCATACACAAAAATAAATTTAAAATGAATAAAGGACTTAAATGTAAGACAAGAAACCATAAAAATTTTAGAAGACTCCATAGGCAGTAACATATCAGACATATGTCAGATTGCTCATTCTCTCTTGCACCTCTAAGATCCTTTTTGGACCTAGCAACTAACCTCTCTGGGTCTAGCCTCTAGGAGTCTATATGGGTGACTCCTTCTCCAGATCTCTGAATTGAGCAGCAAGTGTCCAGCAGGCACCTGCGATGGGTGTACATTTTACTTCCTGTGGGAGAGTGCCGAAGCCTGCCCTCTGTCCACAGAGCATGACTTCCATGAGATTGAGGGCGCCTGCAAGAGAGGATTGCAGGAAAAAGAACATTTTGAATCTGTTCAACTGAAATCCTCAAGATCTCCAAATATATGAGAAGACTGTGCTGTAGTGTTCAGACTGATGAATAAAAAAACCTGCTCTCTAGTTTTACAGGACCATAGTCTAGAGCCCACCCTCGTACCCGGCACTTTGGTGATGTTACGGAGAAGGCCATGCTGCTGAAAAGGGAAGGAGGTTGAAATGTTTGATTGCCTTACCACATGGTCAAGTATCTTGCCAAAAATAGGAAAGCAAATGGTTTGGGTTTCAACTGAAGAGAAAGCTCAACTCAGAAAGAGATTTATCTGTATATACACATAACTGAGAGATTCCAGTTATATACAGTACACCTAACTGAAAACCAAGGTTAAGCCCACCAGTGTATTGTTGATGCATGCCATATAATTAATGGGTAACTTTTATTATTTATAACTTCTACATAAAAAGTGTGCTATGAGAAGGTAGTATATGCATTGTGATCCCATTTTTGTTATTTCTTTGTTTATATTTTAGGGAGATTTGAAAACTTTTTAAAGGTATAGTTATTTTCCCCCCAATATTTATTTTCCTGACAAGACCTTGAAACATCTTTTTTAAAATTAAAAATGATGAACAAAGAAAGACAATAAACTTTTTTGTTTTGTTTTTTCATAGGGCATCTTTCTTGACTTGAGAAGCCTAAGTAAACAGTAATTTTTTAGGAAGAATCAGCATGTGCTTGGGTTATCAAAACTTATAATTGCCTTTGAAATTCCATTCTTGTTGAAACTGATAAGATGAGCTTGACTAGAAGTGTTGAAGGAATATTTAAGGGGGGAAAAGCAAGGAGAAATCTTGACTTTCCATTAATACAAACAAGTGATACTATCATTGAAGTCAAATGGCTTAAACACTTTATGTAATGCTCAGAGCATGATTTAAAATGAGTGGGAAAGCCTGTTTATCAAAACACCTTGCAAAATCATGAAGAAGAAAGTGGGATGACTTGTGTACAAGTACAGATAAATGTACAAAGGTATTGGAATAATTTTGTGGTCTCCAGAAAAATGGCAGTGGGATATTTGCTCTTGGTCAAGCATCAAGAATTATCATTCTGCTACAGGATGTAGAGGATTATGACTTCACAGAGTTGTGTCTTGTTGTTTTTTTAAGTCAATAAGGCAGGTATTCAATTTTAGAGAATTGCTTATAATGGTATTCATAAGAAGAATATGGTTATACCACTAACAGGCATGAAATAAGTATTGTCATTCTTATTCAAAAGTGATCCAGATAATTATGATATTTCCTACGATGAACAGATTGCTAGTATTAGCATAACTTAAATATTCTTTATTGAAAGCAGTTTGAAGTTGGATTTGACCAATTTTGTTTTAGAACTGACAGAAAAGGGACTTTCCTGTCTACTGATGATAAAAGGTGTCTGGTTTGTTTCCAATTAACAGTAATCTTTATAGATCCTAACCATGTTTTTAAAGAGACTGGGGGTTGGTTGAGAGAAGCAGGGCACATGAGCAGGGTGTGTCGAATGTTTTGCCTCACATCTTTCAATAAGGTATGATTTTGTAACCTTCCATTTAGCAGGTTATGTCTTTGTTTTTGTGGAACATGGGAGAAAAATAAAGAATTGTATTTATCTGGCAAAAAAAAAACCCCAAAACATATCAGACATATGTCATATCAATATCTTTACTAATAGAACTCCTAGGGCAATGGAAACTAAGGAGAAAATAAACATATGGGACTACATCAAAATAAAAAACTTCTGTACAGCAAAAGAAACCATTAACAGCATGGGAGAACATATTTACTAATGCTGTTGCTGATAAGGGTTTATTCTCTAATATTTACAGGGAACTCATACAACTTTTTAAAAAAGGAAAATAAACAACCCAATAAAAAAAATGGGCAATGGACCTAAATAGACACTTCTGAAAGAGGACATACAAAAGGCTGAGAGACATATAAAAACATGCTCAAAGTCACTAATAATCTCAGAGATGCAAATAAAAATCACAATAATATACCATCTAACACTTGTCAAAATGAATATCATCAACAAATCAACAAATGTCAAGTGCTGGCAAGCATGTGGAGAAAAAGGAACCATCCTGCACTGTTGGTGGGGAAGCCACTGTGGAGAACAGAATGAAGTTTCCTCAAAAAACTAAAAATGGAACTCCTATTTGACCCAGTGATCCCAATTCTAGGACTATATTCTAAGAAACTAGAAACACCAATCAGAAAGGATATATGCAACCCTATATTCATAGCAACACAATTTATAATAGTTAAGATTTGGAAACAGCCTAAGTGCCCATCAGCAGATGAGTGGATTAAATAACAGTGGTACATCTACACAATAGAATATAATACTATTGTAAAAAGGAAGGAATTCATATCATAGGCAACAGCATGGATGGACCTGGAGAGCATTATGCTAAATGAAAGTCAATTGGAAAAAGATAAATATCACATGACCTCACTCATTTATGGAATATAATGAACAATATAAACTGATGACCAAAAACAGATCCAGAGACAGTGAAGCATTGATCAGACCATCAAACTCTCTCAGAGGTAAGTCAGAGGAGAGTGGGGGAATGGGGAGAGTTCAACCAAAGGACTTGTATGCATGCATATAAGCATAACAAATGGACACAGACACGGGGGGGGGGGGGTGAGATCATGAGCAGGGGGAATGGGGGAATAAGAGTACAGATGTAATACCTTAATCAATAAAATAAAAAACATGTGTAACATCTACATGGTGGAATACTATGCTGCTATGAAAAAGAAGGAACTTTTACCATTTGTAACAGCATAGATTTACTTGGAGAGCATTATGCTTAGTGAAATAAGCCAGTGAGAAAAAAATATCACATGATCTCACTAATATGTGGAATATAATGAAAAACATAAATCGATGAACAAAAATAGGTCCAAACATGAAGCAACACCGAATAGACCATCTAACCTCAGAGGGAAGTCAGGAGATGGGGTGTGTGTGTGTGTGTGTGTGTGTGTGTGTGATATAATTAACCAAATTTGGTTAATTATATGATTAACCAAACAACTTGTATGAATGCATATTAGCATTACAGTGGACCAGACACTGGGGAGGTGATGGCTTTCCTGAAGGGTAGGAGTGGCAGGGGAAGGATCAATCATAGAGAAAGGTGACATATTTAATACTTTAAACAATAAAAAAATAATCTACTCTAATAAAAGAGTCAGATGCAAATTGATTGTACATTCACAATGCCTACTAGCCAATTAGGACTGAGTATGCAAATTAATCCAACAAGATGGGTTAATTTGCATACACAGGCACCAAGAGGCTGGGGGTTGTTTCTTTGAGTTGTCTATTTGAGTTTATGACTATGTTTTAGGTTCATGGTCAGCAAACTGTGGCTCATATCTTTGGCCTCTTGAGTATGGCTCTTCCACAAAATACCATGACCTGGGTGAGTCTATTTTGAAGAAATGTCATTAGAAGAAGTTTAAGTTTTAAAAATTTGGCTCTCAAAAGAAATTTAATTGTTGTACTGTTGATATTTGGCTCTGTTGACTAATGAGTTTGCTAACCACTGTTTTAGGTAAATACTCTATACCTCTCAATCTCTAAAACAGGACAGTGTTAAAGACTATTTCTGACTAATTGGATCAGTCAAAGACTCAAAGCCTCCAGTGACAAACAGTCTACAGATTAATAGGATTCACACTAGAATTGCCCCCAGCCAATTCTCTCTCTCTCTCTCTCTCTCTCTCTCTCTCTATATATATATATATATATATATATATATATATATATATATATATATACACACACACACACACACACACACACACACACACACACGACAAGAGTTTTTGTTTGTTTGTTTGTTTTTGTTTTTGTTTTTACAAGGTGGAGCAGTTGCTTCTGCCTGGAGGCTAATTGTTACTTTTAATCTCTTAAGTGGCTTCAGAGTAAGGTTTTTTCCAATAGGGTGCGTTTACTGTCTTCTCCCCAGGCATGCAGTTGTCTATGTGGGAAAGATGTTCACTGTGTGAAGGAATGACTCAGCCCAGGAATATTGGGATTTCTGCCTTGTGGCTTTATACTCTGAGTCCTGGGTTTTGCTCTCACAACTCCATTCCACTTCACCCTCCCTCTGCCAGATAAAGGTGGGTGGCTCCACAGGGAACTTTGTAAATTGGACCTTTGAGAGAATGCCTAAACTTTCTGGCAGACAGCACCCCACTGCTTTTCACAGCTAGATGTTATGTGGGTACCCTCCTCAGTTTGGTGCTTTCTTCTGGGAGGTCCAGTTTTGGGATTAGATCCCAGAGTTCTCAGTGGTACCCCAACCCCAGAGCTGAGATATCTCTCTGGGACTTCAGATGCAGTCTGTGGGTTCCCAGCCAGCCCTTTTATACCTCTTTCCCTCCCACCCATCTCTATGTGGTCTCCACCTTCAGTCCTTGGGTATCAGGGTTTTCTCCTGTGGGTTTTCTATTGATTTATTCAGGAAGCCTTTCTGTATGTCAGTTGTAATTCCAACTTGTTCCTGAGAGCATGTCCATGCAGTATCCTACTCTGCTGCCAGTTTTAATCCTTTGAGTTTATTCTTTATATGGTTTAAAAATGTAGACTTCTTTTATAGTTTTGAATGTATTTGTCCAATTTTCCCCACACCATTTATTGAATAGACTGTCTTTACCATATCATATGTTCTTGTCTTATTTTTCATAGACTAATAAACCATATATTTCTGGGTTCTCTATTCTATTTTATTAATCTAGGTGTCTGTTTTTATGCCAGTGCAATGCTATTTTCATTATTATTGTCTTTTACTATAGTTTCATATCAGGAAGCTTGATGCCTCCAATTTTATTCTTCTTTCTCAAAATTGCTGTGTCCATTCATAGTCTTTTGTGGTTACATATAAATTTTAAATTATTTGTTCTAGTTCTTGAAAAATACCATTGATATTTTGATAAAAATTTTATTGAATCTATAGGTTGTCAATTCCTCCTGTCCATGTTCATGGTATGAGCTTCCATTATTCATATCTTCTTCAATTTATTTCTTCAATATGATATAATTTTGAGTATAAGTTTTTTACTTCCTTGGTTAAATTTATTCCCTAATGTGTTTTGTTGTTGTTATTGTTTGTTTTTGTTATTAATGAAATTATAAATGGGATTGTATTCATAGTTTACCTCTCTGACAGCTCATTATTTCCCTCTTTCAAACCTACAACTGGGACCCAGATTATCACAGCGAGGCCGAGAAGATTTTACCGGAGCACAGGCCTGAAACACAGATTCCAGACTTGGATCCTGGGTGTACTTCTCCATTGGTAAGCAAGACCAACATTTTCATAACCCAGAGTCCAGGTGAGGTACCAGACTGCCCCCAGGGGCCCAGACAACCTTCCCTGGCCCCAAAGGCCCTCCCAGGACCCAGACATTCGTCTGGGGCCCAGACCAACCTCCTGGTCGCAGACCATTGTGGCGAGGACCAGAAGGCAATGCCTGGGACTCATACTACCCTGTTTCCCCCAAAATAAGACAGTGTCTTATATTAATTTTTGCTCCCAAAGATGTGCTAGGTCTTATTTTCAGGGGATGTCTTATTTTTCCATGAAGAAGAATACGGTACACATTTATTGTTAAATGAAAATAAAAGAAATTTATTACCTGTATACGATACAGTAGTACGGTAGTTGTCAACACAAACCAGACAAACTGTGAATCCTACAGTATCAAGAATTTACTCATTTATTCAATGACAATCTTCTGGAACATCATCATAACAATCCAATTCCTGAATTTCCTGGTGAATTTCTTGTGACTCCATTTCTTTCAGAATCAGTGGACCAAATCTCTCATGTTTAGCCTGGTGGGGGGAGGGCTTATTTTCGAGGGGATGCCTTATATTTCAGTCAGAAGGAAACCTGTAAGTAGGTCTTATTTTCAGAGGATGTCTTATTTTCGGGGAAACCGGTAGCAGCCAGTGCCTATTACTTAATTGGAGGCCAATTAACCTGGTTAATCCTACCCACCTTTTCATCATCTCAAGGTCCTGCCCTTGCCCCAAACCTCACACCTGGGCCCATAGCGCCACCTAGTGACCGCACCATACCTGAGCACCCAGACCTACATCAAGGGCTCAGAACTACATCCAGGTCTCAGACAGGTCTAATTGGCCCACCCAGGGTCCAGGCCACAAACACAGAGTTGTATCAGGGGAAGAGATCTCTATGTGTAATCCAAACAATTGTTCCATAACTCAGATGCTCAGGTGAAGTACCACACCGCCTGGGAGGCTCAGAACTTCCTCTTGGCCCGAACTACCTTCAGGGGACCCAGACTTCCACCTGGGGCTCACACCTACAACTGTGACCCAGATTTACAGGATGGGGCAGATATTATTTTCCCGGGGCAAAGGCCTCAAACACAGATTTCAGAATTGCTTCGTGGGTGTACTTCTCAATTGGTAAGCAAGAGCACCATTTCCATAACCCAGAGTTCCAGGTGAGGTACCAGACCCACCCAGGTGTTCAAAATACCCTCCCTGGCCCTAAAGGCCCTCCCAGGACCCAGGCATCAGTCCGGATCCCAGACCAACCTCCTGGTCACAGAACATTGTGGCGAGGACCAGAAGGCCATTCCTTGGACCCATACTAGCAGCCAGTGCCTATTACTTAATTAGAGGCCAATTAACCAGGCTAATCCTACCCACCTTTTCATTATTCCGAGGTCTTGTTCTTGCCTCAAACCTCACACCAGAACCCATAGTGCCCCATAGGGACTACACCAAGCCTGAGCACTCAGACCTACATCCGGGTCCTAGACCTTCATGGCGGGGCCTAATTGGCCCACCAAGGGCTCAGGCCACTAACCTGGAACACAGAGTTGTATCAGGGGAAGAGATCTCTATGTGTAATCCAAACAACTATTCTGTAACCCAGATGCACAGGTGAGGTACCAGACCGTCCCAGAGGCTCAGACTTTTCTCCAGGGCAGAACTGCTCTCAGAGGATCCAGACCTCCACATGTGGCTGACACCTACATCTGGGACCCAGATTTTCATGTCGGGGCCGAGATTTTCTTGGGGCACAGATCTCAAACACAGATTCCAGACTTGGATCCTGGGTTGTACTTCTCAATTGGTAAGCAAGACCACCATTTCCATAACCCAGAGGTCCAGGTGAGGTGCCAGACCAACCCCAGGGGCCCAGATAATCCTCCCTGTCCCCAAAGACCCTCCCAGGACCCAGACATCTGTCCAGGGCCCAGTACAACCTCCTGGTCACAGACCATTGTGTCCAGGATCAGAAGGCCATTCCTAGAACCTATACTAGCAGCCAGTGCCTATTTCTTAATTGGAGGCCAATTAACCAGGCTAATCCTACCCACCTGTTCAACATCCCAAGGTCCTGCCATTGCCCCAATGCTCACACCTGGGCCCTTAGCGCCCCCTAGTGACCACACCATGCATGAGCACCCAGACCTACATTCAGGGCTCAGACCTACATCAAGTTCCCAGACTTTCATGATGGGGCTTAATTGGCCCACCCGGGGTCCAGGCCACAAACCTGGAACACAGAGTTACATCAGGGGAAGAGATCTCTAGTGAAATCCATACAGTTATTCCTACCAGACCATCCCGGAGGCTCAGACTTTCCTCCGGGCCCAAATTGCCCTCAGAGGACCCAGACCTCCACCTGGGGCTCACACTTACATCTGGGACCCAGATTATCATGGCAGGGCTGAGAAGATTTTCCCAGGGCACAGGCCTCAAACACAGATTCCAGACTTGGATCCGGGATTGTACTTCTCAATTGGTAAGCAAGACCACCATTTCCATAACCCAGAGGTCCAGGTGAGGTGCCAGACGGCCCTAATGGGCTCAGACTACCCTCTCTGGCCCCAAAGGCCCTCCCAAAACCCAGACATCTGTCTGGGGCACAGACCAACCTCCTGGTCGCAGACCATTGTGGCGAGGACCAGAAAGCCATTTCTGGGACCCATACTAGCAGTCAGTGCCTATTCCTTAATTGGAGGCCAATTAACCAGGCTAATCCTATCCACCTTTTTTCATCATCTCAAAGTCCTCCCCTTGCCCCAAACCTCACACCTGGGCCGATAGCACCCCCTAGTGACCACACTATGCCTGAGCACCCAGACCTACATCCAGGGCTCAGACCTACATCTAGGTCCCAGACCTTCATGGCAGGTCTAATTGGCCCACCCAGGGCCCAGGCCACAAACCTGGAACACAGAGTTGTATCAGCGGAAGAGATCTCTGTGTAATCCAAACAACTATTCCATAACCCAGATGCTCAGGTGATGTACCAGATCACCTTGGAGGCTCAGACTTTCCTCTGGACCCGAACTACCCTCAGAGGACCCAGACCTCCACCTGAGGCTCACACCTACATCTGGGACACAGATTATCATGGTGGGGCTGAGAAGATTTTCCTGGGGCACAGGCCTCAAGCACAGTTTCCAGACTTGGATCCTGGGTTGTACTTCTCAATTGGTAAGCAAGACCACCATTTCCATAACTCAGAGGTCCAGGTGTGGTACCAGACTGCCCCCGGGGGCTCTGATGACCCTCCCTAGCCACAAAGGCCCTCCCAGGACCCAGACTTCTGTCTGGGTACCAGACTTACCTCCTGGTAGCACACCATTATGGCGAGGACCAGAAGGCCGTTCCTGGGACCCATACTAGTAGCCAGTGCCTATTTCTTAATTGGAGGCCAAACAACTAGGCTAATCCTACCCACCTTTTCATCATCCCAAGGTCCTTCCCTTGCCCCAAACCTGAAACCTGGGCCCATAGCGCCCCAGACCAGGAATGGAACCAAGATCTCCTGGTTCATAACTGAATACTCAACATTAAACCACACTGGCCAAGTGCAATTGGGATATCTTTTATTTCTTCTTTCAAGTACTGTGGATAGAACTTACAGTAACATCTATATATATAAAAGACTAATATGCTAAGTGTCCAATCATTCAACCTTTGCTATGATGCACACTCACCACCGGGGGACAGATGCTCAATGCAGGAGCTGCTGTGATGTGATGACAAGCACTGGCCATTTACAAAGAAAGAGCACCACACACCTGGTGCTGACAAAGCAACATTGGGCTTCCCCCAAGTGGGGAGACCTGCTACCAACACAGAGTGACAGCCCATCAAATTGCAGCTAATGCTACCAAGACCTCATGGTACAAAATATGGCCCATAGCCAGTCCAGCCCAGAAATGGTGTCTGTGGGCACTGGGTAATGACATCATGTAGCAACACCCAGCTTCCTCTCCCTATATAATAAAAATATTTATTATAATGCTGACACTAGGTGAAGGGGGTTTGGTTATATAGGCTGTGAACTGAATAGTAAGGGGAAGATTTCAATTTACAAGCCATCCTATATAATATCTTTTACAATTTTATAATAAAATTTTTATTATATAGGGAGAGGAAGCTGGGCATTACAATTTGCATATAATAAAAGCATAATATGCAAATTGACTGAACAGCCAAACAGCAGAACGACCACCTGGACAACCATCCTAGACCATGCTATGACACCCACTGGCACCAGGCCAGCAAAGGCAGGTGCGATGCAATTGGTCAGGGGCCCGGCCATCACCCCATGATCACCCTGCAGAGGGAGGCCCAGGCCACAGACTGCAGGCTGCAGCAGGTGGGTGGGGCCTCCCTCTGTAAGGGAAGCCCAGGTGCCGGGTGCTGGAGGGAAGCCGATGCTGGCAGCTGGGGGAAGGAAGGCCTACTCTTGCATGAATTTCATGCATTGGGCCTGTAGTTTATATATATCATATATGATATATATGGCTAATATGCTAAGTGTCCATCTGGTTAATGACATCACATGGTAATGCCTGGCTTCTTTTCCCTAGCGACAACTAGCCTCCTTGGAGTTTCTTTAGCCCAGGAACACAACTTGCTTTATAGCAGGTGCAAACACTTTAATCAAATGTCTGTGAAGTGTTTTCCCGTGCCTCATCTCATTTGATCCTCACAGAAGTCCTGGAATAGGTAGATAGGAGACTAGGTAGAATCCTATTTTCTTTTCATTAGTTGGAAAATGGAGATTTAGAAAGCTTAGAAATTTGGCCTGATTGAAATGAAATAAGAAATGGTGGACCTTGAAAATTACTTCAGGTTTTCTCACTGCACAGTATATAGTCAAATACTGCTGTAGTTAAATATTTTACATTCTGTTTTCCTTGCATGATCTACAATAATAATCTGCTTTGTGTTGATATTTACTGCTATGTTGCTGATAATTACCTGAAAGAGAAGTTGGGGTGCTTCATTAGGCTGGAAAAGTTTAGCTAAATCAGAAACCAGATGTAATTAAACAAGTTTATTCTCTATATAAAAGGCTAAATTGTTTTGCACATGTATGGTACATATAAAGCGCTTGCTGGCGAAATTGCACACACGTTTCAATCTGTCATTGTCGACCATGAATTTGGTTGACACTTCTATTCTAGAGAAAGGGTGAAGAATTAGAATTTCTTCTAATTAATTTCCTTCCAATGTTCATGAATCCATGCACCAAGCCACTAGTGTTTAATAAAAATGGTAAAAGTGGACAATGTTATCTTGTATTCTTAAGGAAAATACATTCAGTTTCTCCCTGTTGAATGTAATGTTAGCTGTGGGTTTGTAGTATTAATATATGGCCTTTATTATGTTGAAGTATGTTCCCTCTATTCCTACTTTGCTAAGAGTCTTTATCATAAATGGGTGCTAGATTTTGTCAAATGCTTTTTTTTTTTTTTTTTTTTTTGCATCAATTGGTATGATTATGTGATTTTTAGCTTTCATTTTACTTCTGTGGCATATCTTGTTGATTTGTGGATATCGAGCCATCTTTTCACCCAAGAAATAAATATCACTTGATCAAGGTGTATAGTCTTTTAAAGGTATTGCTGAATTTGGTTTGTTAATATTTTGCTGAGGATATTTGTATCTATGTTCATCAGAGACATTGCTCTATAATCTTTCTTGTTAATGTTGATATATGGTTTTAGAATCAGTATAATGCTGGCCTCATAAAATGAGTTTGGGAATCTTCCATCCTCTACTTTTTTAGAATAGTTTGAGAAGTATAGATGTTAGTTTTTTTGAATGTTTGGTAAAATTCACTTGTGAACTTTTGTTCATTGGGAGTTTTTTAAGTACTGATTCAATTTTTGCTAGCAATTGTTCTGTTCAGATTCTCTGTTTTTCTCTTGATTCAGATTGTGTGCTTTAGTAATTTATCTATTTCTTCCATATTGCACAATTTTTGCTATATAATTTTGTGTAGTATTTTCTTATGATCCTTGCTATTGCTGTTGTGTCAGTTGTCATTTCACCTTTTTCTTTTCTGGTTTTATTTCTTTGAGTCTTCTCTCATTTTTTTTTTAATGTGTCTGGTTGAAGTTTTATCAATATTGTTTATCTTTTCAAAGATCCAGCTCTGGTTTCATTGATCTTTTGTAATTTATTTAGAATCCATTTTGTTTATTTCTAGTCTGATCTTAATGATTTCCTTCCACTCATTTTGTGTGTGTGTGTGTGTATGTGTGTTTTATTATTTCTGTGTTTTCTAGTTCTTTTCAATGTAAGGTTAGATTATTTATTTGAGATTTTCCTTATTTCCTGAGACAAGCTTGTCTTGCTATGTATTTCCCTCGTAGGGCTGTTTTTGCTATATTTAATAGATTTGGGGTTGTTTATTTCCTAATATCATTGTTAACCTTTTCATTGTTTAGTAACATGTTATATAACATCATGTATTTGTATGGGTGTATTTTTTTTTCTAATTTATTTTTATTTTCATACCAAAGAAGATGCTTGATGTAATATCAATGTTCTAAAATTTATTGAGACTTTATGTGGTCTATCCTGGAAAATGTTCTATGTGCTCTTGTAAAGAATGGATATTCTGCTGCTTTGGAGTAAAATACTTTGAAAATATCAATTGCATCCTGCTAGTAAAACACATCATTTGAAGCTGCTCTTTTCTTACTGATTTTCTGTGTAGAAGATTTATGCATTAAAGTCAATGAGGTGTTAGAGTCCCATATTTTGACTGTTTTACTCTGGATCTCTCTCTTTATGCCCATTAATATTTGGTTAACATATTTAGATGCTCCTTTACTAGTTGTACTGTTTAATAATGCAGATTTTTTTCAATAGATGGATTTTATATATATACATACATATGAATATGAATGATATGAATGCTATTTTGTTGTATTGACAACAAGCTTTAAAACTTCATATGTCAAACCTTCTGAAGGTGTTCAGATCATAGATACTTTTACATTTAAAAATGTCAAATTTCATGCCAAAAAAAAGAGCATTGTAGGAATTTTTAATTCATTACTTTATTTTGAAGCAAAGTGCTGCTGAAAGTTATCATATACTTTGGGAGCTTATGATGAACATGCTCTATCTCAAGATACTTGTGAATGCTGGTTTAAGTACTTTAAAAGTGATGATTTCAATGTGAAAGACAAAGAACATTCAGGTCAACCGAAAAAGTTTAAAGACCAACAATTATAAGCATTATTGGATGAAGATGTGTGTCAAATTCAAAAGCAACTTGCAGAAAGATTAAACACTGCTCCGCAAACAATTTCCAATCATTTACAAGCAATGGAAAAGATTTTAAAGGAAGGAAAATGGGTACCACATCAACTGAACGAAGACAAATGGAAAATTGAAAAGACAGTAAAATATTGCTTCAATGGCATGAAAAAAAAGTCTTTTTTGCATTGACTTGTGACTGGTGATGACAAGTGGATTTATTTTGAGAATCCCAAATGCACAAAATAATGGGTCAATCCAGGTCAACCATTAACATCGACTGCGAGGCCAAATTGCTTCAGAAAGAAGACAATGCTCTGCGGTTGGTGGGATCAGGAAGGTATGGTGTATTATGAGCTTCTAAAATCAGGTGAAACTGTTAATACTGATCACTATGGACAACAAATAATCAATTTGAACCACATTTTGATGGTGAAACAACCAGAATGTGCCAGAAGACACAACAAAGTAATTTTGCTTCATGATAACACACCATCACACACTTCAAAACCAGTTAAACAAAGACACATTAAAAGACCTTGCCTGGGAAGTACTAACCTACCTGCCATATTTAACAGACCTTGCTCCTTCAGATTACCATTGTTCCAGTTGATGGCACATGCACTTTCTGAGCAGCATTTCAAAATGTACGAAGAAGTGGAAAATTGGCTCGCTGAATGGTTTGTCTCAAAACAAGAAAAGTTGTGTTGGGACGGTATTCACAAATTACCTGAAAGATGGGAGAAGTGTGTAGCTAGAGATGGTCATTACTTTGAATAAAACATTTTTGATGTTTCTCTTAAAATTAACATCTTTTCTTTGATTAAAAAATTCACATTATTAACAGGTATAGGTGCATAAATGTTTACAAGGGGTGTATTTTTTTGTTGTTGTTGATTGAACATTTTATCCTTATGTAATGTCCTTTATTGTCTATTGTAGCCTAATTTGTTTAAAGTTTATTTTGTCTGATTAAGTATTGCAACCTCAGCTTTTTTGTTTTCATTTGCATAAAATTTCCCCCATCTTTTTACTCTTTCTTTTCTTTTTTTTTTATTATTAAATTATTATCTGTGTACATATTTTAACATTGCCCCCCCCATACGTACCCTCCCTCCCCAGAGTTTTGTGTCCATTGGTTGTACTTATATGCATGTATACAAGTCCTTTGGTTGATCTCTTATCTCCCCCAGATCTCCCTACTCTCCCCGCTGTAATTTTACAGTCTACTTGTTGCTTTACCGTCTCTATATCTATCTTTTGGTTTGCCAGTTTATAATGTTTTTTAATATCCATAAATGAGTGAGGCCATGTGGTCTCTTTCATTGACAGGCTTATTTCACTCAGCATGATGTTCTCTAGTTCTATCCAGGTTGCTGCAAATGATGAGAATTCCTTCTTTTTTATGGCAGCATAGTATTCCATTGTGTAGATGTACCATGGTTTTTGGATCCAATCATCTGCTGATGGGCACCTAGGCTGTTTCCAGATTCTAGCTATTGTAGACTGTGCTGCTATGAACATAGGGGTGCATATATCCTTTCTGATTGGTGTTTCTAGTTTCTTGGGATATATTCCTAGGAGTGGGATTACTGGGTCAAATGGGAGTTCCATTTTCAGTTTTTTGAGGAAACTCCATACTGTTCTCCACAGTAGTTGCACCAGTCTACATTCCCACCAGCAGTGCACGAGGGTTCCTTTTTCTCCACAACCTCGCCAACACTTGCCGTTTGTTGATTTGTTGATGTTGGCCATTCTGACAGGTGTGAGATGGTACCGCATTGTTGTTTTGATTTGCATCTCTCGGATAATTAGTGACTTTGAGCATGTTTTCATGTGCTTTTTGGCCTTCCTTCTGTCTTCTTTTGAAAATATTCTATTTAGGTCCATTGCCCATTTTTTAATTGGATCATTCATCTTCCTTTTATTTAGTTGTATAAGCTGTTTGTAGATGTTGGAGATTAAACCTTTATCAGTGGTAACATTTGCAAATATGTTCTCCCACACAGTGGGCTTTCTTGTTGTTTTGTTGATGGTTTCTTTTGCTGTAAAAAAGCTTTTTATTTTGATGTAGTCCCATTTGTTTATTTTCTCTTTAGCTTCCATTGCCCTAGGGGCAGTATCAGTGAAGAAGTTCTTTAGGCATATGTCTGAGATTTTGTTGCCTGTGGATGCTTCTAGTATTTTTATGGTTTCCCGTCTGATGTTTAAGTCCTGTATCCATTTTGAGTTTATTTTTGTGTATGGTGTAAGTTGGTGATCTAGTTTCATTTTTTTGCATGTATCTGTCCAATTTTCCCAACACCATTTATTGAAGAGACTGTCTTGACTCCATTGTATATTTGTGCCTCCTTTGTCAAATATTAATTGAGCATAGTGATTTGGGTTGATATCTGGGTTCTCGATTAGATTCCATTGATCTATATGTCTGTTCTTGTGCCAGTATCAGGCTGTTTTGAGAATAGTAGCTCTGTAATACAGCTTGAAATCTGGTATTGAGATCCCTCCTACTTTACTCTTCTTTCTCAGGATTGGTGTGGCTATCTGGATTCTTTTTTTATTTCAGAAAAATTTTTGGAGAGTTCTTTCTAGGTCTGTGAAATATGACATTGGTATTTTAATCAGGAGCTCCTTGAACCTATAGATTGCTTTGGGTAGTATGGACATTTTAATGATGTTGATTCTACCAATCCATGAACATGGTAGGTTCTTCCATCTGTTTATGTCTTCCTCTATCTCTTTTTTCAGAGTCCTGTAGTTTTCCACGTATAGGTCTTTTACCTCCTTAGTTAAGTTTATTCCTAGGTATCTTAATTTTTTTTTGGTGTGATGGTAAATGGGATTGCTTTTTTAGTCACTCTTTCTGTAAGTTCACTATTGGTGTATAGCGATCCACCAGTCCTCTGCTTATGTCTGTTTACACAGGCCTTGGCTGCAAGCAGGTGGGGCCAATCTATACTCTTTGCCTGTCTGCCATCTGTCAATCTTAATCACTCAAGCCTCTTTTCTGATAGGGCTTTACATGGGATTGGTGCTGTTTTGTTTTCACAGAATAAGATGGGTATTTTTTTTTCCTTACCCAGTGCTACTCCTCCATGAGTGGCCCAAAAATATTACTCTGCCCTTGACTGGTCAGAGATCCTTGTATGATACCAATGGAATTGGCTGGCAACCTGGAGTTTTTATCATTCTGGTTCCCAGAATAGTGGGGTGGACTAGTTCCTCTTCCAATCCAGTTACTGAGGGCTCCTTGGGCCTATTCAGACCCATAAGCTTGGCCTCTGACTTTGTTTCCTCTGTAAAGCTCAATATGTAGGGCATGGCATGCTGTATTACCTGTCTTGAGGCTACTGAGGGGCTTGCTCTCCTGGGGAAAAATGGCTGCTTAGGTTTGGAAGCTTAAGAATATCCAAATGCAGGTCTCCTGGCCAAGCCTCCCACCCTGCTTCCCTCTTCAGCCTCTCCTCAGGCACTTCAAGTATGTGTCTCTCTTCCAGTGTCAAAGCCTTGGGTGAGTGATTGCAATTGAAAAGTCCTGTGTTCTGAGTTTAGAGAATAAAAATAAAGACAAAAAAGACAAAAAAAATCAAAACAAAACAATGAAACCATGACTCCCCCCCCCCCCCCCAGCACTGTGCTATTTTCCCCTCATGTGGGGCCACCTTTCAAGGGGCAGCCTTTTGCAGCTGTGGTCTTGGGTCCGGACTCCCTAGCTAGCAGCAGCCCTATGGCTTTTCTTTACTTTTCTTTTTTAAAAATATATTTTATTGATTTTTTTTTTTTACAAAGAGGAAGAGAGAGGGATAGAGAGCTAGAAACATCGATGAGAGAGAATCATCGATCAGTTGCCTCTTGCACACCCCCTACTGGGGATGTGCCTACAACCAAGGTACATGCCCTTGACTAGAATCGAACCTGGTAACTTTCTGTCCACAGGCTGACGCTCTATCCACTGAGCCAAACCGGTTTCAGCTGGCTTTTCTTTTTCATAGTTGGATGTTGAGCCTGTTGCCAAGGGACACGCTTTTGGAGCAATGCAGCTTCTTCCTCTCCCCTTAAGCCTCCTAACCACTGCCCTTCTCAAATCCACGTCTCCATTCCTACCAATCTCTAGGTGTTTTCTGCCCTTCCTTGTTAATTCTGGAAATATACCCTCCAATTTAACTGTATTTTCCATCTGGTTTGGGACGAGGTGCACAACACTGAATAGGTGCCATTTTTTCTTCCAATTAGTAATTATTTTAAATTAAAATGAATTAAATTCTCCAATCAAAAGACTGAATAAGAAAGCAAGACCCTTACATATGCTGTCTACAAGAAACTCACTTCAGATCAAATGGTACATGGACTGAAAGTAAAGAAATATATAAATATATTTCATGTAAATGAAAACAAAAAAAAGAAGGCTGGGATAGTAATACTTATCCCAGACAAAATACACTTAAAACAAAGGCTATGATAAGAGACAAAGAAGGACCCAGCAATTCTAATTCTGGGTATTTATCCAAAGAAACACCAAACACTAAATAAAAAATTCATATATACATTCCTATGTTCATTTCAGCATTATTTACAGTAGCCAAGACATGGAAACAACCTAAGTGTCCATTAGTAGATGACTAGATAAAGATGTGATACAGCCCTAGCTGATTTGGCTCAATGGATTGAGCATTGGCCTGTGGACTGAAGGGTCCTGGGTTCTATTCCACTAAAAAAAGAGAAACATGCAAATTGTACCTCCGCTATGCCCACAAGTCACACCCATAAGCCAATCAAGAGCGAGTATGCAAATTAACCCAACCAAGATGACTGCAGCCATGGAGTGATCAGGAGGCTTGGGTTTCCCCGGCAATGGAGGAAGCCAAGCTTCCTGGCTGGCCCTGGCCTCCGCTCAAAGCTACAAAGTTTCAATTATAGAAGATAAATAAATCCCAGATACCAGGGCCTCTGCTTGGGTTTCTGGGTGGCTTGGCAGGCCTGAAAACCACCACAGATCCCTTGCCTAGGCTGCCTCATACCCCAAAGGAACCCCCACCCTGATCTGGGACACCCTTTAGGGAAAACCAGCAGACCCCCAACCATGCACCAGGCCTCTATCCTATCTAATAAAAGAGTAATATGCAAATTGACCATCACCCCAACACACAAAATGGCTGCCCCCATATGGACATAAGATAGCTACCACAAGATGGCAATCAGGGGAGGGCAGTTGGGAGGGACCAGTCCTGCAGGGGAGGGCAGTTAGGCATCAATCAGGCTGGCAGGGGAGTGGTTAGAGGGTGATCAGGCTGGCAGGCAGAAGCAGTTAGGGGCAATCAGTAAGGCAAGCAGGCAAATAGTTGGGAGCCAGCAGTCCTGAATTGTCAGAGGCAGTCAGACATCCCTCAAAAGGTCCCATATTAGAGAGGTGCAGGCTGGGTTGAGGGACACTCTCTCCCCATGCACAAATTTTGTGCACCAGACTCTAGTATATAATAATATAATATAATATAATATAATATAATATAATATAATATAATTAATATAATTAATATAATATAATATAATATAATATATTATATATAAAATGGTGCATATGGAATATGACTAAGCCATTAAAAAAGAATGAAATCTTGCCATTTCAGCAACATGGATGAATCTAGAGGGTATGGTACTTAGTGAAATAAGTCAGACAAAAAAAGACAAATTCCATATAATTTCATTTGTATGTGGAATCTAAAAAGAAAATGAACAAAGATAATAGAAACAAACATAAATACAGAGAACATTCTGATGATTGACAGATGGGATGGGGATAGGTAAAAAAAAAAAAAATAGGGATAGATTAAGATTTAAATTCATAGCTATAAAATAGTGATGGAGATATATAAAGTACGGCATGTTAGGGTCATCAAAGGAGGAATGCAAGAGGCCAAAGATCGTAAGGGATTATAAATTTACTGGAGGCCTAGTGCACTAAATTCATGCACTGAGGGGTGGGGGGCAAGCCCAGCCTGCACCCTCTCCAATCCGGGATCCCTTGGGGGATATCCAACTGCCGGTTATGGATCAAGCCTAAACTGGCAGTTGGACATCCCTCTCACAATCCTGGACCGCTGGCTTCTAATCACTCACCTGCTTGCCTGCCTCGTCACTCCTAACTGCTCCCCCTGCCAGCCTGATTGCCCCTAACTGCCCCCCACTGGCCTATTCGCCCCTCAATGACTCCTCTACCAGCCTAATTGCCCCCACTCTTCCTCCCCTCCTGCCAGCTTGGTCACCCCCAACTGCACCCCTTCTGCTGGCCCAGTTGCCCCTAACTGTCCCCCTGCTAGCGTGGTTGCCCCCAACTGCCCCTTCTCCCCTGGTCTGGTTACCCCACACAGCCTACTGTTCAGTCATTTGGTCGTCCCTCACTAACCCCCTTTCTGGCCTGGTTGCCCCATGCAGCCTGCTTGTTTAGTCATTTGGTCATCCCTCACTAACCTCCTCCCCTGCTGACCTGATCATAGGCAGCCGTCTTGTGAGGGTGTGAGGGTCAATTTGCATATTACCTCTTTATTATATAGAACTAGAGGCCCAGTGCACAAAATTCATGCATGGGGGGGGGGGCGGTGTCCTTCAGCCATTCTACCCTCTCACAATCTGGGATGCTTGTCTGCCAGCCTTCCTGATTGCCCCTAACCACTCTGCCTGCCTGATTGCCCCAACTACTCACCTGCCTGCCTGATTGCCCTTAATTGCCTCTGCCTATCTGCCTGATTGCCCTTAACTGCTTGCCTACCTGCCTAATCACCCCTAACTGCCTCTGCCTTGGTCCAACTCCATCTGGACATCTATCCTGTCTAATTAATATATTATACTTTTATTATTATAGATAGTTGCCTTGCTCTAAGCTGTAAGGACCTGCTTGTCATAGAGATAGAAAAGTTTTAATTTTTACTGTTGATTATGGCAATTAACTAACACAGATGGCCACCAAAATGGTGACTTACCAAAGGGTGTATAGCAAACAGTGCTGTTAAGTCCTCTTCCATGAAAACATGCATGTTGTGCATTGTATCTGCCTGGGTACATAAAAGAGTGAAGTTTCTGTCTGATTTGCAATCATATGAGCGAATTGTCTGAGACCCCAGCCCAATCTGGTTTGGGGCTCACAGAATAATAGAGCTCTTATTATTATTTTTTTTTTCTTTGCTCCATTGGTGGAGATTTCCTAGAAGTTGCAGGATATCTTCCTTTTAATTTTTCCTCAACACTCTGACTTTACTTATGTCTCTCACCTTTGCTTTCCTCTCATCTCCCACCCGCAACAGTAACTTGTTCCAGACTCACTTTGCTCAAGTGGATATCACACAAAGTGTCTGCCACCAGAATTCCTGGTATTCCCCACGCTCTGGGCTTCTGCTTCCAGTCCAGGAGCTGCCAGCAGAACTACGATTCCCAGAATTCTTGATGCTCCCTGCACTCTTGGTTTCTGTTTCCAGTCCAGGGGCTGCAGAAACCAAAAGAACTTGGAACTCCAGCTGCCCCCCTGGCCGGGCTGACAGGACCAGACACTCTAGTGGCAGCTGAGCCAGGAGGCTGGATCCGTCTGAGGTGGTAGATCCAGTCTCACCGCTCAGCCCTCACCCCCCATTGGGCTGATAGGATCAGACCCTCCAGTGGTGGGGCTGAGGGGACTGGGCACTGTCATCTTTGTGATGGAGTGATGGTTAATTTACATATTACCCTTTTATTACATAGCATTAGATCATATGGATAATAAATAGACTGAGCTCCAAAATGGCATCTGCATTCAGGGATGGGGAGCCATGAGGTTTTATAGGACTCTAGGTAAGCTTTTTATGGGCAGAGAATTCTCTGACTGGTCTGGATCTGGGCAAGTCTAGAGGGAAGAAATAATGGTCTCAGGAAATGGAAGGTGGTCTTAGCAAGTGGAATGTGATCTAAGCAAAAGGGAGTGTTCATGGTGAAGTGGTCTAAAGGCCAATTCAATTATTTGATCAGACCTAACACCACATAGGGAATATAGTAAAAAATTATAACTATGTATTATGCCAGATGAATACTAGAAACATCAGGGAAACTTCACTTTGTAAAGTAAATGATTATCTAACCACTATGCTTATGCCTAAAACTAATATAATGTTGTGTATCAACTATAATTGAAAAAAAAAAATTTAGAAAAAGAATACTCTACCAATCTAACTTCTGAAATGTGAAATTCCCAGGAGAATTTCCAAAGAGGAAATTTTGGGGATTCAGAATAAGTCACCCCAAGATGTGTCTCTGTGGTATGCAGATTATTTTGACCTAAAGGCAACTTCAGCTACAGGCTTATGAGAAACTTTTGCCCCCCTCCCTTAAGTACCTAGAATAACTTGAGTTAGGAGCCTTGCCCATAATAAGTAATTATGAGAGATAACCTCTTTTGACCTATCTATAAAGCAGGACAAATTTCCTATTTACTAAACACCTGCTCTTCTTATATCTTGCCATGACCCTTTGAAGCCTCCAAGGTACTTCATCCCAAGCTCAGACTGTTTTATATACCTCAGTAAATTTTTCTATCTCTGAAGCTCTCCTGTATATGGGGTCTCTGACTGTCCCATGTATTCAAGGTTCCCATACATATGTATGTATTACATTTGGTTATTTTTCTCTTGCTCATCTCTTTCATGTCTATCTTATTATTAGACCAGCTAGAAGAACCTTGGGGGAGAGAGCAGTTTGTCTTCTTCCACATTATATAGCCACAAGCCAGTTTCTTCTTAGATTTCACTTTCCTCACTAAAAAGTGAGTCTAAGTATAATAATCCACTTATTCTTTTATTTACACAATTAACACTTCATTGTATAGTGCCTGGTACCCGTGGTGCATTAGAATGGAATGTGCTTCAGGGTGGAATGCAAAGGCTTGAAAGGAGTATCCCATCCTTGGGAGTATATAGCCAAACAGAACATAGACATAGAATCAGTTCTTGCTGCACACCAGTGTCACCTGGACTGGTGAAAAAAAAAATAAAAAAAATCTTGATGCTGTTCTCAGCCTTGACTGGAATTTCTGAGTGAAAAAGGTCTGAGGTGTGGCTTAAAGGAAAAACCAGCTAGTAACATACATTGACCAACATTGCTCTAGTCATTCTCAGAAAGTTCCTTCACACCTAATTTGTTGACTGATGTATTAAGGCCCTGGTCAGCAAACTGCGGCTCGCGAGCCACATGCGGTTCTTTGGCTCCTTGAGTGTGGCTCTTCCACAAAATACCATGGCCTGGGCGACTCTATTTTGAAGAAGTGGCGTTAGAAGAAGTTTAAGTTTAAAAAATTTGGCTCTGAAAATAAATTTCAATCATTGTACTGTTGATATTTGGCTCTGTTGACTAATGAGTTTGCTGACCACTGTATTAAGGAAATCTCCAATCCTGAGATAGGGTGTCCCCATTCCCACACACCTTATGGCAGCTCAAAATGAGTCAGAAGTTCCCCTGAAAGTCTGATGAGTGAGTTGGCTCCAAATCTTATCTGTTTATAACTGATAACAAGACCTGGGAGTCTGGGGGCCCACCACTTGATCTCCAGCTGCTCCTAAGCAACTCCTTCCAGCTGGGACTCATTAACCAAGCAAACCTGGGTTCTTCTGCAGTGAAATGCAAAGTTCTTTTATAAGACCTTTAAGTAAATAAGAGCAAGTGACAGAATGTTGAAAAAAGAGGTTTAGCAACTTTATCACCTCTAGGCCATCAGCTCTTTCTCTCCTTAGGGCAGACTTTTGATCTTAAGCAAACAACCTTAAGAGATGGGACATTCCATGGCTATTTCTAGCCTCTCAATTCTGTCTTTCTGGCAAAACATTTTCTTTCTTATTTCTATAATTTCCATTTATAAAGTGCATATTTTCAAAACCTTATTTGACTTAAGAAATATCATGATGTCAGAGATTTGCTTTAAAAACTTAAAGCAAAAGCATGTGGGAAATAAATTTGCTAGGATTGGCAAAAGTTGATATTTGTTGAACCTAGGCAGGTTTATGGGAGCATTGTCCTGGCTTTTGTGTAAATTTGGAAGTCCACAATATAAATTTAATTAAAAATAACTGTGGGGGAAAGTTAGATTTCAGCTACCACTTTTAAAATGCTAATGTTAGATAATTTAATATATTAATACTAAATATTAATATTTAATATTAGGATTGGATTTAGTGTCATCCTGTAGATGAAACAGTTTTTATACTTCTTATTCAAGTATATATAATCCATTAGCTTATACCCAGTTTCATTTTAGTACATAAGCCAGTTAGGTTGTATAGAAGTTTCTACTGATTTAAGGTAATAAATGTACTTACTTTTTAAAAAAAAATATATATTTTATTGATTTTTTAACAGAGAGAAAGGGAGAGAGATAGAGAGCTAGAAACGTCGATGAGAGAGAAACATCGACCAGCTGCCTCTTGCACACCCCCTACCAGGGATGTGCCCGCAACCAAGGTACATGTCCTTGACCAGAATTGAACCTGGGACGTTTCAGTCCTCAGACCGACACTCTACCACTGAGCCAAACTGGCTTCGGCTAAAATGTACTTACTTTTATGTGGAACTAAATTATGGAATTAACAAGAAGTAACAAATTTAATATGTGTTTGTCATGATTTCAATTACAGATGTTTCATAAAGGTGCTAGGTGTCATCCTCAGCATGTCCTGACCACTAGGATCTGCTGGTCCCAACCTGGTCCTGGCAGCTCACAGAACCAGTGGTTGGGAGGCCTCACTGCAGCCAGGCTCACTGACTCACTTTTGGTTTACTTAACAACCTTTTTAATAAACCTCACATTTAAAGGTTTAAAAATTTAAATCAGTAACAAAGACAAAATCATCATTGAAAGAAGCATGCTATTTTTAGAAAGCAGTTTTTATATCAAAATCACAGAACAATTTGCACCAAACTCGCAAGGTGTCCTCTGTAGTGTTCATAAAAGAGCTCCGAGGATCACTATTTTAGCAATTAGAAAAACTGAGACTCAAAGTCTCAAAAGAGGTTCCTAAATCACTCCCTTCTTGGATTCAGATGATGGTGGTTAGCAATTACTCCAGTATTCCCAGGTATTTGCATGCTGAGCACCGTAAAACCTTCTTCTCATACTATCTATATATTTCATGTTTTTCAAATATCTAGCTGCCACAAGGGTCTTTTTTTTTTTTTTTCCTTTTTATAATATATTTTTTTAATTGATTTTTTTCAGAGAGGAAGGGAGAGAGATAGAGAGCTAGAAACGTCGATGAGAGAGAAACATCGACCAGCTGCCTCTTGCACACCCCCTACCGGGGATGTGTCCGCAACCAAGGTACATGCCCTTGACCGGAATCGAACCCGGGACCTTTCAGTCCTCAGGCTGACGTTCTACCACTGAGCCAAACCGGTTTCGGCTCCTTTTTATAATATTAAGATTAATCAGCGGGTTCAGTAGCTGCCAGCCAGATATATCCATTATAAAGTTCACTTTCCGTTTTTTTCCCTTCATCAGCTTTTCACTTAATGGTTTTAACAGCCATTACTACCATTGACTAGATCCATTACGTACTTCATTAGGAGTATTTAAAATGGTTTCTTTTCTCCAAATGTTTTTTTTGAGAAAAATGTGAAACTTCCAGAAAAGTTCATTGTTGTAACAAACACTCCTGTACCTTAACACAGATTAGCAATTTGTAATTTGTAATTTGATTTCTCTCTCCTTCTCTTTCTGAAACCTTTGTGTGTTAGTTGTTGGCACAAATGACACTTAATCCCTAAATACTTCAGTATTTATCTCTTTTTTTAAAATTTTTTTACCATTTATTTATTTATTTATTTATTTTTACATATTTTATTGATTTTTTTTTTTGCTCCCCTCCCTCCCTCCCACACATCCCCTCTCTCCCCAGAGTTTTATGTCCATTGGTTGTACCTATATGCATGTATACAAGTCCTTCGGTTGATCTATTATCTCCCCCAGATCCTCCTCCCCTCCCCGCTGTAATTTGACAATCTGCTTGTTGCTTTACTGTCTCTATATCTATCTTTTGGTTCATCAGTTTATAATGTTCTTTATCATCCACAAATGAGTGAGGCCATGTGGTGTTTCTCTTTCATTGATTGGCTTATTTCACTCAGCATGATGTTCTCCAATTCCATCCAGGTTGCTACAAATGATGAGAATTCCTTCTTTTTTATGGCAGCATAATATTCCATTGTGTAGATGTACCATAGTTTTTGGATCCAGTCATCTGCTGATGGGCACCTAGGCTGTTTCCAAATTCTGGCTATTGTAGATTGTGCTGCTATGAACATAGAGGTGCATATATCCTTTCTGATTGGTGTTTCTAGTTTCTTGGGATATATTCTAGGAGTGGGATTACTGGGTCAAATGGGAGTTCCATTTTCAGTTTTTTGAGGAAACTCCACACTGTTCTCCACAGTGGTTGCACCAGTCTGCATTCCCACCAGCAGTGCACGAGGGTTCCTTTATCTCCACAACCTCGCCAACACTTGTCGTTTGTTGATTTGTTGATGTTGGCCATTCTGACAGGTGTGAGATGGTACCGCATTGTTGTTTTGATTTGCATCTCTCGGATAATTAGTGACTTTGAGCATGTTTTCATGTGCCTTTTGGCCTTCCTTCTGTCTTCTTTTGAAAATATTCTATTTAGGTCCATTGCCCATTTCTTAATTGGATCATTCATCTTCCTTTTATTTAGTTGTATCAGCTGTCTGTAGATGTTGGAGATTAAACCTTTATCAGTGGTGTTATTTGCAAATATGTTCTCCCACACCGTGGGCTTTCTTGTTGTTTTGTTGATGGTTTCTTTTGCTGTAAAAAAGCTTTTTATTTTGATGTAGTCCCATTTGTTTATTTTCTCTTTAGCTTCCATTGCCCTATGGGCAGTATCCGTGAAGAAGTTCTTTTTGCATACGTCTGAGATTTTGCTGCCTGTGGATGCTTCTAGTATTTTTATGGTTTCCCGTCTGATGTTTAAGTCCTGAATCCATTTTGAGTTTATTTTTGTGTATGGTGTAAGTTGGTGATCTAGTTTCATTTTTTTTGCATGTTTCTGCCCAATTTTCCCAACACCATTTATTGAAGAAACTGTCTTGACTCCATTGTATATTCATGCCTCCTTTGTCAAATATTAATTGAGCATAGTGATTTGGGTTGATCTGGGTTCTCGATTCTATTCCATTGATCTATATGTCTGTTCTTGTGCCAGTACCAGGCTGTTTTGAGAACAGTGGCTTTGTAATACAGTTTGAAGTCTGGTATTGAGATCCCTCCTACTTTACCCTTCTTTCTCAGGATTGCTGTGGCTATTCGGGGTCTTTTATTGTTCCAAATGAACTTTTGGAGAGTTCTTTCTAGATCGGTGAAATATGCCATTGGTATTTTAATGGGGAGTGCATTGAACCTATAGATTGCTTTAGGAAGTATGGACATTTTGATGATGTTGATTCTACCAATCCATGAACATGGTATGTTCTTCCATCTCCTTACATCTTCCTCTATCTCTTTTTTCAGTGTCGTGTAGTTTTCTGCATATAGGTCCTTTACTTCCTTAGTTAAATTTATTCCTATGTATCTTAATTTTTTTGGTGCGATGGTAAATGGAATTGCTTTTTTAGCCTCTGTTTCTGTAGTTTCACTGTTGGTGTATAGAAATGCCATGGATTTCTTGGCATTAATTTTGTATCCTGCTACATTGCCAAATTCATTTATTAAGTCAATTAGTTTTTTAATGGAGTCTTTTGGGTTTTTTATGTACAATATCATGTCATCTGCAAATAAGGATAACTTTACTTCTTCTTTTCCAATTTGGATGCCTTTTATTTCCTCCTCTTGTCTAATTGCAGTGGCTAGTACTTCCAGTACTATGTCAAACAGGAGTGGCTAGAGTGGGCATCCCTGTCTTGTTCCTGTTCTTAGAGGGAATGGTTTTAGTTTTTGCCCATTGAGTATAATGTTGGCTGTGGGTTTATCATATATAGCTTTTATTATGTTGAGGTATGATCCTTGTACTCCCACCTTGTTAAGAGTTTTTATCAGGAAAGGGTGTTGGATTTTATCGAATGCTTTTTCTGCATCAATTGATATGACTATATGATTTTTATCTTTCAATTTGTTTATGTGATGTATCACGTTTATTGATTTGCGGATATTGTACCATCCTTGCATTCCTGGAATAAATCCTACTTGGTCATGGTGTATGATCTTTGTGATGTTCTTCTGGAGTCAATTTGCTAGAATTTTGTTGAGGATTTTGGCATCTATGTTCATGAGAGATATTGGCCTGTAATTCTCTTTCATTGAGTTGTCTTTATCTGGTTTTGGTATTAGGGTGATGCTGGCTTCATAGATGGAGTTTGGAAGTGTTCCTTCCTCTTGGATTTTTGGAATAGTCTGAGGAGGATAGGTTTTAGTTCTTCCTTGAATGTTTTGTAAAACTCTCCTGTGAAGCCATCTGGCCCTGGGCTTTTGTTTGCTGGAAGCTTTCTGATGACTGTTTCAATTTCTTCCCAAGTCACCGGTCTATTGAGATTTTTAGATTCTTCTTGATCGAGTTTTGGAAGTTTGTATTTTTCTAGGAATATGTCCATTTCCTCCAGGTTGTTCAGTTTGTTGGAATCGAGTTGTTTGTAGTATTTTGTAACAATCCGTTGTATTTCGGTGGGGTCTGTTGTTATTTCACCTCTTTCATTTCTGATTTTGTTTATTTGGGTCCTCTCTCTTTGTTTCTTGGTTAGCCTGGCTAGAGGTTCATCTATCTTGTTTATTCTTTCAAAGAACCAGCTCTTGGTTTTGTTGATCTTATGTATTGCCACAAGGGTCTTAAACACTAAGCCTTAGTTTCTTCATCTTTTACCTGGGGGATTAATAATAGTGCTTCCCCTGAGCAGGCTATATGAAATGAATAATGCATATGACTTATTTACCACTATGCTGGGCACAGAGAAAAGGCTCAGTCGTTGGAAATATTGACAAATCCTCAGAGAGCAGGTGTTGAAGTGTCTCCCTTTATATTCATGCTCCCCACTTAAGAATTTTGGGATCTAAGCCTGCTGGTTATTCCCCACATAGCAACTCTCTTTTCTAGCTGGACTCCTTTCATCTCCCAGTATAGAGTTAGCAATATAAAAACTCAATTTTCCTATGAAAACAAATTTGTTCACATTGGGGTCTTAACGTTTTTTTTCCAGTGAGGGAAATACTTGTTGCCTTGGTCATGAATGTTTTACATTGGGGTTAGTTTACTCTTGCTGCTGTCAGCACTGTAAACTGTCCCGGAGAGATATTCAGCCATGTCTCCACCCCCCTTCTCCCAGCTGAGTCTCATTGAGGGGATAGTCCTTGAGGCTCTGTATGGCCCAGCTTCACAACAGGCAATTGCCTAACAGCTTCCACATCTGAACTCAGAGATCGCATTGTTGTTTCCTGTGGCCTTGGCAGAGGGTAGGAAATACCTGAGTCTACAGTACTTATCCATTTGTATCCTGATGCAGTTACTCTAGGACCTTCAAATACAAACACCATCATATTCAACTTCCTTGGAAATTGATCTTCAATATATTGATGAGAGAAGGATACTCTCATACCAGACCTGTCAGTGAGAAAATGACATGGAGCCACCCTATTAGGTAAGGACAGACCATCTAGATCTTAGAGTCAAGAGGGGCTGTTAAAAGCCTCCATAATAAATTGCAACACATGCATGATTGTTCCTTCTCATTAAGATACTGTATGCTTTTTTGGTCTCAAAATCTTTCTAGCGATTACAACATTAATCAAAGTCTACAAGTTACAAAATGATTGCATGATATTTATTCATTAAATATTACTTTATAATATGATTGTATTACATTTAATATGTGTAAATTTCTGTTTATATTTTTTATATTTTAAACTTCAATACTTTTCTTTAAATATTCTAGGCTTCTGCTTATGATCAGTTTAGTGTTACAGATCATCCATTTGGGAAACAGTAAGAAGCATTTATTTACAGTCTTTTAGTTTTTATTGTGTATTTGTTTCTCAATCATTTTCAGCTTCATATTTTCAATGTTTTTACAAGGCTATCAAAGAGAGAAACATAAAGGTAGTAGAGAAGAAGTCAACAACGCCACAGTTCAGAAGCTCCAACAGAAAACACTCAACTGGACTTTGAATAATTTTAGGGAGATGAATGGGAGCCTGGAGAGCTGGAGGTCTCAGGACTTATTTTCCCATTCCAGGACTTTCCAAGAGCGTAAGTCCCCAGGCTGTTTTGCAATCAGCTCAGTCATTGAACTCCAAGTTTAGGGTCTGAAAAATCCTGAGATATATTAAAGATAAGACAAGAAACCCAATAGAGAACATTTTATCATTTTCAAATGAAGATACACTATAAAATAAATTTTTTCCTAGTGAAGTGTTCTTTTACTCTGGAAAATACGTTTTACTATTTCATTGTAAAACGTTGCATTTGCTCTTGAAAATTTAATCTTTATTGTTTGAAGTATTGAAGTTTTTCTCTCCCCTCCCCTCCCTAATTGACTCCTTCCATCTCGCTTCCCTCTCCCCCACCCCGAAGACACACCTACAGAGTTATTTTTATAACTGGAAGCTTGTGTCCATGTGCATTTGCTCTTAAGTGGGTATTTTTCTCAGGTCCAGAAAGATGATTGAAACGTATTTAAAACAAATATCCCAAACACAAGACTTTGCTCCGCTTATTGCAGATCTCTGGCGCCAGATCCCAAGTTCTCTGGCGGAGGTAGGGGGGGTGGGGGAAGAGGTTGTGGCGGGTAGGGAGGCAGCATTGCACCGTGGGTGGTCCTCGCCTGGGAGGCCGTCTTCAATCATTGTCAGGAAAGTCACATCCCGAATTTAACATGTGAAAGAAAGAAAGAATGTTAAGAGGTAGGGAAGAAGGGAGAAAGAAAACCCTAAAAACCCTACTGCTGGGGGCAGGGTTTCACGTCTGTCATCCTACTTGTTCCTAACCCAACTTCACCCAAGGTAGTTTGTTTTTAATCCTTCAATTAACAAGCAGGGTTTACCTGAGCAAACACACTAATCTGGGAGCTAATTTTATTGCCTCCCTGTGGCAATCTCCTCATGCCCTCTTCCGGCGGGCAGCTCACTAAGCTCCTAGCTGACGCCTTGGCGAACCTCATAGGTGCATTCCCGCCCCAGCGTTGCTGTATGAACGGCGGCACCTGTGTGCTGGGCAGCTTCTGCGTGTGCTCCGTCCATTTCACCGGCCGTTACTGCGAGCACGACCTGAGGCACAGGTGAGTGCAGAGATGAGCGGGATGGCGGACCGTGGTGAGAGGTGAGGGGTGGGATGCACACGCTGGCTGTACTAACGCGGGATCTCGGCCTCTTAAGCGAGTGCGGCAACCTGGTGCACGGATCCTGGACCCTCTGCGGTTGCCGGCTCTGTAGGTGTGTCTTCGGGGCACTGTACTGCCTTCCTCGCCAGACACCCAGCCACTGCGGTAAGGGCATACACATCCTGTGCTCATAGTCTACACATGCAAACAATTGCTCCTTTATATACAATCCATAGAGCCACACAGATACTGGGTTGATTCATTATTCAGGAAAGTTACATTTATTGTGAATCACATAGTGAATTATTTAAAAATTTACAATGCAGTATTATTATGTACTGTAGTGGCCATCCCTGTGAGTTATTTTTATAACTGGAAGCTTGTACGTCAACCATTTCACCACCCCTCTCACCTTGCCCCCACAACTTGGCAACCACAAATCTGTTTTCTGCGTCTATAAGTTCTCCATTTTTTTGGTTGCTGTTTAATATTCAACATATGTGACATCATATGGCAGTTGTCTTTCTCTGTCTGACTTATTTCACTTAGCATAATCCCTCAAGGTCCATCTATGCTATTAGAAATGGTAAGGTTTCCCATTTTTTATGGCTGAATACTTTTACATATATATACTAGAGGCCCAGTAGTGCATAAAGTTTGCGCTTGCGGGTGAGGGGTAGGGGAAGGGCCCTCTCAGCTCAGCCTGCACCTTCTCCAATCCGGTACCACTTGGGGGATGCCCAATCTCTGGGATCTGGCCTAAACTGGCAGTCGGACATTCCTCTCACAATCTGGGATCTCTGGCTCTTAACTGCACATCTGCCTGCCTGCCTGATCACCCCAACTGCTCCCCACCTCCCGCCCCCTCCCCCATTGGCATGGTCGCCCCCATACAGCCTGCTCAGTCATTTGGTCGTCCCTTACTAACACCCCTGCCTTCCTGGTCGTCCAGGCAGCCTGCTGTTTTGTTGTTACTGTTATTGTGACTGTCAGACAATTTGCATATTCCTCTATTATTAATATAGATTCCCTTTATCCTGTCATCCACTGATGTATACCTGTGTACTTACATATCTTGGCTATTTGTAAATAATGCTGCAGTGAACATGGGGATGCAAATATCTTTTCGAATTAGTGATTTGGATTTCCAAATATCCAGAAGTGGGATTGCTGGTTTGTATGGAAGTTCTCTTTTTAATGTTTTGTGGAACTTTCATACAGTTTTCCATAATGGTTGTGTCAGTTTACATTCCCAATAGCACTACATAAGGGTTCAGGATCTGATTCTCAAACACTGTGCCATTTCTATACTCTACCTATAAGAATAATCATCGAGCCGAAACTGGTTTGGCTCAGTGGATAGAGTGTCAGCTTGTAGACTGACAGGTCCCAGGTTCGATTCCTGTCAAGGGCACATACCTTGGTTGTGGGCACATCCCAAGTAGGGGGTGTGCAGGAGGCAGCTGATTGATGTTTCTAATTATCTCTCTCCCTTCCTCTCTGTAAAAAAAAAAATCAATAAAATATATTTAAAAAAAGAATAATCATTGATACAAAATAAAGAAGATATTTTTTGCTTTAAAAAATTTTTAATTGTTGATACTACAGAAAATCTTCCATTTTTTCCTCCTTTCCCCTCCTCCTCCCAGCCCCAACCACTCCAGAAGTCTTTACTCTTCACTACCCTATTGTCCGTGTCAGTGGGCTATACATATAAGTATATAGGTTCTTTGGTTTATCTCTTCTCATTCCCCAAACCCACATTGAGGTTTGTCAGTCTGTTTCATGCCTCCCTGCTTTGGGTCTTATTTTATTGGTCAATTCATTTTGTTCATTAGATTCCACAAATAAATGACATCATGTGATATTTGCCTTTCTCAGATTGGTTTATTTCACTCAGCATAATATTTTCCAGGTCCATCCTTGCTGTCCCAAAGGGTAAGAGATCACTCTTTTTTACAGCTGCCTAGTATTCCATAGTGTAAATATCCCACAGCTTTTTTCCTCCCATTCATCTACAACTAGACACTTGGGCTGTTTCCAAATATTAGCTACTGTAAATAATGATATGAACAGAGGAGTGCATATATTCTTTCTGATTGGAGTTTTGGTGTTTTAAGAATATATTCCCAGAAATGGGAACTCTGGATCAAAAGGAAGTTCCATTTTTAATTTTTTTAAGGAAACTCCATACTATTTTCCATAGTAACTGTACCAATCTGCATTCCCATTAGCAGTGAACTAGTGTTCCCTTTTCTCCACATTCTCACCAGCACTTGTTTGTTGATCTTTTAATTATAGCCTTTCTGACAGGTGTGAGGTGATATCTCATTGTGGTTTTAATTTGCATTTCTCTGATGATTATAGAGAAATATCTATTCAGGTCTTGTGTCCATTTTTTAATTAGATTGTTTGTCTTCTTTTTGTTGAGCTGTATGAGTACTTTACATATTTTTTTTATATATATATATATTTTATTGATTTTACACAGAGAGGAATTGAGAGGGACAGAGAGTTAGAAACATCGATGAGAGAGAATCATCGACCAGCTGCCTTTTGCACACCCCCTACTGGGGATGTGCCCGCAACCAAGGTACATGCCCTTGACCGGAATCGAACCCGGGACCTTTCAGTCCGCAGGCCGACGCTCTATCCACTGAGCCAAACCGGTCCCGGCGAATACTTTACATATTTTGAATATTAATCCATTTCAAATCTATAATTGGCAAATATGTTCTCCCATTCAATGGGTTCCCTTTTTAATTTGATGGTTATTTCTTTTGCTATACAGGAGATTTTGATTTTAATGTAGTCCCAATTGTTTATTTTCTCCTTTAGGATTTTAGTAGGGATTGTGTTGAATCTATATATTGCATTGGATAGTATAGACATTTTAATGTTGTTAATTCTTCCAATCCATAAACATTGTATACACAATCCATAAACATTGTATACACTTCCATTATTCTATCTTCCTCTATTTCTTTTTTCAATGTCCTATAGTTTCCCAAGTACAGGTCTTTTACTTCCTTGGTTAAGTTTATTCCTAGGTATCTTTTTGTTGTTGTTGTTGTTGTTGCAATGGTAAATAGGATTGTTTTTTAATTTTTTTTTCTGAGAGTTCATTATTGGTGTATAAAGATGCCATTGATTTCTACATGTTGATTTTGTATCTGCTACCTTGCTGAATTCATTTATTAAGTCTAGTAGTTCTCTGGTGGAG
Source organism: Pipistrellus hanaki (assembly GCF_964339955.1). Classification (NCBI taxonomy): domain Eukaryota; kingdom Metazoa; phylum Chordata; class Mammalia; order Chiroptera; family Vespertilionidae; genus Pipistrellus; species Pipistrellus hanaki. Next base: position 90,675,554 of record NC_140505.1, on the reverse strand, counting down.
TCTTTAGGTTTTTCTATATGTCATCTGTAAATAATGACAATTTTGCTTCCTCATTTCCAATTTAGATGCCTTTTATCTCTTCTTCTCATCTGTTGGCTGTAGCTAGGATTTCCAGTACTATGTTAAATAAGGGTGGTGAAAGCAGACATCCTTGTCTTATTCCTGTTTTTAAGTGAAACCCTTTTAGTTTTGGTCATTGAGTGTTATGTTTCCTGTAGGTTTGTCATATATGGGCTTTATTATGTTGAGATATGATCCCTCCATTCCCACTTTTTCTGAGAGTTTTTATCAGAAAAGAATGCGGTATTTTGCTTTTTCTGCATCTATTTATATGATCATGTGGTTTTTATCTTTCAATTTGTTTATGTGATATATCAAATTATTGATTTGCAAATATTGTATCAGCCTTGCATCCCTGGAATAAATCCCATTTGATCATGGCGTATGATCTTTTTAATATATTGCTGGATCTGATATGCTGATGTTTTGTTGAGAATTTTAGCATATATATTCATCAGGGGCATTGGCCTGTAATTCTCTTTCTTTGTAGTGTCTTTATATGGTTTTGGAGTTAGAAAAATGCTGGCTTCATCTGTTCAAAAACCGAACAAACTTGGAAGTGTGCCTTCTGGAATATTTTGGAATAATGTGAGGAGGAAAGGTGTTAGTTTTTCTTTGAATGTTTTGTAAAATTAACCTGTAAATCCATTTGATCTAGGACTTTTATTTTCTGGAATTACTGCTTCAATTTATTTTGAATTACTGCTTCAATTTCATCAGTTGTTATTGGCCTACTCAGGTTTTCTGATTCTTCCTGATTGAGTTTTGGAAGATTGCATATTTCTAGGAATTTTTCCATTTCACCCAGGTTCATCTAGTTTGTTGGCATATAGTATTTGTTTACAATCCTTTGTATTTCTGTGTTATCTGTTGCTTTCTTGGCTCTTTCATCTCTTGTTTGATTTATTTGGATCCTCTCTCTTTGTTTTATTATTATTATTTTATTTTTTATTAAATTATTATCTGTGTACATATCTAACCATTGCCCCCCCCAATATATGCCTTCCCTCCCCAGAGTTTTGTGTCCATTGGTTGTACTTATATGCAAGTATAAATGTCCTTCGGTTGATCTCTTATCTCCCCCAGATCTCCCTACCCTCCCCGCTGTAATTTGACAGTCTGCTTGTTGCTTTACTGTCTCTATATCTATCTTTTGGTTAATCAGTTTATAATGTTCTTTATTATCCATAAATGCTCTTTGTTTTTGATGAGTCTAGCTAGGGTCATGGGGAGTCAGCAAACAGAGGGGACCAGCGTGATTCTTTTCAAAGAATCAGCTCTTGGATTTATTGATCTTTTGTACACTTATTTTATTTTTTTTAGTTTCTATGTCATTTATTTCTGCTCTGATCTTTATTATTTCATTCCTTTTACTTCCTCTGGGCTTTTATTGCTATTCTCTTTCTAATTAACTTAATTTTAGGTTTAGATAGTGTATTAGTCCTTTTTTTATTTGAGTTAGGCCTGTAGTGCTATGAACTTCTCTTTCAGAACTACATTCGCTGTGTCCCATAGGTTTTGAGTGGTTGTGTGCTCATTTTCATTTGTTTCCAGGAAGTTTTTAAGTTCTTGCTTGATTTCATTGGTAATCCTGTCATTGCTTAATAATATGCTATTTAGTCTCCATGTATTTGAGTATTTTTTTATTGTAGTTAATTTCTAATTTCATGCTATTGTGATTCGAGAAGATGTTTGGTATTACATCAATCTTTTTGAATTTGTGTAGGCTTGTTTTGTGCCCTAACATGCGGTCTATTTTTGAGAACGTTCCATGTGCACTTGAGAAGAATGTACACTGAGTGGCCAGATTATTATGATATCTGAACGCCTGGTGCATGAATTCATGCATGGGTGGGGTCTGGCCAGCCTGGCCAGGGGGAGAGGACATGGGCAGTTGGCTGGCCTGCTTGCTGGTCGAACTCCTGGTCCTGATGGAGGGGATAATTTGCATATTAGCCTTTTTAAATATATATGATATTCTCTGAGTGGCCAGATTATTGATTTTTTACAGAGAGGAAGGGAGAGGGATAGAGAGAAACATCGATCAGCTGCCTCCTGCATACCCCCCCACTGGGGATGTGCCCATAACCAAGGTACATGCACTTGACCAGAATCGAACCCAGGACCCCTCAGACTGTAGCCTGACACTCTATCCACTGAGCCAAACTGGTTTCGGCAATGAGTGGCCAGATTACTATGTGTTTAGAGATCATAATAATCTGGCCACTTGGTGTATATTCTGTTACTTTGGTGTGAAATGTTCTGTAAATATCAATTAGATCCATCTGATCTACTGTGTCAAAAAGGCCTCTGTTTTCTTGTTAATTTTTTTGTCTGGAAGATATATCCAGTGATGTCAGAGGGGTGTTAAAGTCCTACACTATAACTGCATTGCTGTCAATCTCTCTCCTAATGTCCTTCAAGAGTTTTTTAATATACTTGAGTACTCCTATATTGAATACATATATGTTTACAAGAGATATTTTCTTATTGAAACATTCCCTTTAGTATTAGGAAGTGGCCTTCTTATCTCTTGTATGGCCTTCATTTTGAAGTCTATTTTGTCTGATATGAATATTACTACTCCAGCATTTCTTTACTTTTCATTTGTATGGAATATATTTTTCCATTCTTTCATTCTCAGTCTGTGTGTATCTTTTGTTCTGAGGTGAGTCTCTTGTAGACAGCTTATATATGGGTCAGGTTTTCTTATCTAGTCACCCTATATCTTTTGATTGGAGCATTTAGTCCATTTACATTTAAGGTTATTATTAATAGATATTAATTTATTGCCATTTTTAGTTTCTTTATGCCTATGATCCTCTCTCTCCTTTTCTTCTTCCTAAGGAAGTCCCTTTAACATTTCTTACATTGCTAGTTTGGTGGTAATGTACTGCTTTAACCTCTTTTTGTCTGGAAAGCTTTTTGTTTTACCTTCAATTTTAAATTATAGCCTTGCTAGGTACAGTAGTCTTAGATTTAGACACCTGATTTTCATTACTTGGAGTACTTCAGGCCACTCACTTTTGGCTTGAAGCATTTTTTTGTTTGTTTGTTTTGTTTTGTTTTAGAAATCAATTGCCATTCTAATGTGAACTCTTTTGTATGTAATTTATTCTCTCTCTCTTGCTGCCTTTAGGATTCTTTCTTTTTTCTTTTTTAATATATTTTATTGATTTTACACAGAGGGGAATTGAGAGGGATAGATAGTTAGAAACATCGATGAGAGAGAAACATCGACCAGCTGCCTCGTGCACGCCCCCCACTGGGGATGTGCCCGCAACCAAGGTACATGCCCTTGACCGGAATCGAACTTGGGACCTTTCAGTCCGCAGGCCGACGCTCTACCACTGAGCCAAACCAGTTTTGGCGTAGGATTCTTTCTTTGTCTTTAACATTTGCTATTTTAATTATGATGTGTCTAGGTGTGGATCTCTTTGGGTTTCTCTTGATGGAACTCTCTGCCTCCTGAACTTCTATGGCATTTTCCTGAGTTGGGGAAGTTTTCTGTCATTATTTCTTTAAACAGGTTCTTTGTTCCTTGCTCATCCTTTTCCCCTTCTGGTATTCCTGTAATGTGAATGTTTTTACATTTCATGTTGTCCTAGAGCTCCCTTAAGTGATCTTCCTGCTTTTTAATTATTTTTTCTGTTTGCTGCTCTAATTGGGTATTTATTTCTACCTTGTCTTCCAAATCACTGATTTGGTCCTCTGCTTTATTCAGTCTACTTTTAATCCCAGTATACTATGAAATTGTGGCTCTCTGGCTCCTCCAGAGACCCCATTACCAAAGGATCTCCAAGGGCCCTATAGAGTCCAAATATGACAAGCTTTCCTAATCTCACATATAATACCTTTTCAAGGCATGCTTTTCCATTCTGACTTAGAAGAACATGATTTATTCCTTTATTTTCTCATGTCAGATGAGGATAGCCCTGCCCTTTATCCTCACACAAATGTTGAAGGATAAAATTTATGCAAAATAATTTTGTTTATTGGTGTGGGCTATTTTTGTAATTTTTCTGCTTTAGGATCTAAATAATGCTTTGTGCATAATAATTCTAAATAAATATTGGCTTCTTAGTTACAAATATAGCTCCAAAGAATAAATACCATATAAGCCATTATCTATTACTATATTACAGATCAAATAATCCTTTCTTGGTGTTCTAAAAACAATATGCTTTAGCCAGGTAACTATAATTCTACCATTTTCTTCATTTGCACTTGTTAATATTGCATTTAAAGAGAAAATGTGGCAAAATAGAGATAGCATGAAAAATCCCCCAAAGTACTTGTTCAAATTCCAAAAATACTTTTTATAATATTTATAATCTTTATAAAAGGTTAAAGGACTTGTTTGTGCTTCAGACGCCACAGATGCAAAATTGGAGCTGAATATTGTCCATTGTTTGTTAAGATGCAAAGGCACTGGACCTGTTACATATTATGCACAAAATAATTTATTATTACTTTATTAACATCATCAAAGTATTTTAATCAATACATTGAGGTTAGAATTACTTCATAATTTAGCATTAATTGTAAATTTGCTGAAATGTGAAATGAACAACACCCTCTAATAGTTGGTGGGCATTAAGTAAAATAGGGTTAAATAAGGGTAAGCTTTCAGCTAGGAGGGGGTTTTACTTAGTCCTTGAGCCAGCCCAAGATATCCTTATACAGAGGTTGGTTCTTCTTACACATAGCCCCAGATAATTAAATATATTTTATTAGTATCAAGAACTAGTTTAATGCTCTAAATAATGACAAAATGAAGTAGGAAACTCAAATGCCTTCAAAGACAAACAAAAAATGCAAATGTCAGAATGTTATCAGGTCAAGCCTCACTTCTTACTTCAAACTCAATTTTTAAAATTACATTTCTGACATAAAACAATCAACCAACCTAGCAACAAGCAAATAAATATCTGTGGGACAGAGTCAGCCTGTGGGACTGTGGGGGTTGAGGGGCTGTGGCTTGTGAGGCTGCAATCTGTGGGGCTGTGACCTGTGGGGAGGATGACCTAAAGAGGTCTTAGCCCTAACCAGCACTGAGACCATGGTGTGCTGCTTGGGAGAGAGCAGACACTTTGTTAAGCCCTCCCGGAATGTTTTCTCATGGTAGGTATTGGTCCAATGGGTTGCACAATAGGATAGGAAGCCATTTGCCTCCCAAGGGCATCTGTGAGTATCTGCAAATAGGAGTGTTTTGAGAATTATGGTTCTGGACCTCACATTGAAGCATGATGTTATTCTCATCCAGGGTGCAAAACTTTTTTTTTTTTTTTTTTAAATCTCCCATCCCACCAGTAAAAAAATTTGAGCCATTTTCCCATTAAGTGGTGATGACACAGTGGCCATGCTGAGTATGCACAAACTTGATTTCACTTATAGCTTCCTTTTCACGTATGCACAGGCTAGTGTACATGATAAAAATATGCTATGTCTGACTAAAGTCTAAAAAACGCCATTCAATAAGTATATAATAAAAATCATCCTATATAACAAAAAGCCTAATATGCTAAGTGTCCAGTTGGCCTTTCAACCAATCGAAGCATAATATGCTAATGATATGCTAAGACTGCTCAACTGCTTGCTATAACGTGCACTGACCATCAGGGTGCAGATGCTTCAACCAGTAGGTTAGGACTGAGCAAGACTGGTTGGACACACCCTGGAGCCCCACCATCCTCTGGTGTCCCTCCCCAACCCCAATCGTGCACTGCTGGGGTCCCTTGGTCTGGCCTGTGCCCTCTTGCAATCGGGACCCCTCAGGAGATGTTGGAGACCTGGTTTTGGCCTGATCACTACAGGCTGGGCTGAGGGACCCACTAGTGTACGAATTCGTGTACCAGGGCCATACTAGCTTATAATAAATAATCAGTAGCAGAGTTGTGTGTGTGTGTGTGCTTGTGTGTGTGTGTGTGTGTGTGTGTGTGTGTGTGTGTGTGTTTGGCATAACATAAAATAATGGTGGGCTTAGAACTACTGATTTCCTAGATTTAAATATACACAGTAAAAATTAGTAATGCTTCTATAAATATGTAATGGAAGTTCTAATATTTTCTCTCTTAGCTCAAAGGGTAACCTTATGCTCCCTTGAAGGGATACTACATGGTGCTCACAGCCTCAGTTTTGGGACTCCTGCTGAGGGGCTAACTCAGTCTAACCTAATTCACAAAGCTGACTCAAACAATGACCTTCAAGTTTATATACAAGAAAAGACAATTCATGGGGTTTGAATCCTTCTTTTTTGGGCAGCCTGTTTCCTTCTCGGAAAATCAGCTCTCAAGTTCAGTACTTACTGACCCTTTTATCACCTGAATAGCTTCTTAATTTGGGAACCCCTATCTTTCACCAGCTCTTCTGGAGCCTTCACTGTGCCTACATGTTAGGGTTCCTGTTTTGTGGAGTATAGTACTCTGGAACATCACTCTCACAGGGTGAGGTGGTATGGGGAAGGCAACTAGGTTTGGAGTGGGCCTGACTTTGGTCCCATCCTGAGTCTGGTCTCCTAGACTGCCCACAGTGGCTCACCTGTGAGCAAGTAAAGTGGGACCCTTCTACAGTGGGTTGTATTTATTATTACTTAATCATCCTACTGTCTCATGCTTACCACAGGTTCTCATAGGGCATCTTCTAGAGCAGTGGTCATTAGTCAACAGAGCCAAATATCAACAGTACAACAATTGAAATTTCTTTTGAGAGCCACATTTTTTAAACTTAAACTTCTTCTAATGCCACTTCTTCAAAATAGACTCACCCAGGCTGTGGTATTTTGTGGAAGAGCCACACTCAAGGGGCAAAAGAGCCACATGTGGCTGGCAAGCTACAGTTTGCCGACCACTGTTCTAGAAGTATCATAGAGTGTGGGGCTGGCAGCCCTGTTCCAGGAGCAGCAGGTGGTTGGGGGCTGGCTAGCCCAGGAAGAAGTTCCTCTACTAAGGCCACATCCAACCCCCAATTTGCTTGTGAGAATGCTTTGGTGGAGTTGGCATCCCTGCCTGTGACCATAAAGCTGGGGCTTACCAGCTTTACATGGTAATCACTCACTACCAGCGACTTTAGCCAAGATCCCTGCCTAGCTTCAGTACCCCAGACTAAGGGAAATTGACGGTTCTTTCTACTCAGCACCTCTAGACTGGAGGCTCAGCCATACAGAAAGCCAGACTCATAGAGCTCAGAGTGAGGTCTGTTGACAAGGATCCACATTGTGACAGCAGGAGAGGTGAGCACTGTAGTGTGTGGTGCCACAATGCTATGGAGCTATTTATTGTTTTTACCTTCTTGTGGTATTTTGCCATTTCTTTAGGGGTGGGCACTTTTCTTCTGTTTACTAAATTGTCCCTAGTTTAAAAAAATAGTGTTATATTTTAAATCAGATATATTTGCCCCTAATTGCTAAATGACTTGGTTTGGAACTCTGAAAGATCACTTTGGTCAGCTCATGTGCTAAATGAGAGGGGCTGCAGAGTCACTTATTTGTTGCCTTAATGACAATCAGTGAATTCTTCAACAAATCCCATGTTTCACAAAAATCCCATTTTTTTTAGGCTACAGAAAAAAAGAGTAAAAAAGCTAAAGGCAAGCACCTATTTCTTGAGCTGTGCCCCCAAAGGCTGACTTCCTTTTGCGAGTGCGGTGACCTCTGGTGAGCCTGTGCTATGGGCTCTGGGTTTACTCCCATCCAGCCCTAATGCAGGCAAAGCCTAGTTAGGAGGCCAAACAGGGAAGGACCTTTATCAGAGCATATACAAAACCCTGTTTCAGTCTGCAACAGAATGTCTTACATTTTCTGGTATTGTTTTTTTTCAGACCTGAAGGAATTTCTCACCTCATACTCGACTAGACTAAGCACACAGTGCTTGCTGGTCTTTCTTAGCCTCCTACCCTGCTTTCTCCTGAAATACATCATCAGTGAAGGAAAGATTGCTGCCTGGCCTACAAAGGTCTGATTCAAAATATACACCAGCAGGACCTTACTGTCCCTGTATCTGTTGGGAAAGCATGTCTTGTGCATCCTCTTTAGTTTTCTGTGTTGTAAGTAATATATTTGCTTGATTTTGTATAAACCAAAGTATTATATAAATATTTTTATTAATAAACATTATCATGAAAGAGCCTTTTTTGCTTCTCTAAGCCTTATTTCTAGATACATGATTTTGCTTACATGAGTAAACACTAGAGGCAGGGACTTTTTCAACCCTACATCATCTGTGATTTCAGAGTAGACTGAGCAGGCAAATAACAACTCCTCTCCAGCATCCCTAGCCCCCATGCATAGATGCACTAGAGATGCTGTAACCTAAATAGATGCTGTAAATTGCTGATATATGCAGGCAGCCTAGCATAGACTAACTTTTATTTAGAATTCATAAGCATTTCTTTGCTTAGATTAACCTGTAAACCCACTAAGAACACCCTAGGTTTTATAAGGTTTGTGTACCCACATCCTGTAATTTGCTAAGAGTTTAACAGAAGGGACTTAATTGGTTAAACTTCTTTCCATACCTATACCATCCCTGACATTGACGATTGCCAGAGCTGTCTTTTCAGAGACAAGCTCAGGATGATTTGCAGAACCAGGGGGTTGATCTGGCCAAAGTGTCCTGGAGGACTCTGTACTGACCCCTTCATGAACTTTTCTCATTATACACTCATTGTAATACTAAAATATCTTCCCAGAGGTAGAGATTGTCTGCCATTTTTGAATGAACATGGATGTATGTATAGACATGTTTTCTAACTACACATGAGCAGGAATGTCCCCACCTCTATGTGCAATGAGGAAGCTCTCCTCAATGTTTATGCATGACTTTCCTGAATAAAAACTGTTAATATAAAAACATTCAAACTTATAAAGAATTTTTGTGAGTTTATTTGAGTCAAACTGCCAATTGCCGGGAAGCAAAATCTCAACGGATTGGGATAATGCTCCAGAAAATGGTGGCCCTTTACCTTGTTTTATACATCACAATCAAAGGAGGAGATGTAAGTGGGTTACGTGAAATCCATTGGTGATAGATTAAGGAGGTGGGAGAAAGCAAGGGGTTACCTCTGGAACTGGATAAAAAGTGAAATGATGGATACATGCTGCTTTTACAAAATGGGTACAGGATAGTTAGCAGTTGACAACTAACAGCATAACAATAACAATGAGGGAATTGTGGTTTCCACCCTGCTACCATTTGTTGTGCCCTGAGCGATCCAGAAAAAGGGAAATTACAAGTTATCCTGACATTCCACAGGAATGTTATATTAAATGCAAAAAGACGTTAGGATCAGTAAAGATTGAAGTTGATCTTTGTCAGGGAAAATACTGGCTTAGGACATGACTACCCACTATAATCTGCTTTTAGTTAAATTTTTAATTTCAGACCATCATTTAGTTTCTTTAGGTCTTTGAGTTTGCCAAACTACCTTGCAGGCCTTCCCTGAGCTAGTCAGGTTAGCATGTAGCCTTTTTCCCCCCATTTACTAAACAAATCCTATCCTTTGTTTGGGGACAGCTGCTTTGGGAGAAGTGACATTCACTTCCCCTTGTGTGTCCTTATCTGCTGGCTATAAACTGCATTTCTTCTCATGAAATCTTAGTTATTTGGCTGGTGACTACTGTGTGACTGGTCTGATAACATGCTGCAGCATCTCATGTCTTTTGTTTTTTTGTTCACTGTCAATCTCCTCACTACCCTCTAAGTCATTGGGGGACAGGTGTGTCCCCAATATTGTTGTGCTCTGTGTCTGATAAGAAGCTGCCATAGGTGAAGGAAGGCCAGGCTGTAGGGACCTGCTTCCTTCTTTTTGTAACAACCTTTTCAGGACAATTAGCATTTCTTGAGATTATCACCAACAGCTCTTTAAAAGGGGAAGAGTCTACAAAGCAAAATCCATTATAAAGGCAAAGCAGGGAGATAATTTAGCCAAAATAAGTTATATAACCTGTAAGAGGATTCAGTCATCTCTTGACAGCCAGTCAGGCAAGCCACCAAACCTGAACTCTAAGAAACTAAATTCCTATAAAGAACTCAGGGAAAATAAAGGGGGACTTAATGGCTGTCTTCCTGTCAATCACAAAGTATTTGGAAGTCAGGTATTTCTAAATTTGATCTGTCAAGTATCTTAGCTTTCTGCTTATCAGTCATAGTCCTGTTTGGACAGGTACCACAACTAGAAATGAAGAAGAATGAAGACAAGAATATTACTAATTATTTAGGTAAACAAGAATAAAATATGAGAGAGAAAATGACTCTGAAATAGCTAATATAGCCTGAATTAATAAATTAGTTGATAAAAAAATGATCTTTTATAAACCTTATAATGTTCAAAGCTGAATTCAGTGTACATGCCATTACAGGATTTATTGCCCATCTATATATATAAAAGGTTAATATGCTATGTGTCCCTCTGACCTTCCAACTGGTCGCTATGACACATACTGAGCACCAGGGAGCAAATACTCAATGCAGGATATGCCATGACATGCATTGACCATTTAGAAAGAAACAGCACCGCGGACCTGACACAGACAAAGCAACACTCAGCTTCCCCCAAAGTGGGACATAGGCCCTGCCGCCTCCTTGGAGCAACAGCCTACTAAATCGCAGACAATAATGCTGTGACTTCATGGAGCAAAATGCAGCCCATAGCCCATCCCATTCCAGAAACAGTGGCTATGGGTGCCGGGTAATGATATCACATAGCAACGCCCAGCTTCCTCTCCCTAGCAACTAGCCTCCTTGGAGTTTTTTCAGCCCAGGAACATGACTTGCTTTATAGCCAGATGGAAACATTTTACACTTTAACCAAATGTCTGTGAAGCATTTTCCCATGCCTCATCTCATTTGATCCTCACAGAAGTCCTGGAGTAGGTAGATAGGAGACTTGATGGAATCCTATTTTCTTTTCCTTAGCCAGAAATTGGAGACTTAGAAAGTTTAGACACTTGACTCAAGTGAAAAGAAGTAATAAATGGTAGACCTTGAAAATGACTTTAGTTTTCTCACTGTGCAGAATATAGTCAAACACTGCTGCAGTTAAATATTTTACCATTTCTTCTCCCTGCGTGATCTACAATAATAATCTGCTTTTTGTTGATATTTACTTCTGTGTTGCTGACCATTACTTGAAAGAGAAGTTGGGGTGCTTCACTGGGCTGGAAAAAGTTTAGCTAAATCAGAAAGCAGACTTAATTAAGCAAGTTTATTATATATCCTATATAATAAAGAGGTATAATGCAAATTGACCCTCACACTATCGTGTCACAAGATGGCTGTCCCATGTCATCACAAAATGGCCACCACAAAGATGGCTGCCCCCATGTTGTCAAAAGATTTCTGCCCCCACATTATACAAAATGGCTGCCACAAGATAGCTATTACCACGTCATCACAAGATGGCCACCCCCACATTGTCACAAGATGGCCAGCAGGGGAGGGCAGTTGGGGGTGACCAAGCCTGTAGGGGAGGGCAGTTGGAAGGGACCAGACCTGCAGGGGAAGGCAGTTGGGGGCAACCAGGCCTGCAGGGGAAGGCAGTTGGAGGTGATTGGGCTGGCAGGGGAACAGTTAGATGTCAATCAGGCCAGTAGGGGAGCATTTAGGGGGCCATCAGTCTGGAAGGCAGAAGTAGCTAGGGAAAATCAGGCAGGCAGGCATAGGAGCCAGCAGTTGGATATCCCCCGAGGGGTCCCAGATTGGAGAAGATGCAGGCTGGGCTGAGGGACACCCCCCTCCCCACTCCCCCAGTGCACAAATTTCATGCACCAGACCTCTAGTAGTATATATAAAAGGCTGTGTTGACTCCCACATGTCTGATACATAATATAAAGCTCTCACTGGTACCAATCACTTGCGTGTGTTTCAATCTGTCATTGTCAATTGTGAATTTGGTTGACACTTCTATTATAGAGAAAGGGCAAATAGTGATATTAAAATATTTTTTCTAATTAATTTCCTTTCAATGTGCATGAATCTGTGCACTGGGTCATTAGTGTGATATAAAACTGCATGAACTGGAGAGATTTTTGCTGCATGGAAGGATGGTTTTGACTACCTGGCTGCTATGGCACTACAAATATAGGTTAATAGAGATTTCTCACTATGACCACTGAGATAGGAAGTCATGTTGAATTAAATAAGCTACTTGCTATCTTAGTGCTCTGTATAGCATATGTGCATACCCACACACACACACACACACACACACACACACACACACAGTTTAACAGATATATTTTGAAGCCCACTATAAGCTGTGCTTAGTGGCACAGCTCTTTAAACAGAGAGACAGAAAGAGAAGTGAAATAATGCTAAAATTGTCAGTAACTTGAAGTCCTTTAGAATGGGGCCCAACATGCTGGAGACTCCAGTTATGATGAGAAAGGCCTGTTCATGTAAAGCTGCGATGTTTAGAATGTCTACTTTGAAAGCATTCACTTCAAATAGATAGTTCCATTTAGTTTTTCAGCTTTTAAAAATCCACTTTAGTTCATAAGTCTTTGTAATACAATTATTTTTAAAAAATCTGTATTGTAAAATAGTTTATTTTCATTTTAAACTTTTTAATACTTGGCTGAATTTATGAATTCAGTATAATATTAATAAGTGTTTAAAAAGGAGATAGACTTTAGTAAAGGGTTAACATGAAAAATATTCAAATTTTGAGACATCTCTAGGCAATAATGATTTTTGATAGCAAAGTTGTGTTTAAATAGTTTCAAGTGCGTTCTGAGCAGTACTATTTATTACAGCATAATTATTATAGTAACAAACTGCTGATGGACTTAGTAAATTTATTTTAAGAACTTTATGAATGTTTATACTATGTGTGGAATGTTTACAAAATGCCCATCTTCTATACTTTTATACCAATACTAGAGGCCCAGTGCATGAAATTCATGCACTGGAGGGGGAGTCCCTCAGTCCAGCCTGTGCCCCCTTGCAGTCCGAGACCCCTCAAAGGGCAGCTTCTGCATTTATGTCTTCCCCCTGGTGGTCAGTGAGCATCATAGCACCTGGTCATTTCACCATTCAGTAAATTTGCATATTAGGGTTTTATTATATAAGATGAAGTGTGCTGAAAAACATAGGTGGATAAAAAAACACATAATCTTATTTTCAAGGGCTGCACTTAGGAAACTGAACAGAGATATTTGTTCCACATTTGAGAGGCAACAATTGTGGGAAAAAGAAAAACCAACACATGTTGGTTGATTATTCATGTGACTATATAAGATATAAATACTCATTTACTTTTTAAGTAGATAATTAGGAACCAGAATTATGGATCTTCCTAATAGAATGATTCCTGGTTATAAACATAAAACAAAATAACCCTTTTATCTATCTATTTCTGTCTATCTAATCTATCTATCTATTCACCTATACGATAAACTAACTAATTAACTAACTAACTAACTAACTAACTAACTAACTAAGAAAGCTTCACCTACCTAGCTCTAAAAGAACATAAAATCTCATCCAGGAACTGGGAAAAGTAAGCTGCCAGCTTTTTCTGTAGTGCTTAGAGAAATTGAGGATAAAGGGTATTTTTCCTGTAAATGACACCCCAGATGTCTAGAAAGATCATAAAAAAGTAGAAATTTCTTAGGAGACAAAAGGGCCTTGGGCTCATGGTTTGCATATTTATATAAATGTGTAATATACCTTGTCTGTCCCCTGATGCTGAAGAGAACAGATGAAGACAGCCTTGCTAGGCCACTATCTCAGAGCTGCCCTGTTCCAAGGCTTTCTCACAGCCCTGGTTTTGCTCTCTCTGACAGAGCATGAGAGAACCTCCCTTTGAAGAAAACAATAAGCTCTTCCATTCTGCATTGTTTATATGTGAACTCTCACTAAATCTTAGTGACTAAGGGAACCAACCACACAGAGACACTGAGAGAAGGAACAGGGAAAGCCACAGGATTTTTTTCAGCTACATGGTTTCAGCTCCCTCTCTGTTTATTTCAGAAGACCAAAGAAAAAACAAGAAATGCTTCTAGAGAAAAGGAGTGACACTGTTTATTTACATCAGTGGACTCAGGGAATAACTTTCCAAATCTGAGTAAAGTAACATGCTGGGGGCTTCTCTTTTATATCTTCCTGGAGTCTTTGCCCAGCAAATATGAATTATGCTTCCGGTCCTTTTCATGGGCCTTGCAAGAAGGCTCCCAAGTGTTGGGGGTCTCCAGGCCATATCTGATGGTCTGGCCTGGTGCCAGCATTAATAACACTCCCTTCAGGGCAGTGCACTGTTCAGTTTTATGGCCTCTATAACAAGTTCTACAAGACCAGTTTCTGAGAAGGATAGGAAAGGATTTTTTAAAACAAAATTTCAAAAACAAACTCTAAAGCAAAAATGGGAGAGATAAGTTTAATCATATGAAAATAACAACAAAAAACATCATAGGCACAGTTAATACAGATGGTAAAATGGGAGATTTTTGCAGTGTTCAGGATGGACAAAGGACAGACATGTAGAACATACAAAGAATTCTTATATATCAACAAGAATAAGACATTGGCCCAACTGGCGTGTTTCAATGGTTGAGTGTTGATCTATGAACCAGGAAGTCATGGTTCAATTCCCAGTCAGGGCACATGTCCAGGATGCAGGTTTCATTTTAGTGTGGAGCATGCAGGAGACAGCTGATCAGTGTTTCTCTCTCATCCTTGATGTTTCTATCTCCCTCTCCCTTCCTCTCTGAACCCAATAAAAATATATTTAAAAAAAGAAAAGATTAAGACATCAGCCCTAAAGAAATATATGAATGGGCAATTTACAAAAGAAGGAATCAAAAAAGCTAACAAGCATATGAAAAGATGCTTAATTATTAATAAGTTGAAACATGCAAATTAAAATTAAAACAATGAGATTTTACTTCACCCCTAATATACTGGCAACTACTAGGAAGCTTGATAATGCCATGTGAAAATAGTTGACTATGAGGGCAAGGTACAAGGAAATAGGTATGGGATATGAGGATAGAGAATCAACCAACCAATCAGACTGTTCTTCATAGCATTTATCATAACCAGATTACCTAGGTTCAAATCCCAGCTCCACCATTTACTAGATGTTGGTTACCCACTGTGTCTTAGTTTCCCATTATAAAGTAGAGATAACAATACCATCTTTGTCACACAGTTGTTGGCAGGATTATAGTTATATGTAAAGCCTCTTCAGAGAGTAACTACTCTAATTGTTTGTTGTGTTCTTGTTATTCTATAGTTTATGTGTTTAATGTCTGACCCCACCCTACATCTAAAATGCAAATGAAAAACCAACAACCCTTTCCTGATCTTTCTAAATTTTCCTTGTATCTTGACATATATAACAATGCCTGAAACCCTGGCTGGTGAGGCTCAGTTGGTTGAGCATTGTCTCCTGCACCAAAGGTTTGCTGGTTCCATTCTTGGTCAGAGAACATGACCGGGTTTCAGACTACATTCTTCGTGGGGGTCATGCAGGAGGCAGCAGATCTATGTTTCCCTCACATCAATGTTTCTTTCCCTCTCTTTAAAATAAATTTTAAAATCGTTAAAAACAAACAAAAAACATAGGAAACAAACAAAGAAAAACAGTGCCTGGTACATAGCAGGCCCTTAACAAATTTTTATTGTGGGGAAAGCGAAGGTGGTTGAGGATGAAGCTCATGGGGTATGGTTCCCACCTAACCTCCTTGAAACCCTTTCCTAGGGATCTAAGGCCACTCGTTTGAAAGAAATCATGAAACAGGTGTGGGAAGGAGACCCTGGCATCTGTATTATGTTCTTTTCTACTGCTCAGCCATGTTCTATCTCCCAGTCTCTGAAGAAGCTACAATAGGGTTGAAGACAAGGAATTGCCTGCCAGCTCAGCTTCTCACCTGGACCTGCCCTGGGCTCCTTCCTGCTCATTTTTTAATTGGTTTGTTTTTCTTTTGTTGAGTTGAATGAGTACTCTATATATTTTATAAATTAACTCCTTATCAGATGTATCCTTGACAAATATGTTCTCCTATACAGTGGATTCCCTTTTCATTTTGAGGATGGTTTCTTTTGCTGTGAAGAGCTTTTTATTTTGATGTAATCCTATTTGTTTATTTTTTTTCTTTGTTTCTCTTGCCCTACAATATGTATCAGGGAAAATTCTGCTACATGAGATGTCTCTGTTTTTTAATGCCTATGTTTTCTTCTGGAATTTTTATGGTTTTGTGAATTATATTTAAGTCTTTTGTTGATTTTGAGTGTATTCTTATATATGGTGTAAGTTGATGTGTCTTGTTGCATCTTTTGCATGTTTTTGTCCAGTTTTCCCAACACCATTTATCGATGAGACTGTTTTTATTCCATTGTATGTTCTTGTTTCCTTTGTCAAATATTAACTGACCAAATACATGCGGGTTGATTTCTGAGCTCTCTATTTTCTTCCATTGATCTATATGCCTGTTTTTGTGTCAGTACCAGATTGTTTTGATTACATTGTAGTATAGTTTGATAGCTGGTATTGTGATTCCTCCAATTCTGTTCTTCTTTCCCTAGATTGCTGTAGTTATTATGGGTCATTTTTGGTTCCATATATTTTTTGGAATATTTGTTCTGGATCTGTTCTATACTGATGATATTTTAATAGGGATTGCACTAAATCTATAGATTACTTAGATTAATATGGACATTTTATTTATTTATTTATTTATTTATTTAATTATATTTTATTGATTTTTTTACAGAAAGGAAGAGAGAGATAGAGAGTTAGAAACATCGATGAGAGAGAATCATTGATCAGCTGCCTCTTGCACACCCCCTACTGGGGATGTGCCCACAACCAAGGTACATGCCCTTGCCCAAAATCAAATCCAGGACCTTTCAGTCCGCAGGCTGACACTCTATCCACTGAGCCAAACCGGTCCCGGCTAATATGGACATTTTAATAATGTTAATTCTTCTAATCCATGAAGATGGTATATGCTTCCACTTGTTTGTATTTTTCACTATTTCTTTATTTTTAAATGTCCTATAGTTTTCTGCATACGGGTTTTTTTATTTTTTAGTTTTTGAATCATATATGAGCATTTATTTCAATACTGCCAGCAACATAGGAGAGCAGTAGATCATCCACAAAAATACCCTTTGCAGCCCCCATAAACCAACTGCTTATATAGGGTAGGACAAAGATTACATCAGGAAGTAGGGATTACAGGCATAAGGAAGTAGGAGGGTGGGGTGGGACTCCATTGTTTGGGCAACAAGGTTGTTAATCTTTCCATGATAATAGGCAGATGAATGAGAATGGTTTCAAAATTGATTCTCATGTCCAAGGTTAACTCCCAGGTCATGGGGGCATACAACTCCCAGCCAGGTCAGAATGTCCTTTCTTTAACCAACACAAGCCAATCATGTACACAGAGCATGATCGATAGTTCTCATAACCATAGCTAGTCCCCAATATTCTATTTTTGGTCCTAACATTTCTTCACTGCTGTTGTAGCAGAATGCATGGAAGAATGATCAGCCAGTACTCTGAGGGAGGAAAGTTAACCTTTATTTCACAGATCTGTTAGTCCAGGGGAATTCCAGATCCAAAGCCTGAACTGACCTAATGGGGAGGATCTGACTTATATATCTCCTCCTGTGGTGGGCCCCTGAGGGTCTCCCCAGCTCCGCCCAAGTCAGTCTTGGTAGGGCCTTGGGGTTAGGCTCTGCAGCTCTCCCGAAGTCAGTCAGAATGGGGAAGTAAGACTATAGTTTTAACCAGATACTGAACTAGGTTGCAAGTCCATGCCCCACCCCCCATTTTCCTTTTCACTGCTATTTCTATCATCTCATATCTATGAGATTAGTTTTAGATTAAAAATCTCATCCTGCTGGACTGTATTGAAAGCAGTTCCCTGGGATGGAATACACCAAATTTAGGATCTTGGATATGTATTCTATTTACTGAGAATTGTCAGAAAGATTAAAGCAGCACACTACTTGAAATTCCTTACAACCATAGTTATGCTGCAACAGCAAATAATCTATTGCTGCCCATTTTTCTAGAATTGCCTCCCTGACCTGGCTCAGCTCTTGATTTATCCCATGTATAGCGCTGGAGGTGGCATTAGGGCTTTTACCATGCTACAAGCCTGCTGAGTCACTTCTACATTAAGGAGCCTACTGAAATATGGTAGCAATCATACTTGGGTAAAAACTGCTGTTTGAATTTTAACCTTGCTATCTGACTTCGACCTTCGATTACTTCCTTAAACAATAGGGTAGTTACAGGAGATTGACTCCCACTGACTCAGTGGCTTTAGGGGTAGAAACTATAGATAACCTTTAGTTCTGCTTTTGTATTATGGGCAAGATAGGGCCACATTCCAATGTCCAGCATGGTGTGACTGGGAACCCACCCTGCAGGCTGTCCCCAGTCTTTAGAATTTAGTCTTTAGGATTTAGGAACAGACAACTGATTGGCCAGTTCTTTGTCCTGAGGGGCCAGTCAGGGTTAGCTGAGGCAGTGACATCACCACCGACCTGAGTAAAACCCCTGGACTGGGCGATATTCGCTCTCTTCCTCTTTCGCCATGCTGCCGGCGTGAGTGGGACAGCCCATGCTAGCATGGAGATGGCTCTTTTGTTTATTGCATCGGACTCGGCTCCCTGGTGGTCCTTGGGGATCATGAATTCGTCTGGTATCCCCAGCCAGGACCATGAGGGACCGGGTCCGGAGAGCTTGACTGGCCGCAGTAGGTGTGTGTTTGTCTGTGTTTTTGTGTGAGCGCTCTGGAGGGACTGCCCCTCCATTGGGGCTCTTGCCTGGGTGTTTGTCGGCTGCTGCGTCAGCCAAAGTTTGAGCCCGGATTCGAATCTGTAATAAATTCTAGCATGCTTAATCAAATTGGCTCCGGTGGTCCATCTCTTGGGGACTTGCTCCGTAACACCTACCATTACCAACATAAAAAAATGATCAAAGCAATATATTCAGTAGGACCCCACAAATGGAGATTGTCATTATAGTCCCGTGCCATGGCCTTGAGAAAGTCTCTTATGATTCAGACTCTGAGTACAAGTTTTACATCCTTAAGTTTATTCCTAGGTATTTTATTTTTTGTTGTTGCAATAGTAAATTGAAATTTTTTAAGTTTCTTTTTCTGAGAGCTCATTATTGGTGAATAAAAATGCCATTGATTTCTGGATGTTAATTTTGTATCCTGCTACATTGCCAGATTTGTTTATTAAATCTAGTAGTTTTTGATGGAGTCTTTAGGGTTTTCTAAGTACAATATCATGCCATCTGTGAATAATGACAGTTTTACTTCCTCATTTCCAATTTGGATGCCATTTATTTATTTATTTAAATATATTTTATTGATTTTTTACATAGAGGAAGAGAGAGGGATAGAGAGCCAGAAACATCGATGATAGAGAAACATCGATCAGCTGCCTCCTGCACACCCCTGGGACCCTTCAGTCTGCAGGCCGATGCTCTATCCACTGAGCCAAACCAGTTTCAGCTATTTTTTATTTTTGTCTAATCACTGTGGCTAGGACTTCCATTATGTACTATACTGGAAGCCTGATGCACAAAGATTCATGCAAGAATAGTCCTTCCTTCCCCTGGCTGCTGGCACTGCCTTCTCTCTGGCCCAGAGCCACCTTCACCTCTCACCTTATAGTATCAATTTGCATATTCCCTCCTTATTCGCTGTGGGCCCCTCCATCTTTGTTGTGGAATTATTGTCAGTTTGAATATCCTGTCTTTATTAGATAGGATTGAATAAGAGTGGTAAAAATGGATATCCCTGTGTTGTTCCTGTTCTTAGAGGAAATGCTTTCAGATTTTGCCCATTGAGTATGATGTTGGCTGTAGGTTTGCCATATATGACCTTTATTATGTTGAGATCTGATCCCTCTATTCTCACTTTGCTGAGAGTTTTTATAAAAAATGGGTGTTGGATTTTTGTTGAATGCTTTTTCTGCATCTATTAATAAATGATCATGTGATTTTTATCTTAACTTTGTTTATGCTATATCACATTTATTGATTTGTGGATATTTACCAACCTTGCATCTCTAGAATAAATCCAACTTCATCATGGTATATGATCTTTTTAATATACTGTTGGATCCCATTGCTAATTTTATTTTGTTGAGGATTTTAGCATTTGTGTTTATCAGGGATATTGCAATGTGATTTTCATTCCTTTTAATGTAATTGTTCTGTGTTGGAATTAGGATAATGTGGCCTTGTAAAAAGACCTTGGAAGGCATCCCTCCTCTTGAATTTTTAGAATAGTTTGAAGTGGATAGATTTCAGTTCTTCTTTGAATATTTGGCAAAACTTGCCTGTGAAGCCATCTGGTCCAGGAAATTTTTTTTTTTTGGGGGGTGGGGGGGGAGTGGTGGGTGTTTTTTTTTTGTTTTGTTTTTTTTATTACTGCTTCAAGTTTATTAGTTGTTATTGGGATACTCAAGTTTTCTGATTTTCCTGATTGAGTTTTAGAAGATTGTAGGTTTCTAGGAATTTGTCCATTTATCTAAGGTTAGCCCATTTTATTGGCATAGAATTTTCTTGCAATCCTTTGTATTGTGGTGTCTGTTGTTACTTCATCTCTTTTATTTCTGATTTATTTATTTGGATCCCCTCTCGTTTCTTGATGGGGTTGGCTAAAGACTCATTGATCTCTCTCTCTCTCTCTCTCTCTCTCTCTCTCTCTCTCTCTCTCTCTCTCTCTTTTTCTTTTTAGTTATCATTTTAGTGTCTAGGTCATTTATTTCCACTCGGATCTTTATTATTTTCATCTCTTACTCTGGGAATTTCTTGTTCTTTTTCTAATTCTTTTAGTTGTAGGATTATATCTTTTATTTGAGTCTTTTCTTATTTCTTGACATATGCCTGTAATGCTATGACTTTCCCTTTCAGGACTGCTTTTGCAGTGTCCCATAGATTTGGGATTGTTGTATGTTCATTTGTTTCCAGGAAGTTTTTTTTTTTTTATTTCTTCCTTGATGTCATTGGTAACTCATTTATTGTTTAATAACAAGCTATTTAGCCTCCAGGTGTTTGAATATTTTTGAGTTTTAAAAATTGTAGTTGATTTTGAATTTCATACCATTATGATCTGAGAAGATATTTGATATGATTTTAATCTTCTTGATCTTATAGAGACTTGTTTTGTGTCCTAAGATGTGATCTCTCTTGGAGAATGCTCTATGTGCACTGGAGAGGAGAATATTTTCTGTAGCTTTGGGATGAAATGTTCTGTAAACATCAACTAAATCCATACAATTTAGTGTGTTCTTTAAGGTCTCTGTTTTCTTGTTGATTTTTTTTTTTTATCTGGATTGTCTATTCATTGATGTCAGTCGGGTTTTAAAGTCCTCTGCTATGACTATATTGATGTCAATTTCTTCCTTAAACTCCTCCAGAAGTTTTAAAATATATTTCAGTGTTCCTATATTGGGTTGCATATATGTTTACCAGGTTTATAACCTTTTGCTGAATCAATCCCTTTAGTATTATGTAGTGACCTTCTTTGTCTTTTATTATGGACTTTGTTTTGAAATCTATATTGTTAGATATAAGTACTGTTACCCTGTTTGTTTTTCACTTTCATTTGCATGGAAATTTTTTTCCCATTCTGTCACTTTCATCCTGTGTGAGTGTTTTGCTCAGAGGTGGGCCTCTTTTTTAATATCATATATGGGTCATGTTTTCTTTTCTATTCAGCTATCCTATGTATGTTGATTGGAGCATTTAGTCCATTGACATCTAAGATTATTATTGATAGATATCTACTTATTGCCATTTTTTATTCTTTTTGCTTATGGTCCTTTTTATTTCTTTTTCTTTAGCATTTGTTGCAATGTTGGTTTGGTGGTAATAAACTTCTTTAGCCTTTCTTTTTGGTCTAGAAGCTCTTTATTTCACCTTCAATTTTGAATGATAGCTTTATTAGATAGAGTAGTCTTGGTTTCAGAACTTTGGCTTTTTATTACTTTGAATACTTCATGAGATTCCTTTCTGTCCTATAGTGTTTCTGTTAAGAAATCAACTGAGTCTTATAGGATGTAGGTAACTACAATATTACTCTCTTGTTGTCCTCAAGATTCTATCTTTGTCTTTAATGCTTGTCATTTTAATTATGATGTGTCTTGTTGTGGGTTTCTTTGTGGCCATCTTGATTGGAGCTTTCTGTGCTTCCAGAACTTGTGTGACTTTTACTTCACCAGGTTAGGGAAGTTTCCTGTCATTATTTCTTCAAACAGGTTCTCTAACCTTTGCTCACTTTCTTCTCCCTTTGGCACCCTTATGATATGGATGTTATTTCATTTCATGCTGTCCCAAAATTGTCTTCAACTGTCCTCATGCTTTTAAAGTATTTTTTTTTTCCTTTTGCTACTCTAATTTAGTGAGTTTTTTTCTACCTTGTCTTATAAGCCACTGTTAATTCCTTCTAGGATATTCTTTATTTCAGCTGTTATTCTTATTTCTTATGGATGTTTTTCATAGTGTCAATGCGCCCCCCCCCCCTTTTTTTTTTAAATGCAGTTGAACATTCTAAAGACCAATACTTTATATTTTGTTTCTGATAACTGCTTTTCTCCATTTCATTTAGCTTTTTTTCTGGAGATTCCTCCTGTTCTTTCATTTGAGGCTTATTTTTTTCTCTCTAAGTTTTGCTGTTTCTTAAAACGTATTTCTATTGATTTCTTAGAGGAAGAGAGAGGGAGAGAGAGAGATATAGAACATAAATAATAAGAAAGAATCATTGATTGACTGCCTCTTGCATTCCCCCTGCTGGGGATCAAGTCTGCAACCTGAGTATGTGGCCTGGCTGGGAATTGTACAGCGATCTCCTGATTCATAGGTTGATGCTCAACAATTGAGCCATGCTGCCTGAGGTGTTTCTTTGTGTTTGTTTCTGTGTATTGAATAAGATTAGTATGCCTCCTACTCTTGGTGGTATGGCCTTATTGTGTGACCCAATTGTGCCATCTCTTTGGTCTTTAGAGCCGGATGCTCTAGGAATGTCCCTTGTATGGGTTATGTGGGCCCTGTTATTGAATTTGGATCTCGATAGCTATTGACCTTTTCATAGGTGGGCTCAGCCTTCAGGATTGCTGATTGTGAGCAACTCTGACCCAATTGTGCCAACTATTATATAGGTATTGACAGAACAGTAAAAGACAAAACCAGACCAAAAAAACAGATGAAAAAACTGCCATGAATCAATAACAAAAACAAAGCCACAATGAAAAACTGATAAGCCCTGGCCAGTTTTGCTAAGTGGATAGAGCATTGGCCTGAGGACAAGGGTCCCAGGTTCAATTTTGGTTAAAGGCATGTACCTCTGTTGTAGGCTCTTCCCCAGTTGGGGCATGTGCAGGAGGCAATGAGTCAATGCGTTTTTCTCACATCAACATTCCTCTGTCTTTCCCCCTCTCTTCCACTCTCCCTAAAAATCTATGGAAAAATATCCTTGGGTGAGGATTTTTAAAAAAGAAAAAAGACTGAGAAAGTGAAAAAAATATATAAAAGACATAAAACCCAAATTATTATAGAAATTAAATGAGAATATGAAAGAAAGAAGGAAAAGAATAAAATAAGAGAAAAATAAATAAAATAACAATAATTAAAAAAATCAGACTAATTAATACAATACAATATATAATAAAATGGGGAAAGAAAAATGGGAAAAGACAAAATAAAAAAAATAAAATAAAAATAAGAGAAAGGAAAAAAAGAATAGAATAATAAAAAAAAAAAAAGAGAGAGAAATAAGAGAATGTGGAAGAAGAAAAAAAGAAGAAGAAAAAACACCCAAAATCTTTTGGCTGTGCTATTTGTGGAGCTCTCTGGATTTTGCTCTGATATTTTGAATCTGGCCCCTTGGTCACTGCCAATGTTGCTGTTCTTCCCTGGCCCTGGGAAACCTTGACTGATGCATGGCAGGGCTGAGCCCCAGATAGTCTGGTGGGCAGGGACTCTATAGCCCAGTGGCTGGGTTTTCCTTTGGCATGGCACCTTGAATATCCTTGTTTTGAGCTGCTCTACCTTTCCCAAGAAACTGGGCTCTGTGGGGTTATCTGTGTCCTAAACAGGATGTTTTAAACAGTCTCATACTAGGGATGGTGCTCATAACTTGTAGGGACAATGGGCACTTCCTCTCTTTCCAAAGCCTCAGCTCTGCCTGAGTCACTGGCACCACGATGTCACCACCCCAAGCATGAGAGAAAGAAAGAGAAAGATCAATGTAAGAGTGTAACATCAAGCCCCTGCCTCTTGTCCTCCCCCTAATGGGGGACTGTACCCATAACCTGGGCGTATGCCCTGACTGGGAATTGAACCAGCAACCTTTTGGTGCATGTTATGATGCTCAACCAAATGAGCCACATCAGCCAGGGCAGCACTCCAGTATTTTAACTCAGCCAGCCCTCACCGTGGGGCCTCTCCCCAGGATCCTACTAGGCTGGATGTTCGAGTTCTCCAGACCACCAAGCCCAGCCACATGGGTGCTGATTATTGGTCCATAGCATTTTTTTCAGGTGGGAAAAATGTTACCTACTCTTCACACAAGGTGGGGTGGATCGATCCTGTTTCCCAGGGCACTCTATCTGGCCACTGTCCTGCTCTCCATGTAGGTTCTTTCAGAGGATAAATGGTCCCTCAGATTTATTGCTGAGTGAACTGGTCAGACACCTCAGTTGCCTGAGTTCCACTGCATGGCCCCTCCCATAGATACAGATCAGAATGAACTTCCCAGGTTAGTGTTGTACCAAAGCAAGCATTCTTTGCTGGGAATAGTGCAGTATATTCTCCCTTGTCGACTAAATCACCAATGATTTTCACTGTCTGATGTTAATTGGGGTCCCCTTCCCTTTGTTGCTGTGTGTGTGTGTGTGTGTGTGTGTGTGTGTGTGTCCCTGAATGAGGCTAAGATCTCATGCTTTCCAGGGTCTGGTTCTGCATGGCCACACCTCCCCTTCTGCTTTCTAGCCACTCCGCTGCTGTGCAGCTATGCAAGTTGGCTCACCCACTCTGCTCTCTTCTCCAATCTCCATGTTCCCTGCTCACAATATTTCAGATCAGCTATTTTCAACTGGTTTTTCAAGCTGAATGTTTTGCAGTTTATCTATAAGTCTGATCCAGTGCTAGGAGCAAGTGGATGGAGTTTTCCTAGTGTATTGCCATCTTGGACTCTCTCTGGTAAATCAGGAGCCTCAATTACAATTTTAATATTTGTTTCAGAGCCTTATTATGTGGGGCACTTGCCAGGCCTGAGACTGCAGTAACCTTCCCTTAGTCCCAAACCCTTTTGACTTTCAGAGTTAATCCTCCCACAATTTTAAAAGCTTGGTGCTGGGTAGAGCTCCTTCCTTTTGCAGGTAGCTCATGGGGAAGCCACATGCCACATCAGTTTTTCTAAGATCTGAGGAAGAAGGAGCCTCCAGGAAAAGTGGGGGAAATTCACCACAAATTTTACTAATTTGGGGTCACTTCATATAATGTTCTAAGAATATGAAATACTATTACCTTGTGGAAAATCAGTCTCCCTCACTTGTGCCAGTAATGATTTCTGTATGGTAAGTAATAAATACTATTAAAAGAAAAGTAAGAGATATTCTTCAGGAACTGAGCATCAGGGTGGAAACTTGGCTTCCTTCCCATGAGGAAAAAATAACAGGCTATGCATTGCAAGGTGAAGGAAGAAAAGCTTAGCAATGGGAGAGGAAAAACACCATTTAGATACTTGTCAAAATGACTTTTATAAGTCTCTCTTTTTGGATCTTTGCAAGGAAATAAGTCTAGGTTGTCACTTTGAGTAAATGTAAGCATAAAATAAGGTAAATTATAGCTTGAAGATCATGCATATGTGTGAAATATATTATGTTAACCTAAAAATAAAATGACAAAGTGAGAGACAAAAAACATTTATTTGAAATCCAAGAGAATAACTATCTAGAAAGCACTGATACAGGCAGAAACTCAAATAATGTTAATTGTGAATGGCTCTAGATCTTAGACCTCTGTCTTTGAGTTTTAGCTAAGAAATAATTCAGTTACAAGGCTCAAATACAAGCAAAAAATATTTAGGAAATCACAGAGGTAGAAGAAGTGGACCATGGAAGAAGTGAGCCATTTGGGCTTTATGGGCTCAGGAAACATGTTACAGAGGCAAAGAAGGGGAAGAGTGTACACTAGGTCTTTTGTGTTAAGGGTTTTTATCTGGAGGGATCAGGGGAGAATTTAAATAGTATATTCATCAGCTTTCCAGGTGTGTTTCTTTAGGGTTATGTTCTCTAGTGTTTGGTTGGCACCACAGCAAGGGATCATTAGTCATCCCAGCTGGATCTGATGTGAGCCATGGTGTTGTCCCCATCTGGTTCATCTAGAGCTGAAACACAAGGCCTAGCTAGATGATATCTTTAATTTGACTAAAGCTCTTTCTCTGTGGTCAAGAGAGTAAGGTTTTGTTATTAAGACTATGTGATGTGGGTTAGAACCTTACTGTCTCGAGGGCTTAATGCCTAAGGGAATGGTCATGCAAGGGATTGATGGGAGTCATATGAAGTTTTTTCTCCTGCCCACCTCTCCTTGTTCATCCTCTAAAGGGGTCTACCATATAAGTGACTTTCCAGGGATGAAAGGTTAGAAGAGGGTCTAAATTGCATGACCAGTGATATGCTAGTGGAGGAAAGGTTACTTCAGGGGTGAGGTCCTACCTTAGAATTGTGTGATGTTAGGCACCTAGGGCTTTCCACCACAAGGTTTTCCCATATCTAGCTCTGCTCATGTCTATCTAACTACCTACTTGTAATATATCAATGTTATATATCAATTGTAATATATCAATTGTAATATATCAATGTTACAATTAGGGATGAAGGCAAGGAGTTTTATGAGAAGGATAAAGGGAAAATTACATAGATAGAAGAAAGGAGTTTTTAATAGATGCAAATAAACTAAATTTATTCTTTAGGTATAGGTGGTGTTGATAACTATAAAGAATGTTTATAATCATCAGTCCTGTGGCCAGGAGGTCTGCTCTCCTGTTAGCTTTTACAAATACTTGTTTGGAATAAACCTCTTTCCAAAGGTTATTTTGCCCAGTTCAAACATTCCTTAGGTTTGAAGATTAAGATGTGCAAGAAAGTTCATTTGGAATGGCTGCCTTATCACAAATTTATGTCTTTAAAAATTAATTTATTAGGGTGATATTGGTTAATACAATTATATAAGTTCCAGGTGTATAATTCTGTAATACATCATCTGTATAGTCCATTGTGTGCTCACTACTGAAAATCTAGTCTCCTTCCATTACCATATATTTGACCCTCTTTATACTTTTTGTCCTCCCCCACCCTTTCCCCTCTGATAACCCCCGTTTTGTTGTCTTTGCCTATGAGTTGGTTTTGCTTATTTTGTTGTAGCTTTCTGTTTTATATCCCACATATGAGTAAACTAATATGATTCTTGTTCTTTTCTATACTTTGCTTAGATATTACTTTCAAGATACATCTATGTTTTTGCAAATATTGGTATGTCATCATTTTTTAATGGCTGAGTAGTTAGTATTCCATTGGATATAAGTACAGATATTCTTTATCCAATCATCCACAGAAGGACAATTAGGTTGTTTTCATGTCTTGGCCTCCACGAATAATTCTGCAATGGACATATATATATATATATATATATATATATATATATATATATTATTATTATGAATACATGTTTTCAATTTTGTTTGGTAGATGTCCAGAAGAGGCATTACTGGGTCATATGGTAAGTCTAGCCTTAATTTTCTGAGGAAATGTCATACTGTTTTCCATAGTGGTTGTACCAGTTACATTCCCACAAGCAATGTATAGGGCTTCCTTTTGCTTCACATCCTCTCCAACACTTATTTTTTGTTTTGTTGATAATAGCCATTCTAACAGATGTGAAGGTAGTATTTCATTGTGCTTTTGATTTGCATTTTCCTTATAGCTAGTAAAGCTGAGCATCTTTTCACATATCTGTTAGCCATCTCTATGTTTGTTTGTTTGTTTGTTTGTTTGTTTGTTTCTTTCTTTCTTTCTTTCTTTCTTTCTTTTTTTACATCAATCTTTATTGTTCATATTATTACAAAGGTTCCTCATTTCTTCCTCCCTCCACCAGGTTCCCACCCCACCCTCTGCCCTTTCCCCACCCCCCATTGTCCTCATCCATAGGTGCACAGTTTATGTTCAGTCTCTTCCCACATCCACCACTCCCCTTTTCCCCAAGAATTGTCAGTCCACTCCCCTCCCGTATCTCTGATTCTATTATAATCAACAGTTAATATTGTTCATCAGGTTTTTTAATTTCTTTGTTTTTTAAATTAATAAACTTATATATTTTTAAGAATAAATTTTAAAATCTAATAATTTTAAACCTTGTTTTTTCTGCCCAGGGAACTGAGGAGCAAACTTGTTTACATGTAAACTTGCCTTTAGGCTATCAAAAGGCGTAGCCATTCAAATGTAAATGAACACATTGTTTAAAGATAGCTGCTGGCTGAACTTGGATTACCTGTTCTGGGTGGGAAGGGCTTGTCCTCCCCTTTCTCCATTAAAATTAAGGTGTTAACTTTAAAACCTCTTTTTGGCAAGAGACCTTAAACTTTCAGAACTTTGAATTTTTCAGGTAGTAAATCAATTACTTAGCATTTTCTCAAATCAATGATACCTCCACATTCCCAAGGACACACTTAGATCCAAATAGATCAACCAACTTCATCCAGACCCCACACAAGGCACTCACAGATCAACACCCCAGTGCTACAACAACTCAACACATCCAGATCTAAGCCTTCATCACTTGATTCAGCAGACTCTCAAGTTCCCCCAAAAGATTCCAGCCATGTCTGAGAAGCAGCCCTGGGGCATGGGCAGGCGAGGAGCGAGCTGTTTCCAGCCCGGCTGCTCCGGGCCTGGCCTCTGTTGCTCTGGTCCGCTCCACAACCAGCTGCTACGGGTCTGGCTGCTGCTACTTGGGGCCCGGTTGCTGCC
Source organism: Pipistrellus hanaki (assembly GCF_964339955.1). Lineage (NCBI taxonomy): Eukaryota > Metazoa > Chordata > Mammalia > Chiroptera > Vespertilionidae > Pipistrellus > Pipistrellus hanaki. The sequence continues at coordinate 90,646,494 of NC_140505.1, read as the reverse complement.
GCTCCGGGCCTGGATACTGCTGTTCCAGGCCTGGCTGTTCCGTACCCGTCTGCTCCTGGCCGCTCCCGGCCTGGCTGCTCTGGGCCTGGCCGCTGCTGCTCCGGGCCCGGCCGCTCTGGGCCTGGCTGCTTTCAACCCGGCTGCTCTGGGCCCGGCTGCTCTGGGCCCGGCTGCTCCAGGCCCGGCCCCTACGGGCCTGGATGTTCCCGGCACAACCAGAGCTTTTATCTCCTTCCCGCTAGGGCAATCTAGCATCAGAGTCAACAGTCCGTCCTCTGCACGCAATGTGCACGACTCCGGGAGCTCTGCCCTTTGCCACTCCCCTGGGATTCCACCTCACAGCCCTGTCTCCCTCTGTTTGAGCCTGGGTCCCCAGGGTCTGGACTAGAACTGGGTTTCAGCGCTATCAGACTGGGGTTCAGCCTAGTCTGGAGCTTTTATTTCCTTCCCGCTAGGGAACGCCAGCCAGGTACTCAGCCTCCCCCTCCTCTCTGGCTCCATCCTCTCTGTGTGCGCACACGCAGCATGTCTCCATACCTTAGGCTTTTACAGCTCCTCTGATTTTCCTTCTGGTTTTCTCTTTCCTTCTTGTTGTAGAATTTTCAGTCAGTCGACTTCCTGTAGCTCTGGGCAATGTCCATTTTATATTTTAGTTGTATTTTATTGAATTATATTTTATATTTAGTTGTATTTTATTGAATTATATTTTTGTTGTGTGCAGCTGCCGTTAGGTGTTTACCTGTGCAGCCATCTTGGATCCTCTGCCATCTCTATGTTTCTGTTCTTGGGGAAAGTGTCTATTCAGACCCCCTTTTAAAATATAATTGGTTAATATTTTTAATATATTTTTGAGTTGGATGAGTTCTTTTTATGACTTCTTGATATATTTTGAATATTAGCTCCTTATCAGAGGCATTGTTTGCAAATATCTACTTCCATTCAGTTGGTTGACTTTTTGTTTTGTTGATGGTCTTTTATGCTGTGCAGAAGTACTTTAGATTGGTAAATCCCATTCATTGATTTTTGCTTTTACTTTCCTTTGGGGTCAAGTTAATAAAATCCTCTCTGGTTCAAATTCCATAAGTTTAGTACCTATGTTTTCTTTCATGCATTTGATTGTTTTGTTAGCATAGGTAGCTATTTATTAATATAAAAAAGGAAGCAAAAGGAAATCAAATAATAAGCTTATTAAACTGGAAAGCTGAAGCAGGTATCAGGACAGCATTTCATCGAGTTTGCTGGGGAACCATAGCATAAACAGGCTCATTCACACACTTCAGGGGGCTGCTGCTTAATTCTCACAGTGGACAGAAAAATGACCCCAGGGCTGCTGCTGGCATGGTATCAAATTCCCAGAAAGAGAAGGAGGGGAAATTTCTCTGCTCAGCACATGTGCAGTAGAAAGCAGATAATGTAACAGAACTTTTGGACATGTGCAGTGAGAGCCAGGTGACAACATAGAGAGGCAGAGCCTAATCTGGGAAAAATGGAAAGGCAATCAGATCAGATAAAGGGTGTGGAACCTCAGTAGGTCCAGGAAAATAATTGGTTGGGACGAGGACATGGAAAGATATAGAAAGTTGGGTTGGATGGTTTGAATGGTGCTTTGTTCTTTACTATGAACCAAAAAAATATATGGAGGATTAACAGGAGCCTCATGGCAGTTGCTCCTAGAGACTACCTGTCCTCTACATCCCTGAGGGTGTATAAATTCCCTTTACCCAAAATAAAATCTTGGCATCAAGTTTAAACTTCTCCACACACGTACTATTTGAAATTCTTTGCTCTTGATACCACAAAATAACTCATTTCACCAGAAACAGTTTCAGGTCTCATGTTTAGATCTTTAATCCATTTTGAGTTAATTTTTGTTTATATTGTCTGAAAGGTTAAACTTGTTGATGCGTGGGTAGACTAAAGAGCAATTTCATAAGGTAAATAAGAATAAATTGAATTTATTTAAAGAAAAGAGGATGGGGGATTGGGATAGCTAAAGGGAAGGGCTATATAGCACCAAGTAAAAAGGTATTGGGTTGATGATGGCAACAAAAATATACTTAGGACCGTGAAACAAGGAAGGTGTATAGAAGAAGTAACAAAATAGCCTAGATTGGGCTGCTTTGGCTCACTTAGGTGTCATAGAAAAGGATACCTTGGAGACAAATTCAAGGAGTTAGGCTGGGATGAACTGTTGCACATTGGTCCCCTGGTTGCAAGTCTCATGGGATCCCTTAAGGGGAAGAAGGGAGAATGGAATGGCATTGGTGTGCTCCTCTTTGGGAGAGTGCACACTGGGTTCTTCATTCTGAGCATATTTTTCTCTCTCTTTCAGGTGAACATCTTAGGGGAGGTTTCAGAGAAGACTCTCAATAGAATATTCATCAGCTTTCCAGGTGTGTTCTTTTAGGGTCATGTTCTCTACTGATTGGTCACTACCAGAGCAGGGGGCCATTAGTTAATGCAGCTGGTCATGTGGTAGCCATAGTGTCACTTGTCTGGTTTTGCTGCCTTTCTGGGTCTGGAGCTGAAATCCAACTGAGGCTTATTAGGAGATGTTATAAGGGAGGAAAAGGTCAGGGGGGTTAAACTGCATGACTAGTGATGTGAAAAGTTAGAATCCAAAGCACATGACCGGTGATATTCTAGGGCAATGGGGGAGAGGGGTAGGTTACCCTGAGGGTGAGGTTCTTGTTTTCCCAATTTTTCCCCTTGCTAGGCATCCTGGTGAGTTTCTATACATGGCCCATCATTTTTGCTCTGCTCATGTCTGTCTAACAGTGTCAAATAGCAGACTATTTTCATTCTTTTGCACGTGGCTTTGCAATTTTTCCAACACCACTTATTGAACAGGCTTTCTTTTCTCCATTGGATGCTCTTTTGTTGAAAATTAGTTGCTCATATTCATTTGGATTTATTTCAGGCTCTCAATTCTGTTCCATTGGTTTGTGTGTCTGTTTCTCTGCCATATTTAGATTATTGTAGCTTTGTAGTATAATTTGAAGTCAAGGAGTGTGATATCTACCTCCAGCACTTACCCTTTTCCCCATAGGATTGCTTAGGTTTCATTTAAATATGATATATTTTTTGTTCTACTTCTTTGAAAAATGCCATTGGAATATTGATGGCATTTGAATTAAATCTGTAGATAATAAATTATGCTGAACCCCAGTTGCATCATAGGGCAGGGCTGATAGGAAGCTAAGACCATTTCTTCCAATTCATGAGAATAAAATATCTATTCATTTCTTTGTGTCTTCTTCAAATATTTTCAACAATTGCTTTGGTTTTCAGTGTATAGGTTTTTCAGTTCCTTTGCTAAGTTTATTCCTAGATGTTTCATTCTTCTGTTGCAATTGAAAGTGGAATTGTTTTATTTATTTATTTATTTATTTATTTATTTATTTATATTTTATATTTTATTGTTAGTATATAAGAATGCAATGAATTTAAAAAATATATTTTTATTGATTTTTTATAGAGAGGAAGGGAGAGGATAGAGAGTCAAAAACATCGATGAGAGAGAAACATCGACCAGCTGCCTCCTGCACACCTCCCACTGGGGATATGCCTGCAACCAAGGCACATGCCCTTTACTGGTATTGTACTTGGGACCTCTCAGTCCACAGGCTGAGGCTCTATCCATTGAGCCAAACCAGTCTGGCATAATGGATTTTTTTTTTTAAAAATATGTTTTTAGAAAGAGATAATGGAAAACAGAAAACCAAGATGGTGGCAAAGAGATAGTGGAAAACACCTAAACTGCTGCCTCACACAACAATTTCAAAACTACAACTAAAAGACAAAACAAACATCATCCAGAACCACAGGAAAGCTGGCTGAGTGGAAATTCTACAATTAAAAAGAAAGAGGAAACCACACAGAATCAGAGGATCTGCAAAAGGCTGAGGTACAGAGACATGCACGTGTGTGGCTGAGTGCCTGGCTGGCTTTCCTAGTAGGAAGGAGACAAAAGCTCCTGATTTTGCCGAACCCCAGTTGCAACTGCACTGAACCCCAGTTCTAGGTGAGACCCTGGAAACCTAGGCTTATACAGGGGGAATCTGGACCATCAGGCGGAAACTCAGGGGAGCCACAAAAGGCAGAAGTCTGGAGGCGCATGTGTGAGTGCATGAAGAGAGGACTGACTGCTGAATACCGATGACTTTCTCTAGCGGGTGAGAAATGAAAGCTCCCCTACTATGTTGAACTCCAGTTCTAGACCAGACTCTGGGATTCCAGATTCAATGGGGAGAGAAACTGGACTGTCTAGCAGCAGGCGAAACTCAAGGGCGGCTTACTCTTTGAGGTGCTTGCAGTGATTACTGAGGGACACCGAGACCCAGGGGCATCATAGGGCAGGGCTGATGGAAAGCTAAGACTGTCTGCTCAGCCCCAAGACTCCGCCCCATCCAAGATGAGCACAGAGGCTTTTGCAATTTTGCAAGTCTTGTATCATAAGGCTGTCTCCATCACAGAAGTTCTGGCATAAACACAGCTGATCCTCAAAGCCAATTGGCCTGGAAATAAATTCCTCCCAGTGATTCCAACAACAATCTAGACTTTACTATAACAAGGCTGTACACACAGTCCACAAACAGGTAACTGGGGAGGCTGAGTCACTGGGCCATATAGGAAACCTAGCACACAAAGCTACCCTACCAACTCAGGGAAGCAGCCAAAATGTGGAGACAAAGAAACAGGTCACAAATGAAAGAAAAGGAGGGAAACAAATGACTGGATATAGAGTTCAAAACCATGGTTAAAAGGTTTTTCAAGAATTTCTTGAACAGGTGAATAAATTTATTTATTTATTTTTTTAAAAAATATATTTTATTGATTTTGTACAGAGAAGAAGGGAGAGAGATAGAGAGTTAGAAACATCGATGAGAGAGAGTCATTGATCAGCTGCTTCTTGCACACCCCCTACTGGGGATATGCCTGCAACCAAGGTACATGCCCTTGACCGGGATCGAACCTGGGTCCTTCAGTCCCCAAGCCGATGCTCTATCCATTGAGCCAAACCGGTTTGGGCCAGGCAAATAAATTTAGCCAAACCCTCAAGGATATGAAAAAGGACCAACTAGAAATTAAACATACACTGAAATAAAAAATATTATACAGAGACCCAATAGCAGATTAGAAGAACACAAGAATCAAGTCAAAGATTTGAAATACAAAGAAGTAAAAAAACACTCAACTGGAAAAGCAAAAAGAATCCAAAAATTTGAAGATAGTGTAAGAAGCCTCTAAGATAACTTCAAGCATACCAACATCAGAATAATGGGGGTGTCAGAAAAAAAGAAAGAGCAAGACACTGAAAACCTATTTGAAGAAATAATGACTGAAAACTTCCCCCACCTGGTGAAAGAAATAGACTTACAAGTCCAGGAAGCACACAGAATCCCAAACAAAATAAATCCAAAGAGGACCACACCAAGACACATCATAATTAAAATGCCATGAGCAAAAGACAAAGAGAGAATATTAAAAGCAGCAAGAGAAAAACAGTTAATTACTTACAAGGGAACACCCATATGATCGTCTGCTGATTTCTCAACAGAAACTATGCAGGCCAGATGGGAGTGGAAAGAAATATTCAAAGTGATGGATAGATAGCAAGAACCTACAACCAAGATTACTCTACCCAGCAAAGCTGTCATTCAGAATTGAAAGTCAGATAAAGAGCTTCACAGACAAGAAAAAGTTAAAGGAGTTCATCAACACTAAACCAGTATTATATGAAATGCTTAAAGGTATTCTTTAAGAAGATTATGAAGAAGAAATAGGTAAATATAAAAATTATGAACAACAAATACTTATCTATCAACAAGTGAATCTAAAAATCAAGTGAATAAAAAATCTGATGAACAGAATAAACTGATGAATATAATAGAGTCAGGGCATAGAAAGGGAGTGGACTAAACATTCTCATGGCAGGAGGGATAAAAATGGTGGCAGAATAGATAGATGTGTTTCGAGCCTTGTCCTGGAAGAGAAAGAAAGAACAGCTGAGAGTCACACAGGCAGTGTTTGTTAGAAAACCAAGGGACAGCTGAACTCCAGGTGAAGGTGGGGGACTGCTGAATCCCCTGACAGAGCAGCACCCAGATGGCTGGGTCCCCTCCTGGAGCTATGGCCTCAGACAGGAAACCTCACCATTATGAAAGGAAAAATGGATCTTGTTGGAGGCCTGAAAATCCACAGCTGTAGTGACTGCCAAACAGCTGTGAGCACCAGAACACGCTCTCCAGGTTGCGTGAATGCTTCAACTCAAAGGAGCTCTCCACTCCACCACAGAAAGGTCAGATTTAGACGGGGATAAGATGCGGTCTCTGGTCCCAACAGGAGAGAGAAACCCACGTGTGAGCTGCAGCAGCTGGAGGACTGGGGAAGTCTGTGCCTGGAGAAGTCCATGGCTGTTGGGGCTGGTGTGATCCATGATTGTGGAAGGGGGCCTCAGAGTTTCTAACAGAGGGTGTCTCTAAAGAATAACACATTTTGATCTGATTTTGATCTGACATGAAGGCATAGCCTGGGACTTTCAGGGTGTGCAGGCTGCTTGGATTTTTCTACCAGCATCTGCAAACCGGTATTGAGTGCTACAGAGATAGAAGGTAGAGTGGCCTTAGAGTCCTGGAAGTCAACCCAGAAACACTGCCACACATGGGCTGAATCATAAATTGACACTAGTATAATTAAAAAATAAATAAATAAAGGAATATGGCTGCTTAAAAATCTCCGGCATATGCCAAAAGATCTTCACTGATACTGCTCCTAGGGCAATGGAAGCTAAAGAGAAAATAAACAAATGGGACTACATCAAAATAAAAAGCTTTTTCACAGCAAAGGAAACCATCAATAAAACAACAAGAAAGCCCACTGCATGGGAGAACATATTTGCCAATGATATCACAAATAAAGGCTTAATCTCCAACATTTATAGAGAACTCATACAATTTAACAAAAAGAAGATAAACAACCCAATTAAAAAATGGGCAACTGATCTAAATAGACACTTTTTGAAAGAAGACAGAAGGAAAGCAAAAGACACATGAAAACATGCTCAAAGTCACTAATCATCAGAGAGATGCAAATCAAAACAACAGTATGGTATCATCTTACACCTGCCAGAATGGCTATCATCAACAAATCAACAAATGACAAGTGTTGGCGAAGGTCTGGAGAAAAAGAAACTGTTTTACACTGCTGGTGGGAATGCAGACTGGTGAAGCCACTGTTGGGGACAGTATGGAGTTTTCTCAATAAACTAAAAATTGAATTCCCATTTGACTCAGGGATCCCACTTCTAGGAGTATATCCCAAGAAACTAAAAACACCAATCAGAAAGGATATATGCACTCCCATGTTCATAGCAGCACAATTCACAGCCTAAATGCCCAATCAGCAGATGAGTAAATTAAAAAACTGTGGTACTTCTACACAATGGAATACTACACTGCAATAAAGAAGTAGGAGTTCCTACCATTTGCATCAACATGGATGGAGTTGGAGAGCATTATGCTAAGTGAAATAAGCCAGACAGAGAAAGGTATACATCACATGATCTTACTCATTTGTGGAATATATTGAACGGCATAGATGATGAACAAGAACAGATCCAGAGACTGAGTAACATCGACCAGAGCCTCAAACCTCAGGGAAAGAGGGAGTTGATTGGAGGAAGGGGGAGAGATAAACCAAGGAACTTGCATGCATGCATATAAACCTAAACAATGGACACAGATAACAGGTGGGTGGGGCATGAGTGGGGGGTAGGAGGTAATGTGGGGACACATATGTAAAATAATAATAATAATATAATATAATATAATAATTTATAATATAATATAATATAATATAATATATTGTAATATAATATAATATAATATAATATAATATAATATAATATAATATAATATAATTAATATAATAAAAAAGAAAGTGTGAGGCAACTGGAACCCCAAGAATACTTGAGAACATCTTTTCTGCCATGCTAGCTGTCATCAGCTATAAGGTAATATTACCTGGGGCAAATGGAGAAGTATTTTGGATTTATGTTCCTGACCCTTCATGGGTGGGAGCCCTTATATGGGCTGATTCCCCCACCTAATGTAGTCACCAATAATACCAAACACCTTGGTCATCCAGGAGCACCATGGGTGGTGCAAAGAAGTATAATTACATAGGGGTCTCAACCCAGTTTCCCTTTTGTATGACACAAAATCAAACCACTGCCCCTTTGTGTGTAAAATTAAAGAGAGATTTATGGCTTGTGTGGACACCAAAGGAAGGGACTATCACTGCTTGCTCCTTGGAAGAGGTGCAGAAATGTAACTAAGATCTTGTATTGAATATATACAAAAAGAAATTTACAGCCACTTTGAAATGGAATTGCCATGGCCTAGAGCAGGGGTCTGCAACCTTTAACACATAAAGAGCCACTTGGACCCGTTTCCGAAGGAAAAAAAAACACCTGGGAGCCACAAAACCATTGCGACATTTAAAACAAATATAACACTGCATATATTGTTTCTTACCTTAATGCTATATACCGATCGTGCAGTTAGCTGTCAATCTGAAGAAAAAAAGGACTTTTTCACTTAACAATGTAAAATATATTTTTGCAAATTAATAGCTAATTAAAATATTTAATTTACCTGGTTAATGGGATTTTTGCTCCTGAACCTCAGTGCACAGTGTCAGCACATCAGGGCTGTGAGACGTTGCCTTCATTTTCACACAGGCTTGCAAGTTGTCGGAGCCGCGGTAAAGCTTCAAAAGAGCTGCATGCGGCTCTGGAGCCATAGGTTGCCGACACCTGGCCTAGAGCAAAAAATATCCTTCCATGATAACATTCTATAATGTTGTTATAATTTTCCCCAGATTTGTGTTACCACCATTACTTATAATAATATCCCACACCCTTGGAAATCAATAAAAAATTCATCCTTTTGGTGCTTGGAGACAAAGGTAACACATTTCTTGATATTTTAGCATTACAACAGCATAATATACAATTATCCCCCAAAAAACTTACAAATCAATTCTTTGAATGTCTGGCAGCAATTTGAAAAGGACATGAAAGGATTTAATTCCTTCCAATGTGTAGAGGGCCCCCTGGGAAGCACCTGAGCATTCTATATTGGCTGCTCTTGCCCTTTTGGCCAAGAGAGATCCTTTTCTCAAGGTCCAGTGGCCCACAGCTGTTGCCGGAGCTTTCAGTTCATGCCAAGGTTGAAGCATCACGGTGGCTGGTACCATTGATCTGTCTCTCCCCTAGTGGGGTGAGTTGGGCCCTCCCTGGAGAAGAAAGCTGGGTTCCCCAAGATATGTGATCACTGCCAGGGCCTCGCCAAGGCAAGTGCTGGGTGAGGAAGCCACTGGGGCATAGGCTACCAAAGAGACAGAACTGAACCTCACATCACCCTGCTTGGCCCCGGAGGATGGCTGGTTAGCTAGAGATGAGTAAGATTCCTCAGGGAATGAATAACCTAAGACAGGCCCAGTCTCAAAGGGGCCATCAGGAGAGAACTTGGGGGTCAACAGAGGGGGGCACAGACCCTTACCCCCCACCCCCCTGAACCTTCACCCCTTCTGAGGAAGGTCTCCTGCACCCATGGCTGCTTCACTTCCCATGCACAGCTCAAATCGGAACCCAGGTAGCAGACAGAGACTTGGCTGACAGCAGCTGCCCTCTCACTGCAACAAGACTTGTTTGAGATATCTTGTACCCACGTTGTGGGGAAGTGGGTTTTTGATATCTAAATTAAGCCTAGTACCCGGAATGCTCAGGGCCTACTCAAGAGGGCAAATAATCCTTTCCACTAATACCGTAATACACAGGGTAAAATAAGATTGTTGTTAGGGAGTTGAGTTTGACAGAAGAATAATAGTCAAGTTTTCAGAGTAATTTAAATTAGCTAATTGAAATAAGCAAATATTCTGGAAAAATTGATTGTATTTTACAAAAACCTGTTCAGCAAAAATTTTTATTGGCAGTTCACATGTAATTATTCTAAAGCAGTCATATTTTAGTGGGGAAAAAAATAAATTTAAAAGCTATCCAGACTACATTATAAAATTTCCAAAAGCCTTCTAATATTTATTTATTTATTTATTTTTTAAAAAGACACATTTATTCAGCGTCATGATCAGACTATTACATTTAGCAATCAACAGCATGGATGCAAAAAAAAAAAAAAAAAAAAAAAAAAATCTACATTAAAACCCTTGGTTGGAATGCTTTACACTTTCCACAGAACAGAAACTAAAATAACCTGTTATACAATTAGTCACAAGTACAGTCCTCGAGTTTTTTTGCCCATTCACATGAGTATTGTCTAACACATGTCTTCTTTGTAGCAGCTAGGCCCTGCCACCACTGTGCTTGGCTGAGTTCACAAATCTGTTGTAACCTGTAGCTTCCCTGTCACTTCTCTGGCTCTCCTCTCCTGCTAAGCTTTGTTTCCTGGCTGTAATTAAAACCTTCTGCCACTGCCATAGCTGCTGGAACTGCCATAGCCACCTTGGTTTCGTGGTTTGGCAAAGTATTGCCTTCCACCACCATAAGGGCCAGAGCTTCTGCCTCCAAAGTTTCCTCCTTTCATGGGCCCAAAATTTGAAGATTGATTGTTGTAATTGCCAAAATCATTGTAGCTTCCACCACCTCCAAAATTGCTTCCACTACCACCGCCAAAGCCGCCTCCGCCTCCTCCATTGTTATAGCTGTCATAGCTGCCACTCCCGCCATAGCCACTGCCCTGGCTTCCATAACCCTGTCCACCACTTCCATAGCCTCTGCTTCCTCTAGAGTAACCAGGGCCGCCTCCTCCATAACCACCATCATTACCAAATCCATTATAGTCATCCCCACTGCCACCATATCCACCGCCACCATGGCTGCCACCAAAGCCACCTCGACCATGAAGTTTCCTCCATGACCAAAGTTGTCATTTCCACCAAAACCACCTCCACGACCACCTCCGAAGTTTCCAGAACCACTTTGACCTCTTTGGCTGGACAAAGCACTAGCCATCTCTTGCTTAGATAGGGCTTTCCTTACTTCACAGTTGTGTTCATTCACAGTATGGTATTTCTGAATGATAATCTTGTCCACAGAGTCATGGTCATCAAAGGTTACAAAAGCAAAGCCCCTCTTTTTGCCACTGCCTCAGTCAGTCATGATTTCAATCACTTCTATTTTCCCATACTGTTCGAAATAATCTCTTAAGTGATGTTCTTCGGTGTCTTCTTTAATACCACCAACAAAAATCTTTTTCACAGTTAAGTGGGCACCAGGTCTTTGAGAATCTTCTCTTGAGACAGCCCTCTTTGGTTCCACAACTCTCCCGTCCACCTTGTGTGGCCTTGTGTTCATGGCTGCATCCACCTCCTCCACAGTGGCATAGGTGGCTTGGTGTTTGGATCTCTCATCACCACACAGTCCATGAGCATTCCCCATTGCTCAAAATGGCTCCTCAGACTCTCATTGGTTGTTTCAAAGCTCAAACCTCCGATAAAGAGCTTCCTCAGCTGCTACAGCTCTTTGGGAGACTCAGACTTAGACATGATGCCTGCAACAGGGGGGATTCCAACGATGCTCACTCCGCGGTGTTCACCAGCAGAAAGGAGTGATCCAAGGAACGTATCTCGCCTTCTAATATTTAAATAAAATAGGGGGATAGTAGAAGAATATCATGTAAAGAAAAATATCTTGTAAATAAATTACATCTAGAAAATTTTTAATTTAAAAATTAACATTCTTTTGTAATGCTAACAGCAATACACCCATAAAAAACACACATGGTGTCAAAACAAGCCAGAGGAAAATCATTTGGGCAAAAAATGAAAAAGGATCCCAAGTCAAATTTATAGAAAATGTTCCTTTATTAACTTTTGGTCTAGAATATGTTTGTATATGTTCAGAAAACAACTCCAAGACCATGTGGATTTCTGCAACAGAGAGGAATTGACAGGAGTGCTCCAGCCATGAAGACAGAAAAGAAAAACAGCTCAGAGATAAAGGACGCTGGTGATGCCTTGCCATACTAGCTGAAAGCAGATGTGCGGCACTGAAGGTCGCCCAGGACCAAACCAGAGACAGTTGGACCTGCATCATCACCATTTGTACACCATCCAGAACTGAAATATCATTGCTGATATCTACACATAAAGAACTGTTTTACATTGAAATTGGGACTCAAAAGAACTGTTGGCTCCCCCCAAAAAACTCAATACAGACTAATTCATTTGCCTCTCAGCACAACCATTAGGATTGTCTTATTTTCGGTTCTTATAAGTGTATTTCTTGAATAACATGATCTAACACATCTAGGGGAAATAATGAACAACATAAAATGATCAACAAAAATGAACCTGGGGACAAGGAAGCATTGATCAGACTATCAAACTTCAGAGAGAAATTAGGGAAGGGTGGGGGAAAGGGAAAGAGATCAACCAATGGACTTGTATGCATGCATATAAGCCTAACCAGTGGTCACGGACAACAGGAGGCTGGGAGAACATGTGGGGAGGGGTTTGGGAGGGGAATGGAGGAATGAGGACAATTATGTGATACCATAATCAATAAAGAAATTTAAAAAAATGTAAATGGTTTAATGGCCCAATCAAAAGACATAGGGTAACTGAGTGGATAAGAAAACATGACCCATATATCTGCTGTCTACAGGAAACCCACCTCAAAAAAATAAACGGACACAGACTGAGGGTGAAGGGATGGAAAAAGGTTTTTCAGGCAAATGTATTTGACAGAAAAGCTGGGGTAGCAATACTTATATCTCACACATTAGATCTCAAAGTGAGGGACATGAAAAAAATAAGGAAGGTCACTTCATAATACTAAAAGCAATAAGAAGAAGTAACTCTGGTAAATATATACATACCCAATACAGGAGCACCCAAATACATAAGAAAACTTCTGGAAGATATCAAGGGAGAGAATACACTTATAGTAGGAGACTTTAATACCCCACTATCACCATTGGTCAATTCCTCTAAAAAAAAAAAATCAGCAAATAAAAATTAATCCTAAATGACTCACTAGATCAGATGGAATTTATTGACATCTTTAGATCATTTCACTCAAAAGCCACAGAATATACATTCATTTCAAGTGCACATGAGTCATTTTCAAAGATAGACCATATATTGAGTCACAAGCAAAGTCTCTTCAAATTCAAGAAGATAGAGATCATATCAAGCATCTTCTCAGATGACAGTGGCATAAAACTGAAAATCAACCACAATAAAAACAATCCAAAGAAATCAAACACATGGAGACTAAACAGCATGCTATTAAACAATGCTTGGGTTACCAGAGAGGTCAAAGAATAAATAAAAAACATCCTGGCAACAAATAACAACAATCCAAAATCTATGGGACACAGCAAAAGTAGTCTTAAGAGGGAAGTTCATAACTCTACAACCCTACTGCAAAAAACAAGAAACAATGGTAATAAATTACCTAACTCTGCAACTCAAAGAGTTAGAAAGAGAGCAACAAGAAAAACCCAGTGTAAGCAGAAGGAAGAAAATAACAAAGATCAGAGCAGAGATAAAGGAGAGAGAGAGAGAGAGAGAGAGAGAGAGAGAGAGAGAGAGAGAGATACAAAAAATTAACACATCCAAAAGCTGGTTCTTTGAAAGTATAAAGAAGATTGATGAACCTCAAGCCAGGTTCACCAAGAAGCAAAGAGAAAAGACCCAAATAAACCAAATTAGAAATGAAAAAGGAGAAATAGCAACAGATTCCATAGAAATACAAAGGATTGTTTAAAAATGAACTACTCTATTCCAACAAACTGCACAACCAGGAGGAAATGGACATATTCCTAGAAAAATACAACCTTACAAAATTCAATCAGGAAGAATCTAAAAATCTCATAGGAAGATAACCAAGGAAGAAACTGAAGCAGTCATTAAAAAGCTTTCAGCAAACAAAAGCCTGGGCCAGGAAGCTTCACAGGGGAATTTTACGAAACATTCAAGGAAGAACTAAAACCTATTCTCCTCAGACTATTAAAAATATTCAAGAATAAGGAACACTTACAAGCTCATTCTATGATACTGCCATCACCCTAATAACAAAACCAAATGGAGACAACACAATGAACAAGAAATACAGAGCAATATCCTTCATGAACATAGATGCCAAAATCCTCAACAAAATTCTAGCAAATCATATCCAGCAGTACATAAGAAAGATCATACACCATGAACAAGTAGGATTTATTCCAGGTATGCAAGGATGGTACAGTATCCGCAAATCAATAAATGAGATATATCACATAAATTAATTGAGAGATAAAAACCACACAGTCATATCAATTGATGCAGAAAAACATTTGACAAAGTCCCACACCCTTTCTTGTTAAAAACTCTCAGCAAGATGGGAATAAAAGGATCATACCTCAACATAATAAAAGCCATACCTGACAAACCCACAGCCAACATTATACTGAATGGACAAAAACTAAAACCACTTCCTCCAAACACAGGAACAAGACAGGGATGCCCACTCTCACCACTCCTATTTGACATAGCACTGAAAATATTAGCCATTGCAATTAGAAAAGAAGAAGAAATAAAAATCATCCAAATTGGAAAAGAAGAAGTAAAGCTGTCCTTATTTGCAGATGACATGATATTGTACATTAAAAAATCTAAAGACTCCATCAAAAAACTTTTAGACTTAATAAATGAATTCAGCAGATTACAAAATTAATGCCAAGAAATCTATGGCATTTATATACACCAATAGTGAACTTACAGAAAGAGAGACTAAAAAAGCAATCCCATTTTCCATCGCATCAAAAAAAAAAAAATTAAGATACTTAGGAATAAAATTAACTAAGGAGGTAAACGACCTATATGTGGAAAACTACAGGACTCTGAAAAAAGAAATAGAGGAATACATAAACAGATGGAAGAACATACCATGTTCATGGGCTGGTAGAATCAACATCATTAAAATGTCCATACTACCCAAAGCAATCTATAGATTCAATGCACTCCCCATTAAAATACCAATGGCCTATTTCATAGACTTAGAACGAACTTTCCAAAAATTCATCTGGAATAAAAAAGACCTTGAATAACCACAGCAATCATGAGAAAGAAGAATAAAGTAGGTGGGATCTCAATACCAGATTTCAAGCTGTATTACAAAGCCACTGTTCTCAAAACAGTCTAGT
Organism: Pipistrellus hanaki; assembly: GCF_964339955.1. Classification (NCBI taxonomy): domain Eukaryota; kingdom Metazoa; phylum Chordata; class Mammalia; order Chiroptera; family Vespertilionidae; genus Pipistrellus; species Pipistrellus hanaki. The sequence goes on along the minus strand of NC_140505.1, from coordinate 90,631,282 downwards.
ACTGGCACAAGAACAGACATATAGACCAAGAACAGAATAGAAAATCGAGATATAGACCCAAACCACTATCTTCAATTACTATTTGACAAAGGAGGCATGAGCATACAACGGAGTCAAGACAGCCTCTTCTATAAATAGTGTTGGGAAAATTGGACAGATACATGCAAAAAGATACTAGACAACTCACACACAACATACACAAAAATAAATTCAAAATGGATATAGGAATTAAACATTAGACAGGAAACCATAAAAATACTAGAGGAATCCACAAGCAGCAAAATCTCAGGCATATGCCAAAGCAATTTCTTTGCCAATACCACTCTTAGGGCAATGGAAACTAACGAGAAAATAAACAAATGGGACTACATCAAAATAAATAGATTTTCACAGCAAAAGAAACTATCAACAAAACACCTTAGAAAACCCACTATTTGGGAGTATATATTTGCCAATGTTATTACAGAGAAAGGCTTAATCTCAAACATTTACAGGGAACTTATACAACATAACAAAAGGAAGATAAATGATCCAGTGGAAAAAATGGACAACGGTCCTAAATAGATACTTTAAAAAAATTTTTATTGATTTTACACAGAGAGGAAGAGAGAGGGATAGAGAGTTAGAAACATCAATGAGAGAGAGTCATCAATCAGCTGCCTCTTGCACACCCCCCACTGGGGATGTGCCCGCAACCAAGGTACGTGCCATTGACCGGAATCAAACCCGGGACCTTTCAGTCCGCAGGCCTACGCTCTATCCACTGAGCCAAACAGGTTTTGGCCTAAATAGATACTTTTTGAAGGAAGGCCAAGTGTGTGGGATCCCTTAGCATGACCCGCGTGGTTCGGGGCCCACTCAAAGTCCCATTTCTGGAGAAGGCCGCACACTAAAATAAAGAAGCTAGAAAATAGTTACTTTGGGAAAATGGGGCCAGGCAGGAGTCCCCCTCTCAGGGAGGACTACTCCATGCTCTGGCCTTTTACCATTCCTTTTATTGAGATTCTGAGACAAGGACATCTCTTAGGCGGGAAATTCCAAAAACAGAAAATCAACAAGAATTTACATGTAATCAACAAATTAAAGTTGCCTCAACTACCACTATCTCAACTAGACTATGAGTTAATAGCTCTGACCATTCATTCAGAGCCATCCAGGTTGGCCAGCTCTTTTTACATTTTACTACCAGGGAACAATATTTGGTTTCAGTTAGCCAGCTCTTTTTACATTTTACCACTAGTGACTCAACCTAGAGTCAATGAGTTAATAGCTCCAAACATTCAGAGCCATCAAGGTTGGCCAGCTCCCTTTACATATTATTACCAGTGACAATGTTTTCCGGCAAAGTGATATATGAAAACATGCTCAAAGTCACTAATCATACAAGAGATACAAATCAAAACGACAATGCAGTATCATCTGACACCTGTCAGAATGTCTATCATCAACAAATCAACAAATGACAAGTTCTGTGGAGGTTGCAGAGGAAAAGGCCTGCTGTTGGGCTGGTGCAGCCACCCTGGAGAACAGTATGGATTTTTCTAAAAAAAATAAAAAACAAAAATAGAACTCCCATTTGACCCTGTAATCCCACTTCTAAGAATATATCCCAAGAAATCAGAAACACCAATCAGAAAGGATATTTACACCTCTATGTTCATATCAGCACAATTCAACATAGCTACGATTTGGAAACAGCCTAAATGCCCATCAGCAGATGAGTGGATTAGATAACTATGGTACATCTACACAATGGAATATTACACATCTATAAAAAAGAAGGAATTCTTACAATTTGCAGTGGCATGGATGGAACTGGAAAGCATTATGCTAAGTGAAATAAGCTAGACAATGAAAGAAAAACACCACATGACCTCACTCATTATGGAAAATAAAGAACATTATAACCTGATGAATAAAATGATAGATATAGAGGCAGTGATGCATCAAACACACTGTCAAATTATAGTGGAAAGGCTGGGAAATATTATAATGGGGGCATGTGGGGAGAGAAATAAACCTAAGGACTTGTATGCATACATATAAACACAACCAATGGACATAAGACACTGGGGGACTGAGATGAGGTCATGTAACAGGGAGTAGGGGAGGCTGGGTGAAGGTCAAGGGGGAAAAAGGAGATACATGTACTACTATTTGTAATACTTTAACAATAAAATTAAATTTAAAAAAACTGCCTTAGCCTTTTTTTTTGTCTTCAAAGTTCCTGATTTGCCCTTCAATATTGAATAATACCCTTGATAGATGGAGTATTCTTAAATTCAGTCCCTTGCTTTGCATCACTTGGTGTGCTTCATTCCATTTCCTTCTTGCCTGATGTTTTTCTGTTGAGAAATTATTTTATAATTTAATGGGAGTTCCTTTGTAGGAAACTTTCTGTCTCATTCTTTCAGCCTTTAACATTCTCTCTTTGTCATTAATGTTTGCCAGTATTACTACGTTGTGTCTTGTGTGAATCTTTTTGGGTTTAACTTGTTTAGGACTGATTGTACTTGCGTGAATTTTTCTTCCCCAAATCAGGAACATTTTCTGTCATTCCCTCAAATAGGTTCTCTAATCCTTGCTCCTCTTCTTGTCCTTCTGGCACCCCTATTATATGTATGTTACTTCATTTCATGTTGTCCCAAAGCTCACTTAGGCTCTCCTCCTGCTTTCTACTTTTCTCCAAATGTTGTTGAGATTGGCTGTGTTTTTCTCTCCTGTATTCTGACTATTGTATTTTTCCAGTTATAAGATTTTTTTTTTCTAAAATCTTTAGGTTGAAAATCAAAGTGTGTCTTATGCATGCAAGTCAGCTGAGGAGGGAGCCATGTGGGTACATAGGTGCCCATACCTTGTCAAATAAGTTTACTCCAATCATGAGCCTTATTGTTACTGATGTCAGCTGATGCTGTAATTGGAAGTAGAGGTGGAGAGTGTGTAGATGCAACAAGGACTGAAGCATTCTGAGCCCATAAAGATGTCAAAATAAATAAATAAATAAATAAATAAATAAATAAATAAATAAATAAATAAATACCAGTAAGCAACTGTCTTAGTCTGCAAAATTCATACTGAATGTACTCAGCTATGCAAAAGAGCATGGAAATTGCGCTGCAGTGAGACAATTTGGACCTTCTCCCATTGAGTGTATAATCAGACAGAGGAGAAAACAGGAAGAAAAGCTCCTTAAAATGCCAAAAACGGAGAAGGCCTTAAGAGGAAAACCAGCAAAAAGGGCAAACTTGTAACAGAGGCTTAAGACTTGGATTATGGAGTAGTGCCAGAGTGGCTTATGTGTGTCAACCAAGCTTATTCAATGTCAGGCTAGAATGTTTGCAAGCCAAATGAACATTGTTGATTTTACAGAAAAGGCAAAATGGTGCTTTAACCTGTTAACCGAGCGGGACGTATAAATACGTCAAACGTAAACAATATCGGATACGGGTAGGACATATACAAATACGTCCTTGAAATATATGTTGCGCCCTGAAACGGGAGGGACATGTATTTCCAAACAACAAAGGTATTAGTCATCCATACATGTCTCGACATGAATTTAAGACATGGAGGGAATCAGTATAATTTCGCTATTGAGAGTGGTGGACGTGTTTTGGGTGAGCGGTGACGGGTACGTACTTATACTTACCTACCTATTTTCGTATTATATATTATTTACTTATATTTTTTATATCTCCAACCTTTATATAATAGAAAAACATATAAAATTGATCCAATCATCAATAATTTGTTAGAAAAGTTTAAAAGTTTTTATGTATGTGAACGAGAAATATGCGTAGATGAATCTCTTTTATTATGGAAAGGGAATTTATTTTGGAAACAATATATATATACAAAAAGAGCTAGATTTGGAATGAAGTTGTTTATTTTGAGTGAAAGCCAATCTGGATACGTACAAAATATAATTTTATACACAGGCAAGGACACAAATTATGGTTCGAACTACCCACAAGAAAAACAATCAACAAGAATTGTTTTGGAGTTAACACATGACTTATTGAATAAAGGGTATAGGATTTATTGTACTTAGATAATTTCTATACGTCAATTCATTTGGCTGAACTCTTGTGTCAAAACAATACAGACATTGTTGGAATAATGAGGATAAACAGAGTCGGAATCCCCAGTGAAATAAAAACAAAAAAATTATAGAAAAATGAACATATATTAAGAATCAAAGACAAACTTATGGTTTTAAAATGGAAGGATAAAAAAGACGTATTGATGCTCAGTTCTATTCATAATGACGAAAAGACAATGATTGAAAAGAGAGGAAGAAGGCAAGAAAAACCGAATGTTGTCCTGGATTATAACAAAAATATGGGCGGCGTAGATTTGGGAGATGGAACACAGCTGCCCGTAACAGGGTAAAAAAATTTTATAAAAAAGTTTTTCTACTATTAATTGATATGTGCTGCTTCAATGCATATATTATATACAAAAAAGATAAAGGCCATTTGGATCGATTACACTTTTTGATAGAGTGTGTAGAGAAATTGGTAGATAACAACATAGTGAAAACCCACCCAAAGACATCAACAAGCAGCTCTACATCTAAACCATCACACTTAGTTGAAAGGCATTTTCCAGAACAAATGAAAAGCGATATAGGAAAAACTAAATCCAGGAAATGCCGAGTTTGCTACAAGAAAGGTGTTCGGAAAGAATCTACATACTGGTGTCCAGATTGTAAGGTAGTACTATGTATCAACAATTGTTTTAAAATATATCACACAGAAGTTGAGTTTTGAATTTTTACATCTATATTTCAAATTTTTAAACTCAATATTTCTATTTTATTTGTGTGCTTTTGTTTATTGTTCTGTAATTGTTAACTTTTTAATATTTTTTATTGTGTATAGACATAAAAAATATATTTTTTGTAATCTTTATAATTGTTTGTAAAATTTATAATTTTTTAATTCGATGTTTCCAGTTTTTTGTTGGTATTCTTTTCTATTTGTTTGTAATTTTGTATTTTCCTTTGTGCTTTATATATAAATAAATGAAAATATATATATTTCATTTATTTTAATTAAGTATAAATTAAAAAAATAATAATATATACGTCCACTGGGCATGACGTACTGACACGTCCTAGTGAAAGAGTATGCGCCCATTGTACTTTGCGTAATTAAAAAGGGAACTCCCTGGTTAACAGGTTAATTTCATGAGGAGAGAAGGGTTATCCATGAGATCAAGAACAAAGTTAGCTCAGAAAATGCCATCAGTTTATGAGGATGATTTTATATATATATATATATATATATATATATATATATATATATATATATATATATATATATATATATACACACACACACACACACACACACACACACACAAGTGACTCAGAAGACAGTAGTGATACAATAGAAGTTGAAAAAAATGTCAAGGAACTTTTAGTGAGGAAGAAGCAAGCATGATGCAACAGAGGCTGAATAAAGTAATATGCTGCATAATAACTTAATTCTGATATGTAAACATTTGATAATTACTAAATAAAAATGTGTTTTATGTTTAAAATATTGATTTCTTAATTTTGGGTTAGAAAAGTATGGGGTGTCTTATACATGAGGGAGTCTTATATATGGAAAAATGTGGTAATTTGGTTCTCCACTTCTAGTTTACTGTTTAAACCTTTCATCATGGTTTTATTTTTTATTGTCAACTATATAATTTTTATTTCCTCTTGATTCTTGCATAAGTTGTTGATTTTTTTTCTCACCTAGCCAGTTTATAAACTGTTTGACCCTTACTCTGAATTATTATTGTAACATATTGCATGCCTCCTTTTTATTTAGTTTCTTTTCTGGTGATTCCTCCTTTTCTTCCCTTGGGTGGTTATTTCTTTATCTCCTCATTTTTTGCTGTCTCTTTCTACCCTTGGCACCCTGCTTGGGGTTTGAGAGGTTAAAGACCCTATCAGGGAAATGATCTGGAAATCTTTAGTCCAAAGGCTGGGTCTTCCTTGATTCTCACGCCTTTATTGTCTCTGTTCTGAGTTGTATTCCCTTCTCCCATACATCTGGTCCCTCTGTTGTCTGCTTCAGATGCTCGGGTTTGTGGGAGCATGTGCACACTTCTTCTGAAGTGTGATTGTCTTTGAGGACCCAGAGCCCTCTGGATTGGAATTCTTTGTGTGGTCCCAGCACCTGTGGCAGGGTGGCACCCTAGGTCCCTCTGGCAATGCACCTGTGGCATGGTCCTGAGACCCTTGGTTGGGTACATTGGCTTGCTTCAGGTCACCCAGGTAGCTCTTTCCTATTGCCTGGAGTGAGGCATGTGCTGGGCTGCTCTGGGTAACCCCTGCAGAACTATCTCAGGGACCAGGGAGAAATGGGTGGGGTGGCTCTGGGTCATACAGTCCCACTTTCTTGTAGCCTGGAGTGAGACACATGCTGTGTTGCTCCTGTTCACACCTCCTCAGTATGGAGCAGGAGTGGGTTTCCCTGGGTCACTCAGTTTGTGCTCCCCTGTTGCCCACAGTCAGGTCCATGTTGCATTGCTCCAAATGGCCCCAGCAGGACTGTTCTGGGGACCAGGGTGGAAGGGACGCAGGTTGCTCTGCATTGCACAGTCAGAGCTTCCCTATGGTATGCTATGGGTTGCTCCAGATCACCCTGGAAGCTGGTCCCAGTTCTGAGGGTGAAGCTGGTGCTGGGTGGCTTCTGGTCAAGCTGGCAGCACAGTTCTGGGGTCTGAGTTGGGTGTGGGGCACAAGGTTCCCCCTGGCTTGCACTCACTGTGGGGTCTTGGAGCAGAATCCTAGAATGCTGGTCCCAGCAGACTGGTGAGGAGGCCTGGAGCAGAAGCTCAATCTGGCTGCATGTGTTCCCTGCAGACATCTGGGAGCCTGCCAGGAGTTACTGTGACACTCAATGCTGGGGCATGGTGGTGGTTCCATGTGGGCTAAGGCTGGCAAGTGGCATTCTCTAGGCAACCTCTACCCTTCCTTATTGAAAATTGTCTCCTCAGCTGTGTCTAATTTGTTAATTCAGGGTGTATGGTCTCTGATTTAGTTGTTTTTCTGGTCTGGCTCTAGTAGGAGGTGCACAATACTATTGCCTATTTGGCCACAATTTTATCTGTCTGTCCCATTAATTCTATTTTTTAAAATAAATCTTTAGTGTTCATATTATTACAAATGTTCCTCATTTTTCCCTCTCCATTGTTTCCCTCCACCAGGTTCCCACCCCACCCTCTGCCCTTTCCCCACCCCCATTGTCCTCATCCATAGGTGCACAGTTTATGTTCAGTCTCTTCCCGCACCACTCCACTCCCCCTTTCCCCGAGAATCGTCAGTTCTCTCCCCTTCAATACCTCTGATTCAATTATATTCACCAGTTAATATTGTTCATTAGATTTTTTAATTCCCTTGGTTTTTAGATTCACTTGTTGATAGTTATGTATTTGTTGTTCATAATTTTTATCTTTTTTTTTTTTTTTTGCCTCTCCCCTCCCTCCCCAGGAGCAGTGCCTGCCCAGGCCATAACTCCCCGCGACCCAAAAATAACTGCACAGATGAGAGGACCGGGGCCAATGCCCCCGGCTCAGGGCAGTGCTTGGGTTTCCGCCTTATCTCTGACAGCCAGTGCCTCTTTTATCTTTATTTTCTTCTTCTTCCTAAAAAACCCCCTTCAGCAATTCATATAATTCTGGTTTGGCGGTGATGAACTCCTTTAGCTTTTCTTTATTTGTGTCCTTCAATTCTGAGTGATAGTTTTGCTTGGTAGAGTATTTTTGGCTGTAGGTTCTTGCTATTCATCACCTTGAATATTTCTTGCCATTCCCATCTGGCCTGCATGGTTTCTGTTGAGAAATCAATGACAATCGTGTGGGTGCTCCTTTATAGGTAACTACCTGCTTTTTTCTTGCTGCTTTTAATATTCTCTCCTTGTCTTTTACTCTTGGAATTTTAATTATGATGTGTCTTGGTCTGGTCCTCTTTGGATTCCTTTTGTTTGTGGTTCTGTGTGCTTCCTGGACTTGTAAATCTAATTCTTTCACCAGGTGGGGGAAGTTTTCTATCATAATTTCTTGCAATATGTTTTTGGTATTTTGCTCTCTCTCTTCTTCTGGGACCCCCATAATTCTGATGTTGGTTCGCTTGAAGTTGTCCCAGAGGTTTCTTACATTATCTTCAACTTTCTGGATTCTCTTGTCTTCTTGCTTCTGCTGAGGAGTGTCTTTTGGCTCTTTATGTTACAAATCTTTGACTTGATTCTTGTGATCTTCCATTCTATTTTTAGGACTCTTAGGCTTTTACAGCTCCTTTGATTTTCCTTCTGGTTTTCTCTTTCCTTCTAGTTGTAGAATTTCTAGTCAATCAACTTTCCTGTAGTTCCTGATAATGTCCAATTTGTATTTTAGTTGTGTTTTTTGAAATTGTTGTGTGAGGCATTTACCTATGCCACCATCTTGGTTTCTCTCATGTCCCTTTAATTCTTATTCATGATTTCTATTTCTGTTTTCATGCCGATTTCCACTATTTTTTATGTTTCTCATTAAGTTGCTTGTAGTTCTCACTAAGTTGTTTCTACATATTTATAACCATTACTTTGAATTCTATATCTGATAATTTTCTTCCCTCCATTTCATTTATCTCTTTTTCTTGATATGCCTCCTGTTCTTTCATTTGGAGACTGTTTCCCACCCCCATTTTTTCTGTTTCTTTGTGTTTGTTTCTGTGTGTTGGAAAATTGCTATGCCTCCAAGTCTTGGTAGGGTAGCCTTCTTGTGGGACTCAGTGGTGTAGTCTTCTTGAATGTCTGAGCTGGGTGCTCTAGGAATGACCCTAGTATAGGTTATGTGGGCCCTCTTGTGGAGATTGAGCCTTGATTGCTGGTGTCCCATTTGTGATTGGGCTCAGGAGGCAGGCCTGTTGACTGTGAGTCTCCACTCAGATTACTACATCATGATTATAAAGGTGTTAATGGAATAAAACAGGACAAAACAGACCAAATAAAAAGAACACAAAGAAAAACAAACAAAAAAGCAAAAAAACCACACAAGCAATAACAAACCAAAATAAAAACCGAAAACACCAACAATAGTAAAAATAACAGTCTCAACCAAAAACCTAAAACAAACAAACAAACAAAAAAACACACAACCAAACAAACCAGACATACAAAAAACCCCCCAAAAAACAAACAAACAAACAAACAAAACTAGAAGATATGAGACCAGAGATTTAGGGGAGGAAAGGAAAAAAAAAAAACCCCTAAATTAAATAAATGAAAGAAAATATAAAAGCAAAGAAGTAGGGAAAGCATAAAAATGAAAGATAGAAAATAAAAATAAAATAATAATTTTTAAAAGTAATAATACAAATAAAATATAGACTATGAAAAAAAGGAAAATAGAACAGAAAAGAAGAAAAATTGTATTAAAAATAATTAACAAAAAGAGAATGAGAAAGAAACAAAATTAGACTAAAATAACAGGGAGAATATGGAAAAAAAGAGAGAAGAGAGAGACAAAAAATCCAAACCAAAGAAAAAGCACAAACTGAACAACAAGAACAAAACAAAAGGTAAAACATCATTAAAATGTCCATACTACCCCCAAAAAAATCTATAGATTCAATGCAATACTTATTAAAATGCCAGTGGCATATTTTACAGACGTAGAACAAACTCTCCAAAAGTTCATATGGAAAAAAAAAAAAAAAAAAAAAAAAAAAGACCCCTGAATAGCCACAGCAATCTCAAGAAACAAAAACAAAGTTGGAGGGACCAGAAAACCAGATATCAAGTTACACTGCAAAGCCACTGTACTCAAAACAGTCTGGTAATGACACAAGAACAAGCATATAGACCAATGGAACAGAAGAGAGAACTCAGAATCAACCCAACCTTTATGCTCAATTAATATTTGACAAAGGAGGCAAGAGCATACAATGGAATCATGACAGTCTCTTCAATAAATGGTGTTGGGAAAATTGGACATATATGTGCATAAAGAAAAAAGAAAAACATTCGACCTCCAACTTACACCATACACAAGAATAAGCTCAAAATGGATAAAAGACTTAAATGTAAGTCATGAAACCATAAAAATCTTAGAAGAAAACATAGGCAGCAAAACCTCAGAAATGTCACATAGCAGAATTTTCACTGATACATCACCTAGGTCAAAAGAAACAAAGAGAAAAATAAACATCAAAATAAAAAGCTTCTGCATAGCAAGAAAACCAACATTGAAATGAAAAGGGAACCATTGTATGAGAAAACATATTTGCCAATGATATATCAGATAAGGGGTTAATTTTCAAAATATATAAAGTACTCATACAACTTAACAAAAGGGAGAAAAACAATACAATTTAAAAATGGGCAAAGTAGCCCAAACCGGTTTGGCTCAGTGGTAGAGCATCGGCCTGTGGTCTGAAAGGTCCCAGGTTCGATTCCGGTCAAGGACATGTACATTGGTTGCAGGCACATCCCCGGTAGGGGGTGCACAAGAGGCAGCTGGTCGATGTTTCTCTCTCATTGATGTTTCTAGCTTTCTATCTCCCTTCCTCTCTGTAAAAAATCAATAAAAAATATATTTAAAAAAAATGGGCAAAGTACCTAAATAGACACTTCTCCAAAGTGGACATACAGAAGGCCAAGAGGCATATTAAAATGTGCTCAAAAGTCACTGAAAGATGAAAACAAAAATGACAATGAGGTACCACCTCACACTTGTCAGAATGGCTTTCATCAACAAATCAACAAATGACAAGTGTTGTCAAAGATGTGGAGATAAGGGAACCTTCATACACTGTAAATACAAACTGGTGTAACTTCTGTGGAAAAAGTATGTAATTCCCTCAAAATATTAAAAATGAAACTCCCATATGACCCAGTGATCACACGTCTAAGCATATATCCTAAGAAATCAGAAACACCAATCAGAAAGAATATATACACCCTATCCTAGCTAATAAAAGAGTAATATGAAAATTGACCATCACTCCAAGACACAAGATGGCCACCCCCTTGTGGTCAAAGATGGCTGCCCCCATCTGGACACAATGGTCATCACAAGATGGCCTGAATGGGGGGTAGTTATGGGTAGTTGGGGGAGACCCAGGCCTGCAGGGGAAGGGAGTTGGGGGGGGAGGATACCAGGTCTGCAGAGGAGAGCAGTTGGAGGGGACCATGCCTGCAAGGGAGTGCAGTTGGGGGCAATCAGGATGGCCGGGGAGCAGTTAGGTCTCAATCAGGCTGGCAGGGGAGTGGTTAGCGGGTGGTCAGGCTGGCAGGCAGAAGCATTTAGGTGCAATCAGGCAGAGGCAGGCGAGCAGTTGGAAGCCAGCAGCCTATATTGTGAGAGAGATGTCCAACCACCCATTTAGGCCCGATCCCAGTGGGCCTAAATGGGCAGTCGGACATTCCTCAAGAGGTCCCAGATTGGAGAAGGTGTAGGCTTGGCTGAGGGACACCCCCTGTGTGCACAAATTTCATGCACTGGGCTCTAGTGTTTATAGAAGCAACTTATCTAATAAAGTGGAGTGGCCTGAGGTCCTCTGTCAAGCCCCACAGAGGATTGGGGGGCGGGGGGGAGGTGCTGCCCCAGGTCCCTGCTGATTGCTTGTTAAGGCTCGTTATGGCAACTTGGTCTCCACTGTGGGTGCAGCCATCTTGTGTTATGGAAATCCTGTCTCCGCTGTGGGTGCAGCCATATTTGTGGTGAAGTGACAGTCAATTTGTATATTCCCTTTTTATTATATAGAATAGCTAAGATTGTAAACAGCTTAAGTGCCCATCAGCAGATGACTGGATAAAAATTCAGTGATACATCTATATAATGTACTATATAATTGTAAAAAAGAATGAACTCTTAACATTTGCATTGATGGACCTGGAGAGCATTATGATAAGTGAAATAATCCAGTCAGAGAAAGATTAAGTATTGCATGATCTCACCCATATGTAGAATCTAATGAGCAACATAAACTGATGAACAAAAATAGATACAAAGTCATAGAAGCATCGAACAGACTGTCAATCCTCAGAGGGAAGGAAGAGGAGGGTGGATAGATGAGCAGAGATCAGCCAATAAACTTGTATGCATATATGATAACAGATGGACGCAGACAATAGGATTGAAAGGAGTTTTTAGGGGTAAAATAGTCAGGTTTAGGGAGTTTTAGAAATAAAGAGGTCCGTGGGGGAAGATTGCAAAGCTGGGGGGCTGGGAGCTCCCAAAAGGCATACATTCACAGAGAAAAGAGATGCCACAGGATAAGGGGAGAGGAATACATCCATTCACAGAAGACATGCTAAAACCACAGGGAGTGTATAAATAAAATGGAGAAAAAGGAAAAGAGATTTTTCACAGGGAATAGGGAATTCTACCGCAGGAAGGGTAGGAAAAGAGAGGGACCCCATGTGGGGTTTGAGCTTTGAAGCTGCTATAGTGACCAATCAAAGAGGATATCAGGACACAAAGAACTGCAACCTTTATAAACCTTAGAAAAAAGTCTACCGCTTTGGAACCTATTCCCCATGTGGGGGTCTGTACTTGTTTCTAATAAATTTTCATCTTTCTATATACCATCTTTTGTCTATGGCTTCATTGTTCGAATCCACCTGGTCAAGAACCAGGAAAGAAACCATCTTTACATCCTCCCCAAGGAAGAAAACATGAATTTCAGTGTGGCTTCCATGTTTCAGGGTGATGAATGTCTAGGGTGGGGACAGGAGCAGGCTGGGAGAGGTAAAAAGGCAGGGGGAGAAGACATATGTAATACTTTCAACAATAAAGAATTTACAAAGGAATAAACAAACAAAAACAAATAAAAACAAAAACACCACAAAAACAACAACAACAAAAACACATCAACTTCTGGGTTTGTCTTTTTTTTTTTTTTTTAAATAATAAATCTTTATTGTTCAGATTATTGCAGATGTTTCTCTTTTTCCCCTCCCCCATCGATCTCCTCCACGTGATTCCCCATCCCACCCCAGGCCCTTACCCCCTGCCACTGTCTTCATCCATAGGTGTAAAATTTTTGTCCAATCTCTTCCCACACCCCTCAGAACTCCTTCCCCCTGAGAATTGTCAGTCCACTCCCTTTCTATGTCCCTGATTCTATTATATTCACCAGTCCATTTAGTTCAGGGGTCTTCAGTCTGATCCGGCCTGCCAGGTTTTTTGGGCAGTGAGCGCAGCCGAGGTGTTACAGTAGGAATTAGTAGTTCATATAGTCCGGCCCTCCAGCTCTCTGAGGGACCGTGATCTGGCCCCCACTTTAAAAAGTTTGAGGACCCCTGATTTAGTTCTTCAGGTTTTTTATTCACTTGATTTTTAGATTCACTTGTTGGTAGGTATGTATTTGATGTCCTTTTGTTGTTCATAGTTTTTACCTTTACCTTTTTCTTCTTCCTCATCTTAAAGAATACCCTTCAGCATTTCATGTAAACCTGATTTGGTGGTGATGAACTCCTTTAGCTTTTTCTTATTTGTGAAGCTCTTTATCTGACCTTCAATACTGAATGATAGCTTTGTTGGGTAGAGTAATCTTGGTTGTAGGTTCTTGCTGTTCATCACTTTGAATATTTCTTGCCACTTCCTTTTGGACTGCATAGTTTCTGTTGAGAAATCAGCTGACAGTCATATGGGTACTCCCTTGTAGGTAACTAACTGTTTTTCTCCTGCTGCTTTCAAGATTCTCTCTTTGTCTTTTGCCCTTGACATTTTAATTATGATGTGTCTTGGTGTGGTCCTCTTTGGATTCCTCTTGTTTAGGGTTCTATGTGCTTCCTGGACTTGTAAATCTATTTCTTTTACCAGTAGGGAAAGTTTTCTGTCATTATTTCTTTCAATAGGCCTTCAGTATCCTGCTTGCTCTCCTCTGTCACCCCAAAAATCTGGATGTTTGTATGCTTTAAGTCGTCCCAGAGGCTCCTTACACTATCCTCACACTTTTGGATTCTTCTTTCTTTTTGCCTCTCTGGTTAGGTGTTTTTTGCTTCCTCATACTCCAGATCCTTGGTTTCACTCTTGGGGTACATTGATCTACAGTTGAGTTTCTGTATATTCTTTATTTCAGACAGTGTATGCTTAATTTCTGACTGGTCCTTTTCCTTTTTTTTTTTTTTTTTTTTTTTTTTTTTTTTTTGTATTCTCATTAAGATCCTTGAGGTCTCTTCAAGTTTCTCAGAAGTTTTTAGAATATTCTTGAGTAACCTTATAAATGTGATTTTGAACTCTGTGCTGTCCAGTAGTTTACTTTCCTCTATCTCTCCCATTCATGACATGCTTCTGGGTCCCACATTTTGGTTGCCTCCCTGTGTTGATGGAGTGACTTTGTGTGGTAGGTGACCTATAGGGGCCAGTAGCTAAGTTTCCGTAATCACCCGAGGTGGTTGCTCTTGGTATACCCCTTTGTGGGCTGAGTGCAATGTCTGGTATAGTTAAGCCTTGATTGCTGTTGGTACACTGGGATAAATTGACCTCCAGGCCAACTGGCTGTGAGGACCCGCTGTGTTTATAATGGATGAACTCTGCACTGGAGACAATCTTATAGTACAGGCCTTGTTTCAGTGGGGCTTTGATGCTCAGAGCCGGCCTCCCAAATGTGTCACTTATGGATATGAGGACTTGCAATCTGGTGTCTCACACTGATCATTAGATACACTGGCTTCTGGATCTCCAATGGGGTGCAGTTCAGCTACTGTCTGAGACCACCCTGTAGGAACTACAGTGAGAACCACAGCCCTTTCCTCCTTGCTTGCAGCTTGGAGGCTTTGGAGCTGTCTGCACCAGGTTGCAAGTTTGCTAGGTTAAACTGCAATAGAGAAGGCCATTCATATGCAAAAGCCATTGTTTGGAGCTTGGGTGTGTTTGCAGATTGTGCAGGGCTGAGTTTCAGGGCAGAGTCTCAGGGTGTCACTAGGCTAGGACATGGCCAACAGTGATGGCTGCCAGTCAGCCGTCTCTGCCTCTCTGACCATGTCCCCATGTCTCGCACCTCAGCACAGCAAGCAAGCCACCCTCACTTTTCAACCCAATGGCAGACAGTCCAGATTTTCCCCCAGAAACTGGATTTCAGAGAGATCGGGAGCTTATCTTTTTTCGGGTTGAAGAAAGCAATTCCCTCCTCCAGCCAGAATCCACTGCCAGCCCATATCGAGTGCATGCCCTCGTACCTCAGTTTTTCAGCGCTTGTGCCCAGAATGCTCCTTTATCTTTCAGTCTAGTTGTAGAGCTTCCACTCAGCCAGTTTTCCCGTGGTTCTGAGTGATAGACGTTTTGTTTTTACTTGTAGTTTTGAAATTGTTGTGCACGGCAACAGTTTAGGTGTGTTTACCTAAGCCGCCATCTTGGATCTCCCTGGGTTTGTTATTGAAGCAGGAATTTTGGGGGAACATAGGAAGGCTTAGGGATTTTTTTAGAATTGGGGTCCAGGAAAACCATGGGGTTGCAGACTAGAAGAAGGTACGTTTCCATAATACAAAAAGCCAGATGCAGTTACATTTCCATAACATAATGAGGCAGCAACAGGTATCCTATCTAATAAAAGAGTAATATGCAAATTGTGGTACCTCTGCTATACACACAAGCTATGCCCACCAGCCATGCCCAGCAGCCAATCAGGAGTGAATAGGCAAATAAACCCAACCAAAATGGCTGCAGCCCCAGAGAGCAGGTGGGAGGCTTGGGTTTTCCCAGCAATGGAGGAAGCCAAGCTTTACGCTTGCCCTTGCTGTCTCAGGCCTCTACTCAATGCTACAAAGTTTCAATGATAGAAGATAAATAAATCCCAACAAAAATGGTGGCAGCCATGGAGCTGGAGAGAACAGGAGGCTAGGACTGCCTCTGGAGATGGAGGAAGCCAAGATTTCCACCTGTCCTAGCCAGCCCAGGCCTCTGCTTAAGGCTACAACGTTTCAATTATAGAAGATAAATAAATCCCAGATACCAGGGCCTCTGCTTGGTGGCTGGGGGTGTGGCCAGCCTGCAAACCACCATAGGCTCCTCGCCCAGGCTTCCCCACATCCCAAGAGAACCCCCACCCTGATCTGGGACACCCTTCAGGGAAAACCAACCGGCCCCCACCTGTGCACCAGGCCTCTCTCCTATCTAATAAAAGAGTAATATGCAGATTGACTATCACTCCAACACACAAGATGGCTGCTTCCATGTGATCAAAGAACTTGCCCCTATGTGGACACAAGATGGTCACCACAAGATGACCAGCAGGGGAGGGCAGTTGGGAGGTATCAGGCCTTTAAGGGAGGGTAATTGTGGGCAATCAGGCCAGCAGGGGAGGGCAGTTGGAGGTGACCAGGTCTGCAGGGAAAGGCAGTTGAGGGGGGACCCAGGCCTACAGGGGAGAGTAGTTTTGGGTAACCAAACCTGTAGGGGAGGGAAGTTAGGGGTGACCAGGCCTGCAGGGGAAGGCAGTTAGGGGCAAATAGTCTGGCAGGGGAGCAGTTAGGCATCAATCAGGCTGGCAGGGGAGTGGTTAGGGGTAATCAGGAAGGCAGGTGGGCGAGTAGTTGGGAGCCAGCAATCCTGGATTGTGAGAGGGATGTCTGACTGCCCATTTAGACAGGCAGTCGGACATCCCTCAATGGGTCCCAGATTAGAGAGGGTGCAGGCTGGGCTTAGGGACAATCCTGACCCCTGCACAAATTTCGTGCACTGGGCCTCCAGTATTTACATAAGACAAGGAACTGTAAGTAGCCAAGAAAGGTCTATATTTACAAAATAAAGAAAGGGAAACCCTTCATTCAGAAGGAGAGGAAGAAAGCCCAAAGGAAATAGGAAAACAATAAGGAAGGAGTAAGAGGTGGGAGGAGAACTTCAAATGTCCCGTGTGAGGTAAGGGAATAGTGACCAATCAGAGGGGATATCAAGGCACCAGGATCTGCAGCCTTTATAAGCCGTTGGGAAGAAAAACCCAGTGGTACCCTTTTCCCCTTCCTATTTGGGAATCAGTTCTGTGGGACTCTTCCCTCTTCCCATGTGGGTGTCTGTACTTGTTCTTCAATAAATTTCCACCTTTGCTATACCACTTTCTGTCTGTGGATTCATTCTTCGATTCCAGCAGACAAAGAATCTGGGTTCCAGTCCAAAAATTCGTTATCATTATTTGTGGAGCTCACTGGACTTTGCTTAGATGTTGTTTCTGGCCTTTTGGTATCTGGGTCCCAGTTTTCCCAGACAATTCTCTGGTGCAGGCCAATGTGTCTTGCTATCTCTATCTGGTTCTAGGAAGCCTGGCTGAAGCCTTGCAGGGCCGAACCCCAAGTATTCTAGTGGGCAGGGCCTCCCTAGCTTAGAGGCTTGTTTCGCTTCAGGGTTGGTCCCTTGAATATACTTGTTCTGGGCTGCTTTCCCTTTCTCTGTGGAACTGGAATCTCTGGGGTATTTTGCCCTGGTTAAGGTGGTTTTAGCACATTTACATTGGAACTAGTGCCTGTAGCTTGTAGGATGGGGGGGCGGGGTGCACTTTCTCTCCTTCCAATACCTCTGCTCTGCCTGGCTCCCCTTTGTTGCCACCTCTAGTAGTTGAAAATTAAAAAAGAAAGAAAGAAAGAAAGAAAGAAAGAAAGAAAGAAAGAAAGAAAGAAAGAAAGAAAGAAAGAAAGAAAGAAAGAAAGAAAGAAAAACAGCTATGCTTGGCTCTCTAATTTTCAGCATAGCTGGTTCTCACTGGGTAGGGCTTCAGCCCAGGCTTCTATCAGGCCAGAGGCCCAGCTGCTTGGTTGCAAATTCCCAGCCCAGAGCCCTTCAACATGTTGGGGAATGGGTGCCTCCTTTCCACTTGAAATGGTAAGGATTTGGCCTCTTTCTCAGGATACTCTGACTGGTCTTCATCCTGCTCCTACTGAATGCTATTTCAGAAGATTCAATGCTGGGTGGTCCCCTCAGACCCCTCTGCTGATAAGTATTTCTGCTGAATGGACCCTTCCACAGATACTGATGGGGAAGTTTTCCAGTAACTGTTATAGTGTACCATGAATCTCATAAAAGACACCTCAATCAAGAAGCTGAATTATGGAGTCATTTATTCAAAGCCAGCAGCGTATGAGGGGGCAACAGCACTCCAAATATCACAACCCTGAAATGCTGGCTTCATCTGGCTTATATAGGTAGAATATCACAAAGGTATCAACTACATCTTTGGGTTTGGAATGAGGAACCTGGTTTGCACAAAGCAGTTATAGAATCAAAATTGAGCAAGTTTGTTACCTATAAAGATTAAGAAAAGTTTTGGGTCTATGGATCACTAAATCAACAGAAACACATTATCTGGAGCCAATGAGGCAATTTAGAATAATTGTTCTGTCCTGGTCTCAGGACCACTGAGTCAACCGGAATACATTATCTGTAGCTACTGAGACAATTTAGGGTAATTGTGCTGTCCTGGTTCCCAGGCACAGAAGAATGTGCTTCAATAACCAGTAAGATCACAATGAATGGATATTCAAACCACTATCCATGGAGTATTCAATCGATTACGATAGCATATATAAGTTCAGAAAATCAAAATAACTTTTCTAATGTTTTAACAAGCAAATAAGTACAGAACCAAAAACAGCAGAGATAAAGTTAAAGTTAAAACTGCAGTTGTCTACCTGAGAAGCACGAACTTTTTGCCTGGGATAAGGTAGTCTAAGCATCCCCACACTATCCCCTGTGGATTGAATTACCACTGATTTCCATTGTTATGTGGGCTCCCCTTCGCTTCTTGTTGCTCTGGTTTGGGACTATCTGCCTGTAGCTGAGACACCATGCTCCCAGAGGACAGGAACTGCACTGTGGTGACTTCCCTCCATTTCTCACACATGCTGAGCAGCTATGATATTTGACTCACCCACTTTCTCCATGTTCCTCACTCCTTTATTTCTGATTAACTTTTTTCATCTGTTTTTTCAAGTTGAATAGCCACAGGTCTGGTTCATTATTGAAAGCAAGCACTTCCTTAGAGTGCAGACTCTGTTACTGTTGGTCTTTCTCTTTATATCTATCAGATTTGCTTTATATATTTTGCTGCTGTTATGTTCAATTATGTCCATATTTTAAAATAATTTCATTTCTGAATAACTTCTTGAAAACTAAAAATAAATTTCCATAATAAAAACAAAATCCCTCTGAAAAAAACACACACAAAAAAACCCCTACAAAGTCTTAGCAAGACCTGCAAGAGTGTGTGACATTTAAACAACAATCTGTTTCCTCCTTCCACCTGTCCTACTTGCTGCCTTCCTAAACAACTAGGGAAAGACCTTGGTCCCATTATCTAAAATAAATAAAAATTTAAGTTTCAGACTTTGTACATGCATCAAATATCCTTCTATTTTTCTTTCTTTCTTTCTTTCTTTCTTTCTTTCTTTCTTTCTTTCTTTCTTTCTTTCTTTTCTTTCACAAATAAACAGTGTATAAATTACCTTACCTAATTGTGCCAATTCCAAAGCCCATATTTTGTAATGTTCATACAAAGTTAGCAATTGCATTCTTTTTTCATGTGTTTATCTTACCATTAACCTAATCTATTGTTATCTTTAATTCTATTATTATATTTTTCATATGTAATATTTTAATTTGGTTCTTTTCTGTGATTTCTTTGCCTTGGGTTTTATTGATAACAATATTTTCCTAAACCTGTAAGGATATTTATTGTGCTTATTAAATTTTTTTTGGTCTGTCATTTCCAATAACTCTATGTCAAATAATATATAGTGTTCAATCTGTTGCATTTCTCATATGGTGATAAAACTCCTTAGGCGTGTAGTTATTTTGGTGTGTGTGCTCATATTCCCTATGGGTTAGCAGCTAATTTGTCACTGGTAAAGTGCACTGGAGAAGAGCTGAAGTCCTTGTAGGTTCAAGGAGAATGAATGATGACCTGAGAGCAGAGGGCCTCAGACACAAAAGAGCCACTAAATCTTTTCTCCATGCTTCCACCCTCAGATAACTCCTGAGCTTCAACATTAAAGCCTTAGCAGTGATTCTCAACCTTTCTAATGCTGCGACCCTATAATACAGTTCCTCATGTTGTGGTGACCCCCAACCATAAAATTATTTTTGTTGCCACTTCATAATTCTAATTTTGCTACTGTCAATGAATAGTAATGTAAATATCTGTGTTTTCTGATGGTCTTAGGCGACCCTGCTAGCACATGGCACCTGAGAAGTATCAGGCAGCATTTATTATGATAATTTGGGAGTGGGAAGGAACCAGAGCATAGGGAGTGGGCCTTCTCACCTACCTTCCTTCTCTGTTAATGGGTTTCATCAGGAACTCCCAATGGGCTGTGGCTCCCATACACTCTGCACTCTGACCTCAGTTTTATTACTTGGGGTCTTTCCTTGCCACAAACCAGAAGAAATTCTTGGCCACACTTTGGACTTGTTAGCTCAAGCCTCTCAAAAATAGCCTGAGAGAGGGCTAGTCAGGGCCTGAAGCACCTGGGAATGGACTGCATTACAAGGAAGAACAAAGACCTCTGAGCTCTCTCAAGAGATTTGGGTTAAATTCCTATTCTTCTGTTTCCTATGCATGTGACCTCAGACAAGTTATTTAACCATGCTAGGCCTTGGGTCCAGATCTATAAAGAGACCAAACCTAGATAAAAGTACTAGCATTGAGGCTTGTCCCAGGCACCAGGGAAGTAGAGCTGTGATTTGGCATATTTGCAGAGTGGATGGGAAATGTATTTTCATTCACTGAGTTAGGGGTGCCCAAGTAATTCTATCGAGGAGCAAGCACTCACATCACTCCATGCTCCACAAAGAAGCATGGCTGTTGATGAGCAGGCAGAGGTAACTATGAAAGGAATCCAGCATAAAGGCTACCACCAACTCTCCCTAGAATGACCACGAAACACTTTCGTGGTCATTCTAGGGAGAGTGAGTGGCCAATGCTCCAAATCGGAACTGACCAAATGTTGACCAGCCTCATAACTGAGGTTACCATCAAATAAGGAATGCTTTTCTTCCCACTTCCAGACACTTCTGAGCTGGAAATAAAATATCTATATGTGGGGTAGAGGGCTTAGAGCCAGCAAGATTCTGGTGATTGTGTGCATGTGACTTCAGCTGTTCTCACCTACTGGTGAGGGTCTGAACTATTTGAGTGACAACAGGGTTGGAAAGAATTTGCACAGAATACCTGATGGCACTTTGGACACTAAGTAACTAGAGGCTGCTCTAGGGGGTGGGGGTGGGATGGGGGCTATGTTCGTGAGGCCCTTATGACAGTTCTGCTAACTAATTAAGAGTCTGTGACCCAGACATGTTTGCAGGGGGCAGCTTAGGAGATGGCTTATGGATTCAGTGCTGGTTCAGTAAGTACTGGGTTAGATAACCCTCAACCACTACAGGCTATGGCAAATTCACAGGAGATGGTGGGCCTGGTCTCTGGAGACTTGTGGAGAACAAGGTTATTGGTATAGAGGGATTGGCTAAGACCTGGTTCCTAGAGCAAAGTTCTTAAAACTGCTGGCTGGGATCCTGAACAGTCTACCTCAAATGGAGCCTCTGTGACTTTTGGGCCTGGAAGATTCTTCTTCATCGCCAACTCAGAGTCCATCTCTAGGAGGACTCTGTTTCCATTATATTGGCCATCAGTGCCCTATATGTCTTAGGGAATGTCATTTCCTTCACAGGGTGAGGCCTTGGCCCCAGAGACTGCTAGCTCTTCTGGGAGTCTTCCTGAGGAGAATGACTCATCTCTAGATGGCCAGTAAGCCACCCATTGTCTTAGTATGTATTTTTCCACATCAGGGGAAACCTTCCTGTACCGAGGAGCTTGGAGCCCAACAGGGTGGGGTTAGTGTGTGGCTCTGATAGATCAGAAACAGGAGCAGGAGCTTGTTAAATTATTTTTATTTTGTCAGTCTTAGAGTAGGCCTCAGGTGGGCAGGAGAGCTAAAAAATGGACAGATTTAAGAGAATGAAGGGCCTATTAGCACTAAAGCAAACATGCTTGTGGGTGACGACTGGAAAGGAGCACCATGTGGTCTGTCACAGAGCCCTGAAGGAAATCAGCAGCAGAGGGAAAGCCTGTGAAAACACCAGGGTTGTGCAGCTCCTGGGCTTGTGAACAGTGCCCAGAGAATTAAAGTCATCCAAAGCAGGAGGTTTGCTCTGAGGAGGAGCAGAAGAAGGATCAGGATTTGGTGAGGCTTCCTGCTTCTTACTGATCCAGCTGGAGAAGTGGGTGAGTCTGGTGAAGACGCTGGGGCTTATGGGCTGGCAGCAAGCCAAGCTCCAGCTGGACAGCCCCATCAGAAACCAGGTATTGTTCAGCTTGCAGACAAGGGGACCTCCAGAATCTCCCTGAGGAAAAAAAGGGCATAAGTCTAGGGGACCAAGACAGAGAGGGACACACATTGTTTAGGCATGTGAAGAGACTATACTTGTCCTTCACCAGAGTGGAGTTTAGGAGGCATGTGTCAAGATGGGTTCACACTTAAGTTGTTCTAATCAGAATCACTTGGGCGATTTGAAAAGTCCAAATATAGGGTCCCACTGCAGACCTCCTGGATAATAAATAAATAAATAAATAAATAAATAAATAAATAAATAAATTTAGAGTGAGGCCTGGAGCTTATTTCACAAAGTTTTGGAAGAGACCCTGAGCTTCCCTCTACACTGGCAATCATAAACCTATAAGAATGCACATGGATCCCAGCTGGTATGGCTCAGTGGTTGAGCATCAACCTGAACCAGGAGGTCAAGATTCAATTCCTGGTCAGGCCAAATGCACAGGTTGTGGGCTCAATCCCCAGTGTGGGGTGTGCAGAAGCAGCCAATCAATGATTCTCTCTCATCATTGATGTTTCCATCTCTCTCTCCCTATCCCTTCCTTTCTGAAATCAATAAAAAATTTTATATATATAGCTCATGGAGACCTCTGGAAGCCCTCTTGTCCTCCGAACTCTATGTGGGAGAAGGTATCATCTGAGATTCCAAGGGGCAACTTGTGGCAGGCCTGGGGGCCTGGCCTGCAGACCTCCGGCTAAATACTCAGCCAGTTACTGAACCTCTGATATTGCCTTGGTTGGAGTTGCAGGACAGCCCAAGAGTTCTAGAAGAATTTCTGGGGGCTCAAATGCAAGGTACTTGTAATGCTTTTATTTTATAGGCCATAAAGTGGGAACCAAAGGAACACAGTAGCACTCCAGCTTTCTGTTGAATAAACATGATGGAGCACCCTGTATGTTCAGGACATAGAGAGGTGGCATATAATACTGACACAGACAATATATCACATATATGCAGATGCAAGATGTAGAACAAAAGCATCTAGTGGATGGAAAAGGGCTGCTCTAACTGGGCCATCAGAGAGCTTCTCTGAACTAAGACTGGAGAAATGATCAAGGCCTGGCTCTGTGAGATGCAGGCAGAGGTAGCCAGTGTGCTTGGTGTGCAGAAGGCGGAGCAGTGGACAGACCAGCCCTCATGAGTGGTGTGTGTGTGTGTGTGTGTGTGTGTGTGTGTGTGTGTGTATGTGTGTAGGGTATACTAAATGACACTCAGCAGGGAAGTGATGTGACCTGATACAGATTCTAAAAGAATGGTAGGATGGTTCTGAGACTGGGTAAACACAACCAGTAGCAGGGCATGAATCAGCATAGGGAGACCAGTCAGGACACTACTGTAGCAGAAAGGTTTATGGAGACAGATAAGAAATGGTTAGGCCCAGGACTGGCAATAACTAACCCTTTATCTCCATCTAAGAAAAAAAAAAAAAAGGAGCAACACAAGAAGCCAGAATGAGTGCTGAGTGGTGGCTCCTTGGTGTTTGGAGGTCAGAAAGAGGAGGAAAGCATGAGATACAGGAAGAGCCACCCTTGGAGTCTGAGGGAAGCACTAAGGTGTGCTGCTGAGCACCACAGGGGAAGGAGGTCTGATGTTGGATGGCAGCCCTATGAGACAGAGAAGGGCACAAAAACTTCATGTGATGGGCTGAGGTAAGAAGGAGAAATGTGGAAGGAAGAGAGGGCAAGTGCAGACAGCCTGTGGTGAGCCCTGCTGGGATAGTGGCCTGAGAATCATGACAATGGGCAGGGGGTTGGGGGAGGAGAGAAGATGCACATAAGGTGTTTTAAGGTGGGAATCATGGCAGTATAAATCTGAGCTGTTTGGAGATGGCCAGGGAGAGAGAGAAAGCTGGAAAAAAGATGCAAGAGAGGGAGAAAAGACTGTAGGAGGAATCTTGTATTGGCCACAGCTCCAAAGGAGAGCATGGCTTCTCCAAGTTTGACTTTGGTCTCACTACCTTGCATTGGACTATCTACTTCCCTCTCTGGGCCTCAGTTTCTCCACCATAAAATGGAAAGATTGCACAGAGTAAGAGAAGACATTCATAATACATAAATCCATAATAGCTAATTCAATTGGAAAGACAGAAGGTCCCATAGAAATAATGGCAAAAAACTTGAATATACACTGTACAAAAAGGCAATACACACATATAAAAAAAAGTGTTTATCTTCATCATTCACCAGAAAAATGAGAATTAAAAATCACATGCAATGTTTAAAAAGAAAATTGTGGACCATATAAAGTACTGGTGGTAATGTAGAGCAACCTAAACTTTTACCTGCTGTAGGAGTCAGATTGGAACACATAGGTTGTAAATCTGCCCTACAGCATTTATGGCAGGAACATGTACCTATTATATGGCTCAGTAATTCTGCTCCCAACCAAAGTGTGAACCCATGTGCACCAATATACATACACTAGGATGTTCACAGAATTGCTACTTGTAATAGTCTCATGTGGAAACTACCTAAATGCCACCAACATTAGAATGAATAAATAAAATGATACTATATTCACACAGTGGAACACTATTCAGCAATAAGATAATATAAACCAGGAGAGAGTACAAAATGACGATGGAATAGATGGATGTGTACAGAGCCTTGTTCCGGACCAGATAGAACAAGCAGCTGAAATGAGTAACACCCACTCCAAATTGGCAAAGGAGACTCAGTTGGTAAGACAATTTGCAGCAAGGAAGGGCAGAAGACCCCTGGAGAAAGTTAAAATCAAGGATCTGGTCTAGAGAGATCTGCCAGACCTCCAAGCCCAGAGGGTCAGAAGGAAACTGCATGACACCTACTTATTCCCCTTGGAATAGGTACAGTGTCTGACTGTGGAAAGGAGGTCCACAGGACTGCTGATGGCTAGGGTCAATAACACCCCAGACCCAGACACAGTCACAAAAAACTGAGCCCAGAGGGGGCAGCTTGAAGGGCTGATCAGAACACATAGTGCTGGCAGGAGAGGGGCTCACAGAGGCCCTCTCTGTCACCTTTGTTTTCTTCACTGAACCAGTTCATTGGACCTTCTGGATAAGGACACTCACCCATGGCTGAGGTGCAGGAGAAGGTTCGGACTTGTGAAGTCTAGGAAGAGGCTGGGAAGGGGAAAGGGTCCGGGAGAAGTGGCAGTGTGTCTGGAGCTGATTAATACCTGAGCCCAGGACCTGGGCAGCCATTTTCTCATGAAGAGATTGCCCCTCTGTCCAGTCTCCAGGTAACCAATACAGCCACACACAGAATATATCCTGAGTGGTACAAAAGATTAAAAAAAAAATCTGAATAGTTCCTGTCCGTAGGGACTGGTTTAAAGAGAGGCCTTTGGTTCCAGCAACAGGAAACTGAGAAACCACACAGAGTACAGAAGACTGGAATCTTAAGCCAGCCAAAGGAACAACACTTCACTTTTTCAATTTTATTTTATTATTATTTTGTTATCTCTTTTTTCTTTTTTCTTTATTTTTCTTTGTTTCTTTATTTTATATTTTTTGCATTATTTTTCTCTCATTTTATTTTATTTCTTTTATTTATTTATTTTATTAAGATATTATATGTGTACATATCTGACCATTGCACCCCGCACCCCATTCCAATACATGCCCTTACTCCCCCCCTCCCGCAATGTTTTTCATCCATTGGTTATTCTTATATACATGCATATAAATCCTTCATTTGATCTCTTATCTCCCCCACCTCTCCCTAACCTTCCTGCCTTAATTTGACAGTCTGTTTGATGCTTTACTGCCTATATATATACCTTTTTGTTCATCAGTTTATAATGGTTTGTTTTTTTTATCCACAAATGAGTGAGATCATGGGGTATTTTTCTTTCATTAACTGTCTTATTTCACTTAGCATAACACTCTCCAGTTCCATCCAGGTTGCTGCAAATAGTAAGAATTCCTTCTTTTTTATGGCAGCATAGTATTCCATTGTGTAGATGTACCATGGTTTTCTGATCCAGTCATCGGCTGATGAGCACCTAGGCTGTTTCCAAACCTCAGCTATTGTAAATTATGCTGCTATGAACATAGAGGTGCATATATCCTTTTTGATTGGTGTTTCTAGTTTCTCAGGATATATTCCTAGGAGTGGGATTACTTGGTCAAATAGGAGTTCCATTTTCAGTTTTTTGAGGAAACTCCATACTGTTCTCCACAGTGGCTACACCAGTCTGCATTCTCACCAGCAGTGCACGAGGGTTCCTTTTTCTCCGCATCCTCGCCAACACTTGTCATTTGTTGATTTGTTCATTATAGCTATTCTGACAGGTGTAAGATGGTAACTCATTGTCGTTTTGATTTGCATTTCTCAGATAATTAGTGACCTTGAGCATGTTTTCATGTGCCTCTTGGCCTTCCTTCTGTCTTCTTTTGAAAAGATTTTATTTAGGTCCATTGCCCATTTTTTAATTGGATCATTCATTTTCTTTTATTGAGTTGTATAAGCTGTCTATAGATGTTGGAGATTAGGCCTTTATCAGTGATAACATTTGCAAATATGTTCTCCCATACAGTGGGCTTTCTTGTTGTTTTGTTGATGGTTTATTTTGCTGTAAAAAAGCTTTTTATTTTGATGTAGTCCCATTTGTTTATTTTCTCTTTAGCTTCCATTGCTCTAGGGGCAGTATCAGTGAAGAAGTTCTTTTGGCATATGTCTGAGATTTTGCTGCCTATAGATTTCTCTAGTATTTTTATGGTTTCCTGTCTTATGTTTAAGTCCTGTATCCATGTTGAGTTTATTTTTGTGTTTGTTCTTTCATTTTTTTTGCATATATATGTCCAATTTTCCCAGCACAATTTATTGAAGAGACTGTCTTGACTCTGTTGTATGTTCATGCCTCCTTTGTCAAATACTAATTAAGCATAGTGGTTTGGGTCGATTTCTGGATTCTCTATTCTATTCCATTGATCTATATGTCTGTTCTTGTGCCAGTACCATGCTGTTTTGAGAACTGTAGCTTTGTAATACAGCTTGAAATCTGGTATTGATATCCCTCCTACTTTATTCTTCTTTATCAGGATTGCTGTGGCTATTCGAGATCTTTTTTATTCCAGATGAATTTTTGGAGAGTTCGTTCTAAGTCTATGAAATATGCTGTTGGTATTTTAATGGGGAGTACATGGAATTTATAGATTGCTTTGGGTAATAAGGACATTTTAATGATGTTGATTCTATCAATCCATGAACATAGTATGTTCTTCCATCTGTTTACATCTTCCTCTACCTCTTTTTTCAGTGTCCTATAGTTTTACGCATATAAGTCTTTTACCTCCTTAGTTAAGTTTAATCCTTAGTTAAGGTATCTTAATTTTTTGGTGCGATGGTAAATAGGATTGCTTTTTATTCTCTCTTTCTGTAAGTACACTATTGGAGTATAGAAATGCCATAGATTTCTTGACATTAATTTTGTATCCTGCTACATTGTTGAATTCATTTATTAAGTCTATTAGTATTTTGATGGAGACTATCTGGATTTTTATGTACAATATCATGTCATCTGCAAATAAGGACAGCTTTACTTCTTTTCCAATTTGGATGCCTTTTATTTCTTTTTCTTTTCTAATTGCAGTGGCTAATATTTCCAGTACTATGTCAAACAGGAGTGGTGAGAGTGGGCATCCCTGTCTTGTTCCTTTTCTTAGGAGAAATGGTTTTAGTTTTTGCCCATTGAGAATGATGTTAGCTGTGGGTTTATCATATATAGCTTTTATTATGTTGAGGTATGATCCTTATATTCCCACCTTGTTGAGAGTTTTTATCAGGAAAGAGTGTTGGATTTCGTCAAATGCTTTTTCTCCACCAATTGATATGACTGAGTGATTTTTAGCTCTCAATTTGTTTATGTGATGTGTCATGTTTATTGATTTGTGGATATTGTACCATCCTTGCATTCCTGGGATAAATCCTACTTGGTCAAGTATGATCTTTCTGATGTACTGCTGGAGCCTATTTGCTAGAATTTTGTTGAGGATTTTGTCATCTATGTTCATGAGGGATATTGGCCTGTAATTTTCTTTCATTGTGTTGTCTTTACCTGGTTTTGTTATTAGGGTGATGCTGGCTTCATAAAATTATCTTGGAAGTGTTCCTTCTTCTTGAATGTTTTGAAATAGTCTGAGGAGGATAAGTTTTAGTTCTTCTTTGAATGTTTGGTAAAACTCCCCTGTGAAGTCGTCTGGCCCAGGGCGTTTGTTTGCTGGAAGCTTTTTGTTGACTGCTTTAATTTCTTCCATAGTTACTGACATATTGAGCTGTTTAGATTTTTCCTGATTGAGTCTTGGAAGGTTATATTTTTCTAGGAATATATCCATTTCCTCCAGGCTGTCCAGTTTGTTGGAATAGAGTTGTTCATAGTGTTTTTTTTTTTGTTGTTTTTTTTTTAACATTCCTTTGTATTTCGGCAGAGTTTATTGTTACTTCACCTCTTTCATTTCTGATTTTGTTTATTTTGGTACTCTGTCTTTGCCTCTTGGTGAGCCTGGCTAGAGCTTCATCAATCCTGTTTATCCTTTCTTGATTTTGTTGATCATTTGTATTGTTCCTTTGGTCTCTATGTCGTTTATCTCTGCTCTAATCTTTATTATTTCCTTCCCTCTGCTTACACTGGGCTTTTTGTGTTACTCTTTTACTAACTCTTTGAGTTGTAGTGTTAGGAAATTTATTACCATTGTTTTTTGCTTTTTTCAGTAGGCCTGTAGAGCTATGAACTTCCCTCTCAGAACTGCTTTTGTTGGGTCCCCTAGATTTTGGATTGTTGTGTTTTCATTGTCATTTGTTGCCATGATATTTTTAAATTTATTCCTTGATCTCTCTGATAACCTAGTCATTGTATAATAGCATGCTGTTTAGTCTCCATGTGTTTGATTTTTTTGGAGTGGTTTTATTGTAGTTGATTTCCAGTTTTATGCCACTGTGGTCTGAGAAGATGCTTGATATGATTTCTATCTTCTTGAATGTGAAGAGACTTTGCCTATGTCTCAATAGATGGTCTATCTATAAAAATGACCATGTGCCCTTGAGAAGAATGTATATTCTGTGTTTTTGTGTGAAATATTCTGAAGATGTCTACTAATTTCATCCAGTCTAGTGAGTAATTTAGGATCGATGTTTCTTTGCTGATTTTTGTTGTTGTTGTTGTTGTTTAGAGGATTTGTCCTATGGTGATAGTGAGGTATCAAAATCTCCTACTACTGTATGATTATATTGCTGTTAATCTCTCCCTTGATATCCTTCAGGAGTTGGTTTTGTGTTTTTTTTTAATGTATTTGGGTGCTCCTGTATTGGACTCATATATGTTTACCAGAGTTATTTCTTCTTGTTGGATTGCTCCCTTTAGTATTTAGTATTAGACCTTCCTTATCCCTGGTTAAGTCCTTTACTTTGAGATCTAATTTGTCAGATATACATATTGCTACCTCAGCTGTTTTGTTTTTTCATTTCCATTCGCCTGGAAAACTTTTTCCATCCCTTCACCCTCAGTCTGTGTGAGTCCCTTGTTTTTAGGTGGGTCTCTTATAAACAGCCAATAAATGTGTCTTGTTTACTTATGCAATTCATTACCCCATGTCTTTTCATTTGGAGCATTTAATCCATTTACATTTAAAGTTATTATTGATAGATATTTATTAGTTGCCATCTTTATTCTTTACCGCTGTGTTCCTTCTTCGCTTCATATGTATATGTGTGTGTATATATCATATATATATATATATATATTTTTTTTTACAACAGACTCTTTAGCATTTCTTGCATTGCTGGTTTGGTGGTAATAAATTCCTTTAGTCCTTTTTTGTCTGTGAAGCTCCTGATTTCACCTTCAATTTTGATTGATAGCCTTGCTGGGTACAGTATTCTTGGGTTCAGACCCTTCCTTTGCATGACTTTGTATATTCCCTTCTGGCCTGATGAGTTTCTGTTGAGAAATTAGTTGCTAGTCTAATGGGGAATCCTTTGTATATAACTTTCTGTCTCTCTCTAGTCACTTTTAAGATTATTTAAAAAAATATTTTATTTTATTGATTTTTCACAGAGAGGAAGAGAAAAACATAGAGAGCTATAAACATTGATCAGCTGCCTCCTGCACGCCCCCCACTGGGGATGTGCCTGTAACCAAGGTACATGCCCCTGACCAGAATCAAACCTGGGACTCTTCAGTCTGCAGGCTGATGCTCTATTCATGAGCCAAACCAGTTTTGGCCTCTTTTAAGATTCTTACTTTGTTAAATTGGTGTTTGCCAATTTAATTATAAAGTGCCTTGAAATCAGTCTTGTGGGGTTCATTTTGCTTGGGACTCTGAGTTTCTTGGAGTTTTGCAGATTTTTTCTTCCCTATATCAGGGAAAATTTCTCTCATTATTCCTTCAAACAGGTTTTCTATTCCTTGCTTAGTTTCCTCTCCTTCTGGCACCCCTATTATGCAGATGTTGGTTTGTTTTGTGTAGTCTCAAAATTCCTTTAGGCTCTCCTGCTTTTTAATTTTTTTCTAGAAGTTGCTCTACTTGGGTATTTTTTCCCATCTTGTCTTCTAGCTCACTGATGTAGTCATCTGCTTCTTCTAGTCTACTCTTGATGCTTTCTATTGAGTTCTTTTCAGCAGTGATGTCATTTTTCATTTCTTCTTGATTCTTCATGTCCTCTTGGTTATTACTTATATTCTCTAATTTGTCTTTCATTCTTTTCACCTTATGACCATTTCTCTGAATTCTTCCTCTGACAGGTTGCTTGCCTCTATTTCACCTACTTCCTTTTCTGGTGATGCCTGCTTTTCTTTCATATGCGGGCTGTTTTTTTGGTCTCCCCATGGTCTCTCATCTTCAGATGTCTGGTTATGTAGTCCTCTCTCTCTTGCATTTCTTTAAAGGCGCAAAATACAACACAACCAGGTACAACACAGAAGGCACTGAACAGACCCCATGGTCTCTCATCTTCAGATGTCTGGTTATGTAGTCCTCTCTCTCTTGCATTTCTTTAAAGGCGCAAAATACAACACAACCAGGTACAACACAGAAGGCACTGAACAGAAATGTATTCATTATATTGGGTCGGCAGCTAAGTAATTGCGGGTTTCACACATATATGGCTTCAGTTGAATTTTTAGGTTTGCAGACGTAGTACAAATGTAAAACACATTTTGTTATTTGATAGTTGGCTATTCAGCTGTTAATCAGTAAAAAAAGTTTTTTGATCTGTTTTGTAGTTTTCGTTTGGCGTTCGTTGAAAAATGGAAAATCAAAAGGAACATTTTCGTCATATTTTGCTTTTTTATTTCCGCAAAGGGAAAACGCATCGCAAGCTCATAAAAAGTTATGTGCTGTTTATGGTGACGAAGCCTTAAAAGAACGGCAGTGTCAAAATTGGTTTGCCAAATTTCGTTCTGGTGATTTTTCACTCAAAGATGAAAAACGCTCTGGTCGTCCAGTTGAAGTTGATGACGCCCTAATCAAAGCAATAATCAATTCAGACTGTCACAGTACAACACATGAGATTGCAGAGAAGCTTCATGTATCACATACATGCATTTAAAATCACTTAAAACAACTTGGCTATGTTCAAAAACTCGATACATGGGTTCCTCACGAACTGAAAGAATCACAGTTAACGCAACGCATTAGCAGCTGCGATTTGCTAAAGAAACGTAATGAAAATGATCCATTTTTAAAACGACTGATAACTGGCGATGAAAAATGGGTTGTTTACAACAATATCAAGCGGAAAAGATCGTGGAGCAGGCCAGGTGAACCAACTCAAACAACATCAAAAGCTGATATTCATCAAAAGAAGGTTTTGTTATCAGTTTGGTGGGATTACAAAGGAATTGTCTACTTTGAACTCTTACCACCCAACCGAACGATCAATTCTGATGTCTACATTGAACAACTAACGAAATTAAACAATGCAGTTGAAGAAAAGCGGCCCGAATTGACAAATCGAAAAGGTGTTGTATTCCATCATGACAATGCAAGGCCACACACATCTTTGGTCACTCGGCAAAAATTAATGGAGCTTGGTTGGGATGTTTTGCCACATCCACCATATAGTCCTGACCTTGCACCATCTGATTACTTTTTGTTTCGATCTTTACAAAACTCCTTGAATGGTAAAAATTTCAATAATGATGATGATGTCAAATCGTACCTGATTCAGTTTTTTGCTAATAAAAACCAGAAGTTTTTTGAACGTGGGATTATGATGCTGCCTGAAAGATGGCAAAAGGTCATTGATCAAAATGGGCAATACATTACAGAATAAAGTTATTTAGTTCCATGAAAAAATTGTCTTTGATTTTCTTTTTAAAATACGCAATTACTTAGTTGCCGACCCAATATTAATAACCTCCAATAAAGATGATCACAAGAGTAGGGCTAATTAGGGGATAGGAGACAAAGAAGAAAAGGAAAAAGAGAGAAAGAAAAAAAGGAGTGTCAAAATAAAATTGGGAAATGAAAAGGAAAGTATGAGAGATAAGCAAGAAACTAAGAAAGAAAAGGGGAACAAACTATATATGGGGAGAAAACTCCAATAGAATAACCACTAATCACAGCAAATGTCAGAAAAAAGTACCTGGAGTTTAATACAAACTACAACACCAACTAATATCAATTGAGGTGAGGGAAAAAAGAAGCAAAAAACAAACAAAAGCAAATAAAAAAACAAACAAACAAAAAATAAGCAAAAAAACCCCATAAAAATTAGATATAATCAACATTCAAGCAAACAACAACAAAAGGACAGAGAGAAAAATAATTTTTTGTATAGTTAAAACAGCAAGGAGAGAGGTGTGTACGAACTTGGACCAGGGGATTGGAAATTAGGTATATAAGTAGAGTGAAATTTTAACAGGGGTTAAATAGAAAGAATAGGGAAAATCTAAAGCAGGAAAGGGGTAAGATAAACAGGACATCAAAAGGGGAAAGTTTAAAAAGAGAATGAGGGCAATTCCAAAAATACTCAATCCAGCAAGGCTATCATTCAAAATTGAAGAGGAAATAAGGAGATTCAAACAGACAAAAAAGGCTAAGAAAGTTTATCACTACCAAGCCAGCAATGCAAGAAATGCTAAAGGGATTGTTGTAAAAGAATAGAAGAAATAAAAAGGTAAGAAGGAACACATGTACAAAAAATAAAAATGGCTATAAACCCATCAATAATAACTTTAAATATAAATGGACAAAATGCTCCAATGTAAAGACATCGAGTGCCTGAATGGATAAATAAACATGACCCATATTTATGCTGTCTATAAGACATACATCTCAGAACAAGGGACTCACACAGACTGAAAGTAAATGGATGGGAAAATACCATTCAGGAAAATGGAAATGAAACAAATAGCTTGGGTAGCAATACTTATATTTGACAAAATAGATGTCAAAGTGATGGCCATAAGAAGAGACAAGGAAGGCAACTTCATAATACAACAAGAGATTATAACTGGAGAAACCAAGATGGCGGCATAGGGTAGACACCCGAATGCAGCCTACCACAACAAATTTTAATTTAGAACTGGAAAACTAGCTGAGAGGAGGCTCTGCCATCTGGGAAGGAGAGAGAAGGCACGCTGATCCTCAGAAACTGTGAAGGTACGAAGAACTGTGCACCCAAAAAGGCATTGGCTTACTCCTGGCTCGCGGAGAGGTAGGGCCAGACCGAGATTGCTGCTGGACGACTCCCGGTGCGCAGAGAGGACAGGCTGGGATGAGTTTGCTGCTGGCTTACTCCCGGTGAGCAGAGAGGGCGGACAGCTAACGCGCGGCTGGCTTTCTTGTTCTAGAGGAAAACAGAATCATCCTATTGCTCTGATAGACAGCCCCAGTCAGGGAGCGGCCAGACTGTCAGGCAGTGGGCAGACATTTCTTGGAAGTGTGTGAAGCCAGAAGCCATTACTGCAGGACTTGGGGAGGACCCTACAGGAAAACAAAGCTTGTCTGCACCAACCTGAAACTCTGCCCCATCCAAGCTGAGCACAGAAGCTCTCCCAGAGGCTTGTTTTCTCTAAGGAGAGACTGGCCAGAATCCAAAGCTTGTTTGCGCCTTTACCAAAGAGGTGCGCATGCCCGCAACCAACCTTCCAAAACTCACTGTGAACAGGACTTTTCTAAGGCGAGACTGACAGGGGACCAAAGATTGTCTGTGTCACCCTGAGATCTCACCCCATTCAAGCGGAGTACAGAAGCCTTCCTAGCTGAGACACTGCTGATCCTCACAGCCAATTGGCTTGGAGATCAATGCTTCCCAGAGATACCAACAATAAGCAAGGTTTAACAACAAGACTGCGCACACAGCCCACAAAGGGCTACACCAAGACTGTCCACCGCATATAACTGGGAAGGCTGTGCTACTGGGCTCTACCAGAACACTTAGCACAGAAAACTATTCCATCAAATTGGGGAAACAACTAAAATGCAGACAAGAGGCAGGACACAAAAGAAGGAGATGGAGGAAAAGAAAAGATTGGACATTGAGTTCAAAACTAGTTATAAGGTTATTCAAGAATATCCTAAAAAAGGCCAATAAAATAAATGAGACCTATGAGGATATGAAAAGGGAGCAACTAGAAATAATAAGGGAAATACTAGAAATGAAGAAAACATTATCTGAAATAAAAAATATTACACAGAGTCCTAAGAAAAAACTGGAAGATCACAAGAATCAAGTCAAAGATTTAGAACACAAAGAGCCAGAGGACACTCCTTTGCAGAAGCAAGAAAATAAGAATCCAGAAAGTTGAAGATAGTGTAAGAAACCTCTGGGTCAATTTCAAGCGAACCAACATCAGAATTATGGGGATCCCAGAAGAAGAGAGAGAGAGCAAGATACCGAAAAAATACTGGAAGAAATAGTGACAGAAAACTTCTCCCACCTGGGGAAAGAAATAGATTTACAAGTCCAGGAAGCCCGCAGAACCCCAAACAAAAGGAACCCAAAGAGGACCACATCATAATTAAAATTCCAAGAGCAAAAGACAAAGAGAGAATCTTACAAGCAGCAAGAGAAAAGCAGGTAGTTACCTATAAAGGAGCACCCATATTATTGTCAGCTGATTTCTCAACAGAAACTATGCAGGTCAGACGGGAATGGCAAGAAATATTCAAGATGATGAATAGCAAGAACCTACAGCCAAAAATACTCTACCCAGCAAAGCTATCACTCAGAATCGAAGGCCAGATAAAGAGCTTGACAAATAAAAAAAAGCTAAAGGAGTTCATCACTGCCAAACCAGAATTTTATGAATTGCTGAAGGGGGTTATTTAGGAAGAGGAAGAAGATAAAGATAAAAATTATGAACAATAAATACATAACTATCAACAAGTGAAACTAAAAATTAAGGGAATTAAAAAATATGATGAACAATATTAACTGGTGAATATAATAGAATCAGAGGTATGGAAGGGGAGTGGACTGATGATTCTCGGGAAAAGGGGAGTGGGGGTGCGGGAAGAGACTGAACAATAACTGTGCACCTATGGATGAGGATAATGGGGGATGGGGAAAGGACAGAGGGTGGGGTGGGAACCTGGTGGAGGGGTGCAATTGAGGGGGGGGGAGAGGAACACATATGTAATAATCTGAACAATAAAGATTTGAAAAAGTAATAATAATAAAATAAAATACCAACTTGTTGCTCAAAACACACACCCAAAAAAAGAGAGATTATAACCCTGATAAACAAATATGCACCCAAAGAGGAGCACCCAAATACACAATAAAACTCCTAGAAGATATCATGGGAGAGATCGACAACAATACAATCATAGTAGGGGACTTTAATACACCACTGACATCATTGGATAAATCTGTGAGACATAAAATCAGCAAAGAAACAGCATTTCTAAATGACTCTCTAGATCAGATGGACTTCATTGACATCTTCAGAACATTTCACCCCAAAGTGACGAAATATACTTTCTTCTCAAGTGCACATGAGACATTTTCAAAAATAGACACACATATTGGGTCACAAGCAAAGTCTCCCCAAATTCAAGATTGAAATCATATCAAGCATCTTCTCAGATCACAATGGCATAATATTAGAAATAAACTACAATAAAAATAATACAAAAAATTCAATCACTTGGAAGCTGAATAGCCTGCTATAAAATAAAGAGATCAAAGAAGATATTTAAAACATCCTGGAAACTACTTACAATCAAAACACATCTATCCAAAATCTATGGGACAGAATGAAAGCAGACCTGAGAGGGAAGTATATAGCTCTACAGGCCTACCTCAAAAAAAAAAATTGTAGTAAATCAACTAACTCTACAGCATAAAGAAATAGAAAAAGAGCAACAATAAAAGCCCAGAATGAGCAGAAGAAAGGAGATAATAAAGATCAGAGAAGAAATAAATGACATGGAAACCAATATATATATATATATATATATATATATATATATATATATATATATATATAGGTTTGAATATATATATATATATATATATATATATATATATATATATATATATTCAAAATATCCTTGAAACCAAGAGCTGATTTTCTTTTTTAATATATATTTTATTGATTTTTCCACAGAGAGGAAGGGAGAGGGATAGAGAGCTAGAAACGTTGATGGGAGAGAAACATTGACCAGTTGCCTCCTGCACAACCCCTATCGGGGATGTGCCCGCAACCAATGTACATGCCCTTGACCGGAATCGAACCTGGGACCTTTCAGTCCGCAGACTGACGCTCTATCCACTGAGCCAAACCGGTTTCGGCAAAAGCTGATTCTTTGAAAGGATAAAGAAGATCGATGAACCACCTCTAGCCATGCTCACCAAGAACAAAGAGAGAGGACCCAAATAAACAAAATCAGAAATGAAAGAGGCAAAATAACAGCAGACCCCACAGAAATACAAATGATTGTTAAAAAATACTATGAACAATTTGATTCTAACAAACTATCAATAGATAACCTGGAGGAAATGGACAAATTCCTAGAAAAATACAACTTTCCAAACTCAATCAGGAAGAATCTAAAAATCTCAATAGGCCGATAACTATGGAAGAAATTGAACCAGTCATCAAAAAGCTCCAGCAAACAAAAGCCAGTATCCAGATGGCTTCACAGGGGAGATTTACCAAACATTCAAGGAAGAACTAAAACCTATCCTCCTCAGACTATTTCAAAAAGTTCAAGAGGAAGGAACTCTTCCAAGCTCATTGTATGAAGACAGCATCACCTTAATAACAAAACCAGATAAAGATAACAAAATGAAAGAGAATTACAGGCCAATATTTCTAATAAAAATAGATACTAAAATCTACAACAAAAGTCTAACAAATTGGATCAAGCAATACATCAGAAAGATCATACATCATGACCAAGTAGGATTTATCCCAGGGGTGCAAGGATAGTACAATATCCAGAAATCAATAAACATAATACATCACATGAACAAATTGAGAGCTAAAAATCACTTAGTCATATCAATTGATGAAGAAAAATCATTTCACAAAATCCAGTACCCTTTCTTGATAAAAACTCTCAACAAGGTGGGAATATAAGGATCATACCTCAACATAATAAAAGCCATATATGACAAACCCACAGCCAACATCATATTCAACGGTCAAAAACTAAAACCATTTCCTCTAAAAAAGGAACAAGAAAGGGATGCCCACTCTTACCACTCCTATTTGACATAGTCCTGGAAGTACTAGCCATTGTAGTCAGACAAGAAGAAGAAATAAAAAGCATCCAAATTGGAAAAAAAAAAAAAAAAAAGTAAAACTGTCCTTATCTGCAGATGACTTGATACTGTACATAAAAACCCGAAAGACTCCATCAAAAATTATTAGACTTAATAAATGAATTTGGCAATGTAGCAATATACAAAATTAATGCCAAGAAATCTATGGAATTTTTATGCACTAATAGTGAACTTACAGAAAGAGAGACTAAAAAAGCAATCCCATTTATCATCACACCAAAAAAATTAAGATACCTAAGAATAAACTTAACCAAGGAAGTAAAAGACCTATTCGTAGAAAACTACAGGACACTGAAAAAAAGAAATAAAGGAAGACATAAACAGATGGAAGAACATACCATGTTCATGGATTGGTAGAATCAACATCATTAAAATATCCATACTACCCAAAGCAATCTATAGATCCAATGCACTCCCCATTAAAATACCAATGGCCTATTTCATAGACTTTAGAATGAACTTCCCAAAATTCATCTGGAATAAAAAAGACCCCAAATAGCTGAAGCAATCCTGAGAAAAATGAACAAAGTAGGTGGGATCTCAATATCAGATATCAAGCTGTATTATAAAGCCACTGTTCTCAAAATAGCATGGTACTGGCACAAGAACAGATATATATATATATATATATATATATATATATATATATATATATATATATATATATATATCTTAATGAAATAGAATAGAGAACTCAGAAATCGACCCAAACCATTATGTTCAATTAATATTTGACAATGGAGGCAAGAACATACTATGGAGTCAAGACAGTCTCTTCAATAAATGGTACTGGGAAAATTACCTGCAAAGAAATGAAACTAGACCACTAACTTACATCATACACAAAAATAAACTCAAAATGGATAAAGGACTTAAACATAAGATGGGAAACCATAAATGTACTAGAGGAATTCAAAAACTGCAAAATCTTAGACATATGCTGAAGCAATTTTTCACCAATGCCACTCTTAGGGCAATGAAAACAAATGGGACTATAGTAAAATGAAAGCTTTTATACAGCAAAAGAAACCATCAACAAAACAGTAAGAACGCCCACTGCATGAAGACCATATTTCCCAATGTTATTACCAATAAGGTTTTAATCTCCAACATTTACAGGGAACTCATATAACTTAATAAAAGGAAGATAAACAATCCAATCAAAAAATGTGCAACTGACCTATATAGATACTTTTCTAAAGAAAACATAACGAAGGCCAAGAGACATGCTTAAAGTCACTAATCAATCGAGAGGTGCAAATCAAAATGCCAATGCAGTACCATCTCACACCTGTCAGAATGGCTATTATCAACAAATCAAGAAACAAGTGCTGGCAAGGATGCAAAGAAAAAGGAACCCTCGTGCACTGCTGGTGGGAATGCAGTCTGGTGCAGCCACTGTGGAGAACAGTATGGAGTTTCCTCACAAAACTAAAAATGAAACTCCCATTTGACCCAGTGATCCAATTTCTAGGAATATATCCCAAGAAACTAGAAACACCAATCAGAAAGAATATATGCATCTGTATGTTCATAGCGGCACAATTCACCATAGCTAAGATTTTGGAAACAGCCTAAGTGCCCATATGCAGATTAGTGGATTAAAAAATTGTGGTACATCTACACAATGGATGTGGTACATCTACACATCTACACTGCAGGGGGGGGGGGGGGAAGAAAATGAAAAAAAAAAAAAAGGGAATTCTTACAATTTGCAACAGCTTAGATGGACCTGGAGAGCCTTATGCTAAGTGAAATAAGCCAGTCAGAGAAAGATAAATATCACATGACCTCACTCATTTATGGAATATAATGAACAACTTAAACTGATGAACAAAAACAGATCTAGAGACAGAGAAGCATGAGCGGACCGTCAAACCTCTGGGGAATGTAGGGGAGTGTAGGGGTGATGGGGAGAGATCAACCAAAGGACTTGTATGCATGAATATAATCCTAACCAAAAGTCACAGACAACAGGGGGGTGAGTGCATGAGTAGAGTGGTGGGAGAGCAATAGGGGGATAAGGACACATATATAATACCTTTATCAATAAAGAATAAAAAGATAATATAAATCACACACAAGATGGATAAATTTTACAAACATGACATTGACTAAAAGAGACCCAATGAAAATGTGTCCTGTATGATTCCATGTATAGAAGTCCTGACACTATTTCATGGTGTTTAAAAAGCCAGGCCAAGGATCAGGGATAGCTGGGGGAAGTTAATGACAAGATAGGGGTATAAGGAGGACCCTTTGGGTGCTGGTTCCAGGCATGTATCAATTTCTAAAATGCATCAGATGGCACACTCGTGAATGGTGCCCTTTCCTATGAATGCTATACTTCAAGAAAGCTTTTTTTAAAAAATGAAGAAAACAGATGGAGTGGGCTCTATAGTGGTTTCTGTCCTTTGGCTCTGACACTTGCAACTGGGGTGGGTTAGAAATAAAAAACCATAGGCTGAGGAAGGAGAGAGAGGGTAGAGGAGAGAGAGAGAGAGAGAGAGAGAGAGAGAGAGAGAGAGAGAGAGAGAGAGAGAGAGAGAGAGGGAGAGAGAGAACAAATGCCACAGGAGAGGAGAGATAGCCTTGACTGAAGATATAGAGCTGGTCTTACTTACTTTGCAGATGGACTTTCCAGTAATGAGGTTCCCTGCACACAGCATATCCTCATGTAGAGAGTATTTACTGGTTGGTGATTGGAAATAAATTTTACAGATCTCATTGTCCATGATGCCAACCTCTCCCTCCTGCAGTTGTGAAGGTGGAGGCAGGAACTCTGCAGGGGAGTGGTAGTTTGGTCAGATATGAAGTATAGCCTGGGTTAAAAGCCAGCTGCCTCCCTAACCTGTCTGCTGAAGAAGAGGCCATCATTCTGGCTAAGAGGATTAAGGAAGCCTCTCAGAGGATGTGTAAAGGGGGGGGGGGGAGGAGATGTTCAAGGCAGACAAGAGAGCAAAAGTGAGCACAATACTGTTGGAAGGACCAAGATGGAGGTCAGTGTGGTTGTTATAGGGGTAAAAAAAATCATAGCAGGATCCAGACAAGCAAGGCCTCCTCACCAAGATGTGAAGTTTGGATTTCATTCTAATCATACTGGGAAATTACTGGAGGCTCTACTTAAAGCTTAAGAACAATTAATCTGGCTGCTATGTGGGAACAGAACTAGAGGCACAGAGAGTGGAAGCTATGAGTCAAGGAGTAGCAGTAATATACATATCAGATGCCAGATGGAGTTAGGTGGTATGAAAAATAAAATATGGCCTAGCCTCAATGAGCATCTGGTTTGTGAACACCTTTCCTAAAGATTCTATTTCCAGATACTGCTTACAGATCTGACTTGGTGTCCTCATGAAATAGCACAGAGTTACAGTGACCACACACTCTTATGGAGTACCAGTTGTGTACAGCCCTCACATGTTCTCAGGGGAAACCCAGACCAGCAACTGCAGTCCCCAGGTGTGTGTGTGCGGGGGAGTGAAGGAAGAAATACAGCTGAGTCCCTCTTTGATGGCAGCTGCTCCCTGTCCTGCTGGCAGCTCATTTCACTTCATTCCCCAACTCCCATCCTCTGACCAGCTTGGAAAATCTTATTTGGTATGCCAGTGGTTCTTAATGAGTCCATCCCAGGAGAGTGTCTTTGGAAATGTTGTGTGACTGACAGTGGACAGGAGCAAGGATACTGGCACTAGCATGCACAGAAAAGAAAGTCCTGCCCCCAATGCTTTCACTGGGATGCTCTGCCAAATTTACATCCTATTTTTTCACTCAATATTATGTTTAAAACAAAAGCATTCACTCTTGTGCAAAATATTTGCCCAACATTTCTCTTTTCTCCATCATCAAGAAGGCAAAATGGGCAACTTTTACTTCCCTGAATTAAAGGGAAGTAAAGTTAACAGAGGTAAAAGCTATAAATGTCCAATTCTACCACCCAGACCAGAGAGCAAGCCTGCTTCATTTCCTGACTGCTGCCCAAGTACCTTCTGTGGCAGTAGGATTTTAAGAGGTTTTGACAAATCAAGCTCTGAAGGAGCCTGACCCAAGGAGGATCTGGGAGTCAGGGTGGAATCCTGAATGGCTCAAGTCAAACAGCCCAAATTTCTGATTCCAAAAGTTAGAGATACTCAGATTTTTTTTGAACAACGAACTAAAGGAAACTAAGTTTTAGAAGGACATGCTGTCAGGGCCTCATGGTGGCCACTGCACCTCCCTCCTCCTCAGCCTTATTCTCTTCATCTGCCCTATTCTGCTCACCTTCCTCAGTGATCATTCCCCAGCCAGTTATCCAGCAGGAGGTAGAAAGTGGCAATGTTGCATTAGGCTCTGGAAGGCAGGCAGGGAGGACGTGGGAAGTAAAATTCACAGACCGATGAAGCTGCAATAATGCGATGTCGCTCCCCATGATGTGAAACTTATTAAAATCGTCGTGGACAATGAGTCGGTATACCGTCATCTGAAGGCTGTGCTCAGTGGGATGTTGTAGCCTATGGTACCCTAGCAGGATCTTGTAGTCTGATGGTTCATGGGACCTATAATGGAGAGG
The DNA here is from genome assembly GCF_964339955.1 of Pipistrellus hanaki. NCBI lineage: Eukaryota > Metazoa > Chordata > Mammalia > Chiroptera > Vespertilionidae > Pipistrellus > Pipistrellus hanaki. The sequence continues at coordinate 90,588,712 of NC_140505.1, read as the reverse complement.
CTCCATTATCACCCATCTTTTCGGAGTGCTGGACCAGCACCCTTACTCTGACTGCTTCCCCCACCCCCTGGTAGTAATTAGATTCCACCATTATTCCAGTGGTCTCTTTCTCCTCCCTTCCTAACATTCTCTTGAGGTGGTTTGATTGCTGTCCATAGCCTCAGTACATTTATCCTTTGAAAGTTACTGATGTCTTTCCCAGCATGCCCCAGAATGAAAGGAGCAGAGAATCTTAGTGCTGGAGACATGAAGTTATACCCCTTCTTTTACAGGAGAGAATACTTGGCTCATTCCCAACTTTGACCAGAACCTTTGAAAGGTCCCATAGCCATGAGTGATTCTCAAAGACCCCATTTCCCATCCTAGAATGATCCATCCTCTTCCTTCCAAGTCCAGACACACCAACTTCTCTAAAGGCTGATCCCCATCTGGTGACAGGCACTCAACAAGTCTTTGTGGAGCCAATAGAGGTGTGTGTGGTATCCTGCTTATGCTGTCCTTACCCAGATTCTCCATGCCTAAATCCTTCTTCCACAAGCCCCAATCTCTGATGAGACCTACAGCACCTCCCTTGAAACTGGCTCAGCATCTACCCTCTCACACATTATGGACTCTTTACCCTGTATCACAGTAGTTGGACTGTGTCTTACTTTTCTTATAGGATGAGAAGTTTCAAGTGCAGTCTTGCATCTCTACATCACCCACAGTGGACTTCACATGGGGCCTGGCACCCATGGGTACTGAATAAATAAATAGAAGTGGGGTCTCAAAGCAGCCTTGTCTTCATTACATGGAGCATGATGTCATTACCATTCCCTCTGGGCACAGAGTAAGCCCAGGATACCCAATCTACTATCTGCACCCATCTCCTGGGACAGAGACCATTTTCTTTATTTCTCACTCTGGTCTGTGAGGACAGTGGTGACAACAGCTATTCTTAGGTACATAGTTCTACAGACGTGAAGAAAGAGCTGAGTTCTAGTTAGGTATGCAGAGTCCCAGCATGTCTATAGAGAAGAACTGCCAAGTGTGTAGGTAGTCAGGACCCAGGGAAGCCTCAGGCAGTTGTGCTGGAAATATCCTTCAGACATTTTGGCTGAAGGGGGCAAAATACCTGTTCACAATGGCCCCTGACTGATGATCCCCACCACCAGCCTTGGTACTATCATTCTGACTTACAGCATGAAGCCTGTGCCTGAATGTGGCAAGGGACAGTACATATCAACTACCATCTGCACAAAAGAAAACTGAGGCACATTGGAATCTTGAGGCTACATAGAGCTGGGCAACATATAGAAACCAGAGTTCACCTTGAGTTGGAACAGGATTTCAATTCCTAAAGTTTACAAAAAAAATAAAGAATGAACTGGAGGCAATTATTTTGGAAATAAAGCCTGTTTTCCAGTATTTACTGATAATCATAATTAGAGCCAATTTCCATTTAGCTACTTAAAAATAATGCAGATGAGACAACCACACCATCTTGGTATATATTACCACAATATGAAGAGGGGGTGAAAAGAATATCTCCATTAGGAGAAATGAAGGAATTAGTCTCTGTCCTAGAAGAAATGACTCAAGACAGTCAAAAGACTAGAGTCAGGTGGTGAGCTGTCATGGTATTCCAGGTAGAGAGGACTGCAACAACACCCAGACACACCTGGTGGCAGAAACTATCCCAGAACAAAGCCTAGAAGAAGAAAAAAAAAAAGCTGCAACCTCCCTTGTCCCATTCTTTTCTGGCCATTTTGTGCTCACTCCCTTTCACACCCCAGCAGCTGCACCGCTGTGAGAAGACTCACTTTTGGAAACAGTGGGCAGCTGAGATTACCCAGAAGGCATCGATGAGAGCTGCTCCACAGATGTGTTTGCCATGGTAGAGCAGGCTGGCCTGCCATGGCCACCGCTGGTCAGGTGCATTCTTGCCACCAAAGATTTTCCCAGTCACCACGGGCCTCCCACACACTGTGTAGACAGTCCCAGTTGTGAGGCACAGCCTTGCTGCCTCCATAAACCCATAGGGAAGTGACATAGCATATGTGACAAAGGTCACCTGGCTTCACTGGAGCGTTAAGGAAGCAGCCTGTGAGTCTGGAGGAGGGGGCAAAGGAGGAGGGCGGGGAAGCCAGGTAGGTACAGATCAGAACAGAAATGAGGAGGTCCGGGCTGGGCAGTGGCATTTCCCCAGGCCCTTCCCCAGACCTATTTCACTTACTAATACATAATTGTTTGAAGTCCCAGAAACTGAGGGCTTACAGAGGGATGATGTTTGCTCAAGGCTACTGATAATGACCTATTTACACACCTCCCACCTCAGTCCAATGTTCTTGGGAGCCTGAGGTCAAATGAAACATACTTTGCTTGATAATCTCCCTCCTGATGTAGCACTTCCCATTCTTGAAATGAAGAGGGTTTGGGGGGCCAACAGACACAGGCTAGTGCAGGACCTCTATTCCTGGCCTAGCATACTGAAATCTAGTGGGAAAGAGCTGCAGGGAAGAGGCATACCTCGATCTCCCCTTCCTCTTTTTCCATGGCCCCACCGCTTATATTTTGCAGAAACCCAGGGACCTTAGAGCCCAACCCCTTCTCCCACTCAGCTGCTATTGAGGGTGTGACATGTCAAAGTGGGCGACCTGGGCTCCCTTGCCCTGGCTGCCCACTCACCAGCCCAGGCCTGAGTGGTCCTCGTAGGCTGGGCTTTGGTCCCAGCAGACTGGGCGGTGGTCCCCGCAGATTGGGTGTGCAGCAGTAGTGGGTACAGCCAGAAAAGGGCCACAGCCAGGGCGTAGTCTGCCCGCCAGCCTGGACCTGCAACCCCCACCCCAGCGTTCGCCATCAGATGGAGCGGACAGCACCTTGGCCATCTCGCGGGGGCAGCTGGGAAACCGCCTCCTGGGGGTCGGTGAAATGCACTGATCTGTATTCAGACGGCCTTGCGCCACATGGGGAGCTGCAGAAGCTGGAGTTAGGTTCAAGAAGGCAGTATGAACTGGAAGTCTAATCATAATTAGAACCAATTTCCACTTAGCTACTTAAAAATAATGTAGATGAAACAACTACACCATCTTGGTAAATGTTACCACAATATGAAGAGGGGGGTGAAAAGAACACCCATGCTAATAGGGGAAGCAGAAGGTACATAAGTTCCCTCTATCCATGGGTTCCCATTTGGGTGACAGAGTCGTCAGGAAGTTATGAGATAGACCCAGGAATATGCACTAGTTCATCAGAGGTCAGTTGTTTACATAATAACACCAAATATTGCCAACTTGTTTTCAAGATCTGATATAGTCATCTATACCATCTTCTATGAATATTAAGGGTAATATCTCTTTCTGTAACTCACTAGTGCAATACAGCATGGCATAATCAAGGAGAGGATATCTCTTCATCAAGTGTCTCCTCAACTCAGCAGCAGGAAATTATGGGTCAAGGAGAAGCAGGGTCCAACCTCTGTCCTCTAATAACTGGTACCTTTCCTAAATGCAAGATTATTCACTATATCCCAAGGTTTCCGAGTCTCTTCCTATACAGTATCAACACAAAATACAAATTCTTATCTGTTGGTGGAGGTCATCAATAGGACATAATCTCCAGTTGATCACTGAGCTGGACTTCAGCAATTGAAGGTTCTTTACCCCTCCCCTGACCTTGGACTGTACACTCTGCCAACTGTTCCCACAGTGGAAGCTGTTTCAAGGATGCAGCAGTGAGAGAGATAGGTATTGTTGAGACGATCTAGATGGTATATTTGACTGAGCTTAGGTATATCCTCTATATGGATTCTGGCAGATGGAAGTGAGTCTTCTGATTGTCAAATGAGTTGCCTTGTTTATTAAACTTGCCACCTACCATCTCTTCTTGCTTATTTCTTCCATCTCTTCTTGCCCTCCATGTATGGGGGCTGGTTTGTGAACCAACACCATCATCTAAATCTAAATATCATTATCTCATCACCTCAAAGTCCAAAATCTCTTAATCTAACTCCTCAAAGTCAGGTGAGAATAAGTTTCCTAGTGATAACTATTTAAAAAAATATTTTTTTTATTGATTTTAGATAGAAAGGGAGAGGGAGAGAGAGCTAGAAACATCGATGATGAGTGAGGATCTGGCCAAGGCAATTTTAATATCTTTCTAGGCAAACTTGATTAGGTCTCAAGGCCTGGGGATGAAATTTTCTGCCACTTGGGAGAATCTGCTACCTGCACGCCCCCTGCAATACAGGCATGTGCCCTTAACCAGAATCAAGTCTGGGGCCCTTCAGTTGGCAGGCCGATGACGCTCTATCTACTGAGCCAAACCAGCTAAGAAATAACTATTTAAATACAGCTTTTAAGTACATATCTTCCTCATCTATAGACCCATGATACTGAAGAAACTACCCACCCAACATTCCTAGCACACAGTGGAGGGACAGGCATGGATCACAGACATTTCTGTTTTAAAAAGGGGTGGTGGTAGATGGAAAGTAAAAGGAGTTAATGGTTCATAAGTGTGTACATGTACATATGAACAAAACTAATTCTCTCTCTGTGTCCAGATTTCATTTCAAATTTCATGCTGTGACTTTTGACCAACTTCACTGTCGTTAGCAAACCTTCTAGTTAATGTTCATCTGTGTTCCTTAAAATGTAGCCTTAAATATTTTTGTTAGCAACAGCCAGAATGGCATGACAACTGAGATAAATATCAAACTGGTAAGAGTATCAATTATAAGCAATCATTTATCACAAGACCACCAGGAAAGATGCCCCCTGCCACTATTGCATTCTTTGTCTTGTCAATCATTATACCTGAGTTATACTATAAAAGAAGTAGTGTAACAAGAGTCTGGTAGTGAATAATAACTTAAGAAAAAATGTTGAGTCATCTGTCCACTCTGACCCAATCTTCCTATAAGTAAATTACCTTCTGTTATTTTCTATGAAGTTGCTTTCTTCATCTTTTGATTTGAAGATACCTTCTTTTTATGGAGGCCATTAGACTTTTGCCCCACAATAAGATTTAATGTTTTTCTTTTTCTTTTTGTTAATCCTCACCCAATGATATTTTTTTCCATTGATTTTGAGAGAGAGTGGATAGGATACACACACACACACACACACACACACACACACACACACAGAAACATCAATGTAAGAGAGAAATATTGATTGGTTGCCTCCTGCATGCGCCCAGAGCCAGGGATTGAGCCTGCAACCAAGGTATGTGCCTTTGACTGAAATCGAGTCATTACCCTTGAGTCCACAGACACTCTAATCACTGAGAAAAACTGGTCAAGGTAGTTTTAATGTCTTTCTAGCCAAACTTGATTAGATATCAAGGCCTGAGGATGAAATTCTCTGCCATTTGGGAGAATCCAAGATGGCAGCAGAATATGTTGAAGTTACACCTATCTCCTCCAAAACTAACCTGGCATTATAACTGAAATATAGACTAATTAACCTGAATAGTCAAATGAAGACTAGCTGAGTTGTACTTTTATCATCAAGGATTTATAGAAGAAGTCACATTTTGACTGGTAGGAAGGGCCCACATGAAGCAGCTGAGAATCTGGAGGGATATCTTAGCTCCAAAGGTTTGCTCCTGAGAATCTTGGGGGTTTAACTCCACAGCAGGCTCCCCTGGCATGACAACTGAGATAAATATCAAACTGGTAAGAGTATCAATTATAAGCAATCATTTATCACAAGACCACCAGGAAAGATGCCCCCTGCCACTATTGCATTCTTTGTCTTGTCAATCATTATACCTGAGTTATACTATAAAAGAAGTAGTGTAACAAGAGTCTGGTAGTGAATAATAACTTAAGAAAAAATGTTGAACATTTTTTCAGAACATCAGAGCCTGGAGGATGAGCTCACATAACATCTGGCTGTGAAAATCAGCATGGATTCTGTCTGCCAGAGAGAGAGACAAATTCTGCTAGAAACCCTCCTGCTGTCTTAAAGGGCCAGTGCATAAAACCTCATTTGTAGCCTCATTAGGTTCTGAAAAAGGAGGGCAGCTTGAAGTGGACTAGAATTGTGTGAAGAGAGATCAGGTTGTGTGGCTCTGGGAAGAGAGCTGAAGGGACAACTGCCAGAGTACCTATGCTGAGTCCCTCTCCCACACTGCCCACAGATACCATCTTTCTTGGGTTGAGCACTTCCCTTCATATGGTATAAGCCTGGGGAATGTAATAGCCCTATTCTCCCAACTCCCTGTGGCCCTACCCTGCCAAGCTCATACTCTGTGGTAGAGCAGTGGTGTAGAGGTCCAGGTGGAATCAGAGGGTATCAGAGACTGAGTTGTGTAGCTCTGGGGTTCCTTGCCCCCACTATCCCTGAGAGCCTGATTGGTCCTGCCTTTCCATGAGAAATCCACTAACCCTACCTCCTTGACTCCTGGCTGTCCTGTCCTGCTGAGCTGGGGCTCTTGAGAATGTCTGACCAGAATCAGGGACAGACTGAGTTGTGTAGCTCTAGGTTAGGGGGCATTTTTCCCTTGCCTGCCCAACTAAAGCCACATTCCTGTGCAGAGCCATCTTTGCACAAGGCCAAATCTTGGTCTGTTTGGACCTGATGAACTCTGCCAACAACTCCCTGAGACCCCACCACCCCATCACAAAGGTCTTTGGGCACCTGGCAGGCAGCTGCTGGCCTTGGTGTACCCTGGAACTTTTGCTGTTCCCACAAGTGGCAACAAATTTGAATCTTTATCAATCTGGTGTACACAACTTCTGCCTACCTGGTGACTCGCTGAGAAACTACCCCATGAAACTCACATACTGCCAGAGGCTCTTTCAGTGATTGAGACTAACAGACAGTTGGCAGGCAAAGGCAAGTGGAGGAAGATCTCAGGTTGCTGTGGGCCTTTTGCTGATCTGACACTCTAGGCTTGGTACAGGTGGAAGCTGGCCTTGGTGGGCACCTTAGCCACTCCTATGCACACCAAGGTCCAGCAGAGGCACCCATAAACTGTGTATCCCTTTATAGCTCCAAATAGGTAGCTCAAGATGTGACGCAGGCAGCATCTGACATTAACCTGCACCAGAATACCTCCCATGAGGTTCCAGAACCACATTAGAGCAGGACCCAATTAATTCTCAAGGAAGATTTTGGTAGGCAACAGACCTTACTGGAGCAAATTTCACTTCATGTGGTCAGCATCCATGCAACAGCTTGTATACTGTGCTGTGAATCAATCCTCATAGTCAGCCATCTGAGGGCTGACCCCACACATGGATGGGTAAATAGTAATCAAGATTACAACAGTAAGGTTCACATAATCCACACAAAGGGCATTCCTGTAGTACCTTGCTTGGGTAATAAAGGAGACTGTGCTAGTGAGCCCCACAAGACACCTACTATAAAAAACTATACCAAGTCTGGGACATACAATAGAAGATTTACCTAACACGCAGAAACAACTACAGAGAGGTAGCCAAAATTAGGAGACAAAAATGCCTCAATTGAAATAACAAGAGATATTTCCCCCCAAGAAAAACAATTAAATAAAATGGAGGCAAGCAATATACTAGACACAGAATTAAAAAAAAAATGGTTATAAGAATGCTAAAGGAATGTAGAGAAAGAATGGATGAACTCATTGAGAACTTAAAAAAAGAGAGATAAAAAAAGCATATTAAGAATATGCCAGAAGGAATAAGCAGTAGGTTGTATGAAGCAGAGGATTGAATCAGCGATTCAGAATAAGAGGTAACAGAAAACTTCCAATCAAAACAGAAAAAAGAATTTTACAAAATGAGATTAGTTAAGGGGATGTCTACGACAAGATAAAGAATAACATTTGCATCACAGGGAAACCAAAAGGAGAAAAGAGAGAGAAATGGATTGAAAACCTATTTGAAGAAATAATGATTGAAAACTTACCTAACCTGGTGTGTGGGCCCTGTCCAGAACACGACGGATGTTCAAGACCAATATGAGCAAGGACACAGCAAAATTACTGTATACACTGCACAGGCGTGCCATTTTATAACCCAAATACTGATGTTACTATTTGGCAAGAAGCCTCTTTTGTTTGAGCTTGTACCTAAGTTGCCACTGACCAGCCAGTTGTTGGCTGTTTTGTTTGTAATAAAGCATGTCCCACTTGCCTGCTTGCACCTGAGTGTTCTTCCAATATTCTGCACCCAGAAGGGTCGAGTCCCTGGCTGAGGAGCTTGCCCATGACATTTGGTGAAGGAAACGCACGCACGCACACACACACACACACACACACACACACACACACACACACACGTCCAGGAAGTCCAGAGAGTTCCAAGAGTTCCACACCAAGACACATCATAATTAAGATGGCAAAGGTTAAATACAAAAGAGAATCCCAAAAGCATCAAGAGAAAGACAGTTATCTACAATACATGGGAGCTCCCATAAGACTGTTAGCTAATTTATCAACAGAAATATTTCAGGCCTCCATTATAATTCTAAAACCAGATAAAGACACTACAAAGAAAAAGAAATTATAGGCCAATATCATGATGAACATAGATGCTAAAATTTTCAACAAAATATTAGCAAACCAGATCTGGCAAGATATTAAAAAGATTGTACACCATCCCTTGGCTGGTTTTCCTAAGTGGTTAGAGTATTGGCTTGAACATCAAAGGGTTGCAGGTTCAATTCTTGGTCAAAGGCATGTACCTAAGTTGCATTTTTGATTCCCGGCTGCTGGAAGCTATCCATTGTCTATACTAGGGGTGTCGAACTCAATCAGAGAAGGGGCCAAAATCTAAAATCCAGCCTAAATCGCGGGCCGAATGGTTTACTGAACAGTCATAAACTGACAATGTCATAAACTGACAGCGGAGTGCAGTGATGACAGCGCGGTGCGGGCCACATTGCAAGGCCTGGCGGGCTGGATTTGGCCCGCGGGCCTTGTGTTTGACACATGTGGTCTATACTGTCATGAAAGTGCAATAGAAAACCTAGAAGGCTAATGCACCTTGAGTTTTAGCAAGGCTAAAAGCTATGCACCGATTGTTCTGTTGAGACAATGGTGACTCCAGCAGCTTCCTGACATAATAGTCTCAAAGTGAATCTTTACTAATATTTACTGACCTTTAAGATAGTCTTCCTGCTGCTGGAATTGCCTGCCTGACTAAGGGCAAGATGTGTATTCTAAAATTGGATTAAAACTAACAGGGCCCAGGCCCTAGTGAAGAAGGGTTCTCCTCCTGAACCCCATGATTTCCAAATTTGTATTTCTTGTCTAGTGTATTAATTTGTGCATGGCCCTTCTCCAGATCCTGAATCATAATAGTGTAGGTTGTGGCTTTCACATCTGACACCTTGAAGAACAACACCTGGAGAAGAAGATTTGCCAGCGTGAAAAACGAAGTTCACTGGAAAAGTGAGAAGAATCACCAAAAAGGTGGGGAAAATTTACTGTGTACAAAGCCCATTCCAGCTTCTGAAGTCACAATCCATAATTGGGCAGGAACGTCTTTTATTTTAGCCAGGCTATAATGGGGCAGAATTCAAGTAAAGGGGGAAAACTTTATTGTAGACTTGGCTTCCATGCTCAAGGATAAAGGAATTAAAGTGTCAGAAGGTATACTCTTATAGTTTCTGCATATTATTATAGAACATAATCCTTGGTTTCCTGAAGAGGATACATTAGATGTTGAATGTTGAAAAAAGCTCATCATCAGGGAAAAAACTTGCCTCCAAATTGTTTCTCCTTTTAGAACATGGTATTACATTTTTCTAGAACCTTTTAGAGAGGCAAAAGAGGATAAACTTTCTCCCCTTGTGCTCTCCACTTCTAAAGAGGAGCAGAAAGAAAAATTGGAGGAGTGACCTTCATGCCCCCCTCCACCTCCATGTCCTAATCCTGAAACATTTTTTTATTAAGGTATTGTATGTGTACATACCTTAACAATCCCCACCCCTCCCACTCCCATATATGCCCTACCTTCCCAGAGTTTTTTCGTCCATTGGTTATGCTTATATGCATGTATACAAGTCCTTCAGTTGATCTATTATCTCCCCCAGATTTCCCTCCTCTCCCCACTATAATTTGACAGTCTGTTTGTTTCTTTACTGTCTCTGTATCTATCTTTTTGTTCACCAATCTGTAATGTTCCTTATTATCCATAAATGAGTGAGATCATGTGGTGTTTTTCTTTCAATGACTGGCTTATTTCACTCAGCATAATGTTCTCCAATTCCATCCAGATCGCTGCAAATGATAAGAATTCCTTCTTTTTTATGGCAGCTTAGTATTTCATTGTGTAGATGTACCATGGTTTTTTGATCCAATCATCTGCTGACGGGCACCTAGGCTGTTTCCAAATCTTAACTATTGTAAATTGTGCTGCTATGAACATAGGGGAGTATATATCCTTTCTGATTGGTGTTCCTAGTTTCTCAGGATATATTCCTAGGAGTGGGGTTACAGGGTTAAATGGGAGTTCCATTTTTACTTTTTTGAGGAAGCTCCATATTGTTCTCCACAGTGGTTGCACCAGTCTGCATTCCCACCACCAGTGCACAAGGGTTCCTTTTTCTCTGCATCCTTGCCAACACTTGTTGTTTGTTCATTTGTTGATGATAGCCATTCTGACAGGTGTAAGATGGTACCGCATTGTTGTTTTGATTTGCATCTCTCGGATAACTAGTGACTTTTAGCATGTTTTCATGTGCCTTTTGGCATTCCTTCTGTCTTCTTTTGAAAATATTCTATTTAGGTCTATTGCCCATTTTTAATTGGATTATTTATCTTCCTATTATTAAGTTGTATAAGCTGTTTGTAGATGTTGGAGATTAAACCTTTATCATGTAAACATTTGCAAATATGTCCTCTCACACAGTGGGCTTTCTTGTTGTTTTGTTGATGGTTTCTTTTGCTGTGCAAAAGCTTTTTATTTTTATGTAGTCCCATTTGTTTATTACTCTTTAGCTTTCATTGCCCTAGGGGCAGTATCAGTGAAGAAGTTGTTTTGGTATATGTCTGAGATTTTGCTGCCTGTGGATTCCTCTAGTATTTTTATGGTTTCCCATCTTATGTTTAAGTCCTGTATCCATTTTGAGTTAATTTTTGTGTATGGTGTAAGTTGGTGATCTAGTTTCATTTTTTTGCATGTCCAATTTTCCCAGCACCATTTTTTGAAGAGACTGTCTTGAGTCCATTGTATGTTCCTGCCTCCTTTGTTAAATATTAATTGAGTATAGAGGTTTGGGTCAGTATCCGGATTCTCTCTTCTGTTCCATTGATCTATATGTCTGTTCTTGTGCCAGTACCAGGCTATTTTGAGAACAGTGGCTTTGTATACAGCTTGAAATCTGGTATTGGGATCCCTCCTTTCTCAGGATTGCTGTGGCTGTTTGGGGTCTATTTTTGTTCCAGATGAATTTTTGGAGAGTTCTTTCTAGGACTGTGAAATATGCCATTGGTATTTTAATGGGGATTGCACTGAGCTTATAAATTGCTTTGGGAAGTATAAATATTTTAATGATGTTGATTCCACCAATCCACAAACATGGTATGTTATTCCATCTGTTTACATCTTCCTCTATCTCTTTTTTCAGCGTCCTTCTGTTTTCTGCATATAGGTCTTTTACCTCCTTAGTTAAGTTTATTCCTAGGTATCTTAAATTTTTTTTGGTGCAATTGTAAATGCGATTGCTTTTTTAGTCTCTGTTTCTGTAAGTTCACTATTGGTGTACAGAAAGGCCATAGATTTCTTGGCATTAATTTTGTATCCTGATACCTTGCTGAATTCATTTATTAGATTTTGATGAAGTCTTTTGTTTTTTTATGTATAATATCATGTCATTTGCAAATAAGGACAACTTTACTTCTTATTTTCCAATTTTGATGCCTTTTATTTCTTCTTCTTGTCTAATTGCAATGGCTATTACTTCCAGTACTATATCAAACAGGAATAGTAAGAGTGGACATCCCTGTCTTGTTTCTGTTCTTAGAGGAAATGATTTTAGTTTTTGCCTATTGACTATGATGTTGGCTGTGGGTTTATCATATATAGCTTTTATTATGTTGAGGTATGATCCTTCTATGCCCACCTTGTTGAGAATTTGTATCAGGAAAGAGTATTGGATTTTATCAAATGCTTTTTCTGCATCAATTGATATGACTTTATGATTTTTATCTCTCAATTTGTTTATATGGTGTATCACATTTATTGATCTGTGGATATTGTACTATCCTTGCATTCCTGGCATAAATCCTACATGATTTGGTGTATGATATTGCTGATGTACTGCTGGATCTGATTAGCTAGAATTTAGTTGAGGATTTTGGCATCTATGTTCATGAGGGATATTGGCCTGAAATTCAATTTCATTATGTTGTCTTTATCTGGTTTTGGTATTAGAATGATGTGGCTTCATAGAAGGAACTTGGAAGTGTTCCTTCCTCTTGAATTTTTGGAATAGTCTGAGGAGGATAGGTTTTAGTTCTTCCTTGAATGTCTGGTAAAACCCCTCTGGGAAGACATCTGGTCCTGGGCTTTTGTTTGCTGGAAGCTTTGTGATGACTGCTTCAATATCATCCATAGTTATCTGCCTATTGAGATTTTTAGTATCTGCTTGATTAAGTTTTGGAAGGTTGTATTTTTCTAGGAATGTGTCCATTTCCTCTAGGTAGTCCAGTTTCTTAGAACAGAGTTGTTCATAGTATTTTTTAATAATCCTTTGTATTTCTCTGGGGTCTGTTGTTATTTCACCTCTTTCATTTCTGATTTTGTTTATTTGGGTCCTCTCTCTTTGTTTCTTGGTTAGCCTGGCTAGTGGTTCATCAATCTAGTTTATCCTTTCACAGAACCAGCTCTTGGTTTCGTTGATCTTTTGTATTGTTTTTTGGTCTCTATGTCATTCATTTCTGCTCTGATCTTTATTATTTCCTTCTTTCTGCTCACTGTGAGCTTTTCTTGTTGCTCTTTCTAATTCTTTGAGTTGTTGAGTTAGATTATTTATTAACCCTTTTTGTTGTTTGTTTGCAGTAGGCTTGTAGAGCTATGGACTTCCTTCTCAAGACTGCTTTTGCTTTGTCCCATAGATTTTGGATTGTTGTGTTTTCATTGTCATTTGTTGCCAGGATGTTTTTTTTTATTTCTTCCTTGATCTTTCTGGTAACCCAGTCCTTGTTTAATAGCATGCTGTTTAGTCTCCATGTGTTTGATTTCTTTAGATTATTTTTATTGTAGTTGATTTTCAGTTTTATGCCACTATGATCTGAGAAGATGCTTGATATGATTTCTATCTTCTTGAATTTGAAGAGACTTTGCCTATGTCCCAACATGTGGTCTATCTTTGAAAATTACCCGTGTGCACTTGAGAAGAATGTATATTGTGTGGCTTTGGGGTGAAATGTTCTGAAGATGTCAATAATTCCATCAGTGAGCCATTTAGGATTGATGTTTCTTTGCTGATTTTTTGTTTAGTTGATTTGTCCAAAGGTGACAGTGGGGTATTAAAATCTCCTACTATGATTGTATTGCTATTGATCTCTCCCTTAATGTCCTCCAGCAGTTTTTTTTTTTATGTATTTGGGTGCTCCCATATTGGGTGTATATATATGTTTACCAGGGTTATTTCTTCTTGTTGGATTGCTCCCTTTAGTATTATGAAGTGGCCTTTGTTATCTCTTGTCATACCCTTCACTTTGAGATATAATTTGTCAAATATAAATATTGCTACCACAGCTTTTATTTATTTATTTATTTTTTTCATTTCCATTCACCTGGAAAACCTTTTTGCATCCCTTCACTCTCAGTCTGTGTATGTCTTTTTTTCCTGAAATGAGTTTCTTGTAGAGAGCAGATATATGGGTTATTTTCTTATCCAATCTGTTACCCTATGTCTTTTATTGGAGCATTTAATCCATTTCCATTTAAAGTTATTATTGATAAGTACTTATTTGTTGCCATTTTTATTTTATGCCTCTGTGTTCCTTCTTCGCTTCCTATTTCTGTTTTATTTTTACAGTAGACCCTTTAAAATTTCTTGCATTGCTGGTTTGGTGGTAATAAATTCTCTTAGTCTTTTTTTGTCTGTGAAGCTCCTGATTTCACCTTCAATTTTGATTGATAGCCTTGCTGAATACAGTATACTTGGATTCAGACCCTTCCTTTGCATGACTTTGTATATTTCATCCCATTCCCTTCTGGCCCGATGAGTTTCTGTTGAGAAATCAGTTGCTAGCCTGATGGGGGTTCCTTTATATGTAACTTTCTGTCTCTCTCTGTCTGCTTTTAAGATTCTTACTTTGTTGTTGGTGTTTGCCAATTTAACTATAATATGCCTTGGCATCAGTCTTTTTTGATTCATTTTGTTTGGGACTCTGTATTTGTGTGGGTTTTTTCTTCTGTCATTATTTCTTGAAACAGGTTTTCTATGTCTTCCTCAGTTTCCTTTCCTTCTGTATCCCCTATTATTTTAATACTGTATTGTTTTGTATTGTCCCAAATTTCCCTTAGGCTCTCCTCCTAATTTTTAATTTTTTTTTTTCCCTAGAAGCTGCTCTATTTGGGTATTTTTTTTTCCATCTTGCCTTCTAACTCACTGATGTGGTACTCTGCTTCTTCTAGTCTACTCTTTATGCTTTCTATTGAGTTTTTTTTTTTTTTTTTACAGTAGTGATGTCATTTTTCATTTCTTGTTGGTTCATTTTCATTTTCTCTTGGTTCTTCTTCATTTCCTCTTATTTCTTATTCATATTGTCAAATTTGCCTTCTATTCTTTTTAGCCATCTTATGATCATTTCTCTGAATTCTTGCTCTGATAGGTTTCTTGTCTCTAATTCATTTACTTCCTTTTCTGGTGTTTCCTGCTTTTCTTTCATATGTGTGCTATTTCTTTGTCTCCCCATCTTTTCAGGATGTCTGGTTATGTAGTTCTCTCTCTCCTTTCCTTGGGTGATTGAAGAACTCCCTTGAATCCACATGTTTGTGTCGATTGGGGCGTTACAGCTGTTTGGTGGTCTCCACTGTTTTGCATTTTTCAGGCTTCAGATAAGATCCACTTTTTCTTGTAAGATAGAGTAGTTTTCCCCCTGAGTCCATAGCTCTGAAAGAGGTCCACAGCTATGTCATTCTTCATTTGCTCTTGTTTTTTTTTGTTGTTGTTTTTTTTCTTCATGTTGTTGACATTTTCATTCAGCTCCTTAGAATTCTCATTGGGTCATATGTATTTGTCATCCACCCATTTAAGCATCCTTATAACCATTACTCTAAATTCTCTCTCTGTTAAGCTGCTAACCTCAAGTTCATTTAACTCCTATTTTGTTGATTCCTCTTTTTCTTTCTTTTTTTGGATTTTTTTTTTTTTTGGTCTCCCCATGTTTTCCAGTAATGTTTTAATTGTAGATCCAATTGCTTTGCTACCCAGTTTCTTTTGGCGGTGCTGCTGTTGGTATAATCTCTCAGTTCTTCTGGAATCGGTAATGTAGTATAGTTCCCTACTTGAGCTATTTGGGTACTTTTTATGTAGGCCTGCGAGCTTGAGAGGCACAACTACAGTGTCTATAAGTCAGCAATTGTGGAGGGGAGTACCCCAATTTTTGCTCTCTTGCACCCTAAATTGAAATCATGTATGCCCAGTGGGGACTCACAGTGGCACGTAGGAACTGTCTGTTGGGGTGATGTGACTCAGGGCACCTGCACTTTGGAAAAGCATGACTGTGTTGCCCAGAATTCTGTAGTTGTGGGGTGAGCAGACTCAACTTTTTCTGCTTCACCTGTGGTGGATAGGCACTTATTCCCAGTGGCGGTTCACAGGAGCACCCACGGTAAGTTTGCCAACAAGGCACACTGAAGCACTCTGAAGGGCCCTGGCAGTGTAACTGTGTAATTGAGGTGCCTAGCTTCTAAAGATTTTTCTTTTGCGCAGTACCTATGGCCTCAGGGAGTATTCAGATTCCATGGTGTTCGTCAGGGTGGAATCTAGGTGTGGATATATTGGTTGCCTGGAGACTGGAGGGAGAGGCTATCTCTCAGGAGAAAATGGTGACCAGGGACCAGATATGACTCAGCACCAGACATGCTTACACCTCTCCTGGACTGTCCACTACCTACACTCCATAGATTCCACAGCTCCACCCCTTCTCCTGCACCTCAGCCACAGGTAAGTGTCTGTCTCCGAAAGGTCCTACGAACTAGGTTTAGTGGAGAAAGACACAGGACCCAGTGTGAGGAGGGAACTCGTCTTTACAAACTCCTCTCTTGCAGGCACTGCATGGTTGCGCAGCTAGCCCTTCAGGGCTGCCTTTGAGTTCAGATCCCAAATCCAGACTCCAAGGTCTAAAATCCACTACCTCCACAGACCTGTGGACTCTTTTTCTCACAGATGCTTTGCCTGTCCTCAGGGGTGCAGCTTGGTGCTGTGTAGTTTTTCCCTGACCTTCTGGGCATAGAGGTCCCACAGATTCTACTGCCCAGATCCTTGATTTTACCTTTCCTTTTTCCAGGGGATCTCTGCCCTTCCTGGCTGCAAACTGTCTCACCAGCTGTGTCTCCTTCACCAATTCGGGCTGGTTTCCACTCATTTCAGCTGCTCCCTCTATTAGCTCTGGGACAAGGCTCAGGACATATCTGTCTATTCTGCTGCCATTTTACTTCCACCAAGCATTGAAATTTTAACATGGAAGAAAACATCAAACAAATATCTATATATGATTTAAATATTACAATTTAATTATTATATCTTAAGATGTCAATTATATTTTAAACTAGTTTTTGTGTAGAAAAATTTTGGTTGAGATTACCGAATTAATCCTCTTTTTCAATTAGACCAATAATAAGCAACTTATTTTGAATTCCTAATTATTAGAGAAAACACATTTTATTTTCTCAAAAATAAGTTTTTATACTTTAGGAATTTAATATCCACAACTATAATTTCTCCCAATTTAATTTGCACTTTGAATTTTTAAAGCTGGCAGGTTAAATATATTTAGCATTTCTTAGATTAATAACACTTTACATTTTTTAAGAAAAATACAAGACATAATCAATTATAGCTGATAGATGCTCCCTTCCTCCAGTTGATGGACAGACATAAACCCCACCTGCAGACAGACATTCCTGAACTCTGAACCACCAATCAGCACCTGACAAATACCCTAAGCCCCTGATTCCTAAGTCCCTAGGTCCTGAATCACCAATCAGCATGTGCTGAGTGCCCTAAGCCCTGCCCCTATCCTTAAAGGTGCTTGTACTCCTGGTGCTTGCTCTCTTCTGCCCCTCTCTGTGGAAGCAGCCTGCAGGGGTACCATTCCCTCCAATAAAGCCTGTGTGTGTCCTGCCATCCCAATCTCCAATTTACCTTCTCTATTTAATCTATCATTATGGTGCCTCAGACTCGGGTGAACATGGTAAATCCTCTGGCCATGCTCGGTGGCAGGGTCCTGAGTTGATTGGCCCGTTCAGAACACTTCTGGAACCCTGCTGTACCAGGACACGTGGGAATCTCATTGCTTTCTTACAGGTAGGCCTCAGGGACCTCCCCACCTCCCCACTCCTGTTCCCTTGACCTGGAAGGGCCTCAGAGTTTTCTCGTCTACTCGGCTAACATTGTATTTTCTACATTCCTGTTCTAAATCCTACGTTCTACGAAAGCCCAGGCGCCTGGCCGGGAAAACTCTGTTCTACACCACGGGAAAGGTTTCAGGGTGACGACCTTGGGACTTTTTCTCGTCTCTTTATCTACAGGTTGACTAGGGGGAAAAGAAGGACGCTTCTTATTCCCTCCCCAACTTCTCGGTGGCCCTTCCCCTCTGGTCATGGGAACCTCTCAATCCAGACTCCCCTAAGGTGTCTTTTCACCAATCTCTCGACCCTTGGTCTATCCTCTGCCAAACAGCCTCGTAAAACGGCATTCCAGTATTCTGAACTAGATAATTTTGCCACCAGACAAGGAAGCCTCAGAGATTCCCACAAACAGGCTTCCCCTTCCCCTCTCACCCCCACTCTCCCACCTCGTTTTACTCCTCATTGTCGTGGGGTCGAACCCTGGGTTCAAAATAAAACCACTGGAGGCTGATGATTTATTTTAAAAAGCAGGCAAAGATTTATTGAAATATCTGGCCACGACAGCTGCAAGAGCACCACACACAGGCGGACTCCACATGACTGCACTGCTTCAAGGGCAGGTAGTTCTTTTTAAAGGTTCTGAGAAGGAAAATCCCTATTTTGCAACAAACTGTTGTTTAGAATTTTCTGCTGTTCTTCCTAAACAAAATGTTGCTTTCTAGTTTGCTTTATCCCGTTTGAAGAATGATGAAGGTAAACTTAGCTGCCTGACCTTGTAGGCCAGAGACCAGATATGCCCACAATCTCAATACCATGCCAGGTGCACTTTTTCAATTGGATAGACCTGTATTGTTTTCAAGGCCAGCATTGAGATAACCACTAAGTGCACATAGGGCTGGCTTTTTAATAAAAAAGAAGGAAGTTCTGCCTGTAACCTTGCTTAGAATTTGAATTCATCCTCCCTAAACCCATCGCCCAATGAACAAAGCAAGTCTCTCCAAACTCTCCCCCTGCACCATCGACCGCTGGGGAACTCTGCAACAGTTCAAACCACAGGAATTTTCTTTTGTTCTAAATTCTAAATCCTAAAGACTATATTCTAAAAACTGGGGTCAGCCAGCAGGGTTGTTCCCAGTCACATCCTGCTGGACATTGGAATGTGGCCCTATCTTGCAGAAGCAGAACTCAGTGGTTAATCTCCAAAGGTTATGGTCCCAGGCACAGGAAAATTGCCTTAGCAGGTTTAAAATTCAAACAGCAGTTTTTACCAAAGTATGGTTGCCATTGTATTTCACTCATGTTCCTCTATCAGCTGTAAATCCTCTCTGCACTCTCAAATCTGTTCTAAAACCCCTTTCTCTACAACCTTAAACCTGTCCCTTTCTAACTAAACATTTTTTCCCAGGTCGCGCAGGCCCCTGAGTGCGGGAGTCCTTGGCGTGTACTCCGGGAGCAGTTTTAACTTTTTTTTGGTCTTCAGCCACGTGGCTGCAGAGCCAGAAAGCAGCTGCGTTTGCAGGCCTCTCCTCAGCAGTCCCTCCAAGTCCTGCCCATGTAGGGTAGGGCATTCCTACCTGAGAATTCTAACCGCAGCCACCTCCTTCGTGCTCTCTTCCATGCTCTTTTTCCACTGACTGACCACCTTTAGTCCCCGACATATGCCACAACTTCAGGTCCCCAAAGCCCTCAAAAAGACCTAGTTAATATGACCTTTCAGATCTTTAATAATAGAAACAAGAACACCCAAATCCAACAACAAGGCGAGATCAAGCCAAAGCTGAGGCCCATTAGGAGGTCTTCCAGCTCCTAGCCACCATTCTCACCAACCCCAAACAAAGTGCCAGTCCTACTGCAGTTAAGTCAGGGGCTAAGCCTCCTCCAGGCCCATGCTTCGCATGGAGCAAGGAAGGACATTGAGCCAAGACCTGCTCAAACCTGAGATCTCTGCCTGGGCCCTGCCAAGTTGTGGAGGGAAGGCCACTGGAAATCAGACTGTCGTCTGGCCCTCCAGTCTGGCCTCAGCCAGTCCAACATGGCCACCCTCTGTATCCAGCCGAAGAAGCTGCCCAGGCCCTGACAGGGCCTCACATACTTACATCACCAGCACAGAGCCTCGAGTAATGACTGTGGTGGCAGGTAAGCTGATCTCCTTTTTCATTGACACTGTGGCCACTCATTCTGCCCTCTCTGAATTCACTGGGACCCTTGTCCCCTCCTCAGTTTCTATTATGGAGGTTGACAGATCAGTCTCACAGCCATTAACCACCTCAAATTTCCCCATTCACTCTTTTCTCATTCTACCTCGGTGCCCCTCCATGGCTATCATGCATCCCTTCATAAAACCCAGTTTTCCTAAACCTCAGTCACCTACCTCAGTTTCACTCTCAATCTAAAAGGCCAAACCATTCCTGTGACTGTAAGCCCCTAATCTTATCTCTTCTATCTCTAGGAAGAATGCAGGCAGTTTAAAAACTCTAGTGGCTAGAGGCCTGCCTAGCCTGGAAATGGCTGTGGAGCCTGTTCCCTGTCTCCCTTCAACCCCTGTCTTTTAGAAATATTTAATGGAAGGTCTAAGGCATGGTTATGCATTTTTTGAAGGACATAGAAGGAAGGTTTAAAGGCTAATTGAAATTGTGAAGGTTTTTGTGAAGGTTTGTGCATGTGATGAGATGGAGAAGAGAAGGAGAAAGAAAGAAAGAAAGAAAGAAAGAAAGAAAGAAAGAAAGAAAGAAAGAAAGAAGAGAGAGAGAGAGAGAGAGAGAGAGAGAGAGAGAGAGAGAGAGAGAGAGAGAAAGAAAGAAAGAAAGAAAGAAAGAAAGAAAGAAAGAAAGAAAGAAAGAAAGAAAGAAAGAAAGAAAGAGTAAGTAAGGTACTCTCTGCAAGAAAGTGAGGCTTCAGTCTCCAAGCCTGATAGGACAAGGTTGCTGGACACTTCTTAAGCTAAACCAGAATATTCAGTATCTAACCTCTTATCCAACCATCCAGGATCCAGGTCCCTGGCTTTCACTACTCCTCTCCTTTCCTTTTCCCTCCCACTTTCACTGCAATACAGTCTCAATCACTCATCTATCACCTCTTAGTGCCATGGTGACTACTCTCTCAGCTTGAAGTTCAGAACTAGAAAAAGGAATCTCATACCCTTTAGTCCACCTCTTCTCCTTACATCTATTAGCTTGTCTCCATCATCAGGGATTTTCCTTCCTCTGTGGGGAAAACTCATATATCTGTCCCCCATCAGCTGGACAGGAACCTGTATTCTCATCTATCTCTCAACAATGTAAATGCAGCCTCAATAATCAGTTTTTACCTGTCCCCATATCCATCATATCTGACAAAAGATGAGTCCAGATCATCCCTCTCCTTCTAACCCTTAACATCACAGCAGGAGTTGGAACTGCCAAAGGGAGCTTAACCACTGCTCTACCTACTATGAAACCCTGTCTCAGGAACTACAAGAAACATGTGGATGCCCAGCAAGGGACAAAAATGGAAAAACAAGAATCTACTTTCAACAGTAACCTATTCTCCCCTTTCATATCACCAGTGAGGCAATTAAGACCCCTACTCTTTTCCCCCTAAAAATAACATCTAGGTCTCAGTTATCTTTCAGCTCCAGATCTTCTCCCACTCACCTGGACAATCCTGCCCCTGGGGTTCAGAGACAGTCATCTGTTTGGCCAGGCCTTTCTCAGAGACCTCCAAGAATGCTTGTTAGAACCCAGGACTACATGTCTCAAAGGCATACAGCTGGCCTCCACTGGTAGAATTTCTCCATCATTGGATCTCAAATTTTCTCTCCTAGCTAAGCCCTTATACCAGGACTTCTCACACTCCCTCATTCACCAAGCTTTTTCTAACTCCAGGACACCCTTCTGCTCTCGGTCTCTCTCTCTCTCTCTCTCTCTCTCTCTCTCTCTCTCTCTCTCTCTCTCTCTCTCTCTCCCCCCCGGACATCTCTAATAGCCTACCTGTCTTGACAGCTTGATCCCATAGTTTGGGGACTGCAGCCCTGCCTCTGGGCTTTGGCTGCAGCTGCTGTTCTCAACAAGGAGGCAACCCTTACAGGTCTTCTCCACCCATAGACTATACGATCTTCTGTCACACCGATCCTGATCTCTCCTTACCCCCTCTCGCATGTTCCTCGAGAGTTCTGACATCTCCCTAACCCAGACCCCAGCCCTGAATTCAGCCACTCTCCTTCCTGCTGCCTCTACCCAAACTGCAGCAAAGCACTCCAGCCTCGAGGTTTTCAAAGGCCCTCACTCAACCTCAGGCGGGACTCTCAGATTCCTCTCTCTAATCCTGATTTAACTCTGTTTATGAATGGAAGCTTTTGTCTAGACCCCCAGGAACATCAGAAAGCCTCCTACGTGATTGTAACACTCGAGCAGACCCTGGAGATGGCCTTCATCCCTCTTCACCTTGCCCACACTATGAGAGGCAGTCACGAGTGCCTGCTCTTTCTGCTCCACTTGTGCAGCTGCTTCACTCCAGGGAGGAATGCACCCCAACTTTCCTACCCATCAAATGAAGGGGACACCTCCCAAGGCAGGACTGGCAGGTAGACTTCACCTATATGCCTCCCCACAAGAAGACCAAATATCTGCTCACCATGGTAGACACCCTGACAGGGTGGGCAGAGGCCTTCCCTACCTGCAAGGAAACTGCTGAGGATAACACATATAATCTGTGGCATCTCCTGGAAACTGCACATATCCTACCACCCACATTCATCGGGTAAGATCCAGAAGAGCAATGGCTTTCTTAAAGACCATCTAACTAAACTCTCTCTCTCTCTAGAAATTCGCAGCTCCTAGGCGGATCTTCTGCCCATGGTCCTGACTGGAATCAGGGCTACACCAAGGAGCCCCACCTTTTTACCTCCCTAAGAATCTTACCCCCCAGGTTGTCTTTTAGCTCCAGGCCCAGAAAAGCAGCAAAACCAGACAAGTGATACCATGACAGCCTCAGGACCAGCTTTTACCTCCCCAGTGACTCAACAGGATCACTTTCAAGACATCACCAACCAGTCTCTTGGGAAATCATGCTGCTGCACCCTTAGTCCAGCAAGGAAATACTACCTGTTTTTCGCTCACTTACTCCATGGCTCCTCCTACAATAGGCCCACTGGTATCTATATTCTTAAGCTTGCTCTTGGTCCATGTCTCATGTGTTATTTCACTAGTTTCTTGCAGAACAGAATGAAGGCATTCACCAACCAGAAGGTGGGAAAGATCTATCTGGCACTGAATTCAGAACCGAACACCAGAATCTTTGACACCCCGGGTAGACACTCTAAAAGACGTCGCCCCCTCACAGCTGGAAGTAGCTATAGAAGACTGACCTTCACCCTCTGACCTTGCCTGTACTCTCAATTTTTTTAAATACCCTGTTTCCCTGAAAATAAGACAGTGTCTTATATTAATTTTTGCTCCCAAAGATGTGCTAGGTCTTATTTACAGGGGATGTCTTATTTTTCCATGAAGAAGAATACGGTACACATTTATTGTTAAATGAAAATAAAGAAATTTATTACCTGTATATGGTACGGTAGTATGATAGTTGTCAACACAAACCAGACAAACTGTGAATCCTACAGTATCAAGAATTTACTCATTTATTCAATGACAATCATGTCATCATCTTCTGGAACATCATCATAACAATCCAATTCCTGAATTTCCTGGTGAATTTCTTGTGACTCCATTTCTCTCAGAATCAGTGGACCAAATCTCTCATGTTTAGTCTAGGGGGGGCCTTATTTTCCGGGGATGCCTTATATTTCACTCAGAAGGAAACCTAGAAGTAGGTCTTATTTTTGGAGGATGTCTTATTTTCAAGGAAACACGGTATTACCAGAAGCCTGGAATGATAATTGTTCTGGCCGGTCAATTCTGGAACCCACAGACCACCACGGAGCCGAGTCTGATGCAAATGCAGAAAGTCTTTATTAAGCTAACCCGGGTTAGGGTCTGAGCCAGGGCACCAGCGCAGTGGCACTCACCTGTTCCAAACTCAGACCCCGCACTGTTTATTTCTGTTTTATACTCTAGCCCAGCTATGCAAGCAAGCACCCTTTGGCTCCTCCCTCCCCGTTCCCTTGTGTAAGTCCTCTTTCGCCATTTCGGCAACTCCGGGGTGGTCATCTCTCGTAATTATAGGTAAGGCTGGTCTGTTCCCGGGAGGTGCATTCCGTGGTGGTCAGCTCAGTTCAGTTCCCGGGAGGAGAATTCCACAGCGGTCAAGTCGATCGTCATAAGATGAGTATCATGAGATGTTGCACCTACAGGATGAAACCCTCCCTCGGGACCTAGCCCTGCTTTAATGTTTGTCATAAAATATTACATTCTGGCTTTACTCAACCTTACAATAGATCCTCCCTTCCTCCAGTTGATGGACAGACATAAACCCCACCTATGGCCAGACATTCCTGAGCTCTGAACCACCAATCAGTACCTGCCAAATGCCCTAAGCCCCCGATTCCTAAATCCCTAGGTCCCTAATCACCAATCAGCGTGTGCTGAGTGCCCTAAGCCCCGCCCCTATCTTTAAAGGTGCTTGTACACCTGGCGCTTGCTCTCTTCTGCCCCTCTCTGTGGAAGCAGCCTGCAGGGGTACCTTTCCCTCCAATAAAGCCTGTGTGTGTCCTGTTATCCCGATCTGCAGTCTACCTTCTCTATTTAATCTATCAGTAGCTTCAATTCTGTTCTCTAGGTTTTTTTATGAGACAAATTTAAACTTTACTTATTATTTGCTAGTGAGGGTCGAACCCTGGAGTCAAAAATAAGACCACTGGAGGCTGCTAATTGATTTTAAAAAAGCAGGCAAGGATTTATTGAACTGGCCAGGATGGCTGCGAGAGCACCACATGTAGGTAGAATTCACACTCACGACTGCACAGTTCCAGGTGTAGGCAGTCCTTTTAAAGGTCTAAACCACAAAAATTTTCCTTTGTTTTAAATTCTAAATTCTAAAGGCTGGAATGTGGACCTATCTTGCGAAACCAGATAGTACAGAAGCAGAACTGAGCCAAATTAATCTCTAAAGGTTATCTGCAGTTTCAACTCCTGGAGCTACTGAGTCAATGGGAATCAATCTCCTGTAGTTCTGGTCCACAGGCACAGAAAAATTGCCTTAGCTTCCAGGTCTCAATCTGGAAGCTGAGGCAACTACCCTATTGTTTAAGCAAGTGCAGAAGCCAGAATAGCAGGGTTAAAATTCAAATAGCAGTTTTTACCTGAGATGAATATTCTTAGTGTCTTATTTTAGTTTGGTTTATTCAAATGTAAATTACCACATTTTTCAAAGATGGTTCCTGGCAGGAAACTACATTACCTATCTACTGGGGGAAGGGTGTTTACCACTTCCTCCATTAACAAAGAGCACAGCCAGTTACCTGGGCTATTTAGATCTTTATAATTAATACATTATTTATATTTCAGCAATTTTTTGAGATTCAAATTCCAATGATTTTAAGGCATTTATTTTGGATAAATTCTATAACAGAATTTACTGGTTTTCTTGAAGGCCTTAAAAGTTAAATTTTAACAAGTTTCATTAGCATTTTGAAAACTACTCTTTATTATGTAAATGTGAATCCTGTTGCTGAAATTAGCTTGAATTTCTTTCGAGAAGACTTTTTTACCGTTTTTTCTTAGGAAAATAAACCGGTTCTGGGTATTTCATTTTCTTTAGCTTTTGCAGAGAGATTCCAGCTTAAGACAATCTAAATGTCTGAAATCAGACCATGTGCACATTCTGTCTTTCAGCTAGATTCTCTCCCCATAAGCACAGAAATTCCAAACACATTTCTAAATTTTTAAGAATTTTTCATGGCAAAAAAGGAAACTTTAAATTAGCCTACTGAGAGAGTGGGCTTCCATATTGAATCGCCACATGTTTCCCTTCCCCCACATTCTGCTTACTTCAGGGGAAGTTTCAAGCAACAGATCTGGCCAAATTTCTTTTCATGCTTAATATATAAAGACAGATCTTACTTTTTTTTCTTTCTTTTTTGCTTTCTGAAGTAATAACTAATCACCCAATTTGGCCAAGATTTGCACTTCCCTGTCACATTCTTCCACTCCTCTTCTAAAGTGGACTCTGGGCAGTCCTGAATCAGGGACCACAGACTGAAAGTAGAGGCAGGCATTTCCTCTGAACCTTCAGCTAATAACAATCATGAAGTTATTTTCCTACCTTCTCCCATGCCTCTATATTTACCTTTTCTTCCTCAGAAAACCATGTGCAGGTTTTACTCACAAAATACAAAAATTTGAAAATTTGTTAATACCTCACAGAACAGCCCCTTGCTTGGAGCATAGCCTTAAGCATGGATACGTATACATTCTTTCCCCGTGATTCTGAATTTCCCATCTTTTAAACCTATCTAGTACTACACCCCTACCTTATTTAATGCGTGTGCATGCCTTAGGGCCTCCTTTCACCTGACATTTGCAGTTCCCTCACACTCAGGTTGAAATATAGTGGCAACCATACTTTGGTAAAAAACTGCTGTTTGAATTTTAACCCTGCTAAGTCTGGCTCTTGCATCTGATTAAAACACTGGGTACTTACCTCAGCTTCCAGGTGGAGACCTGGAGGCTAAGGCAATTTTCCTTTGCCTGGGAGCAGGACTTAATAACAGGAGATTAATTCCCACTAACTCAGTAGATTCAAGGATAGAAACTGTAGATAACCTTTAGAGACTAACCGCTGAGCTCTGCTTCTGTGTTATTGGCTATCGCAAGATAAGGCCACATTTTAGGACTTCAGCAGGATGTGACGAAACCAACCAACTGGCTGTCCCCAGTCTTTAGAATTTAGTCTTTAGGATTTAGAATTTAGAACAAAGGAAAATTCCTGTGGTTTGAACCTTTAAAAGGAATTGTCTACCCCTGAAATGGTGCAGTCGTGTGAGACCACCTGTGTGTGGTGCTCTCATGGCTGTCCTGGCCAGTTATTTCAATAAATCCTTGCCTGCTTTTTAAATTAATTATCGGCCTCCAGTGGTCTTATTTTGAACCCAGATTTCGACCCCACAACATTTAGAGGCCCCAGAGAGATACCCGAAAGAGAGGAGAGAGGGACCCCCCAGAAGGGGCAGGAGACTTGTACTCCACAGGAGGCTCTCCCTCCTTTTAAGGACCTTAGTTGGAGACAGAAGCCGGAAGGATTTATTGAAATCGGGGAGACTGGTCTCATAAGGTAAGGCACCCAGGTTATGGTTGAGATCTCAAAACGGGTAAGGGTCCTTGGAGGGCTGGATGCAGCTTACCCTCCAGACTCTAGTTGGAGAACACGACGGTGTCCTCGGCTCAGGGGGGACACTAAGGTGTCCTCGGCCCCAGGTGTCCAGATGGGTTGTCTTGTGTTTTGTCATGTTTGTGTCAGGCCTATTTGTTTTGTGTTTTGGTCTCCGTCAAAATGTTCAAGGTTCATTTATGTCTCCGTGTTCCCCACTACAATGTATTTTGAAAAATTTTTAGGACTTCAAGAAACGGGCGGACGAATACGACTCTGATGTTAATGCTTTTGATTTAACCACTCTTTTTCCCAGGTTAATGCGGGTCTGTAGGATAACTTTCCCTCACAGTTCCTAGAGTATTAGTCTTATTTCCTTTGTCCAACATGAGTGCCATTTCTGTTTTGCTGAAACATTGTAATGTTACTTGTTTATTGAAAGGGTATAAATACAGACGTTTGTTTGATATTTTGTTTGTCTGCTTGGGTATAATTATTTGTTCATGTAAGTGTGAAAAAAAAAAAGAAAATAAAAAGAAAGAAGAAACCTTTAATTTGTTTAAAGCTGAGTGCTCTGACGGCTAGCAAACTGCCCCAAGTGGCCACTGGGATTCGTTTTTCCCTGGGGTGCTTTGTTTTCTGTCAGAGGGGAATCGGCCCGCCTAACAGGATTTATATGTTTATTAATTTGAAGGTATGAAGTTGTAATAATTGTGGTACAAAAAGTTAAAAGCGGAAACCAAATTCTAAAGTTAACTATTTACAAGAAGGAAGCTTGAGCTGGCAAAGTCACCAAGTCTGCCCAGCAAGCTCAAAAAACTAAATGACTCTTATTTCTGCCACCACCCAGTCTTGATCAGTGGTGGAGGAACGGTCTCAGAACTGTTTGTTTCAATTGGCCATTTAAGTTTAATGTAATTAATGATTATAGTACATTGTAAAATCTTTAAAAGAAAAGGAAAATATTTTGTAGGCCACTTGGTCCTTGTGTGTGTGTCAACTCTTAAGTTATAATTTTAAAATCAGTAAGAGCTTTTCAGAAAGGTCCGGGAGTATGATTGCAGTATAGAGGTCCTGCATCGGCAGGAGGCAAGCGATTTTTTCAGAGGACTGCCAGATGAAAATGCCTCGCCTAGGTGGAGCACCTCCTTCGCCACCTGGGACCCTCGCACTCCCTGCCTCCACCCACCTGGTGTCTATACCCTCCAGGGGGTGTTTAGAGTAGCTGGAGGCAGCGGCTGCGCTGCGTGTGGGTGAGGGGAATTCCCCTGTGACCCCCTGTACCCCAATGAGACCCCAAAACCCCCGGTGACTGCTTGGACACTTTTCACCGTGTTCTGTTAGGGGGCTTAAAGGCGCAGCTAGAAATTCTCCTGTTCCCCTTTTCAGAAACTGAGATCCTTATCTGTAGGAAAATGTGTCACTTTAAATTTCAAGCAGCTGGAGACCTGGGAACAGGGTACTGAGCCTGCTCCCTCCTCCCTCTGCCTTTTCTAAATATTTTAAAATAATAGATTTTTGAGGCATGGTTATGCATTTTTGAAGAACATAGAAAGAAGGTTTGAAGGTTAATTTGAAATAGTGAAGGTTTTTGTGCAAGTAGTGCATGTGATGAGAAGGGGAATAGGAAAGGGTTGAAAGGAAAAGAAAGCCAGCAGCCAATAAGACACTGGAAGGAAGGACATCCTGGCAGGTTAACTGGAGAGGCAAGAAGGGAGACTTAGACTCCAAATGTTTTGTTTTGTTTTTTCTAACTTAGAGGAAGAGGACTGACAGGACCGGGGCTCCTTTCCATTAAGCCCCCATGGGTAACCTTACAAGTGAGAGGCAAACATATTAATTTCTTGGTGAGCACTGGGGCAGTTTATTCAGTCTTGACAGAGCCGATGGGACCTCTAGGAAGATATCAATCCAGGGAGCCACCAGACAAACTGTTTTCCTTGGATATCAAGAAGGACTGTGGACCTAAGAAGGAACACGTACTCGAGGCACACAGCCGCTGAACTGGACCAAAGTGGAACAACGGGCCTTTGAGGAGCTAAAGAAGGCTCTCGTCTCAGCACCTGCCCTAGCCTTGCCAGATGTCGCAAAGCCCTTCCACCTCTACATGAGTGAGGTAAGGAGCATTGCCAAAGGTGTTCTCACTCAGACTCTCGGTCCCTGGAAGAGACCTGTTGCCTATCTGTCTAAGAGGCTAGACCCTGTGGCAGCAGGGTAGCCAGTGTGCCTCTGGGCAGTGCCCACCACAGCATTGCTGGTGAAGGAGGCAGATAAGCAGACTGTGGGCCAGGAGCTAGCCCTAACAACACCCCATGCCATTGAGGCCCTCCTTCAAGTACTCCAGAGAGATGGATGTCAAACACGAGAATCACTCAGTGCCAAGCTCTCCTCCTGGACCAGCCCTGCATCCGGTTCCATAAGACACTGGCCATCAACCCTGCCAGCCTGCTTCCAGATGATCCAGAGGAACCCATTCATGACTGCAAAGAGGTAACAGACGCAGTACTGACAGATGTCCTGCCGTCATCACCAGATGAGGTACTGTACACTGATGGGAGCAGTTATGTTCAGGATGGGATATGATATACAGGGGCAGCAGTAGTCACCATGGACCACACCATTTGGGCACAGTTCCTGAAGAGAGAAACATCAGTAAACTTTTGGCCTTAATCTAGGCCCTTTGATGGGGACACTGTGCCATCCACTGGGAAAGAGGGTTACCAACTCCAGTCAGAAAAGACATTATTTTAGCCTTATTTGAGGCCATCTGACTTTCAAAAGCAGTTGCAATAGTATACTGCAAAGGACATCAGAAAGGGGAGACAACTGAAGCCAGAGGAAACAGAGTCACAGACCAAACTGTTAAGGAAGATGCCCAAAACCAGTGGGACCTTTACAAGTCTTAGTAACCCTGCCAGACCCTGACCTACACCAAACAAGAGAAGGAATTGGCTGAACAGAAGCAAGCCATCAAAGGACCAGATGGTTGGTGGACCCTACCACATGACAGACTGTTGGTCCCAGAGGCTCTAGGTCAGACGGTAGCTGCCCAGTTACACCAGGTTACCCACTTAGGTGTCACCAAGACTTTTGAATTTCTGTGAGGCAGATACTACAAAGCTTAGGTAAGGTAAAAGCATAGTCACTAGAAGTACTGTCTGTGCACAGGTAAATGCTAAACAAGGTAAATGCTAAGAGGGTCCCCCTGGGAATTCGGGCCCAGAGAAATTCCCCAGGAAAGCATTGGGAGATGGATTTCGCAGATATTAAGCTACCAGCATTGAGGTACAAGTACATACTAGTTTTTATAGACACCTTCTCAGATTAGGTTGAAGCATAGGGCAGAAACTGCCTCTATAGTAGTCAAGAAATTACTCCAGGAGATTATACCTAGATTCAAGCTGCCAGTAGTCATAGGATCAAATAACAGCCCAGCCTTTGTAGCAAGGTATATCAAAATATAACTCAAGCCTTAGGACAGGCATGAGCAGTACTCTAAAATTTTAATTAAATTTGTCCTGGAAACTGGTGAAAATTGGACCAACCCCCTACCCTTCACCCTCTTATGGGCCAGGTGTACACTCTACCCGGAGAGGTCCCCTCCCCCCCTTTTGAGATCATGTATGATAGACCTCCCTCCATCCTTCCTGGGGTCAGGAAGAAACTAAAAGCTAGAATTCATAACCGTTCCCTTGCTCAAGTCCTTACAGGCTCTGCAGTTTACCCAGAGAGCCACGCATAAATGCATTGTTCCAGATGCACTGCCAGTGCTCACCGTGGACCCTGTACACCCCTTCCAGCCCAGAGACTCTGTGTGGGTAAAGAAGTTCACTGCCCAAGGACTCACCCCAACCTGAAAGAGATGCTACACTGTTATCCTGAGCACACCCACGGCTGTTGAAGTAAACGGCACTCAAACCTGGCTACACCATTCCCAGCTCCTGCACAGAAAACAACTTGGATCCTGGCAACCAGCAGCCTCACCCATGAGATCCCTAGCCTGGGCTCCACACAGGCCAGGAGGAGACTTGATGCCTGCAGGAGGGGAATTGGACTTCAGTGAGGACAGTACTAATGAGACCTGTGGTACTAGGGGTTTTGGTAACTTTAAGAACATTTTTTTGCTAGCCAGTGAGAAAGTCCAGGGCTAAGTAAGACTAAATGTGCTATGAAACTAAAGAACTAAAGAATAGAGAATGCCCTTAAAGGAAATAGGATGAGTCAATGATTTGACTATGCATATAAAACCAGTGGGGAATGAAATATAGTGGCAACCATACTTTGGTAAAAACTGCTGTTTGAATTTTAACCCTGCTAAGTCTGGCTCTTGCATCTGATTAAAACACTGGATGGAGACCTGGAGGCTAAGGCAATTTTCCCTTGCCTGGGAACAGGACCACAGGAAATTTATTCCTACTGACTCAGTAGCTTCAGGGATAGAAACTGTAGATAACCTTTAGAGACTAACCGCTGAGCTCTGCTTTTATGTTATCGGCTATCGCAAGATAGGGCCACATTCCAATGTCCAGCAGAATGTGACTGGGAACCAACCCTGTGGGCTGTCCCCAGTCTTTAGAATTTAGTCTTTAGGATTTAGAATTTAGAACAAAGGAAAATTCCTGTGGTTTGAACCTTTAAAAGGGACTGCCTACCCCTGAAACAGTGCAGTCGTGTGAGACCACCTGCATGTGGTGCTCTCACGGCTGTCCTGGCCAATTATTTCAATAAATCCTTGCCTGCTTTTAAAATTAATCATCAGCCTCTGGTGGTCTTATTTTGAACCCAGATTTCGACCCCACAACAAGGTCTGCATTGAATGCCACTTGGGCTGAACTCAGTCCTGTTTTGGGCACCAGCACAGCCAAGGATTGAGCGAGCCTGAGGGAGGGCAGGTGAAGGATGGAGACAGACAAAGAGAATAAGCTGGGTCTAGTGGATCTTCTGTGCCTGGCTGAGGCCACAGAACAGATCCAGACTGCAAGCTGATGGTTTGTTTTATAGTCAGAGGTAAACCCAGTAATTTACAATGTTCTTATAAGTTTCACTTATTTTGGCAGCACTTGCTGCACCTCCCACAGCCCATTAACTACCCAGGAAAGATCTAGAGAGCAGTCACAAGATCAAACTTAATTATGTTTAGAGGACTGTACCCTCCAAGTTGGGACTTGTTTGTGACTTTGCCAGCAGGTCAGTCCGAGGCTTAACCCTATAATCACTCCCTACAGTTCACATACATACCGAGTTTCCCCGAAAATAAGACATCCTCCGAAAATAAGACCTACTGACAGATTTCCTTCTGAGTGAAATATAAGGCATCTCCCGAAAATAAGACCCTCCTAGGCTAAACATGAGAGATTTGGTCCACTGATTCTGAAAGAAATGGAGTCACAAGAAATTTACCAGGAAATTCAGGAATTGGATTGTTATGATGATGTTCCAGAAGATGATGACATGATTGTCAATGAATAAATGAGTAAATTCTTGATACTGTAGGATTCAGTTTGTCTGGTTTGTGTTGACAACTATCATACTACCGTATACAGGTAATAAATTTCCTTTATTTTCATTTAACAATAAATGTGTACCGTATTCTTCTTCATGGAAAAATAAGACATCCCCTGTAAATAAGACCTAGCACATCTTTGGGAGCAAAAATTAATATAAGATACTGTCTTATTTTCGGGAAAACAGGGTGCTTCTCTTATGTGAGAGTGAAAGCGCAGGGCGGGGCTAACTCCTCGGAATGAGAAGGCAGGGCGGAACTCCTGGTCCTACATTTTGTAACTGGACCCTTGAGAGGGCAGGGCAGGGTGAGAGGGCAGGGCGGTGGGGGGGGAGGGGGTAGCTCCCGGTAACTGGACCCTAACCCTAACCCAACCAATCAGGTCAGCCAAGGTAGTGGCACCACCCTCCTTATAAAACCCATTGATATGTTAAGTTCTTTCTCTTTCTTGCCATGCCCTCGCTGGTATAAGTGGGACTGAGCTCGGACTAATCCGAAATAAATACAGGCTTTCTATAATTGCATCGGATTTGGCTCCCTGGTAGTTTTTGGGGTTTATGACACTTGGGTATTACATATGGGGCCTTGTCCGGAATCTCCAAGACTGAGGGACTCTGAATCCAGAGAGCCTGTCTGGCCTCGGTAAAAGTGTGTGAAGAGATCTCTGTGGGAAGTGCCCGAGAGGTCTAGCAGACGCGCTATTGAAGGCCCTGGGCTGGAGAGATCAAAAGACGTTTTGATCCTCCTTTAGGAGGGACATAGAATTCCCTCTCAGGATGAGGTAGTCGGCGTGTGGCCGTTGTTTAGTTTTAGGCGCTGCTTCCACGGAATTGTTCTTGGGGGCCCCCGTCTGTTCCTGTGTTCTTTGTTTGTTTGTTTGTTTGTTTGTATGTATGTTTGTATTAGGGAAAGGTTTCAGTTTGCTCTTGTTTGTAAATTTGCTATAAAAACTTAAATCTGAATGTATTGAATTGTGGGTTGTTTTTTTTTAATATATTTTATTGATTTTGTACAAAGAGGAAGGGAGAGAGATAGAGAGTTAGAAACATCGATGAGAGAGAGTCATCGATCAGCTGCCTCTTGCACACCCCCTACTGGGGATATGCCCGCAAGCAAGGTACATGCCCTTGACCGGAATCGAACCCGGGACCCTTCAGTCCCCAAGCCGACGCTCCATCCATTGAGCCAAACCGGTCTCGGCTTAATGTATTGAATTGTTATAATACTGAAAATGTTGATGTGGGGAGTTCTCCTGGTGGCTGTTGTAATTTTATGTGTTATTTTATGGACTCACTGTATGGATGTTATGGGACAGACTCAGATTACTCTTTTGAGCATTGTGATTAATCATTTTTAGGAAGTAGAGGAAAGAGCTAACGATTTTAGTATGGAGGTCTGGAAGAACGAATGGCAGACTTGTTTTTCAAGTGAGTGGCCAGCTTTCAATGTTGGATGGCCACCAGAGGGAACATTTGATCTCCCTACCATTCGCCGGGTTCAGAGTGTCATCTCTCAACCCAAGACAGGTTATCCCGATCAGCTCCCATACATTATAATGTGGCAGGACCTTGTGGAGAACCCTCCCTTTTGGCTTAAGCCCTTCATGGCTCTGCGCCCCTCGGAGCCAGAACCTATTTTTGCCTTACAGAGAATGGAGAGGACAAAGAAGAAAATCACCCTGCCATCAGCTCCCCCCCTACTCTGTCTCGCAGGGGGAACTGAAGAAGAATTAATTTTTCCTCCCCCGTATCAGTTCCCTAGGGTGCTGGAGGAGAGACCTGACCCTCCCCAATTAAGGGAAGCAGTCGCCACAATGAGAGTGGGAAGCCCGCTGTATACCAGACAAAGAGCCCAGAGGGAACAATCCACCTTTGTCGCCGACTCCACTGTTAAGACTTTACCCCTGTGAGCCACTGGTCCCCCAGATGAGAGGGGCGATCAGCCCCATCACTACTGGCCTTTCGCCACTAGCGACCTTTATAATTGGAAAGCTCAAAATCCTGAGTTTTCTGAGAAGCCAGCGGGACTTATTAATCTGTTGGATTCTATCATTTTTACCCATCAGCCAACCTGGGACGACTGCCAGCAGTTCTTGCAGGTCCTGTTCACCACCGAGGAGAGGGAGAGGATCCTTAATGAGGCCTGGAAGCTGGTTCCAGGCATGGATGGGAATCCTACCACCAACCAGGCTCAGATAGATACCTCTTTTCCTCTGACTAGGCCTGAATGGGATTTCAACACAGCAGAAGGTAAGGAGAAGCTCCGGGTCTACCGCCAGGCTCTAATGGGGGGTCTCCGGGTAGCTGCCAGAAAGCCGACTAATCTGGCTAAGGTAGGGAGCGTACAGCAGGAGAAAGATAAATCTCCAGCAGCCTTTTTAGAGTGGATCATGGAGGCATTCCGCACCTATACCCCCATGAATCCAGAGGCTCCTGAGAGTAAGGCAGCTGTTATTGTAGCCTTTGTAAACCAGTCTGCTGCAGATATTAGGAGAAAATTGCAAAGAATAGATAGACTGGGAGAGAAGAGTCTGCAGGACTTGGTGGTGGTAGCTGAAAAGGTGTACAATAACCGGGAGCCCCCAGAAGATAAACAGGCTCGCAGGCAGACCTGAGACCTGGCTAGGATCCTGTGGGCCACCCTACGGACTCCCCTGAGAAACGGGACCTCCACCTCCGACAGCTTGCAAACGATCGAAAAAAGGGTAAGGAGACCTCCGGGGAAGGGAAGTGGAAACTGCAGAAGGATCAATGTGCATACTGCAAGAAGATAGGGCATTGGGCTCAAGAATGTCCTAAGAGAGGCAGTGAGAAGGAAAGCAAGACAGACCGAGTAAAGGTCTTGGGGCTTGATGAACTAAGTGATTAGGGGAGTCAGGGTTTGGACCGCCTCCCTGAGCCCAGGGTAACTCTTAGAGTGGAGGAGACCCCTGTTGACTTCCTTGTTGACACCGGAGTGCAGCATTCGGTCCTCTGCACTCCACAAGGAAAACTAACTAGCAAAAAGTCCTGGGTGCAACGGGCAACTGGTATGAACCAGTATTCATGGACTACCCGAAGAACAGTGGATTTAGGGATGGGCCGGGTAACCCACTCCTTCATGGTAATACCAGAATGCCCCTACCCACAGTTAGGACGGGACTTACTGACCAAGATTGGAGCTTAGATAACTTTCAGACAAGGGGGGCCTCAGGTCACCGATGGCGAGGGCCACCCCATCCACGTTCTGACTCTGAGGCTAGAGAATGAGTACCACCTCCACCAGGAGGCACTCCCAAGGGGGGATAACATGGATAGATGGCTATGAGAATTCCCCACAGCCTGGGCAGAGACAGGAGGGGTGGGACTAGCTGCTCATAGGACCCCAGTCCTAGTGGAGCTAAAGCCAGAGAAGGTCCGGTAAGGATCAAACAGTACCCC
Organism: Pipistrellus hanaki; assembly: GCF_964339955.1. Classification (NCBI taxonomy): domain Eukaryota; kingdom Metazoa; phylum Chordata; class Mammalia; order Chiroptera; family Vespertilionidae; genus Pipistrellus; species Pipistrellus hanaki. Next base: position 90,553,044 of record NC_140505.1, on the reverse strand, counting down.
ATGTCTCAGGAGGCCCGGGAGGGAATTCAGCTACGCATCCAGAGACTGCGGAGTCTAGAGGTGCTGGTTCCCTGCCAATCTGCCTGGAACACCCCCCTACTGCCGGTCAAGAAGCCTCACCCAAATGACAACCGACCGGTGCAAGACCTCCGGGAAGTAAATAAAAGAGTCATGGACATACACGCAACTGTCCCCAATCCATACACTCTCTTATTTATTTATTTATTTATTTTTTTTTTTAAATATAATTTATTGATTTTTTTTGTCCCCCTCCCTCCCTTCCACATATCCCCTCCCTCCCCAGAGTTTTGTGTCCATTGGTTGTACTCTCTTGAGCTCCCTGGTGCCCACCATAATCTGGTATACTGTATTAGATTTAAAGGATGCCTTCTTCAGTCTGCCGCTAGCACCCAGAAGCCAACCCTTGTTTGCTTTCGAGTGGCATGATCCAGAGGAGGGCTACAGCGGACAACTCACCTGGACACGACTGCCTCACCATCTTTAATGAGGCACTACACGAAGACCTGGGTGAGTACAGAAGGGAGCACCCTGGCCTCACCCTCCTACAGTACGTAGATGACATCCTGATTGCTGGGGTATCGGGCATCGGTGAAGAAGGCACAGATATGGTAAGATATCTGGGGTACATCTTAGAGGGCGGACAGCAGCGATTATCAGATGCCAGAAAAGAAACTGTCCTAAAGATCCCCACACCCACCTCTCGAAGAGAAGTGAGAGAATTCTTAGGTTCGGCCGGCTACTGCCGTCTCTGGATTCTGAGTTTTGCTGAGATTTCCAGGCCCCTGTACGAAGCTACCAGAGAGGGGAAAACATTTGAATGGACAGAGAAAGAGGAGGCTGCCTTTAATCAGTTGAAAAAGGTCCTCCTACATGCCCCGGCTCTGGGACTGCCAGACATTACAAAGCCCTTTCACCTCTTTGTAGATGAGTGCAAAGGGGTATTGAAGGGGATTTTAACTCAAGCCTTGGGCCCCTGGAGCCATCCAGTAGCTTACTTGTCTAAGAAACTAGACCCAGTGGCTGCCGGCTGGCCACCGTGCTTGAGGATTATTGCGGCAACAGCACTCCTAGTGAAGGATGCTGACAAGCTAACTCTAGGGCAAGAAATCTGGATTACAACCCCCCATGTGGTTGAGGGAGTTCTAAAGCAGCTACCTGATAGATGGATGAGTAATGCACGCATGACTCACTACTAGTGCCTCCACCTAAATCCTCCCAGAGTGCAGTTCCGCCCCAGAGCAGCCCTCAACCCCGCAACTCTCCTGCCTGACCCCGACCTAGATGCCCCGCTACATGACTGCGCCGAGATCTTGGAACAGGTGCATGGACTCCGGAAGGACCTGATGGGCCAGCCCCTCTCAGATGCAGAGGCCACATGGTTCACCAATGGAAGCAGCTTCATGAGAAGCGGGCACAGGTACACGGGCGCGGCAGTAGTAACTGAGACTGACACCTTATGGGCAGAGGCTCTGCCATCTGGAACGTCAACCCAGCAGGCAGAACTAATCGCTCTGACAAAGGCATTGACACTAGGGGCCGGGAAACGACTCAATGTCTTTACAGATAGCTGATACACGTTTGCCACAGCTCACATCCATGGGGCAATCTATCAGGAGAGAGGGCTGTTGACTGCAGAAGGAAAGACTATAAAAAATAAACAAGAAATACTCGACTTGCTAGCTGCCTTATGGCTCCCAGCCAAGTTAGCCATCATCCACTGCCCAGAACACCAGAAAGCCAACAATCCTGTAGCCAGGGGCAACCAGAAGGCTGATCAGGTGGCCAAAGAAGTAGCCCTCACTGCAGTCCCTGCACTGGCCCTGCAATTGCCCGACCCAGGGAACCCAGTTCTGCCGGATCAGCCCGGATACTCCCAGGAAGAATTAGAGCAAATCAAAAGCCACCCCATGAACAAGGAAGTCAGAGGCTGGTGGTATGCTCCAGACGGGAAGCTACTGCTACCAGACCAGCTTGGGATCCCGATGTTGAAACACATACATCAATCGACTCACCTAGGGTCCCAGAAACTAAAGGATTTGGTCCGGCATGCTAAGATCAAAATTCACCAATTGGATGCCAGAATAGGTCAAATTGTATCAGCCTGTAAAACTTGCCAGCTTACAAATGCAAGGGCCGGGTCAAGTGGAAAAGGAACCCGGCTCAGAGGAACAAAGCCCGGGGTGCACTGGGAGATTGACTTCACTGAGGTAAGGCTGGAAAAGTATGGCTATAAATATCTTCTAGTTTTTGTAGACACCTTTTCTGGATGGGTAGAAGCATACCCAACTAAGCATGAAATGGCCCAGACGATTGCTAAGAAGCTACTGGAGGACATTCTACCCAGGTACGGTTTCCCAGCTATGATAGGATCGGACAATGGCCCGGCTTTCATCTCACAGGTAACACAGGCAGTAGCCAAGGCTATAGGGGCAAATTGGAAATTACATTGTGCATATAGGCCCCAGAGCTCAGGACAGGTAGAAAGAATGAATAGAACATTAAAAGAGACCCTTTCTAAACTAACCATGGAGACTGGCAGGGACTGGGTGGCTCTCCTTCCCTATGCTCTTTACCGGGTGAGAAATTCACCCTATACACTAGGCTTCACTCCCTATGAAATTATGTTTGGTAGGCCCCCGCCTATCATTCCCAATCTTAAGGCAGAACTGCTAACTGAATTTGACAACCAAGAAATATCTTTTTCTTTAAGAAGGCTCCAGAGGCGCATGAGGACATTTGGCCATGCCTACAGGCCATCTAGGGGGCTGGCCCAATCTGACGCCCCACCAATACCTACCGGGAGACTGGGTCTTTGTCAAAAGACACTGTCGAGAGACGCTTGAGCCACGTTGGAAAGGACCATACATCGTGGTGCTGACGACGCCCACCGCCCTCAAAGTGGACAGCATTGAGACCTGGGTCCACCACACCCATGTTCGGCCAGCTGACTCCTCTGCAATCCGGGAAGACTTCACCAACCGATGGAGCATCGACCGAGACCGAGACAACCTCAAGCTCAAGTTACGGCGTACTCAACCTGCCTGATACTGGAAATTTTGTTTGTGGCCGCTCCAGCTGCAGGAGTCCCCACACCCCATACACTAGTTTGGGGGTGGGGGGGCAGGGGAAGACTCACTTCTGCCCTGGACACTCCCCACCCTGCTGTGTAGTCTTGTGTCTCCACTAGACACATCTCGTGGACTCCCCCAAAATGTCAGATCAGGGCACTGGGAAGGAGGAACTTTATGCACCCTTCAGAAGTGCAAACGGTCCCATGGTTGGGCCTGTTAAGTCTCAAGACAAGGGGGGAATGAGAGGGCAGGGCGGGGTGAGAGGGCAGGGCAGGGCGGGGCCAGTTCCCGGTAACTGGACCCTAGCCCTAACCCAACCAATCAGGTCAGCCAACGTAGTGGCACCACCCTCTCTATAAAACCCATTGATATGTTAAGTTCTTTCTCTTTCTTACCATGCCCTCACTGGTGTAAGTGGGACTGAGCTCGGACTAGTCCAAAATAAATACAGGATTTCTGCAATTGCATTGGATTCGGCTCCCTGGTAGTTTTTGGGGTTTATGACACTTGGGCATTACACCCTAGCCCTCACCCAACCAATCAGGGTCAACCAAAGCAGTGACATCACTACTCCTATAAACCCCTTGATCTGTTGAAGCTCGGGCTCTTCCGCCACGCCGTTGTTGGTGTAAGTGGGACAGAGCCCATGCTAGCATGGAATAAAGGCTTTCTGTTATTGCATCAGACTCGGCTCCCTGGTGGTCCTTTGGGATCACGAAATCTGGGCATAACAAGAGTGACAGTGATCTACCACTTCTTTGTACCTGAATCATCCAATCTTAAGGAAATTTCTAGCTTTGCCTTCAAATTTTGTGAACTTAGATGAGTAACTTCCCATCCCTGGGGGACATTCTCATATCCACCATGGTGGATGCAATGGTGACATCACACATAGTATTCTAAACACCCCATACCTTTACCCATTCCACATACATGTCACTTTCTAGTATTTGCTGAGCCTCAGTTTCTCTTTGAGGAACTACCTCTCCTCTCTTGTTTACAAGGTTAAGTAATGCTAAAATCCTTTCATGGCTGCAAATAAGGGGAGCCTAAAAAATTGTTGGAGCACCACCAACCTCTGAGGAAGGTCAGAGGATGCTCCTGGCACTCCCAACAACACCTTTCCCAGAGATCTGGTAGTCTGGACTGCCTATCGACTGGGTGCAAGTTTCTGCAGTTTCTTGCTCAATGCATCTATGCACAATTGTGAAACTGAAGACCAGAGAGGGGCAGGGATAGGCTCAGGCTACTCAGAGGCAGAATGCTAACATGAAGGGAGAGTTTGGCTTTCCTAAACCAGGGCTTCGCTCTGCAGATGGTATTTGTTTTGAGATGAGAGACATGCAACCACCAACCTCATGTGGGGTCATTTCCTCTGGGGATACACACAGACACATGCACTCATATCAGAGGAGATGGCCTTATGGCATAAGGTCAGAGGAGAAGTAATTCTTGGGATGGTGACAAAGCCAAAAGAAGAAAGAAAATAGAGACAGCTCCACCACAGGACTGGAGTATCCAGTCTCCTAGAACATAACCAGGATCTATAGCATGGGGAGGGATGGTAGGGGCCCATGGGGGTCAGCTGGCTGTGGGAGGGGCTGCAGGAAGTTGGCCAGCCAGCCCCACCCCTATTGGGGTTGGGGGGCAATCAGGGGCAGGGCCGGTTGGCTGGCTGGCCCCACCCCCGACTGGCTTTTTATATATATAAATTGCATCAAAAGATTAAAATACCTAAGAATAAATTTAACCAAGAAGGTAAAAGGCCTCTACTTTGAAAACTATAAGATATGGAAGAAAGAAATCAAAGAAGAATCAAATAAATAAATGAATATATCATGCTCATGGCTTGGCAGAATTAATAGTATTAAATGACCATAATTATTCAAAGAAATCTATAGATTTAATTAAATTCCTATCAAAATATGAATAGACACATATTTAGATTACAGGTTCAATTCCCTAGTAGAAGAGTGTTCAGGAGGCAATCAATTGATTAAATTATTTCACTAAATGTTTCTCTCTCTCTCTCTCTCTCTCTCTCTCTCTCTCTCTCTCTGAAATTAATAAGCATATCCTCACATGAGGATAAAAAAATTTTAAATTATGAATGACATTCTTCTCAGAACTAGGACACTAAATCCTAAAATGTATATGGTACTACAAATAGCCAAAGTGAACTTGAGAAAGAACGAAGTGGAAAATATAACACTCCCTGGTTTCAAACTATGTTGCAAAACTATTATAATTAAAACTGTGTGGTACTCACCAAAACTGGTTTTGCTCAGTGGATAGAGCATCGGCCTGCGGACTAAGAGGTCCCGGGTTCAATTCTGATCAAGGGCATGTACCTTGGTTGCGGGCACATCCCCAGTAGGGGGTGTGCAAGAGGCAGCTGGTGGATGATTCTTTCTCATTGATGTTTCTGGCTCTCTATCCCTCTCTCTTCCTCTCTGTAAAAAAGCAATAAAATATATATTTAAAAAATAAATAAAAATAAAACTGAGGTACTCACACTAAAACAGTCAAATAGATAAATGCAATAGAATATAAAGCCCAGAAATAAACCCTCACTTGTGTGGTCAATTAACTCACAACAAAGGAGTCAGGAATATACAATGGAGAAAAGACAATCTCTTCAATACGTGGTGCTGATTAACTAAACAATTACATGGAAAAAATGAAATTGTACCACTCTCTTACACCATCTACAAAAATATAAATTCAAAATAGATTTAAGACTTAACTGTAAGACCAAAACCCATAAAACTCCTAGAAGAAAACATAGGTAGCAAACTGTCTGACACCAATCAGTCTTAGTAATACTCTTTTAGTTATATACACTTGTGCAAATGAAACATAAGCAAAAAATTTTTTTTAAATGGGACTTTATGAGAGAGGATCCAAGATGGCTGCTCAGGTAGACACCTAACCGCAGCAGCACACAACAGTTTCAATGGAATACAACTAAAATGTAGAGTGGACATTGCCCAGAGCTACAGGTAGTCGACTGACTGAAAATTCTACAACAAGAAGGAAAGAGAAAACCAGAAGGAAAATCAGAGGAGCTGAAAAAGCCTAAGGTACGGAAACATGCTGCTCGTGCGCAGAGAGGACACAGCCGGAGAGGAGGAGAAGGCGTTCCCTAGCAGGAAGGAAATAAAAGCCCCGGACTGGGCTGAACCCCAGAACCAGCAGTGCTGAGCCCCAGTTCTGGGCCAGACCCTGGGGACCCAGGCTTGGGCAGGGGGAGACGGGGCTGTGAGGCGGAATCCCAGGGGAGCGGCGAAAAGCGGAGCCCCCGGAGTCGCGCACATTGCGCACAGAGGACGGAATGTTGACTCTGATGCGGGATTGCCCTGGCGGGAAGAAACAAAACCTCCGGCGGTGCTGAGCCCCTGTCCCGACTGCTCTGAACCCCAGTTCTAGGCCAATCCCTGGGGACCCAGGCTCAAGCAGAGGGAGACGGGGCTGTGAGGTGGAGTCCTGGGGGAGGGGCGAAAGGCCGAGCCCCTAGAGTCGCGCACATTGTGTGAAAGGGAAGGAATGCTGACTCTGATGCTGGATTGCCCTGGTGGGAAGGAAACAGGAGCTCCGGCCGTGCTGGGCCCCAGTTTCAACTGCTCTGAACCCCAGTTCTAGGCCAGACCCTGGGGACCCAGGTTCAGGCAGGGGGAGACGGGGCTGTAAGGCAGAATCCCAGGGGAGCAGCAGAAAGCAGAGCCCCCAGAGTCGCGCACATTGTGCACAGAGGACAGTCTGTTGACTCTGATGCTAGACTCCCCTAGCGGGAAGGAGAAAAAAAGCTACAGACTCGGAGGAACGCGACGAGGAGCAGGAGCCCCTGCCGGACACTGGCCAGCTGGGCGCCAGCAAGGAGCCGGGCGATGGGGCCCCTGGGAGGGGGGGTGCCCCTGGGCCTTCAACCGCTGAGCGCGGGCCACGGAGCCGAGGCTGAGGGCTGCTTCCTGGGCGACACTGACCCCAGCAACAGGCTGCAGCCACGCAGGAGCCTGCGGAGAACAAAGGGGTGCCACAGGCCAACCTGCTGAGCTTCCAGGACAAGGAGGAAGAAATCGAAGAAGTTTTCAATGTGAAGAAATCAAGTGATAGCAAAAGATAGTAAAATTACTTAAGAAAGAATACAAAGAAGATCTTGAAAAATCTAAGACTAAGTCAGAACTCAACTCAGCAGCCAACATTGCAACATAAATGTGTTTTTTTAAAAAAGGGACAGAATGTTGGAACGGCGGCGGCCAGGCCTAGAGTGGCCAGGCACAAGGCAGTGGCAGCCGGGCCCGGAGCAGCAACAGCCAGGCCCCAGAGCAGCAGCAGCCAGAACCAGAGCAGCAACAGCCAGACCTGGAGCAGCCAGACCTGGGGCAGTGGCAGCCAGGCCTGAGGCGGAGGCGGCCAAGCCCAGGGTGGCCAGTCCAGGAGCACCCTGGCCCGGAGTGCCTGGGCCCGGAGAAGCCGAGCCCAGAGCAGCCAGGTCGGGAGCAGCGAGGCCCAGAGCAGCAGCAACCATGCTTGGAGCAGCCAGGTCGGGAGCGGCCAGGCCTGGAGAGGCCAGGCCCGGAGCAGTCGGGTCAGAAGCAGCCAGGCCCAGAGCAGCAGCTGCCAGGCCAGGAGCGGCCAGACCCGGAGCGGCCGGGCCCGGAGCAGCCGGGCCCAGAGCAGCCAGGTCAGGAGCGGCCAGGCCCAGAGCAGCAGCAACCATACTTGGAGCAGCCAGGTCGGGAGTGGCCAGGCCCGGAGAGGCTGGGCCCGGAGCAGCTGGGCCCAGAGAGCCGGGTTGGGAGCAGCCAGGCCCAGAGCAGCAGCTTCCCGGCCGGGAGCGGCCAGGCCCAGAGCAGCCGGGCCTGGAGCAGTCGGGCCCAGAGCAGCTGGGTCGGGTGCAGCCAGGCCCGGAGCAGCATCAGACAGGCCAGGAGCGGCCAGGCCCGAAGCGGCCGGGCCTGGAACAGCCGGGCCCATAGCAGCCGGGTCGGGAGTGGCCAGGCCCAGAGCAGCAGCTGCCAGGCCAGGAGCGGCCAGACCTGGAGCAGCCAGGCCCGGAGCAGCCGGGCCCATAGCAGCCGGGTCGGGAGCAGCCAGGCCCAGAGCAGCAGCAGCCAGGCCGAGAGCGGCCAGGCCCGGAGCGGCTGGGCCCGGAGCAGCCGGGCCCAGAGCAGCCGGGTCGGGTGCGGCCAGGTCTGGAGCTGCAGCAGCCAGGCCGGGGGTGGCCAGGCCTGGAGTGGCCGGGCCTAGAGCAGCCAGGCCCAGAGCAGCCGGATTGGGTGCGGCCAGGCCAGGAGCAGCAGCAGCCAGACCCGGAGCGGCCAGGCCCGGAGCAGCAGTGGCCAGACCCAGAGCAGCTGGTTGTGGAATGGACCAGAGCAACAGAGGCCAGGCCCAGAGCAGCCAGGCCTGGAACAGCTTGCTCCTCGCCTGCCCCCGCCCCAAGGCTGCCTCTCAGACATGGCTGGAAACTTTTGGGGGAACTTGAGGGTCTGCTGAATCAAGTGATGAAGGCTTAGATCTGGTTGTGTTGAGTTAGTATAGCACTGGGGTGTTGATCTGTGAGTGCCTTGTGTGCGGCCTGGATGAGGTTGGTTGACCTATTTGGAAATGTCTTTTGTGTGAAGTGTATCCTTGGGCATGTGGAGGTATTATTGATTTGAGAAAATGCTAAGTAACTGATTTACTATCTGAAAAATTTAAAGTTCTGAAAGTTTAAGGTCTCTTGCCAAAAAGAGGTTTTAAAGCTAACACCTTAATTTTAATGGAGAATGGGGAAGACAAGCCCTTCCCACCCAGAACAGGTAATCCAATTCCAACCAGCAGCTATCCTTAAACAATGTGTCCATTTACACTTGAATGGCTACACCTTTTGATATCTTAAGGACAAGTTTACATGTAAACAAGTTTGCTTCTCAATTCCCAGGGCAGGAAAAAAACAAGGTTTGAAATTATTAGATTTTAAAGTTTATTCCTAGAAGTGTAAAAGTTTATTGATAAAACAAACAAACAAACAAAAAAAACACAACAACGGCAGCGGCAGGGAGAAGGAGATTGAAAAACCTGATGAACAATGATAGCTGTTCATTGTAGTGGAGTCCTCGATGTGGGAGGGGAGTGGACTGACTGTTCTCGGGGAAAGAGGGGATGGTGGAGGGGGGAAGAGACTGAACATAAACTGTGCACCTGTGGATGAGGACAATGGGGGTAGGGAGGAGGGGAGGGGAGGGTGGGAGCCTGGTGGAGGGGGGGAGAGATGGGGAACCTTTGTAATAATATGAACAAAAAAGATTGATTTAAAAAATAAAATAAAATAAAATAGGCCTTTATAAAACTAAATAGTTCTGTACATTGAAGGAAACCATCAACAAAACAAGAAGACAGAGGAGGATCCAAGATGGCTGCTTAGGTAGACACCTAACTGCAGCAGCACACAACAATTTCAATGGAATACAACTAAAATGTAGAGTGGACATCGCCCAGAGCTACAGGTAGTCGACTGACTGAAAATTCTACAACAAGAAGGAAAGAGAAAACCAGAAGGAAAATCAGAGGAGCTGAAAAAAGCCTAAGGTACGGAGACATGCTGCGCACCAGCTCGCTCGCACGGAGAGGCCGCAGCCAGAGAGGAGGAGAAGGCTGGGTGCCTGCCCGGCGTTCCCTAGCAGGAAGGAAATAAAACCCCCAGCCTGGGCTGAACCCCCGAATCCGTAGCGATGAGCCCCAGTTATGGGCCAGACCCTGGAGACCCAGGCTCGGGCAGGGGGAGACGGGGCTGTGAGGTGGAATCCCAGGGGATCGGCGAGAAGCAGGGCCCCGGGAGTCGCGCACATTGCACGCAGAGGACGGAATGTTGACTCTGATGCTGGATTGCCCTAGTGGGAAGAAACAAAGCCTCCGGCTGTGCTGGGCCCCACTCCCGACTGCCCGAACTCCAGTTCTGGGCCAATCCCTGGGGACCCAAGCTCAAGCAGAGGGAGACGGGGCTGTGAGGTGGAGTCCTGGGAAAGCGGCGAAAGGCCGAGCCCCTGGAGTCGCGCACATTGCTTGCAAGGGAAGGAATGTTGACTCTGATGCGGGATTGCACTGGAGGGAAGGAAAGAGGAGTCCCAGCCGGCTCAGGCAGGGGGAAACGGGGCTGTGTGGCGGAATCCCAGGGGAGCGGCGAAAAATGGAGCAGAGGACAGAATGTTGACTCTGATGCTGTATTGCCCTGACGGGAAGAAACAAAATTTCCTGGGGGAGCGGCGAAAAGCGGAGCCCCCGGAGTCGCGCACATTGCGCGCAGAGGACAGTCTGTTGACTCTGATGCTAGACTCCCCTAGCAGGAAGGAGAAAAAAAGCTCCAGACTGGAGGAACGCGACGAGGAGCAGGAGCCCCTGCCGGACACCAGCCAGCCAGGCGCCAGCAAGGAACCGGGCGACGGGGCCCCCAAGGGGGGAGGGGTGCCCCCGAGCCTTCGACTGCTGAGCACGGGCAATGGAGCCGAGGCCGGGGGCTGCTTCCTGGGCAGCGGTGCCGACCCCAGCAACAGGCTGAAACAGTGCAGGAGCCCGCGGAGAACAAAGGGGTGCCACAGGCCAACCTGCTGAGCTTCCAGGACAAGGAGGAAGAAACCGAAGAAGTTCTCAATGTGAAGAAATCAAGGGAGAGCAAAAGATAGTAAAATTACTTAAGAAAGAACACAAAGAAGATCTTGAAAAATCTAAGACTAAGTCAGAACTCAACTCAGCAGCCAACATTGCAACATAAATGCGTTTTGTTTTTTTTTTTTTTTTTTGTTTTTTTTTTTTGTTTCTACCTAACAGCAGAAGAATTGATTCAGGGAAATCTGATCATCAAAAACTGCCTGGAAAAGTCAGGACTACACCAAAATGGGGGGAGGGAGGACATCTAAGGTCACACATAGTCAGTCATCAGGTAGAAAAAACGGTTCAACTGCAAGAAGGTGTGCTCACCCAAAGGTGGTGGATGATGCTTGCTGGAAGAGAGACCTGTGGCAGAGCCACTTCAAGATGACTTAATTTATAAAAAAGGCATATGTGCTATGACAAAGCCAGTCCAAGCCAAGGTGATACTGATAGATCCTCCCTTCTCCAGTTGATGGACAGACATAAACCCCACCTGCAGCCAGACATTCCTGAGCTCTGAACCACCAATCAGCATCTGCCAAATACCCTAAGCCTCCATTCCTAAGTACCTAGGTCCCTAATCAATCAGCGTTGTGCTGAGTGCCCTAAGCCTGCCCTCAATCCTTAAAGGTGCTTGTAAGCCCCTCGCTCGCTCTCTTCCGCTCCTCTCCGTGGAAGCAGCCGGCAGAGGTACCCTTTCCTCCAATAAAGCTTGTGCCCTGCCATTCCGGTCTCCAGTCTACCTTCTCTATTTAATCTATCAGGTACAGTTTATGCACCAGGTTTTTTAAGTGGGGACCGGGTGGAAGCCCATTAGTTTCAAAGAAAGGCATAGCCTTTGTCATTTATCTGAGCCTGAACTTGCTTTGGACCTCATTCAGCCCAAGCCTGGGCTGAGTGACCCTGCCTTCCTTCCTCTCATAGCTCATTGCCAGTGCTCAACCTCTGTGGATTAAGTCCCCTCACCTTACTTACCCCCCCCCCCCACACACACATACACACCCCACCCCTTAGGATCAGCCATTTCACCAGCACCAGCTGTGCACTTTCATTCCCCATAACCCTCTACACACAGTGTTCTTGGCATTGCTCCCTGAGCCATTCTAGAGTTAATTTAATCCATACTTTATTCCTGCATCCCAGCGTGTAGACCCTTTGTCCTCAGCTTTTCAGGGATAGAGTCCTACACCAGCAGGGTGTAGCCCCAGTAAACCCATACAGTGAATAGCGGTAAGGGAAGTGCCTTCTTCCTTCCCAGTAATAATATAATTGGGCCCAAGAAAGGCAGTCTGTAAAGAAGGTTCTGGAAGGTTGCCCTGCGTCCTGAAATTGGCCTGTCCCGTCTCCGAATTCTGGGTAGGATTCGTGACTAGGCATCGTGTGACCAAGGCCTTCCGAGGGGGTTGGGGTTAAATCTTCCTGGACGCTAGAGGGTAAGGACAACTACATTTATGAGCTCTGAGGACTTCAAGTCCCAGCGCAGGAATTCGGTTGGAGGTAAGAGGCAACTGGGCTGATTAATATCCCTTCCAGCAGCACAGGAGACAGGGCCTAAGGAACGCAAAACTACATCCCTGTGGGGAGGCAGAGACAGAGGCACAAGAACAAAGCGAGATCCAGTGGGGACAGGGCAGCGATGGGGCACAGAAACTGCAGCTTCCATTCCAGCCCCGTAGCTTCACCTCTCCCACTGCTGAGCAATGGCACCTCCCACCGCTACATTCTCTGCAGAAGCCCGCCCTCTCTCGAATTAACCCTGCCCAACTAGTTGCTGCTGAGGCTGCCCAGCAGGGCTTGCAAACCACCGGGCTGAAAGTGGGAGCTGGCTGTGGTGCTGACCGCGCAGCTGGGCGTGGGGAGTGGCTCCTGACCAGATTCAGGCAGCGTCTTTAGATAATCCCAGTCCCAGAGGTAAATCGCCAAGGCCTGCTGGAGGTTGTAGGGTGGAGCGGGAGGAGGGGTAGGGAGGGAGAGCAGTGATTTGGAAATTTTTGTGCGTTCTTTCGCATAATGGGAGGGATGGTGGAGGGACTAAGGTCTGTACTCTCTTCACTCTATGGTGCCTTGCGCGGATGTTTGGGGTCTGGAGTCTGGGGAAGATGATCCTTTTAGGTCTGCACTAGGGGAGGGAAGAAACCCTCGGTCCGTGGTTAGTTGCCATTGCGGGAATTGGGAAAGAGGAGATAAGACTGGAGTTATATTCTGTTAGTTGGGCAGGCCAGGGATACCCAAAGACTCCCTTAGAGGAGGTGGGCCAAAACCTTTGCTCTGCAAAGGGCCCTTTGTCTCCCCAGCGTGGGGGTTGGATGAATTGGTGATGCTCACTGCACTTTCTGCTCTGTTCCCCACCCCACACTCACTTGAGAATATGGAAGCTTTTTCTCCCCACAATGACCTTCACTTCTTCCATCCGAGAGATATCTGCTTTCTTATCACTACCCACCTGGAAGTTAGGGATGAAACAGGAGAAAGCTTGGCATATACCAAAACTATTCATCAAAAATATTTTTATGTCTTGAAATCATTTCTGTAGTGTATCTCAAGGTTTTTATTTTGCTCCTTGAAACACCCAGTCACTTTCATGTTAAAAGGGGAAAGAAAAGCACAGATCTTACCAAAGGGAAAAGAGAATCACAGGCTGTTGAGATAAAGTCAGTAATCACAAGAAAAGCAGCCAGTTAGAATTATTTTATTTTCTTTATATGCAATAAATCTATATGTTTGTGCATTCTCTGTGTAAAACATTGAAAAAGAAGGATTTATACATGTGGGATATCTCTGCCACCACATTTTTTTCCATTGGACATTGCTCTGGCTCCTAACTTGAACTCTTGCCTCTACTCCTGCCCCTACTTTCCATTCTCATTTACAGTGGGAGTAATCTGTTAAAACTGAAAATTGGCCCATGTCACTCACCCTTCAAGACTGGCTCCTGATGGCACATAGGATAAAAGCCACAACCCTCCCTGACACCTCAGGCCAGGTGTGGTCTGCCTTGCCTATCTCCTGCTTCATCCCACTGCTTGCTCTGGTCACCTGGGCCTGCTTTTAGATCTTTAACTGTTCTTCCCTCCCAAGATCCTTAATGCCTTTTCTCAGATGTTCCCACTACCTGGAATATGTTCCCCTCATCATTTGCCTGGTTGTCTTCAGCTATCTTTTAGATCTTGGTTTAAATAATACATACTTGAATCAGAATTGATTAAGTAAGTACATAGTGTGGTTCCTGTTTTCATGGAATATGCAAACTCATTTTAGAGGTGAAAGACTCAATCCAGGGTCTTGGTATCATAGAGACCTATCTTAGAAAATGATGTGCATAAACTGTAGAATTAAAAATTCCAGACCCAACATTCTATTTAGGAAACTTAGATGTAACTATATGGCTAAGATGTCTCTACAAACATAAATACTTCATTTAAATAAGTAGCAGCTCTAGTTACTACATTGGAGTCTGGAACCTTTGAGAAATTTTCATCATCATTGGGGAGTGTGAAGATCAAGCAAGCCCCATAGTGAGGCTCCAGTGATGACTGAGTGTTATAGAAAAGAAGACACCAAGCTAGGGGAGGGACAGGTCTATTTTCTCTTTTGGGGACGGACTTGGCACATAGCTTAATCCTGGACTCCACTGATAGGACCTTTTAGCTAGAACAGTGGTCGGCAAACTGAGGCTCGCAAGCTACATGCGCTCTTTGGTCCCTTGAGCTTTTAGTAAAGGCCAGCTTAAGAATACCCTAATTAAGTTAATAACAATGTACCTATCTATATAGTTTAAGTTTAAAAAATTTGACTCTCAAAAGAAATTTCAATCATTGTACTATTGATATTTGGCTCTGTTGACTAATGAGTTTGCCGACCACTGAGCTAGAGGATTACAAAGCAGAATGTGCATTTTTGCAGCTGAGAACCTGGTCATATTTGGCCTCTGCCATCAGGCAGTGACAGTGCTAGCATCTGGCTATCCAAATAAATCCCACTCTGACCCTGAAACTGTCATGGAAGGTGACTGCTCAGCCTGTTTCCATTTGAGTAGTGAGCCCTCTGACATCTCAGAAAGTTCCCACCCAAAGAGTCATGCTCTGATAAAATATTATAATGTGGAAACTGACTGGACTGAATTTCATATGATTGCTCCAGAATTTTGCAAGCTTCTGGTTAATTGTTGTTGATCTTAGTGCTTATTATCATATCTTGCAAAATGTTAAATTAACTCGGAAAACAGAGTGAACAATATTAGTGACTGAGTCCAGTCTTCTAAAGCAATGACATTTACTTTGATCTATCATTTTCCAAGTTTAGAGTGCAGTGACATTTCCAACTGTTCATGATTTTAAATCAATTAACATTTCCAATAATTAAGAAACCAGTAATTTTATTTATAGAGATCAATAGCAAATGAATCATCTTAATTCTTGTGATTGCAAAATTCACAGTGAAATAATTTTATCATGCCTTGAAATTATTTCCAAGAGTATGGTAATAAAAACATTTTTCTAAAACAGAAAAGAATAAATTTAATATATATGTCATAATATCTCCAAAATTTCTTGCCACAGAAATTATACTGTCTTCAATTACAATTTTTCTAAATTTGTGTTAAGTACATTTTTGTTTTAATCTTAATTTTTATTATGCTTTCAAAAATCTCTCATGAAACCACATTTATTATTCCACTTTTAGATTTGCCATGAAAGGGGACTTTCAGCTATTCTACCTAATAAAAGAGTAATATGCAAATTAACCACCACTCCGCTACACTCACAAGCCATGCCCACCAGCCACGCCCATCAGCCAATCAGAGTGATATGCAAATAAACCCAACCAAGATGGCTACAGCCACAGAGAGCAGGAGGGAGGCTTGCGTTTGCCAGGCAATGAAGGAAGCCAAGCTTTCCACCTGCCCTTGCCTGCCTAGGCCTCCACTCAAGGCTACAAATTTTCAATTATAGAAGGTAAACAAATCCAAACAGAAATGGCTACCAGCCACGGAGTGAGCAGGAGGCTTGGCTCCGCTCCAGGTTACAAAGTTTCAATTGTATAAAGTAAATAAATTCCAGATACCAGGGCCTCTGCTTGGGTCGCCAGGGAGTGTGGTTGGCCTGAAAACCACCACAAGCTCCTCACTCAGGCTGCCCCAAGCCCCAAAGGAACCCCCACCCTGATCTGGGACACCCTTCAGGGCAAACCAACTGTCTCTACTCCCCCTCCACCCCCCACCCCTGTGCACCAGGCCTCTATCCTATCTAATAAAAGAGTAATATGCAGATTGACCATCACTCCAACACACAATATGGTTGCCCCCATGTGGTCAAAGATCCTGCCCCCAGGT